>NC_043974.1:22631264-23873764 GCF_902148855.1 Sphaeramia orbicularis
AGATACGGAAACATGCTTCCATAAGTTCTATATTATGGCCGTTTAAATGTTCGACTAAGAAAAAAAAAAAAAAGGTGATCAGCATCCCTCTCAGCCTCAGCTCCATCACAGGAATTAATTAGGAAAGGGGCTTGGCCTTTCTGGGGGCTTTTACAAATTGCAATCTGATGTAAAAGCAGGAGTGCAGGGTGGTGAAGATGGAGGTTTAGTCAGGATTAATGTGAAGAACATAGATGTGGCAGTCTGTGGGCTTTTACAGACTACAATAAAAATGTCTGTAAGGAAACAATACAAACAGAAACACACAGGAAAACCTTTTGCAGCAGCTTCACAGTTGGGCTTTTGTTATTCTGGACTCATTATCATGAAGCTGGAGAGAAGTTGGCGATAGCAAAGCAGACGGCGAATCAAAGAAAATGTGTTTTATTTGTACAGTTTCAAAAAGAGCTACTGATGCGTCACTTCATTCCGTGCACAATCCTAACACGTACAAAATCCCTCAACCCTCCGTCACAGATTTCTTAATTGCACTGTGCTCGTGTTTTACTCCAACTGAATCTTTTCTGTCTTTCTTTTTTCCCCCCTTCATTTTAATTTCCTAAACACTCACCTTAAAATGAGTGCAGCCTTAACTATAAAGTTCATCTGTATGCAGCTTTCACAGAAAGGCTATTTTTCTACTGCCCTTATCTATAATTGCAGAAAAGACATAATTACCTTTTGCAAGGTTTAGCAATGAAGACAGACAAATATTTGGGAGTTGCACCTATTTTTTTAGGACAGAGGAGGTGTGTGGGGTGATAATACTTATTAAAATGAAAGAAAATGGGTTATTCAGAATTACTACATTTAGCTGGGGAAGCATGTATGGGTGATTTTAACCCATCAAAATCCAAATATCCACCGATGACCAAAAGCATCGACTGATCTAAAATGTGTAATATCTGCTGATCCACTAATCCTATCAATACATGTAAATAATTGAGGTTAAATGCAGATTCTCAGCTTTAAATCATAATCAAGTATGACCCATTTGGATGTTCAGAGGCTCCATAATGAACCACCGCTACAGACCTAAAAATACTTTGTTCCTACGTCAAACGGTTATTGAAACAATCTCCAAATTAAAATCACATAACCATTTTTAAATGATTCATCACCATTTATGATAATGTTATCCCCTGTATTTTGCATTTTTCAGTGTAAATCATGTATTTTCCTAATTTAATTCACTGATAATGTAGATGTTCATAAAAACTCAAAGTCAATTCTGTGGGTATTATAAAAAACTAAGAAAAAATGAAGAAAAAATTACTTTTTTCAGCAAAAATATCATTATAGAGCATAAAACAAATGTCTCCATCCACTGTCATTGATCCAACTCCATAGGTTTTACTGGTGAATTAATGTTGTAGAAGATGAGTTGTTTCCCAACTAAGATTCATATCAAAATGTGAAATAGCTACATCTATTCATCGTAATAACAAACAAATCAAAAATCGTTAACAAGAACTGAACAAATATTGTGACATTTTAATGTTTATTTCTTGCTAGAAATATCATCAAAATGCTTTTTTTTAATATACAAACTATCTTGAAATAATGCAGTTTCCACTGAGAATGAAAGGAATGGCCACCATGTTTTTATTTTGAGAAGCCCCAGTGCAAGCAGTCACATGACCTGTCGGCAGGCCAACAGAAAAGAATAGGTTAATAAAAAAGGTGAACATTTTACAATTTTCAGGCCCTAATTGTCAGACTTATATATTTGTATACTGTGGACAAACATAGCTTTTACGGCCATTCCTTTTATTCTTAGTGGAAACCGCATTATTTCAAGATCCTTTGAAAATAAAAAAGCATTTTGTTGATATTTCTAATGAGAAATATACATTAAAATTTCACAATATTCGTTCAGTTCTTGTAAATGATTTTTAGTTTGTTTGTTATTACGATGAATAAACGTAGCTATTTCACATTTTGATATGAATCTGGGTTGGGAAACAACGTCATCTTCTACAACATTAATTCACCAGGAAAACCTATGGAGTTGGATCAATGACAGTGGATTGACACACTTGTTTTATGTTCATTATTGATATTTTTGCTAAAAAGTCACTTTTTCTTCACGCTGTAAGCCCGGGTAAGTAGAGTTTACTCAACAAATTTCAGGCAAGTGATTGCACTTAAATGATTTGAGTAATGATCGACTAATCAATTGGTTTAAGTAGGTTCAACTTTAATGCTAAAAGTATTGATCTTCAAATATTAAGTAGAAAACACTAAAAGACAAGTTATTTGTACTTTAAATCTGTTGTAAAATCAAACCCACTATCCAACCATTCAACTCAGCATTTTAGGTTACATTGACTAATTTTCTCTATTGCGGCCAGGTTAATTTATCATTGATTAAACAACTTTTTATTCAGTTAACAAACCTCAATTCCCTACGCCTGACCATAATAGTTTAGCAATTGTTCAATCTATTATATTATAACATAAATGGAAGTTGGTTTAACATTATTTGTTGGCACAGGAAGTGTTTACAATTTGTCATCATTTTGAGATCCTTATTGAACAATGACAGAATAAGCTGAACACGACAGCCATTGTTCTTCCTATGGCTCTGACTCATGGTGCAGCTCTACAAAAATACAAAAACAAACACAAAAAGGCCAATAAACACTGCCATACATACATTACATCCAAATTAACACTAACACCATAACCCCGCTGAACCCCTGCACATAAAAATAACACATTTTCAACAACATGCCCAATACCCACAATGCAATGCGAAGATAAAAAGGTGTGGTCATGACTAAAACTTAGTGATTTAATTCCATTCAACTTAAACTTTTCGTACTTTCAACTATGTCTACAAATTAGTAGAATATACTTTACATTTTATAGTAACATCATAAAACTTAAATCATTTAAGTGCATTGTAATTAAACCATTTTAGTAAATACAAATTCCAGGCTTACAGTGCATTTTTTTTTTTTTTTCAGTTTTTTTATAATAACTTCTGAATTTACTCTGAGTTTTTATGAACATCTACATGACCAGTGAATTAAATATCGGAAAAGGCATGATTTACACTGAAAAATGCAAAATACAGAGGATAATATTATCATAAATGGTGGTAAATCACTTAAATATGGTTAAATAGAAAGAAAAATTCACTTTGGGAAATGCCACAAAAGTAGTGCTGGGTCTGTATGGGTTAAGTAAAACAGCTAAATCATTCAAGTTGTCAGTGTTTCAGTGTTAGTGAAATGTGTTTGTGTGGGGCTTTATGCGAACCATTTAGCGTGATTTTAATTTAGGGATTTCTTGTTTCAACAAGCGTTTGACAAAGTAGGAATAAAACATTTTTTGGTCTCAAGCTGTGGTTTCTGAATTTGTACTGTAATTACCCTACTCTTCCTCTCTAATTTGAAAGAAAAATATCTGAGGCTGCATTTTAAAAGTTTCGGTCATGGAAAATTACTAAATAACCTTCTCTGCTGGAGTGAAATTTGCAGTAGATGAAGCAGGAGGTGGGTGTGTAATAATTTGTGGTGTTCGCAGCATTAAAACATTACTCTTAAAAAATTCCACATGGCTGCTTTTTATGCAAACGTTCAATATCCGTCTAATTCTTAATAGCTGACTCACTGTGGGCAGTTTTTATTAGATTAGATCACATTTAACCCTTTAATAGCAGCAATCTCTCCAGTGCTGCATTTTACACTTTACAGCATTCAAAGTACTGTAACTCCAGAACCATTTGTGCTATCCACAAAATTCAAATGGCATTGGAAAGCTGAGATCCTAAGCTTTCCAACACTATATAACACTTTGCAGCAGCAGTGTAGGACTCCATTACAAACAGAAAGGAACTGTTTCATAGACTTCCACACAGGCTGAAAAACGCCTGGAAATAACAACAAATATGAATCCATAATATAGATACTGAATGTTCAAGACCAAAAAACATGTTTGAGCAGATGTGAAATAGTTGAAAGTTGATTCCTGCAATCTCAAAAAGTTTTGTTATGAACATTTACACTTGTTTTTGATAATAAATATATTAAAACCTTCAAGTCTTTCTTTTCTTTTTACGAAAACACACTGTTTTAACCTGAAAAGACCCAAACATCCACCATCTACTGATCTAAACTGTTGATCCATTAATCCTATCAATCCATGTAATAATTGGTGTAAAATGCAGTTTATCATCTTTTCATGGACATCAGTTATGACCCATTTGGTCATTCAGAGGCTCCGTGAACGTAGTGGAAACGCCGTCATCTTCTACAACATTGATTCACCAGTAAAATCCATGGAGTTGGATCAATGACAGTGGATGGAGACATTTAGTTTATGTTCAGTTAATAATATATTTTACTGAAAAAGTCACCTTTTCTTCATTTTTTCTGTTTTGATATAACCGCTGACTTTACTCTGAGCTTTTATGAACATCTACATGATCAGTCAATTAAACATAGGAAAATAGATGATTTTCACTGGAAAAAATGCAAAATTCAGAGGATAATATTATAATAAATTCATATAACTTCTAGGAAGGTATGCAAATTACATTCTTTTATTTGGTTTAAAATACAACTAAGTCAAGGTAAGGTCATCCTATACGCCTTTTGGGTTTCCGACCTCACCTGCACATTTTGTACCATTCTTTCTATCAAGAAAGATATGTACATGTATTTGTATTTTATACTGTATTTGCAAATAGATAAATAAATAAAATAAATTGTGATTAACCCTTTCATGCATGAGTTATGAGAACCTTAGTTGAGGTGTTTTGTTTTGTTTTGTTTTTTTTTGAGTGTTTTTATTACTCCTTAGACATGAAAAAAAAAATGACATTGAGGTTTTTATTTCATAGATTTACAAAAATGTCCACTCAGCTACACCATGAATTTTATTCTTGAAGCAAAGAAACATGTATTTAAAACCCAATATCATAAAGCGATATGAAAACAATGAAATGAAACCATGTTTAATGCAGCTAATCTGATGTTTTCTCACATTTTAACATATTCTAATACTAGTTATTTCTCACTTCATGGAGATAATATGCAAAAATAACAATTAACAATTGATTTCCACTCAAGAACCAATCAAGAACAGCAAAGACAGTAATGTAATGGTAATTGCACTTTATAAAATGATGCAGAAGCGTCCACTGTGTCAGCTGACATGGAACTAAAACAATTAAACCCATGAATATACAAGAGAACAGCTGGAGAATAACTGTCCACTGTAGTGACAACTATGCATGAAAGGGTTAATCACTAAGGAAAGGTTAAATAGAGAGAAAAAATCATTTGGGAACTGCCACAAAGTCACAGTGGGGTTAAGAATTTCTAATGTATGATAATGATAATTAATGGCCAGATATTGAAAGTTAACAAAAGTCTATAAGAATTGTCCAAAAAGACATTTTCTGACACTTTAAATCAAAGAAAACATTAAGAAACCTCTTACAATGACAGTCTTTAAATGCATCTGCCCTATTGGCTACTGTGCGCAAACAAAGATGCTTCATTGTTAATTATCTGCCTCAGTATTCATTTTGTGCTCCTTTGTACAAATTGCACCACCACTTTCTATTTCTTTAATTCCCATTTAGGTCCTTGTTTCTACGGCTGTAACAGGCCTGCTTTCCCCATGGGGACTATTAAGGTTTCATCTAATCACCTACTGTAATCTAATAACGATGGGAAGATCAGGCGTTTCCACACATTGCAAGCAAACTGTTGCTACAAGCAGAACGCTGCCCATCTGAACGCAGATGTTGCTCCAGATAGAGTTATTCAGATGTCTGTCAGTGTGGATACTCTTCCCAAAGGAGTCCCTCTCTGCTTTCATTAGGCTGATTTTGCTCCGTCTCTTTGTGCAGCCTCTAGTTCGGAGTTCTTTGCAACATGAGACAGCAAGCCACAGTGAAAAAAAAAAAAAAAACAACAAGCAAATGTGAGCGCTGGATGAATTAAACGTATCAAAAACAATTACAGTCAGCAAAATGTCAGCCCAAGCCTGCCTAATAATCTGTAAAATTGTGTCTCGTTCCTCTTATTATTAATAATGGAGTATACACATTGACTCAAAAGCACAGACACTCGAGCATGTAATCAATTCCTCTTCATTCCTGTTATTATGTACTGTATTGCCTATTGAAAAGTCATTCCATCGCTTTTACTCAACAGCAAAGAAGGTGGTGACGTTCACTGATACAATATTTGAAAGAATCTGCCCTTTTTAGTCACTCTGTGCGTTTACATGACAACTTTTATTTCTGGTTTAAACTGATTAAAGGTTAGATCCTAGTTCAGATGCCCATGTAAACATCCTATTCCAGTTGAAAAAGAAAAGTTGGGATTAAATTTAAACCCGATTAAAGTCACTGGTTTAATCCACTTTTGAATCCGGTCTAAATTATTCCTCGGACATGTAAACCCTTTATTCTGTTTGGACTTTATTCCTGACATTTATTATTGTTGTGACTTCAATTTTTTTTTTTTTTTTTTTTTTTTTAATTGTATGTTCTTATTCTGGTTTTAATCCTGGATTGTTTTTATCTTTTCTGGTTTTTATTGTGTTTTATTGCATCTTGTTTTTATTTATTACTTACCTATTTTATTTACTTATCCATGCTGCTATACCGATGAATGGTGGAACACTGAGCACTTTTTGTTTTTCCTATCTCTTTGTCCTGTCTGTAAGCGTGATCAAGTGCTTGTCTTGCATGTTTAATGTATGTGTTGTTGTAATGCCAAGGCAATCACCTAGACTGCAAAACAAATCTACCTATGAGTATAAGTAAAGTAACCTTGACCTTGATTCTGCGCATGCTCATTGTCTTGTCCTGTCGTGATGACGCACACATTCTACGCTGGCGGAAGAATATGCACTGCAGTCTAGTCAACCCAAACTGTTCCAGTGGGCTATTCTGATGGGATCTACCAGCCTGGAAAACCCTGAAGGAAGAGTTCATCACCTGTTTTTTATTCATTCATTTGTCATGCACTAATGAGTTTGATAAGTGGGCTAAACAGTTTACACTGCAGTGCATTGATTGCCTTGTTCTTGCAGCCCTTCCGTTAGCTTAGCTTAGCCTAGCTTAGCATAATTGCTTCATTCCTATGGTCAGACGTAGCCAGGCTTTTATAGTGATCCATAGTATTTTATGAGTGATTTTGTGAAATTCAGTTCTCCCTAATCATTCTTTCAGTCCAGTGGGGTCAATATGATCACAAATTGAGGCTCAAATCATGGCCATGTGACTTACTGCAGCTGTGGTTCTTAACCTTGTTGGAGGTACTGAACCCCACCAGTTTCATATGCGCATTCACCGAACCCTTCTTTATTAAAAAATAAAATGTGATTTTTTTCAAATTCAAGACACAGGTATATGTTTTACTGGTGCACAAAATGAACCGTGCATTAACATTACTGTGTTCAAAGAACAAAACCAATACAGTGCATGAACTCACAACAAATTCCATACCTTTTCACAAAGACATGACCTTTTTTAATACTACCACACTGAAATGGTTTTAATTTTTAACCTCATGTATTCCAATAATGAACTTATTGTATTTATGCTGTTTCATTTTTAACATTTTAACACACACCCATCACCTAATTTCCATCAGGCTACAATAATAATGAATATTTACTGCAAATCAGTGTGACTTCTGCTGTTGCCTTTGAGAGACCAGTTCAGAAATGTGTGGCTTCACCTTGGCAAGTGCCACTCTCTTTCTCCATCCGCAACGGTGCGTCGGTCGTCACATGATTGTAACTGACCAGTGTGGTGACCGAAAATGTAAACAAACGCTACACATGGCTGCCTCCGTGGTTAACAGGAAGTAGCAAAAGTCATAACAACGATGTGGAAAATAATTCATCGTCAGACGAGTGGAAGAGATTATAAACACTTCCGGATGTGTTGTAGTGCAATAAGCAACAACAATACACCGCGTATATTGGATGTCAATCAGAGAAAGATTCTCCGAAGCTGTTTGTTTACGTACACGGACCTAGCCCGACACACACACCCAACTAATGAGTCGAGTGTGTGTCTTGACCTCCGCCGAACCCCTGAGACTGACTCACCGAACCCCTAGGGTTCAATCGAACCCAGGTCAAGAACCACTGTACTGCAGTAATAAAATCTTGGGAAATAAAAATTTATGCAAAGCTAAAATGGTAAAGTAAAGCTAATTTAGTGCATGCATCGCTTCCAACAAAAAGATTTTCCAACTTCCGTCAAAACAGTCCCAAGATTGTATGAGTGCAGTAAGTCGCGGATCTAAAGAAATAATTAGGGAGAATCAGATTTCACAAAATTTACTTACAAAAGACGACAAATCACCTTTAAAAAACTGGCTACGTGTGACCATGGAAATGCAGTGACTATGCTAAGCTAAGCTAACAGAAGGACTGCGAGAACCGAATAAACGTTTCTCATGTAAACTTTTCGGGTTTAACATTTCCATGTAAACAGAAGAGAAAGTACTTTAGTTCTGGATTAATTTCTTCTGGAAAAATAAATCGGATTTAACAAACATCATGTTACTGTACCCACTGTTTGTTAAATTTTCTTGCTTCAGAAGATACTGACCAACATAATGTCAAAGTTACAGAGGCTGGGATGCTCCAAACTGTTACTCACAGCACCGTTCCATACCAAAAGTTAAGCATTTGTTTTAAAATAAGTACTTTTTTTTTAACCCAAACCTTGATCTTTTCATGCACATTTTAACATTATCCTTGGCATTTTGTGGCATTTCTCCCACCGTCGACATTTTCTGGCATTTCCCCCATGAGAATGGCAGAGGAGCAAGCCACTGATGAATTTAAGGATGTGAGTTCATCAGTAGCTCATATGGGTTGTATCAAAGAGTAGGAACAAGCAGGAAGAGGCTGCGTTTCACCAGCCAGACCCTCATTAGAGAGCTTTACCCAAGATAATGTTCCAAAAAAAAGGAAAAAAAAACGTACCTTACCTCAAACCTCTACCTCAAGTCGGTCCAAAATACTTCCGTCTAACTCGTTTGGTTTCAGATAGCATCACAGGAGAAATGTATTTAAGACACAGAACCATCATTATAGTGTTTTAAGAGGATTTTATTATTGTTTTGCACTCTAGATTATAATAAATTGACACTTTATACATAAAAGATGAAGTGACACATAACTTTTTAGATTTTATTTTGTGTGTTGAAAATACTTTAGTTCCATTTGTAACTGGGTGCTTCGATGAAACTCGTACCTAAAACCACTGAGATAAAGAGAAAGTATTTTTCAGATAAAACACATTTTTATTATTTTCATATTATTTTTTATACAAAAATCATGTAATACAGTAAAAAGGAGACGAAAATTACACGCTACTATGTTTTCAAATATCTTTTATTCTCTCATAGGTACATTTTGGGAATCAAACTGATTATGCAAGGTAGAAAATCAATTGCGATTTATTTGTGTTTAAATGGGCAGGTTTTGCATGTAACCCAAGTGGACACGATGAGTTACACGCGAAACCTGGAATGAGACAGCCGATACATGAAAAACCTGCATGTTTGGATGAGAAAAACCACTAGGATCATCAAATTTAACATAGTGTCTTTATTTCAGCAGAGTGTAAGACCATTTGCAGCCATGTTTTCCAGATCAAATGCACTGACGCCTAGGTAGCTTTTCATGTCCCAATTTTGGTCCTATTTTTGGCCCCAATATTTGATTAAATATTCATTAATTCTGGGATGGCTCAGAGTAAGAGTGTAATTTTTTTTTGCATTTATCTGAGGTCATCATTAGGTATATACTGGGGGGAAATATGTCTATATTTGTCTTTTATTATTGGGTCTAAAAAGCTGGTAAAGTGCTAAATACCAAAATGAACCCAGTTTCATAGAAGCACCCAAATCGTAATAAGTTAAGTTCAGTCAGTCTAGTGTGAGTAAAAGATTGTAAAAGAGTGAGCGTTTCGGAAAATGTTGTTTCATTATGCTTTAAATATGTTTGGATGTTCCTTTAGGCTTAATTGATGCTTATTTTTGGAAAGTTAAGGCTAACTCTCCTGTTATTTATTTGATTATAATCCCCTTTTGTGGGGATATACCTATATATTTTCCTTTATTCTCTATTCAGTTCTATTACGTCTCTGTGTGTTCAGTCGGTTGGTTTGTTAAGTTATTTCATGCTGGTGAAAATTCAGCTGTTTGTTTGACGTCTTTTAGGGCCCAGTTTACTTTTGAATTGGTTTTCTCCTTTTTTGGGGGTTAAATAAAAGTGCTTATTTCTAAAATACCCCTCTGTGTCCTCAGCCCTCACACTTGCACTATTCACATCAATACATTTAAAGCACACTTAAATAATTCAGTTTCTTAGCTTTTCATCAGATATGAAGCATTTGGACGTTCAGAGGCTCTGTGGTGAAGGTGCAAACACTGATATCTTCTATAACATTGATTCACCAGTAAACCTAAGTGGTTTTAATGTGGTTTTAGTGGATGTAGATCAGGGGTGTCAAACTCATTTTAGTTCACGGGCCAGATTCAGTTAAATTTGATCTGAAGTGGGCCGAACCAGTAAAATAATAACACAATAATATATAAATAATCTCAACTCTAAATTTTTCTCAGTGTTTTCGAGTGAAAAAAGTTAATTTACATTATGAAAAGGTTCACATCTACAAACTATCCTTTCAGAAGATGTGAATAACATGAACAAACTGAAAAAATAAGTGTAATTTTAACAATATTCTGCCTCCATTTATCATTTCCACATGTACATTAGAACTCTCAGATCACAGTGGATCTACAAACACACAAAACATTGAATAACAGGCAGAATTTTGTTAAAATTGTACTACTTCTCCTAAGACATTTCAGGTTGTTCACTTTTTTTTTTGTGTGCAAAATTCTACTTTGTTTTAGTGTAAATACATGAAAATACTTACATTTACAAAGAGAAACACTTGGAGTTGTCATTAGTTCTATGTTTATGATAGTATTTTACTGGTCCTGCCCACTTGAGATTGAATTCTGATGTGGAACCTGAACTAAAAGGATTGTTAATATTTAAGTGTACTTTTGCATTTCACAAATTCATCCCAAGGGTCAGACTGGACCTTTTGGCGGGCCGGATTTGGTCCCGGGCCGCATGTTTGACACCTGTGATGTAGATGCTTGTTTTTATATTCAGTTCATGATGATAATGATCATGATAATGGTGTGACTTTGTCTGTCTTTTCATATAGGAGCCTATGACATCTATCTGATTAGTGAAATAAATAAAATACCATATTTTTATTGAGAAATCCAAAATACAGAGGACAAACTATAAAGTTAAATGCAGAGAAAGAACTATCTGGAAGTCACTATGAAGTTTCCAGTCATTAAAGGTTGATAGTTATAAATGTGAGCGTGTACTCTAGTCCTGCCTCCATCCCAGTCCTCACCAGTTTTGTCCGTCCAGCTGCCTGGTTTACAGTTATCATCAATCCACCCCGCTCTCAGTAATCGTCCTACCTGGTGGACCATCTGGTTTCCAGTTATGGCCTGTCCATCCTGCTTTCGGTAACTCCCTACATTTGGTCCGCGTGTTCCTCGGAGATCAACCAGGGTCTGGGCTCGTCACCGTTCCGCAGTAATCCGCCTGCACTCCTGAGATGGCTGCAGGTTCGCCCAATCTTCCCAATGCTATAGCCTCAATAAAACCTCCTCTAAGCCTCGTTCTGTGTGTGCTGCGTCTTGCATTTGAGTCCATGGCAATCCACATCACAATTGCCACTAAAGGAAAGGGAAGGTGGCTCCTTGCTTGTATCAAATACCGTAAGTACATTGCCCCTTTTTATGTGAGTTTGCTATCGCTTTACTATGAATAATATATCAGTCCTGAGCTAACCTCTCAGCAGGTTTCCATATGCACTCGCACCCGCTCACCACATAGTATTTGGACCTATTAATACTGATAATGGCTGCATGGGCATATATGATCACAAGGCCATAGCCCTGAAGTTTCCAGGGTATCCAAAGTAATGAAAATGCAAAGTCACACTGTGCAGGTCTATTCCTCTCTCTCTCTTTGTGCCTTGCTGTGACAGCCTGCATTGATGGGACATGTGGCGCTGCAATTAGCACTGGCCGATTCATGGATGTGGAGACTACGCCAGCACTCAGATGGGTACAATTAAAAGCAGATGCCTCTCCAGCTAATGGAGCATGTGTGTGTGTGGTGTGTGTGTGTGGTGTGTGTGTGTGGTATGAGTATCCTGAGTTATAGACAGTGAAGGGATGGAATAGGATGGGAACCAATGCAAGTAAAGCTACTTTAGCACTAATCTGGCAGGCTCCCTGTTGCTACAGATCAGAGAAGAGGGATATGATCCCCAACCCAAGGGGTTGTTGGACGCTCGCTTGAGGAGCAGAGATATACTGAAAAAGTATTTGCGGGTGGGGGTGGGAGGAGGAGAGTAGACTTACAGTTGTTACGGTATGAGGCAAAGCATCTCTTGAGGAGCCTGGGAAACGGAAAACAGGTAAACAAATCAGCACATCCCTCACCACACCTGAGGAAAAGAAGGTGAGGACGGGGGTATAGAGGCAGGATTATTATATCAACAGAGTGGATGTACAGACACGGAAAAAAATATTAAACCATCCTGTTTTTTTTTTCACAGCACTTGAGTCTTTTTTTTTTGTTACTTGGTAGCTTCGACTATAATTATTCCAATTATGATTCATTTCTAAGTGATTTCTAAATGTGCTGAACAAGTGCCAAACATGACATAACCCAGTCAAAAGAGGGTTGGAAAGTTAAACGATTTTTAGAGGTACAGAGATGTCATAGTTGTGGAAATAATATTTTTTTAATGTTGCTTTATAGTTTTTGATATAGTTTTGACAACAAATATTCAATGCCAAACATTGCAATCTGTCACATATTAGGGTTTCTGGATGTCTTTCCAAAATGTTCCTTTCTCAGCAAGCAGATTAAATGTTTCCATAAAATCTAACGAGTACCCCAGTGTTTTTCAACCTTGGGGTCGGGACCCCACGTGGGGTCGCCTGGAATTCAAATGGGGTCACCTGAAATTTCTAGTAATTGATAAAAATAAAAACTTACAAATAAAAAATCTATGGTGAGTTGAGAGACAATCACACTCCATAAAAGACATGACAAACTGTGAAGCTGAAACTGAAGCACTGTGGTACTGTTTATCTTTCAAATGTTCATTGTGGTCGGTTTCAGATGCTGCAGCTCTTTCATATTCATAGTTGGAGTTCTTGTTTGTTCAGTATTAATTGTCAGCCTTGTAAATCCAAGCTGGACTGACTGTACATATCCTGACCAAGGGAAATAAAATTCTCTCTTTGTGCAGTAATCTACACCTGGCTTTTCTGCCTCCGTCCATAATAATATACATTATACAGACTAAATGTCATCTAAAATTAACGTTTATATGCAACATAGTATAGCAAAGTATTACGCAATCAAAAATAAATAAATTCTAGCAAAAAAAAAGTCTCACGTTTGAATGTTTGGGGTCGCCAGAAACCTGTCATGTTAAATGGGGTCACGAGCCAAAAAAGGTTGGAAACCACTGAGCTATGTCCTCTACTTACAAGTTAATGCAGGCTGTTATAAAGGATTAAATCGGAAATATTAGCTCACATTAAGAAATAACTGGCTTCCAGGACAGACTCCAAAACAAACTTAATGTAAACGCATGAACACATGCAAATAATAATAATAATAATAATAATAATAATACATTTTATTTGTAGGCGCCTTTCAGAACTCTCAAGGTCACCGTACAAAGTTGTTAAAATAAGACACAGTTAAAATTACACACATACATATATAAAACACAGGTACATAAAATGGCAGCAGATAAAGGGAAATTATGGAATTGAGTAAACCTGTTCTGAATAAATAAGTTTTAAGATGGGATTTGAAGGTGGTAACAGAGTTTGAATTTTTTATACGTTCTGGGAGGGCATTCTAGAATATGGGGGGGGGGGGGGACCTGAGCGGCGGAAAGCTCTGGATCCCATGGTGGTCAAGTGGGCAGGTGGGAGGTTGAGTTAGATGAATGAAGATGACCTAAGAGTACAGGTGGGAATGTTTATGTGGAGGAGGTTAGTGAGGTACTGAGTGGTGAGGTGGTTTATGGCTTTGAAGGTAGGAGTAGGATTTTATATTGATGCAAATTTAACAGGAAAGCCAGTGGAGTGCTGCAGGACAGGTGTTATGTGGCTCATGGAGGGGGTTCTGGTGATGATACGCGTGGCAGAGTTTTGAACCAGTTGCAGTTTATGACTGATTTGCCTGGTAAACCAAATAAGAGGGTAGTTGCAGTAGTCTAGATGGGATGTGACGAGAACTGCAGTATTGTTGTGTCAGAGGGATGGACTGTACTGGATGGTTTTCTCTAAAAAGCACACTTTTTTTTTTTTATTCAACGTATTTTTTAACCCACAAAGGCCCAAACATCCACTGTCAACCAAAACATCTACTGATATAAACTGTCTAATAACTGTTCATACACTAATCCTATCAACACATGAAAATAATTGGTTGTAAAATACAGTTTGTCATCTTTTAACGGTCATCAGATATGACCCATTTGGACGTTCAGAGGCTCCGTATGAACGTAGAAACACCGTCATCTTTTACAACATTGATTCACCAATAAAACCATGCAGTTGGATCAATGACAGATAATGGAGACACTTGTTTTTATGTTCAGTTAATGATAGATTTTACTGAACAAGTCACTTTTTCTTCAGTTTTTTTCTGTTTTGATATAATAACTTTGAATTTACTCTGAGCTTTGACAAACATCTACATGATCAGTAAATTAAATATAGGAAAATAGATGATTTTCACTGAAAAAAAATGCAAAATGCATAGGATAATATTGTAAGAAATGGTGATAAATCATTTAGGAAAGGTTAATAGAGAGAAAATTAATTGAGAACTGACACTAAGTCACACTGGGTCTTTACGGGTTAACCCTATAATGCCAAACGTATCATATTTGATACATGAGTTTTGAAGCCCTCTGCATGAAACTGTGATATTTTTTTTCTTGAAAAACTTGATGTATACAATTAGATACATGCAATATACAGATAATCCACCAGGGGGGAAGGAATTTGTTCACCAGAGGTCTTTCCAGTGACACCACAAGATTGTCATTAACCCCTTTCGTGCATGAATTACGTGAACCTTAGTTAACATTTTTTCTTGAGTGTTGTTATTCCTCCTTAGGCATGAAAAAAACAATGCAATTGAGTTTTTTTTTTCATGGAGTTACAAAAATGTCCACTCAGCTACACATGCATTGAATTTTGAAGCAAAAAACATTTATTTAAAACCCAAAATCAGAAAGGGATATTAAAACAATGGAAAAAAAAAAAAATTAAAGCTGCTATTGGATGTTTTTTCACATTTTAACCATATTTTATAACTAGTTATTACTGACTTCATGGACATAAATACAAAAAAACCTTTTTGTTTAAAAGCAAACAAACAAAAAAATTTTAATTACAGTCTAAAAATTAGCAATTGATTTACACAGTAATGGTATAAATTGCAGTGTATGGGATGATGCATAGCGTCCACTGTGTTGGCTGATATGGAACTAAAACAATAAAATTCATGAATATTGAGAGCAACAGCTATAGACTAACTGTCCACTGTAGTGACCAATATGCATGAAAGGGTTAAGGAGGAAGGAGGCAGAACTTTGCAAATTTTGAAAAGGAATTACCAATTTGTTAAAATGTTTGTATTATATTATGATTTTGTTTGTTCAAAAATAATAATATTTGAGCATTGAGACCCGATGTTTCAAATATGATACAAAACTGAAACTCATACATAGAAAGTGATATTTGAAAAAACTCTTTTTTTTGGTTGTTCAGAAGGACCAATAAAGGCTCCATTTTCAAAGAACTGGAATTTTCTGTCGATGGATTTAATGGTTCAGGCTTTACAGAGTTAAATGAAAGGGCCAATCAAACATTTCACATATGTATTATGATTATTCAGTAACAGAAAATAGAAGTGGAATTCAAAGCAGTTAATAGGTTTTCAAGCTGGCCCTTGACAGCAGAAAAAATACATGTGTATTTTCACTTAAAACCTCTTCGTACTTCGCAAGCGTCAGAGCAATACTGCAAGAATGAAGACAGTTCTTGCCTTGATGGGCAGCATAAATGGCAAGCAGTTATTTGCTTTTGTTAATTGACTTCTCAGGTGAAAAACGAGGCTATTTATGCAATCATGCTGCCAGTCATACTGTGAATGGAAGAAGTCACCTCAACAAAGCGTTCCATATTAAGCTGTACATAATGTAAATAAATACACCTTACTGGCCATGATTGGTAATGTGAGAAAGCGAACACAACGTCAAAAGGTAAAGAGAGGACAGGGGCGAGAGGCTGAGAGGCCTGTGGTTACCCACCCGCAGGGGAAGATGCCCCCCTGGCTGGAAGAAAGGTAGGAGAGATGAGAGAGCTAGAATGGAGAATAAATCTGATGCTACATGAAGTCAGAGGAGATTACCAGGATTAAGTTAAAGGTGAAGACAGTGAAATCAGTGTGAGAATTCAGACAGGGTGCAATGTGAAGAGGTTTAAAGGTGTAAAGGCAAGAACAAGCAAGACAGGATAAGCAAAGAGGGCAGTAAGGAGAGCTGAAAATAGTGAGGTTCCAGTGTCGTCTGAGTGGAAAGGATAGTGGTTTTCTGCAGGAACAGGAGCACTTTTAGTTAAAGTGTGTTTGCAGTTCCCTTTTTCCTCTCCTTGGCACAGTCGTCATCCAACTGAGCAAAAGCCCAGTGTTTTTTTTTTTTTTTTTTACCCCCCTAAAACAGCTTTGAATTAAAAGCTCCTGGCATATGCTTCAGCTACTTGGAAGGACATCTTTACAGGCCCTTTTTTCCTCTTCAGGGAATTATAGCCTGTAATTATGCAGATGATGTGCATGTGTGTGCAGGTGTGTGTAAGATCGCACAGGAGTCACAAAGCAACAAATAAGTGTTTCCTTTTGATATTCTATTTTAATCTCTGTCACAGTCTCTAGCAGTCTGCAAACACAGAGGGGATTTGTGGGCATGCTCAATAGGTCAGGTGGCAGCAAAAGTAAATTAGGCAGGAGAGAAAATGGGCTTTTTGCATATTCTGTGTGCCTTAGACAGAAAGGTTAATGGTTTATGAGATTGCAATGACATATTATTGCAAAACACCTCGGAGCAAACAAATTATTTGATTGTAATATTGCAGAATGTAGCTGTTGTGGTTAATGGAATATTAAATCCACAGCCGTGTGTTTATGTGTGATAGTGGCTCATAACAGTGACAACGGGCATGTGCACTTTGCTTGTGTTTACAATTACATCCAGGGTAAAATCTGCCTTCACATGCACATGTATGTATATATACAGGTGGGGAAGCAAATTTACAATATTTTGAGGCAGGGATTGAAAGACAGTGTATGACCAATTAGTTTATTGAAAAGTCATGAGAATTTATTTGCCACAAGAAAATTGACATAATAGAAAATGTTTTTATTCTATGTGTCCTCCTTCTTTCTCAATAACTGCCTTCACACACTTCCTGAAACTTGCGCAAGTGTTCCTCAAATATTCGGGTGACAACTTCCCCCATTCTTCTTTAATAGTATCTTCCAGACTTTCTCGTAATAGTTTTGCTCATAGTCATTCTCTTCTTTCCATTATAAACAGTCTTTATGGACACTCCAACTATTTTGAAATCTCCTTTGGTGTGACGAGTGCATTCAGCAAATCACACACTCTTTGACGTTTGCTTTCCTGATTACTCATCTGGGCAAAAGTTTCTGAAAAGGTATGGATAATAGTGTTAGGTATGATTATGACATCAATATATGTTTGGTTTCAAGACAATTGACGTAGTGCCTGCTGAGAAAAAACACTAAATGTTAATTGTAAATTTTGCTTTCCCCACCCTGTATATATGTACAGGGTGTCCCAAAAAATGTATACACACTTTAAAATAATTGTAAAGTAGGTGTAGGTTAATTTTCAAAATGTAATAGAATTTACAAACATCATTTTATTGTTTTGTCTGTTCCGCCTGTTCTCAAACTGACGTCTGTTCTGGTCCAGACGCTGCTGACAACACCAAGCAATGGAATCGCACACATCACCAAACAAATCCCATGGTATCTGCGTACATTCACCTTCAATGGCTGCTCTCAATTCAGTAACTGTTGCAGGTCTCATAGCGTAGACTTTGACTTTTAGGTATCCTCATAAAAACAGTCTAGTGGTGTGAGGTCTGGTGAACTTGCCAAACAGGTGGATTGGACGGAGGGGTTTCATTGAATACCCTCTGCGTTCACCAGACCTCACACCACTAGACTGTTTTTTTATGAGACAAAGACAAAGTCTACGCTATGAGACCTGCAACAGTTACTGAATTGAGAGCAGCCATTGAAGGTAAATGTACGCAAATACCAACGGAATTGTTTGGTGATGTGTGCGATTCCATTGCTTGGCGTTGTCAGCAGCGTCTGGACCAGAACGGACGTCAGTTGAGAACAGGCGGAACAGACAAAACAATAAAATGATGTTTGTAAATTCTAGTACATTTTGAAATTAAATCAATTTTAATAAACACCTACTTTACAATTATTTAAAGTGTGTATACATTTTTTTTGGGACAGCCTGTATATGTACATATGTCTCGACTCATGCCTACCATTCCATTTCAGAGCCAAATCCTTGTTGGATGTTAGCTTGAGGCAGTTGTCTATAGGTCTTCAAGACCCAGGGGCCACTTGAAATGGTGTTTAACTGGTCAATTGGGTAGAACCGCACTAATCAGGCACAGCTTTATATAATGGGAGACTAGGGGTATGAAACATACGTAAACACCGCAGATGCATTCTCCACAGATCAGCAGCACCCCCTGGGGCTCCACAGAGGCAAACTGACCTCGAACACAACATACATCACAAGTACGAGTGTTCATGGAGGGGGAGAGTGTGCACTACATGCACACCCTTTAGTGTGTTAAGGGACTTGGTGTGTCTTGTTCCTGTGATAGATGCAGCATGTGCCAATGTAGTGCATCGGTCACAAACCACAAAGAGGTGTGTGACATGGACAGCAGTGTGCGTATGTGTGTCTTCATGTGGGCTCAGCTGTCACGTCTCCCTGGTGGGCCATTATCTTTGATGCTTGGCTTAGGGTCTATCAAGTGTAGGACATCAGCATCACCCCTACACACACACATGATACCCCCCTCACCTTTGCCTGATGGGATATCACCAGGGAGCGCACATCCACACCACCATAGACAATTTGTCTTGATAGGCGAAATCGTAGCCCCATGGCAGTCCTCTTTCTTGCTCTCTCCATGCCTCATCTTTGTCCTCAGGTAGCCGGATATGTCTGAAGGTAAAAGGTAAGACAGGCTGACATGATGTTTTGGCTGATCGACGACAGTCTGCTCTCCACATGAGTGGAGACGGGACCTATTTCCCAGCCTGGGGTTTATAGGAAGAAGTGAATGAATACAGGCACACGGGTGTAAACAGTAAATCTTCTCTAAAATGAGAACTGGATGCTGCCTGGGAGCACATGGGTATCATTTGGATTTGTCTGGGGGAGGCACTCATTATACTTCACTTCAAATGACTGGAGATAGTGTCGTAGTAACAAGTGAAGACGGAGCAAAATCCAGAGATTTTTCAGGGGGACTTTATCGAATGAGCTGTGTATTCCTGGCAGGCCTTCAGCCCACCGACTGTGGGTACACGGCTGTGAACTGAATGAGTGACTGAGGCAGATGTTTGGCTGTGTTACGACCCTGGTAATAAGACAGACATGTGGCTGTATTGCATCCAGAGGAGCAGGTGCTGCCACCACACAGCCATTACCATCTGCATTGATGAGATCAGGGACTCAAGCATACTCGATGTTAGATAGGAAAACATAAAATAAATAAATATGCAAGCTGAAATCAGAAATCAGGACCTATACTGCACTGCTGATTTGTTATTATTACATTACATTTTTATCTTTATAGCCTATTTGGCTCTATAATCTGGTGTGTATCATCACTTAATCATTACCATGGTTAGCCTTCTGTAGGGATTATAGATTTATAAATGCTTTCTATTTAAATAAGGATCTGATGATAAAGGAGAGACTGAGGTGAGGATGGATGAAAGGATGGATGCTTAAGATGGTTGGATGAACAGTGCTGGGATAACGGTAAAGGAAAGAGGGAAAAGAAGGAGGAAAAAAAAAAATGGTGTGAGTATCCCTTTAACATCCTCTGGACGTCAAGCTGATGCAGATCTGCCCGGCTGGATGCGAGAGGAGAAGAGGAGGAGAGGGGATGCCGAAAAAAAAATGAAACTCCTTAGCATTCGTTTTTTTTTTTTTTTTTTTTTTTTTCACCTCCCTCTGCAAGAGAAGGATAAAAACAAACCTGGCAACACGCTCCGCTCCAAACCGCGAATAAACACCTGTTTTCAACCGCAGTGTTAACGCTGTCAACGGGGGGATAGACGCGACACGTTTTTAATAGAAAAGCATCCATATTGAGGTCAGAGGAAAGCGTTGCCAAGGCGACCAGCTTGCTAGGGAGGACACTGCGGCGCGCGTCATTACGCCGGGGACGAGCGTGCGTGCTTGCGAAAGGGGGTTTGCACGTGAGCGCGCGCGGGACAGCTTGCTGAGGCAGTCACGGTATCTTTTCCACGCAGCAGCAGCAGCAGCAGCAGCATCTTCTAAACCCACGGAGGACCCGCACCGAGGAAAGAGAAGTGTTGAAATCTTAATTAAATCGGTGTCAGAGGGAAAATCTTAAAGGAATTTCGACGAGACGCTCCAGAGTGTTGCAGCTGTGTCCATCGGTCAACACAGGTGACAGTTTCCAGCAATCACATCCAAGCAGTTCACCCCGCAGACGCGTCCGGGTTATTCGGGGTAATTTCTACGTTACGTCGACCGAATCAAGACGTTTTTTTAATTTTAAATTTTTTTTTAAATTTTTTTTTTTTTTTTTTTTTGTAAATAAATCTCCCCACCACTGAAGACGCACCGGACCGAGAGTCTCTACATTAATTAATTTATTTCCGTGCAGGAGAAGACGAGGACGGAGCCTATCTGAGTCTGCTCTGTGATCGGATGGGGAATCATACTCCATCCAGCTGTGTGTGCTGTCTAATGCAGTAGAGCAGCTGGATTTTTTTTTTATTTTTAAATTTTGTTTTGTAGTATTCCAACCCTACTGTCATTTTCTCCAGTCATGAAGTCCCACCTGGAGACCCGCTTGGATTGAACAGCAAAAACAGTGGGACATTATTTTTTATTTTATTTTTTTAAATTTATTATTATTATTTTTTTTTTAAATTTTGGGGGAGAATCACTTTTTTTTTTCTTGCTTGACATTTGCTGCTGCAAGAGGACAAGGAGGAGAAGGACGAAATCTTAGGAACAACAACAACAACAACAACAAAATAAACACCATTGGGAATCTGGCACCCCCCCCCCCCCCCCCCTCCCTCCCTCTTGGATCACAAATTAACAGGTAGGCTGACAGAAAAATAACATACACACTAAAATCTATGTGCTGTTATGGGTGTATATGTGTGTGACCTGTCTCACACTTAAGTGCAAAAAAAAAAAAGCAAAGATGATATATTGCACATATGCAAATTCCTCTAGTTCTTGTTGCCTATTAATTTGTAACAGATGTGTTTGTTAATTAATGCAGATTCTCTACCCAGTTGTCTTGAACACATCAGGATAAATGCCCTCTTGCACAGCCCAGCTGTTGCAAATTTCCAGCATGTTTATACTGTGTGTATGTGCCGTGTGGTTTTGTCAGACCTGTTGTGAGTGGCTTCTCCACACAGAAAAGCTGTTTTCTTCATAACGGCGAAGAAACATCCCCTATGTACTGTTAAGAGGACCTGGACTGTGAGCTCCTCTTGCAGAATGAGAAACAGAGGCTGCTATTCACTTAGGCTGAGCTCATTTGTCCGTCCTTGTACATGCGGAATTGGTGGCTTATTAATCAAAGTGCTTCTATTGACTGGATCAGTGCTGCAACAGTTATTGTGGAAAGGGGTTCGATATTTGTGCATTTTTGTCTTTGTGTGTGTGTGTTTATTGAAATGAGAGTTCTGGGGGATTTTTTTTCAAGTAAACAGCTCTGTGTTGCAGACAGCGACTGCACAAGAGGTTCCCCTTCAGCAGTTTAACCATGCTTCAACTTAATATGAGCATCTTTCCATGGGAGTCTTTATGCCCAGGAAACGCCATGACCATGAGAACATATTCCCCTAAATGCTCCCCTTGCACACACACACATAGCACAAAGAATGGGGCACATTTATATGCTGTGGCTGGTGTTGTGGGGCATTCGGATCAGCAGGGCCTGTTTAGATGATAGAATTCAGCAGGGACAAGAAGACCTCTGTTCTTATCTGTGGCAGCTCAACTCATCTCAGCTTCCCTCCTTGGTTTAAGTAACTAGCCTGGCCAATACAGCAGATAGGGGCACGTCGTGTGTGAGGAGAAAGCATTTATTGTGTGACTGTCCTTGTGCTAAATGGATGTTGTCATACAGTTGTTATTTATTTCAAACGGCGACTGTCTGGAAACTCTGAAGATCTGTGGAGATGTTAAAGGATGGATGAAGATTTGTAGATGTGTCCAGACTGATTGCAGACATTTGCAACAGCATGTGATGTATGAGCACCCTTGATAGACGAAATAGTTAACCCTTTCATGCATAAATTATGAGAACCTTAGTCAAGATTTTTTTTTTCTGGAGTGTTTTTATACCTCCTCAGGTATTAAAAAAAAATTGCGATCAAGTTTTTTTTTTCATGGAGTTACAAAAATGTCCATGCGTTGAATTTTTTAAGTAAAGAAATATGTATTTAAAACCCAATATCAGAAAGTAAAATGAAAACAATGAAATAAAAACATTTTTAAGGCTGCTAATTTGATGTTTTCTCACATTTTACCATACTCTAATGCTAGTTATTACCTCATATAATATGCAAAAAACAACTCTTAATGTCTAACAAATAACAACTGATTTACACTTAACCCTTTCACGCATGAATTATTAGAACCTTTGTCGAGGTCTTTTCTTGGGTGTTTTTATTCCTCATTAGGCATGAAAAAACAATGCAATTGAGTTTTTTTTTTCATGGATTTACAAAAATGTCCACTTGGCTACACCGTACATTTTATTCTTGAAGCACAGAAACATGTATTTAAAACCCAATATCAGAAAGTGATTTGAAAACAATGAAATAAAACCATTTTTAATGCTGTTAATCTGATGTTTTCTCACATTTTAACATACTCTAACACTAGCTATGACTCACTTGATTGATGTATTTATTTCGAATATGAATGTCAAAACAGAAGAGAATAAATATACAAAACACTTCAGCATACGACATATAAAACATATTCGAAAAGGAGTGAGAAGAAGCATCACTTACAAAATCCCACCCCTTCTCCTTAAATAAGTAATAACAGTAATAATCTTCCCAGTTCATGGAGATAATATGCAAAAAAAAAAACAAAAAAAACTTTTTGTTTTTGAAAATAATTGTTAATTACAGTCTAACAATTAACAATTGATTTCCACTCAAACATGTTAGTGCAGATCAGGTTTATCAAGAACAGCAAAGTTCTAGTAATGGTATGAATTGCAGTGTATTATGGGATGTGCATAAGTGTCCACTGTGTTGGCTCATATGGAACTAAAACACAAAAACCTATGAAAATACAAGAGAACAGCTGGAGAAGGAACTGTCCAATGTAGTGACCACAATGCATGAAAGGGTTAATCCCCCCCCCCCCCCCCTCCCTTTTCTGTTGTGTTTTGATCAAAAAGTACTGAAGGCCCCAGAAAATAAAGCTCAATGCCATCCGTCCCAGGAAAGGTGCAGCAGAGCTCATGAGGGCAGATGTAGCTGAATCGTTCAAGGCATGTCTCTGGGTAGATCGATGGCTTCTAGCATGAATGGCTAAACAGTCAACAGATGCAGGCAAGTGTTACTACAGTGTTTTGAAATGGCCTCCGCAGTCACACATTCATAATCCTTCGTAGCCCTTACCTGTCTGTGGGCCGCCGCCGCTGCTGCTAAATTTGTCCCTCGCCGTTTATTTTTACTCCTGATACATCATTGTCAGCAGATCCCTCACGGGTTGGGATGTTTTTTTTTTTTAAGCGCAGAAAGGACAGCAGTTGTTGCTAATTTCGGTGAGAGATTCTATCTGTGTGCGTAAAAAGGTCTTCAGCAGTGTGGTGCCAGACATGGTGACAGGAGAACTGGTGAATCATCTGATGACTGCTGCTGAAATGAAGTGTTTGTCTAGCAAAGTCGAAATGAATAAGTAACACCAGGGCTGGCTGAACACACGAGTCCTGAGGGAGGCGCTGTTTATGACTGCCTTCTGTTACGAGAAGCAGGAGGCGATGTTCGTGTCAGTTATTGCTTTGAAGGTGCGGTGATGGATTTGGGCACTGCTGGCAGGTTTTCGCTCCCCTCAACAGCATGAAGTTTTTTTCTGCTAATTTCAGGGGCTCAGTGTGACAAACTGTACTGTTAGCGGTTTTATAATTGACTCAATAAACAGAGAGAATCTGTTCAGTTCACTAAAGGTGTCTTGGAGCGCTATGCTAATAGGATACATAATTTAGAGGAAACTGATACGAGACAGTAGTCCTCTGGTACTTATGGACTAATGTAACCCAGTATTTTGCCTGATTGCAACATGTCCTTGTTGCCGTGGCCTTGGTGCAGTGTCATCTAATCTACACCCATGACAAGGACTGGCAAGAAAATGGCTTTAGTTGAAAGTTAATCATTGTACAAATACATTGATTATGTTTTTTTTAATACCACTAATAAACATAATAGAGACTTATTAATAATATTGTGAAATATATTTATATTTTTGTATAGAGATTGTTTAGATTTAGTGTATCCTTAACCCTTTCATGCACGAATTATGAGAACCTTAATCAAAATTTTTTCCTGAGTGTTTTTATTCCTCTTTGGGCATGAAAAAAACGATGCGATTCAAAATTTTCTTCTGAAAAATAAATTAAAAATAATAGTAATATTAAAAATAATTTTGAAAAAAATGTAAAAATACATTAAAAAATTAAAAGAAAAAAAAAAAATTCTCATGAACCTATTTTTCATGAAGTTGCAAAAATGTCCACTCAGCTGGACACCACACATTTAATTTTTGACGCACAGAAACATGTATTTACTGATAAATAGTGTGAAAACTATGGGGAGGGCTTGTGATTCTGGGGGTTTATGCTCAGGAGAGATCTACATAATGTTACCAATTCATGCCAGAAAAGATATGTAGTGACCAAAAACTTTAATAAAGATATGTGTAAAGAAAAACAACAACAACAACAACAAAAAGAACAACAAAATCCATGAATATACAAGGGAACAGCTGTAGAACAGCTGTCCACTGGAGTGACCAGTGTGCATGGAAGGGTTAAGATAGAGCTCTTGGGTGTTTCTGCTCAATATTTTGTGTAGGCTAATGGCATGTGCAATACAGATGAATTTTAAATTATGTAAATTATGCTAACATTGTCCATGTTGCATTTTATGGTATCTGTATTTGTCCCTGTATGGATTTTTTTGTGTTTTTGTGTAACATCAACCTGCCAGGAGGTCTACAGATGGAAATTCGCTTTAGGCTATAAACTGGCATATTTACACATATAAAACAAAGTTCATTAACCCTTTCATGCATACTGGTCACTGCAGTGGACAGTTATTCTACAGCTGTTCTCTTGTATATTCATGGATTTTGTTGTTTTATTTGCATATCAACCAATACAATGGATACCTATGCACCATCCCATAATACACTACTTACTGTAACATTCCTGTTCTTGATAAACCTGATCTGCAGCAACATATTTGAGTGTAACTCCATTGCTAATTGTTATTAGACTGTAATTAACAGTTGTTTTTTTTTTTTAAGTTGTGTTTTGTTGTTTTTTGCGTATTATTTGAGTGAGTAAAAACTACTGTTATAGTATGTTAAAATGTGAGAAAACATGAGATTAGTAACATTAAAAAACATTTTATAGTTTTCACACAGTATGACAGTAAATGCATGTTTCTTTGCTTCAAAAATTAAACGCATGGTGTCCAGCTGAGTGGACATTTTTGTAACTCCATGAAAAATAGGGTCTAAAAAAAAAAAAAAAAAATCAATTACATTGTTTTTTTCATGCCTAAAGAGGAATAAAAACACAGGAAAAAAAAATCTTGATTAAGGTTCTAATAATTCATGCATGAAAGGGTTAATATGCATTGTCCCTCCTTTTCTTAAATAAATAAAATAAATAAATTGTAACAGCCAAATGTTGAAAAAGACACATTTATTAGCATTAAATACTGCGACAGATAAATGCAAAACTCATATCTGTTTGCCCTTTATACATTTTTTGAACTACACAGCGCAGATTTAATATAAATATGTAAAGCTAATTACTAAAATACATAAAGAAATTACTGATCATAACAGATACCATCGACAGTAATTGAGATGAAGGTGATGCAATGATGTAATTAATAAAACGTGATGGAAAATGATGTGGAAATAATGACAGATAATGATATTTCTGTTTGTTTTGAAGGCATTGGCACAGTTATGGAAAGTCATCACAGTTACCTTTAAATAGTTTGTTAGTACATCCTAAAGTGAAACATGATGTAAATTCAACACTATAGTGAAATGAAATGGCTGGATTAGGGGTGTAAGAAAATATTGGATCTGCAGTATATCGCGATATTTCATTTCACAATACTGTATCGATGTTTTTAAGTATTTATTCAAATGCAGATATTGTGGAGGTTCTTTTTTTTTTGTTTATTTCTTATTTATTATTATTTAATCCTCTTTTATTACATAATGTTCGTTCCTTTGTTGGGATCGCACAAAAATAATGTTATGATGTTAGTTATGCGCTAATAGAATATGAACATTTGAACAGAATCTTAAACGTCTGTAATGTCTAGAAAATATAATTGAAGTTTTACACAGGAAAATTTTGTGATATAGCATTAGATCCTGTTCTGATCAAATAAAAATGTGTTTAGTATTTGTGAATATTTCTGGTGTAATTCCATTGTTCAAGGAAATAATCACTTAAAAAAAGAAACAAACAAAAAATTGCCTTTTTAACAGTATCATGATATATCGTGTTGTGATCCTAGTATTGTGATTTGTATCGTATCGCCAGATTCTTTCTAATACACACCCCTGCACTGGATATTTATTTATAAAGGCTTGGTAATTGACAGCGCACTACATTCACACAGTAACTGGTGACCTTAAGCACCGGCCCGGCCATGTCACCTCTCTTCTCGCACATGCATTTGTTGTTATGTGCCTTCCACCACTCTATACTTATTTAATTACACTGACTCTAGAATCCGTCCCTTTTCTTCTGTATTTGTTAGACCACATATGCTCAGCAGGACTTCTTTATTGCCTTTATTGTCCTTCGCGTGTTCATTTGTTTCTCCTCTCCCATCCATTTGCGGCCGACTCCGTCATTTAGTTCAAAGGGAGCCTGGCTGTTTTTCGCAGGAGGTGTGTGTCGTTGCTATGGCAGCGTCTTTTTAGACAGATAAGTCCAGCAAAGCTCAGCGTTTTAAAGCAGAATCCCATGTTTAGCTTTGACTTTTCTGTATGCATGCACAAATGTACGTTCTCATGTGTTAAGTCTGCAGAATTAATGAAAAAAAAAACCCCACTGACATCACTATATTGACTGCTGCGATGTATAAATTGCTGAAATCTGCAGTTTTTCTTTATGATGAAACCTATTAAACAATGTTTTGGGGTACTGTATAGAATCCAAATATCCCTAATTATAATGACCAAATGTTTTATTATATTGAAAATAAGAAAAGCTAAGCACGAGGATGTCTAATTTACTCCAGTTTTGCAGGTGTGTTAGAAAAAATGGTCAGCCCGTGCAGTAGTCCATTGTTTCATTTAGCGTTACACACTCCCGGCGTACGAGGTTGTGAATGCTATTGATCTGACAATTTTCTTTTAGAGTTATTGAAAGAGTAAAGGGAAAACATTATGCCATATTGTTTAAAATTGTTCTCTGAGACGAGTCCCTCCACCTTCACTCAGCCCTGCAGTTTGTGTTGTAGTGCCGGTCTCCCACAGTCCCCCCACAGTGAGCCATCTCTGTCTTTTGTCTGAGCCTGTTGAATGAGGTCTTTGCTCTCCAGGGTGCACCATGGAGACTAGGGGGTATATCCATTACTGGTCTCAGCTCTCACAGCCTGTTTCTTTCTTTCTGCTTCCACAATTAATAAAATCACAATCCACCATTTGAATCTTGTTCGCTGCTAATTCCCTACACTGCGGTAGCCTGCCATGGTGTAATTTGTCCCATTACAGTTTCATATTGTTTCGTAACGCACAAAAAAAGCATCAAAAGATCTCAATCATAGTGCTTTCTACAATCTGAACTTGTTTTTGTCGTCATGGTTTCATTTCTGTCGCAGCAGAAAAACACAGTGCACAAACTCCTGCAGGTTAAAGCAGATTAATTGAACACTAAAGAGTCAGTATAAACCCATAAATTCAATTAACTTGGTAGCTTTGCAGTATTAATGCCACAAACAATGCGGTGATGCAAAATAGTCTTCACCCTGGAACCCAGACCATGTCAGACATACATAATAATGTACCATCCCAATACCAAATTAAGATCATTCCCTACATAGGATCACTAGAATGCCCACCCTTTCCTTGCTCTTAACCTTATTTCCCATACATTGGTGTTTTCCGTTATTTTTTTTGTCTGTTTTATGTTAACTGCTGGAGGTCGACCACTAGTGGATTATTTAAAGGAGCGATATTTTGCTTTTTAAAATAGAATTATACATGTCAAAATTGTAGTTTTTGTTTTATTTTTTCAGCTTCATTTCATTTTTTATACATTTACAGAAGTTTCATAAGAGAAATAAATATAAACCTTTTAATCCTATTATGATTGAACTTAAATGAGTGATATTTTGCTTTTTTTTAATGGAATTATGCATTTTAAAACATTTCCCTGTGGTCTACATAAACTGTAAATGCTATACTTGGGTCTGAATTCTTCTTTAATTTAACTCCACAGGTCCATCTTCAACAATATTTCTGAGTAATGACACCAGAAAGGTCATTTTGAGCGCTGGCCCTTTAAAAGCAAATGAGCCACTTCATACCCCACCTCCTCAAGGTTATTGGCTGTGCTGCTCTGTCCCGTTCAACCAACAACGGAACATTTAAAGAAATCGGCTCAAAGTTTGGACATATTTTCAGTATGGACTACAAGTTCTGCTGCTGCTGACAAACAATTATGGCGTACTCTGAGAAATGTTCATTGGAAGTCTTGACCTTATATGTGCAAGTGTCGTGATGTAACTAGTTATAAAACGTAACAAATTAAGTAGGAATTAAAATGAGTTGTAGAAATCCACTCGATTTTTGCCAAAATGAATATAAAGATCGCTTTTACAGCACCTGGAGGGTTCAAATTCAACATTTTGGAACTATTAAGGTCCTTAAATACACAAATAAATGTACCAAAGACTAATAAAAATGGGTTTAGCAAAATATGACCCCTTTAAAATGAAATAAAAACAGGGAAAAGTAGAAAACAGATTAATTGGCCAATATCCACCCACTTAGCCCATAGTAAATGTTGACATTGAAACCATATTATGCACGTCCAAATATTCCCTACTTTCGCTTTATTATAAACATTGTGACTTTTGAGCTGAACACTAAGTCAAAGTAATAAATACCTAAGTAAATCTGAAACATACATCAGCCTCCAAGTGTTTTTCAACTTCTTCACAAGCATATTAGTCTAACTTTTTCAGCCAAACTATCTCAAGCTTGTGTTTTTCCAGTTCTTTCGATATATTTTTCTCCCCTCCTCTTCCTTGAATCGCGTTCGAACACTCCTGTTGTCCATCAGCTGGAGCTACACAGATGTAGTGATGTGGCGTCCCCTGTGGGCTCATTAAGGTTAGATCAAGGTTGGAGTCCGTCTGACACATTTTGACGGCGAAAAACCTAAAGTATGCTTCCTGAGTCTCCTGTCAGCAGCAGCAGCCTTCACTTCGCCGGCCCCCTGCTAGAACCGAGATGACCACCAGCCAAGATCAGTGAACACTTACTTCTTTTTCCTTCAAAGAGATAAAAGCCAACGGGAAGACACAGGCAGCGAGAAACCACCCAGAACTCCTATCAGCTTGAGTCAGAGCGCTGGGTTCTTTCTGAAGTTTGACAGTGCAGGAAGTTGGATACAGGTCCACTTTACTGTCGTCAAAAAGGAATATATAGAAAGTGTGAACTTTTGAAACCGTTTCGCCGCTCATTTTCCAGATACACCAGGTATGCATCCTCACTCTCAGTCCTCTCTGGCAGCAAGTTGACACAACCGTCACCATGGCGCCCGCATAGCCCCACCTCCTCTCATTCACAGGGTTGTTGTTTTTGTCAGTCGCCTCATTTACCCCGCTCGAATACATCACAACAGGCTATGGTATATTATGATTTTTTTTTTTGGTATGGGTTTGAGGCAAAGAATGCAAGCAAGTAACACAAGCAAATTTAGCAAAGCACCTAAAGGACTGACACGCCAAGTTCTATAAAGAATTTCCAGGGGTCGGTGACGGCTCCCATTTCAACATCGCTTTAGCATTAAACAAGATGGCCCACTAAACGGTTGTTGATAAGTGTGTTGTGTTGTCGGCCCTACAGTCATTTGTAATTCTCAAAACTAAGCTAATCCCCATCAGAGCTAACAACCCCCGAGGAATCTGATAGCGGAGTTTCAGTAGATAGGAGAAATCTTTGACTGTGGTCAGGAGTAAATTCATGTAAAATGTACTGTACTCACGTAAATTCTAAGATTAGTGAATTCCCAGAACATTAAGTTATTTTAAGGCTTGGTCTTATGTTTAAAATCAATGTTTCTATAAAGAATGTTGTTTGTGTTAAAGCCCCAGTGCGTTCCCGCTCTTTGCTTTTATTCAAGGAAAGAAAAATTGTACCTTGTCTTGCCAGAGCTTTTGTATATTTAGACTTTTGTTATATTTATCTTTTAATGAAAATCTACAATTTTGTGCCCTTTTTGTTGTTTCAGTTTCTTTCTGCAGTTCCAGCAATTCCAGCATTGAGATAATACTTGTCGAGATATCGTCTAACAATAAAAAAAAAAAACAAAACAAAAAAACTGATGCTGAGCAATTTTTCGGACAGATAATGCCATCAGTGATTGAGACACAAAGCTGCAGTGGGTCCAGTTGGCAACGACGGGTAGAGTCAGTTCCTGAATAGAAAGCATGATACAGATTTGATGGAATCAACAGCACTGGAGTCAGCAGCAGCTGGGATTAAATACATCCTTCTTTCCAGCCAATCAGATTGACTGACAGTCTGGGTCCATGTTGCTCCGACCAGTGCATCTGATCCCTCTGGCAAACGCTGTGATTTTTCCCTGCTTTTTCTCCAGTATATACAAGTGAATTCTATTTGTTTGCTAGTTTTCCCCTAAAGCACCTCCACCTTTTTACAGCCAAGGAATTTTATGCACACATAGGGTAGCAACATACCTTTGGAGATTAATGTGTTTGTGTCTAATGCTGGCAGCGTATTTGATGCCGAAGCACATTCCGCGTGTTACATTTTCCCACTTATTTGGGTAGTGGAGAAATTGAATGGCGTACTGACAGCATCTCAAGGTCAGGAGTGGTCACATTCTCATAGTAAACCCTCAGCATCGCAAACAAGCTGCGGGTCATGGGGTCTGGAGATGGGCAGGTAGGCAGGCCACTGTTCCTGCCCTCTTACCTCAGACACATACTGAGAGACGAGGAGAGAATGTGCTCTGAAAGTCAAGTGGCCACGGATGTCACAAGAAATTGAAAAGAGCAGAGGAAGCGAACTAAAGAGCAAATGGGAGGGTGTTTGACAAAAAGCAAGCTGTGAAGAAGCACGCTCTACAACAGGGCGGAGAGAGAGAGAGAGAGGGGGAGAGGAATGCCACAACATTACAACGCCATCTCTATTTTGAATTCCTAACATCTGCTATATGCTACCTCTCCCCTGCTGTTGTGCACACACACATTTGTATGGGCTGACACACACCACCACACATTAGTATGAGCTGTCAGCTAAAGCCCTAACAACTAGCAAAAGGACCAGTTGAATGGTAATGCTGGGAGAGGAAGCAGCAGTACTGGCTGTGTTGGCCGACACGCTGAAGTGTTATCACTGTCCCTGCACTGTATAATGACGGGAGTTGTTTTTAAGCGCACACATTTTCCTTTCACACCTGCACACACACTGGTCCCCGTCAGTCAGCGATAATGAGCTTCCACGGGCGGCATTGCCAGTGGCTGTCCAGTAGTGCAGGTTAGGCCGTTATCCATTTGATTGTCCACGTGTTGACATAAGTGATGCTGGGTCGTGGCAGTTGGGGTTCAGTTATGGTCAGAGCAGCAGCTAATAGCAACACTTGAGGATGCAGAGATGCCAGTCACCGCTGCTACTGCTGGTAGGATGCTGCCTGGAGGAAATCTGCATGAGCTGTTTTCCATGACATAGTCTCGCTTACAATATTACATGTGTGGGCGCATGCATGCGTATACAGTTGCACATTACCTCTTCAACGTTACCTTAAAAATTGAGTTTCAGCTCCCCCTCGTCTGAACAAATGGAGCGTTTCAAGTACTTCCTTATGCCGTCTAGCTCAAATTGATGCATTGTTAGGCTGCTGGGCTTTAGCTGTCGCGGCGGTGGATGCTAATGAAAAGAATAAGCCTGTTCTTACATGGTGAATTAGGATGTCTCTTTCTTGACAGGGCCATACTAGATTCTGGTTGTATTTGTGTATGTGCACGCTGAGAGGCACGACAGTGATGAATGAGCAATAGAATGGCAGTGTTATATTTTTATACTTGATGATGCCAAGCCGGCAATGATCGTTGCTGTTATTGTTACAATCGGAGGAAAACTCAAACCCTCAGGATAACAAGAAGCATGCACAGGCACATCAACACACATAAAAGGAGGGAAATATTATAGCTTTGTGCACAGATTTAAGACAAAGGGCCTTAGCATGTGCTAATGTTTAAAGATGCAGTGTGCGTATCCTCCATTCTTCATTGAAAACACTGCATTGGTTGAGTCATTCATCTGTGACTCTTCATACTGTCTCTCAAGGGTGAAACAATTTCTTTGCTGACAAATGGCAACAGGAGCGATGGGCTAAGTTCCAATCTGTGGATCACTCCCCGGCCGAACACCCTGCATGAGCAGATTTTCAGCTATACGTGCACAGGTAGCAGCTCAGAGCACTGGCAACATTAATGTCAGTGTTCTGACCAAACTTTATTGAGTGCACTTATCTGCTACCTCGAGGCTACAGTATCTTAGGGAAAATGAGTCATCTCCCTGTGCAGTGTCCTTCATAAATCCCTTCTGATTGTCTGCACTTTACCCAAGGTATAAGAAATAGTGCAAACACCAAGGTTGCACATTTAAGTATTCAGGCAGTCAGAGTGATCAAACTAGGAACAGCGATAAGAAGTATAAGTATGGGGGGGGGGGCAGACTCTAAAGGTTGAAGGGACCATAATATAAGGCAGCATCTAAAGAGGGGGACACCATTAGAGGAAGAAAGATAGGGTCTTGTCACCTTAATTAGCCAGGGCAAGAGAATGTAACCTTGATAACGCTACTGCTAACACCTGATAAATGGTGAGATTGCTTCAACTGAATATCTGTTAGCTTGTATTGCTTCGAGATGGTGGGATGTGGTTGGGTTTGCTACAAAGACAAAGGCTTGGGAAGAAAGCAAAAGAAATCCCCCGATACCTACATGAAACGATCGCTTTCCATTTGGGTTTAAACTCCAGGGACTGGGAAATAAGAAGGCAAGTAGAAGAAGGGGGCGGCGATTTAGAAGGCTGCAAGTCAGCAGGATTTCTTGGCCCTGTTTGATTGTGTTAGTATGTGTGTTAGTGTGTGTGTGTGTGTGTTTTCTGGCTCTTTCTCTTCTTCCTTTTGTGGGAAATAAACATTTTTCAAAGGATGAGCTGTATCCTCTCACTGGGGAACTGAACAGTGCGTTGAACCGCCGATCATACGTGTGGGTTTGACATGGATTCTTCTATTGAGATTTTCTTGATGAGCAAATGTCTGAATTGATTTTCCAAAGGTCTCTGAAAGATTGGCCTACAGACTGTGTTGTTGACATCTTATTTTGCACGATGAAACCGAAGAGGTGGAGTTGTATTGACGAAGGTGGATGGGGGCTGATGGTTCAGAATAATCACTGGCATGAAGAAATCCCCATCAGAGAATTATTGGGTGGATCCATTCAATTTCTTTAGAGCACCCAAGAGGATTGAAACACCACAATAGGCTCCGCACCCTGGAGATCATCAGTAGCCTAACCTCCACCCATCTGCCCTCTTCTCCCACCCTGCATTTTCTTCGCCAGTGGCTACTCAGACCAGGCCCTGCCCTCTCCATTTTCTCCTCTCTCCACTTAATTAACCCATTGATCAGGACACACATAAATTAGTCCTCTGGAGAGGCCCTCATAGAGCACTCCTACCCAACTCTCACACCCCTCACCCCAGAGCTATTTTTTCATTGGCCGGCCCCGTTACAAACCAGGTCCCAGAGCCACGCCGAGCCGCAGTTGTGTCATCTTCCCAAGCCAAATGTATTTTTCAGAATGTACAGTCGATTCGGCCGCTCACAGATGTACGCCGGGTTAGCAAAAAGCCAGAAAGCGTGGAAAGGGAAATTAAAGCAAGTGGAGATCTGGGAGTTTTGGTCGAGGTCAACCCCACGTTCGTACAACCCCTCAAGTCATTAAACTCACATGGCTCAACCTTTTCACAGCACCCCCCTTGTGTCTGTAAATGTTTTCCCTCCCTTTCGCCCCTCTCAGCCTGACCTGTTCTCCAGACCAGGGTGCTTGGTGCGTGTTCAGAGATTTGCCCAATTAGGCGGATCTCTGGAAACATTATGGAGGACCCCCCCCCCAACAGCCCTTCCATTCTCACACACTCCTTGTTTTTTTCCTCCATTTCCGTTCTGCTCTTTTACCCTTTTTTTCCTGCTTTTGTTGTCCATTATTACATCCTAACCTTTGCCTTTTCTTTAGTTTTGGGTCTGGACTAATGGGTTATTCAGGATGGCTAAGTGGATCTAAAGCAGGAACACGCCTCATCTGTTATATTGATTTGGACAGACCCGGTCATTTTATTTAAATGCTCGGTAAACTGGTCCATGATTCATTCATATTTAAAGGTTTACAGCAGGAGGCAGCGCCAGAGCCAATAATTTTCAATGAGCCTGCTCAACATATTAGGCTACTGTGGCAAATTTACAATTTAGGTGCATATAAAAGGGTAATTCTGACCAGAGCTTTGTCATGATAAAGTTTATGTCGCCTAGTGGGCTGCTCGAATTACCGTGAAAACTGCTTGTAGTGATTACAATTATAGTGCTTATTCACCAATACGGATCAAAAAGTCCGGGACAGAATCCTGTGCAAGTGCTGTTTAAATAATTTGCTTATTGAAATAAAGTAATAAGTTGGACTTTCTCTTGTTAAGTCCGTAGATAAACTGTGATCAACTAACACACCTGTGCTGTGGGGATAAGGCAGAAGAGCTTACAGCAAAACTGATGCAGGACAGTTTTAAATTTTAAGTTTTCATCTGCACAGGGAGTCAACAGTCAGGCTAATGCTGTGTTCATGTCATATCCGTTAATCCATGCAAGCAGCTGAGCGGAAAAAAGCATGCAACTTCTGAAATGTCAGGTATCTATAACAGGTAGCTACTGAAATATCTACTATGTTAAAGGGGTCATATTTTGCTAAACCCACTTTTATTAGTCTTTGGTACATTTATTTGTGTATTTGGGGACCGTAATTGTTCAAAAAGTTTGAATTTCAACCCTCCAGGTGCTGCAAAACTATCTTTATATTCATTTTGGGAAAAATCAAATGGATTTCTACAACTTGTTTCAATTCCTGCTTAATTTGTTAGGTCTACAGGGTGGGGAAGCAAAATTTACAATGAACATTTAGTTGTTTTTTCTCAGCAGGCACTACGTCAATTGTTTTGAAACCAAACATATATTGATGTCATAATCATACCTAACACTATTATCCATACCTTTTCAGAAACTTTTGCCCATATGAGTAATCAGGAAAGCAAATGTCAGAGTGTGTGATTTGCTGAATGCACTCGTCACACCAAAGGAGATTTCAAAAATAGTTGGAGTGTCCATAAAGACTGTTTATAATGTAAAGAAGAGAATGACTATGAGCAAAACTATTAGGAGAAAGTCTGGAAGATACTATTAAAGAAGAATGGGAGAAGTTGTCACCCGAATATTTGAGGAACACTTGCACAAGTTTCAGGAAGCGTGTGAAGGCAGTTATTGAGAAAGAAGGAGGACACATAGAATAAAAACATTTTCTATTATGTCAATTTTCTTGTGGCAAATAAATTCTCATGACTTTCAATAAACTAATTGGTCATACACTGTCTTTCAATCCCTGCCTCAAAATATTGTAAAGTTTGCTTCCCCACCCTGTATAACTAGTTACGTCGCAACATTTGCTCATATAAGGTCGAGACCTCCGATGAACATTTCTCCGTTGTAGTAAAAACTGAAAATATGTCCAAATTTCGAGCTGGTTACCTGAAATGTTCAGTTGTTGGTTGAACAGGACAGAGAAGCGCAGCCAACAACCTGGAGGGGGTGGGGCGTTAAGTGGTTCATTTGCATTTAAAGGGCCAGCGCTCAAGACCACCTTTCTGGTGTCATTACTCAGAAATAGGGCTGAAGATGGACCTGTGGAGTTGAATTAATGAAGAATTCAGACCCAAGCATAGCATTTACAGTTTCTGTAGACCACAGGGAAATGTTTTAAAATAAAAAAAAAAGCAAAATGTCGCTCTTTTATGGTGAAGCTTTTGGTTGTGTATTAGACTTACAGTTGGCTGAAAAATGAGGTCTGGTTATAATAAGCACTCACTGAACCAGAAAGGCATTGCAACCAAAAGCAGTTTCCGCTGTATAATTTCCGCCATTGTGGTGACCTGGGTTTGCACTTCGGCTGTAATGCCTACAGTTGATCTACATGCTCCAATAACGCATTTTGCCACAGGGAAGTCAGTGAGGGACCATCCAGTAACTCAGTATTGTCACTAGCGGCTCCTACACTGTACCTGCACAGTACAGGACGCGATCTCATAATGCGAACCTTTGGGCACATAATGGCCATCTAGTAAAGCTCTTTACTCGCATGTACAAAGACCACATAAGTGCAGACAAAGACACATGACAAACTATTCATTGCTCAAGGCTAGCACAGGGCAGACGCAGTGACAAGGCCGCAATGTCATATTACTATCATATAAATGTTTGCCACTTGACTGCGACAACATTAGCGTCTTGCATATTTGTCTCATGCTTGACAGTTTGTCTAACCTTGGGAGGTGCGTTGTTCTGTTCTCTTAAAGCGTGGCTTTTAAAGTGGAAGCATAAAGGAGGTAATTCCATCCCTTGCAGCCTTCAAGAGATAAAAAGAAGCAAAGGAATATTCATAGATACAAGATGTCTGCAGGGCTGAGAGGTTGTTTGCATGCTCAGGGGAGTGGTGAATGGGTTCCTTTATGCTCATGTAGTGGCCCACTGTTGCTAGGGCTCGAGGGAAAAGTTTCTGCCGGAGATATGATTGCCACGTGTGATAAATCCAACTGTTGGTATCTGCCACAAGGAAGGTTATTCATCCTTTTGTGCGGAGAACCAGAACAGCTGTCGTTACAAAAGACGTGTTTTTTTGTTTTTGTGTTTTTTTTTTAAAGCTAATTATGAAAGTGGATGCCAAAAAAGTAGCTTCTCTCACCTGCTATTAATATCTGGGAAAGTTTGACATGCAAGTTGCGTACTGCAGAGTTGTCCTTTCTGTTGTCTGACCACATCATATTGTACATCGGAGGACTGCTGACCCATGCATGTCTAAGTGGTTCTCATGGCTCTGTTTGTCACACACACACACACACACATGCACAAGGACACACACATGCAGGTTTACTAGCCTCAGGCGTATTTCACTATAGCTGTCACTGCAGCATAAGAGTGAATATGTTTTAGGGAATAATCTGATCTGCCAAGTGCCCTCTCTGCTGCATGAGTCTTTTTTTTTTTTTTTTTTTTTTTTTTTTTTCTTGTACAGCAGTTATAATGGTATTACATTTACTCTTGTCAAAGCCAGGCTTCAAGGTCAGTCACGACAGATAGGGGTTTAGAGTCAGAGCTGAACAAGTTAAACATTGTGGTTTTACGCATTAGAGTAAAATGGTTCCCAAAGGTTTTACAAGTCATTCAAGGTCAGCGATAAGACTTTGACACAGGTCTGTTTGAATAGGGGATAGAATTATACATACCACTGTAACTTCATCCCTATTAGCCTTGCAGTCAACATGTTTGCATAACGTCTTACTTACCATCATTATCAACTAGCGTGTTGTGAATTAACTTAATCCTCTACACACACGGTACGCATCCATCATCCATGTGACCTCTTTTAATGGGTAAGTAAGCAGTACTATACATATTTACCTGTACATCTACTGAGATTTGAAAACGTTACAGCTCTAATGGTGCACATAATCCGCCCACAGCGTTCAATAGTACACGCGGGTTGATATGTACCTGACTGTAGTCGACGCTCGAACTCAAATCCTTCTGGTCTAATTAGTCTAATAAAGGTTAAAGGAATATTTTTGCGTTTTGGTGAACTAGCGTAGACGCTTTCATGAGGGTCGTGAGCTGATGTGATCAAGAAACAGGCAGCGGGGTTTAAAAAATGAGACGCTCAGATCTTGTGAGTTTATAGATTCAACAACATTGCAGGATTAGTTTTTTGACCTCATAAAACTCCAGGAGGTTGATGGTTGAGCCTTCTTCGACACGATCAAAATCCGTAAATCAATTTTGTGTAATTAATTCGTCTCCAATTTAAAACAAATGAGTTTTATTGTGCTTGGTTACACTACATGTGTCTTCTTTTCTTGTAACTTGGATGAATTGGCTATGTGCAATGTCTTATGCACTCAGTTTTAATTCATTATATTATATTGACCTTCTGTGGAGAGAAATGTATATTAACCCATATAGACCCAAACATCCATCACCAACCAAAAGCATCTGCTGATCTAAAATGTTTAAAACCTGTTGATCCACTAATCCTATCAATACATGTAAATAATTGGTGTAAAATACAGTTTGTCATCCTTTCATGGGCATCAGATATGACCCATTTGGACGCTTAGAGACTCCGTAGTGAACGTAGAAACACTGTGATCTTCTACAACACAGGTGTCAAACATGCGGCCCGGGGGCCAAATCCGGCCCGCCAAAGGGTCCAGCCCGGCCCTTGGGATGAATTTGTGAAATGCAAAAATTAAACTAAGATATGAACAATCCTTTTAGTTCAGGTTCGACATTCAGACTAATTCAATCTCTAATGGGCAGGACCAGTAAAATACTATCATAATAACACATAAATAATGACAACTGCAAATTTCTCTCTCTGTAAATGTAAATATTTTCACGTATTTACACTAAAACAAAGTGTAATTTCACAAAAAATGTGAATAACCTGAACAAATATGGACAACCTGAAATATTTTAAGAGAAGTAAGTACAATTTTAACAAATATTCTTTCTGTTATTAAATGTTTTGTGTATTTGTAGACCCCCTGTGATCTGTAAGTTATAATGAACATGTGGAAATGATAAATTGAAGCATAATATTGTTAAAATTACACTTACTTTTTCAGTTTGTTCATGTTATTCACATTGTTTGAAAGGATAGTTTATAGATGTAAACATTTTCATTGTGTAATTTTACTTTTTTCACTATAAAACATAGAGAAAATTTTGGAGTTGACATTATTTATATATTATTATGTTATTATTTTACTGGTTCGGCCCACTTCAGATCAAATTTAGCTGAATATGGCCCCTGAACTAAAATGAGTTTGACACCCCTGTTCTACAACATCGATTCGCCAGTAAAACCCATGGAGTTGGATGAATGACAGTGGATTGAAATGCTTGGTTTATGTTCTGTTAATGATATATTTGACTGAAAATGCCACTTTTTCAGCAGTTTTCTCTGTTTTTGATGTAATAACCTTGAACTTTAATCTGAGCTTTTGTGAACATCTACATGATCAGTCAATTAAATACAGGAAAATGCCTGATTCATACTGATACAGTGTAATATACAGAAGATAATATTATAATACGTGATGATAAATCACTTAAGAAAGGTTAGATATTGAGAAAATTTCATTTGGGAAGTGACAAAAGTTGCGCTGGGTCTTTATGGGTTGAGTTGAGAGTGAGTTTTGGACCTAAAAAAAACACTATGAAACTTAAGATTGTCACTTAGTTCATGCAGTATGGGTAAGGAAACAGACCGACTACATGAGGGATAAGAATACTAAGAAACATCGGAGTTAATGTGGGTTCGGTTGGGTCAATGAGCTGTGATAGCTCATCCTTTTTTAAAACTTCCCATTGTTTCCTTCATTCATTCAGTCTGCTGTTTCACTCTCTCTTGTCAGCTTGTCATGACGCAAGTGACAGGAAGCGGGAAATAATAATAGAAATCCTCAAACCCAAACTGCCAATTATCTATTATCTCTTCATTCTCCATACACTTTGTAATTTAACTTAAAAAGAAGGAGATTTTGTGGTCAGCCTCTGTAGTGCACGCTTTGTGCCGCAGCGAATGACGCTCACATGCTGCGCTTTGGCCGGACTTCACTTGGTAAATGTAATTAACTCTATTAACCCTCAAAAACCTGAAAAGCTGCCAGCAACCAAACACATCTGCTGCTAGAACCTGTTCAGTAAGTTTTGAACCACTAATCCTATCAATACTTTGGAACAGGTAGAAGGTAAAATGCAGTTTCTCAGTGTTTTGTTGGCATCAGATGTGACTCATTTTGGATGTTCAGAGGCTTCATAGTCACCATGGAAACACTGTCATCTTCTGTAACACTGATTCAACTGTAAACCCATGTAGTTTGACAAATGACAGTGGTTGTAGATACTTGTTTTTATGTTTAGTTAATGCTTTGTTAAGATGAAAAAGTCACTTTTGCTTAACCCTCAGGTGTCTGAGCCTATTTTGGCCGTTCTTGAGTACTTTTGATTTTGCCTTTATATACTATATAAAGAAATGTTTATTATACCCATGTTTGGTATCTTTTTTTTCAGCACAACTTCATCTATCTCATCTGCTTATTATTTTTTCACTTTAACCTACTATATCAACAGAAATGGCCAAAAATCACACAAAAAATATAAAATCAGATTTGAAAAATTTAAATAATTTATTGCATAAATAACACAAAGATGCTTAACGAACCTTTCCATTGACTTTACAAGTGAATATTGGTTCCAAATATTAGGTATATAAAATTAAAATTGTAATAAATTAAAACAGATTTTTCCGTTTTGAAAAAGGACAAAAAAATTATGAAGATATGGTAAAAATATATAACGCTTGCTTTATATTGCTATAATAATGCTACAATACTTGTTTGCTCCGGTTTCAAAACATCATATCTCCGGTTGTATTTGCCCTGTCAACATCAACAAAAAAGTGGAAGAGTGTTTCAAGTCCACACTTTCGAATGCAATTATCCCCAGTGGTCTGTGTGGCCGACTTCCGACGCTACGACGTGTTGAAAATGTCATATGATTCAGTCATGGAGTCGTGACCATGGACCCCTAAGGGTTAAGTTTTCTCTCTTTTGATATAATAACCTTTGTATTTACTCTGACCTGTTATCAACATTTATATGGTCACTAAATTAAATATAGGAAAAATGTGCTTTTCAAGGTTCAAGGTTCACTTTATTGTCATTACATGTAGTGTATACATTAAACGAAATCAGTACTCAGGTCCAGCCATGTACATGGTAAAATCCTATAAAATGAATCCTACATTAAAGATAATAATAATAAAATCCGATAATAACAGTAAAAATCTAAAAAAAAAAAAAAAGAATAAATATACATAAATAAATGCTACAGTGCAGGATTTAAAAAAATTGCAGCCGGTTAAACCAGAATAAAAACAGGGGTGTATTTCAGCAGCAGCAGGATCAACAGTAGTGCATCAGTTTTTCAGTGAAAATTGCAAAAATCAGAGGACGATCTTATAATGAATGGTGACAAATCTCGTAGGAAATGTTAAATATTGAGAAAAATTCATTTGGAAGTCATGTGAGAAATATTTCTAGGTCTTAAGATATTAAAAAAATATATACTGAACATGTAAAGTCTAAAGCAAACGTTGCTAAATAATGTTTTGTTTGTTTTAGCAGTCAGCACACAGGTGTGTTAAATTTGCTCCAGGCGCCGTGACTTGTTCTCTCCCCTTGACCCACCAGAGCATCATCCTGTGAGTGTTTCCGGATTTACAAATTAAGCATGGGTTGAGCCAGATAGTCTATTCCACATTCAAGCAGGAAAATCTCCAGCACCAGTTTTTGTTTTTAACCTCGACACAGGTTCATCTTATCATCCGTATTTAGACGTAGTAATAGTTTAGATGATCCTTATCTAGACATTGCGATCCCTCATCTTTGTATCCCTAAATCTGCAACATGATGGGCGATGTGTTTAATACAAATTACAAAAAGGACATGGAGTGTAGTGTGTCAGATAGAAACTGTGTTGAATAGAGATGTAATGATTCATCACACTGAAAGAATCTGATCGATAGAGAATACATTACCCCACAGTGTGTTTGGTTAGCGCAGCATTATTTGTGCATCCCTGAAAATCAAAATGAGAAAAAAAAAACTTGCTTAAAAAAAAAAAACATAAAGTACATCATGACCTCCTGGAAAGTACGTCGACTTAACCTTCATGCTGTTATTTCACTGTAATAAAAAAAAGATGTTTCAGAAAAAGAACCAGACCCAGATGTGAGTTATGAAGCACCATTATATGAACTGACTTCATGACGGGTGATTGTTTCCAAACCCCTCCCCTTGTCCCTACTGTACTTTAATCCCCACCATTATCCTCAACCTGGAAGCGATGAAGCGCTGGTAAATTATGACTTAGAGCCAGTCATCACCATAAAGCTCCGTTGAGCTGACGCAAGCCTTCAGATACCAGCTGGAAATACCGAGCATCAATCTGTCCGATTTGTAAAAGTCTGCGGTATTCTTAACTGAACCCCCCCCCCCCCCCCCCCCCCCCCTTATGTCACCTTCAAAGCACTTAATTTTGCATACTACTTTGGAATCAAAAATCATCCGTCCATTTGCCTTCTCATAGTCAACTATTTAGCTTAAGGGGTTTATCCTTCACTAGATCCCCGCGGTTGAAGAGTTGCACTAAATCAGAATAAACATCCAGTCAAACCGTCTATTGTGAACTGCTGCATCATACAAGACCATCTGAGCATTTGAGTAAATAGACACACTCGTGGCAGGCATGCTCAAATACTACTTCCCTCCAGCGTGAATATGATCAAATTACTACACACGCCTCTGGAATACCTCAACATGGTGTATCACATACGGATCCAGCGTAACCACACCTGCACACAAACACACGCTCGCGCACCACGGACAATAACTCCTCTCAGTGGTTTCCAAGTGAAGCAGCAAAGCGGTGTATCTATTTATCGCTTTGTGGCAAAAAAAAAAAAAAAAAAAAATGTCACATCCATGGCTGATTTGCTGATCCCTTTGGTAGAGGCGCACTGACAAGTTCACAGGCATTACGCCTCAGTACCTTTTGTCGTCAAGGAGAATATTAGATTTCTTCAGAGAGGTTGCCCTAAGTGCCCCGCTCTATCAAAACACATCAGTCAGGGGCTTCTACCTGATGTGAGGTGATGTGTGATAATGCAGCCACGCAAGTTAATTCTGGTTGAGCGCTCACATTAAGTTCTTTCTCACTCTAATGTGTCATTTTGTCGTGACAAAATACGAACGCTGCCGTTAACAGATTGTTGACGTATTTACATGTGACTACAATCAAAAGATAAAAAAACGAACAGGTACTTTTTGCTTTTTTAGCTTACCAGCCGACAAGCCGTAAGCTATTGTCGTCATGTGGCATCCATTGTCATCGTCGTCTGTTACAAAAATTTCAATCGTCGTCTTCTCCGAAACTACAATTCCGATCGACTTCAAACTTGGTATACAGCTTCTTTATGATGATGTCAACAAAAGTTAGTGAAATTATTTGGATCCGGATCTGATTCTGGATTTGGTGCCACTTTGAAAAATTTCCCCATTATAACAGATAGGAAGTGGATCGATGCAATAACTCAGTATTTACAGGGTGGGGAAGCAAAATTTACAATGAACATTTAGTTGTTTTTTCTCAGCAGGCACTACGTCAGTTGTTTTGAAACCAAACATATATTGATGTCATAATCATACCTAACACTATTATCCATACCTTTTCAGAAACTTTTGCCCATATGAGTAATCAGGAAAGCAAACGTCAAAGAGTGTGTGATTTGCTGAATGCACTCGTCACACCAAAGGAGATTTCAAAAATAGTTGGAGTGTCCATAAAGACTGTTTATAATGTAAAGTAGAGAATGACTATGAGCAAAACTATTAGGAGGAAGTCTGGAAGATACTATTAAAGAAGAATGGGAGAAGTTGTCACCCGAATATTTGAGGAACACTTGCGCAAGTTTCAGGAAGCGTGTGAAGGCAGTTATTGAGAAGGAAGGAGGACACATAGAATAAAAACATTTTCTATGATGTAAATTTTCTTGTGGCAAATAAATTCTCATGACTTTCAATAAACTAATTGGTCATACACTGTCTTTCAATCCCTGCCTCAAAATATTGTAAATTTTGCTTCCCCACCCTGTAAATGATATCAAGTTGAAATTTCTACAGTCCAGCCCTGATGGGGAGATGACCAAAACATAATGTCCACATGCTGATCAGGATCTTCTTCGGGATCCGGGAACTTATGGAAAATTTAACATGGGCTCTTATGGGGAAAAAATTTCAATCATCTTTTTCTCTGAAACTCCAGTTCTGATTGACTTAAAACTTGGTATACAGCTTCTGTATGATGATGTCAACACAAGGTATTGAAATATTTCAATCCGGATCTGATTCTGGATTTGGTGCGACTTTGAAAAATGTTCCCATTATAACAGATACGAAGTGGATTGATCCAATAAATCAGTATCAATGATATCAAGTTGGAATTTGCATTTTTTACAGATCTGATTGGAAAATGACCAAAACATGGGCTATTTCTGTAATATAATAAAGACACATAACTGGCTGATAATAAATGGCATCTGGATACCTTTCCCAAAGCTTTTAATTTGGCCGGTAAGCTACAGGGCCATTGGTCCTATTTTTGTAATGTAGCATTAAGCAAGTTTTAACAATGGAGGCGAAGTACTAGAATAAGACAATGTTTTAGGTAGTTTTATTTTTATTATCTAACCCTCATTTCTGCACTTTAATAATGCTTTAATCTTATATTTAACATGTCAAATGTAAATTGCTCAAGTTATTTTTGTAGTGTTAATGCGTTGATTTAATTTTTTGACAATAGTACTAATACTGACACTTTGATTTAAGTACCTGTTCCCAGATTTTCCATATTAAGAAAAAAGGAAATTATGAGAACGTACTTTCAGTTTTTTTTTCTACTCCTCATGCACTTAAAAAAGAAATAAAAATGTTAGCATGTAAATGTAGCATAACAAAATGTTCCATTAACATAATATCATCAATAAAAATATGTAAAAGCTTTGTGTGTAGGCTGCGTACACTGGCACCCATTAGTTTTGAAATGTGCTAACACAAGATCCCTTTTGATACTCGATATTGAAGCACTTTGGTCGAGGCTATAAAGGTACAGAAGAGACCAACCTGTAATGTGGAGCGAAAAACTTCCAAGGTCTGTCCAAACTCTGTACAATATAACAAATATAAATTCAGATAAGACTGTAAACTGAATAATGACGGCTGGGTCAACCTTTACTGAAAAAATTCATTTAGATGCAGAATATATATTTATTTTAATCGGAGGTTTTCAAATACAAGTACATTTCAAACAAAGTACAATGAGATGCATGTGTATATACTATAAGTTCCCAAAAGGGGAAATGGAAGATGAGTGAATAAATAAATATGCACATAACATACGCACTGAACCAAACAAAACCAGACAAAATAAAGTAACAACAGGAGAAAATAAAAAACATATGGAGGGTGTCATATGCTTTTTTTTTTTTTCTTTTTTTTCTCTACCTATTTATGACGGGTTATTTTTAATATAACTGTTAATGAACGGTTGCCATGTTGAATAAAATATGCCTACTTTGTCCTTTAGGGAGTATCAGATTTTTTCTAGCTGCAAGTGCCGCATAACATAGATGCTGAATATTTTTGACAAATATACAAGCCAGGCGACTAACAGGCGAACATATAAACAAGTAATTTACAGGAGCATAACAATAAATTACAGAATGATATACAAGCTTTCAGTAGACAGATATTAATTTAAGCTTCCTGTGTCACTTGCTCAGTTGTAGATTCTCTTTTCCCCCTCGGCCATTGCAGACAGATTTACTTTCACACACCAGTTAAGGTCTCCTCCTAACTTACCAATCCATTTCTCTGTTTTTTTTTGTTTTTCTTTTTCCCCTCCATGCTAGCTCCATATCTGTGTGGTCTTCACTTACAGTTATATAAGGCCCAAAGCAGGTGCAGCCAAGAGATTGTGTATTTCCAGCTATTTCTGGGCACAGGTGGACTCGGACAGTCAAAGCAACACATCAGTGCTCCCGAGACAACGCTGCCATTCGGGAGCCCAGTGTTTCAGCTCTGGCAGGAGTACATCTGGGTGTGCATGTGCATAGGTGTATTAGCGTTGCAGGCACTACACATTGACATTGTAGAAAAACCAAGCGCAAGACAACAAAATAATCTGGTTGTATCTGCACGTGTGCTGTCACAAATACATTTATCGCTCACTTTAAGTGTGTTCTGACACTGTTTTAATAGCTCCGGGCTGGATATCTCCCTCTTGCTGTGTATATATTTCACTCTATCATGCCACACAACATACATGTATTTTTAAAATGATATGTGGGGATGATAAACATCCTGTAGGCTACATGTTTATCTGGAGGTAAATGCAGCATGGGAGCATTCTCCATGATAGTGGCACTCAGCCGATAAGGAACAAAATGGGTTCTGGAGCATGGCGGGCCCACGACGATGAGAAGATTTGGTCAGTATATGTATACGTACGTTTTGGTTCGCAAATAGCGTATGATGCCGAGATTAGAGCCCTATTTCAATGATAAGAATGGCTTTTAGAGAGCGACATGTAGCTCGACTGATGCTGCCATTCTGATGTAAAGGATTATCCCGTTACCGAGACCTGGCCATTAGCACTCAGCCCCTCACCTCTGGGGAACGACAGATGACGAGAAAAGGCTGGAGAACGAAGAGACGCGACGCGGGATAGGAAGGGGAGAGGGTTGGCGTCGGTGGGAAGAGATGAGCAAAGTGGCTGAATGAGGAAGAAATGGAAAAGGAAAGTGAAAGTGATGGAAACGGGAATGCGAGGGGAGATAGAGGCGGAGGGAGCATAAAAGAATGGGTTGAAAGAGCAGTGCTGAAGTGAGAGACGGAGACTCTGCTGCAAGGATAGAAATAGAAAGGGGCAACAGCAGCAGCAGCAGCAGCAGCAGCAGCAGCGGCGAGAAGAACCCAAGACAAGACAGAGCAAGGAGGGAGAAGGAGAAAGCTGCAACACTAGATAAAAGCTGCTGATGAAGATTTGATAGTGTGGCTGTGAAAGAGATAGAGAGTGCATTAGGGAACAAAACCATGAATGATGCATCAAAGAAAGGACGGATGGAGCTATTGGAGGGGGGGGTGGTGGTGGTGGTGTGAGGGGGTTTTTTGAAAAGGGAATTTTATAAAAAGAGGAAAAGGAAAAAAAAAGCGATTGGCAACAAAAGAGAAATGGTAGATTACCAAGGATGGCAGTGGTACGAAGAAAAGACGGAACGAAGGGGAAGTATGTGAGATTAGAGCCAACGCAGGGGAGTTATTCCTGGACCAGCGACACCGAGGGGGGAGAAAAAAAAAAAAAAAAGAAGATGAATAAGTGAGGCATGGGTGAAGAGGATGAAGAGATGAAAGAGAGGAGCTGGGGAGGGAGAGAGGCTGATTGAAACAGAGGACAGGTCATTATTCTGTCAGCCTGCTTCCACACACACACACGCGCACACACACACACACACGGGGGGGGGGGGGGGGGGCAATAGACTCTGAACCCTGCATTGATTTGATTGAGGTCCTGTCGGGTCCTGTGTTCGCTTCTTGTTTACAAGTTTTGTGTACAGCACATCACCAGTTACACACACACACACACACACACACACACTCCTGACTCGTGCATCGTCATTGAGTGCATCCATATACCAAACAAAACCCTCCGGCACTTAATCTACAGTATATTTAGTTGAAAAACAAAAAAAAAAAAGTGATGACTTACAGTATGTTTCCAGAGCATGGCCTGGTAATATAAAAACTCGATTTAAGCATAATAACTCCATGCATTTGATACGAAATGAGGCATAAAGTCCTTGTTTTTCAGCGTTAAATTTACTTTTGGTCATGGGAAATTATCTGATGTTAATTACCCAGAGCGTCCGTTAATAAAAAGTGAATTTACAATGATGAGCAGCAATGGATTTGGCCTTTTTAGCACGGTCCGGCACTGCATCATCGAGATTTTAAAAGAACACGGAGCTGGTATGGAAGCCCTTCGGAGTTGTTTCTGAAAAGCATCTTCATTAGGGCAGTTTTGCAAGAACTAAACTCAGTGGTGCCAAAACAAGACCAAGAGGTAGGCCTTAAAAGCTTTGAAATGCACGCTGAAGTTGTTGTTTGGAACTGGAGCGGCTCGTATCTGTGTCAGATCTAGCCAGCAGGTAAACTGTACGGCTCAGTGTTACTTTTTAGCACTGTAAAAGAGTGCAGACAGGAACTGGAAAGGGATGAAAAACACATCTTTTCCTCAGATGATGTCTTTAGAAGTTCAACAAGAGGAAGCTGCCACTAAAATACGAGTGGGAGTTTGGCGAGTTGAACGTTCAGGGAGCGCATAGTCAATTCAAGTCAAATACTGTGTTAGCCGCTGTTTAAAGAAGCTGTGATCAGAGAAGCCAAGATTAAATGTAATTGTAGTTCTGTAGATATTTAATGATGCCCAGAGTCAAAGTTTAACTCATTATACTTGAAGGATATAAAGGATACTAAGATTGGTTTGACTTCATTGAAACAAATAGAGTTGTTAACATCAAGGTCAAGATACACATTTGATTTGTTGTGCTCTGAATATATTTTACCCTAAAGGAGTGATATTTTGCTTTTTTTTTAACGGAATTATGCATTTTCAAACATTTCCCTGTGGTCTCCATAAACTGTAAATGCTATGCTTGGGTCTGAATTCTTTATTAACCCTTTCATGCACACTGGTCACTACAGTGGACAGCTATTCTTCAGCTGTTCTCTTGGATATTCATGAATTTTGTTCTTTTCGTTTTTGTTGTTGTTGTTGTTGTTGTTTTTTACACATATCTTTATTAAAGTTTTAAGACACTACATATCTTTTCTGACATGAATTGGTAACATTATGTAGATCTCTCCTGAGCATAAACCCCCAGAATCATAAGCCCTTCCCATATTTTTCACACAATTTAGCAGTAAATATATGTTTCTGTGTGTCAAAAATTAAACACATGGTGTCCAGTTGAATGGACATTTTTGCAACTTCATGAAAAATAGGTTCATAAGAATTTTTTTTTTTTTTTCATTATTGTTTTTATGTATTTTTTTTTTTTTTAATATATATTTTTTTGATTATTTTTATTTTATTTATTTATTTTTATATATTTCTCAGAAGAAAATTTTGGTAACACTTTACTTGAAGGTCTAGTTTATAATGCATTAAGCGCACATTCATAAGACATTATAATGCATTTATAATGCATTATAAAAGTCATTACAACAGTTTATGATCATGTACAACAACTTATACCAAGGTTAATAAAGTATTATAAGTGTAGCCATAATGTATTATAAATTCAGCTTTCATAATGTTTTATACATCCATACCAAAGCAGTGTGAAGGAATTTATTTTTTTAGGTGGGAACTTTTGTTAGGTTTTGTCACTGGTCCCTATACCCATCTATTTTAGGGATTTCATATTTATTAAAAAAAAAAAAAAGTATGTGTTTGAATTAACAAAGATTTAGAGCTGCCACATTATTTTTTATTTATGTATAAAGCAACATGTAACACTTCTGTTTACTGTCTCTGTTCTTTTAATGTTTTGTTTTTGCAAAATAAAGTTATTAAGAACACTTTGATGTATAATTTTTGACTTACACTTTACTTAGAGCCAGCAGATACTGCTCATACGTCATCATACTTGTGTTATAATATCATACCATACAATTGATAATGTGTTCTGTAACCCAGGACTTGAGATTCTTCCTACAAACACTTGTCACTTTGGTATGGATGTATAAAACATTATGAAAGCTGAATTTATAATACATTATGGCTACACTTATAATACTTTATTAACCTTGGTATAAGTTGTTTTACATGATCATAAACTGTTGTAATGACTTTTATAATGCATTATAAATGCATTATAATGTCTTACGAATGTGCGCTTAATGCATTATAAACTAGACCTTCAAGTAAAGTGTTACCAAAATTTTCAGTCACATTGTTTTTTTCATGCCTAAAGGGAATAAAAACACTCAGGAATTTTTTTTTTATTAAGGTTCTCATAATTCGTGCGTGAAAGGATTAATTCAACTCCACAGGTCCGTCTTCAACAATAGTTTTGAGTAATGATACCAGAAAGGTCGTTTTGAGCGCTGGCCCTTTAAATGCAAATGAGCCACTTCATGCCCCACCCCTTCCAGGTTGTTGGCTGTGCTGCTCTGTCCCATTCAACCGAACATTTAGGTAATCGGCTCGAAGTTTGGACATATTTTCAGTTTTTACTACAATCGCAATTATGGCGTACTTGGAGAAATGTTCATCGGAAGTCTTGACCTTATATGTGCAAATGTCGTGACGTAACTAGTTATAACCATAACAAATTAAGCAGGAATTAAAACAGGTTGTAGAAATCCACTCGATTTTTGCCAAAATGAATATAAAGATAGCTTTGCAGCACCTGGAGAGTTCAAATTCAAACTTTTTGAACTATCAAGGTCCAAATACACAAATAAATGTACCAGAGACTAATAAAAGAGGGTTTAACAAAATATGAGCCCTTTAAAAGTGTTCTACAGAGAACAGCGCCATTGTTCTGTTTCCCAATGACTAGAACATTTGCGTCATAATCTATACTGAAAGGTTAAGAGGTTAATGACAGACAGAATGTGAACATGTGGCAGATTATAATGATAATGCCACACATTAACGTCACTGTGCACCAAGGTTAGAAGAGTTTTGGGTTTTTCATTATAGTTTAGTTTCATGTCGTTTAGACTTTTTTTCCCTCTATTTCAGTTAGTTTTAATTAGTTTTTAGAGCAGGTTTGCTAGTCTTAATTAGTTTTCCTTTTTTTCTAAATGCTTAGTTTTAGTTTTTTCATATCTTTTATCTTCCTCACCATCGTATTCAAACAAATCCCATACAGGACTCTGCTGCTTTCTCCTAACTTCAGTCTCCATGTTGTCAGGTAGAGTGTGGACGAGAAGTGATGGACCATGAAGTGCTGTATGGTGCTGCCAACTAAAATTGCTCGAGCAAAATAAATCGATTTCATACCAATCCGACACTGACAAAGACAAAAACAAAGGGAATTTTATCCATAATTTTTATACGTTTTAGTTGTGTAAGCACACAATACAGTTTCAGTTAGTTATTGGTTTTTCTTTTAATTATACAGGGTGACACAAAAAAACGGGAACTTTTTAACAATCCAATAAAACCAAGAGTGATGGAAGAAAAATATTGTATTCATAGTAATTGAAACCTTAAAACATGCCATTTAAGAAACAATGATGGAATTTTCATTTTTAAAAAATTACTTCCTGTAGATGGCGTCCTCCTGTACGAATGCATTCTTGAAATCTGCTGTTGAGATTCCTCACTGACCGCTGCAACATCTCAGCTGGGATACTGTGAATTTCATCCTGAATTCTCTGTTTTAACTCATCCGGAGTTCTTGGTCGAGTCGTGTACACTTTACTCTTGAGATAGCCCCACAAGAAAAAATCACAAACGGACAAATCTGGCGATCTAGGGGGCCAGGGAACGTTACCGAATCTTGAGATCACACAGTTACCGAACAATTCTTGCACAGCCGCCAATGGTTACTAAAATGGGGGTGTGTTTACTTGCTCAAGGTCACTGTCTCGCAGTGCTGCCACTTGCTCATGTCTGCCAATACGCGCTTCAAAAATTCCTGTTTTTTTGGGTCACCCTGTAATTTAAAAAAAATGAAAATTCCATCATTGTTTCTTAAATGGCATGTTTTAAGGTTTCAATTACTATGAATAAAATATTTTTCTTCCATCACTCTTGGTTTTATTGGATTGTTAAAAGTTCCCGTTTTTTTGTGTCACCCTGTAGTTGGCAGAAATGTTTTTCAATTCTAGTTTTCGTCATTTCATTAGTTGTCGTTAACAACAACAACTTTGCTGTGCACGTGTTCGGTGTTAAACACTTCAATGTGAAACACGTGTGCTTTTTTCTTTGTAATTGATCTCTAAACGATCTCTCAGTCGGAGTCCATCAGCCAGTCGAGAATCCTTTTTGCTCGTTGAGAACGTAGAGGGAAAAGCTGAGGTGATCGATCCCGAGCTGATGATGCTGGGGAGCCATCAGCCAATCGGGTTCATGCAATTAGTCTTATTACTGTAGTGCCAATCAGTGGATCAATTAAGCCGTCTAAGGGACCACATAGTGGACCGTCTCCCCGGGGCCGCTGAGGCAAAACAATCAGATTGTGGCAGGTTTAGATTGACCGGAGAATGATAAGAGAGAGGGAGGTACGACTGAATACTGATATATCACAGGTATTTTGACAACTCCATAATTTTGCACCTCAGCTAATATTGAGTCAGTTCTACAATCTCACTCATGGCAAACTAAGTATGGTGTCTGTTTTCCCAGCTCCTAATTTCCCAGAAGACAGTTTTACATTCGAACAGTTTTAGAGAAGAGAACAGGAATTCTCATATAGGGCTTTGAAATTGCTCCTGCGATAGCTTTTCAGCATAAACATCAACGCATTTAATGGAAAGGCAAACTATAGCAAGCGTGCAGCGCAACGGCAAACGTTGCAAAGTGAGTAGGTAATGTAAATGTTATCAAAAATAAATGGAGACATCAAGTGAGGTGCACGTACAGAATAGAAGAGGCCACAATGAATGCATTAAGGATTTCCTCTTTTATCGCTGAAGTGAAAGACGCCGAACATGGAGCGCATCTTTGATAACATGAAGTGCAAACGCGGCGTACAATAAAGAACATTTTGTATTACAGCTTGTACATTTTAGCAGCTCAGTATCACAGGTTGAAAGTCATGTCCTGTCAGCTTGGAAATTAGACGTTTTATTCTGGTTCTGTCTTCGTATCCACCCCTGTTACTCACACTTAAAATTTCCCATTACTGCCTTATGAACTGGCATGGACCCAAAAAAGTAGGGACATTATGGTCCATCTCATCAGGTGGGCCTGCTTCTTCATTACACTTTTATTATCACTGGTATTAATTGTCCTGTTTTTTTACGACTTGCAAGGCTCTTTGTTGCTCCGCTCTATTAAAGTAATTGGGCAGCGTTCTTTGTTTATGAGCTTTGGATGAGCCGACTCCGCCGGGTGTCCGCCACCGAGGCGCCTCTGAGACCAGATGCCGGTCGCTTCCACAATAACCTCCCGATCGATCACTGAGCGCAGGGACGGTGCGGACTCAGGAGGAGATAGGCAAAGCACAGGCCAATTTAAACACAGAGCAAAAAATAGGAAAAGTATATCCTGGTGACTCTGTCTTTGTTTTCTTCTGGCAGAATCCATTTACGCATGTTCGCTTTCACCGATAAGCTCCTGAGCCCCAGAGAAGTAAAGGTTTTGGGTTTTTACATTAAATAATTACCTTGACTGGAAATAGCATGATGCAACTTTTTTTCTTTTTTTTTCAGATACATTTTTATTTATTTATCTTTTTTTAATCGAATGTTCTTTTAAAGGTTTTTTTTAAAGTAAAGCTGTGAAACTCTTGTCCCCTACAAAGGACAAAAATGCATTGCTGGGTCTCAGGAGGATAAATAAAAAACTAGAAAAACACTCGGAGAGTGCAGACCTCAGCCAAGGCAGATTAGTCCCCCCCCCCATCACCACCAAAATTTAATCATTTGTTCCTTGTGCCAGTATCAACATTTCCTGAAAATTTCATCCAAATCCATCCATAACTTTTTGAGTTATCTTGCTAACAGACAAACAAACTAGAAAAGCACTCGGAGAGCGCAGACCTCCACCAAGGCAGATCTACCCCCCACCCCACCCCCCATATCGCAATATACATTACAAAAAAAAAAAAGTTAAGGATATTTCATTTTTTTGGTAATTTTTTTTGTCATTTTTGCCATTTGTAAATGAAACATATGACTGGTCGTTAATAAAAAAATTTTAAATTCAGTTCACACACAGAAAAAGTAAAAGGTGCTGTGCAAGAATCCCACCTGAAAAAAATAGCCCAAAAATTAAAAACATCCATAACTTTTTGTTTGTGGTATATATCGCAGGGTTAAAAAAAATTGCAATGTCGTTTTTTTTTTTTTTTATAATATCGTGCAGCCCTACTCTGTATCCTCTGTATTTGGCATTTTTCTCTGTAAATCGTGTATTTTCATACATTTAATTTCCTATACGTAATTTAGATGCTCACAAGAAGTCCGAATAAATGCGAAGGTTTATATCAAAACCGAGAAAATTGAAGAAAAAAAATGACTTTTTCCAGCTATTAACTGAAAATTGTGTGTCCATCCACTGTCATTAATCCCCTTTATGGGTTTTACTGATTAATCAATGTTGTAGAAGATGACAGTGTTTCCACGGTAACTTCAGCACCTCTGAACGTCCAAATGGATCATATCTGCTGACCATGAAAAGATGACAAACTACATTTTACACCAATTATTTACATGTATTGATAGGATTAGTGGATCCACAGGTATTAAACAGTTCAGATCAGTAGATGCTTTGGTCACTGGTGGATGTTTGGGTCTTCATGGGTTAATGGAAGTAGCTCCAGGCTCTTCATCACTCTTTACATCTGGATGATACCTGCCACTCACATATAAACGCACATCCATATTATCACAGACGACTTAATAAATTATAATAGGCACAGCAGAACACACACACTGATGCGAAGACACACCTGTGCAGATATTCTATCTCCCAAAAACCCACAGATTCTCCTACCACTTAACTTGCTCTTCACACCAAACCTGTTAGCCCTCAAGTGGTTGGAAAAAAAAAAAGAAAGAGTTTGAGAGGTTTGGAGTCAGGATGGCCCCAGTTGATTAGGCGGTAGCAGGCGTTTACCTCCTCACGTAAAGATGATAATGACGACTCCAGCAGCCCCTCGGCCACAGTGGACCTACACCGAAGGACCTGTGGAGAGCAGCTGGAGTGGCCGGTGGGTGGAAGTTTGGCTCTTCAGGTTGGAGGGCACTCGGCGAAAACCAGCGGTGAACTTATTGTTAAACAAGTATCAGGCTGTCCAGGGCCATCCTGGGGAACGAGGACACAACAATGAGACTCTGATGGAAATATGAGAGCACTTATGGACTGATACCTCACGCACTTTGGATGCTTTTTGGCATTCTGATCTATCCGTGCTACTAAGGCTGGTGCGATTCAATTAGTCATATAAGTAACTCCAATTAACAACTTAATTTTGTCTTTTTTGTTGTCAATCAGACAAATCTTGTAATGAAACTTCTAAAACTGGAGCTGCCAACTTTAGATATGTTTTTTTTTTAATGTCCAAGTGCCAAGTGTATTTTAACAATTTTTTGCTTTTTTTTTACTTACTGATGTGTTATTAATTGTAAATTTTGTATTGCAAAATTTTTAGTGTTCGCTTCTATGTTTAGGTATTTTAACCCTTTCATGCACACTGGCCACTACAGTGGATAGATATTCCACAGCTGTTCTCTTGTATATTCACGGGTTTTGTTGTTTTAGTTGCATATCAGTCAACACAGTGGGCACTTATGCATCATCCCAAAGACTGCAATTCATACAATTACTGTAACTTTACTGCTCATTATAAACCTGATCTGCACTAACATGTTTTAGTGTAAATCAGTTGCTAATTATTACTAGACTGTAATTAACAGTTTTCTGAAACAAAAAGTTTCTGTTTTTGTTTTGGGTTTTTTTTTGCATATCCTTCTGAGACCCAGTAATGCATTTTGTCCTCTGTAGGGGACAAAAGTTTAACAGTTTTAGTTAAAAAATACTGGGCATTACAAAGGACATTCCATTAAAAAAATCAATCAATAAATAAAAATTATTTTTAAAATGTATCTGAAAAAACTGTTGCATTATGCAGTTTCCAATCAAGACATTTTTTAAAGTAAAAAAGCTAAAAACTGTCAAATTCCTGGGTCTCAGGAGGATATTATCTCCATGAAATGAGTAGTAACTAATAGTAGAGTATGGTGGGCGTCGGTGGATATTTGTCCAAATTTACAGACCCAGGTTTTCATGCATGAGTAAGCAGGGGCAAATTACACAATCCAAGTTAAAACTGGTTTTCGTGAAGTAGTGGTGGGATTTAAATCCAAAACAGCTGCCATGGGTAAAGAAATTAACTTGACATGGTGGCCAAAGTGTTAATGCTGTAACCTGGCAATTTTGTGGAAAACAAGATGGATGCCTGTTGTCCCCTCCCATGACCTTTGATTGGATTTAAATCCCACCGCTACTTCGCGCAAACCAGCTTTAACTTGGATTGCACAGTTTGCCCCTGCTCACTCATACATGAAAACCTGGGTCTGTAAATTTGGACAAATATCCACCAATCCCCTACCTACTGACGTCCATTAAAGAAAATTCCAAAAATCATCAAATGCGGAACTGGGGGTAATTTTTCAAAATGTATAGGGGTCAAGTCACACAGTTATGTAGGGAGTGCCCGACTACATTTTATACTCTAATTCAAAAAGTATTTAAGCTAGAGACATGAATAATACATCATTTTAAAGGTATTAACTAGTACTTGAAGCTCATAAAAAGAAACAAAAGCTATAGTGCCATCTTTTGCCATAAAAATTTGAAAAAACTGCATGGTTATGTAGGGAACAAAAATTAACATGTAAATTTTCCTTTTTTTCTAAACGTTCTAAAAGTGCGGTTGCAAGTGTGTCCTAACTATGAAAATTTGCTGAGATGTTCTTTAAGGTGTCTATTTTGATAAACTATGGATGCATTTTTTTATTTTTTAAATATAGCTATGACTTTTGGCAAGAGTTTTAAAGAATGGAATGGTTATGTAGGGAATTAGGAATTTCGGTTATGTAGGGAAAGAAAAGACAGGTAACAAATTTATACATTTTTATACAGGGTGGGGAAGCAAAATTTACAATATTTTGAGGCAGGGATTGAAAGACAGTGTATGACCAATTAGTTTATTGAAAGTCATGAGAATTTATTTGCCACAAGAAAACTGACATAATAGAAAATGTTTTTATTCTATGTGTCCTCCTTCTTTCTCAATAACTGCCTTCACACGCTTCTTGAAACTTGCACAAGTGTTCCTCAAATATTCAGGTGACAACTTCTCCCATTCTTCTTTAATAGTATCTTCCAGACTTTCTCGTAATAGTTTTGCTCATAATCATTCTCTTCTTTCCATTATAAACAGTCTTTATGGACACTCCAACTATTTTTCAAATCTCCTTTGGTGTGACGAGTGCATTCAGCAAATCACACACTCTTTGACGTTTGCTTTCCTGATTACTCATCTGGGCAAAAGTTTCTGAAAAGGTATGGATAATAGTGTTAGGTATGATTATGACATCAATATATGTTTGGTTTCAAAACAACTGACGTAGTGCCTGCTGAGAAAAAACAACTAAATGTTCATTGTAAATTTTGCTTCCCCACCCTGTACATATTTATGACTAGATATACAAAGGACACGTATTAGCTGTTATGTTAAGTTATGTTATTATTCATTCTTAGAGAACATTCCAAGGGACTGAATTTAGTTTGGATAAAAAGTTCCGTAATTTTCTTGAAAATCCTTTTTTGGCAAAAATTTTTAATGGATTTAGAAACTTAAGATGTTATACTATTGAACTGCAAAAAGTTTGAAATCATTATCTCAATTCTAATTTTTTGATTCAAAGTCAACAGGCGTGTGACTTGACCCATAGTTTTTTTTTTTTGGATACATCCTGTATATATTGCCACCTATCTGTTGTTGCTCTGTCCTTTAAAAGTGCTATGATATGATATAATTTTGTGTAGTAAGACCTTTGCAAGAGGCGTTTTTCAAAAAGATTGATATCTCATTTTGGAGCGCAATATTTAACATCGGCTCGCTCCAAAACGCTTCCCCCTTCACGCCTCTCCGTTTCATGACAGGCAGCGTTTTTTTTCTTCCTCATCTCCAGCTCCAGCTCTTCTCCCTCATGGCTTCCATTTCTCCTGACTCGGCATCTCCCGACCAGATATGACCAATAGTCCCCGTGTCAAAGCGCAGTGTGGGAGCGAGATAAGCAGATATTAGCCGCTCTTGCCATCAGCAGAAGTGACCCAGAGCAGGACGGGCTGGCGCGAGGCTTAGCTGAGCTGGGCATCAGTAGGCAGTGAAGGACGGACGCTGGCGAGGACGGCCCAGACCCGCTCCTGCCAATAAAGATCAGAAGGAGAATTGATTACATGTCATAGTGGAGCTACAGTAATCTGATTTCAGAAAACCAATATCTGTAATCACACATACACAACAGTAACTACATTAGGAATAGGAATCTGAACTAAAGCAGGTTTTCTGCCACACAGCACTCGAGTCTCTCTTTTTTTTTTTTTTTTTTTTTGTTACTTGGTAGCTTCGACTTTAATTTATTCCAATTATGATTAATTTCTAAGTGATTTCTAAATGCGCTGAACAAGTGCCAAAGATGATATTATCCAGTCAAAAGAGGGTTGGAAAGTTTAAGAATTTTTAGACGTAGAGAGATGTCATAGTTGTGGAAATAATATTTTTAATGTTGCTTTGTAGTTTGTGATATAGTTTTGACTACGAATATGCAATGCCAATGCCAAAGCTAATGGAAAACAAACTGGGCATTGTGCAATATAATATATGTGTACATGTAGTAATAATAATAATAATAATAATAATAATAATAATAATAATAATAATAGTATCAATATGTATTTACATATATGTGTTATTGTATTACGTGTTTATCTAAATCATATTATATTTGTTCATAATAATATAAAGCCAGAAACCTAATTATTTACCAGTAAGTATCAGTCAAATTATGGCATAGTGTATTGATATGAGGAAGGTTATTATTGTTATTAATTATATAAGGAGAAGGGGTGGGAGTTTATAAGTTGTACTACTTCTCACTCCTTTTCGAATATGTATTATATGTGTTATGTTTAAGTGTTTTGTTTATTTATTTTCTTCTGTTTGACATTCATGTTCGAAATAAATACATCAATAATAATAATAATAATAATAATAATAATAATAATAATAATAATAATATTTTTTATTTGTATAGCACTTTTCATAGAACTCAGACACTTTACATACAGCAGATAAAAACAGAAACCAAACACATTAAAAACAGATAACAAGCAGGTGCAAAAGGCACTTATATGAATATAAAATAATTAAACAGTAAAATTAAACATTAAAAACAATCTTAAATAAATGAGTTTTTAAAAGGGATTTAAAGGACGTATCTGTGTATATGCATGTGTGTAGCTGTGTATGCATATATATGAGCTCCTTGTAGACTGACTACCTCCTTGCGGTGTATTTATTTATTTATTTCATTTTATTGTCTCCTGGGTCGCTTTTTATGTACTTCTATATATATTTATAGATGTACTGGGACTTTTTTACAGAATTGTGTGTTTTTTCTAGTATCTTTTGTCTGACTCCCTGAGCAGCCACACAAAAGTTCCTATGGGTATATGTATGCACAAATGGCAAATAAAATTTTTGAATCTTGCCACACATGGCGGTTTATTACATATTAGGGTTTCTGGATGTTTTTCCAAAATGCTCTTTTGTCAGCAAGATGAATTGTTACCCCAAACTGGATAGAATACATAATGGGAGTTTCCGTAAATTACATGGTTATACATTTCACTACATTATTTATTATATAGTCGCAGAAAAAAATATTAGACCACCCTTGTTTTCTTCACTTTGTTGGTCATTTTAATGCATGGTACAACTAAAGGTACATTTGTTTGGACAAATATCATGATAACAACAAAAATAGCTTATAAGGGTTTAATTTAAGAGCTGATGTCTAGACATTGTCCATGTTTTCTTGATAAAAAAACAAATCCCTTCAGTTCTTACATCAATAGCCAGGATAGCATAGGATAGAATAGAATAGAATAGAATAGAATAGAATAGAATAGAATAGACTTTATTTGCCATTTGCACAGATACATCACAGTATAGGTACACTGGAATTCTTGTGCGTTTCCCTGAGTCATGGAATCCAAAGAAAAAAAGACATGAACAAAAACAGACAAAACATAAACACAGCTAAAACATATAAAAACAGTTATTGCACAGACAAACACATATAGAGTGCTGTATCAGAAAATAAATACATAATTAAAGTACTGGAAGGTAAAAACAAGTTATTGCACATTTGAATTAAAGTACTGGAAGGTAGAGGTAGAAGTAGCTGTGGCATTGTTCTGACAAAAACAGTGCTTTTAGTCATTCCATGTGTTCTTTTCTGTCTGTTTAGTCACATGATACACACAGGAGTTAGTAGTTGATTACATAACCATTGTTTCTGATGACTTTTGATGGTCTAATAATTTTTTCCACGACTGTACATCATACATTTTTCACATTGAACACAGCTTCAGCTCATTAACCTCAATGAATGAGAGTTTATACATTTTGCTTCCAAACAAATCCCAGCCTAATCTGGAAAACATATTTATATTCTTGCAATAGTGACGGACTGGGTGTTTGACGCAAAGATTTGTGGGCCCCGTACAAACTGCTAGTCAATCCCTAACAAGAAGTCAGTCAGAATAAAAAAGTGCGCTCTGCAGACTCGTGTGCATGTAAACACACTCATTATTCTTCCCGTAGTGTGCACTGGTGAATGAAATCAACGGCGAGCTGTGGTCAGCTGGCAGACCGCCACTCTGAGTGGCACCGTGTTGCTCTGCAGAGCCGTTATCACTCTATCCCTCCATCTCTGCCTGTCCTCAATCACCTCTTCTGCTTCACCCACAGCCTCCAGAGCCTCTGCGTTTCCAGAATGCACATTCAAACGCGAATTCTCAAACGGCAAGGCTGATGATTCCAAAAAAAAAAAAATCCGCTATTGACTAAGGGTGTGTATTGGCAAGAATCTGGCGATACAATACAAATCACAATAATAGGATCATGATACGATATATCGTGATACTGTTAAAAAGGCAATTTTTTTGATTGTTTAGTTTTTTTTAATTATTATTTCCTTGAAGAATTGAATTACACAACAAATGTGCACAAATACTAAACACATTTTTATTTGATCACAATACAATCTAATGCTATATCACAAAATTTTCCTGTGTTAAAACTTAAATTATGTTTTACAGACATTACAGTTTAAGATCCTGTTCAAATGTTCATGTTCTGTTAGATCATAACTAGGGATGTAACGATTACCGGTATAATGATAAACCGCGGTAAAATTCCTGACGGTTAGTATTACCGTTTAACTTCTTATTATCATGATAACTGTGTTTGATTACCGCACTTTGAAAACTCAGAGATAGAGACCTCCGTTCTATCTATTTCGGAAAAAGAAACTAAAACAACTTAAACTTGATATGGAAAATGGGAAAACAATGGGCATAAGGTGCTATCTTTAATGCACATTTGTATGTTTGATGTTTACATGTTAATCTTTTAAAGTTTCTGCCAACAGAAAGTACATTGTGTCTATTATTTTATCATTATTTTTAATACAACTTTATTAAATTATTTCAGTGTGTGTATAAGTACTTTTTGAACATTTTGAGCACATTTCAATAATACCGCGATAATAATGATAACCGTGATAATTTTGGTCACAATAACCGTGATATGAAATTTTCATATCGTTACATCCCTATTCATAACTAACATTATGACATTATTTTTGTACAATCCCAACAAAGGAACTAACATTATTTAACCCTTTCATGCGTGAATTATGACAACGTTCATCAAGATTTTTTTCTTGAGTGTTTGTATTCCTCCTTAGGCATGAAAAAAACAATGTGATCGAGTTTGTTTTTTTTTTTTCATGAAGTTACATAATGTCCATGCATTTAATTTTTGAAGTAAAGAAAAATGTTTAAAACCCAATATCAGAAAGTGAGATGAAAACAATGAAATAAAAACATTTTAATGCTGCTAATCTGATGTTTTCTCACATTTTAACAAATTCTAATGCTAGTTATTACTCACTTCATGGAGATAATATGCAAAAAAAAACCCAAAACCTTTTTGTCTAACAAATAACAATTGATTTACACTCGAACATGTCACTGCAGATCAGATTTATCAAGAACAGTAAAGTTACAGTAATGGTATGAATTGCAGTGTTTGTGATGATGCATAAGTGTCCACTGTGTTGGCTGATATGGAACTAAAATAACAAAACCCATGAATGAGCTGTAGAATAACAGTCCACTGGACTGACCAGTATGCATGAAAGGGTTAATAAAAGAATAAATAATAAATAAAACATAACAAAAAAGAAAAAGAAAAATTAACCTCCACAATATCTGCATTGGAATAAACACCTAAAATATATATACAGGACTTTTTAATTTCTATAAAGTACCATGAAATGAAATATCGCGATATATTGTAGAACCGATATTTTCTTCCACCTCCTCAGCAGACACCCACGAAGATAAAACAGACAAGACCGACTCAGCCGCGAATACACACATTTAAGTGCAAATAGCCAGAAATACACAGTTAAAACAGACACACACATAGACCTCTCTGAGCCAGACACACACGCGCATTTAATTTAAATCACCACTGCACCCGCGTACGTCCCAACACTCCACTTTTAATAGACCTCTGCCTCTTTATGGCTTTACGCCTCCTAAACCCATCAATCCTCTCCTCTCTCTCCCCACTCTCTCTCTGTGTCTCTCTGTCATATCTGATTGGAGCTGTGACGCAATCCCCTTCTCTTCCAGCCTCTGTCTTAGCCCGCTTTATCTCGCTTTTTTTTTTTTTTTTTTTCTGACCGACTGCAATCATTTCGTCTTTTTGTTTTACCCTAGTCCAGCCCCCCCTCCCTCCCTCTCCTTCCATCCCCTCCACCCTATTCTTTCTTTGTGCGTTTTCCCCTCCTCCTCCTCCTCCTCCTCCTCCTCCTCCTCTTCTTCTCCCCACCACTCGCTATTCACTCACTCTTCCTCTGTTTTCCCTTTTTCGTTCTGCCGCTAAGAAGGCCGGGGCCAATGCAGCAGCGCATGTGGAGAAGGATTAGATAAAAAAGAGAGAGAAGGGGGGAGAGATGAGTGGAAAGTGAGTCAGAGAAAGAGACCAAGGACAGCAAACAGAAGGAGACAGATCGACTTGGAGGCTGTAAATGAGTGTCGGGGAGGGAGAGAGGGATGGATAGAGCAAGGACAAATGCTGCATAGACTCATGGCGCAATCATGATATTGACATGTATCCAAGTTTATGTCACGGTAAACCTCCAGTGAATTATGAAAAATAGAAATGTACGTAGCAGAAGTCGTCAGAAATTCGCAATCAATCTACAAGTATATCTTTGATACCATCAGAAAGCACACGCTCGTTAGAAGTGTGGTTATAATTCACTCTTCACATCATTGATTTTCAACTAATTATGGAATTAATTTATGATTCAATCCATAAAATGTTACTAAACATCAGCGTTGCCTGAGTTCCAAGTATCTGGTCTTGTTTGAACCGCAGTGAAAAAGCCCTCAGCAGACATTCATGAATATTTCTGAATCAGTCTGCTGACTTTGTGGCCTTGTTTGGACTGGCAGCCGAGCATGTCCAGATTGTAAGCAGACTGGTTTTTAGAGAGGCTAGACAGCAGAAAAACACACACATATTCAATGCAAGTTTTAAAAAAAATGGGATCCAAACCATTTTCTGATATCGTGGCAAGTAATTCCAGTCAGATTTCTGTCTTAAACTCAGAGTCTCTGACCATTAAATCAAATTTGCAAGATGCATCACTTGATAATGATGTTAAATCTGGAAGAGATCGAAGTGTTGAGCCGAATCCCTGCTGCTACTAGCAAAGCGCTGTGGATATGGTTGGATATTAGTCAAAATTGTAATTTTTAGTTGTATTTTTCAGCTTCATTTTTTTTATACATTTCCAGAAGTTTCCTAAGATACATAAATATAAACTAGAGCCCGACCGATATGGGATTTTTGGGGCCGATGTCGATACCGATATTGAGGGCTAAAAAAAGCCGATATCCGATATATCGGCTGATATCCGATATTGGCCAATAACTGATATATTGGCTGATATATGAAATAAGAACACTGATCTACACAGGATATAATAATCTTAGATTGGATAATTGTGGACAGGTGGATAAACAGTTGCATAAATCTTTGTTTATCTCACAAATATAATTTACACAACTTTCAAATGCGAACTCTGCAATCACAAAAATAATTAGATCAAAAAATATGACTTACCACACAATTATGTTTTCACTCACAAATTTTGATGTGTCTGCTTCACGGCACTACAACTTCTTATGTGGACTAAGGACTGAACTGAGCATATGCAGAGTGAATTAGGTGAGTCCTAAGTTGTTCCTGATTGGAGCAATAGCAAGAGTTACAACTGACCCGTGTTACAACTGTCCCCAGTCTCCCCTACACTATTAACACCCAGGCCTGCTGGCAGAATGAAACTGTGAGGTAGACAGGAAGTGCACGGACATGGGTGTGTGTGGGGGGCTGAATACTTCATAAGACGGTGGGGGGGATTATCGGTCGGGCTCTAATATAAACCTTTTAATCCTGTTATGACTGAATTTAAAGGAGTGATATTCAGCTTCTTTTTAAATGGAATTATGCATTTTCAAACATTTCCCTGTGGTCTACATAAACAGTAAATGCTATGTTTGGGTCTAAATTCTTTATTAATTCAACTCCACAGGTCCATCTTCAATCCTATTTCTGAATAAAGACACGAGAAAGGTCATTTTGAGTGCTGGCCCTTTAATTGCAAATGAGCCACTTCATGCCCCACCCCCTCCAGGTTGTTGGCTGTGCTGCTCTGTCCTGTTCAGCCATTTGTGTTCATTAATACAACCATCAACTGAACATTTTAGGTAATTGGCTCAAAATTTGGACATATTTTCAGTATGGACTACAACCACTGCTGCTGATAAACAATTATGTCGTACTCGGAGAAATGTTCGTTGGAAGTTTTGACCTTATATGTGCAAATGTCGCGACGTAACTAATTATAGACGTAACAAATTAAGAGGGATTTAAAACAGGTAGCAGGAATCCACTCAATTTTTGTCAAAATGAATATAGATAGGGTTCAAATTCAAACTTTTTGAACTACAAGGGTCCCCAAACACACAAATAAATGTACCAAAGACTAATTTTATTTATTTCATTTATTTAACCTTTATTTAATGGGGATATATCGAGGATGCAACCTCATTTACATTATAGCCAAGACAGACCAAGACATTTGAAACATCCAATGGACATGAGAACATCAGAAATACCGAAAAGTAAAAGTGACAAAAACAAATTAAAAACAGAAAACTCTACTTAAAAACAGGAGCAGCTGGAGGTAAAATAAAATGGAATTATGGATTGAAAACACAAAATATTTGAAACATATTAGAAGTACCAAAAAGTGATAAAGATGAACTAAAAACAAAAACATCTACTTTAAACAGGAGCAGCTGGAGGTAAAATAACAAGTGATTAAGGATTTAAATTGTCCTAATGATAAAAGTGTGGTGGGTTTCAGATGGTTTTGGAGAGAAAAAAATTAATATAAGATGCTAAAATACCAGTGAATATAAAATAATAAAAGTAGGTTTAGCAAAATATGACCCCTTTTAGTTGACTGTTTCAGCTCTTACACTGTCTGTTTTCTGGTCCAGTCCCATTCCTATTTCCCATCCCTTGAAGTTAACATAATATCGATAAATACGTCTATGGAGAAGTCACATATGCACATTCACTGATTGGATTTACTCCCCATGTGCTGAAATTTGGAATCAAATGACAAGATATTTTTCTCTATCTAAGAAAATCAGTCGGTGCTATTATAGGAGGATATGGAGGACATCCATGGAGGATAACCTGGAGACAACCTTCCAAATAAATCAGATGGCACATTAGAGGGAGCCTTCTGCACAGGAAAAGCTGCTGGTTGAAAGTTGTCAAGTCCCATCGCCAGTTTAGTCACAGATTTACCAAGGTCTGCATCATTCCCTCCGGTGTCCATGTGGATAGTCTGGTGATGCTTTGGCTCACATATCCAATCTGATCACTTGCAAATATTGCCTTAAAAATCTGATATGAGAACTGCATCTGATTGGTCTGCAGTGTTAACAAAGACGGTGACTTCTCTGGCACATTATGTTTTAGTGCTGACAATTATCCTGTATTTTTCTGTTGAGGTCAAAACAGCTCAAACTGCTGTTGTATTTACACATGAAGTTATTCATTTTAAAGACATATTCACGTATATGGAAACAAGTGAGAGCAGTTGTTTGGAACTATGGTAGTGCTTAGACGTAGAGGAACGGAGCGTCTCACTGCAGAGCAAATCAAACCTGGCTAAATGAGAGGCAAAGTCAGAGCAGAGCCACAGTGTCGGTTGGATCAGGTGGCCAGGATGGCAGGGGTCCTGAATTGGGATGAAGCAGGGCCTGACTAGGACATCTGAACACCTGCACCCTGCACCCTGCCACCTACGACCCACCTCCTCTAAACAACTCCCAAACCACCAAACCTCCCTAACAAGAAAAGCACTTGGAGAGCGCAGACCTCCGCCATGACAGATACCCTCCCATCTCCACCAAAATGTAATCATTTGTTCCTTGTGCCAGTATCAATATTTCCTGAAGATTTCATGAAGATCCGTCCATAACCTTTTGAGTTATCTTGCTAGCAAACAAACAAGCAAACACACAAAGCAAAGTGATCACAGTACCTCCTGGCAGAGGTAATAACAGCCAGTTCCCACCTTCATTTCATCCATAACATCAGGTAACTTAACCTCTCCTTCTCCGTCCCTCTCTTACCCACAGTATCCTCATGATCTACTGGAAGGCTACATCAGCATGTTCTGGTTTTAACCCTTTAGAGGGCGCTCATAGAAATACTCTGAAATTCAAAATTTCAACCATAGTGTGTTATCAGACGACATAACAAGACTTTATTTCATTTGTTAAATTTTTCAAAACGTTTTATTATGTACAGTGAAAGTGAAACTAAAGACGCTTTACTAATTCCTCTATTGCCGCATTTCTACTACGTGGAACCAGTTCGACTCGGCTCGGCTTGTCTCCCGTTGTTGTACACTTCAATTCCTTTCCCTTCTTACCTTCGGAAACTTGTATTTGAGGAGTTACGACGTTTGTTGCCCACAGCGGAACTGGCCCAGCGTTCACTCTGCTGCTACATTTACAAGCACCGCTAGGTAGAGTATCAAATACGTGACATTCCTGTAAATGAATCACATGCTGTGGACAAATGTTTGAGGATATTGGAGGGATTCCACCCTTTTGAAGACATGGAAGCTTTGACAGTGTTCCAAGTAAGTGGACCTGGTGTCGTCTTTTTAGACCGTTTCTACCTCAACACTGTGTTGGCTACGTTCTGACCAAAACAATGCAGCGTACGTGTGACGTCATCGCACATGGGAACCGGTTCTCGATTCCCATCCCTACATGTGACGGAGGTTTGACAAATCAGGGCCAGATGTGTCATGCATGACTGATGATGCAGGCAGTGGATGTAGGTGTGTGTGTCCTGCTTTGTCTGTTGAAGTATGGCGTTTATAAACTAGAATAGGTTCAAAAATACGTCCAAAATGTTGTGTTCTGAGTGATTTAGACTTAGCAGAAATATGTTTGTGTGCAAATAACCACATTTGTCAAGGGTATTAACAAAAAACCACAGATCTGTAATCTCATAACTCACAACTTACATCTGCGTTCGAGGATAATAGTTGACCGTTTCAGTGAATAAACCCAGCCTTTCAGCTCCATCAGACCAAGGGCAAGTGTGAATAAGTGGCCTGAGCACCTCAGTGTGAAAGGAATATCATTTGAAGTACTGTATTACAAAACCTGTCTGTCAAACTAAATCACTCCATCTTTCCTGCTCTTCTTTCTGACACACACATCCACACACACCGAGGTGTTTCGTACAACTGTGAGGCCTCGGTAATACCTGTGTGCACAAGAGTGTTTCAGAGGTGAGAGAAGCCTGTCTCCGAATAATAAAGGGATGGACAGAGGTGAAGAGGAGAGGAAGACGAGGGCAGCAGATGAGGAGGGGGGTGGGAGGAGGAAAGGACTAAAAATATCTCTGAACGGCCAGGCTTTTCTCAAAACAGGCTTTTGTGAAGTCACATTTGCCCCAAGCAAAAGATTTGAAGTCTCCTGGAATAATAGATTCACCATGCATGCTTTTCTTTCTCTACATCGCTTTCCTCTGCACAAAGAGCTGTGTTTAAAGGAGACGAAAGAAAAGAATATTTTCCCCGTTTAGATACAAACATCGCTCCTTTTAGCTTAAGAGGTTAAATGAGCTCCAACCTATGAAAATACCTTTTGTCGTGTTAACAGGATGATTTTGACAGTAATAAATAACATTTTTTTGTCAAGCCTAATGAAGATTTTGCCGTAACCGCGCCATTTAAAGGCGGTATCATCAAACACATTTCGCCATCCAGCCGCCGAGTATTTTTAGGAGACTTTTATCCTGCTGGATACAGTTCCAAATTGGATTTACCCTGACTTGCACAGAACCGCTCAAGTCGGAAAGGGGAAGGTTATTTTGAGACAAAGCATGACCTGCATGACACTCTGAAACTTGGACACACCGCTACCACGTTGTAAATACACACACACAAAAAAAAATCGGAACAGAAATAACACCCTGACGCTGTATTGATCCCCGGGGACACGGTCACGCTCCCCTGCTTGGTCTACATCGAGGACATAGGTCGGCGGCAGAAAAAGTGCCCCGGAGCTGGGAAGGGTACAGTGTTTTGCTTGCAGGCAATCTGGCAGATAGTTTGTGATATGGGTCTTGAAAGGTTGAGGAACATCCTGCTGGCTAAATAATTGATAGTGAAAATTTCAAATGAAGATCTGAAAGCAGAAGAGGTTATTTAAGTCTATGGGTGAGGACAGGCACATCTCTGTTCTTAGACAGTTAATGAATGTGGTGCTTTGTAGTACAAAAAAAAGGTACCTTATTTGACTAATAGAAAAACCTACTATTATATAGATTATTTCTGCAGTGATTAATATGTTTCAACTGTAACAAATTCTTGCGTAACATGTTATTTTTTAAACAACCATCAGTTTAATAGAGAGCATAAAGATTGGGCTGTTTCAGTTAGGGCTAGAGCTGCGACCGATTAATCAACTCAAAGTGATCCAAAAAAATCATTCAACCACAATTCTCTTGAATCAAAGTTTTGTTTCCTTCATTTCTCTGCCGTTAAACATTGGTTCCACTGTTGTGTTTCACACAGACGCTTATTGTGACGCACAAAGAAGCTTCAGTTCAGGAAAACTGCAATAGAATATCTCCCTTCAATCAATTCGAGTCGATTAATTGAATCGGGACTTTTTGCATTGACTTCAAGCACCTCGTCGATTAATCGGTTGCAGCTCTAATTAGGGTGATATTGGAAAAAACTGACATTTTTTTAACCCTGCGATATATATATATAGCAATATGAAAAAATACTCAGGAGGATGTAATAGCTGTGTGGTGCTGACGTAAATAGTCAAACTCATTAGTTGTGTTTCCTCTTGTTGTGTCGACAGGTCAAAGACACTGTCGACACAGATCATGTGTTTCAGCATCATCCTTCTTGTCGCCGAAATAATTCCAGATAACTGACGTTGCTTTTCTTTTTGGCACCAAGTCTTCGTTTTCAGTGATTTTCTCTTGCTCTTTGCTTATTTTTCAATGTTGTTACCAGCGACTCACTCCATGTGCAGAGGCGTGGTCTGCTTCAGCAAACTGATTAAGAACGATTGTGATTGGTGGATTGCTGCGCCCAATGTGTGTCAGGTACCCAGGATGAAATTAGATGAGACCATGTTGAGTTCATTTGCCTCCTACATCGCAGGACCTGCGATGTGACTATTGCGCACGTGTACATTGCAATGACGATGCTCAAACGATATATTGTGCAGCTCTAGTTTCAATAGAAAAAGGTTGTGTGGTCTGATAAAGTCCAGATTGACCCTGTTTCAGAGGGAAGATAGACAGGAAGATTACTCATCATGCCTAGTGCCTACAGTACCAGCCTGAAGACAAATGGTGGAGAAAAGTGGAGTGGAGATATTTCTGATGGGTTTATATTAAGGATGTAAACAATTAATGGACTATAAATTAATTGTCAATAAGACAATCCGTCCCCCGCGTGAACCTCCTCTGTGCTGAAATCTCTCTCCATCATGTCAGGTAGTGATACGAAGTCAGAAATGCGCATTTCTTCTAAACTACCCCTCTTCAGATACATTTATTTTATTTTATTTCGCTGCAGAATTTATTTATTTCTACTCCATAAATGTCATTGTCTGTACTGTATCCAGTGGTACAATAAATCAGTCATTAAGGAATATGACATGCTTTTTTCCTGAAGTATATAAACAATATTTAGCTTTTAGACCCTACTGAAAGAAAAATTCAGATTCACAGGAAAATCACCGCTTATCAATTAATCGTTAATTGATCGACAAGGTCAGCCAACAATTTGTATTCCTAGTGTATATGAAGTTTTTTACCTAAAATATTCAGTTGTTGGTTGAATGGGACAGAGCAGTCACAGTCAACAACTTGAACGGGGTGAGGCGTGAAGTGGCTCATTTGCATTTAAAGGGCCAGCACTCAAAATGACCTTTCTGGTGTCATCACTCAGAAATAGGGTTGAAGATGGACCTGTGGAGTTGAATTAATGAAGAATTCAGACCCGAGCATAGCATTTACAGTTTATGTAGACCACAGGGAAATGTTTTAAAATGCATAATTCCATTTTAAAAAAAAACAAAACCAAAAGATCAGTCCTTTAAGCCTCAGTTCTACCCATTATTCTTCATAGTCAGCTCATGTACTTCTCAGTCACCAACTGACCTTTGGACATCAATATTTATTCCTGGCGTCCTCAAAGCCAAGTGAATATTTGTGCCAAAATCAACAAAAAAATCCCTTAAGGCTTTCCCGAGACAATGGATTGATAAGAATGACAACGACCATGACCTTAAGACACTAAAATCTTTTCAATTCATTCTTGTGTCCAAATTAATGCCATGTCTTGAGAAATTTGGTCGAAACGTTCCTGCTTTTAACATAAAGTTTTTAACCTTTTTTATATCGATGTGCGGATAAGTCTACAGATGGTTTATTTAGACACATTGAGTATGCCTAACGAAAAACATTAATTAGTTGACACTGAACACCAGAGTCAATAAAAGGGTCTGATATGGTTGATAAAATACACTGATCTGTAAAATGCCTCCGGAACAAAAGTAATGAAACTTGGCTGTAATTTCCAAGATTTAGTCAAGGGTCAAAATGTGAAATTCTGATTTTACTCAAAAGGAATGTTTGTCTCAGAGCTACCAGATCTACTTTAAAACCCTGTCTGCATATTACAATACATCCAGCATGACAGAGAAAGAAGCCATATTCACCTCTAATTTTGAGGAAAGACCTGGAGTGACTTATCAGAGGATTTCAGGTTTCATTTAGGTTGGTAGGAGATTAGGAGAAGCTATATATTTCTCAAGCTAACCATCTCGTAGCTTTAAAAAGTGCTCATTAAAATTTTAAAATCTCTTCTAAAATGGACTGGGATCCAATAAAGCTCCAGCGACGATGGGCTGTGTTTGCCTCCGATAGACCTGGTTATGAGTGGCATTTGGAATCAGCTGGCGTTTATTGAAGTTTTCTTCTGTAAAGAGAAAAGTGCTTTGCAATACTCGGTCCGGGATGAGATTAATGCATGAATTAGTATTTATAGGCATTTGGCGCTTAGAAATAGTAGTTGGAAAAATGTGATTTATATGAGCAGAAATGTGCTAATAAAAACTGAGGTACTTAGAAAAATAATACAGAAGTTTCTGCAGCAGAGAGGAGACCAAGATGGGAGGAAATGTAACTCTTTGATAAGTTTTAACCTGTATTTTTAGATTTTAACTGTATAGAATAAGGCGTAAGATAGGGCTGCTCGATTATAGAAAAAAATAATAATCGCGATTATTTTAGCAATAATTGAAATCCCGATTATTAAAAACGATTATTTGTTAACCTTAAAGTTGTTTATTTTTTTCTTGCAAAACAATGTAAAATATACTCTTTAAACATAAATAAAGTTTTTAACCACTAAAACAAAGTATGTTCACTTTTGTATGAAACAAAAAAATCTTTGAATGCAAATAAGTGTACTGTAAATTCAAGTATGTTTCCTTTGTAAATAAATAGTGCACTGTAATTAAATTGCTATAGACTTGCCATAGAACTGTAGCAATAAAAAAAAACCTCACGTAAAGTGCAAATTATAAATTCAAGTATGTTCAATGTAGTATGAAACAGTAAATTCAGTGGCGTGCCGTGAGGTTTCAGTTAAGGCCTTCTGTATACATCAGCCATCTAGAAAACACACGTTAGGGTTATACGGGTTAATACGGGAGTTACAGCATAAAGAGATTCGGAAACTGAAGATTGCATTGCGGACGAAGTTGTTTTTATGCGTTTTAGTTTTTCATAAGATTACGATAAAGGTGGCGGTGGTTAAACTTCAGATGGTTACAAAGGTTTGTTGTGTTAGCGGTCGGTGCGGACACAACTACGAAACACTTTTTGCACGTGATGTGTTTTTGCTCTTCGTCTTCTTCATCAAACCCAAAGTGATTCCATACAATTGAATTTGACTTGCCTTTTTTGTTTACCAAGCGCTTCTGCTGTGATTCTCCTGCTGTTTTTCCAGACCGCTAGGTACAACTTTCCTCTTGGGGTGGACCTGCTGGCTAGCAGGCAGCTGTAGCTTAGAGGGGGGCGGGGCAGAGCGGCTCATGGTAGCTTGCGTATGCGTGAATTAAAACAACTCAAAATTAATAATCGTTTTTTCTCGATTACATAATTTTTTTAATCGTTGCGTGTAATAATCGAAATCGTAATTGAATTTCGATTAATTGCACAGCCCTAGCGTAAGATAGTGGTTTGACTAATACTTGAATAGAAATATATGAATCTGTGTGTCATTCGTTCTTTTCATATTCAATTAAGAATGCACAATCGGAAAGCAAAAAAATGACTCCTTATTTCATTATACAAATTAAAAATCAAAAAACTAGTTGTTTTTCATTCTTTCGATTGTACGCACAAATTAAAAATTGGAAATAAGCAAATGGACCAAACGTCGGCTTTCATGTTGATATTTTTGATATCCGATTTGGTATGACCTGGAAGTTACCGACTTCTTCGTGTGATCATAAAAATAGTAATGTGACACCCCCATTCCCCACATTTTCTTTCTGTTTTATTATTATTATTATTATTATTATTTTATTATTTTATTTTTATTTATTTATTTTTTTTCCAGTTGTCACATCGTCCTCCCCCTTTTCCACCAAACTGGTTCTAGGGCCGGTTCGGAACGGTTCTTTGTGTTTCCACCACCTGAACTCCAGCCAAACCAATTCCAAAGTGGTTCCAAACAGGTTCCAGGGAAGTGACTTCGAACTGGGCTAAACCGGGGCCAGACTAAGAACCGATGACGCGACCCCCCCCCCCCCCCCCCCCCCCGCGTCGTCTATGACTGCAGAATACTAGCAAACCCACGATTGTCCAGGTGAACACAGTCAGTAACTTCCGGGTCATACCAAATCGGATATCAAAAATGTCAACATGACACTCGACATTTGGTCCATTTGCTTATTTCCAATTTTTAATTTGTGCGTACAATCGAAATAATGAAAAACAACTCATTTTTTTGATTTTTGGTTTTTGATTTGTATATGAATAATGAAATCAGGAGTCATTTTTTCGTTTTCCGATTGTGGATTCTTAATTGATTATGAAAAGAACAAATGATACACGGATCTATATGTTGTCATAGTAACTTGTTGGTGATATACACTTCTTCTGCACCTCAAACTTGTAACGCAGTTAGAAAAAAATGGCCACCAAATGCATGTTAGGACGTGGCGTAAAACTGATGACCTCAATTAGACTTAAGTTTCACACAGTGGGGCTTGTAACACAAACACCCGCTTTTCAGTCAGCATAATTACCTGCTTAACTGGTGCCTAGTAAACAAACAAACACACACCCTTTTGTCCCTTGACTCCAATCCCCCTCAATCCCCAAAGCATCCAGTGAGTTCGTGCTCGGGTAACAAAAGCAAAATCAAAGTGTTTTGTGAAATATGGCTGGGATTCGTTATTAGGCAAAGGCTTTTGTTTTCCCTTGCACACCACCAGACTGGGAGATTTAGGCCTCCCACTGGAAAGCATACAGATTAGCCGGGAGGGGAGCAGCCACTGGTGCACGCTGCTTTTTAAGTTTGCAGTGCGGTTGACTCTGAGCCGTCCACACGTGGAGAGGAATGGATAAACATCTGGTGGCATTCTCTGTGGATTTTAATGTGCAGCGAGACCATGAAGAGCAAAAAAAAAAACCACACAGTTTTTGTTTTCGAGTATTCATGTATCAACACTGTCTGTGTTCGCTAGGAATGTCTTTCATCCGGTTGTTTTCAGCTGCAGAAACGACATCAACCAGAGTGAGATTCGGGTACAATTTAATTTACATGATATATCTGGCAGAATAAGCAAGAAGCACAAAAATATATATACAGGGTGTCCCAAAAAAATTTATACACACTTTAAAAAATTGTAATGTAGGTGTTTATTAAAATTCATTTAATTTTCAAAATGTAACAGAATTTACAAGCATCGTTTTATTGTTTTCTCACCGCCTGTTCTCAAACTGACGTCCGTTCTGACAGCGCCAAGCAATGGAATCGCACGCATCGCTTCAGTGAAACGTGTCCAGTACTCTGTCTTCTATTGCGGGGCCTGTCGATGTCTGTGGTCTTTCGGAATGCTTCTCGTGGACATTCTGAACAGTTCCATCAGCTTCAAACTTATCTCTAATTCGAGTAATGGTAACTAGGGATGTAATGATTACCAGTATAACGATAAACTGCGGTAAAATTGCCAAAGGTTAGTATTACCATTTAAATTCTAATTATCATTATAACCGTGTTTGATTACCGCACTTTTCCGGAGGAAACATCTATGTAAAGATCTGCTTTTATGTCAAATATTTGAGTATAGTTTTAATTTATTACAATTTAATTTTCTATACCTAATATTTGGGACCAATATTCACTTTTAAAGTCTTTGAAAAGGTTCGTTAAGCATCTTTGTGTTATTTATGCAATAAATTATATATATTTTTATGTCTTTTTGTGTGTTTTCTGTCCTTTAATGTTTTTATAATAAGTTAAAGTGAAAAAATAATAGGCAGATGATATAAATGAAGTTGTGCTGAAAAAAAAGATACCTAACATGGGTACAGTAAACATTTGTTTATATAGTATATAAAGGCAAAATCAAAAGGACTGAAAACGGCCAAAATAGGCTCAGACCACTAAGGGTTAATATTTGAATATTTCTGCCAACAGTAGGTACATTGTGCCAATTATTTTTTTCCAAAATACAACTTGGTAAAATTATTTCAGGTTGTGTATTGGTACTTTTTTAACATTTTGAGCACAATTTCAACAATACCGGGATGATAATGATAACCGTGATAATTTTGGTCACAATAACCATGATATGAAATTTTCATACTGTTACATCCCTAATGGTAACTCGCGTTGGTGGTTCTTTTTGAAACTCCCTCCTAAATTGTCTTTGCACTTCAGCTGCGTTTTCATCCTTTCGGTAGCATTTTAGAATGAATTTCCTTTCGTCAGAGTTTAGTCAGGTTGCCATCATTAATTCCAATGTGTTTAATCTGCAAAGAAAAAACAAACAATTGAGTTTTCAGCTGCTGAAGTCTACATACTTTTTTTTTTTGGGACACCCTCTATTTCAGTCCATCATTATTGTCGGTATCCTCTCCCACTTGGCTGTCCTTGATTGGTCAACCGGACATGAAAGGAAATTACTCACGCGCACTAATGTAGATGAAAGATGCTTTTTGAGACATGGCCTGTCTATTTTTGTACTCTGTGTATCTGTGCATATGTGGAAACGCTAAAAGGAAACCCTAGCTCAAGGGCATATGGCGAACACATACTTAAAGTGCTAGCATGCTAAAGTGTGTGTGTAAATACACTTATACACACTATACACGCATGCACTTGGGATGGCTTTTGTGGGGGCAAGGCCGCACTGTCCTGTCATCTTTTATTCAGGGCAGCTTTATACTCTATATGTCTATTTTCAGCTCAGGGTTACTTTGTATAGATGAGCTGCTCTCCTGCAACAGGATTTGGGAGACTGGATCATTTCAGTAAAATGTCCTCCTTCATTGGCCCTTTTCACTTCTGTAAACACACACATACACACTGTGTGTAAATTACACATAATTGAGGCTGTTTTGCATATTCATAGAGGTGCTTTGTGCCAAAGCTGTGGCAGTGTTTCACATCTAACAGCAGGGTGACACAGGCATTTAAATACCGCTCGCCCATACCGCATTAGGCTCCGCTCTCTGCCTACACCAATTTACTATATATAGCCATGCAATATGCATTTAATGTCATCAAGAAGCAGACAGACTTAAAGAGACAGACCATGAGGTTTAGCAGCAGATCGGAGGTTTTTTTTTTCTGTCGCAGCCAGAGAGCACAGGGACACTCATGCCATAACTAGCAACAGGAGCAGAGATGGAGGGATGATGACGACGGAGTGATAGCAGCAGAGGTGAGGAGGTTTGGTGGATGGAACCTCTGTGGTGGCCTCGGTGATTCAGCGGTGGAAGCCTGAATAATTAGAGCCACGCTCTAGGTCTCTGCCATCATTAGATTGGTGCACATATTAAATATTCAATGAGACATTTTGGGCAGACGTGGAGGGGAGAAGGCAAAAGGGCAACTTCACTGGGGAATGGGCCATGTGCTGACAAAGGGGAGAGTTTCTGCAAAGAATGCGTGTCTGTGCATGGTCACTCACGTGGGAACGTAGAAGCTTATGGCAACAGAACAACCATGGTGTTCAGAGTTTCAGAATAACAACCATAACTATACAGGGTGGGGAAGCAAAATTTACAATATTTTGAGGCAGGGATTGAAAGACAGTGTATGACCAATTAGTTTATTGAAAGTCATGAGAATTTATTTGCCACAAGAAAACTGACATAATAGAAAATGTTTTTATTCTATGTGTCCTCCTTCTTTCTCAATAACTGCCTTCACACGCTTCCTGAAACTTGCGCAAGTGTTCCTCAAATATTCAGGTGACAACTTCTCCCATTCTTCTTTAATAGTATCTTCCAGACTTTCTCGTAATAGTTTTGCTCATAGTCATTCTCTTCTTTCCATTATAAACAGTCTTTATGGACACTCCAAGTATTTTTGAAATCTCCTTTGCTGTGACGAGTGCATTCAGCAAATCACACACTCTTTGACATTTGCTTTCCTGATAACTCATATGGGCAAAAGTTTCTGAAAAGGTATGGATAATAGTGTTAGGTATGATTATGACATCAATATATGTTTGGTTTTAAAACAACTGACGTAGTGCCTGCTGAGAAAAAACAACTAAATGTTCATTGTAAATTTTGCTTCCCCACCCTGTATATCCTCCCAAGACCCAGGAAAGTGAAAGTTTTAGTGTTTTTTCCATTAAATAATTGTGTTGATTGGAAACTGCATAGTTCAACTGTTTTTTCAGCTACATTTTAAAAACAATTTTTATGATTTTCATCGAGGTTAGTTTGTGTGTTTGTCTTTTAGCAAGATAACTCAAAATTTCTGGATGTTTGATGAAATTTTCAGGAAATGTTGATACTGGCACAAGGAACAAATGATTAAATTTTGCTGGTGATGGTGGGGTGGCGCGGGGGGGCTGATCTGATCTGCCTAGGCATAGGTCTGAGTGCTTTTCTAGTTTATTTATCTATTTTTATTGGATCGTCCTTTGCAATGGACAGTTTTTTTTTTTTTTTTTAAGTAAAACTGTGAAACTTTTGTCCCCTATAGAGGACAGAAACACATTGGTGGGTCTCAGGAGGGTATTGGAGCTGTAGTGAGAACATTTACAGTAGCAAGAAAATGTATGTGAACCCTGTGAGGTTTCCACAGGAATAGGTCATGAAATAGGAATCCAAAGGTTGTTTGTGTGATATTCGGTTAACCCTTTGCCCTTCTCATATTTACTATACTCTGGACACTTTTGTGCAAAAATATACAAGCACAAAAAAACTGCTATGAAATCATCATACATTGATGTATATTTAAAAACAACTTCCGTCCTACTCAAAACTACCAGACATTCAATCATTTTCAGGATTTTGTCCATTTAAATGCCAGTTGTATTATTTTAATTGTGAATCATCTCTTACAGATTTTTTTTTATATTTTCCAAACAATAATGGTGAATAAATTCTTGGATATGTCAAAGATTAGCAGCAAAATGGATTTGATTGTATTAGTATGTTTTACGTAGTGTCAGTGACTCCTTTATGGCTAAAAATGTCTCATTGACTTCTATTATAACCAGATATTTTAATGTTACTGCCATTAACCCTTTCATGCATGAATTATGAGAACCTTAGTCAATATTTTTTTCTTGAGTGTTTTTATTACTCTTTAGGCATGAAAAAAAGCTTCTTTTTATGAAGCTATTTTTCATGGAGCCAAAAAATGTCCACTCAGCTGGACACCATGCATTTCATTTTGAAGCAAAGAAACATGTATTTAAAACTCATCATCAGAAAGTGATATACTGTGTGAAAACTATGAAATAATTTTTTTTTTTCATTAAATGCCAAACTAATTTAATTGCTAAATTGCTACGGTTTTCACATTTTATCATACTCTAATATTAGTTATTACTCATTTCATGGAGATAATATCCTCCCAGGAATTTGACAGTTTTAGCTTTTTTACATTAAAAAATTATCTTGATTGGAAACTGCATAATGCAACCGTTTTTTTTCAGATGCATTTTTAAAATAATTTTTATTTTTTGATTTTGTTAATGGAATGTCCTTTGTAATGATATGAAAAAAAACTTTTTCTTTCAGAAAACTGTTAATTACAGTCTAATAACAAGTAGCGACTGATTTACACTAAAACATGTTTGTTACTGTAGATCAGGTTTATCATGAGCAGCAAAGTTACAATAATTGTATGAACTGCAGTGTTTGGGAGGATGCATAAGTGTCCTCTATGTTGGCTGATATGGAACTAAAACAACAAAACCCTTAAATATACAATACAACAGCTGTGGAATATCTGTCCACTGTAGTGACCACTATGCATGAAAGGGTCAAACTATAAAACCATATATTCTTTGATGTCAAGAGCTGACACAAAAAATAATACTTTTTTGTGCTTTTTTAAAAAAAATAATAAAAAAATTCATTCAGATTATTTAACTGGCATTTAAAGGGTTAAAATCCTGATCATGACTGAACATTGGGTCATTTTAAGCAGGGCTGAGCTTGTTTAAGAGATTAATGGAAAAAAAAAGCTATTGATATATGATGATCTTGTAGCAGTTTTGTACACTTGGAGTCCAGCAGGTACAAAATGCATCAACGGAGATTAAACGAGATGTAAAAGACACAGGCTTTTAAAAATATTACTAAAATGAAAAGTTCTTGCCAAAATTCCTACCACAGGCTTCAACAGAGACAAAATGATCACCAAGCAAAACAAAAAAAAGTTGAGGAAAAATGTACATTATGTGACTTAGATATAGATCATGTCACTTTAAGCTGACATACTTTTTCCTGACCACTTTATTTAACTGAACAATCGATGTTTCTTGCGAGAACGTACCTCTGTAAACCTGACTGACATGCTGAAGGTGGGTGTGTCTGCTCAGGTGTTCTGTTTAGGACAACCCGCCTAATCCATTAGTGTAAACTACCGCTGCACAGTGTATCATTTGAGTATCATAACTGCGATGTACGTGTGCGCAGTCGTTACATCAGCCTCCCACATCCTGCGATGTAGGAGGCAAATGAACTCTGCATGTTTTCATCTAATTTCAAGGGTACCTGACACACACTGCACGCAGCGATCCACCAATCACAATCGTTCTTAATCAGTTTGGAGTGAGTCGCTGGTAACAACATTGAAAAATGAGCAACGAACAAGAGAAAATCGCCTTAAATGAAGACTTGGTGCCAAAAAGAAAAGCAACATCAGTTATCTGGAATTATTTCGGCGACAAGAAGGATGATTTTGAAACACGTGTTCTGTGTCGATAGTGCCTTGAACCTGTCACCACAACAAGAGGAAACACAAAACATTAGTTTGACTATTTTCTCGGGATGTAACGGTATGAAAATTTCATATCATGGTTATTGTCACCAAAGTTATCACGGTTATCATTATTATTGTGGTATAGTTGAAATTGTGCTCAAAATGTTCAAAAAGTACTAATACACACACTGAAATAATTTAACCAAGTTGTATTTTGAAAAAAAAAAAAAAAAAAACCAAATAAAATCATAGGCAGAATGCACATTCTCTTTGCAGAAACATTCAAGTATTAATCCTTAGTGGTCTGAGCCTATTTTGGTTGTTTTTCAGTACTTTAGATTTTGCCTTTATATACTATAAACAGAAATGTTTACTATACCCATGTGTGGTATCTTTTTTTTCAGCACAACTTCATCTCATCTATTATTTTTTCACTTTAACCAACTATAAAAACATAAAAGGCCAAAAAAACACACAAAAAATATAAAATCTGATTTGAAAAATGTATATACTTTATTGCATAAGTAACACAAAGATGCTTAACAAACCTTTTCAGAGGCTTTAAAAGTGAATATTGGTTCCAAATATTAGGTATATAAAATTAAAATTTTAATAAATTAAAACTATACTCAAATATTTGACATAAAAGCAGATCTTTACATCGGATTTTTTCCCTAGAAGTTCCCTAACCGTTGGCAGTTTTATCGCGGTTTATCGTTATTTTCCTTGGCACCACACAGCTATTATATCCTCCTGAGTATTTTTTCATTTCGCAGGGTTAAAAAAAAACAGTGTCAGTTTTTTCCAATATCATGCAGCCCTAGCGTACACAACCAACAACAGGGCTGTGTTCCTGTGCCGTATTATCATCCCTCACAGACAGAGCTGTACAGTGTGCTTTAGACCAGATGCAGAATGGATGCAGATCACCGGTGGAGCGGAGCCACTTCAGATCCATAAAAAATGTGCAGATAGCTGACAGGCCTACAGATATCAGGCCTTCCTTTCTGCTCTGTTTTGCTCCCTTTTGCATAAGCAATTCTTAGAAATTGACTGTCAAACAAGATGAATGAACAGTGTGTGTGCCGTCGTACCATCTCACTGTAGCTCTTAATTATCCCACTTAGCCGGTGACTTCTGTTAACTCCTTGAGCACCATCAATATGCTTGAAAGCAGCAGTGCATTAGCGGTTGATATAATTAAGTAAAAAAAAGAAAAAAAAAAAAAAAAATCAATTCACAGTCTGTGAGAACTTTGTACCTACTCATGTCCTCCAGGCTTTTCCCTCATTTTAGAAAAAAAAAAAAAAAAAACAGCACAGTGTCACAATATTTATTCTAAAAACAGGCTGGGAATTTAATTAAAATCAATAGTGTGTGCTGTAAGATAAAACCATTTAATGAATGTTCATCACTGGATCACTGTTTTTTTAGATATAAAAATGAAATATAAAATCTTTACTTTTCTTTCTAAACTAAATTGCCTCTTGAGGCTAAATATTTGGCCTTAAGATGTGTTTCTTTGAGGCTGAGTCTGTGCCGTACCACAAAATAATTTAACAGGTTTGGAGTATAAAGATAATTTTTTTTTTAAGGTAGAGAAGTTACAGAAGTTATTAAATTCATTTTTTATTTATTTGTTTGCGTAAAATATTTCATTATAAATAAGAATGACTCATGTATGCCTCACACAGACCTAAGACAGAGTGGAATAACAAGGTTTTCGCCCTAGAAGTCACGACTTTTTGCAGATTTTAGTTCGGAAAGAGGCATGATGATTAATGTAAGAACTCAAAGAACCGTAATAAATATTCAAGGATATCTTTAAACCTCTTCTTTAGAGGAACTTTTTTTAAAAAAAGAGTCAAAATGTTGTAGCCTGATGGGAAATTGAGATTTGGATTCATTTTGGGTTTACTTTTTATGTTACGTATAACAACATTTTAACATTAACATGTATTTAATGAATGTTGATAACTTGATACAGCATATAAAGAAATCAGTCAATGAACTGCAAAAGTAGTAAAAAAAAAAAAAAAAAAGAGAGAGAGAGAGAGAACTTTTAAAAAGCCACTGAAAGTAAAGTAAAAGTAAGATTTTTTTTTTTTTTTTTTTTTGGAGCCTCTTTCGCCAACTGTCTATCTGGGAACATACCCTTTCATAGGTGGACTGTTACTGTATTGTCTACTCAGCACTCCATAGAACTTCTATTATATAATTTGCTGACATTCGAAGTGTCACAAGATATAGTTTCAACCACAGTCATGAAAAGAACACGCTCCCCCTCTTTGAATCCTATGGTTTTTACGTTTCAGCACATAATCGAAAAAAAATCACATGATAGACACATATTTTCCTATATTTAATTGTGGTGTCAAACTCATTTTATTTCAGGGGCCACATTCAACTAAATTTGATCTGAAGTGGGCCGGACCAGTAAAATTTATATATTATTATGTTATTATATGTCAACTCCAAAAGTTTCTCTGTGTTTTAGAGTGAAAAAAGCACATTTACATTATGAAAAGGTTTACTATTACAAACTATCCTTTCAAAAGATGTGAATTACATGAACAAACTGAAAAAATAAGTGTAATTTTAACAATATTCTGCTTCAGTTTATCATTTCCACATGTACGTTATAACTTACAGATGACAGAGGATCTACAAATACACAAAACATTTAATAACAGGCAGAATGTTGTTAGAATTCTACTTTCTTCTCTTAAGACATTTCAGGTTGTTCATATTTGTTCAGGCTATTCACATTTTTTTGCGAAATTAATCTTGTTTTAGTGTAAATACATGAAAATATTTACATTTACAAAGAGAAACATTGGGAGTTGTCATTATTTATGTTATTATGATAATATTTGACTGGTCTGACCCACTTGAGATTGAATTGGTCTGAATGTGGAACCTGAACTAAAAGGATTGTTAATATCTTAGTGTAGTTTTTGCATTTCACAAATTCATCCCAAGGGCCGGACTGGACCCTTTTTTTTCTTGGCCCCCGGGCCGCATGTTTGACACCTGTGATGTAGATGTTCATAAAGGCTCAGATTAAAATTCAGGATTATTGTATCAGAAACAGAGAAAACTGAAGAAAAATTGACTTTTTTAGCAAAGATATCAGTAGCTGAACCAGGCAGTGCACACATAGGGCCCAAAGGGGGCTTGAGCCCCTGCCCTTTTTGCCTCGTAGAAAAAGTGCCCTTTTGACTTTTAAAAATAAATAAATTCGTGTTCTGCATAGGAATGTAAAAGAAAACGGCTGTATAAAAACGCCATGGTTTGTCTCTCACTGAGGCGCGGGCTTATCTTAAACAAGCCTGATAATAAGCCAATGTTTTATTGCTTTTTAGAATTGCAGCTGAATCGCATGTCCTCCAAACCTCAGTATTATGATACATTTTGACAATAATTTGTTGACACAAGAGAAACAGCAATTGCATCACTCACAGCTACACATTATACACTACTATGTTGTTGTTGTTATCTATGGCTACTTTATTCATTTTACATTGAGCCACATATTGTGTTATTAAGGCCTGAAAAAAATTTGGTGCACACATACTGCCCTTTTGTGACTTTGAGCCCCTGCCCCTCTATAATCTTGTGCATGTTCCGGAGCTGAACATAAAAACAAATGTTGTCAACCAGTTCCATTGATCCAACTCCATGGATTTTACTGGTGAATTAAAGTTGTAGAGGATGACAGTGTCTCCATGGTAACTACGGAGCCTCCGAATATCCAAATGGGTCATATCTGATGACCATGAAAAGACGACAAACTGCATTTTACACCAATTATTTACACGTATTGATAGAATTAGTGGATCAACAGTTATTAAACAGTTTTGATCAGTACGTGTTTTTTTTCTGCCAGTGGCTATTTGGGTCTTTATGGGTTAATAAATGATGATAAATCACTAAGGAAGTAATTTGGAAGTAACAGAAATAGTACGAGGCCTTTACAGGTTCAGTTCTTGGCTTTTTCTCTTGACTATATGCTGTATGCAGTGGCCATATAATTCACCCTACAAGATCCAAAATGAATAACGGCATAATATTTCATCCGATGCATCCGTCTCTGTGACCTTATAAACTTTGACAGGAACTTTTCATGGGTGTTGTATATTTCATTGCCCTAACATCTATGACTAAGACATAAAATAGCCTCAAAAACATGAATGTATGCATTTAAAAAATCTGGGTACACACAACCCCTCTGTAAAGGTTAAACCCCTCCCCTTTCTGTTTCTATTTAATTTACTGATACAGTGTTTGCTGACGTCGCGGGCCTCTCTCGCCGCTATAGGCGATCCGCGTACGTCCGTACTATTCAGTCACTCCGACTCAGACATGTTGACACGCCGCTGCGCAGAATGAGCATAATAATGAAGGAGAGGACAAATTCCACACTCGTTTCTCCATCAATCCTATTCGGAGCGCCATTCCTGCCGTTTGCGGCTGATGCATCGTTACTGTACATTGTGCACCGGAGCTCCATTTATCTCCACAGATTTATCACCACATTCCTCTATTATCATTCCAGCTCAGTTACTTTTGGGAATGTCACCAAGCACGACAAATGAATAATACACCACATATTCATTACGCAAATAAAATGTGAAACGTGCGTGTGCCAAAAGCCTCCTTTTACAAATGGCCCTTTGGCTGTGTTTTCCAGAGACCAATGGTGCATTTAGCTGAAGAATAATCACAAGCATCAATACTGGCATCCAGACTAATGACCAATAGACATCAACAAATAAATGTAGCAGTGCACTAATTGGGCAGCTATACTATTGAAAAGTGTCTGCGGCTCAAAAGGGGAATACTTAAGTTGAAAGGTGAAGTCAAAGCAGATGGAAAACACAGTATAGTTCACCTGCAGTAGATAAGGGTCGAAGCACGGTATTTGAAATCTCTCCAACGGGACATTTTAGAGACTATTTGACAGATTAGTGTTGCGAAATGACCCACGTTTTTACTTTTAAATTCATTTTTGCTTTCGTTGGTCCATAAGGAATTATCCAAAACAAGGAGCTACTTTATATTGAAATGAATGTTGGAATGGCAATCAATTAGAGTTCGCTTTCTGACGGGACATTACTGTGTTTCGACCCATAGATAGATAGATAGATAGAGTTGCACAATATATCGTTTGAGCATCGTCATCGCAATGTACGTGTGCGCAATAGTCAAATCGCAGGTCCTGCAATGTAGGAGGCAAATGAACTCAACGTGTTCTCATCTAATTTTCTGACGCATACTACGCACAGCCACCACTATCCACCAATCACAATCGCTCTTTTTTTTAATTTTTTTTTTTTTTTTTTTGTCAGTAGCGCATACATTTTTATTCAAGTAGCAGTACAGTTATTTTTACAGATATGACATGTTTCTTGTGGTTAAAGTGGAACAGTTTAGGTTCTGAAACATACTGAAAAGTAAATATTGGAGAAAAAAAAATGAGGACAATTGTTACTTCAAATAAAAATAAAAATTAATGAAAAGAAAATTGAAAATTTACCTAATGGAAAAATGACAATTTCGCCAGAAGTTTAATTTTTTGAAAGTTTTTGCACTGGCAAGAGGTGGTTTTTCAGGTGTTTCGCAAATGGTATATCATGCAAAACTGCAATGGAAAGACCTTTTTCGCAATGAGAGTAAATAAGTAGTAAGTAAGTAAGCTTTATTTATATAGCACTTTTTAAAACATGTTACAAAGTGCTTCACATAAAGGGGAGATAGATCAAATAAAATAAAATAAAATAAAATTTTAAGCCAATTTACAGAAACCCAACAGAATCCTTATTTCCTTCTTTTAATTAATTTTGTTTATTTATGATTGTATATCATATTAGACACTGCAAATACTTTTTTTGATTTCAAGTCTTTGGGGAGGCCCACGATAAACCACTTTGGTTTTTGGCTTCCCCGGCATGTCTCTTACCGTTATTATTATTGTGTTTTATTGTCTTGTATACATGCGAATGAACAATAAACAAACAATAAAACAAACAAAAATCCTCCTGGAGCAAACACTTATGACTGGTGACAGTGGCGAGGAAAAACTTCCCTTTAACAGCAGAAACCTCGAGCAGACCCAGACTCCTGGAGGATGGCCGTCTGCCTTGACCAGTTGGGGTTAAAGCGAGAAAGTAAAGGAGGAGAAAAAGAGAGAGCGATAGAGATAGAGAGACTGGTGGAGAGGGGGGAGGTAGGGGGAGACGCATGCACAGATAACTGAACTAGAACATCTATAGAGCAGTATAATAAACATTATCGTAACTATATGGATAAGTGAGTGATGATGATGAAGCTGGAGAGAGGCAGGACCACAGCAGCAGGTCCAGAGATGATCTTAGGAAAACCTGTGATGATCCTGGGAAAACCTGTGAGGCGATAAAGCACAGAGACTCCAGGGAAGAAGTCAGAGAGTCAGGTGAACTAAAAAAAACGGATGTTGACGGACATTATAACAAGCGAAGAAGAAGAAGAAGAAACATTGTGCGGTATGTGTGGACACACCAGGAAACCCAGTCATTTTTTAATTTAGTATGAGATAGAGGGGTAATATGTAATAATAATAATAATAATGAATATATCTGTAAATCAACTCCATATTTACGCTTGTCGCCATGTTTATGGAATGACTTCTCGTGTCGTCTCGCGATAATGAATAAACAAATCATCGTATTTGTGATTTAATGAAAAAACCAACATTACGCACCTCTGTTTTTTTGACATTTAGTAAATATCGGTAAAGTTTTGCGCAGATGTCCAATGGAAAAGCGACTGGTGCTACAGAGAGAAGACAGTCCAATACAAAAAATAAAATACCATATCAAGAATAAAAGACGAAGCAAATAAAATGATGAGGGCTGTCTTATACTGTAGTTGATTCTCAAAGGGATCGGTAGCCAGTGGAGGTTCTGGAGAAGGGGAGTGATAAATCTGAGTATAAATATCAGAGCATTTTCTCAAATTAGATTTGGTTTTTCTGGCATTATTGCACATTCACAGCGCATTAGCGGCAGGACAAACACACACTCCGAGGTCCACAACCAGTCTGCAATACCTCGTCGTCCCTAGTCAATATTCCCAAACTGGATTGATGTGTGTTTATTGCATGGCTTTTTGTGGCCTGAGGCGTGAATGAGTGGGTTTGCAGCTCTACGGGGAGAGAGAAAACAGTACAAGATTACACGCTCGTGTTCCACTCCTGGGCCAGACTCTGTCACACACTCGCCTCAATCTAATAAACACATGTCTTTATTGATTCTAGTCCCGCACTCCTGCATGTGTTGTGCTTTGAACTCGTCTCCTGCAAACGCACCGTCCTCCATCATTTTTGATCTTAAACGAAGAGCATGAAATAGAGGCTGTGTGATGTAATTAGTCATACTTTTGTCATTTTAATCATCATAAAGAGTAGAAATGATAAAAGAGGGCAAGGCTGGAGACAGAAGGGCAGACAGTTCGATTCCGCAGACCTGAAAGGGTTGACTGTAGCACCCTTGAGCAAGGCACTTAACCCCCCATTTGCTCCTGGGGGTCTGAGATGGCAGCGCACAGCTCCTAGTCTGCAGTGTGTGGTGTGTTTTCTGCATGTTTGGGTTAAAACACTGGGTCAGTTTCAGTGTATGTCCACATATAACAATATACACAATATAAGGGTCTGGCCAAGTGAGTAACGGAGTGAGAAAGCACTGTGCACCAATGCTAATCATTCCATATCTGATTTAAAAAAATAATTTAGCAGCAACCATAATAGCTTAAATTCTAGGTCTAAGCAAGTACTTAAACATGCTATTAAGGAATAATAACCAAATACTTAATAAAAACATGAATTTATCATCATTAATAAAGTAACGGAGTGAGAAAAAATATACAACAGTTATTCAAGGTTTGGAAAAAAAAAAAAAAAGTGCTGTTCCTCAAGGAAAGTGCAAATATTTAGCATACTGCACTTTCCTTAATATTTGAGAGTACATTATATCCAGAATTGAAACTGATAATGTTTTTATTTTAGTTTTAAAAGACATTAATTCATGGTAACAGCGTGAGAATCCACAAAGTAACAGAGTGAGGTGTTTGTTCAATGTGATGCACCAGAAAAATAATGAAAGATTTTATTAAATACTGATAAAATTATCAGTCTTTGGTGACATATGTTTCATTACTATATTTAATACACATCTGTGCTGTTTTTTTTTTTTTTTTTTTTTTTTTAATAAATAACATTCAAAATCATTATAGTATTTGATTATTATGAAATATAAGAGTAGACACAGGCACATATTTGAACATATTTATTTACACATTGCTATTTACATTCTGAATTTATGCTGTATACATTCATTTACAACCTCCACTGTTCTTAATTTACTCTGAATTCTCAAATATTTTCTTATATATCCAGTTGAATTCCGGTACAAATTAAATAAATACAGTTATAGTGTGAAGAACCATAATAAAAATCAAAGATTATATTAAGATACTGATAAAATTATCAGTCTTTGGTGACATATGTTTCATTACTGTATTTAATACTCATCTTTCTGCTGTTTTTTTTTTTATTATTATAAATACTATTCAAAATCATTATAATGTTTGATTATTATGAAATATAAGATTAGACAGGCACATATTTGAACATATTTATTTACACAGTGCTATTTACATTCTGAATTTATGCTGTATACATTCATTTACAACCTGTACTGTTCTTCATTTACACTTTATTCTGATATATTTTCTTATATATACAGTTGAAATCCAGGTATAAATTAAATAAGCACAGTTATAGAAACTAGAGTTATATGTCTTTCATGCTGAGTAATCCAAAATATCGTTTTAGAGAAAAAAGAAATTGACTCTGATGTTCACTTTTGCTTGGCCACGCCCATATACTGAGAAATAATAACAATTCTTCTTCTATTAGCGCATATAAAGCAGAATGTTGAATTAGTAATAACCAGCAACAAATAGCTTTATTTCCTGACTTCATTAAAGGTGTAGTATTTGTAGAGGCCTGTGGGTTTATGAGTAGTTTGTGCTGAAGTCTGTGTTTTACTTGGAGCCTGTAAACTGTCGACTGTATTTTCTTCGACATTAATAGTAGGAAAGTGCATGAATAATCAAATAGTCAAAGTAATAAGCATAGTTCTTTAAGAGTGGACTAGTTTTTGTCTGTGGGGAAGATGGGACAGGATTTTGGAACTAATGTTTATCGCTGTAAGTGTTGAAGAAAAGTCTAAAAATGTTAAGGTGTTGTCAGTTTTTGTGATTATTATTTTGGTTTGGGTGGGTGTCGAAAAAAGACGCCACAACTAATTCCCTTACTTCAATTATCTTGGTTATTTGACTTTTCACAAGCATGGACCACAACCTCCAAAAGATGAAATTGATGTTTATTTATGATAGAAGTGGATTGTTTGCTCCTGAAATAAGATTATCTCCTCAAAAATAACCACCATTAAGATGCCCATCCCAAATCGGTAGCTAGTGTTAAACGGTCGGCTCTTCTCTCTGGTGCCTCCATGTCTCCTCTCTCCTCTGGAAATCGATTTCAGTGTCCCAACTTGAAGGATGTCTCAATTCCTAAAATGCATCTTGAGGTCAGAGGAGACTTGCAGGAGGACCTATGAGCTATGTGACACCCATGACATATTAGGAAGAGTAACAGCTGGATTATGTAAAAATGGGGTAATTTTACTTTCTTTTATCACCAAAAAAAAGAGAAAAATTTGGAGTTGTTATTACCTCCGCCAAGGAGGGTTTTGCCGGCGCTGGTTTGTCTGTCTGTCTGTCTATGTGCAAGATAACTCAAAAAGTTATAGACGGATTTGGATGAAGATTTCAGGAAATGTTGATATTGGCACAAGGAACAAATGATGAAATTTTGGTGGTGATCGCGGGGGTGGGGGTGGGGGCGTGGAGGTCTGCGCTCTCCGAGTGCTTTTCTAGTTTATAGGTTATTATGATAGTATTTTACTGGTCCAACCCATTTGAGACTGAATAGGGCTGTATGCGCCCCCTGAACTAGGATTCAGGATTTCTACACCTTTGACTAATATAATAATAATAATGGATTGGATTTTATATAGCACTTTTCTAGACACCCAAAGCCCTTTACATTATTGATCCAATATTCATTCATATGTCCATTCATATTCATGTGTTAATATCTTAAGTGTAATTTTTGTATTTTTTTGTTTTTGAAAAATTCATCCCACGGGCCGGATCAGACCCTTTGACGGGCTGGTTTTGGTCTGTAGGCTGTATGTTTGATACCCCTGATGTAAATGAAAGCAGAACTATGACACCACAAATGAAAATGTTTCATATTCATAATTTATATTAGTTATTTAATAATAACTAGAAAAGCACTTGGAGAGCACAGACCTCCGCCAAGCCACATCAGTGCCCCCCCTCCCGATCACCACCAAATTTTAATCATTTGTTCCTTGTGCCAGTATCAACATTTCCTGAAATTTTCATCCAAATCCGTCTATAACTTTTTGAGTTATCTTGCACACAGACAGACAGACCAATCCCAGCAAAACATAACCTCCTTGGCGGAGGTAATAATAATAAAAAATAAATAAATAATAATTTGTATTTGTATTTATTTATTTAGCACAATAAAAACAGTGCAGGGAAGGAACGAAGCCCAAAGGGCTTGTACAGAGTTCCACTCCCATCATCTACTATAAATAAACTAGAAGCACTCGGAGAGCGCAGACCTCCGCCAAGGCTGATCAGTGGCCCCCCCCCGTAGGCCCCCCCACCCCCGATCACCACCAAAATGTAATCATTTCTTCTTTATCCCATTTCCAACAAACCCTGAAAATTTCATCCAAATCTGTCCATAACTTTTTGAGCTATGTTGCACACTAACGGACAGACAAACAAACAAACAGACAGACAAACAAACAAACAAACAAACCCTGGCAAAAACATAACCTCCTTGGCGGAGGTAAAAATAGAAAGTACAAACATAAGAAAACAATAATTAAAAAACAAATAACAATATAGAAAACACTGAAAAAGTCAGGACAGGATAATAATAATAATAATAATAATAATAATAATAATAATAATGGATTAGATGTCTATAGTGCTTTTTTCAAGGCACCCAAAGCACTTTTCCATTATTGATCCATTATTCAGGGGCGGGCCGATGGAAGCGTGGCTGCCAATCAAGCTTCTAATAGTTTTGGATTTTTCATTATAGTTTAGTTTTATTTAGTTTTGACCTTTTTTTCCTCTAATTCAGTTAGTTTAATTAGTTTTAGAGCAGGTTTGCTAGTTTTTATTAGTTGTTATTTTTTTCTGAATGCTTAGTTTTAGTTTAGTTTTAGTATTAGGTTTAGTTTCTTCACATATTTTACCTTCCTCGTCATCCTATTCAAAGAAATTAGTGAGGCGCAGATCAGCGGGTTATCCTGGACACTTTGTTTGGGGTTCGGGTTAGGGCGGCTCATTGACTGAGCAGAGATACAAACATATGTACAGTGTGATGCCAGCTAAAATTGCTGGAGCAAATAAATCAATTTCATATCAATCCGACATTGAAAAAAGACGAAAATGAAGGGAATTTTATACATAATTTTTATACGTTTGTATTTATTTCAGTTAAAATGTTTTTTCAATTTTAGTCATTTCGTTCATGATCTTGCTGCCAGTTCGCACCAAATGGCCCCTTCGACCACCACCGAACTTTCATATGCATTCATACACTAGTGCAGTTGTCTCGTGACCCCATTTTAACATCACAAATTTCTGGCGACCTCAGACGTTTTTTTTTTTTTGCTAAAATTAATTTGTTTTTGATCATGTAATAGTTTGCTATACTATGCTGCAAATTAACATTAATTTTAGACAACATTTAATCTATATAATGTATATTATTATGGACGGAGGCAGAAAAGCCAGGTGTAGATTACTGCACAAAGTGAGAATTTTATTCCTTGGTCAGGATATGTACAGTCAGTCCAGCTTGGATTTACAAGGCTGACAATTAATACTGAACAAACAAGAACTCAAACTATGAATTACAATGGTCAACAACAAATTTATTGTTTAAGTTTTTTGAGCTGATTTAGGATAATTTTGGTGTGCTGAATCCAAAAATCACATTAATTTTGCTCAATCAGGTCAACTTTCTGAACTATGCTACATTTTGGCTTTTTAATATTTTTGCTTACATTTATGGGCATTTTCACATCATATGATACAAAATTCTTTCATATTTCTTGCAATAAACGAGTTCTGAAGATTTTACTTTTGCCAATTTATGATTAATGGTTTTTTTTAATATTACAGGTGAATGAAATGGCTTCAACTAGAAGATCTTGCAAAAATAAGCCTGACGTATTCTGCTACATCTGCGGTGAACACACCATTGTACCTAACAGGAATCAAGTGATCAAATTATTTTTTTTCTCTTAAAACCTATTTTGGTGAGAACTATATAAAAAATCAGCTGATAAAGTCACAAAAATGTAATCAATTTTGTGAGAAGATCAAATTTTTCAAAATCAAATTAGCACAAAACCTGACCTGATTAAGAAAAACAGATGTCATTTTTGGATTCAGCGGTGCAAAATGGTCCTAATTCAGTTGAAAAAACCTAGACAACTTGCAGAAAACATTTTTTTGTAACCCAGTGTTATGAAAGAGCTGCAGCATCTGAAACCGACCACAGTGAACATTTGACAGATAAACAGTACCACAGTGCTGCAGTTTCACACTCACAGTTTGCCATGTCTTTTATAGCTTATGATTGTCTCTCTCAACTCACCATGTATTTTTTTATTAATAAGGTTTTTTTTTTTTTTTTCTTTTTTTTGTAATTTTTTATCAATTACTAGAAATTTCAGGCGACCCCATTTGAATTCCAGGTGACCCCACATAGGGTCCCGACCCCAAGGTTGAAAAACAGTGCACTAGTGTGAGTGACACTGGAGGCAAGGTGGGTGGGTCTTGCCCAAGGGCACAATAGACTGATTATGACAGAGCGGGATTCGAACCACCAACCCTTTGGTTTTTGGCTCTACCTCCCGGCCACCCCTGTTTAAAACGAGCACAACATTAAACACATTAAACAATAATCACATTCTGCCACAGCGCTGAATTAAGGCGTAATGTACTTGATACATTTTCATGAGCGCTGTTCTTCCCGTCTGACAGAGATCCTAAACTAGAGCAAGAAAAATAATGGACAGAAGCAGCTGCACCCAACATCATATTTTACTGATGTTTATTTTAAAAGTGACGGCTCCCAAACAACAATGTCTCATTGTGTTAAATGGCTGTTGCTTCAGTTCCTCTCTGTTGCATACAGTCATCGCCGCCTCTGCTTGCATCTCTGGTGGGAGGGGCTAAGGCTTGAGGGGAGGAGATGAGGAAAGGAATGGAGGACGTACACGGAGACAAATGAGAAAAGGGGACTGCTGTTGCTGTAGAGCTGCAGAAAAGAGGCACTGAGAGAGTCTGGCCAGAATTTAAATGCCACTCTTAAGATTTTTGTGGCATTTATCGTGGATTGAAGCAACTGAGAATGTCAGGGAAGGTGGTCATTTTAAAGGCACGTAATGCATTTAACCCATAAAGACCCAAACATCCACCGACGACCAAAACCATCTACTGATCAAAACTGTTTAATACTGGTTGATCCACTAATCTTACCAATACATGTAAATAACTGGTGTAAAATACAGTTTGTCTGGGTTGATTTTATAACACTATTAAGAGCTGATTTGACCTGATAAGAGTAATGTGCATATAGATCCATGTAAACCTTTAGTTCATGCTACACACTTTAACCCTTTCATGCATGAATTATGAGAACCTTAGTCAAGATTTTTTTCTTGAGTGTTTTTATTCCTCCGTAGGCATAAAAAACAAGACAAAACAATGTGATCCAGTTTTTTTTTCTGTAGAGTTACAAAAATATCCACGCATTTAATTTTTGAAGTGTTTAAAACCCAATATCAGAAAGTGATATGAAAACAATGAAATAAAAACATTTTTAACGCGGCTAATCTGATGTCTTCTCACATTTAACATATTCTAATGCTAGTAATTACTCACTTCATGCAGATAATATGCAAAAAAAAAACCTCTTTGTCTAATAAATAACAATTGATTTACACTAAAACATGTCACTGCAGATCAGGTTTATCGAAAACAGCAAAGTTACAGTAATGGTATGAATGTCAGGGTATGAGATGTAAGTGTCCACTGTGTTGGCTGATATGAAACTAAAACAACAAAACCCATGAATATACAAGAGAACAGCTGGAGAATAACTGTCCACTGGAGTGACCAGTATGCATGAAAGGGTTAAATAGTCAATGTTCATCTTATACCGGGGAAAGAACGGAATGTGAAACATACTTGTTTTTTTCCATTTATATTTTGGGTTGCTTTGTATATTTTTACTATTTCTGTCAATGCTCGCCTGTTTGAGTATGTTTTCGTTTTTTTAAATTTTTCTTCATATATATAGAAGCCATGTACACGATGTAAAATGCTAAGATAATGCTGACTGAAAAAAGTAATAATAAAAAGATAATTACAAAAAAAAAACAACACAGTGGCGCAGTGGATAGCACTCGTGCCTCACGGCAAGAAGGTTCTGGGTTCGATTCCAATGCCAGTCGACCTTTGTGTGTGGAGTTTGCATGTTCTACCCGTGTCTGCGTGGGTTCTCTACGGGTACTCTGGCTTCCTCCCACCATCCAAACACATGCACTAATAGGTTAATTGGTTAATCTAAATCACAGGTGTCAAACATGCGGCCCGGGGGCCAAATCTGGCCCTTCAAAGGGTCCAGTCCGGCCCTTGGGATGAATTTGTGAAATGCAAAAATTACACTAAGATATTAACAATCCTTTTAGTTCAGGTTCCACATTCAGACCAATTCAATCTCAAGTGGGCAGGACCAGTAAAATACTATCATAATAACATAGAAATAATGCCAACTCCAAATTTTTCTCTTTGTAAATGTAAGTATTTTCATGTATTTACACTAAAACAAAATATAATTTTGCAAAAAATGTGAATAACCTGAAAAAATATGAACAACCTGAAATGTCTTAAGAGAAGTAAATGCAACTTTAACATGATTCTGCCTGTTACTAAATGTTTTGTGTGTTTGTAGATCCACTGTGATCTGTAAGTTATAATGAACATGTATAAATGATAAACTGAGGCAGAATATTGTTAAAATTACACTTATTTTTTTTCAGTTTGTTCGTGTAATTCACATCTTTTGAAAGGATAGTTTGTAGAAAGTTTGAGAAAAGTTTGGAGTTGACATTATTTATATATCATTATGTTATTATTTTACTGGTCCGGCCCACTGCAGATCAAATTTAGCTGAATGTGGCCCCTGAACTAAAATGAGTTTGACACCCCTGATCTAAATTGTCCATAGGTGTGAATGTGAGAGTGATTGTTTGTCTCTATATGTTCAGCCCTGCGATGAACTGGCGAAATGTCCAGGGTGTACCCCACCTTCGCCCATAAGTAGCTGGGATAGGCTCCAAGCGACCCCCGTGACCCTAGTGAGGATAAAGCGGGTTCAGAAAATGAATGAAATACAGTTTGCCATCTTTTCATGGTCATCAGATATGACCCATTTGGACGTTCAGAGGCTCTGTAGTGAACGTATAAACACCGTCATCTTCTACAACATTGATTCACCAGTAAAACCCATGGAGTTGGATTAATGGAATTGGTTGATGATGTTTGTTTTTATGTTCGGTTATTTATATCTTTACTAAAAAAGTCACTTTTTCTTCAGTTTTCTGTTTCTGATATAATAATCCTTAACTTTAATCTGAGCCTTTATGAGCATCTACATGATGAGTGAATTAAATATAGGAAAATATGTGATTTCTACTGAAAATTTTTAAAATACATAGAATAATAATATGATAAATGGTGATAAATCATATATAGAGAAAAAGTAATTTTGGAACTGACTGGGTCTTTATGGGTTAAAATATTATACTCTAAATTTGGCATTTTTCAGTGAAAATCGGGTATTTCCTTTTTTTTAATTTAATTTAATATTTATGTTAATACAAGCTCAGAGTAAATCCAAATGTAATTATATCAAAACAGAAGCAAAATCTATCATTAACTGAACATAAAAAACAACTGTCTACAACCACTGTCATGTGTCAAACTACATTATTACCCTTTTCTCTGTTTTTGACATAATAACCCTCAACTTCAATCTGAGCTTTTATGAATGTCTACATGATCAGTGAATTAAATATAGGAAAATACCTGATGTTCATTGAAAAAACACAAAATACAGAGCATAATGTTATAATAAATGGTGATAAAAGCTTATTATAGAGAAAAATATATTTTGGAACTGCCACAAAAGTAGTACTGGGTCTTTATGGGTCAAGCTTTTAATTGATACTAATGATTAAGGTGCCAAAAACTAGCATATGTTATTGCAGCTGATGTGATTTGTCCTCTGACAAAAGGCTGGAGAGTTCCCTTCCAGGTGGTTGCCATGGCTACAGCAGCACAAGACCTGCAGTGTTTGTCCTTGCAAGGTTTTGAGATGAGGGTGAGACGTGTACGTAGAAGCACACACGTGTGTTTGTGTGCGCCGTCTGCCCAACAAGGCGGAGCTAAAGCGATTGCGGTCAGCGCTTAGGTTTCGTGCGTCCGCTGAACCACAGCGACACGGAGTTAGAGGAAGACGGGATGGAGAGAGAGAGAGAGAGAGAGAGAGAGAGGGAAATGGGGAAATGTAGTGCAAGGTACCGAGGTTGACAGAAGACTAGAAAATGATGAAAATGGTCACGGAGAGATTTAAGGCTGCAGCCGACTCCAAGGTGGACCGCAAAGAGGGTAGTAGGACACAAAACACCAGGGGATTACAGGGGATGAGACGTAAAGGGGAAACTCATGGGCGCGGAACTTTTTATGTGGTTGATTTTTATGCAACAAAACTGTACACCTTTGCATATATAAGGAGATACGACCCAGGAACACATGATACAGACGATGGAAAGGGTGGACCGTTCCTGATGCACAAGGGGCATTTTTAATAGGCACCTACAAATGAGTCTTCTTCTTTTTCTTCTTCTTTTTTTTCTTCTTCTTCTTCTCCTCCTCCTCCTTCTTCTCCTCCTTTTCCTTCTTCTTCTTCTTCTCATACTCCTCCTCCTCCTTCGCCTCCTCCTTCTTCTCCTACTTTTCCTTCTTCTCATTTTCCTTCTCCGTCTTCTCTTTCTCCTTTCCTTCTCCTCCTTCTTCTCCTCCTTCTTCTTCTCCTCCTCCTTCTTCTCCTTCTCCGTCTCTCTCCTTCTTCTTCGCCTTCTACCTTTTCTCCTCCTTCCTCTCCTTCTTCTTCTTCTCCTTCTCCTCCTTCTTCTTCTCCTTCTCCTTCTCCTCCTCCTTCTCCTCCTTCTTCTCCTTCTTCTCTTCTTTTCCTTCTTCTCCTTCTTCTCCTTCTCCTCCTCCTTCTCCTCCTTCTTCTTCTTCTCCTTCTCTTTCTTCTTTTCCTTCTTCTAATTCTTCTTCTCCTTCTCCTTCTCCTTCTCCTCCTTCTTCTCCTCCTTGTTCTCTTCCTTCTCCTCCTTCTTCTCTTTCTTTTCCTTCTCCTCCTTCTCCTTCTTCTTCTTCTTCCTCTTCTATTGCCTCACATTGTGATAACAACATAGACAATGCAACTGTGGGCTGATGTGCCCTTGAGCCAGGCATTTTAACCCCCACACTCCCAATTTTTCCCCCAGGCACCTGTCATGGTAGCCCCCTGCTCCTGGTTTGCAGTGTGTGGTGTGTTCCATGTTCAGCTAGTGATCAGTTAAAATCAGTGTGTCACAATATATACCAACAAATATTAAAGATTCTTCTCTTCAACTCTTATCATAAATATGGACTTTTAATAAAGAAATAAGCTGTACTTACATTAATGACAGCAAAACCCATATTTTCTTAGCAACACTTAACAAAATCAAAAGTAAAAGTCAAGAACTCCTGATACTGAAAACTAATTAATATTCCAAAAACAATATGTAAAAAGGTCACATAGAAGGGCTGTTGAATTTCAGTACCAAAACAGAAAGAGCTTGTCTAATAATTACACCTATTGGACTGTCCTTGAAGAAGGGTCCTCCATTTACGGCCCTTTGGGAAAGAGGAAGATGAGAAAACGTTGGAATATCTTTGGTCATGGTGTTATACATTGAACAGTGAGGAAGATTGTGGTCTCAGTCTGCTGCTCTGATCTACGTCTGCTTAACAACCAAAAGGAATCCACCAAGAAAAGACACACAGAGGGCATTGCATTTTGTACAGATTGTAAAGCCCTTTGAGGCGAGTCTCTGAATCGCAGTACCGGGTTATATAAATAAAATTTCATTGAATGAAGAGCCGTATAGTCGTTCACCTTGGAGAACTTGTTGGAAGGAAAGTCCAGCTGCACAAAAGTTGAAAGTAAAGAAAAGACAGACACTCCCTTACATCTACGCAGCCATATTAATATTTCATCCCCTTCGTCCCGTGTCACTCCCCATTCTCTGTGATTGTACAGAGTTAGCTCCCATTTGTCCTCCCTCACTTTTACCGTGTCTCTCCCTGTGTCTGCATGTGTAATGGCTGACTCAGCAGGCCCTGTCATCTCTTCAGACAGCGTGGGGGCGGAGCTGCGTCTGTCTAGCACGTTACACATCACAAATAAAACGTCCATTTGGTCCAGAGCACATAATTGGATAGATTGCTTTTTTTTTTTTTTTTTTTTTTTTTTGTGATGAAACATGCACAAAAAAAGACAAATTAACAAAGCACTTTTTATTGTTTGTGGGTCCACATGAGGTGTTGGTCTCGGTTGGTGACAGCCAATCAGACCCCATGGCCTCAGAATGGTGCGGTGCCGACATTAGCTCCAATTAGCCTCCCCCTATCTGGTTGTTTTAGATCAGTGTTAAGCGGTTAGAGATAAGAGGCGCGGTGCTCTCTCCAAAGCCTGCGTCTCCTGCAGATGAGCCATATTCTCCTGAGCCGTGACCGCAGCAGTCATTTGGAGCAGCCCCCGTCACTGCAGCCATTACACACCTCGTTGGATTAGAAGTGAGCGGCGGAATCATGGTGTGGTAAAAGGTTGGAGGGGGGGGGTTGGAAAAGCATGTATTTGTATGACACCTCATGTCTGTCAGGCTCTGACTGCATCCAAGTGTTTGGTTGGTGTCTGTAGCTATATATTGTGCATTGGTTCAAAAAGAACATATGCACAGTAAAAGTAGCTAAAATCCTAGTAAAATGGTTTGTGGGTTTTTTTTTTATAAAGACATTAAGTTATAACAGTATATCTCTGCAGCAAATCAGACAGAAGGAATATTGTAATGCTGACTATTATAATAATAATAATAATAATAATAATAATAATAATAATAACAAAACAAGTACTTCGAGAGCGCAGACCTCCGCCAAAGCAGATCAGCCCCCCCTCGATCATCACAAAAATTAAATCATATGTTCCCTGTGCCAGTATCAACATTTCCTGAAAATTTCATCAAAATCAGTCCGTAACTTTTTGGGTTATCTTGCTAACGGACAGACAAACAAACAGACAGACAGACAGACAAAACCCGATGAAAACATAACCTCTGCCGTTCCTTGGTGGAGGTAGTAATAATAACAATAATAATAATAATAATAATAATAATAACTAGAAAAGCACTCAGAGAGCACAGACCTCCACTGAGGCAGATCACCCCCCCAGTCACCACTAAAATGTAATCATTTGTTCCTTGTGCTAGTATCAACATTTCCTGAAAATTTCATCAAAATCCGTGCATAACTTTTGGAGTTATCTTGCTAACAGCCAAACAGCCAAACAAAAAAAATCCCCGATGAAAACATAACCTCTGCCGTTCCTTGGAGGAGGTAATAATAATAATGATAATAATAATACCTTTATGCATATAGCACCTTTAAAAACTAAATTTACAAAGTGCTTTGACAGACAAAGCAGAAGGGCACGACAGCAGAATACAAAATGCAAGCAAAGACTCTAGAATGTAGAAAACAACACAATAAAAGAAATATGTACAGCAAACACAAAAACATGACACTCCTAATAAATTTGAGTGTGTAGAAGTAGCGAGGGCAGAAATAACATAACATAATTCTGTCAAATCAATGCAAAAATGAAGGAATGAAATAAAACATGTATGTCAACATAAAAGAATAACCAAAACAGTTTTTTTTTTGTTTTTCTTTATCAATTACTAGAAACGTCAGGTGACCCTATTTGAATTCCAGGTGACCCCACATGGAGTCCCAGCCCCAAAGTTGAAAAACACTGGTCTAAACTGAGATGAAACAAAAAACAAAAGAAGTAGTTTTTCAGTGATTTATTGAAAATATACACGTATTTTTAGAGGAAATGCCGGAGAAAAAGTAAGAGAGAAGAGACAGTTGAGTTGGGAAGTGGCCAGTTGAACATCAGGCTAATGAAGTGCTGCGCTGTAATCTGTGGGTGTGTTTGCATTATTCTATGATACATTTGTCATAATTATTTTTCATAAATAAAGTATAGCCATAGACTGCACATCAAATGTCTGGGTAATACACATAGAAACAATCTGGGGAAATACGAGTTACAACTGTAGAAAAGAACACTTCCAAAGAATGAGGGGGGGGACAGGGGAATGGATTAGTGTATGAATTGATAACTTGTCTCTGTAGTGACTGAAAATATCCTGGAAAATAATTTCAGGGAAAGAGTGGAAACCCTGCTTTATGGTCGGGCAGACAGTGGGAATCTTAAAAGGTAGGCATTAAGAAAAGTGACGCCATAGAAATACATCATGTCTTATGTTATGGAGAAGATATCCTTTTCCCTCAAAGTTGAAAAAGAAAAATTTTATATTATCTGGTCCAAATGGACTGAGTACGTAAAACCAACTAGATCTGATTTCATTTGATTGTATTTGTGATGTGTGCTTTGTGTGAATCTTATTTGCTGTGATGTGAAACTGAGATTGTGTGAGGTGGTGCGCTCCCCTGTTCTGTTCTGTTCTGTTTTGTTGTATAAATGTTTCACCAGAAATTAACGGTCCATGAAGAAAAATTCTAGAAGGGCAATATGGATATAAGCAATGAAACTTTATATATTCATCCTGTTACATATATATAGATATATATGTATGTTTTTTTTTTTATTTTTATTAATGATTAAGGCTGTAATTAATGTATGTAAAGGACATTCGCCTTTCCAATAAAAAGATAATTTAAAAAAAAAAAAAAAAAAAAAGAAATGCATCATGTCTATGAAAAGAAGCACAGACGACCGTGACATCAAATTAAATCATTATCACGCCGGAGGTTGGATGCTCCATCACTTAGCGGCGGTGTGAAAGAAAAACAGAAGGCATGCAAATTATTACACGTAATTTCCCGATATCTGATTTCAGCAAAACCATTTTTACATGTAATAGTAGTCCGTCCTGCTTACTTTCAAATAAAGGCAGTAATACCACATGAATAATGAAGAGCAGCATGTAATGTGTGTGTTCATGCATGTGAAAGAGGAGGGGGGGCGGGGGGGGGGGGGGGGGGTGCAGAGAGAGAGAGCCTCGCAGCATTAGAACAGGTAGAAGCCTAGTTGTTGACGCTGATGTGGTCTCAGTTTGCATTCCGACGATGTTATATAACACATCACGCAGCGTAGCCGGCGAGGAGTGTTGCTGCTATTTTTGGAAAACCTTTGACGGAACAAACTCTGTGACACACAGACACAAAAACATCAAACAAGGTGTGTGTGTGTGTGTGTGTGTGTGTATATATATGTGTGTATAAAAGCCATTTGTGTGCAGCATATGAGCATCTTTTATTGCTGTATGATTCTGCTTTTTAACACATACATCTATCCAACCCAGAACAGATTGCTGCAGAATGAGCTACACCCCCCACCCCAACCACCCTACCCCCACCCCTGACTATTAAAAGGATGAAGAGGCTGTAATAATTTCAGAAGCTGCAAAAAGTAAACAGATGATCACGGACGTGTCGTGATCATGACCTTCGCCAAAATCTGCCTCTCTTTATCTGAAGTCGATTTTTTTTTTTTTTTTTTCAGTTCGGGTGCTCCTCCCTCCCCTCCATTTCACTTTTCCACACATCCACCTGTCCCACTGTTAACACACTCACACGTAGAAACTACACACTGCAACTATCCTGCACTGAATTTCATTTCGCTCATTTAAATACCAAGGAGTCCAGACAAAAAAAAAACATTACAGGGCGCAATGTGGCGTGACGACTTTTTGATCAGCTAGAAAGAGAAATAAGGGGAGAAATGTTAGGGGCATTACCGCTCATTTCTTGAGGTGCTCTGATAACGTTTAACCAGCTGATTGCTTTGTTTCCAGCCCTGCCTGCTGCTACAGACCTGAAATGCAAAGTCGGGCAACGCTCTGCCTACTGTGTGTGCTGAATGCTAATTGTTAGCATGTTAGCTGGGCAAAGATTACACTGCAGCGCACATACATGAATGCAGACGTATTTGGTGTTACATAATAGCCAGATGTGTCACTTATATCTGTTCGTACTTTGTGTGCAGTACAGAAATGTGTGCATAATAGTGCATTCTAATGCTGTAGTTGAGCTTTAGCAGCGCAGTTGATATGTACCTGACTAGATCTTTTTTCTTTTTTTAACCCAAACATCCATCACCGACCAAAACCATCTACTGATCTAAACTGTTCAATACCTGTTGATCCACTAATCCTATCAATACATGTAAATAATTGATGGAAAATGCAGTTTATCATCTTTTCATGGTCATCAGATATGACCCATTTAGACATTCAGAGGAAACACCATCATCTTCTACAACACTGATTCACCAGTAAAACCCATGGAGTTGGATCAATGACAGTGGATGGAGACTCTGGGTTTATGTTCAGTTAATGAGAGATTTGACTGAAAAAGTCACATTTTCTGCAGTTTGGTCTGTTTTTGATATAATAACCCTCAACTTTAATCTGAGCTTTTATGAACATCCACATGATCAGTGAATTAAATATAGAAAAATACCTGATGTTCACTGAAAAAACACAAAATACGAAGCATAATGTCATGATAAATGGTGATAAAAGCTAACTATAGAGAAAAAATGATACAATAACCCTGAACTTTAAATCTGAGCTTTTATGAACATCCACATGATCAGTGAATTAAATTCAGGAAAATACATGATTTACACAAAAAAAAGTGCAAAATACAGAAGATAATATTACAAACTAGAAAAGCACAGACCTCTGTCAAGGCAGATCAGTTGTCCCCCCCCCAACCAACACCAAAATGTAATCATTTGTTCCTTGTGCCTAGGGATGTAACAATATGAAAATTTCATATCACGGTTATTGTGACCACAATTATCACGGTTTTCATTATTATCGTGGTATTGTTGAAATTGTGATCAAAATGTTCAAGAAGTACTAATACACAACCTAAAATAATTTTACCAAGTTGTATTTTGGAAAAAAATAATAGGCACAATGTACCTACTGTTGGCAGAAACATTCAAATATTAACCCTTAGTGGTCTGAGCCTATTTTTTCCAATTTTCAGTACTTTTAATTTTGCCTTTATATACTATATAAACAAATGTTTACTATACTCATGTTTGGTATCCTTTTTTTTTAGCACAGCTTCATTTATATCATCTGTCTATTATTTTTTTCACTTTACCCTACTATAAAAACATAAAAGGCCCGAAAACACAAAAAATATATAAAATCTGATTTGAAGAATGTATATAATTTATTGCATAAATAACCCAAAGATGCTTAACGGACCTTTTCAAAGACTTTAAAAGTGAAGATTGGTTCCAAATATTAGGTAAGTACAATTAAAATTGTAATAAATTAAAACTATACTGAAATATTTGACATAAAAGCAGATCATTACGTTGTTTTTTTTCCCCCTAAAAGTGCGGTAATCAAACACGGTTATCATGATAATTAGAATTTAAAGGGTAATACTAACCATCTGTGATTTTACGGTGGTTTATCCTTATACTGGTAATCGTTACATCCCTACTTGTGCCAGTATCAAAATTTCCTGAGAATTTCATCCAAATCCTTTCATAACTTTTTGAGTTATTTTGCTAACAAACAAAAAATCTGCCCCGCCTCCCTCACTCTCCCCCCGATCACCACCAAAATTTAATCATTTATTCCTGGTGCCAATATCAACATTTCCTGAAAATTTCATCAAAATCCGTCCATAACTTTTGGAGTTATTTTGCTAACAGACAAACAAACAAACAGACAAACCCCGATGTAAACATAACCTCCGCCGCTCTTTGGCGGAGGTAATAAATGGTGATAAATCATTTAAGAAAGATTCAATTTCAGTTGGGAATTGACATAATAGTAGCGCTGGGTCTTTATGGGTTAAACTGTCAATCCTTTCTGTTCGGTCTCGTAGCACACACAGTTATTCACCAAAAGACAGCAGCAGAGTCACTAATCCATGCTGCTGTCAGCTAACATTCCCCCTTCATGTTACGTGAGCCACATGCTACGTTCATATCCCTCTACGTCCACCATATGCTACATTAGTTCCCTGCTGCTAAAGACGTATGCGTTACTGTCAGGATGCTACGAACATAACAGCTACGACGCGCCGCAGCAGCTGTATCCTTCCTCTGTATACAACAACAACAGTGCATATAGAAAACAATCCAAAACTCCATATATCCAAACAGTCCCATATGAAAGCCTATAACTGTCAAACTTGCCCCGCTTGCCAGTAGGTGTTAGACCTGATTCTGCACAAACAACAGCTTGAAATAGGTAAATCTTGATAAGGTTGTCTCTCAGGGGCCAGTCATGTAATAGAGGACTAGATAACACAGTGAACAGGCAGCGCCGGGGAGAATCAGATTTATGTTTTAGCATTCGGTCGTATATATGTAAAGTGAAAAACACATCCAGAAGCTGAGAGCGAACCCTGTGCTGCATTTGTATTGTCTTTTTTTTTTTTTTTTTTTGTAATTACCACCTTCAACTGAGATGTGAATGTTGTAACGTTCCATTATTTTACTGTCAAAGATATCCGACGTCCTTGTTTTTATCTGGCTGATTAAAAGGGTGAGAGAGATTGAGCAGGGGAGATAGAGATGGAGAGGAAGAAGCAGACATTGACAGCTGCCCAAAACCCGAGCTGCCTTTCAAGATATCAGAGCGACTACAGCACCTCGGCAACCGCATAGATAAGACTCCAGCCAAGATATCAAACAGCATCAGCAATAAGCAGCCGCCACAAACAAACACTTCTGCACCAGCCACAGGGTCCTCACCAGCCGCTGCCAAACAGCCCAGGGCCACCTCGGGAGGTGCGCAGGAGAGGGGAAGGGCCCAAACAAATTGGAAATGTCAAACGGCACCCCGCTTGACCCCGATTCACTCCATCATCAAGAACATAATAACAAAAACCAAGATGTTGCAGACCTGGGAGCACACTTCGGTATGTTCGGTGTGTTGTTGGAGCCGAAGGTGGTACGGCGCGGGAGCGAGATGAGATTTAAATGAATCCGTTACTCGCCATTGCATCATTATTTTACCGCCTTTAAAATACAATAGCAGAGGGCGCTTTAAGGTTATAACCTAGAGGGTATTTCCAAAAATCACTTTATGACATTAGCCAGCTGTACTAAGATAAAAGTATCAGCAAAGTGGCTGTAATATGAAGGAAACACAGAATTATCAGCTGTTCAGTGAACATGTTATTTCACACGGCAGCTCCTTTGACAGTGAATGAGATAGTGAGGTTTTAAATGTTAATGTGAAAGGAGTTTTAATAAATTCCAGCAGGGAAAAGAATAGAATGAAACACAAGAACATGAACCTAGACTAAAACCAGATCTGTGATACAAAAGCCCACAGTCCTGATCTGTGGTTTTCAACGCACAGTTTTTTGATCAAGGTCTTTTTTAGTTTCAGTTTTCAAATGTACAACAAGAAACATAAACTCGAACATGAAATTATTGTATCCAGGTCCTATCCAACTTCAGTAGGTAGGGGATTGGTGGATATTTGTCCAAATTAACAGACCCAGGTTTTCATGCATGAGTGGGCAGGGGCAAATTGCACAATCCAAGTTAAAACTGGTTTGTGTGAAGTAGCGGTGGGATTTAAATGCAATCAAAGGTCATGGGAGGGGACAATGGGCATCCATCTTGTTTTCCACAAAATTGCCAGGTTACAGCATTAACACTTTGGCCACCATGTCAGTTTCATTTCTTTACCCATGGCAGCTGTTCCGGATTTAAATCCCACCACTACTTTGCGCAACTTGGATTGTGCAATTTGCCCCTGCTCACTCATGCATGAAAACCTGGGTCTGTAAATTTGGACAAATATCCATCAACCCCCTACCTACCGATGTCCATCAAAAAAATTTCCAAAAATTATGAAATGCAGAACTGGGGGTAATTTTTCAAAATGTGTAGTTTTTTTTTTTTGATACGCTCTGTGTAAACCCCCTTCAAATATATGTACAGACATATGTACACATATACACACATGCATATTTGTAAGCTCACATACACATAAATAAGGGGAAAGAAAATTTAAAAATAAATGCATTAAAGGGGTCATATTTTGCTAAACCCACTTTTATTAGTCTTTGGTACATTTATTTGTGTATTTGGACCCTAATAGTTCAAAAAGTTTGAATTTGAACCCTCCAGGTCTATCTAAAAATCTAGTGGATTTCTACAACCCGTTTCAATTTCTGCTTAGTTTGTCACGTTTTATAACTAGTTACGTCATGACATTTGCACATATAAGGTCAAGACTTCCGACGAACATTTCTACGAGTACACTATAATTATTTATAATTATCAGCAGCAGCAGTTGTAAAAACTGAAAATTTGTCCAAACTTCGAGCCGATTACCTAAAATGTCCAGTTGTTGGTTGCATTAACGAACACATGAAGTGGTTGAACAGGACAGAGCAGCACAGCTAACAACCTGGAGGGGGTGGGGCAGGAAGTGGCTCATTTGGATTTAAAGGGCCAGCGCTCACTGTCCTCACTGTAACTGTTGGCATCGCTGTCTTGTAATGCATGCGGAAATTACCAAAAATAGTCACTTGCCCGATAAAGGGTTAAGCTTCGTCAGTTCAGTGTAATATTTCATACAATAATGCAGTTGTTGATAAAAGAACTGATAGATGTAGTTTGACAAAAAACCTGAAGCTGGCTTTAGCCCCGAATCTGAGCCTTTTTTGCAGCCCTGTATTTTGCTGCTGTTTCCATCTAATAGGTGGTTTATGTTTAGACCTCCTGTGACTTCAGCTCAGTTCTTGTTGGTTCACACATGCAGTAAGAGATAAAAAAACATGCATTGCACTTACTTAAGTTATCAATACGCAGACTTTTCTACTTTCCCTGAGCCTAAGTTTTGCAAAATTATGAGATTTTGTGAAATGTTCTGTATTCTATTAGATTCTACATTTTTTATGTGCAAATTGAAAGTGTGAAGAACAACAGCTTGGCGGAACCCCACCTTGATTTACGCACTGTTGTACATAAACATGACAAAAACAAACCATAAATTACTCTGTAGTGCATTCCAAATGGAGGTGTGAATATTCAGTGGCATGCCTCCATTATGATGTCTCTGACAAGGAAATAATGACATTTTCACACTTCTGCTGTTTTGTTTACTTCAGTATTATGAAGACAGATCCTTACTACTGTTAAGTCAGTGAATTATTAACCTGCCCCCCCAAAGGGGAGGCAAGGGGTATTGTTTTTGGTTTGTTTTGTTTTGTTTGCTTGTTAACACTCTAGCAACAAAACTATTGGTTGAATTCATGCCAGATTGGGGTTATAGATTGTCAGTGACCCAGAATAGATGTGGCTACATTTTGGGAACAGCAGGTCAAAGTTAAAATTTCCTATGAATTTTTAAAATCTGTTTTCTCCATTCACTTATAATAGGCAAAATTTCAAATGTCTGTAAAACAGTTGGTTGAATTTATACCACATTGAGTGTATAGATTGCCAGTGACCCAGAACAGATGTCATTACATTGTAGGAAACGTAGGTCAGAGTGAAATTTTTTTATGAATTTTTAAATTTTCTTTTTTTCCCCATTTACTTATAATTTGTGAAATTACAAATATCTATAAAAACATCAATTTCGTGTCAATTTACTTCAGACTTTACACATATATAAAGGCAGTTGATATGCTGACATCAGCACATGCATAGACATGATGACATCAGCTGGATCGATGCCAAAATAAGTTACAATACGTGGAAGGGGCGGAGTTTGTTGTAGGGCTGAACGATATGGACAAAATTTCATATCTCGATATTCATGCCAGATATCTCAATATCGATATGATACGATATGACTGCGAGTTCGGTGAAAACCAAGCATTTTTCAGAAAAATACAAACAACATAATACAAAAGAATGTGAAAAGTGCAGTTTTATTTATAAGAACTCACTGCCAGTCATCAACATTAACATAAAGTACGAAAAAATTAGCGGTGCATTCAAGGGCAATCGTAAAAGTGAAATTTGTTGGGACTTCCAGAGCTGTACATGCAGGGCGAGCGCGGAGGAAATCTATATTGTTTATATTGTTGCTTTTTCAATATTAATATCTTGAATGTTCATATCTAGATATAGATACAATAACGATATATCTTTCAGCCCTAGTTTGTTGTACCTGGTACCACTTGGTATTAATGTTTAAAGGTGAATTATTGTTGGTTTTACTAAAACATATACATTTTTTGTCTTTTTTTTTTTTTCTAATGCACACTCTTACCTAACCTCCAAAAATAAAACACAACATATCAATATCCTGCATGAACCTACCTGTAGAGTTGCAGGACTGTAAACACCCACACACTTGTAATCACTTGTAAGTCACGAATCAGATCCTAAATTTCCTGAAGAAAAAGTGTGTGATTGCTGGATGTATTTGTGGATGACGTGCTTTTGTAAATATGTTAAACAGTGTATTAATAGTCGTACACTTTGCAGCTTGTTCAGGACGTTATAGATACTTTTAGTCTTCTGTGGTGAAGCACAGCTGACGGCAGCAGATTCATCATTCTCTTCATAATGCCGGATATGAATCATGCTCCCTGTGTTGTCCCCCACTGAAAGAATTAGTTAAGAGTTGTGATGCCGTCCCGTTCCTCATCCATTTCCTCGGTCTCATCTATCTCTGTCTTCTCCAGGTTGTTTTTTTGTGTGTTTTTTTTTTTTAACGCTCATCAGCCCATAATGCAGAACGCCATGAATATCTTCTATTACAAACAAGACTAAGATTAAGACCCACAAAGTGAATGAGGAGACAGCTGAGCCCATTATGGGACTGAGATTAGGTAATCAGCAAAGCAGACATGCCACTTTCAGTCCAAAATGAGATATCTGCACCCAGTTTACAGAGGAGAGTTGGCACAAGTGAAACGTTTCTCACCTTAAATTATGCCGCGCACCATGTCAGTGTGAAACAGAGGAATCTACCTGAAGGGACGGATTTATTTAGATTGTTTGATTTTACTTTAATGGAGATAACTGTTGCATCATACCCAGAAATCCAGGATTAGGGTATTGGAGATGGATGATACAGACAAAAACCCTATCTTTTTATTTATTTATTTATTTATTTTTACTCTTTTTATTCAATTTACAACAATGACAATATAAAAAAAGTCATTTGCAGTATCCAATATATGTGATGTTAGAACAAGAACACTACAACCTGCACTTACATGTATGCACACACACATTAAAAAAAAAAAAGGGGGGGGGGGGGTCTGCCCCTATTTACTTAGTATTAAAGTAATCTATAAAGGCCTGCCGAATTGAGTAAAATAAATTTACAGTATCTTTTTTTTTTTTTTTACTTCTTTTTATTGAAATTACAGCAATGACAATATAAAAATGTCATATACACTATCCAGTATATGTGATGTCAGAACCACAACAATACACCTGCACTCACATGTACACACATACACAGATACTTAAAAAAAAAAAAAAAAAAAAACAAATTCAAAAAAAGGGGAGGGGGGGTATGCCTACTTATTTAATATTAAAGTAATCTATAAAGGGCTGCCAAGTTGAGTAAAATAACTTTACATTATCTTTTTTTTTAACTAATTTTATTGAAATTAGGACAATGACAATAAGTCAAAAACAGTATCCAATATATGTGATGTCAGAACAAGAACAAGTAAGAACAAGAACAAGTGCACACACATACACACATAAAAATAAATAAATAAATAAAAAAAACAAAAAGGGGTGGGGGTGCCAACTTACTTAATATTAAAGTAATCTATAAAGGGCTGCCAAATAGAATAAAATAACTTTACATTAGCTTTTATTGATGATTTGATTTTCTCCAAATGTAAGTGTTGCATAATGTCTTTCAACAGAACATAGTAAGTCGAAGGACTTTTGTTTTTCCAGTTGAACAAAATAAGACATCTGCCTAGTAGTGCCACAAACCTCAAAACAATACTCTGTTTAGTACACGGCAAAAATCCAAATCTTACTAAGTGTAGTTTTCACATTTCATCACACTTAAAATAAGACATAATCACCTAAAGAGTAACTTGTAAATGAGATATAAGAACTTATTTTTAAACAATAGATGTAGAAAGTATTATTTCAAGAAATCTTACCAAGATAATTTTCACTTGTTCCATTGGCAGATTTTTTTTTTAGCTTAATTCAAGATTTTTTTTTTGCTTGAATTAAGCAATGGAACAAGTGAAAATGATCTTGGTAAGATTTCTTGAAATAAGTTTTTCCTTCTAAACTTACACAGACACCAGCCATTGTTTTGATGATAATACCAATATTGATGTCAGTTTATAAGATGTATTTTCGCTAATGGCAGTGGCAGATATGGATTTGTTGGGTTTTATTAAAGGGTTTTTCTGTCCATGGCCATTTGCAGATAATGTGCAGAGGGGCTTTTAAGACTTTAAAGTAGTAACTATTTTTATACTAATAATGAAATAATGAAAAATGATTTATTATGTGGAGTTGAATAATAATAGAAAGCAAAATGTCGCTTTTTATACTAGTATCAGTGCCGGCCAAGATTTTTGCAACAGGGAATATAAAGAAAATATTCCTACACTTGAGTACTAGTTCTTTTTTTTTTTTCTTCTTTTTTTAAATTAATTTTTACATAATTTGTTTTTCTGAATAATTTAACAAGTATTTTGAGATTTAGAGTTTTTGCTAATATAGACATATTCATTTAATTACAAAAAAATCCGATTTGATACATATGGTACTGTTTTTTAATACTCATTTTCCCTGAGATTAGATTTAAAACTAATTAATATAACTAATATGTCACATCTACCGTCACTGGATTGCGATGCATTATTAACCCTTTCATGCATGAATTATGAGAACCTTAATCAATATTTTTTTCCTAAGTGTTTTTTATTCCTCTAGGCATGAAAAAAACAAACAAAAAAAAACAATGCAATTGAATTTTTTTTAATGAACCTATTTTTCGTGGAGTTGCAAAAATGTCCGCTCAGCTGGACACCATGCATTTAATTTTTGAAGCAAAGAAACGCATTTACTGATAAATTGTGTGAAAACTATGAAATACATGTTTTTTAATGCTGCTAATCTGATGTTTTGTCACATTTTAACATACTCTAATATTAGTTATTACTCACTTTATGGAGATAATATGCAAAAAATTTAAACTTTCTAAGAAAAACGGTTAATTACAGTCTAATAAATAACAATAACAAGCAATTGATTTTCACTCAAACATGTTGTCCTGCAGATCAGGTTTATCCAGAACAGCAAAGTTACAATAATGGTATGGATTGCAGTGTATGGGATGATACATAGGCGTCCACTGTGTTGGCTGATATGGAACTAAAACAATAAAATTCATGAATATACAAGAGAACAGCTGTAGAATAACTGTCCACTGTAGTGACCACTATACATGAAAGGGTTAATGTAAGAAATGTCATGTGATTGTATCAGGAGTAACTCTGCACTTCCCAACCCTAATGTCTACTTTATATTCTCGTCTATATTATGCTTATTAATCCTTGTGCAAATGAATGCGATCATGACAAGTTATGGGATTGATTTATTTGAAACATATAATACATAAACAGGCTTGAATGACCCTCCACCCAGGTTCCACTGTTCTATTTCATACCTCCTTATCCATCTTCCTCTTTTCACTCTTCTCTTCCTCTCATCCCCCAAAATCGGTCTCCCTGACATCTTTCCTCCTCCTCCTCCTCCTCCTCCTCCTCCTCCTCTTCTGTCCTTCACATGTCCCTGCCCTCCATCCTTCCCTGCTCACTTCCCCCTCCCTCCTTCTCCAGCACCTCATCAACCTTTTTTTTTTTTTTTTTTTTTTTTTTTAGTATGCCAGAGTTGTCACAGGTGGAGTTGGCGTACGTCTCAAAATGATATCGCTCGCGCTCTTGCGGACTGTGTGAATGAGATGATCCACCTTTTTGTGGCCTCCATGCTTCCATCCCCTCACCACCCCCGCCCCGCCCTGCCGCACACTTCCACTCGTATAAAGGAGTCAATTTGTCAGAGATGTCAGGGGTGCTAACGAACAGCCAGCTTCTTGCCATATGCCTGTGTGTGTGTGTGTGTGTGTGTGTGTGTGTGTGTGTGTGTGTGTGCATGAGTGTCCCGATACTTTTGCTGCAGCATGGTGTGAACAAGAGTGTGCCAAGTGTTCCAAACAGACAAGTACATGTGTATATATATAGCAGTGAGAATCTATGGAGACAATTTTTTACAGGTGCGACATAGTGAGTGTGTGTTTACCCAGGCTATAGAAATGCTAACTGTGCTAATTATTACATGGTGGCCTTGTGTAATGGTTTTGTCTGTGTGTGCGTGCTCGTGCGAGGCTCCTCTTCATCTGGTCCCGCCTGAGGAGTGTGATGACCAGTCTATTTGACAGGCCTTCCAGTCACAGCGGTCGCCCCGTCACTGCAGTGACTGGGTCACCAGAGTTAATTATTCTCAGCGCTGGTCCATCACGCACCATGACACTCACACACACACACACACACATGCACACTACGACACACACATATGCAGTCACAGCTAGAGGTGAAGTAGATAACACACGTTCCCCCAGTTTTGACCTCGTAAGCGGACGCCTTTTAACTAAAAATCCCAAATCACACACAGGAGCGATGACCTGGAGGTCTAAGGTCTGATGGTTAATGTTTGGGGTTAAACTGCATTTATAAACGTTCACACATAAATCTATGCATGCAGACACTATACTTAATGTATGGATTACTACAGTAGAGTATGAATGACAGTGACTAATGTGCGGCAGCCCTCTTGCTAATTAAAGTCTAGTCATACATTAATTACCATTAGCTGTAGTATTTAAGGTCTTAATTGAGTGCTGCATCGTTTTCCCTTTAACCTTGGCTTAAGCAGAATGTTTTTTTTTTTAAGTTTTTTTTATCCTATATGTAAAAGTTGACATTGGGAGAATATTGCATTAAGCAGATTGTCAAGGAATGATACTGATTGACCAGGGATGTGCTTCAGTTATTTTTTCCCACGCATGTGACACACAGAGTTACAGTCTAATGAAAATTTTAAATTATTGATTATTCTGCCTTTTTTTTTTTTTTCTTCTGAATTACTCAATTAATCCATTAGCGCAATGTCAAGAAGTCACGAAAAACGAGTTGAGAGTCCTTGGGGTTGAAAAATCATTAAACAATTAATCAGTTTTGTAAATTTGAAAGAATAATTCTAATATTGAAAAGCTGCACTTTTACAGATGAATTTGCACCGACATAGGTTTTCTGTTGCATATTTATTCAAGTCAGTACATTTTGAAGCATGTTCCGTTAGAGCGCGTCATCCCCTCAGTATCATTAGCATCCAGCTGCTTTTTCATAGCTCAGCCCCTTTCATTATTTCATTGAGTATCAGGCTAATCCCTGTTATCTACAATACTATTAGCAGCTCATTCACTTGTATGAAAGATGCATTGTATACCAGGAGAATAGGAGAGAACGTACTGTGTTGCGTCACAGCTGCAAATGATGACTTAAAATATCTTGTGCTTGCAGAAAAAAACTAGAGTCTGAGGGGAACTGGATGTATTTTCAGTAGTGATTAAAGCAAATGTACCTAAGAAGTCACCAAAAACCTACCGATTAACCCTTTAAATGCACGTCGAACGGGACTGCTTATGATATTAAATGCATGCGGCTGTATCTTAACACCGAAGCGAGTCCTGGCTGTGTTATTTAGAGCAGAAGGTGGCCATATGTGTGTGGGCGGGGTGATGGTAAAATGCTTCCTCAAATATACATACACACACACTGTTTGTTTGGAGGGCCATGCTGTTCAGGCACTATCTGAATTACATTATTGCGCAATAGCGTTCACAGAGCGAACCAAATGTTCCACATGTCTTCGTGTCTGTCTCCCTTGTGCACCACAGCAGGATCGCTGGTAAAATGGTGGAAGATTCTCACAGCTAAAAATGGAATCCAAACACCTAATAGAACAACAACAACAAAAAAAACAACCCAATTTGGCAAACAAATGAGCACCCTCGTGACTACACGCACATCAGGCGAGTGATATGTAAATGAGTGCTCCATGTGCCTCAGAGCAGGGTTGCCAGATGCCGGTGAGCTCAGCCCGACGGGTGGGTCATGAGGGAGACCTCACAGAAAGCGAGGCAGGAAAAAGAGGGGGAGCAGCGTTTAAATGTGCTGCGATTAGCACTGAATATTTTGGCAATTGCCTCCATTTGGCACCGGTTGTAAAAGGTACATTAATAGGAGAGGACTAAGCCAGACATTTCCAGTGTGGCACCAGTGATGCTAAAGGTTTTCCCGGACCCGGTGGATGTGAGCACCCACAAATCACATCATGTAAGACTTCGCTGTGAAGGCTCATCAGACTGTGTTTCTCTTCCGTAGAATAAGCTTCATTACACTGGGTTACAAAAAAATGTTTTTTGCAAATTGTTTAGGTTTTTTCAACTGAATTAGGACCATTTTGCACCGCTAAATCCAAAAATGACATCTGTTTTTCTCAATCAGGTCAGGTTTTTTAGCTAATTTGATTTTGAAAAATTTGATCGTCTCACAAAATTGATTACATTTTTGTGACTTTATCAGTTGATTTTTTGTATAGTTCTCACCCAAAATAGGTTTAAAGAGAAAAAAAATCATTTTCTAACAGGATTCCTGTTAGGTACAATGGTGTATTCACCGCAGATGTAGCAGAATACGTCAGGCTTATTTTTGCAAGATCTTCTAGTCGAAGCCATTTCATTCACCTGTAATATTAAAAAAAACAATCATAAATTGGCAAAAGTAAAATCTTCAGAACTCGTTTATTGCAAGAAATATGAAAGAATTTTGTATCATATGATGTGAAAATGCCCATAAATGTAAGCAAAAATGTTAAAAAGCCAATATGTAGCATAGTTCAGAAAGTTGACCTGATTGAGCAAAATTAATGTGATTTTTGGATTCAGCACACCAAAATGATCCTAAATCAGCTCAAAAAACTTAAACAATAAATTTGTTGTTGACCAGTGTTATCTGGAATGAAACTGGTCCCTAAAAACAGGACATGAGGGCTAAAAATTCAAACTAGATGTAGACTAATGTTATGAAGCAAGTTTGGAAGCACTTCGGGTCTATTTTAACCTCCTAAGACCCAGGAAATGTCAGCAAAGTACAAGCTTCTTTTGTTTTTTTTTATTAAATAAGTGCCTATATTGGAAACATCATGAGTCAACAGTTTTTTCAGATGCAGTTTTTAAAATTTTTATGGAATATCGTTTGTGGTGGACAGTTTTCTTTTTTTTTTGTATAAAGTTGTTCACAAATGTGGACAGAAAACTCATAGCTGAGTCTTACGAGGTTAAAAAATAACTTATGTACTGAGATAAAAGAGAAACTATTTTTCAAGTCATTTATTTTGAAAAATCTCCACACTGCTGACATTACCCCTCTGCCACGTACCTGCTGCACTTAACTGCGAATGTCACCCTGCCGTAAGTGGTATTGGTGCGGTTCTATCGGAGTAGTTTTACAAGTAAGAGTACGAGTACACATGCTGAGTATCAGACCTAATATACGATACTGGTATCGGTATCGGTCCATCCCTAACTAAAACTATTTGCAGGTTGCATGTATTTTGGTTGCGTAAGAAAGGTCTCCAGATGAGTTACTTTTTTTTAATGATTTTTAAGGAATAAAACCTTGATTAATCCAAATAATTCCACATACTGCACAGCCTTAACAGGAATAGGTGTCACTGAGCAAACCAAGGAAAAAGTGCTTTTAAAGTATATGAGATAATAAATTGAGAAGTTTGTCAAGTAAAAGAATATAAAGCATTTTATTCCAATACTACAATACATTGAAAGGGTTTCTTTTTTCCACTCAATAATTCCTATCACCATAAAAATGAGCTGTAACTGAACTAAATGAACTAAACTAGATGGACATTAACTTTGGATAATGGTCATCTGATTTTGTTCAGACTCGTGAAGCCTCATTTAACTTTTAGCCCAACACTGAAATGGAGTTTTGTACAGAACAAGGAGTGCAGATTTGGACCTCTATTACTTATACTAGTTGAGTTTGGAAAGTACAGCCTAGAGCTGGTATGTAGAAGAGCACTGAACAGAACATACGGTACATTACAGATGAGCAAACTTTCAAGTCACACTTGGAAAAAAAAGCTTTTCCTTTATGTAACATACAGGGGTTGGACAAAATAATGGAAACACCTTCTATGATGCCACAATGTTAGGTGTTTCCATTATTTTGTCCAACCCCTGTATGATAAGTTAATTTTGTGATTGCAGCTGCAGGTGGAAGATCCACAGATGAATCTCTAATCGAGTACAACATGATTATCTGTGGGTCACATCCAAACTGTACTATACAATTACTGATGAAAGTCTCTGTCCTCTGAAAATACCATGAATTATTCCAATCACTAACCTGATTGGTTTTAATTTCAAGCAAAATTTAATTGGCCTCTTTAAAAAAAAAATAAATAAAAAATAAAAAAACAAACAATAGGGTCAGCACTATCAACCACCTACTGAATTGAATGCAGCAAATAAAGGAACATAAAAAATACAGCTGAGGTTTGACAGGTTTACAGTTCATAAGAAAATGTGCTCGTGTGCATTACTACCTCTTCACATAATTGTCTTTTACAGATGGAATGAACCTAATATGGAATCAACAGAAGTGTGTGCAGATGCTAAAACTGCACAGTAAGCAGAGTTGAAATCAGAAAATCAGAGAGTGGTAATAAACACAGGAACAGTAAATTGCATTCATCAGTCGAGGAGCAAGTGAGTGCAAGATACCTGCATATAACATCAAACCGATAGTAACATATGTGCTTGAGCAGTTCTCAAACATTAACGCGTATTCTTGAAAATGCTTAGAATCTTAGTTGTGTGTAGGGATGTAACGATATGAAAATTTCATATCATGGTTATGACCAAATTTATCATGGTTATCATTATTATCGTGGTATTGTTGAAATTGTGCTCAAAAAGTCCAAAAAGTACTAATACACACACTGAAATAATTTAGCCAAGCTGTATTTAAAAAAAATAAATAAATAAAATAATTGGCACAATGTACCTTCCGTTGGCAGAAACATTCAAGTATTAACCCTTAGTGGTCTGAGCCTGTTTTGTCTGTTTTTCAGTCCTTTTGATTTTGCCTTTATATACTATATAAACAAATGTTTACTATACCCATATTTGGGATCTGTTTTTTTCAGCACAACTTCATTTATATCATCTGCCTATTATTTTTTTTCACTTTAACCTACTATAAAAACATAGAGGGCCAGAAAACACAAAAAATATATAAAATCCAATTCGAAAAATTTATATAATTTATTGCATAAATAACCCAAAGATGCTTAACGAACCTTTTCAAAGACTTTAAAAGTGAATATCGGTTCCAAATATTAAGTATATACAATTAAAATTGGAATAAATTAAAACTATACTCAAATATTTGACATAAAAGCAGATCTTTACATAGGGTTTTTTTCCCCTAAAAGTGCGGTAATCAAACACGGTTATCACGATAATTAGAATTTAAACGGTAATGCTGCAATTTTACCGTAGTTTATCGTTATACCGGTAATCATTCCATCCCTAGTTGTGTGTATGAGTTATCACTGATTCTCTGAATAAATGGCTCGTACGTACATGACAGTAAACCTGCTTTATCATCTCTACTGCACATCTCTGTACCAGTATACCTGTATGAATCCTATGAAAGCTTATAAGTGATGAATTGTGGGTGCTCATTGTGTGTCTGTCAGTTGTAGATTTCCCATAAACATGTAAATTAAAATCACATTGTAGCAGATTGGATTTGAGCAATAACTGTTAGTATCTAAACATAATTCCCGTTATGGTGCACTTGTTTACTGCCTCGTGGCCCCGGTGTGTACACTGTTTATTCACACACCTGTTCCCTCAGCACGTGCATATGAGGGAGGACCTGTGTTTCTGTCGGGCTATCCAGTGAAATAAGCAGATGAATCACAGCTCCACACTTCAGTAAGCCCAAAAAGGCTAGTGGCTGACTTTAGCGTATTGTTGTGAATCAACCATGCTGTCAGAGCACACTGCGCTCCTTTTTCCTCCCTTTCCTAACAGCCCATGTCACCCAGCTCCCTCACTAACACCCACCCACACACCCACACCCACACACACACTGAAAGCTGTTAGCTGCCACAGTTTCAGAGCAGGTGCTAGCGTGGCATGGCAGTACCCACAGGGCTCAGAGGCCGTAGACAGACACCAGATCAAGTGCCAGTTTTCCATATTTTGCTCGGCAACCTCTCGCTGGTGCCCACTCCTAATTACACTGATTCGCAATTTTTTTTTTTTTTTTTTTGGAAATGATCTGCTTCAGAGATTAAATATGCTAAATGTTATGTATTTTAATAAGATTAGTAATTGGCAAACAAATGACAGAAGTGCTTTTTAGCTTACCAGCTGAAAGCCCGTAAACTACTGTCGTCATGCGTCGTCTGTCGTCCGTTACACAAATTTCAATCGTCTTCTTCTACGAAACTACAATTCCGATTGACTTCAAACTTGGTATACAGGTTCTTTATGATGATGTCAACAAAAGTTAGTGAAATTATTTGGATCTGGATCTGATTCTGTATTTGGTGCGACTTTGAAAAATTTCCCCATTATAAGAGATAGGAAGTGGATTGATGCAATAACTCAGTAAATATAAATGATATCCAGTGTAAATTTCTACAGTCCAGCCCTGATGGGGAGATGACCTAAACATAATGTCCACATGCTGATCAGGATCTTCTTCTGGATCTGGGAACTGATGGAAAATTTTACATGGGCTCTTATGGGGAAAAAATTACAATCATCTTTCTCTCCCAAACGACAGTTCTGATTGACTTCAAACTTGGTATACAGCTTCTGTATGATGATGTCAACACAAGGTATTGAAATTATTTGGATCTGGATCTGATTCTGGATTTGGTACGACTTTGAAAAATGTTCCCATTATTACAGATAGGAAGTGGATTGATCCAATAAATCAGTATCAATGATATCAAGTTGGAATTTGAATTTTTTACAGATCTGATTGGAATATGACCAAAACATGGGCTATTTCTGTAATATAATAAATACACAGAACTGGGTGATAATAAATTGTATCTGTATACATTTCCCAAAGCTTTTAATTTGGCCGGTAAGCTACAGGGCCATTGGTCCTATTTTAATGCTGATGTTTTCAAGGTATATGATACAGTGTTATTACACACTGGGGCACCAATAAGGGGGGTGAACATGACAAATTCATAGGGCCCAGCATTTGTGTGTGTGTGTGTGGGGGGGGGGGGGGGGGCATAGAACAGTGGAGGGGGTCCAGTGGATGCAGGTTAGAAGTTGTGAAAATTTTGTTTAAGATCCACTGTATAATAGAGGCATAGAAGTCGGGAAGTTTCAGTATCGTTTTTACACTAGCGTACAGTAAATGACATTATGTATGCCCTCCCCCCCCCCACATTAGATCGACAAGATTCTGAATTTTATGAAAGGGTCCACAACGTTTACCTCTCATGGGGCCCACAACTGGTAGTGGCGCCCCTGATTACACAAATATTGTTTTAGATTTATACCAGGGGTGTCATTTTAGTTCAGGAGCCACATTCAGCTAAATTTGATCTGAAGTGGGCCGAACCAGTAAAATAATAACATAATAATATATAAATAATGTCAACTCCAAACTTTTCTCCATGTTTTACAGTGAAAAATGTAAAATTACATGATGAACATGTTGATATCTACAAACTATCCTCTCAAAAGATGTGAATAACATGAACGAACTGAAAAAAAAGTTGTAATTTTAACACTATTATGCTTTAGTTTATCATTTCCACATGTACATTATAACTTACAGACCACAGTGGATCTACACGTACAAAAAATATTTAGGAACAGGTGGAATATTATTAAAACTGCACTTCTCATATTGCACTTGTTCATATTTGTTCAGGTTATTCAGAGTTTACTTTGTTTTAGTCTAAATACATGAAAACATTCACATTTACAAAGAGAAAAATTGGAGTTGTGAGTATTTATATGCTATTACGAGATTGAATTGGTCTGAATGTGGAACCTGAACTAAAATGATTGTTAAAATCTTAGTGTAATTTTTGCATTTGACAAATTCATCCCAGGGGTCGGACTGGACCCTTTGGCGGGCCAGATTTGGCCCCCGGGCCACATGTTTGACACCTGTGATTTATACATTTTCCACTAGATAAAACCTGTAACGTGAATATATTGTAATGTGCAGGAAGTGTTTGAAGTAGATCTGGTAGCTCTGACACAAATATTCCTATTGAGGTAAAACCTATTTTCTTATGAATTCTTGAATTTCACATTTTGACCATTTGGAAACTTTATCCAACCATCATTTTTGACTTGATTTTTCTTTATCAGTGACACAAACATGGTAAAATTTCACTACTGTTATTCTGAAAACATTTTACTTGTAGACCAGTGTTATCATTGGCCACTGTAATTAATTACAGAGCCTCCGAGCAGCCGACAGCCATAATCCGGGATCATTCCCCGACTTCTCTGGGTGACATTCGGTCTTTCGGCTCGTATCGGCGTGGCCGCTGTCCCTGTTGGATTGTGAAGCCTGAGCAGCAGCACAGGCATCTCCACAAAGTCACAGTGCATCTATTTAACCATAAGGACATCGTGACTGGTGCTGTTCAGTCTTAATTTGGCAAGACCCTGGAGACTATCATATGGTCCAAGGTTAGGATGAGTAATTTAGTTTAGATTGACAGTCAGATTCTTTAGTCATTGGGTTCAGTTGTCAGATTAAAGTACGCAATCAAATATGGGGATCCCACTTTAGAGTGGCCTACTGTATGTCTGAGAGGGCAATTATTCTTGTCCAGAGCTATAAAGATTATGGGTTTAAGAGCAAGGGATTTGTCCTCTCCATGTGGTGAGAGGGCAGTTGCTGCCTGCCTACACACTAAAAAGGACTCACAATACACACATAGGAGCCAAGATTTAAGAGAAAGGTAGATGAGTATTGAACATGGAATATATTTCACTGAAAATTGTACTCAGAGGGGCAAAAAAAAGAGGAGTAAGGGCTAAAGAGAAGGCAAAACAAAGGCAGCCTGTTAAACGGAAGGAGGAGGAGGAGGAGGAAAGAGTAATGTTAAGGCTTGATGGCGGCAGCGTCTGGATTTGCGTCATCCTTTAAAAAGTGGGTTTATGGTCGTACTCACCCTCCCATCTTAAATTACGGCACGGACTGCGAGAGAGGATCAAACAAGCAACACTGTCTTATTCATTTTTCATGCCTTCATACAGAGGAACGGGAGGAAGGAGGGAGTGAGAGGCAACAAAACGGAGAGACTGGGGGAATGAAAAAAAGAAAAGAAAAACAGTAACCTACTTCTTTTACACCGCGTCTCTGGGTGCATATGAAGAAGCTTAACAAGCGACATGTGCACACACACACACACGCACACACACACACACACACACACACACACACACACACACACACGCATAAACACATTGCTTATAATTGCTTCAGTTGGTGCACAGGAGCAGTGGATCCCAGAGGCACGAGCAACACAACAAAGTAAAACCAAACGGGGGCATTTTTCAGCATCTCACCCCTGGCAATCCAGCTGCACCATGCCACCATGGATTGAGCGTGACCTGCCTACTCCCCGACGTCAAGCGAAACAAGTCTCCAAGGCCACCTCCTCCTCCCGCTAACGCCTCATGCTGCGCCTCCTTCAGTACAGTGGTGGAGACAACACTCTCCACTGGCACCTCATTATTTCCTCCGGAGCCCAGGGGCTCCTGAAGCCTCAGAAGCAGAGATATAGAGAAAAGAGAGTGACGAGTAGAGAGTGAGAAGCAGCTACATTCGGTATCCCGCTGTGCTGCACCACACTGCCATGACATTTCAAACATGCCTTAAACTTGCATACACACACGCACACACACACAGATAGATATTTAAGTACAGCAGCAGCAGACGAGGAGGAGGAGGAGGGATGAAGGAGAAACAAAAGAGGAAAGGGAGGGAACAGATTATAGGAGCTGCACCATCGCAGAATGACGAAGACATTGAAAAGAGGGAAAAGACAAACTGTCTGAGGCCGAATGGAAAAAGGAGAGCGCGTCGACAGAAAAGCCAGCAATAGCAGAGGAAAAGTGTGGAAGAAAGATCGAGGGAAACTTTTGCAGAAAGCTCTGCAGCAGTCGAGGAGATGCTTTCCATCTCCTGCTGCCAGTCCAAACCCATAGACCTCATTCAGTCAATATGAGTCACACCTGCACATATCCAATTCCATACCTCCGTCCTGCACACACACACACACACACACACACACACACACACACACACACACTGTATCATCCTGCAGATCATGAGCGATATATTTATGAGCACATCATCCTCCTCCCGCTCTCCCCCAGTTGTAAAACAAACAGGCCTCCTCTAGATGAGCTCAGCTATAGATTAAAGCACAGGATGAATATTCATCACTCATGGTAATGGCCATCAGAGAGGAAGAGGGAGGGGGAAGTAAAGGCAGAGATAAAGAGAGAGAAAGATGTGTGGGAGAGGGGAAGTGTTTAGCTGCTGCAACTTGTTATTAATGATTCTGATTATAATCTGAGGATTATTTTCACCCTGCCCTTTCCTTTTGATATTCATACCTCATCCTCTGTTTGGCTTTGGAAAGATGCAAAGATGCAACGCAAACTCCGCTTCCTCTTTGATTTAAATTAATTGGAGGACAAAGAACAACTCAGAGGAGGACAACAGGTAAAGATGGAAGCAGCAACCGTTGACGTGTTAGCTTGTTTGGGCAGCAGACAATCATACATTCAGCCGCTCATGTGTCTCAGTGGCCATCTGTCAGGGACAACTAGATCAGGATGGCAGCTCTCCAAACCCCCCTTCCTCCTCCTCTTCCTCCTCCTCCTCCTCCTCCTCCATCTCTCTGTGGCATTCATCTTTATGTATCTCTCTCCCCCCTCAAGGTTCATAACTGATCATTACCAGTCAAATGACACTGTGAAATCATTTCTCAGTGCCATGTCCTCAGTTGCCCGCTGACATCCTGGTTTTATAAGGTCAGCATCTTCAACAGAATCTCCATAACAATGCAGAAACAACTAGCTTATATAACTGGGACTAGCTATGAGTTAGAAAAGATATAAACATTATTACTGCAAATTACCTTGGGTGTACCTTTTATCTTCCTCCTGGAATGAAAATACTATTTGCAACTATAAATATAAAAATATCTTCTAAAAAAAAATAAATTTTGAGTTGCACATAGAAACTTAAAAGCGCACCTTCCTTTTGTTTCTTTCGTGGTACTATTAAATGAATCTTATTCCACACTGTATGACAGCTCTCTGTATTAGTAAAATATTGCCAGCAAATAAAAACAAGTGTAGTCAAACAGAACAATAACAAGAAGCGTGTAATTTTGAGTAAGATTCAGAAGGAGTTCACCAGACAATTATTCTATTTCCAACCGCTCGAGTAAATTACTGTCAAACAGCTATAACAACCAAGGTGCTGCTGTTTGTGGTATTATTTTATCATCGTTAGAGCGACGTGAAAAGCTTCTACAGGGGGAATAAGTGTCAGTACAGTAAAGCGCTGTTTTTTTTTTTGTTTTTGTTTTTTTTTTTTTGCCAAAGTTTCAGGTAATCTGTTGATGTCTTAATATCTTGTTTTGTTTAGTCTGGTGGGATCTCAGTTGGAAAATTACAGATTTCTGTCACTTTAAGCAAGTACGCTACTTTTCTAATCCTCTATGTCAATATTTTAATGGGGAGCTTTTATCCGTCTCAGGCTGCAAGTCTGCGCCGTCTGACTGTAAACAAAGTCAAAGTACTGTCTCAGCTGAGTGGCTGGAAGGTACGCCTGACATTCATCAGCTTTATATTGTTCCAGTCTGGAGCAGCATTTCACATTTCCCCCTTTATTTTCCCTCGTGTACCGTTCATTCTTCATCTGTTGCTCTCTTTGTGCCACTTTCTCGTCTGTGACATTCATTTCCTCAATTAGCTCCTATTTACTTTGTCTTGCAGTCGAGCCATTTTTAGGCCGTTTTTGTGCCCCATGTTGCCGTCGGCTAAATCCTCCCCACTAGTGTATCATTGTGTCCCACTCACCCAGTTTAAAAAGTGACCAAAGCCATGTCTTTACCCCCAATTCTGGGAGTTGGCCCACATATACGTCCCTTTACCTCTGGTACCAGTTCAGCTTGAATTGACTCTACATGTACTTGCTTTTTTGATTTTTCCATGTGATAAAAGTCAGGGGGCGACCAACAGTGGGACTTGAAAGGTCAATATAATAATTATCGACTGAAGCTGGAAAAAGCTGATATCTGATTAATCAGCTGATGCCATCCCCATCCCTCAACAATAAACTTTTATAGTGTCTATAAATGGATTTAATGTGCATTTTTAACCCTGGAAAGCCTGAACCATTAACCTCCTAAGACCCAGCTATGGGTTTTCTGTCCACATTTAGGAATAAGAGTTTCACAACTTTATACAAAAAAAAAGAAAGAAAAGAAAACTGTCCACCACAAACGACGTTCCATAAAATTTTTTAAAACTGCATCTGAAAAAACTGTTGCATCATGATGTTTCCAATATAGGCACTTATTTAATAAAAACAAAAAAAGCTTGTACTTTGCTGACATTTCCTGGGTCTGAGGAGGTTAAATCATTGACAGAAAATGATGTTAATGATAAAATAGGTATTCACACACACACACACACACACACACATATATATATATACACATACGTACACACACGCTTTTTCATTACTGCACTTGCTTTTTCTGTATTAGTTATTTTATCTTAATTTCTATAGAATATAGGTTGTTTTATCTAGTCCTTCATACTTAGAAGCATCCCAACACTGGAATATATTTGTTACAGGTGCCAAACCTGTGTGAATGAAACAGCAAAACACAAGAACAGATTTCTGACCAAGTTTATCGAATTTACAACAAAAGAAAAATGGATTACACCACTAAAAATTCCCATAAATATACTACTAAAATTACTGGAAAGTTAAAAATGACTCTACTGTGAAAAGTATTGGTAATATGAAATGATATGAAACATCATTAGATAAATTGGTAAATATTTTAAAATAGGTTTGTAGTTATTTAGAACATTTGAATTTATTAAAGATTATAATGTAAATTGTGTTTCTCATCACATGTCAAAGGGCCCCCATTTATAAGCTGAGGACTGCTTCTGGGGTGTTCTATTACAAAATGTATCTTGTAAATTAACTGTCGATTTTGACTGTCTGTAGAAATTTTGTAACAGATTAATTGATTGAAATTAGATCAGGGGTCTCAAACTCATTTTCTTTCAGGGGCCACATTCAGCCCGATTTGATCTCTAGTGGGCCGGACCAGTAAAATAATAGCACAATAACCTATAAATAATGACAACTCAGAATTTTTGTCTTTGTTTTAGTGCAAAAAAAACAAAAACGTGAAATTATGAAAATATTTACTTTTATAAACTCTCCAAACAAAAAAGTTGTGAATAACCTGAAAAAACTGAATTTTTAAAAAGAAAAATAAGTGCAATTTTAACAATATTATGCCTCAACTTATCATTTATGCATGTGCATTATGGATCAGATCTACAAAGACACGAAACTCAGAAAATTGTTGAAATTGTGCTTTATTTTCTTTAGACATTTCAGGTTGTTCATATTTGTTCAGGTTATTCACATTTTACTGTTACAGGGTAGTTTGTGAATGTAAATATTTTCATAACTTAATGTTATTTTTTGCACTAAAACAAAGACAAAAATATGAAGTTGTCATTATTATTACATCAAACCAAGAAGAAAATGCGGAGTCATTATTTTTTGTTGGTTATTATGCTACTATTTAACTTGAGATCACATTGGTCTGTATGTGGAACCTGAACTAAAATGACTTTGACAGCCTTGACTGTGGAACTTTTGGGCTTTGCAAATTCATCCCACGGGCTGGATTGGAACCTTTGGTGGGACACATGTTTGAGACCCTTGTATGTGATCATAATCAACATTTACTAACTATGCTCTTAAAGTAGAGCTTCATTTGACGTCCAGTAATCCCACTACCCTTACAGTGACGTTTTTTGATCACATAGACAAGACCTAAAAGACCTGTTTCAACTCAATTTAATTACGACTGTGAGGAACTCTTCCAACTTTTAAAACTCAACCTGCGCCTCCCACCTCCCACTGTGGAATAACCTGAAGTAGTTTGATCCAAGGTCAAAACCACTTAGAAGACGGTAAAATCTTTATGATATATGGAACGTGTTTAATGGATGCACTCGCAGCCAAGTCCTATCTTCCACCCTCTCACGTCTCACTGAGCTGTGGCAGCGTTCTCCACCCTGCAGAGAAGCTCTTCCCCTGGGGCAGGTTCCACGCTGTCCTCGGCCTCTCCTGGACGCTCTCACCGGTGGTTTTGCAGGAGGAGGAGGAAGTGGGTGTGGTGGTGGTGGTGGGCGGGGGGGGGTGTGAGCAACACAGAAGCGCTTCCTAGGAAAAAGGGAGATTTAGTGCTGGTGATTTATCGAGGGGATGAAAGGCGGAGGTAGGAGCAGCAGGTAATGACGCTCGGCGTCCATGTACTTCTATGGGACTTCATGGAACGTTTTTTTTTCATTGCCTCAAAACTGGACGGTAATTGGATAAATGCCACAATGTTGTCCCGCCCCCGGACGCTCTGTGTCTCTGGGGGTGAATGGAGCTGTGGGTGGACCTCGGCTGGGCTGGACGCCGGGCTTCCACGTGCTGATTAGAGGATGAGTCAAAAGGCTGAATCCCATTTGATTGACAGCTCTTTTGAGATCTACTCCTTCACTTGACAGAGTTCAGTTTAATACCGTTGCGCATTCTGGTTATGAAATGGAGAGAGAAACCACTATGAAATTACTTGTTCATTTCTCGCACTGTAAATAAAACACACTCATTGTACTTCCTTGTTTCAATTTAACATAATTTCAACGTTTTCTTGTTTACTTTGTACAATAAGGTCAATGACCATTTTCTTAAAAAGGAACGGAGGGCGAATTTATGTATAAATAACTTGACATTTTTTTTGATGTAAGCCGACAATGAGCTTCCCCTCTGTGAAAGACGAGCAGCCGCCACTGCCTAGAACATACTTGTTCCAGGTGCCTAACCTGTGTGAATGAAACAGCAGAACACAAGAACAGATTTTTGACCAAGTTTATTGAATTTACAACTAAAGAAAAGTGGATTACACCACTAAAAATTCCCATAAACATATCCAAAATGTCAATGATATGATATATGGATGATATGATATGATATATGGAACGTGTTTAATGGATGCACTCGCAGCCAAGTCCTATCTTCCACCCTCTCACGTCTCATTGAGCTGTGGCAGCGTCCTCCACCCTGCAGAGAAGCTCTTCCCCTGGGGCAGCTTCCACGCTGTCCTCGGCCTCTCCTGGACCCTCTCACCGGTGGTTTTGGAGGAGGAGGAGGAAGTGGGGGAGTGAGCAACACAGAAGCGCTTCCTAGGAAAAAGGGAGATTTAGTGCTGGTGATTTATCGAGGGGATGAAAGGCGGAGGTAGAAGGAGCAGCAGGTAATCAGAGCACGACGGCTGTATCTGTGTGCGCGAGACGGAAACAGAAAAATAAAGCCAAAGAAAAATACAGTGAGGAATGCACTCCAAAAGCATCCAGACTAAGTGACAGTGCCGTGTGTGAATCATGAATATGTGTGAGTGTGTGTGTGGCCAGGGCGTGCTGTCAGACTGTGATTAATCTACCTTTTGTCTGTCTAATTACCACCCATGCCCCTTCACGTTCCTCCGCTCGGCTGTCGACGCGCTGACCCACAACCGGAAACACACTGCACCCAATGCAAATTAAAGCCCTGCAAATATTTACTTTTAACTTATGCCGACACATTGTTTCCAATTTTGCGCTCCGGTGGTCTGCAACCCCAGCGCCCCCTCCCCCCTCCCCACCACCCTCTACATACAAACACTTCACACTCATACTACCACTTCCCACCACCCGAGACTGTGTACATCTTTTTGCTGTCAACAAGTTCTCTGACAAGCACCTCCACTGTCTAGCCCTCCCTTCCTTTGTCTCCAACAGCCTCCCATTGTGTGTGTGTGTGTGTGTGTGTGTGTGTGTGTGTGTGTGTTGTACAGTAGCTGGCAGTCAATCAGCCTATTCTCTTTCACAGTGAAGCCAGTCTCCATAAGGACCGAATAGGATCTGGGGAGGAACGGAAAACAATATACAGTGGATAAAGATAGACAGACTGAAAAGCAACTGTAGTGCCTTCAATATTGCGGAATGTTGCAGTTTTGTGCTTGTGTGAGGTGGAAAAGTTTGTTGCTTTAAAAAAAACAAAAACAAACAATGTTTATGAAAGTTCTGCAAAGTATCAGGGAAATATCTAAGTTTTTTTCCGGCTTTTGTCACTTGTAAAGTCAACTTGTCACCAGCGTCCATAAACATCCACTCACATATGTAAGAAACAGGCTCTGCCGCACAAAGTTTTCTGACTTCACTTGGCGTTTCAGAGCATAAACAGCCAAAGAATAAAATATTTACCAAAGAGAAACAGCCGGCTGTAATGTGCGTCGGCTGCTGTTGATTGTCGGGATCTGATTCAGACATGTATAGATGTTTTGTAAAGTTTCCAACAGTGAAAACTCTGCTGTCGAAAGTGAAATTCTTCGACGGCTCTTTTTTTTTTTTTTTTTAATGGAGCTTCCGATGCCGTTGGAACAATAGGATGTGGACGTTGTGGCTGCATTGTTAGAAATAGATGTGGACTTCAAAAGCTGGGTCTGTTTCACGCAGCAAAAAAGTAATTCAAGGGCGTTTTCTGGCGTTCAGAAATGGCATCACAGACTTCAACTTCAGGCATTAATATGACCAGACACGCACAGTTCTTCGACGCTCTTTAAACTGATATGAAACTGAGCTTTTTTTTTGTCCTTTTACGTGTCCTGCCATGAGTTTTACAGATCTCTCTTTTATCATCATGGTCCTGGGGAACATGTTTTTTGAGCCACAGGGGATTTTTATTTGGAACATCACAGCAAGTGAAACCAGAACTGTCAACAAGGTTCAGCGGTGCCATATTCAGTTTTCTAGTACATCCATGGTTGGCATGTGTTCACAACAGCTGTGTGCTGGGCATCAGAACCATCCTGTGAGAAGGCCAATCAGAAGACAGGAGGGGGCGGAGCAAAAAAGGCTCTGATTCAGACAGAGGTTACTTATTAAACGAGTATGTGATTGAATAATGAAATAATCATCTATTTTATCCTAAAATAAATGTATGGACCTGGCAACGTGCTGCAGTTTAACCCTCAAAGACCTAAGCAGCTGCATTCAACAAAAAGCATCTACTTGTATAAAATGTCATTGAACCTAATCCTAACCTTCTGCTAATTCCATCAATAGATCTAAATAATTCAAATAAAATAAATGTTTCTCAGCTTTTCAATGGCATCAGCTATGACCCAGTTGGACAGTTTCTTCTACACTGATTCACCAGTAAAACCCACGTAGTTTGACAAATGGTAGTTTAACCTTTTATGTTCAGTTTTGCTGGAAAAAGTCAGTTGGTTTTTTTTTCTTCTCAGTTTTGATATAATAACCTGTGAATTAACGCTGAGCTTTTTGGAACATCTAAATGATAAGTAAAATTAAATGTACCTCATTTTCAGTGAAAAATTGCAGATGGTAATATAATAAATGGTCATAAATCACTTAGGAAAGGTTAAATGTAGAGAAAAATTCACTTGGAAAGTGGAAATAGAAAAGTGCTTCTAGGTCTTAGGTCTGCAGCTTTTAATTATGTGTTAATTCTTCATTTTGATCCCACCTGTTTATTTCCCCGTATGGAACTTTTGGAGTTTCTCTTCACATTAAGGCACTGGTTCCCAACTTTTTTTGACTCATGACCCCATTTTAAACTTACAAATTTCTGGTGACCCCAGACATTGAAAACGGAGACTTTTTTTTTTTTTTTTTTTAGTTAAAATTAATTTGTTTTTGATCATGTAATAGTTTGCTATACTATGTTGCAAATAAACATTAATTTTAGATGACATTTAGTCTATATAATGTATATTATTATGGACAGAGGCAGAAAAACCAGGTGTAGATTACTGCACAAAGTGAGAATTTGATTTTCCTTGGTCAGGATATGTACAGTCAGTCTAGCTTGTATTCACAAGGCTGACAATTAATACTGAACAAACAAGAACTCAAACTATGAATTATGAAAGAGCTGCAGCATCTGAAACCGACCACAATGAACATTTGACAGATAAACAGTACCACAGTGCTTCAGTTTCAGCTTCAGAGTTTGTCATGTCTTTTATGTATTGGGATTGTCTCTGTCAACTCACCCTATATTTTTCATTTGTAATTTTTTTTTTAAATTTTTTATTTTTTTTTTATCAAGAACTAGAAATTCCAGGCCTCAAGGTTGAAAAACACTGCATTAAAAAAAATGTTCTGGCTACATTGTGAGTAACCTAAACATCTTTCAACAGATTTAGACAAGTTTTGTAATGTTTCACTTTAAAATAATTAAAATTCTGCTGCACACATTTTTTTTTATCTTCATATGCAAATCATATTTATGATTCTTCCGCTGCATAAAAGACATTTTAGTGTAATCCTCAACCAAAACCTTGGCAGAGCTTAACTTATAAACCATAAACAAAAAAACACACTTCAGATTTTATTACATTTTCATTTTTCATATGATTGATGGCAAGAAATCAGAGAGAGCGATAGAGAAACAAACTAAAATTACCCGGCAGATTAGATACACAGACACTTTATTGCTTTCAATAGGGATGGTATCACAATGATCCAAGAGAATGAAATTAACATCCTTTAAAACTTACTGATATACTGAGTGGTGATTTCTGACTTTTCATCCCTGACCCCTGACGGCAAAAAACAATCAATAATGTTAACCAGACGTTCTAGACTCTGCACACTAAAGCTTATTATTTCCTCTACATCTAAATTGTATATCTGATTGGTTCGTTTGCATCCTTTTGTGTGTGCATCTTCTTATCGTACTTCCTCTTTTAGCTATGTGTTGAACTCTGGCCCCCGACTTTGATTCCCCCTTTCCCGCAGAGAGACAGATGCAGAGATGAAAAATAATAAAAATAACAGATTGACAGGAGCCCGAACGAGCACTGACCTGCCCGTTGGCTCTTTTCTATTCGAAGCCCACACAGAGAGGCTGTCAGCGGGATGGCAAACATACAAACACCCTCACACATAACTGTTGTCCGCCTCCTTCTCCTGGCATTAATGTGGCATCTGCAGAGATGAAACGGCCCTTTTTCTCTTCAACCACTCAGCATCCACTCTACCGTGCCCTCCAGATTACTCTGCGATCAACACATCAAACCCCTGTCACACGGATAAAAACACACGCACGCGGATATAAAAGAAAAACCCAAGATGGCACTTTTTTGCAAGACGTATACAACTAAATACGATCACTTACAAAATAAGTCACAGTAGCACGTGGGCGTTACAATGTCCTGTTCTCTTGTTCCACGCTTGATGTATTAATTAGGAAATATGAAAATGAATGAGGCGTGCCGATTCGCAGACTGTCAGACCCTGAAACAGAGACAATGATAAGTATAATATATGAGAGCTTGGTTGCACTGACATGTATTCACGCTCACCTGTGTCAAACTAAGCATTCTCTTTATTCCTGCGACTACTTTGATTACTCCATTTATCTGTCGTCACTGGCTTCGTACCCTCCTAACCTCCCAATCACGGAACTCCTGTTAACCTCTTCCATTCAGCACCTTCACACTGAATTCCAGCCACTAGACTGTACCCTCTTCCCGGCAGCGGCAGGTTATTATCTATCATTAAGCTGAACCCAGTCTACTGTCAGATTGACTGGCAACACAACAAGGTGGGAAGGCAGCAAGCAATTACAGTGGAGGTCGTACTGGCTGATACTGTGGCTGTATTGGAGTAGAACGGGGTGGGATTGGGTTTAGTGGGATTTAGATTGTGTTCGGTGAGCTATACGGGAGAACGGTGATGGATTCAGTTCTCCGAATGCGATCTTTAGGGTGAATTGAGGGCACGGTGAAAGTGAGCGAGGAGCAGAAATTGCTGTTCTGCTATGACAAAAATGTTGGAAAATGTTGTGCTTTTTTTTTTGTTGTGGGTACATTAATGTAAAAATTTTAGTTGGGTAGCATTTAGAGTCTGACAGCCAATTATAGTGTATCACTGATTAATCAACATCGGCCAAAATGTAACCGATTTATTAACTTTTTTGCAGCGGAGAGTCTGTCGCTCGCTGCTCCTATGTGTGTGTGTGCCGCCCTGAGAATGAGAGGAACAGTAAAGCGTGTCAGTTTCACTTTCACTTCTGCTCGGACAATCACACCATGACCCCCCCCCCCCCCCCCCCCCCCCCCCGCACACACACACATGCACACACACAATCACGGAATCATGGACCTCTACCCCCCACTCCCCCGCACGCTCTGACAAGAATGGACCACTAATTAGATTATTATATCCTGTGTAGATCAATGTTCTTATTTCATATGGGATGGACCTGATGATGCATTTAAGTTATTCACTCCTTTGGCAAAGTTAAAAAAAAAGCCTTAAGTTTAGAATTATTTAGGAATATTGAATTGAGATGGTGGATATGTTTTTGTTGTTGTTGATTTTTTCAGTTTTTATTATTATGGTCTGAATGCACAATACACATTGAAGTTGATGTAAGCAGTGTATTAGGTGAAAAGGACAGGCAAAAAAATAAGCTTTTGCTTCTAGCCTATTCCTTTTTTGGCTTTTATGTTTATTACAATTAATGTACTAAATGCAATGATTGATGTAAAAACAAAAATAAATTCATTCATTCATTCATATATCGGCAAATATATCTGTTATCGGCCAATATCAGATATCAGCCGATATATTGGATATCGGCTTTTTTAGCCCGCCTTATCGGTATCTGCACCAGCCCCAAAAATCCCATATCGGTCAGGCTCTAGTAGTAACAATTGCATTGTGGTACAGTAATGGTTAGGGATGCACCAATGCCAGTACCAGTATTGGGTATCGGTCCGATACTGAGCGTGTGTACTTCTACTCGTACTCATCAAAGTGCTCTGATACAAACACACGGATACCACTTTATGGCAGCGTGATGTTCACAGTTAAGTGCAGCAGGTACGCAACAGAGGAGTAATGTCAGCAGTGTGGAGATTTTTCAAAATAAACAACAGTGACAAAAGTAACGGTGACTGAAAGTTACGTTAAAGACACAGACAGATACGGATGGACCATTCTGTCCGTCCTCTGCCTACATTCTGTACGTAATTCTGTGCGTTTTCCGGATGCTCCCGGATGTGTACCCAGACAGAGAATACGGAGAACCAGGAACCGTGGCTGTAGCAGATCTTTTCAAAGAGTGACTGTGTGAGTTAGTGAAAAACTACTGACATATTTATGACAACTACCCTCATCAATATCAATATTAGTATCCACATTAGTATTAACTCCTCTGTTGTCACCATGTTTGTTCGTACTGACTTTCTTCTTTATGTCTCAAAAAATTTCACTCTTTTTCGTGATATTTGGGAAGTATGGTTACTTAAGAGCAGCGCCCTCTGGTGGATTGACTGAGAAACGCTCATTCCAACGCATTGTATGTCGGTAGCAGCACTTTGTTACAGTCAGACTAATGACAACGACAATAAAGGGCATTTTCCTTTTTTTTTTACTGATTTTTTATTTGACATACACACATAAACACACATCCAACAAACACTGGTGAAATACTTCATATTATCTCATATTCTTTTTTTTTTTTTTTTTTTTATGGACTATGTCTTTGTGAGTAACAGTCAGTAGCTTATACTTATTTAACATAGTTCCCATAATCCATTCCTTACCTTCTCCTCAAGTGCTGCACACATAAGAAGATTAAGAAATAATAAATAAAGCACATTTTCAAAAGTAACTAAGAACTGTAATGGTATTATTAAGTACTCATATCAGTACTCGGTATCGGCAAGTAATCAAATGTAAATACTTGTAGTTGTACTCAGTCTGGAAAAACATGGTATCGGTGCATCCCTAGTCATGATTATCATTTTAGCAGGTTTTAGTAACAGAAACCAAGTCGAGGATCAAATTCAAGCAATGTCCAGATTCTGTAGAGCCGATTAAAGCAGGTAGACCCCTGGTGGGCCGCCAGATGTCTCCATCTATTTGCGTAATGCGTTGTCAGCTCAGATCATATGGTGCTATAGCATCATCGTTTTGATATGAGACAGTGTGAACAGTGTAGCACGGGGATGATATGTAAATTTGGAGTTAACACGGTGTCATGTCAGTGCTGTCTTGGCTTGTTCCGTTCCACTACTCACATTTTTCTTCTGGTCATCTACGAACCATTCCCTCTGCCCTCAGGTCCCTTCTGAACATCAGTTTTAGTAAAATTTTATTCCAACTCAGTCATAGATTTGCTTGTCATTTGTTTTAGAGCTTCAGCAAAGTTGACAAGTCAATAAAGTATAAAGGTTTTGTACCTGAAATGATTAGTGGTTAAAATAAGCAAACCATGCTGATATTTGATCAAGTAGTTTCCTAATCAATAAAAATGTGACGGACTATAAAATTCAGTTGGATTTAGGCAGATTTGTTCAGTTTTGAGGAGGAAATTAAGAGTAAACTGAGTATTGAATAGAAAAAAATCAGCATTGACAATTGAATGCTAATTTATTGCATTACTATATATGTGTTTTATTATTGTTGTTATAGTATTGTTATTTATTCTGTTTTAACTGACTTACTGTTCAGTGCTGGTCCTTCGTATGTTTTCCATGTCATATGTAGCATGTAAATGACAGTAAAACCAGACCTTTTATACCTTAAACCAGTGTTTTTCAGCCATGGGGTCGCCTGAAATTTCTAGTAATTGATTAAAAAAAAATACTAATAAAAAATCTATGGTGAGTTGAGAGAGACGATCACAATACATAAAAGACATGACAAACTGTGAAGCTGAAACTTCTGTTTATCTTTCAAATGTTCATTGTGGTCAGTTTCAGATGCTGCAGCTCTTTCATAATTCATAGTTTGAGTTCTTCTTTGTTCAGTATTAATTGTCAGCCTTGTAAATCCAAGCTGGACTGACTGTACATATCCTGATCAAGGAAAATAAAATTCTCATTTGTGCAGTAATCTACACCTGGCTTTTCTGCCTCCGTCCATAATAATATACAATATATAGACTAAATGTTGTCTAAAATTAACGTTTATTTGCAACATAGTATAGCAAACTATTACATGATCAAAAACAAATTAACCCTTTCATGCACGAATTATGAGAACCTTAATCAAAAATTTTTTCTGAGTGTTTTTATTCTTCTTCAGGCATGAAAAATAACAATGTGATTGAAAATTTTCTTCTGAAAAATAAATTAAAAGAAAAAAATAAAATAAAAATAATTTAAAAAAAAAATTAAAAATATTTTAAAATAATAATAATAATAATAAAAAAATTCTTATGAACCTATTTTTCATGAAGTTGCAAAAATGTCCACTCAGCTGGACACCACACGTTTAATTTTTCACGAACAGAAACATGTATTTATTGATAAATTGTGTGAAAACTATGGGGAGGGCTTGTGATTCTGGGGGTTTATGCTCAGGAGAGATCTACATAATGTTACCAATTCATGTCAGAAAAGATATGTAGTATCTTAAAACTTTAATAAAGATATGTGTTAAAAAAACAAACAAAAAAAACTATGAAAAGAACAACAAAATCCATGAATATAGAAGAGAAAAGCTGTAGAATAGCTGTCCACTCTAGTGACCAGTATACATGAAAGGGTTAATTTTAGCCAAAAAAAAAAGTCTCAGTTTTGAATGTTTGGGTTCACCAGAAATTTGGGATGTTAAAATGGGGTTACGAGTCAAAAAAGGTTGGGAACAGGGCTCAAAATTAACTTTTTGACCTAGGAGCACTGTGCTCCTAACCCTAAAAAGTTAGGAGCACAGGCTAAAATCTAGGCGCACCACTATTGTATAAAAAATTTGGAGAACAAGCAAAAACTCTTGGCCATACCAAGTAATATTCCTATTAGGGCTGCACGATTTTGGCAAAAAAAAAAAAAAAATCCCGATTTTTTTCCTCTAAAAACTCTATTTTCGATTTTGATTTCGATTTTTGGGTAAAACTACAAAAGACAACAGAAGTCAGCATGTCGTTTTTGTGAGCAGCCCACAATGCAAGGCACTGCTCTGACCTCAAATCTGTGATGGTATCATGTGATGAACCCCCAGAAGTTTATTTTTTCTTAATTAAATCTTTATTGAATGAAATAGAGTATACAAACAATGTATGCAACAAGAAAATAACATAAGTTTGCCAGGGGGAATACACTATAATACAATGTCCAAATCAGAGCAAATACTTATGTTTTTTATAGCCTTTTTGTTTCCAGATTTATCTAACAGCTTTAAATAAAGTTCAACATCTTTCAAAAAATAAATATTTGTTTTTGTGTTACAGAACTTACATTTGTGAATGAAAAATTTAGCAAGTAAGAGGACTAAATTAATTATTTAAATTTTTTTTAAAATATGTGTGTGTGTGTGTGTGTGTGTGTGTGTGTGTGTTCTTGTTGTTGTTTTTTTTTTTTTTTTATTTATTTTTTTTCCTGGGTATCTGGGCCCACAGAAGTGATACCAATGTAAGTCAGTGACAGGCATCAGTCGTGCGTGCGTGGACCAGGTTAATATAAGTGATCCACATGCGGTTCTGTTTAAACTGAGGGATCCGTGCGTGGAATAGACTGACCCAGGACACGCTGGAGGGATTCTATCCTGGAGCGGGTGGATGTGTGTGGGCACAGGGCTGTGTGGGCTCCTCTGCTGAGGCTGATGACCCCGAGACCCGGACCCGGATCGGAAGAAGACAGTACGGTACGGATCCAGGACAACGGAAGATGAGTGATCCGCATGCAGTTCTATTTCAGTTGCGGGATCCGTGCGTGAAGCCACGGCTTACATTGCTATAAGTACTGTGGGCTCATGAACACATTTAAAGTCCGGCCATTGCACGGAGTTCTGTGACAGACCGCTGTCACTGATAGGAGGAGGAGCCTACGGGAGCCCGCAAGCGCACGGCCCGCAGGCACGAGAGAGATGAAATCGATTTTACGATTTCCCTTTTTTAAAAATCGTCCTAATTAAAAAATCCGATTTCGATTTAAAATCAATTAATCGTGCAGCCCTAATTCCTATATGTATTTAAGCAATGTTAACAACCTAGAATAAAGTATTTGAATAGAGTATGAAAGAAAAAGCTTACATTGACACAGGTGCAAAACAATTGTCAATGTGTGGTATATACTTTAGTTGGTTCTTGGAGAAGAAAGACGAATCAAACCATTATTTGCAACAACCAACTTTTTTATTTCATGGCCTAAAGGCCCTTAGTCACTGTGGTCTACACCACGCCTGAAGTCAAGTCTCCTTGACCTGGTGCCAGAGTGTAGGTACTTCCTGACCGCTGGCAGTGCATCGAAGTCATGCAGTGTTGGACCATCCGCAGAGATGCGCACGCGAGGGGGCGGGGACTAGATTTTCCGCTTCAGTCAGCGGGGCGTGGAGCTTGTTTATTTTCAGCTGACGAGTTACTTCTGCAGCCATTATTCTAGGCGCACGTATTAATTTTCGCTCATTTTTTTATTGGCGCACCGTGCGATCGTAATCTCAAAAACAGTCGCACTACCGAAATTCTCAGGCGCATGCGACCGTAATTCAGTCGCAGTCACGAGCCCTGGGGAACCACAGCCTTAAATGTAAAGATCTTTGTCAATGTATTATCCTGGTATTTTAATTATTGGTTCATTAGAAACAAGTATTTTCAGTATACCATATTACCTTGGGCTCCGACTTTTGGAGACTATATGATAAAACAAGGGAGTAAATGATAATTTCATTTTTCATGTCATAAATTAAACATGACAGATGAGTTCATAATTGCTAAAGTACCAGGTTTCAGAGTCATACTGTCCTCTCTGTCTCTTCTTTTGAAGCATTATTTTTGCTTTGAACTCAAAAGCATGAGTTTTAATAGAAAAATGCCTTTCCAATGATCACCAGCTGTGTAACTAAGCACAGTATGAAGTATATCAAAAGACATGAGTCAATTACACGGCCTCATTTGGCCAACCTATTGAAACATAAAAGAATAATGTGTATTCTGTCCCAAATGAAGAGTTTTAATCACACTTACACATCACACTTCAGTCACCGAGAGCAGAGACGTGACCTTCATATGGAAGATTAACAGCAGGTTAATTGGAGTAAGCCTCTGTCACAGAACATGACGCTCCTCACAATCAACTGACGATAACAAAGACGGCTTCGCTATTGAAAACACGAAATCACACGCAGTACTTTTATGTAAGTCCGGCCTGTGTGTTCGCAGCATCAAAGTCTAATGGCAGTTTTGAAGAGGAGATCCTGCGGAATAAAAAGACATGTTGTAATTTGTCTGATCTGAGCCGAGCCTCGTGGTAATTAGTGAAGGTGAGAAAGGAGAAGAGGACACAGTATTAGAAGCTCTGGTACAGTGCGACTCCCAACACCTTCGTGCATCGCTTCCTGATCGATAACACACTGAGGGAAAAATCACTTTGTCCACAGCTACAGGATTTTTTTTTTTTTTGTGCACTGGTGTATCAATAGGTGACATTGGCCTGTTAGGTAAGGTGACCCACTTTAACCCACAGTGGATTCTTCTCAACCTGCGTCAAATACATCTAACCTTATATAATTACCCTGTGGCTGTGACTTCCTCTGCAGTTGCAAAAGGCATAGTTAATTAAGCACTAAGTTGAGCTGTCTTTCATGTTCTCTATACTTTTATGGCAAAGCACTTCTAAAGCACTTGAAAATGAGACTCAACTCCAGTCATTTTCCAAGTTTTATAAGTAGAAAATAGTCTTTTATTCAGTTTTGCTACTTTGTAAACGACCTTATCTAGTTTATCTCTAAATTGTGCATTAATTTCTAAATATGTATTGTCACCAGAACGTTGGTGTCCGATTAAGGTGTTTTGTTTTCTCTTCAGTTCTATTTTTTTTTTAAATATTTTGTGATAGTTTCTTCAGGGTAGCTGCTGCGAGAAACAACCCTGATTTCATACTCTTAACAGACCTTCTATTTCCCACAAGGTATTTTTCCGTCGGCCCGGTGTTACACGCTCAACATTTACTGTTGATATTGTTTTTGCAATACTCATTTTCTGCAGTAGAAAGAATATCGACTGCACTGAGCCTGTGTGACATGACTTGTTAGGAGAATAATAAAGATAGTTTCCACAACAAAACATTTTAGGCAGAAAAACTGTATCGTTTAAAAAATTTGTCTTCGATTCTGTTGGAAATGATGAATAGTTGGTAAAGAAGTCTCGAAGAGCAAGAGGTTAAAGCTTTGAGTTTTACAACTTGGGATGTGATATGATATTGTATAGAGCAGTATCTTTTTTGTCGTTTGTTAGAGGAGAGCAAAACATAGGGTGTATGGGGAGGTCCCATTAAAAGAAAAAAAGTATTTTGAAGCACGATTGAGTTATTATAATCAATTTCTTTGGTCAGTTTACAGATTCTGCACCATTATATACTTTTAACATGACATGAAATTACATGCAGTGTAGCAGATCATTGCCTAACTGACTTGCATTGATTAGCTATTGTATTAATCCATAATTACAAAAAAAAAGAAACAACCCATAAAGACCCAAACAGCCACTATTGACCAAAGTCATCGACTGATCTAAACTGTTTAATACCTGTTGATCCACTAATCCTATCAATCCATGTAAATAATTGGTGTAAAGTACAGTCTATCATTTTTTCATGATCATCAGATATGAGCCATTCGGACGTTCAGAGGCTCCGTTGTGAACATGTGAACACTGTCATCTTCTACAGCATTGATTCACCAGTGAAACCCATGGAGTTGGATCAATGACAGTGGATGGAGACACTTGTTTTTCGGTTAAGTTATTGATAACTTAGCTGAAAAAGTCACTTTTTTTTAGTTTTCTCTGTTTCTGATATAATGATCCCTTACATTTAATCTGAGCTTTTATGAGCATCTACATCAGGGGTGTCAAATTCATTTTAGTACAGGGGCCACATTTAGCACCATCTGATCTGAAGTGGGCGAGCCAAGTGAAATAATAACATAATAATATGTCAATAATGTCAATTATAAACTTTCTTTTATGTTTTAGAGTGAAAAAAGTTAAATTACGCGATGAAAATGTTTACATCTACCAACTATCCTTTAAAACAATGTAAATAACATGAACAAACTGACATTTCTTAAGAAAACTAAGTGTAATTTTAACAGTATTATGTCTCAGTTTATTATTTACACATGTAAATTACAACTTACAGACCACAGTGGATCTACAAATACACAAAACATTTATTAACAGGCAGAATATTGGTAAACTTGCACATCAGACATTTCAAAATGTTCATATTTGTTCAGGTTATTTGCATTTTTGTGAAATGATAGTTTGTTTTAGTGTAAATACAGTAAAATGACATGAAAATGTTTACATTTACAAAGAAAAACATTTGGAGTTCTGAATATTTGTAGGTTATTATGATAGTATTTTACTGATCTGACCCACTGGAGATTAAATTGGTCTCTATGTGGAATCTGAACATAAATTATTCATATTTTAAGTGTAGTTTTTGCATTTCACAAATTCATCCCACAGTCCAGACTGGACCCTTGGGCGGGCCGGTTTTGGCCCCCAGGCCGCATGTTTGATACCTTTGATCTACGTAATCAGCAAATTAAATATAGGAAAACACACAAAATAAGGAAGATAGTATACAATCAATAGTGATAAATCACTTAAGAAAGGTTCAATATAGAGGAAAATTTATTTGGAAACTGCCACAAAAGTAGCACTGGGTCTTTATGGGTTAAATATGTACATATGTATTTATATATTTACCCCTTTATGTGAGTAAATTAAGTGTCTTTGATTGGTGGACTGGGATGTTTTCTTTGGTTTTGGGAAACAATAAACATGATTTTTGTAGACCAACACAATTAATCAAGAAAATAATCAGCACAGTAATGCAAATAATTGTTTTGTTTTACTATAGTGGTTTGGTTGGGGTATGAGTATCATTAATGGAAGCATTTATTTCCATTGCTGTGCACCTGTATATTCTGTATATTCACTCAGATGTTGCAAACATATCCAACAACCAACAACAAAGTCCATTGTTGAAAATACCTTAGATTGTTTTGTATTGTCCTCTAGAGGTTTTTCATTCCCATTCAGAAGAGGAGAGGATAGGATGAAGATGAGATGGAGGAAAAATGAGGTTTATACTGATGGTCTGCCATTGAAAGACCTGTGCCCCCCCCTCCCCTTTCTACTGTGTGCCTCTGGGGGTTTGTAAGGAAACATTCTCCTGATGACATGAATCATGGATGAGTGTGTATCGGCGTGTACGTGCGATACCGCCGCGGTGTGTGGTTTCTGCGTGGGATCATATAGTATTTCGTGCGAGCCCGTGTCTGAAAGTGTAATGGCGTGTGCTAGCGTACCTGCAAGCCAAATAAACTGCACACGCACTCCCATGGATACGTTCTATACAGCTCTGTTGCCATGCAAAGCTCTCCCAGCAGTCCCTCCTTCATCTCTCCGTCTCTGCTTCATCAATCACTTAAGCTCTCCCACTGCTCACTGCAAAGCTGGACCAATTAGACCCAGTAATTGAGCCAATTAGCAATTAAACACTCAGATGCACCCCAAAATTCTAGAGGTCTCTGCAGGCACACTCACGCCTGCCAGCGCCTTGGATTTCTACCAAAGGCTGTGGCATGTGTGGGCTTCTGCTTTTCCGCCTTTAGGTGCAGATCCAGGGTCAAGAGGAGTCCCGCGGACCCCTCTTCATGTGTCTCTATTAGCTGGAGTTTTACCCAAGAACCTTAAGGGTCTCATGTGACCAGAGGGGAGTTTTTTAAAATTTTTTTTATCAACATTAAGATCTACTTCCACCGTCTTACATTCTCACCTCTCATCTCGCCTTTGTCTGTCGCTGTCCTCTGTTGGTTTCTGCTTTTTTTCCTCCCTCTCTCTTCATCTCTGCCTCTCTATCTCCCAGTCTCTTTTATGTGTTTTGGAGGATGAAAGTTTAATGCTGGATGTTGGTGTGTGTGTGTGTGTGTGTGTGTGTGTGTGTGGGTGGAGGGTTCGTCCCTGTGCGAGCAGCAAAGCAGGCTGGCCTCTAGACTCTCCACGGTTTAATTAGAATCGCGCTGCCTGCTTTCTCTGTGAAAAAACACACCCAGACACACACATGGCAGCGTGGGCAGAGCAACAAAGTCCACACTGAACCAAAAAGAGGACAATAAGTGATTACAGACACTGCACAGTCTGACTTCACTCTCAATTACAGCTCTCTGAAATCTTTCTTTTTTTTATATATATATCACAGTTTTCCCTAAAAAAAAAACTAGATTACATCCTCCCCTTAAAGGGCTTCTGGTACATAAAAACTTTATTATTACATGAGTGAGTCTTACATCAGTATGACTGAAGCTACTAGGCTGCTCATCAGCCTATGGACTCTAATTATCTGCAGTCGTGCCTCAGGACACTTAACTCACATACTTTCAATTTTAAATAGCTTTATTGGCAGTGAGAGAGAGAAAAAGAGACAACAAAAACACAGAGGCGCTTCAGTGGGTGCAGACGATGCAGTATTACGGTTAATGATGACTTGAAATGGGACAATTATAGCACAGTTATAAAGAAATAGAAGGTGTTGAGGAGATGAAGAGGTAATGGCAAATTCTGGAAATAAAATAGCAGTGAAGTACTTAGTGGGTGTAAAAATAAAAGCTATTTCTTTCTTGTTGTTTTTCCGCTACCATTACTTAATTCCACCAAATAATAGCCATGTTTCCATAATGCATGATTTTACTCATTAGACGTTGTTTATGTAAATGCCAAAGCACGAAAAAACGTAATGACAAAGAAAGAGTCAAATGAGAGATGAAAACCATTTTTTTTCTGATCCTGATGTCGTGACCAGTGTCCTGTTTGTCTTCATTTATATTACTATTAAGCTCGAAAACACAGCCAGTGACAGCAACAGACAGCGCAGACTGAGAAAAAGCCCAAATTATCTCTTATGTAAATGTCAGTTTTCGCTATTCCTGCTTATAATCACCTTTTTAGGCACTTCATATAACCTGATAGTCCATGTGTCAGAATGTGCAGAACATTCTCAGCTGTCAGAACAATACAGACTCTTCTGTACGGGAACACTTTGATGAAAATGTCGGGCCATGAAGGTGAAAAATTTGTGTTTTGATTTAAAAAAAAAAAAAAAAAAAGTGAAAATAACTTGTGAAAACTTCAGATCGCTCCTCAAAACTCATCTGTTCAAACTTGTATTTTCTTGAGCCCCTTTGTTCTCTTTGTTCTTTTTGTTTTGTTTGTTGGTGAAGCTTCTCTGAGTGTCCAAAAAAGCTCTATGTAAGTGTGATGTATGATTTCTCATGATTATTAAAACACACCTTTGCTATGTGTTAATGGAATTTTGGAGGTTACAGATAGATTTAACTATTTATCTACACAATGACACAATCTACATGGGCCTCTCCTTTTTCTATTTTTGATGCATAAATTATCTATGCCACCACTTTCTGATGACACAGCTGAGTTTACTCATTTCAAATCATGGGAAGCTGCAGTGGTTGATTCTGGTGTCACTAAAAAAATCAATAATTACCCTATAAATTAGAAGGTGTTGCAGGAAACAAGAATTCCGCTCCGTTCTCTGGACTCTGCTGTAGACCCAGGGTTCCTGCGGGATCTTAAAAAGTCTTAAAAGTCTTGAATGTACAAATCTGCCTATAATACCTTAAAAAAGTCTTTAGAAGGTATTCAATTTGATATGGTAGGTCTTAAGTAGGGCTGCACGATATTGGCAAAAACTGACATTGTGATTTTTTTTTTTAACCCTGCGATATATATTGCGATATGAAAAAATACTCAGGAGTTTATAATTGCTGTGTGGTGCCGACAAAAATAGTCAAACTAATTAGTTGTGTTACCTGTTGTTTTGTCAACAGCTGTAAGGCACTGTCGACACCAAACACGTTTCAATATCATCCTTCTTGTCGCCAAAATAATTCCAGATAACTGACGTTGCTTTTCTTTTTGGCACCAAGTCTTCATTTACGGTGGTTTTATCTTGTTCGTTAATATTGTTACCAGCAACTCACTTCAAACTGATTAAGAAAGATTGTGATTGGTGGATCGCTGCGTGCAGTGTGTGTCAGGTACCCAGGATGAAATTAGATGAGAACACATTGACTTCATTTACCTCCTACATTGCAGGACCTGCGATGTGACTATTGCGCACACGAATATCGCAATGTCGAAGCTCAAACGACATATTGTGCAGCTCTAGTCTTACGTTATGTTGCTGTTAATGTGTTTAAATGTGTCTGTTAAATGTCCAAGCCACAAAGAAAGTAACGTTAGTCGACTCAGTTCCAACCAGTGAGTATTGACTTTGAATGGTAAGAATCAAGGCATTAAATAAGGAGTAAATAAATTTTCCTAAATTCTAGGAATGACAAATTTTTGCCAGTATGGCTGTGAAATAAGCATTATATTTGATGAAAAAAAAAAACAAAACTTCAACGCACTTTGGCTTCAAGCCTTCATCAGGAAGTCAAACTTCCTGATTCAAACTTCAAATGATTTTTCATTTCACTTCCTGATGAAGGCTTGAAGCCGAAACGCATAGACGTGTTTTTTTAAGGTCTAGAAATGACCATGCCATGGTAATAAAGGCATTTAAGTGTTTAAAGATAGTGCCTTGGAGTTACCTTCCAGTGTGTCACCTACTTTATGAATCCCTTTTTCCAAAGAGCACCTCGAACAAACTCTCTTTTGGTCCTAGAAGCATTCCTTCCCATAAATTTTTGAAGCATTAAATTGATTGATTGATTGATTGACTTTTTTTTTTTTTTTAATACGAATGTCAAAACAGAAGAAAATAAATAAACAAAACACTTAAACATAAGACATGTAACACATTCAAAAAGGAGTGAGAAGAAGTACAACTTACAAACTCCCACCCCTTCTCCTTATATAATTAATAGCAATAATAACCCTCCTAGTCTAAGCATATCTATACTATATAATATAATATGACTGATACTTATTATTAAATAATTTGGTTTCTGGCTTTATATTATTATGAACAAATATAATATGATTTACGTAAACACAATACAATAACACTCATATGTACTGTAAATACATATTCCTACACAGATCTATATGCACACACATATACACATACATACACATATACATATACATATATATATATATATATATATATATATATATACATATATATACACGCATACACACCTATACATTCATATACATACACATACCACATACTTGTACATCTTTATAACACCCAATGATACCCAGCGATACCCAGTTCTGTTCTAATTCTGTTAAAAAGTAGGGTAGTAAAAAGTAGTGTTAAAAAGTCTTAAATTTAACTTGCACAAACCTGTAGGAACCCTGTAGAAAGTTTGTAATCACACACATTTTCAGATTCAAGATTCAGTCAAACAGACAGGCCATCACTGAACTCAGACTTTTGTTGTTGGACTGAGATGAGAAAGCTACAGAACTTTGTCTTTTTTTTTTTTTTTTTTTTTTTTTTTTTTACAGATATTTGGCTTCTGCAGACTTCCTTGAATTTGTGATTTAATTTTACTTTATTTTATTTATGGAAACAAAGCTACTGTTAGGACTGTACTTCATACATTCCTGATTCTCCACAGCAGATTACATGAATGAGTGTAGAGTGTGGAGGCAATCATTCATGTGTGATTCACTGTGTGTGTGTGTGTGTGTGAGTGTTTCTGCTCACGTCATGTTGCATGTAGTCAGAAAACGTCCCGGGTTGTTATAAGCTGCTTACAGGCACACATCATTCACCTTTGACCTTACTGGGCAGTGAAAGGCTCACCCTAATCTCCAGCCTCTACTCCACATCCACTGCCTACCATAGCGTTATCTTCAGAAGCAGCACTGAAGCTTGTAGAAAATTAATAATCATCACAGTAGAGTTGTAAAATGAAGTGTGACTACATTAGCTCTCAGCTGCGATGCGTGCATGTTGGAGGTAAGCTGGCAGGTTAAATACAGTTCAGTGATTCAGTGTGAAGCCCGTGCTCATGCAGGTCAGATGAGGATAGCGTTTTGTCGTGATGCTTTGGCGTCTGGGTGTCTTTTCCACTCGTGCGCTCGCAAACCATATTTCTCAGCCCATTAAAATGTAGAGGAATGAATTGATCACCACATGAAACATTCCCAAATTGAAGCCTATTAACTTGATTTCAACAGCACTGTGTCTAGATTTCCTACGTCTTTTCATTTTTACTGCTTTCATTTTAGGATATATTTCTTGCTTGGCAACAGTTGAAGGGAAAATGTTACACTGTCAACATTTAATGGAATATATTTCTGTTTCAGATAAGCTATAATCTCTCTTATCTTTCTCTCCCCCTCACCCCTCCTGTGCCTCCCTCCCTTTCTCTCTCTGTCTCTCTCTCTCTCGCTGTTTTTCACCATCCTTTAAATCTCCTCCTTCCTCCTCCTCCTCGTCTTCCTTTCCTGTCTCTTGTGCTGCAGAGTAGAGAAACTTCAATCAAATTATGCGGATGAAAACAGACCGATAGTGATGGAACGCAACAGAACCATGTCTGGGGAAGCACTTTGGATCGCATTTGCTGAGAATCATCACTGATCTGGCAACCACGCTGAGGTCCGTCCCCCTTTCCATCACCCCAGGGACCCTCCTTTCCCCTAGTGGACCACTAACCAACGATCTCACCTTTTACTCTGCAGTCCTGGTGTTGATCAAGTCTCCAACCAAGTTCCGTAGTCTTCCATGGGCTGCTTGCGTTTGTTATTGTTTTAATCCCTCTCTTATATGTTACCCTCTAGACTATTGGTTATAATCCACATTCTATAAATAGACAAAAGTGGTTGGCTGTGCAACATGAACCCAACCATGTACCCTCTGCCACTTGCTCTAAGTAAACACAGTAGGCGGGGTTTGTTGTCAAGGACACGTCCCGTTTCTGTCATGACAGACTGGTGTGTGATGGTTGGCCTGGGTCTCACCCTTCTTTTCACCCTGGCTTCAAGCCAGAAGATGGACCCGTCCAAACACCCCATAGTGACCACCAACTACGGCAAGCTCCGAGGCATCAAGAAGGATTTGAATAATGAGATCCTGGGCCCAGTGGAGCAGTACCTAGGTGTACCATATGCTACTGCGCCAATCGGCGATCGTCGTTTCCAGCCACCTGAAGCGCCGGGATCCTGGCAGGAGATCCGCAACGCGACCCAGTTCGCCCCCGTGTGCCCCCAGAATGTCCACGGTGTGCTGCCTGAGATCATGCTCCCTGTGTGGTTTACAGACAACCTGGACGTGGCGGCAGGTTACATCCAGAACCAGAGCGAGGACTGCCTCTACCTCAATGTCTACGTGCCAACAGAGGATGGTGAGTGAACATTATGAATTGGGTTGGTGGAGGGTGGGGCTTTAGTTCAGTATGTTACACTCAGAATACTTATGGCCACATTTAAGAAGAAATGATTTTTATTTATTTATTTATTTTATTTAACCCTTATTTAACCAGGAAAAAAGATCCCATTGAGATTAAGAACCTCTTTTCCAGTCCTGGCCAAGAGACAGCATGGAATACAACACACAGTTACAACATACAGGGGTTGGACAAAATAATGGAAACACCTTCACCTCAAGATGATAATGCCCCAATCCATACAGCTAGAATTGTTAAAGAATGGCATGAGGAACATTCTAATGAAGTTGAGCGTCTCGTATGGCCGGCACAGTCCCCAGACCTCAACATTATTGAGCATTTATGGTCAGTTTTAGAGATTCAAGTAAGACGTCAATTTCCACCGCCATCGTCTCTAAAAGAGTTGGAGGGTATTCTAACTGAAGAATGGCTTAAAATTCCTTTGGAAACAATTCACAAGTTGTATGAATCAATACCTTGGAGAATTGAGGCTGTAATTGCCGCAAAAGGCGGACCTACACCATATTAAATTATATTTTGTTGATTTTTTTAAGGTGTTTCCATTATTTTGTCCAACCCCTGTACAATAATTTACAGGACAAGTCAACCCATGAAAAACAAGTGCAAGTCATTGAGTTAGTCTCTAGCACTTTGAGTTTGCATTTAAAAGCATTCAAGGAGATCAATTTAGTCAGTTTTTACTCTTTCAGTAACATATACCATGTGCAAGGAGTAGAGTAGACAAATGCCCTTTTGGGTGAAGGGCACAAAGAGGAACAAATGCTCATTCAATTGCAGAATATGTGAAAAAAAAAAAAAACAGGTAGGAATGGCCAGTTGAGGAAAGGATCTACCAGTATACAACTAGGCAGTTCATTTCAGCAATGACTGCAATCTCCATAGACCAGTGCAGTGAAAATCACACTGAATGAGGGTGTAGGATTCTACTAATTCCACTTCTGATCTCATAAAGTCAATGAAAGTGAAGGTTTTTCTTGGATTTCTGTTAGGAAACAGCAAGGTAGCATAAACTACCCTTAACCTCAAAATATTTATGGAATTAAACTGAACATTTCATGCTTTTCATACATATTTTTTGATACGAAGGATGATGTTGTGACACTTGTAGGAATTATTAAACCCCTGCTTGATTTCTTGGAGAGCCTCCTGGACACGTGGAAACATTATGTGCCTCTGCGCTCTTCCTATTAGTGACCTCAAGACCTGAGACAACACAGGTCAAAAGACAGATGGTGAAATTCATCTACAGATGTCACAGCGAAAAGAACCAGAGGCCAAATCATACTGGGTTGCTGGAGGTTTTGGTGCAGCGGGTATTGCGTGACTCCCTCTGGTCACAGGTTCCACGTTCCATTTGATTTCCTCCAGCAAATTAAGAATAATGTGTCTGGGCATATGCTCTGATAACACCTTCCTCATGCATTCCAAAGAAATTAGCACCACTGGAGAATATTTTCTACCCAGTACATGATCTCAGTTTTCGCCTTCTCTTCACGTAGCCATTGCGGCTATGTCAAGTGCTGAATGTGTGAAGGCGCTAGTAGAAGCTTATTAACAGCCATAAATCTTACCAAATCATGCTGCGTTCAAAGACTCCCCAATTTTTGGAAGGAGAAACAATTACAGCCAATTAAGCCGACTGCCAAAATAACCTCATCCATGCCTTTTCACCACTAACTTTTCACTCTAAGTCTTTAATAAAGTCATTTTTAACACCAAAAGGTTTTTCATTTTTTGCTGGCACAAGGTATTAGCCAGTCGGGTCTTTTGTATCCAAGTAGGGCTACACATGAGGAAGAAGAGCCTTGGAACGTCAAGCTAAGAATTTTATGTTTGCATACTACACCACAACAACACAAGCTTTGAGAAATACCTGTTAGAATAGGGTTTCTATCTTTTTTTTTTTTTTTTTTCCTCAGGAAGCAACAATTTGCAAATATTTCGTGACTGATCAAATGGTTTTTCAATGACTCCTCTGTGTTGCTACACTTGATTGTAATCACAGTTTTCCAGAACAAGAGGAACAGTAGCCAGGACTGAAGCATTTCCAGGGGCTTCATGAGGAAATCTATTAGTTGACATTTCCTTTTTTCACCATCAGCGAACAGTCCTCACTCATCTCAGATCCTACTGTGGGTATTTTTGTCTGCCCGACCACTATTACGACCGTGAACAATAAAGGAGAACGTATTTTCCCTTTTGTCGACAGGTGTGATACGAAGATTACAAACTTCCTTTACGACCCCTCCCATCTTTTCTCGCCTAGGGTATAATAAGAAGTGTTTCAGATTTGTCTTTTTATTTTTCATATCTGAAGAAGCAACCGTTCACAGAAAATAGGCTGTCAAACCGTTATGTTGACAGATTTCATACACAGGGTAATTTTTCCAACAACTTTGACCTCCGATGCACAAGGGGTGATTTCTCGAAAAGCAAATGTCACCTTAAAAAAAGTGTTGCTATATGTTGTCTCTGTCCGTGCATTTTTGTGTATTTCAGTGTTGTGTAGTAACGTGTTGAAACATTCTGAACATTCCTTTCACTCTAACACGTCTTCCTTTCAGCACTTCCATCACTTGACCAGACTTTTTTTTTTTTTTTTTTAAACCTCTCACAGCTCAACACCCTTCCTTCTGCCTCTCGACTCCAACACTGCAGTCTCAGCCCTCGACACCCGTCACTGCTACTTATAGCTCCTCGGGCACATATAGAACAGCATACATCAGGGCTTGAGTCATTTCACACCGTCACACAACTTGTTTTTTTCCCCATTTTCTGAGATGTATGACTTTGTGGAAATATGAAAACAGAGAGGTGTAGACATGTACTGCAGCTACGTACAGTACATACCACCACTGGTGTTGTGTAATCTTGGGAAATATGCACTGTAGCATTAAAAATACTGTGTTTTTAGTGTTTTAGTTTTACTTTTGACCTTCACTGACACATAATGCTGCTGCTTTCAGTGGATTGCAGGTATGTGAAGATGAAGGTGAAGCATCATTTAGTAAAACATCTACCTTGTGATGGTAGGCCGTGATGTAAGACCAATCACAGTTCTTTGCAGAGACGCGGGATATAAACACAAGTGATTTACAGCTGTAATGACCGATCACTGTGGACAGTCTGACTGATATATCTGTTATCTTTACTGCCCAGACTCTATGGCTCCAAGAAAAGCAACATGGCAGTCGCCGGCCATTTTTTCATAACATGAAATGGTATCAGATCATCCATCTTGATGTGGAGTTGAAGCTTAGACAGGGTGTGTTCCATTGTTCTCTGTCATGGAACACTGGACCAATTGTTCATGATGGATGGATGGATGGATGGATGGCATCTTTTCCTGGTGGTTGTCTATTGTAGCTCTAAGTAGTAAATTCTGTTTTAAAAATTGTATTCATTCATTGTTATAAACATATATTTACACTCCATGAGCATCTTTTGTTCGTCATACCTGGGATATTCATGGTGGAAAAACCAAACATTGCATCATTAGACTCTGCAATCTTGAAGGAGGAAAGGAAATGAAAATAAAAGTCTGGAGGAAGGAAAATGTTTATGCATTTGGCAGATGCTTTTTTTTTCCAAAGCGACTTACAGGCGAAAACCAATCAAATCACTCAATCAATCAAATTTTATTTATACAGCACCAGATCACAACAAAAAAGTTATCTCATGACACTTTATATATAGAGTTGGTCAAAACCAGACTCTAAGCCAATTTACAGAAACCCAACAGAATCTAATGAAATGTTACGGAAATGACTAGAAAGAGGAGGAATAACAGGGAAGGGCAGGAGAAAAAACTGTCGCTCTTCCATTAGACATCTGCGCAAAACTTTCCCGATATTTACTAAATGTCGAAAAAACAGAAGTGCGTAATGTCGGTTTTTCCATTAAATCACAAATGCGATGATTTGTTTATTTATTATTACGAGATGACACGAGAAGTCATTCCGTAAACATGGCGACGAACATAAATATGGTGTTGATTTACAGATATATTCGTTGTTATTATATATTACCCTTCTATCTTGCACTAAATTAAAAAACGATTGGGTTTCCTGGTGTGTCCACACATATGGCAACATGTTTCTTCTTCGCTTGTTGTAACGTACACCAACATCTGTTTTTTTAATTCACCTGACTCTAGCTGCAAAAAAAGGTCTTTCCATTGCAGTTTTGCAGGATACACTATTTGCGCTACACCTGAAAAAACACCTCTTGCCAGTGCAAAAACTTTTAATTGAAAAATGAGACTTTTGGCAACGTTATCGTTTTTCCGTTTAGGTAAATTATTATGTGCAAGTTATAATTGTGCAATTTGAGGGTCAGTGGAAAAGCGACAAATGTTAATCATCATCATCCTGTCATTCACAACTCTAAGTCAAATGTGCTCTGATAACCCCCTTTCCCCTAATCTCTCTCTCTCTCTCTCTCTCTCTCTCTCTCTCTCTCTCTCTTTCTCTCTTTAACCCCAACTGGTCAATACAAGACATAGGAGAACATTTGCACCCAAGCACCACCCATAGGGGTAAACATCACATCCCAAAAAGAATCAAGACCTTTCTCAGAAACAAAATGTCACAAGATCGTCTAAATCAGGGGTTCTCATTTTTCAGCCTGTTAGCTGCTTTTTTTTGTAAATCAAATATTTTTTTATTGATTTTTTTGTGTGAAAGAAAATATACTGTAAAAATTTTCCCAAGCTACTTTTAAAATGACCAAGAAAAATGATGTACATCCACTATATCAGCAGGTAGTTCAGTAAACTCTTTTAAATCACCTCGTAAAACACATTTCCGTACGTTTACCTTTATGTGATTTTACTGTTCATGCCCCTTTTTAGTTTGTTTTTATTTTGTTTCAGCATTTCACAGTCTTTCCTTTTATTTTTATTTATTTTATTTACTTCTGTTTTACTGCTTATACCATCCATTGCTTTTATTAGTTTGTAGGTCCCTTCCTCTTTTTATTGCTTTTATTGCTGTAATATGTTACCACTTTCATTATGTTTATGGTGTGGTATCGTTTCTTTTCTTTTTATCACACTTTTATTGGGATTGGGTATCAATCTTATAGATTTTTTTGTTTTATTTTCTTTTTAATTATTGTCAGACATAATTATTTTTACTGTAATTCTGTATTTCCTTGTATTATTTATCTTTTCTGACAGTTTTCTCCCCCAGTTTTTGTTTCTTACTGTTTGGTTAATTGGTGACGCTGGGTGTCCTATTTTCTTCTGTCAAAAGAAACTGCTGTTGTGAAAGTTCTATATAATTTTTTTTTTTTTAATTATTATTATTATTATTATTATTATTATTATTATAGAAATAAATTTCAATGGTAATAAAGATGCAGTTGTTACTATTATATGATTAATGGCAGCTTAATATATTATGTAAACAAGTGTTTTCAGTGCGTTTAGATTTTGTTCCATAATTAGTCCATAATTTAGTTTTTTTTATTGATTTATTTTGAACATGGAAACGATACAAGCTTCCTGATTGCCACTAATTGACGTCTTTGGACGCAACATAAAATAGAAATGAAAATTCAAGGAAGCATAAAATAATAATACACACAAAAAAGAAAAAGAAAAAAAGTCATGTTCGAAAAGAAGTGTCTTATTATGTCTTATTTTTTAAGTTTTAACATTTTCTGCAAATGTTCGACCATCCTCGAGTGGCTCAGCAGGCTCAATATTTTTCAAACAGGCCAAACAATACCTCGCTGTGCCCGTTTAGGTGTAATTAAATGTGTTCTGTGGTGGTAATTATTTAAATCAATTGGTGGTCATTCAAAAATCACATTTTCACCTAAACAAGGCTTGTTTTATCGGCCTTAGCTGTACAGACCATCAGGCCTTAGGACCCTGGGGAACTGGTTTTGCCCTCTGGCAAGTTGTTACCTCACCAAATGTGAGGAGGGTGGGGCTCCAGCGGTTCCCCTGGAGATGACATCCCATAAATCATAGCAAGAGGTTTTCATCTGGCTCTTGCAGAGTCACGCTGGATCGATGGATGAGGCGAAGGGAGGGAAGGACCCTGCCACTGCCACTGCTGCCTCAGGCCCTCAGACAAACCACACGCTTCCCTCAGCAGCCACGAACACAGAGCAGGACGTTACGGTGAATAAGTCGCAGGCGTTGGACTCAGCAGCGTCCAAATAGGAAGCGACTGTAAATGATTACAGACACACAGGCTGTGCACTTCACTGTGCGCTTAAGTAGAGGTCATGACTTTGATGTTAGCAGGTACAGGTTTATGGTGATATATTTTGAGTGTTGGAAGAAGGCTCATCTGGTCAATCACAGATCAATCAAAGATACATTTTATTTGCTTTTTCTGCAGTCTGACTTCCAGTTGCGGTGTGTGTCGATGGTGTCGTCTGTGCGTTATCACTCTTGTGGTGATTATGCTCTGCCAATTTCAAACTTTGTAACTGTGACCGTCTTTAATTTGCTGATGTAAAGGCTCCTTTGGCCAGACTGTAAATTCCGTTTTTCATGATCATCTTCATTTCTTTCCATATTTTTCATGGACAAATTCCAACAACCAAAAACTGCAATTACGGATAGTAAACTGACTCCTGAACTGTGTGCTCTGCTTTTTAGGTTTTATACAATCAGCGTTTTATGACTCAACCACAGGCAAGCATACGCATAAGCATAAATTTTTGACACATTCGACATGAAACTACATCCATCTAAGAAGAACTTGGTGGTAGGCTGGGGTTTAACCCTAATAAGCTGTTACAAAGTGTCTTTTAAGCTTCTGGTTCTATTCAATTAGCCCTGTTGCAGCAGGGTACGCATCGGTTTTGCCAGATAATCCCGTGTGATTTGAACCGCTAACCTCAGCGTTATCAGCGCTGTGTTTTCTTGGGCTGAGCTGGAGGGTGCAAGCTGGGGGCCTTATAAATAATTCCATCCGATACTTCATCTATCTCCATGCATCAAACTCAAACTCCCACATCTCCCCTTTCTGCAATATTTCAATTTTCCGAGGAGATTCATCAAGAAGGGTTCGATACTAACACAATAACGCAAGTGGCGGCCAATGGCTGAGCCGCGATGTCGGCATCACCAAAGGGCAACAGAGGAATAAATAAATAAAAGAGATAAAAACAAACAGATAAATAATAGAAAGGGAGAGAGAGAGAAGTGCCAGGATGCAGGATGCAGTGGAAATATGATACACACTGCCTCTGATGCCAGAAAAAAAAAAAAAGCCTTGATTATTCTGCTCCATCTCTTTCTTTATGTCGACTCCTTCTCCTGCCAGCCCGGGTGATTCCATCCAAAGAACCAAAATGATAGAAAAACAAGGGATGATGGGGAAATAGATGAGCGTCTTTCTGCAGGCTGAATACACTTTCTTTAGGATGAACAATCGCAGTTACTTGCAGAATGGGTGCCTGGACTTCCCAGGAGACCCAGGAAATACCCATTCTCTTGTTTTTTTCTTCACATTCCCACAAGGTTTATTTGACGTTATGGTGCTTACCAGATAGAGGAAGACTTGAATTAAAAAACAAAAGGGCAGAGAGAAGCAGACTTTAAGACAGACACTTTGAGGTGGTTGTCATTTCCAGATAAAGGTCAGAGCAGAAGGCCTCCTCCGCCCTGTGGTCTTACCCTTACTAACCCAATCTGACAGGGTCCATCTTTGTGTCCTCTCTGCAGCTCCCTCCGTCCTCTGATCACTCTGTTCCTCTCTGCTCTGTGCTGTCCTAAGGCACATCTGAGCAGACAGCGACTGGACTACGCCGTTAGAGGCTTCGTCTTAACTCTTGAAGGTGATACGGGGGGAGAGAGACTCAAAAACAGCCGGACTCGGTCACTCACTCTGAACTTTTCCGTTTATCCGAGACGGATGTTACCGTATTTTGCTCGAGGGCACTGATAGACACAGCGGACAGTATTAGCTGGTTGTGAAAACAGTAGTCAAGGGCTTAAGAGGATTCTGCACGGTTATAGTACAGCCATATATCCAGAGATATGAAGATATATTTATTGTATTTATTCAGACCTAACAGTAGCATTTGAGCTGCAGCATTCATTCCTTTTCTGAATCACGCATTCCTCAAGAGGGTCGCAGGTAGGGATGGGAATCGAGAACCGGTTCGTTCTTCTTTCTCCTGATTAACAGTTCCACGTTTTGATTCTGCCTTCTTTGCACATGCTTGATGACGTCCGACGTACGCTGCATTGTTTTGATTTAGAGCAGGGTTGTCAAACTCATTTTAGTTCAGGGGCCACATTCAGCCTAATATGATCTAAAGTGGGCTGGCCCATAAAATAATATAAATAGGATAAGAACTTTTGAGTGAAAAAAGTAAAATTCCGTGTACTCAAACATAACATGAACAAATATGAACATCCTGAACATTCTTAAGGAAAATAAGTGCAATTTTAACAATATTACACTTTGGTTTATTATTTATCCACATGCATCACAACTTAGAGATCACGGTGGATCTAAAAATACACAAAACATTAAATAACAGGCAGAATATTATTAAAATTCCACATACTTTTCTTAAGAGATTTCAGGTTATTCACATTTTTTTTTTTTTATAAAAGGCTAGTCTGTAAATGTAAACATTTGCGTAATTTTATTTTTTTACACTAAAAAAAGAGAAAAATTTACAGTTTTCATTATTTATAGGTTATTATGGTAGTATTTTACTGGTCTGATCATTTTGAGATTGAATTGACCTAAAATGCTTTTAACATCCTTGATTGTGAATATTTTGAGTGTGATTTTTCCATTTCACAAATTCATTCCAGGGGCCAGATTGAACCCTTTGGCGGGCCGGATTTGGCCCCCAGATCGCATGTTTGACACCTGTGATTTAGAGCATAGCCAACATGGTGTCGAAGCAGAAACACTCCAAAGTATGGCTATATTTCACGCAAAAAGATCACACTAGGGCCACTTGTAACACTTGCAAAGCTTCCATTTCTTCCCAAGGGGGAAATACCTCCAATCTGTTCAAACATTTGTTAACACAGTATAGAATTCATTTGCAGGCATGTCGTGTTTGATACGCTGCTTCACATTGCTTGTGAATCCAGTGGCAGAGCAAACACCACAGTGTCAAACGGGCCCAGTACTGGTGGTGGTGGTGGTGGGGGCAACAAACATCCTGCCCCCTCAAATAAAAGTTTCCGAAGGCAGGGAAAATGAAAATGAGGTGCACAGTAGTGGGAGACATAGAGGAATTAGGAAAGCGACTTAAGTTTCACTTTTACTTTGTACGGTCGTATGGTGTGACACCCCCACCCCCTGAACCAGGCCCGGTGTCATCTGTTGTTTTTATTTGCCTATACTGTATATGTTATATTTTCTGTGCAGAGATGGACATATAAAAGACAGTTAATGCAAACAAACCCATTTTATTCCCTCACGCAATGACAGTCAACAAGAGAATTGATACGGAATCGGATCGATAAGCAAAATCGACAGTGGAATCAGAATCGTTAAATTCTTATCAATTCCCATCCCTAGTCGCAGGGCTGGAGACAATCCTAGCTATCATATTGCAAAAACACGACGCTTATCCTGAATCGCCTGTTCATCGCAGGGCTGGCACATACAGATAAACAACCGTTCACCCTCATATTCACACCTGCAGACTGACCAGTTAGCATATAAGGATGCATGTGTGAAACCACAGAGAACCCATCACGCCGCTCACTGCAACACTGAATATAAATAAACACCAGATGCAATGTGTTAAGTACTGGTAGCAAAACACTGATTACACCTATCTGTGTGAGACCTATTAAAAACATTAAATTAAAAATAAGAGATACAAATGTAAAAGAAATAACTAAAACACTACAATCTGTAAGAAACTATTACACGTGAGAACAACATTGCTCCTTTTTTAGTCATAATTTAACACCTCTATTAAAAACAAAACATTGTGTTGTTTTTAACCACAGTTCTTTTTTTTTTTTTGTAGTTTATTTTTTTATTGTTTTAATATAAGACAGAAAACAAACAGAAATGGTCACAGGTACATTCAGACATTTACATACTGTTGAAGATTGAATGAAAAAGTCCCATTTTTTCCAGTACTTTACACCCTTGTGCTGTTGTAGGCAGAGATTGTATGTCATCATTTCCATTAAATGGATTTGATTGACAATTTTTATCACCAAGGAAATTAAGGGAGGGTCCTTTTTAAGCCAGTATTTGGTGATGGCTTTTTTTTTACCTGTGGCAAGCAGTATTCTAAATAGATATATGTCACTTTCACATAATTCCTCTGGGGCACAGGTGTCAAACATGCGGCCCGGGGGCCAAATCCGGCCCGCCAAAGGGTCCAGTCTGGCCCTTAGGATGAATTTGTGAAATATAAAAATTATACTAAAATATTAACAATCCTTTTAGTTCAGGTTCCACATTCAGACCAATTCAATCTCAAGTGGGCAGGATTCAGTAAAATACTATCATAATAACAAATAAATACTGACAACTTCAAATTTTTCTCTTTATAAATGTAAATATTTTCATGTATTTACACGAAAACAAAGTATAATTTTGCAAAAAAATGTGAATCACCTGAAATGTCTTCAGAGAAGGAAGTACAATTTTAACCATATTCTGCCTGTTACTCAATGTTTTGTGTGTTTGTAGATCCACTGTGATCTGTAAGTTATATATAATGTACATGTATAAATGATAAACTGAGGCAGAATATTGTTAAAATTATACTTATTTTTTTCAGTTTGTTCATGTTATTCACACCTTTTGAAAGGATAGTTTGTAGATGTAAACCTTTTCATAATGTAAATTTACTTTTTTTGCTCTAAAACAGAGAAAAGTTTGGAGTTGACATTATTAAAATATTATTATGTTATTATTTTACTGTTTCGGCCCACTGCAGATCAAATTTGGCTGATTGTGGCCCCTGAACTAAATTGAGTTTGACACCCCTGCTCTGGGGGAATGCTAAAAAACAAAGTAGCCAATGACATATCAAAATGAACACCAAAAACCGAATACATCAATTTGATCATCTCTCCCCAAAAACCAACAATACCAGGACAGGACCAGACTACAGTTTTCACCACAGTTCTGAAGCAGCTCCACAGAGAAGGCTGGGTAGTCCAGATGAGGTTTTACACCTGGCAATGCAACAGTTACCATTTATTGAGGCCCATGTATTAACTCTGTTTGACTGCTGATATTGTCAAACAAATTCTGTCAGTTAAAGGAGTGATTTTTTTTTAAATGGAATTATTCATTTTAAAACATTCCCCTGTAGTCTACATAAACTGTAAATGCTATGCTTGGGTCTGAATTCTTCATTAATTCAACTCCACAGGTCCATCTTCAACCCTATTTCTGAGTAATGACACCAGAGAGGTCGTTTTGAGCGCTGGCCCTTTAAATGCAAACACGCTACTTCGTGGTTCCAGGTTGTTGGCTGTGCTGCTCTGTCCTGTACCTATTTTAGGTAATCGGCTCAAAGTTTGGACATATTTTCAGTTTTTACTACAACCGCTGCTGCTCACAAACAATTATGGCGTACTTGGAGAAATGTTCGTCAGAAGTCTTGACCTTATATGTGCAAATGTCACGATGCTACTAGTTATAGATGTAACAAATTAAGCAGAAATTAAAGCGGGTTGTAGAAATCCCCTGGATTTTTGCCAAAATTAATATAAAGATAACTTTGCAGCACCTGGAGGGTTCAAATTCAAACCTTTTGAACTATTAGGGTCCAAATACACAAATAAATGTACCAAAGACTAATAAAAGTGGGTTTAGCAAAAATATGAGCCCTTTAAGAAGAAGCCTGGTGACTCAGACATTTAAAAATAAGAATTAATTAAACTTTCCAAGCTGGATATAATGCGTACTTGTTAGAGCTAAAAAGTAAATATAATATATGTATGGATTTCCAGAGGTCCAGATGTGACACAATCAGATGACGCAAACAATGCCACCATGTTAGGATGATCATGTGCGATGCATTCACAGACCCACTGTAGGTACCAGATGTGCTTGGCCTGCCAGATTTGTAAACGCAGGACCCCGGGTAGAACTGACAAACCTGGCACATCTGGTATCTACGGCGCCGCTAGCAGCTTGTCCTTTTGCCTCCTACATTTCTGCAAAGTGAACACGGTACCCAGATGTTGTGTTCCATGCCTGAGATCCTGTCCCAGCGTGTGCCTTCGATTCGTTCATACATGAATACGAAGCATTCTCATCAGAAGCATTGATTTTTTTTTTTTTTTTTTTTTTTTAAGAACTGAGTGTGGAGGTGTCATTGAGGAACAGTGATTTAATATATTCAGATTAGCAGTAAGTCTTTCAAACAACCTTCAGTAACTATCGTCAGCCACTAATTTTAGAAAAGGAAAAAAAAACACAATAGCTACTTTGATGCAGTGAATTTGGAAACACATTCACACAGAGACTCCATAGTGAACATAGTAAATATGTTATTTAATCAGTAAGAAGTAAATAAACACAAATTAGCATGCTGTTTCGACTTAATGTTGCAAAGCCTGTTGAATTCATTACAAAATTTGATTTAACCAGAGTTTCCATCAGCTAATTGTAGACAGAACTCCCCCACCCACCACCACCACCACCACCCCATTGACATTGCACAGGTTGATGATGTGTGATCAGTTTTGCAGGTTACAGTAGCGGGAAGTACACCCTTAAAATTTTACACAATTTCAAATATCATGAAATATTTTACTTGCCTTGCTCAAACAAACACACAAAAACTAATGCAAATGGTTTTTATTAGCAAGAAAAAAATAACAACTAAATTCTTGACAGTTTCAACATGTCACGTCCTGGATGTGCTTCTTTATTTTGCTGAAAAATCCTTTTTTGACCGAGATGGAATGATGTACATGCAGGAGGGAGCATGTGGATTTGGAGATGGCTCAAAATAAAAGTAAAGTAAAAAAACAAACAAAAAAACAGTTTTTTATTGTAATAGCTGTAATGGCAACTTATCTGATGTAAGCAGATGTTGTGAAAAAGGAGCAGGTATTATCAGTTTTGTTCATCCTGCTCCTTTCCTTTGCTCAAAGTCTTTTTATTAGTATTTATGCAGAGACTGTACAGACAATATGTTACAGACAGACAACAACAATCCCAACCCCTTGCTTCCCACCCATGCTCCAACAGAGTCCCACCCCTAAAAAAATAAATATATCACTGTGCCATTTAGCAGATTGGGTTTAATTCCGCATACAACCACATATATTGTATACTTTGTAAAAGAAAAGAGGAATACAGTTTTAAACTAGAAAAGCACTCGGAGTGTCATCAAAATCCTTCCTTAACTTTTTGAGTTATCTTGCTAACAGACAGACAGACAGACAAACAAACAAAAGACAAACCCTGATGAAAACATAATTATTTAGGTAATTATACATGCAAATAGAGCAAAAGTGGTTCCTATGAGTCCTAAGTTCTCTATAATAAAAGGTCAGTCAAAACAACATCAATATGGGTGACATTCAAATTCTCTATATCCTGCTCTTTTCTAATCATTTAAATTGGAACGAACAAATGAATGAATGAATAAAATAAATAAATAAATAAATAATTGTCAGAGCTTAGTGACTAAAGAGTGATTTTTAATGCAGTATATCACAAATGCATAGGGTGTTTACACTGTAGTGTTCAATGTCTCAGATCACCTGAAATCAGTCCTAACATTCCTTTTTTTTTGTTTGTTTTTTTTTAAAACTTGTCTTGTCCAGCATCCTAACAGCAGAATGGTGGTCTGGCTGCCTTTTTGCCTTTTTGTGCTGAGCAAAATTGCTTTGCCAAGGGAAACTTCATAAAGTATATGAGGCTCCCTTTGATATTCTGCTGTCTTTATTTTGACTTTTGTTGAACCACATTTCGATGCCCGGATCTGACATGAAGGAACAGGGAGGAGGAGTAGAAAGGGGGAGGAGAGAAGGGGGGAGAAAAAAGGAGAAGAAGATGGCGAAGACCCTCACAAGAGGATATCAGCAATACTAACAATAACAACCATGGTGATAATTATAATTATAACGGTAATAATAACTAGAACCAGAACTGAGTAAACTAGGCAGAAAAAAAAAATTATGTTATTATAAACAGTCATGAAAAAGAAAAAGAAAGTATACAGTATATCAAAACACATAAATGATCTGGTCTTAAGGAAAGTTTTGATATTATTTCAATCTTTTTTATTTTTAGGATTTATATTTTATTGAATCTTAAGTGAAAGCATAGCAAATAATGAGATTTCAATGCACTAGATAGATAGATAGATAGATAGATAGATAGATAGATAGATAGATAGATAGATAGATAGATAGATAGATAGATAGATAGATTTACTTCATTAATCCTCAAGGGGAAATACAAAATACACTCACCGCTCCACAAAAACAGTCATACCACACAATCAATAAATAAATAAATGCGGAGTATAAGTAGCTAAAAATATCTTAGATTAAAAAGAAAGCAGAATTGAAAGACAAAATGTGTTTTCTACCTATCACATAAAAACATAAACCCCCCCCGAGGACAGAAGTGTTCCTGAGCTTCTACCTCCTATATACCCCCACCCAGCTGCTCCTCCTCCTCCCATCTCCTCCCACTTAAAGAGTTACACTGTCTTATTGCTAGCAACATTCCTTTTGACTCTGACTTAGGCAGAATTAAAAAAAAAAAAAAAAAAAAAAGCCTACAGCTGTACATTAAGAAAAATATATATTTAGACTGTAATTGGTGAGTTAGAGGAAAGAAGTGTTTTTATGGTGATGGGCTGGATTAAACACTTATGTACCACAATGGAACTGATGTGGTGTTAAACCAGGATAATCAGATTACATACACCCCTGGGAACTGATGAACCAACTTGGATTCATGGTAAAACATCTTCAAAACTGAAAAAAAAAAAAAACTGAAAAAACTCTACACATAAACCTATTTTATTAGATAATTGTTCTGTTTCTTAAATACATAACAAACCAATTAAATGTTTCTGGTATGGAAATCGTGTACAATCTAAGTGTTTTGGATCTGGCCTGGAAGATTCCCAAGAGACGACAAAACTAGAATCCGAAGAGTAGCATCGCTCCTTTCAGCACAGACTGAAAATATCAACAATGAGATTAAAGGAAGATGCAGACTGATAAACTGGTGTTACCCATGGGTTTGATGGAGTGTTGAAATGGAGGAAAGATTATTAGAAATGTGTCCAGAACTACTGAGACTAACAAGACAAATTAGAGAGAAGTGTTGGGGAGGATCTATATGAGGCGTGAGCTGAGAGAGAGTGTCTGTGTTGATCGTAATATTGTGTCGTTTTAGAGACTTTATCATTTTGAGTTCATGTTTGGATTGAGAGCAGTTTGTCTCTGTCTATTTAAAGATGTTTGGGAGGCATCCCAGGTGTATCATTTATTTTAACAATTGTTCCAACGTGATATCATGGATGGTGTAATTATACATTCCACTTTTAATTAGCGTGTTATCTGTATGCATTATAAGATTTCCGCGTGTATGTTAATATTGCGTCAAATACCAGGTGATTATCAATTATGGTTAGGGTTAGCTGTTATGGATATGTAAACTGGAGATATAGACGTAAATTGACACGTGATCAAATTTATTTATTTACCTTTTTCAAAGATGCAAAGAAACAAAATAAAACAAAATGAAGCAAATTAAGACAAAAACAAAATAACATTGAAATGAACAGAATCTATTTTCAAGTACGTGTGGAAGCCAATAATGTAATAACAACCGATGACGTAATAATGGCCGATAACGTAATAAATTTGCCATTTTTAAAATGTAATAGGCCAAAAACGTAATATCTGTCCAATAACGTAATAAAAGTCCTGAACTGGTAACATAATAGCTTTTGGCCAATAATGTTATAACTTATTACGTTATTGGCTAAGTTATTACATTTGCAAAGAATTTCTTTTTTCCAGGCCAATAACGTAATAACCAGCCAATGAGTTATAACATTTTCGATTCAGGACTTTTATTACGTTGTTGCCCAGATATTACGTTATTGGCTTATTACATTTTAAAAATGGCAAATTTATTACGTTATCGGCTGTTATTACATTATTGGCTTCTACATACATGCAAGTCTGAATTTCCCATGATCTGTGGAAGCCAACAATGTAATAACAACCGATAAAGTAATAATGGCCGATAACGTAAGAAATTTGCCATTTTTAAAATGTAATAGGCCAAAAACGTAATATCTGGCCAATAATGTAATAAAAGTCCTGAGCCGATAATGTAATAGCTTTTGGCCAATAATGTTATAACTTATTACGTTATTGGCTAAGTTATTACATTTGCAAAGAATTTTTTTTTTACCAGGCCAATAACGTAATAACCAGCCAATGAGTTATAACGTTTTTGATTCAGGACTTTTATTACGTTGTTGCCCAGATATTACGTTATTGGCTTATTACATTTTAAAAATGGCAAATTTATTACGTTATCGGCTGTTATTACATTATTGGCTTCTACATACGTGCAAGTCTGAATTTCCCATGATCTGTTTTAAAATGTAATAGGCCAAAAACAAAATAACTGGCCAATAATGTAATAAAAGTCCTGATCGATAACACAATAACTTTTGGTCAATAACGTGATAACTTATTACGTTATTGGCTGGTTATTACGTTATTGGCCTGGTAAAAAAAAATTCTTTGCAAATGAAAAAACTGAGGCAATAACATAATAATATATTAATATCACTGTATTTAAGTTTCATTTATTAGATATAACTGTGATAAAATCTCCCTCTTTCTCTCTCTCTCTCTTTTATTATATTATCCGCTGTTATTACGCTATCGACCATTATTATGTTATCAGTTGTTATTATGTTATCAGTTGTTATTACGTTATTGGCTTCTACATGGTCGAAAAGGAGTAGGAAGAAGTATAAACTTATTTAATGCTACCCCTCAAGTGCTTTTACACCTTTATCACCAACTTAATACAAGAATCAAACAATGCATTTTTCCTAATTTTAGCATCCAACCACAACAAATACATAATTTAGTAATTGAATTATACACAACAATATGTTCATGGCAGTACAGTCATATAAACAGACTCAACAATTCAACAATTTTCTTCAATAATTACAGCATATGTATCAATACAACATTATTCATAAACAAACAGCCCTCACTGTCATTATTAAATACTAAAATAAAATAGCGTTGAATAACACGCGAAAGGATAAATATGCGTACATATAGCACGCCAAATGCCATAAGAACTGGCGTGACATACAACGCGATTTCATGAGATCAGTCGGATTTTTCTCATCTCTGTCTGGACATAGATTTGATGTTCGGAGAGCGTATTTCTTATGTCACACGATCATGTCGCTTAAGGAAAAAGAAAAACACTGCAGAGCCCAAAGCATACCAGTTTCCTGATTAAACAACATGGCTTATGATTTAGATCAGAATATTATGGAATGGCTTGAAAATAAGACTTTAAAAGGATGTTAGGGGTTTTAATTAGAATTAACGAGATCAGGGGTCGGCAACCCACGGCTCCAGAACTGAATGTGGCTCTTTCATCCCTCTGCTGCAGCTCCCCGTGGCTTTGGGGAAATGATTAATGAGTATTTGATTTAAATGTATTTTATTTTAGTTTTAGTTTTATAAATGTAATTCTAAATTTGAAGACTATGGTAATGTTAACCCATAATGACCCAGGGCTACTTTTGTGGCAGTTCCCAAATGAATTTTTCTTTATACTTGCGCTTTCATAGGTGATTGATCACCAGTTATTGTAATATTATCCTCTTTATTTTGCATTTTTTCAGTGAAAGTCAGGTATTTTCCTCTGTTTAATTCACTGATCATGTAGATGTTCGTAAAAGCTCAGATTAAAGTTGAGGGTTATTATATCAAAAACAGACACAACTGCAGAAAATGTGACTTTTTCAGTCAAATCTATCATTAACTGAAAAAGGTTATTATATGAGAAAGAGAAAAAAGTAAAGAAACACTAACCTTTTTAGCAAAATATATAATTAATTGAACATAAACCATGTGTTTCTATCCACTGTCATTGATCCAACTCCATGGGTTTTACTGGTGAATCAATGTTGTAGAAGATGACAGAGCCTCTGAATGTCCAAATGGGTCATATCTGATGACCATGAAAAGATGACGAACTGCATTTTACATCAATTATTTACATGTATTGATAGGATTAGTGGATCAACAGGTATTATACAGTTTAGATCAGTAGATAGTTTTGGTGGCTGGTGGATGTTTGGGTTTTTATGGGTTAAAACAAAACGCGTCTAATTTTTTTAATAAAATAATGGCAAAAGGTTTTAACGGTTTGAAGGTTTGAAACACTGGACAGCTAATATTGAAGATACTGTTGTTGATGAAGATGTTCTTGCTCAGAATTACAAATGGAGACAAATGAAAACGTTCCCAAACCGGACAAAATTTTGTTTGAAACATGGAATGCCATCCCTGACACTTATATGAACATGAAATAGAAGTTCTTGGAGTAAAAATTACATTAACCAGGTAAAATAGATATTTTAATTGGCTGTAATTTCCAAAATATATTTGGCATTGTTCAATAAAAGGATGACACATGGAAACAGATGCCATTTTTGGTTTGCATGTTTGTTTCAGTGCAGGTGGATAGTTTAAATTTGACTTTTTATTTCATAAATACTGTACGAGGAGGACTCAAGTAGACAGAGTATTTTATTTGAAGATAACCTTCAATAACCTTTTTTTTCAGTGTCCAAAATGTTTTTATTGCATGCAGAAATAAAATTTGGTTCTCTCCATAGCAGTTCATTGATTTCATGAATGCAACGCGCTATTGTTGTTTTTTTTTTTTTATACAAAGCATAAAGGTAAAAAAAATTATAAGCAGTGTTATGTTCATTTTAGATGTCGTAATGGTTTTGTGGCTCCTGGTGTTTTCAGATCCAAATGGATGGATGTCAATTAGACATTTAGCATTTATATATAACCTCCTGAGAGCCAGAAAAGTAAAAGTTTTGGCTTTTTTACATTAAATAATTAATGTCATGCTGTTTCCTTGATTGGAAACAGTGAGCATTTTTTTTTTTCTTAAGTAAAGCTGTGAAATGCTTTACTCTCCTATAGAGGACAAAATGCATTTTGTAGTCCTCAGAGGAAAGTGCTACATATGCAAAAAAAAAAAAAAAAAGACTAGATATGTGTCCTCTGTAAAGTTGGTGAAATGACCCTTTTTTTTTTTTTTTTTTTTTTTTTTTTTTTACATATTTATGTATTTTTGGTTATACAGAATACAATGGCAATATAAAAAATACAATACAATATTAATATAACAACATGAACAGAACAGAACACAGCCAGGGGGCAAAATATGTAGGTAGAAATAATACATCAGTTTATGCAAAGATCATAAGTGTTACATAGAACAGTGGTTTTGATAGCTTTTTTATTTTTAGAATATTGAAATGACCCTCTTAAGTGGTTCAGAAAATAAATGAATGACATCATTTATTAACTGTGGTGATCTGTTCGTCGGTCGTCTATCACTGGTGCCATATCTTAACTTAATATTAATTACTCTTGGATTTTTCATTATACTGAAATAATAATACATGAATATATGTCACTAAATGTGATGTGAAGTTATTGAGTTACATCTTTTTCTGTTATTTTAATTGAGACACTGGCTCTTGGTTTAAATGCCGTTTTGTGCTTTTACATACGGGGTTCAGAAATAATTGTACTTTTTTCTTTTATTCAGACATGGTATAGTTGTAGATGTTACCTGCTTTTGCGGGGGTTTGGATGATTTGAGAATACTTGCTGTCGCGTTCCGGAGTTCTGCTTCCATCCCTGGTCTTGGATTTTATGGCATGCTAGATCTGTGGCATGGATATTTTCCTCTTGTAGTATTTTTTTGGGTGTAATGGTGAAATTTAGTCCTCTTGTTAACACTGTTCTGTCTGATTCCATAAGGGTGCATTTTGATAGATTCTACAACCATTTTCTTTTTTTTTCTTTTTTTTTTATTAGTGATAGTTAACAAGACAATGTGGACAGAAAAACAACAACAACACACAAAGGGAAAATCCAATAAATAAACAAACAAACCAAAAACAACAACAACAGAGACAGAGTATTGACAAACAACAACGACAACATCATATTACAATGAAAAGGATCATAAATGTAAATAGCAACTAAACAATCTAGCTTGGTTAGGTGCGATAGGGAAAAGGGGGAGAGGGGGGTGTGAATGAAAGTGAGAGAGAGAGAGGGGGGAGTGAGGGGAAAAATAATAATTGCTATAATAATAGAAAAATATATAATAATAATACCAGTAGCCTAATTTGCTAGTATTATTATGGCGGCAGTAGCAGCGGAGGCAGCCACAATACAACAATGAGTTAAGTAATTTAATATTTATAATAATGTGTTTGTATCAGTTACTGTTTTGAGTTTATAAACTAATATGGCTATGGGGGGGGGGCGGAGCCCAGCATGCAGAGCCCAAGGAGAGGCAACCATTTTCATTGATTTTGAAGTTTGTTTGTCTGTTTTTATTTCTTCTTTCTATTAGTTAAGTGTTTTTTTTTAACCTTCTGTTTATTGTTTTTTGTTGTTTTTTTACATATAAAAAAAAAGAACATAGTTCCGACATATGATACAAAAGTCCATCACACAGACAAACAACAAGCGGAACAAATCCCCCCTCCCTTGGCACACATTCCCTCCAAATCACAGGAAAGATAAAAATAAACAAATAAATAAACAGTAAATAAAATGCAAAATAGAAGTACAAAATTTCCACTTTAAATGTTACGAAAAAAAAACAACAACTGTACATCAAAATACTCAGTCAAGAGAAACATGACAGATTGCACTATTAACATAGATCAGAAAAGGAGTCCATGTCTTTTCAAAAGTGTTCGAGGCTCCAGCTAATGTCAAATGAATTTTTTCCAGTTTGAGAAAATAAAGTACTTCCTTGATCCATTTTGAGAAGGTTGGTGGAGATGAGGATTTCCACTTTAACAATATAAGCCTCCTGGCCATTAAAGATGTAAATGCAATCAAGTCTTTGTTAGCAGAGGTAAATTTAAACGGAGCTGATACAACACCAAACAAAACAGTAAAAACATTAGGAGCAATTTTCTTTACTGTTCCCGTTGACAAAACATCAGTTAATTGTTTTTTGACCTTGGGGTTGGGACCCCACATGGGGTCGCTTGGACTTCATATGAGGTCACCTGAAATTTCTAGTAATTGATTTTTTTTTAAAAATGTAAATAAATTACTAATAAAAAATACTTTTTAATGATTCAATATATATTTCATTATAATTAAAACACCACACATTTTTCCTAATAAAAGTCAAGTTCAAATAAAATGCAGGATCTAACATCTGAGAGGGCATATGTTGATAGACCCAATCATGTGACCTCATGTGTTACTGCGCTTCAACCTGCCCAGACACAGTCAAAACAACAAATGGACTGAACAGACAATGGAAAGATTTCTTCACCTGTCTGGCCCTGCTAACACATCTCCAAGAGAAAAATGTCTGTTTTGAATGTCTGGGGTCACCAGAAATTTGTGATGTTCAAATGGGGTCATGAGCCAAAAAAGTTGGGGAACCACTGTGTTAGTTTGTTTAGTTTTTTTGATCTGACGTTGCTTTGTTGTGCCAAATCATATGTGTGTTTTAGGAGTGCGTTTATTTCTTCTTTGTTCTACTCCAATGTAGTGATGTTTGAAATTGTCCATGTCCTCTTTTACTTGTGTGCCGGTAGCAGGTATTCTCAAATTAGCCAAAGCCCCGCAAAAGCAGATAATATCTATAACTATACCCTGTCTGAACAAAAGAAAAAAGAAAAGTATAACTACATTAACAGAAGACAAAATGAAGATCATTAGAGGGGTTCAGAAATATTTCAAAGTCGGCATGAAATCTGCTCATCAAACATGACATCTCTTCAAATGTCATATTAAAGTTAAATAGGTTTGTTTTTTATATTATTTGAAGATCGGAAATAGAGTATGTTTACAATATGACAAGCTCGTCGCCTGCAGGAGAGTCACAGTCGTAGACACAGATAGAATTAGCGGTTTTATTTTAGTCACCATAAAATTAAACTGCCAAATGAATGTTTATCGGCTGATAATGAAAGAGAAGCCCACAAAACGAAATTACTATCTGAAATTTACTTTAAGCTTTGCTAATAAATCAGAGAAAGGAGAAAAAAAAGACATGGTAACAGATATGTCAGAGAATTTTACCCCGATAGAAAACGAGATCCACAACAGAATAGTGATCCCATGGGCTGTAGACCTCTAAAGCACAGGTGTCAAACATAAGGCCCGGGGACCAAATCTGGCCTGTCAAAGGGTCCAATCCAGCCTGTAGGATGAATTTGTGAAATGCAAAAATTACACTGAAGATATTAACAATCAGTGGTGTAAAAATCCTTTTAATTCAGGTTCCACATACAGAACAATTACATCTCAGTTGGGTCAGACCAGTAAAATATTATCATAATAACCTATAAATAATGAAAACTGCAGATTTTTGTCTTTGTTTTAGTGTAAAAAAAAAAGTACAATTACATGAAAATGTTCGTATCAACAAACTATCCTCTTACAAAAAAAGTGAATAACCTGAACTAATATGACCAACCCGAAATGTTTAAGAGAAGTAAATGCAGTTCTATTAATATTCTGCCTGTTACTAAATGTTTTGTGTATTTGTAATTGTAATGTAAGTTGTAATGCACATGTATAAATGATAAATGGATAAACTGAGGCAGAATATTGTTAAAATTGCACTGAAGACATTTAAAGTTGTTCATGTTATTCAGATTTTTAAAGAAACATTGTAGATGTAAACATTATCATAATGCAATTTTACTTTTTTCACTGCTATTATTTTACTGATCTGGCCCACTGGAGATCATATTGGGCTGAAAATGGCCCCTGAACTAAAATGAGTTTGACACCCCTGCTCTAAAGGGACTTTTTCAGGTTCCATCCTCTTGGATTTCTGATCTGGAATTGTATTGTTCTCTTAGTTATGAGCTAAAGTCCCAAACTGTAGATGAGGGTAGGGACATAAACTGACTGGTCCATCAAGCTCCTTCATCAACCCTGAGATACTTGAACTCCTCGAGCTACTTCAGCTGAAGGGAACATATAGTCCGTCTGCTTTTAAAAGCAAGAGAAAATGTAATAATATATAAATATAAAAAGAAGAATGGTTAGAGATAGACTGTCGATGCTTGGATCTTTTGCCAATCTCCTTCCTTTGTCAAACCCAAATGAATTATAAAATTGTTAAAATTAAATAAAATATAGTAGTTTATGAAACTATTTGCATATTTGCCCCAGTATACTTACATGCAGCAAATGCAGCAGATTCATAATGTGATTACGCATCTGAGACTGCACACAACTAGATTATGTTATCGATCTCATTTGGAGGCATTCTTTCATCCTCTAAACGAAGATGAAACAGTGGAGTGAGTGAGAGACACAGAAATGAACAGAGTATGAGAACTGGCGAAGGAGGGAGGGCACAATTCAGATCGAAAGACAGAAGAAGAAGGGGAAGTGAGGCGGAGGGGTTGTCTTGGCAACCAGCCACCACTTCCTGTATCTTCCTGTCAGGGTGTGCATCAAAGCCCGAATGCATTTTGCTTTTCCACTAGACTCTGAATGAAGGAATTAGCAAGGGCTCAGTTCCAGCTATTTATAGCCCCTAAGCCAGAGAGATGAAGGGGGTGGGGGTTGAGGAGGGATGCATGCGTCGGTGGGTTTTAGCATTCAGTGTGTGTGTGTGTGTACACATGCGTACGTACGTGCATCCGCATCGCATGATCTTAATAATCTGTGTTTTTGTGCATTTAGTCACATTAATGTAGGTCATTTGTTTGATCGACTCCTGCTCCCTTGTATCGTCTCTTTTCTTCACGCATTACGACCCTTTTCATCAAACTTCTCTGCAAATTACCACCGTTTTTTTGCCTCTCTGCGGTCCTTTTTTTTTTCTGAAGTGCATCCCACTGAAAATTCTCATGGCTTCCCAGTCATCACCGCATGCTGTGGATGAGCAGTGAAGGCAGAAATAGGATTTAGCTGTAGACAGTCCATTTAAATGATCTTTTTAGCCCTAGGAAGGTGAATTGACTTTACAACAGTGCTTAAATAATACGCTTTCATCCTTCCACTGTTCATGTTCTTTTGGCTTGCCTTCTGTAGCAGCTCTCCAGTACAATCTGGTATATCATCTGATTTAACTCAGGGATTGATGAAGTACATCTAATGGGATTTGATGAAGTCTGATGTTCCCTGCCCTATCAATTAAACATTCCATTAAAAATAAGCACCGTCCCACAGGTGGGGCAGTGGTTCAGACTCACACTGAGGAACAGGGGTGCCTTCGGGCCGAGATTTATATCCCAGAGTACTCCTTGAACTCTTTGTTCCACGTTCTCTTTAATGTGTAAATGTATGTTTAAAGTGTAACTGTTAAAAGATTTGTGAACCAAGGCTTTTACAGCTGAAGCCTTGTTAATTAAGAGATTATTATTCAGGAAACCATATCTTTTCTCTCTGTAGAACGAGGATTTTACCATTAGTTTGAGATATTATACCGTATGTCCCAAAAAAAATTACAATTGGACTTTCAAAATAATTAAACAATCTAAATGCTATGTCAGGGTATAAAACTATAACTTGTTCCCTACATCTTGCAGAAAACCCCATTTAATTTGGTTCAGTGGTCATGGAGGAATGTGGATCTTTGTAAAGCATGTCATGGGTTTGTTTCTTGTAAATTTGGCACTTGGATGCTCTTGGCATCCATATGAACGAAAAGATTTTGCTCACAACTGACAGGGTGTGAGCGTTTATATTATTTTGTTTTAACCAAGAACCAAATTTTTTTAGTTTTTACCCTTAGGGGTCCACGGTCATGGCCCCGTGACTGAATCACATGACATTTTCAACACGTCGTAGTATTAGAAGTCGGTCATGAAGACCCATGGGGACAATTGCATTTGAAAGTGCGGACTTTGAAATGCTTTTTATTTGACGTTGATAGAGCAAATACAACTGGAGATATGATTGTTTGAACTCAGAGCAAACAAACATGAGTAAAAGTATGAAAATGAGGTGAGGTGGCGTTAGATTTCTGACCATATCTATGTCATTTTTTGTCCTTTTTCAAAACGGAAAAAACTGGCCGAATCTGCGGATTCTAATCCACAGACTGCATTAGCATTACCGGTAAGGGTGAGAAGGGGTTAGAAAACGCCTATGTAAAGGTATGCTTTTATGTCAAATATTTGAGTATAGTTTTAATTTATTACAATTTTGATTTTATATACCTAATATTTGGAACCAATATTCACTTCTAAAGTCTTTGAAAAGGTTTGTTAAGCATCTTTGTGTTATTTATGAAATAAATTACATAATTTTTTCAAATCGGATTTTATATTTTTTGAGTGTTTTTTGGCCTTTTGTGTTGATATGGTAGATTAAAGTGAAAAAATAATAGGCAGATGAGATAGATGAAGTCGTGCTGGAAAAAAACAAACAAACATGGCTATAGTAAACATTTCTTTATATAGTATATAACAGCAAAATCAAAAGTACTCAAAGACAGCCAAAACAGGCTCAGACCCCTAAGGGTTTAGGGAAGAGTTCAGTGTAAATATGTAAATATATAAATATTATTGTTCATGATTGTCTTGATGACAAAAGAGAGAAAAAAGAAAACAGAAAGCCAACAAGTGGGAAGAGCTCAATCCAGTCTTCCATGAGTTAATCATTTAACATCTTTCTTTAATCATTCATTTTCGCACCTTACCAGTGTCTGCAAAACTTAGAAATCTGCTTCCTTTTTTATGTAATTCATTATTCATTTCATTAGTTGAAAATGAAAAGAAACAAGCAGTCACTTTTTAAAAGGAGATATTTTTGTGTGAGAACACAATGAACAACTTCGTACTTGCAAGGCGTGAACACAATGGACAACTCGTCTCCTTATAAAACTTGGAAGGAAGGGACTCCTGACATGCTTTACAAAGACCCCCATTTTTTCCTGACCACTGAAGTAAATCCAATGGGGTTTACTGCAAGATGGAGGTAATAAGTTACAGTTTCATGCCCTGAAATTGCATTTTGATTGATGCTCTATTTTTAAAGTTATCATTGCAGAAAGTCCGATTGTAACTTTTTTTTGGACATACGGTAGAATATGACCACCAGAAAGACAGCTGTGTTTTGGAGTGTCTATGTTGTGTACTTAGTAGTATTGAGAAAAGACATTATAATTCCACCGTCTCAAATTATACTCGCCAGGTATAAACTGAAAAGGAGTAATTATTTCACTTATTTAGCCTGATATTTCTGGTTATTGAACTAGAATAACTGAAATTAAGCCTCTCATCATGTTGGAATGTATGATAAACACAGACCAAAGTGCATGAAAAGGAAAATCCTTAAAAAAAGTAAACGTGTGTCCACATTCATTCATGGATTTTTATTGTGTAATACCTGCCTGAATACACAGTAACATACAGGAAACCAAACTGGTGTAATGGAAGCCCAGGTGGTCCCAATAGCAGCGTTCAGCTCAGTTTGATCACACTAGGCATTTTCCTCTTCACAATGCTCAATCAGTTCTCAGTGGGGTTTAAGTAAAGCGAATTGGCTGACCAAGAAAGCACGTTCATGTGGTGGTCAGCATAGTGGTGGTTTCTGTTTGCAGGTGCCAAATCCTGCTGAAACAAAAACTCCAAACCTCCAAATACTCTTTTGGCTGATGGAATCAAGTTTTACAGGATTTCCATGTAGACTGCTGTGTTGGCTGCAGGCTCTTGGAGAATGGATAGGGTCCAACACCTGCAGATGATGTAGATCCCAAACCATCACAGACAGTGGAAATTACACATCTTTCAAACAGATACGGGTCTTGGCCTCTTGTATATGTGCAGCCTTTGAGACATCATACCAATTCCATCTACCAGGGATCTCTGCTACATCGTCAAACTGGCTCTTCCTTAGAGCTAATTCACCTCTGAGCCACAGCGTGTTCTTTCATTTGACTTTCCTGAAAGATTTTTTGATGCAGCCGTCTTGGAACAGCCATATTTTTTAGCAATGACCTTCTTTGACTTGGCGTCTTGGTGGAGGGTGCCATTAATTGTTTTTCACCCATGACTGCAGCGATACATTTACTTTGATAAATGTATTTTGGCTTTAGGATCAATCTTCCAAACTAATGTTTTGAGACAAGGTGAATACACACATTTTGTGTTGCAGATTTCGAGACATTAGTGAATATATTTGTATATATTTGAGCTATGTAAAGCATATGTACGGTTTTGCATTTGAATATGGGTGCTTCTATGAAACTGGGTTCATTTTGGTGTCTGGCACTTAGCCAGCTTTTTAGACCCAATAATAAAAGAGAAATTTAGACATATTTCGCCCCAGGATGTACCTGATGATGACCTCAGATAAATGCAAAAAAATTATACTCTTGCTCTGAGCCATCCCAAAATTAATGAATTTTTAATCAAATATTGAGGCCAAAAATAGGACCAAAATTAGGACATGAAAAACTACCTAGGTGTCAGTGCATTTGATCTGGAAAACATGCTTGAAATGGTGTTATATAGCGCTATAAATAAAGACACTGTGTTAAATTTGATGATCCAAGTGTTTTTTCTAATTCAGACATGTGGGTTTTTCATGAATCTCAGTCTCATTCCAGGTTTCATGCGCAACCCATCGTGTCTACTTATGTTACATGCAGAACCTGCCCAGTTAAACACAAATAAATCGCGAGTGATTTTGCAACAGCAGTCATTTTTGTGAAACACCAAAATGTACCAGTGACAGAATAAAAAGATATTCAAAATTATAGTAGTGCATAATTTCCATGTCCTTTTTACTGTTACATGCAGATTTTTGCATGCGTGCGTCAAACAAAAATGTGTTATATGTGAAAAATAGTTTCTCTTTTATCTCAGTAAATATTTATTTTTAAAACAGACCCAAAGTGCTTTCAAACTTGCTTCATAACATTCATCTACATCTGGTTTGAATTTTTAGCCCCTCTGTCCTGCTTTTAGGGAACAGTTTCACAGAAGCACCCATAAGCAGTTAGCATTTTCATGTTACTCCTATTGTGTAGATGTGTTTGTACTCTGTCCAATTAAAGACAAAAACCTTACATACTCTGTTGAATGACTATAGAAGACAGACTACCATTAAGGTAGCTGTTCTGTTACCTTGCAACAGTAAATGTTCCTTGAAATTATTGCACTGCATTAAGTCTTACAGAAAATCTGCAAAATAAACAGCACAGCAGGAAATTAACACTATTTAAATTGACAGATTCAACAGTGGTGGAGAAATTCAAACTCACCCCATAGTTTTACCCTTCTCTGACTTTTGCTGTCAGATTCAGAATCTTGCTTTCCTCGATCCGGATCTGCGGACAATGGTTCTGGTGTCCAAGGTTCACAGCCATATTGGGCCAAAATCAGTGGCTTCCAACCTTTTTTGGCTCGTGACCCCATTTTAACATCACAAATTTCAGACATTCAAAACTAAGACTTTTTTTTGCTCAAGTTAATTTGTTTTTGATCATGTAATAGTTTGCTATACTATGTTGCAAATAAATGTTAATTTTGGACGACATTTAGTCTATATAATGTATATTATTATGGACGGAGGCAGAAAAGCCAGGTGTAGATTACTGCACAAAAGTGAGAATTTTATTTTCCTTGGTCAGGATATGTACAGTCAGTCCAGCTTGGATTTACAAGGCTGACAATTAATACTGAACAAACAAGAACTCAAACTATGAATTATGAAAGAGCTGCAGCATCTGAAACCGACCACAATGAACATTTGAAAGATAAACTGTACCACAGTGCTTCAGTTTCAGCTTCAGAGTTTGTCATGTCTTTCATGTATTGGAATCGTCTCTCTCAACTCACCATATATTTTTTATTAGTAGGTTTTATTTTTTATTTTTATCAATTACTAGAAATTCCAGGCAACCCCATGCTTCTGCCACCATTATGTTCATCAGATGCTGTTTCCTGTAGGTTCGTCTTAAATTCAGCTTTAAGGTGTTTTTACACTATTCGACCAATCATGGACAGACACACTCACTCCATCCTCCATCTTGGACCTATGAGTTATGATACTTGTACTATATAAGGTTTGGACAATGGGAAGTACATTCAGAACCAGATTGTTCAGTCTCCTTGTACCGAACAATCTCTGTTCTCACAAGCCTTTTCCAATAAATGTTTCCTGTGTAGCGGGTCCTCAGAGTCCTCTGAGTGTTCCTCCGTCTTAAATATCTTTCTACACCTACTCACAGATAAAATCCCTAGGAAAAAAGAAAACCGTGTAAAAAAAATAAAAATAAAAATCTGTAAATTTTACAATACAGAAATGCATTAGGGTACAGAAATAATATCATTCATAATCCTCCCCTGATACTAAGTAATACTTTTGCTGCTGGGTTTGATTTGTGTCTTTCTGAATTTGATGTGGAAATGCTTTAAACTTTAAAAGCTGCAGGAGCCAGAAACCAGGTCTAAACCAAGAGATGAAGTAGAAACATAGATGACCTGACATTGTTTCAGAGGATAAACACAGAGAGCCGTGTTGCTTCTGTTTCAGCCAAAGAGTCGATATTTAGAATCACATCCAATGGAAACTTTATGGTGATCGGTAATTAAAGCCATTATGCGCTCAGCTAACAATCCTGCATCTCGGAAAGTACCCGCGATCGGTCAAAATCTTGTGGTAGAATTACGTGAACGGACAGAAGAAGAGGTGTGTAATTCTTGTTTCCCTATCAGACCATTTGAATTATAATGTTGTGAAAGGTAACTGTAGAATTTTGTCCCATTGAAGCTCTGTAACTAATGCTCTACCCTAACAATCACAATAAACAGGATTCAGTGTTTGTACATTGCCAGTTTTGCAGATCCTCATAAATTGTGGTCCACTCTCAGTGTATCTGCCTTTTATAATTAATCCTCTGCGTTATTGATACAGTTCACATTCTCAACTGCTGACTCAGGCATTTCAATGCAGCATGGTCAGCTATCCTGTTACCATGTTGTTGATGAGAGCATTTGAAAATTACTGAGCAATGCTGCGAGCTGGAGATAAGCCTGGATGTGGATTGTAGTGCAGTGTTGCAATATTTTTATTGAATTGTAGTACTGAATAGAGTCATTTCCTTTATTTTTAAATAGAAATAATGTCCCACGTTTTGATATACTAGAAGGAAAAACAACTTTTGCATGTAAGACTGCTTGGTTTTTTTTAGGGACAGTAGCATCTATCTGCTATCTCAATTCCCTCTGTCTGTGGAAATTGGAAACAGATTGTGTTCCAAGACTGCAAGCACACTTGTTATTAAAGTAACCTTGAGAAAAAGAAAAAAAAAGATACAGAAAGATCAAAGAGATAATAACCTGTGAGGCACATAGCGAAAAGCAGTATTCAGCCGTCTGGTGATTAATACCGGCTGTGATTTGTCTTAAGGCCGTGTTACTGAGCATGCACATGTATGCAAACACTCAACACATGCAGCGCTCATTTTGCATTAGGAAGTACTGTATGTTGCTTTTCCGCTTTTCCTCCCATCCACCTTTCTCTCCCTCACTCTCTCGTCGCCCTCTCTGATTTCGCTCGCCCACATACACACTCCATCTCTTTCACTGCAGCTCAAAGGGCCATCTCTTCAGGGCTTCTGAGGCTGAGGTGGCCAGTGGCGGTGAATGCAAATGAGCTGTGCCCCCTTCTGCACACGCGCTAACACAAACACATAGAAGCACACATTCACACATAGCTCCCCCTGCCAGCTCAAAGAGCCTCCCAGAATGGAAAGAGAGAAAAAAAAAAAGAGAGATTAATAGAAAGAAAGCATGAAGGAATAAATAGAGAGAGCAGGAGGTTATCCAGAGGTAAGGTCTCCTCCTCTGGTGGAACAAGTCTGCTAATATGTTCATGCAGGAGAAAGTCAATGCATCAATGCAATTCATCACTTGTTAGAGTAGCTGCTGGGTCCAAGCTGACGCTGAGGATTAATGACTAGAAGTTCAGTTTAATCTATCGAGGATCATGTCTGCAGCTCCAGCACCTGGTCCTGTGCAGCACGCCCCGCTGCGCTTACACATGCACAACCATGTTACGTTCACACACACACACATGATATAACACATCGGACTTGTGCTGTATTTTCAATTACAGCCAGGAAAGCAACAGCATGTTCAGCATCGCAACAGGCACTGCAGTAAATTTCAGCCCCACACTGCTGACAGATGCACACCCGTACAAATGGATCTCAGAGCCTCATGAGCTGTGTGTGAAACAGGCCCACACTGTAGATGTCATCGCCATTTCTAAGGAGGCATGTGCAGGAGGCCTGCGCAATGTCAAATAAGGCAAACGAGCTGAGAAAATTAGCAAAGAACAGGACAAAACTGTTGATTGATTGGATTTATTTTGACTACGGAGAGGAGGATGTTGCGCAATAATAAGGTTCCTTCTTGTTGAATCAAACATTTGACAGTAAATAATGTAGTAATAAGTAATTGCACCACTCAGCTGGTTTGACATTTGGTCGACTCAAGCTACATAATGTCAAGAATTTATATTTTATTATTACGTTTAACCCTTTCATGCATGAATTATGAGAACCTTAATCAAGATTTTTTTTTTTTCCTGAGTGTTTTTATTCTTCTTTAGGCATGAAAAAAACAATGTGATTCAACATTTTTTTTTTTTATGAACCTATTTTTCATGGAGTTGCAAAAATGTCCACTCAGCTGGACACCATGCGTTTAATTTTTGAAGCAAAGAAACATGTATTTACTGATATACTGTGTGAGAACTATGAACTTTTTTTTTTTTAATGCTGCTAATCTGATGTTTTCTGATGTCACATTTTAACATACTCTAAAACTAGTTATTAATCACTCTATGGAAATAATACACAAAAAAACAACTTTTTGTTAAAAAAAAAAAAGAAAAAAGTTAAATACAGTCTAATAATCATAACAAGCAATTGATTTACACTAAAACATGTTCGTGCAGATGAGGTTTATCAAGAACAGTAAAGTTACACTAATGGTATGAATGTCAGTGTATGGGATGATGCATAAGTGTCCACTGTGTTGGCTGATATGGAACTAAAACAACAAAATCCATGAATATACAAGAGAACAACTGTAGAATAACTGTCCACTGGAGTGACCACTATGCATGAAAGGGTTAAATGTTAAATGCAGATGTACCTCTATAATACCATCAATATATGTCAATTTAGATTATCGTTATTCACTTACATCATTATTTAGATGTTTCAGACAAAAATATTGGTTATTACTTATTTTTTCATCATTTAGTTTGAGGATGTTCTGTTAAAATAATGCTATTCTTTAATGAATACAGCATTTATTTCACATCAGTACTCACTGGACAGGCTCATCTCTGTATAGTTTCACCCAGAAAGACCCAAACATCCACTGATCTAAAATGTTTAATACCTGTTGATCTACTAATTCTATCAATATGTGTAAAAAATACAGTTGGTCATCAGATATGACCCATTTGGACGTTCAGAGGTTCCGCAGTTACCGTGGAAACACAGTCATCTTCTTTAACATTGATTCACCATTAAAACCCATGGAGTTGGATCAAAGACAGTGGATGGAAACACTTGTTTTATGTTCAGTTAATGAAATATTTTACCAAAAAAAGTCACGTTTTCTTCAGTTTTCTCTTTTTCTGATATAATAACCCTCAACTTTAATCCGAGCTTTTATGAAAAGGTACATGATCACTGAATTAAAAATTGAACAATACGTGATTTATACTTAAAAATGTCAAATACAGAGCATAATATGAGAATAAATGGTGATAAATCAGTTAAGAAAGGTTAAAAAAAGAGAAAAATTCATTTAGGAACTGACACAAAAGTAACGCTGGGTCTTTATGGGTAAAGACTCCTCCAATTTGATCCACTCTTCCTTTCTTCCCTCTTTCATTTTTTGAGTGCAACAATTTTAGAAAAGGTAAATAATGAAAAGATTTTAGTGAAAGACTTTATAGAAGATGATGTTGCACAATACAAATTTGTATTCTAGTTGAGTTAAACAGTTTATTCATCTGTAAACTGAGGTAAATAATGGAATAATAATCACAGCGCTCACCTGTTTGGTCCACTTAAGTTGCATCATATGAAAGCTCAAGAAATATATTATTATTACATTCATAATACATGCAGATGTGCTTTTCTATGAAATGAGAGTTTATTATTATTACTGATCCCACAACAGGAACACAAATAATACATTTATCTCAGTTTAAATGTTGCAGACAAAATATTATGTTTTTTTCTCAAGTATCTATCATATAGTTTTCAGATTTTTAGTTAAAACAGTTCTCAGGAGATTTTTTTTTTTTAATAAATGCAACATTTATTTCACATCAGCAATCATTGCACAAGCCCATATCCGAATAGTTTAAGGTTCTTCCGCCTCCATCAGCCCTTCCCTTCTTCCTTCTCTCATTTATTTCTAATGTCTGTTTCTCCCTTATGCATAAATGCAGCGTAAACACACAAAAACACTGCTGTGCCTCTAAAAATCTGATCAGTCATAGATGTATATGACAGCAGTTCTGTTTACACCAGGGAGTGTGCAAGATTTTCAGGAAAAAGTTAAAAAATGAAAAGTTCCAAATTCTTTATTTTAATGAGAATATTAATAAAAGAGTAAATGTATCTTATTAATAAAGTAAAATTACCATCTAAAACTTTCTGGCAGCGGCAGCCACTGCTTGATTGTACAGCAAACGAAGAATCTCCAGGTTTCGTCTCTGGGTGATGTTGGTGTTTTAGTATGATACCGCTTCAGGGAGACAAGGTGCCTTTAGAGAGAGAGATGGCAATTGAACTGTCCACAAGCATTAGAATAACATGTATTCTGTTATATCACTCCTGTCAGCGCGGCCTTATTTCCCAGGAGCCTACTTTATTTGTGCGTAAAAGTTTAACAGGATTTTGATCCCATTTTAGAAGACCTTAGTGGGACAAATGAGTATAAATGGAAAATCTGCGGTGGACTTATAAGTCAACTTTAAGAGACATAATAAAGTGGACTTTTCCTATAATAGGATATGTACAGCTGACACAAATAGGAATAAGAACAGATGAACAGCTAAAGAAAGACACAAAGAAAGTAATATATATATATATATATATATATATATATATATATATATATATGAGCATGTGTCTACATCCAGCTGTCCCTCCTGGGTCTTTGACCTAAATTACTCCCCCTGCTCCGTGATGGTGCTCCTTCAGTGTCCCACTCATTCACAATTAGGAGCACTAGCTCATCCGCTCCCTGGTTAGTAATGTCCCAGTGCTGCAGCCCGCGGTGGAATAAGCTTTTACAAGGAGGAGGAAGAGATGGATTGAGATGGAGGCAGGGGGGAGGCATGGCAAAGGGTCAGCCCTAAACAAGCTTTGTGCCTGGCCATGTTTTTGTCTGCACTCCCAGCACAAGCAACAGAAGACACACTGATACTGATACTGATACTGCTGCTGCTTCTCCAGACGACTCCTGTGTTTACTGTTAGTCTGTGGATAATGTCGTGTAAAACTGAAATTTAATTCAAAGTGCACTTGTTAAACAGCCAGAACAGCTGTTAACCCTATAACACCAAACGTATCATATTTGATACATGAGTTTTGAAGCCCTCTACATGAAAAGTGTGATTTTTTTTTTTTCCTTAAAAATGTGATGTATACAATTAGATACATGCAATACACAGATAATCTACCAGGAGGGAGGAATTTGTTCACCAGAGGCCTTTCCAGTGACACTACAAGACTGTCATTAATGAGGAAGGAGGCAGAACTTTGCCAGTTTTGAAAAGGAATGACCAATTTGTCAGACATGTTTGTGTTACGTTATGTTTTTGTTTGTTCAAAAATATTTGAGTATTAAGGCCTGATGTATCAAAAAAATTAATATTGTAGAAAATTGAAACTCATACATGGAAATAAAGATTTGAAAAACATTTTTTTTGGTTTTTCAGAAGGACCAATAAAGGCTCCAGTGTCAAAGAACTGGAATTTTCTGTCAGTGATTTAATGGTTCAGGCTTTACAGGACTTTACAGTATTAGCCATATTTCTAAACACCACTGATTTATCAGTATTCTCTGTTAATAGACAATAGCACATGTACATAACTGTAAAATAACTACTTTGTCACATTAATTTTAATTTATTCCATCTAGAAGTGCATGTTTAATCTTTTAATATTACAGCCACTTAAAAAAAAACAAAAAACACTAAAGGTGAGATCCATTTTAATTTCAATCTAAAAATCAACAGACTCACTTTTAAGGCAGATCCAGGCAATGTTAAGGCATTTGCTGAATAAATGAATTCAACCATTTATTTAATGATGTTAAATTGTTAAAACTGAAAAAGCAAAATACTATTTCCACAATCTACAAGTCCATTTGCTTCACTCAGATGTAAAACTCTTCAGCCAGGTGTCTGTGAACTATCAATAGCATCACTGTAGGTTTAAATAAAAGATTGAAAGGGGGATGTTAGAAAAGACAACAACTGTTGCATCAAATGGAAACAGATTTAGTGTTAAAGCAGCATCAGGAGATCAAAGTGTACAAGAGCAGACATGTGGCAGTAGTGATCTCAGCTCATACTAGAAGGTTATTACACAGATCACCAACAAGCCTTTGTTTAGGGTACGCATAGCTCAGGGGATGAGAGACTGTTCAAACTCAGAAACATAGATTGGTCCCTTTGTGTTGTTCACGAACAAAAGCAAAGAAAGACGATATGCCGTAGGGATAGGCCCTGAGATGAAAAACTACATGAAATGGCAACAGTACAACTGAACCTGTCGGCATTCTGATAACTCACCATAACAACCTCCTCTGTGTTTCTCTAGTTTCCCTTTACCTTCTCCACCTTCTCTATATGTCAGACAACGTAGAGTCTTCGCTGTTCAAAGGTTAGCCCAATAAAAAGCACACACAGCTCTCCTGACTGGAAATGTCAAAATGGGTAAAAAGAAGGCTTCTCTCAACATACGTGTTATCTTTTACATGATGGAACACACACTAAGCGCATCACACTGTTAGACTGACTAAGCTCCTTCACAAACACACATTCTTTTATTTGAGCTGATGCACGACGGCAATTTTTTCAGATGCAAAACAATTATTACCCTTGATAAAACTGGAATTCCTGATTTGTGCAAGCAAAAGTGACCATCAACATGAAAAAGTACATTTGCACACACCATTTATCAGGTGGGCAAATTTTTTTTTTAGCTAAATATCTCTATTTTATGGAAATGTTATCCTTTTTAAAATACCACTTGTAGAAAAAAAGTTGCAACTGATTTTATTGATTTTACTTTTTACACCATAGCCATAGCTGGAATTTGATGCTAAAAAATATATCAAAAAAATGTGTTCAATCTGTTGATTATATAGATGATTGTTGAGTTTCAAGTATTAGATTTTCATTATTTTGTGAATATTATTGATATTTATGAGTTTGAATGATTGTGAGTTGCGTAAAAGGCCCTGTCAATGTGTTACCACAAAAATACCAATTTTTAATTTTCAAGTTACTTATAATTCAGATATTTTTTTAACACATCTTGATTAACATTTTAACAAATTCCATATCTTCTCACATGAATTTTTTAATACTGTGTGGGTCTCCCTTGCAGCAATAAAAGTAAATAACAAAATAGTAATTGACAGACAATATAAGTAATATTGATTCAAATACTTCTCAGCATCCATTTTTGTGTAACTGATACATAATCAAACATAAAAAAAACAAAAACAAACAAAAAAAAAAACGGTGTAGTCTCACTTTGTAAGTTATGATGATGAGATAGCAGGCCTTGATTCTAAAAATTTTAGAAATCAGTTCCATATCTTGTGGAAGATATGAGTTTTCTGTTTGTGTATGTGAGCCTTTTAAAAGCTACGCAATCCATGAATTGAACAATGGACAATCAACACTTTTCCAATGTCTAGCTATAATAATTCAGATATTTGCATCAAACTTTCAGAAAGTAATGATCTTTTGATACATTTTCGTGTGATGCATACAATGGTAAAGAGTCACCCACGTGTTACTATGGCAACCTGTTCACGTGGTTCCATATTCTCATGTCAATAAAACAGTCACTTTTCAATATTTTACTCCAAAATGTATTTTCAGCATAGTTGAACATAATATCTAAAAGGTTTTGTCCTACTTTATATCAATTTCTGCCGAGAACCACATGTTTTGAATGTTAAGGCCTAAAAAATATATGTCCATTTCAAGTCCATGTGTTACCGAGCAGTAGTTTGACATTTTTCGCCTAAAAATTTCATCTCCCCAAATTTTATTATACATAATGTTAAAGTGCTTATAAATATGTACTCAAATACGTATAATACATGGATATAAGTTACTCTGCTTACATGACAGAGACGTGTTACTGCTTGATCAGACCCTTATACATTATATAAAACAAGGCTTCCCGGTTTCTGTTAATAAAATTTCCTTAAAATCATAGAATTTTTGGCCTAATTCACCTTAATTCCCATTTGCACTGACACCCCTGTGTGTTTACAATGCTTGTTCTCCACGCCGTCCTCAAAAACAGGTATCCGTGGGTTAATTCTCCTCTTTGCGTCCTTGACCAAGGTACTGATGAAGTTGTGGAGTCGAAAGCATCGTCAGTGGCACCTAGTTTAATGCGTCCAATGCTAATGCTAGGTGCTATGTTTATTAGAATAAGTAAAATGCAAGGGTCAAATTTCCATGCAGGGAAAAGTGAGCCTGTATTGTTCAATTTTGGCTTGTGTGGTACAGCTAAATCGAATATAAAATGTCCATCTACATATAAATGTGGTCTCACAGTTAGTGCCGTATATGAAGCTTTATTACTGTAGCCCCTTGTGATGAGAAAGGTTTGTTTTATTTTTAATGTATGTGGGGCATTTTTGCCTTCATTAGAGGCATTGAACGTGACAGGAATGATGCAAGAGACCAAGGGGGTGACCTCCAGTAAAGATCCTGGTCAGTCTTTGATATCCAGTAATTTTTTTTTTTGTTTGTTTGTTTTTTTTTAACCTTTATTGAAGCGACACCAAGTGACAAAGAGATTTATGTACAGTATTATACAATATTTACATTACATCATCATAATGTGGAGGAAGAGTGGGGGGGTTAAGATATATAGCATGTAATATACAAAAGAAACAAAATGTCAGTCAGTAATAAAAATCAATGTCCTGTCCTGGTTGTGTAAATGTTCTGTGTGTGGTGGAGTGTGTAAGATGTCTATGTGGTGTGACTGTTGAGATGTGGGCTTCTGGGAAAAAAAATAAAATAAAAAATGAAATAAAATTTTAAAAATAAATAAAAAAAAAAAAAGAATAAATATCAGGGATATGACCAAAGATAATCATTAGGAAACTGAAACTAAATGAGAAGAAGAGAAAGGAAAAGGAGAGAGAGAGAGAGAGAGAAAGGAGGAGGGGAGGTAATAAAAATAAATAAGTAAAAAAATAAATGAAAATGACCAATTGAGATTAAAAGTACAATTTATCTACATTTGATGCCATTGCCCCCGCTGCTGCAACTTTATATCCAGTAATTGTTAATGTATAAGGTATTGAAAACATCATTGAGGAAACTAGCACATGTACCCACACGACAGCCGACACCTGATGTCATCAGCGTTTGTCACACTTGGCGTTGAGACAGTCACTTCACTGCTAAATTATAGATTTATAGCAGAACATATATAATTCTGAGCCTTGACCAGCGGCTGTTTTTCATTAAAAGTTATCACTGCTGTGTTTACACTGGGGATTCAACATGACTTCTCAAGGACTGTAACTACTGGATTTCTTTACTTTTCTTTGGTCACCTTGTGAAAATTTAATGCAGCCGCTCACATTTCAACAATAATGTTCCATATTACTAGTTGAGAAGAGCAGAATTTCTTTTTTTCTTTTTTCAGTTATTTTAATAGTTTTTTTTTACGGCAGTAGTGCGGAAAAAATATCTAAACAAGAAGAATTGTTGTTTTTATACAGAACAGAGCATATACAAAACACACATACAAAAAAAAAAGAACATCACAAAGCGAGCCACCTATCATCGTGAACAAATGTAACAGAGTTTGTAAGATGCAAACTTACATTTCAACATAGGTACATAGTATCACCAAGAGAAAAAAAAAAGAAAAAAAGGGAGGTATGTATACATACATACCTACATACATACATACATATATCTATACGTGCATACATACATACGCACATACATGTACGCCCACACATATTTACATACGTACACATATATACACATATATATAAGAGAAGAGCAGAATTTCTACCTGTAGAAGAAATAGCAGGTACTGTCATCAAGTGTGGTAGCTAAAGCGCACGTGAACTCCAGGCATGAGTGCATAAAGAGATAAGTCTATGAGTATCAGTGTGTGTTTTTGTGCGAGCATTTGTGTATCTGGCTACAAGGGGAGAAAATGACTTTAACCTTCATGCCTACTCAATCATCCACCACTCCGTAAATGTCACTCCATCTGCCTCCTCACTACATCTCTCTACTTCTGTTTACCTCTGTCTTCACAAAATCTCAAAAGCTCTATAGTTTCTCACAGGCATCTCTTTTATCTTCTCTATCTGTCTTTTTGTTCCTCCTCCCCACTCTCTTCCTTCTCTAATTCTTTCCTTTTCCTCCAAGCTCTTTTTTTTTTTTTTTTTACCACACTCTATTCACCATCCATTCATTATACACTCTACATATTACACATTCTCATTTCCCTCTCCTCCCAACCTGGGTTTTCTCTTATTTTTAAAGCATATACCACTTCTCTCTTTGTCTGTCAGGCACATTACTTTGAAATCTCCATGTCAGCATCAACCCCTCCAGTCCTATCCTCTCCATCCTCCTTTTTTTTCTCCCTCCTTCTTTCAGTCTTTTCATTTCTCCCCATTCAGCCAGGTCGGATCGATATTTATCTCAGTCTGAGGCTTGAGAATGAGGCACCGGGAGACTGAAAGGAGAGAGAGAAGTAGTGATGGAGAGAGAAAATGGTATCGGGAGGGGAGGGGGGGGGGTAAAAGGAGTAAAGAAGGGAAAGGTTAAATTAAAAAGAAAGAAGGTTTCCATTTGATTTTGCGTGATGCCATATTTCTAATTTTAGCTGCTCCTTCTGTATATTTTTCAGAATCTAGCTAAAAACATGTCACAACAAATTTTGATTGCTCAAAAATAAAGTGTGATGCACAGATATAAATACATCTGCAGGATGGTTCATGTGTTTACAGTATAATTCACCCACTTTTTTGTGGGAATGCTCTCTGGAGAAAAATGTGGAATGAGTTAAAAGCACGCCAGAGCTTTGCTCAAGTACACCAGATCTACTGCAGCTTCTATCAAAAACAAGCAAGTAGAGGATGCAGATCTCAGTGGTCCTATAAATGATTTGGACACTGAAGTCATAAGATGAGGAGTCAAGCTTTTTTAATGCAGTCCTTCTTTAACCCTTAGGGGTCTGAGCCTATTTTGGCCATTTTTGAGTACTTTTGATTTTGCCTTTATATACTATATAAAGACATTTTTACTATACCCATGTTTGGTATCTTTTTTTCAGCACACCATCTATCTCATCTGCCAATTATTTTTTTCATTTTAACCGACTGTATCAACACAAAAGGACAAAAAAATAAACACAAAAAATATACAATTTGAAAAATTTATATGATTTATTAGATAAATAACAGAAAGATGCTTAACAAACCTTTTCAAAGACTTTAAAAATAAATAATGGTTCCAAATATTAGGTATATAATATCAAAATTGTAATAAATGAAAACTATACTCAAATATTTGACATAAAACCTTATCTTTACATAGGTGTTTTCTATGGTTTTCTCCCCCCCTCCCCCCACTCGCCCACCCCTGGTCCTCCCAGTTTCCGCATCCGGGTCAGGTGGGGGTCATTCTCACCCTTACCTGTAATGCTAATGCAGTCTGTGGATTAAAATCCATAGATTCGGCTAGTTCTTTCCATTTTGAATCAGGACAAAAAGTGCCGAACATAGAGTCACAAATATAACGCCTCCCCCCCACCTCATTTTCATACTTTTTCTCACATTTGTTTGCTCCAGTTTTAAAACATCATATCTTCGGGGGGGGGGGATCTTGTAAAAACAGTTCGAGCAAGCTACATTTTGAACAATTCGCTCGGCCCCAGCCCCGGCTCCGGCTCCGGCTCCGGCTCCGGCTCCGGCTCCGGCTCCGGCTCCGGCTCCGGCTCCGGCTCCGGCTCGCAGATCCATGTGTACCTTATTCAGTCTCCTCCAACACCCCCTGTTTGTCGGCAGAACAACCCCAGTTCACACCTGTCTGGCAAACGATATATTCCCTAGTGATTTTTGTTTGTGACAAAACAGTTTACTGGTGAACTTTCCATCCTAATGTAGCTAATATAGCCAAGCTTTGGCTCTGGCTTTGTTTTCTGACCAAACCAAACCTCTGAGAACACATGATTCATGCATGAAGAGGGGTACATGCAGAGGGGGAGGGACAAATGGCAGTTGAGTTTGATAGACATATCTCCATTCAATCATTTCGATGGGCCGGTTAAAATGATTGGATGGTGTTTTTTCAGTCCTGTTTGTTCCACAGGTGACTAATTTTTTTTTTATTTTTTGTGTTAGAGCATTTAATTAATTGGTTGCAATCGGGATGTGAAGGGGATTTTAAGCAATATAGTAAAAAATGCTCCAGGAAAACATCTCCTACCCCACCTTTAAGAGGCTTGGCTGCTCTGAGACTATGACAGATGGGAGGTAAAACTCTAATTCCAGTAAGCCTACACAACACAGTAACCTGCAGAAAGTGATCACTCAAAACATAACTGTAAATACATCTATTACACACATAGCCTTCATTGTCTGCGGGGCGGGATTAGGTTTGTAATGCGCTGTGGTCATTTTGCAGCTAGTGGCCTATAAAAGACCAGGACTGCATCACAACAGTCTCATCTGTCTTTGTCTTTCACTTTGAAATCCTATTATTCACCTAATGCAGCTCCAGGCAAGGTTACCGTTGAGTGAGATGGACAGTGAAGAGGGAGAGAAGCCCCTGTAGTCATAGAAAGTCTTGTGACTCAACAGTAGCACAAAGCACCGTAGCGTTCAATCAGCACCGGGATGCTCATTTGCAAGCACTGCAAATTGGTGCATTTCTGATTTTCCGATGTTAAAAGAGAAATTGCTGTCCTATTTCTAACTAATGTCATGACTCTGGCTGGAAAACCAGAAACCCCTGTTCGCCGTTCATATTTTCTCGCGAGCTTCGGCAATATTGTCTGATAAACAGTCATGCGAATCACGTAATCTAATTGAGGGAACTCAATTGAGACTTAATGATACGAGAGCAGCAGAAAACTAATTGTGACAGGGTGACTAATGACAGCTATATAAATCCATTTAGGATATTTCTGAAGGGTGAATGTTGAACATCACTTGAAAGGACACTTTCTCCGTCAGCTCACACAGGATCCTATTTTAACTGCCATTCATTTGAATAATAAAAATAAATAAATAAATAAATGGACTTCTCAGTTGTTTGTGCTGCAGTCACAGCTTTCTCGTGTTAGCTACTCATCTGTGACCTGCCTACGCACTGCACGTTCACATCCATGCCCACACACACACATACTTAGAGAGGCTGAGAGAGTCATGGTGTTTGATAATGAAGCAGAAGATTGGCAGTGTGTCTGCTTGCCTAGCTGCCTGATCGTCTGTACATGCATCTCCCTCATATACTAGAACAACTACTTACAGAATGCACGTGTGGGTGAACAGCTTCGAGATGGGAGGCTACATCTTACTTATCCACAACATGTACACACACAAGATGTGCACACACAATCATGCACTAAACTGCATCTACTCATCTGCTGCATGTCCGCTGCAGAATTTTTAACACCAGGACAATGACAATGTCCCCATCTCTGTCTCCTATAACGCATTCAGCTCCGAAACAGGCGTCCATCATTCTTGGCCGAGACTCACTCACAACCTGTCAGACATAGTTCCATTTACTCGTAGATCAATGGCGAAGTGGCAAACGTTGCCTAAATGAGGTACTCAACACCAACTTAGTCTTGAGCCTCCACACAAACACACCCACCCGCACACATAACACAAAGATTGAAGCCTGTTTCTATATACAGGCTGCTCTCTATCGGTTTATATGGTTGTCAGAATTACATGCTGTAAATCAAAGGACCCCGGCAGCACTCACAGAAATTGAATTCGATGAGCTCTTCCTGTTGTGAGCAAACATATTATTGTTCGATAGAAAATGTGTGCTCAATCCAAATGAAAAAAAAAACAAAAAAAACAATAAAACCAAGTACGGGTTATATGAATATACTATATAGAGTCAATGATTTCACTAGAAAAATATTCTATGGGTTGAAAACTAAACTAAAGGAAGAAAGATCAGAAATTGTTTTATTTGCCAGTTGTGTTTGCATGGGATTTTACTGGTGTAAAATGTGGAAAACAAGGGAAGATAGTAAGTAAAAATCAAATAATTTACCTTCAAGTGAATATTTGTACATGTGTATAAATGACAGTGACAGAACAGCATCTTTAATGGATCCTGGATTATTTTTATTTACATTATAATTAATAGATAATAGTCCTGCCTATTGTAGTGCACCCCACCTTATGTTTTTTTTGTTTGTTTGTTTTTTAGGAAAATTAGTTTATTAAAACTCTTAAGATAAGCACATAAGCACAAAACCTCTTGAGATGGATCATCTTATTTTTGGGGGTTTTCCTGACATATGCCTTACACAAAAAAGCAACAACAGCAGAGAGATAAACTAAGAGAAAAAAAGAAAATAAATAAATATAAAAAATAATATGTGTGACAGGAGTTAAATGTGTCCAATTAATCACTTTATTTATTGATCATCAATATATTTTTTCACCAAGTGCCCAAAAGCCTTTCAATAAAGATAATATATGATTGATAATTTAATTTACTTTAATCGTAGTGCAATTTTAATTATGTAATAATAAATTGCTGTCAGAAAAAAAGGATGAATTTAACATAAAACCCACATAATGATTTAGATTTTATGGCACCATATCTAGGCCAAAAGCAGATAATTAGGAGTAGTTACTGCAAATATTATGGTTTTAACTAAACAACGTCATTTAAGAATAGGGTTAAGCATAAGAAATGTACACAGTAACGAGGCCATTAATCAGAAGATCACTGTTGTAAAGTAGGAAGACAAAGCATGGTTTAATATACAGGGTGGGGAAGCAAAATTTACAATGAACATTTAGTTGTTTTTTCTCAGCAGGCACTACGTCAATTGTTTTGAAACCAAACATATATTGATGTCATAATCATACCTAACACTATTATCCATACCTTTTCAGAAACTTTTGCCCATATGAGTAATCAGGAAAGCAAACGTCAAAGAGTGTGTGATTTGCTGAATGCACTCGTCACACCAAAGGAGATTTCAAAAATAGTTGGAGTGTCCATAAAGACTGTTTATAATGGAAAGAAGAGAATGACTATGAGCAAAACTATTACGAGAAAGTCTGGAAGATACTATTAAAGAAGAATGGGAGAAGTTGTCACCCGAATATTTGAGGAACACTTGCGCAAGTTTCAGGAAGTGTGTGAAGGCAGTTATTGAGAAAGAAGGAGGACACATAGAATAAAAACATTTTCTATTATGTCAATTTTCTTGTGGCAAATAAATTCTCATGACTTTTAAGAAACTAATTGGTCATACACTGTCTTTCAATCCCTGCCTCAAAATATTGTGAATTTTGCTTCCCCACCCTTTATTAGTCGATTCTATTCCTCTGGGGGTTTAAACCCAAAACCTATTCCACCAATAGTACTTTTAAATTGAGGAACAGAAACATAGCACTGTGCAGAATACTTAACCTCAAAATGTGATCGAAAAAGTATAAGATATTTTTGCAAAAAGGAAGGAAGAGGGAAGTGGGTGCATTTAAATACAAGCTAAACCAATGAATTTGTCTCCTTGTCTTTACTGTTATACTTATGTTAAAATATGTATGAAACTCAATTGTACTATCAATTACATATATGGTGTTTCCTAATTTAAAATACTTTTATAAGTCATGAAAGTGTCCATTTGTCATAAAAACTGCCAGAATGTAAAATTACAAAGTCTACACACCCATAAGTCACATAATTGAACATGTCTCTGCAGCTTCAGTATGACCAAACATGTAATAATTTTCACCTCTTCTTGTACTTTTTTTCACTCGTTCTTGACAAAGGTGGTGAAATGTGTTGAAGTGACAGCCCGACAGACGACAGAAGTGAAACATCGAGCTGTGTGACGTGAAACTAAATGGTATGGTCGCTAAATATAAATGGGTGGAATTCAGCTGCAAAGAGAAGAAGAAATATTTGAGGCAGAAGACAAAAAACAAAAAAAAATGGCTGTAGGAATTCATACTACAGTTCATATAAACAAGGAAATAGAAGAGGAGTTGTAATAGTAGTATCTAATTCGACTAAATTTCTCTGTGAAAAGGAAATCCAAGATAAAGAGGGAAGGTGTATCATTGTGAAAGGAAAGCTGGAAAATGAACCAGTTACTCTGGTAAATGTGTACACCCCCTCTCTTTTTAATAAAGATGTATGCAAGATATACCCCATGGACTTCAAAAGTATCTCAATTATATATTGACCTGACTATTATTTGTTGCAGATTATTGTTACCTCCAACAAGTGTAATATTGGGGTTTGTCTGTCTGTCTGTCTGTCTGTCTGTCTGTCTGTCTGTCTGTCTGTTTGTCTGTTAGCAAGATAACTCAAAAAGTTATGGACGGATTTGGATGAAATTTTCAGGAAATGTTGATACTGGCACAAGCAACAAATGATTACATTTTGGTGGTGATTGTGGGGGGCAAGGTTATAATAGTTTTGGATTTTTCATTATAGTGTAGTTTTATTTAGTTTTGATTTTTTTTTTTTCTAATTCAGTTAGTTTTAATTAGTTTTTAGAGCAGGTTTGCTAGTTTTTATTAGTTTTCGTTATTTTCTAAATGCTTAGTTTTTTTTTAGTTTTAGTATTAATTGTTGTTTTGTCGTATCTTTTATCTTTTTTGCCATCGAATTCAACTAAATCCCGGACAGGACTCTGCTGCTTTCTCTCAACTTTAGTTTACGTTTCCAGGTAGAGTGGGGACGAAAAGACGACTCTAAACCACAAGTGACGAGAAGTGATGGACTGTTAAGTCTCGTACAGTGCCGCTAGCTAAAATTGCTAGAGCGAAATAAATAAATTTTGTATCAATCCGACGTTGACAAAGACAAAAACAAAGGGAATTTTATCCGTAATTTTTATACATTTTAATTAGTTTTGTAAACACACAATACAGTTTCAGTTAGTTTTTGTTTTTTCTTTTAATCAGAGTTTTTATTTATTTCAGTTAATGAAAATGTTTTTTCAATTCTAGTTTTCATCATTTCGTTAGTTTTCGTTAACGATAATAACCTTGGAGGGGGGGGGGGGCTGATCTGCTCTCCAAGTGCTTTTCTAGTTTGTTTTGTTCTATATGATAAAATACAGAAAAAAGAAAAAAGAAGAATTCTGTTGAAATGTATATAGATGTGACTCACACACTCTTCTTAGTCATCAGATCTAAACATGTCTATGGAGACTTTGAGTGACACATCAGACAGTGTTCAGCATCATCATCATCGTCATCCTCACTCCCTCCCTATAGCGGTGCTATCAGTCGTCAGACACTGGTGCCCACATGTCGTCTAACACATACAGTGACATAAATAACCACCAACTTCCCACTCTGTGTTATCGTCTCCATCGTCCCCTTTATTTTCTTTCACAGTGTGTGAATGCGTGTGCATCAGCCGTGTAACTTACATTTGTTTTCCATGCATGAATATTGTATTAGGACTTGTGAGTGTGATGTTGCGTATGTGTGTATGTGTACGTACTATATGTATGTGTGAGTGTGAGGAAAACTGCAGCCAAAGTGAAGTCTTACATAACCAGCATCAAAGAGAGCTGCAGTGGATCACCCCCCCCCAGCCCCTTCCCCTTTACAATGTAGATGCTGCAAAATACGAGCAAAAAAAAAAGAACAGAGAAGGATGCTGGGAATATTTTTTAGTATCTTCATTATGCATCACAAATCATTAGTTATAACATTCCCAAAAACTGACGATTTTTTCCTCCGTTCGCCATATGCACAAACAACCTCTGACGTGTTTATTTATAACTCTAATTGTATTTGCAGGTAATTATCTGTCATCTATAGATTTGTGTAGGGGATACAGGGGGTTGATGGGAGTTGGCGTGTGGTGCCCCATCCAACCGCACATGCACGTGTCACCTCAGCTCCTCTGATTGGGAAAAGAGTCTTAAAACGTCGGGAAAAGCAGCTATTTTTTGCCTCTGCATGATTCGGGCTCCTCACCCACTCATTGCAAAAAGATGTCAATCAAGCTCAGTTTTTACTCGTTCTCTCAGCATGTTGCTTGGCTGGTAATGGTTGCTTGATTTTTGCTTTCCCCATTTTGCCCCCCCCCCCCCCCCCCCCCCCCCATAAAAAGCCGTTACTTATGTTTCTTTGAATTGACAGAGGGCTTTTTTTTTCTTTATAGCTTGCTAAACTTTTTACTACATAATGTGCATCAGTGGTTGGTACTTGTTGTGGCTTAAATAAAATAAATGGTTTATCACTGTGGAAATATTCTGCCTATGCTGACTTTTAACTCTGGTTGTGAAATAAAGCTTCAACTTCTGGACTGTAATTCTTGAAAATATTCAAACTTTTAGGTTTTCTTTCATATACGACTCATTAGTCAACTCTTACATTAGTGAATGTTCTGAATAAAATGGAATAATTAGAAAAAAAATAGAACTATATACATTACTGTCTTTTTTTCCTGGTGTCAATCACAAATCACTGTTATGGTTTCATCCATGTTTTGTCAGGTTACCATGGTAATACGTTGACACTGACTGACAACCGATAACACATCTGTTCCCAAACTCACCCAAAGAGTTTTAGGAGTCCAAATGTTTGAAATGGGACTCAAATGTCAAACTTCAGCTTCTTCTGAAATGTGTGTTTTTTTGGAGGGGGGGAACAGGGCTGCAGCAGTTCAGCGCTGAACCAACAAACCATATCAAACACTACCGGTTTTCCAGACAATCCACTCTTTATTCAGCTGTCTTTTCTCTTTGTACTCTCCTGTTTTACTGTATGCTGTCCTTGAGTGCCAAGAAAGGCGCCTATAAATAAAATGTATTATTATTATTATTATTATTATTATTATTATTATTATCATTACCTCCGACAAGTGTCAGGAAATGTTGATACTGGCACAAGGAACCAATAATTACGTTTTGGTGGTGATCGGGGGGGGGGGGGGGGTTGTTTGTTCATCTGTCTGTTAGCAAGATAACTCAATGGATGGATGGATTTTCGTGAAATTTTCAGGAAATGTTGATACTGGTCCAAGGAACAAATCATTAAATTTTGGTGGTGATCTGCGGGGGGGTGATGAAATTTTCAGGAAATGTTGATACTGGCACATGGAACAAATTATTAAATTTTGGTGGTGATTTCGGGGGGGGGACTGATCTGCCTTGGCGGAGGTCTGCGCTCTCCGAGTGCTTTTCTATTTATTATTATTATTTTCAGCATAGACAATTGCATACATAACCCTTAAATCTCTGCCTTTTGGTTTATTGATAACTGTCGTGTCCACAGTCATTTTCATCATATTATTTCCAGTTCAACACAAAATACGCGTCTTCGCCCTGAAACGGGAAGTGTGTGAGTTAAGTCTTTTATTCCCTAAGTTGCCGGGATGATGAACACAGCTGAATATGTGTGCAGAAAAAAAAAAGATGAATAAGATAATTTTGCAGCGTTTCCCTTAAACACCTCACCTCATGATTGCGAGTCTATTAGAAGAAGTCGAGGAACACTTAAAAACCCGAGGAAGGATGGAACAGCACTTAGTCACAGTCAGGTTCCTTTGCAAGCTGTTCATCAAAATAAAAAATAAAATAAAAAAAAAAAAAAAAAAAAAAAAAAAGGATGCAGCTTGTTTTGTTTTTAACCTCCTTGTTTACTTCTTTGTCGTCTCCTCTTTCTTTCCACCTCATGTTAATTTGCCAAAAACAGCCAGTGGGCAGATGGGGATCAAATTACGTTCACCTTTTACCTGCGTTCCTCTGCACGATTAGCGTCACGCTTACTTGTCATTTCAAATTGACACACTGCTGTTGTGCTGCGTAATTATTTACCCGCCTGGGGAATAGCGCTCTGCTTTAACCATTAAACAATGACAAACACACATGCACACACTCCCGAACACAAAAGCACCTGTGCCCTATTTTATCTGCAAAATGTTTAACCTGCCTTTTACCATTACAGGGTCATTGTGTATCTGTGCACCAGTGGCTGTTTAATTAAAGGTGTCTTTGTGTTGAGTGTCTATCTGAAAAGGCCTAATTGACTGATTCTATGTGCTTTTACTGCTGAAATGTCAGCGTTCAATTTTGGGGTTTGAGCATCAGGACCCAAACCCGTCATTCGTCCTAGGTGTCCTCTTCTTTGCCTGTTTTTTTTTTTTTTTTTTTTTTTTTTCTTTTTGGGTTTTGTTTTTTTTTTTTTTTTTTTTTTTTGGTGTCTTTTTTCTGATGAAATGGTGGGAGGAAAAGTCTGGGTTCTGTTCTTCAAACCACAGGAGCTCACTACTTATTACTCAGCATTCCCCTTTTTCCCTTCACCACCCAACCAGCTCCCAAGGAAACAAATAAAAAAAACAAAACAAAAAGAAGAGACAGACTCAGGGAACAAACAGGGTTTAAAGAAAAGAAAGAAAGAGGGAGCAAGACCATAAACAGTGGGCGTTTCTTCTGCAGGGGGAGAGGAGGAAATCACATCCAAAACAGTTTTCTTTGATCTTGTGTCTTTTCTTGTGATAAATCTGTGTCTGTGATGCCTTTTGTTTTTGTTTTTGTACTCTTTTTAAAGGAAAAAAAAACACTAAGCAAACATGAACTCTTGCTGATTTATCCTTTTTTCTCTTGCTTCTTTTCTTTTTTTGATATTCTTTTTTCCGTTTTTGCCAGTAATCTTTTTTGAATTTTCTCTTTTCTCTTTTTCCCCCCTTTTTTTCTTAACCCTAGGTCCGCTCACAAAAAAACATGATGAATCTTCAATGAACAAGCCTCGAGACGAAGGTATTTTTGTTGCATGTTTTTCCTTTTTTCTTGTTTTGAAGTCTTTTTGGGGGGTGTGTTATACATAGAGTGGAAAACACACACACAAGTCAAACTTCTTTGGTGGGACTTTGAATATGAGATGCATACCGATGTGTTGGTGTAAGTGTATGTGCTGACCGTTGCAATTAAAAAGCTGTCTTTACTATGCAAATCATTAGCTTTATGCAACCTTGGATGATCATAGCGCCTGGCTAATGGAACCCAGATACCCTTCATTATAAAGTCATTGACTGTACAGGCGGTTGTGTGTGTTTTCCAGAGGTCTCCACCTCGCTCTCAACCAACAAATGAGAGAGAGCCTCGGACATCATCATCAGCACTGTGCCCTTGAAAATACATTGTCCAACTAACAGCATTGTCCCCGAAACTGAACTGTTGTCAGGGTTTTGAACAACAAAGCACCTATTGAGACCCGCTTACACAATGAGGTGCATCATCATTATTATTATCCCGAGCACAGACATGAAATTGCCATCGAGAAAGGAGCTACACAAATATTAGGCTAGCCTTATACCAAGTCAATGATGATAACATCAAATAAAAAAGGGGACATCCAAGGACACTTGTGCCCCGCTTGGAAGATTTGGGTTTAATCAGCTGCTAGAATAAGGACACACAACTCCCAGCCTGTTGTTAATTTATCTCCTACCTGCAGCACATACACTGTGGAGGTGATTTTATCTGCACTTTCATCCCCTCCCCCCCTTTTCCTTATTCTTTTGGACTTGTTTCTTGGAGAAAAAGATGACTGATGATATTTTGATACGTATTTCCCTTTATGCTATTTTGAGGTCTGTGCGGGTGAATCTTTTTCTTGCTCCGTGATGCTCTTTGATTTGGGGTATTTTTGAAGTTGGGAGTCGGAGGAAGTTTGGCACAAGAGGATTTTCTTGGTGATCAAACGCGCTGGCACAGACGCAACTTTTTGAGCTGCCACAGTCAGCAAGTGTCAAAGCAGTCGAGCCCAGTCAAGATGCTTTCCCCTCCTCTAAATATGTCTTTCATCCTTCATCATGACGCACAATTAACCTTGTTTGATTAAGATGTGTTAATCCCATTGCTCTGATTTCACAGTCCTAAACACAAATCCCATCCTAGGTACATGTGGAAGAAAAGAAAAAAACAAACAAACCAGGAATGGAACAGTGACAAAAAGGAAACAAGTCTGTCTAAAAATGGTACAGATCGACTAATAAACCCTAAAAACAAATACACATACATGTACAGTACATACAAGTATTTTATATTAACTAGATCATACATAAAGGTGCAGGTAAACTACTGCATTTAGAACTACTGACTCTTAAGGTTTTCAGTGGCCAATGTGCACTGAATAACCAGGGTAAGGTATCCGATGGCTGATGCAACTCAAATGAACTCAAATTCATCTTTATTTAACTTTATTTGGTTTATTTAACCTCCCATGCTTGGTTTTAATAAATCTCTAGTGTTAACCTTGTTCCAGAGCAGCGTATGCTCCCTGCAATGTAAATGTCTCTGCATTCATTTTTTAATTTTTTATTTACCAGCCCCATGAAATAATTGGTACCTGATGCTGGTTCCAGCCTAATTAATTGGCCCAGCGATTAATCAGTACCATTATTTGCATGGTAATCACTGCCTTTGCAAGAGTTTAAAAAATACTGTCACTCATGTACCAGAGGAATTACATACCTTTCAACCAACACATTCTCACTACCAAATTGTCGTATCCCAGCCAGCATTTCCATGTGGGCCCCAGAAGGGTTACATTTGGGCTGCATATAAGGGTCCCATTTGGGTTAGTCTGCAGTTTCCATTGGTGGCCCCACATGTGTTTGCCCATGTCAGAATCAGAGATCTAAATATCTCATATTATTTATTCTTCACACTATTTTAGCCCAGAATATTTATCTTTCATGTCATTTGCACTACTTCTCATGTTATTCACACTACTTAAATTCTTTGTTTTACGAATATCTTAGTTTGCAATATTTTTTATTTTTTAATGTAAATAACTGTGCCTTTTACTGATATTTGTCATTGTTTTACTGATGTTTGTCATTATTTTACTGATCTTTGTCGTTGTTTTACTGATATTTGTTGTTGTTTTACTGATATTTGTTGTTGTTTTACTGATATTGGTTGTCTGTAAATTCTTGCACTGAACCTGAGAGCTTTACCTCAGTTTGGTTGTACTTGGTACAATGACAATAAAGAGATTCTGATTCTGATTTTGATTCTGATTCTGATATGGGCAAACACATGTGGGGCCGCCATGGAAACTGTGGACAAACCCACATGAGACCCTTATGCAGCCTAAATGTAACCCGTCTGGGGCCCACATGGACACGCTGGCTGGGTATACTCACAATTTGGTGCCCAGGGTACCCTTAGAGTGCCATGTTTTGGCACAGGGGGTAGTCCGCCAGACGTGTAGATCATTAGGTTTAGAGATAAAATAAGAAAAGGAGAAAAAGAAAAGGAAAACACACAAATTAACGTAGTATGAATTAGGGTATGAACCAGCCCAACCATTTCCTACTAAAGACTTTGCCTAAATAATAATATAAACTCACCTGTGTTGCTCATTTCTACCACATGAGTATCAAAGTGACTTCTGTGTGGTACCCTGTCTGTCAAGTGACAGTATAGGAGAACCCAGCAACAGGCCATGACCAAACAGCAGAACATGACGCCTCTGTAGTGGCACCAGTTCCATTCAATGTGACTAATAGTAGATTTAAAAAAATCAACCTTAACACTTTTTTAAAGCTTTCTCTTTACTTCACAACCTTATTCTTGTTAAGAATTACATAATATCTTCATTATATTTCTATTTATTTACATTTTTGCTTTAAAGCAATCAATGTATGGGTGAATTTAACCTATAAAGACCCAAAAACCAACCGGTGACCAAAAGCACGTTCTCATCTAAACTGTTTAATACCTGTTGATCCACTGATCCAATCAATACATGTAAATAACTGGTGTAAAATACAGTTTCTCATCTTTTCATGGTCATCAGATATGACCCATTTGGACCTTCAGAGGCTCAATAGTGAACATGGAAACACCGTCACCTTCTACAACATTGATTCACCAGTAAAACCCATAGAGTTTGATAAATGACAGTGGATGGAGACACTTGGATTATGTTCAGTCACTTTTTTTTTCATTTTCTATGTTTCTAATATAATAACTCTCAACTTTTCTCTGAGCTTTTATGAATATTTACATAATCAGTAAATTAAATATAAGGAAAAATATGTGATATACATTGACAAATGCAAAATACAGAGGATTATAGTGTAATAAATGGTGATAAATCACTTATGAAAGGTTAAATAGAGAGAAAAATTCATTTGGGAACTGGCACAAAAGTAGCACTGGGTCTTTATGGGTTAAAAACATTATAAAACCTGCTAAGTGCAAATAATATAGGAAAACTCGCCCCAAATATCTAGACAAGGAGCTGACCTCACAAACATAGTATGACCCTCCTGGCTTATTTATCCTCCATCTGACCTGTTATTATTTCTATATAGTAAGACGTTTCATATTAAAACACAACAGTGTGTCACCAAAGAATTCTTTACATCAAAAAGTACAAACGAAACAATTAAGATGATTAATGCAATAGAACGTTTATTATGTCATTTTGCTTCCTAGACATTCACTGGTGTTCGTTTTTCCACAAATACACATCCCAGTGCTGAAAGCCTGACTCACTGTGCAGAGACTTTTAATGTAACATTAACCTCGCATAAATCCTCCCCAATTATATTTGAAAAGACATCAAATAACAGTCTTAAAATGCCAGACAAATTTCAATAATAAAAAAAAAGCCTTAAAAAAACTACACAGCCGCTGTTTATCTGATAACAGCGACAGCGCACACAATCAGTCCATTCATTTTGTCCTCATTCTTTCAAGCGCACATCAGCAGCCTTTTCAGATGGGCATGCTTTGAAGCAGTATATTCTAGGACACGACAAAACCTATTCATATACCTATTGAATTCGACTATAAAGTACATACTGTACTTTGAGGGAGAGCAATAAGGGTTTAAGGCAGCATTTTCCAGCCCAGCCACATGGCTTCATTTAGCAGCAGCAGGATTCTGCATCAGGTGCAAGAAGGAAGGCTATTGGGCCGCAGTGCTGCTCAGTGTCGAGGCGATGTTGAAAAGATTGATAGAGCTTACAGCGGCGCTATGTGTGTGTGTGTGTGTGTGTTGTGGGGAGGTGGAGATTACACACAAGCGTGCAACTGAGCTAAATCAAGACAGAGACGGAGAGAGTGTGTTACTGTGCCGTCCTGTGTGTCAGCTCTGATCAGAGACAAACCAGAGCCACCTGAGCCCCCAACCTGAAACATATTTCTGCCAGGAACAATGTCACCCCTGTCCAACACACACACACACACACACACACGTACATACACACACATGCACATACATCGCTAGCACAAAACAAATAGGCATCTTAAAGGAAAAATTCCATTCAAACTAAATTGACAAAGCGATGAGATACAGTTGATGGCGTTTAAATTTGTGTCAGACTGCTGAGAAATCAAAGACAAAAGAAAAGAAAGCTCTTGTTACTGAATCCAATACGCCCGCTACTTTCACTATTATAACTGATGTCTTCTTTTACTGTTGTAAATTGACTGATATATCTCCTACTTTCAACATTGAAACGTTGCTCAATTTGTAATGGATCGAAGCAGGCTTTGGCGTTTTCAATAAAGCAGTCAATTTTCTTCTTGACTAGTGATGATTACAATATGAACCATCCAACTGGGTATTTAATTATACTTTAATATTGCATATCATTAATCACACAAAGTGCTGAAAGGTTCAGATTTACCTTCAGAGATTCCGTCAGCCAATATTGCATTTGTTTCTTTGAGGTGCTAAGGATGTTCCCACACTGCAGTGGTTATAGTCAAGATTTAAAGTGTTAAATCTTTATTATTAAGTGGAAAAGAGAACAACGGATGCTAAAAAGTCTTCTAAAATGGACTGACAGTAAAAGACAACAACATAATCTTAAAGTTTTTAATGATTTCTTTCAGTTACAGTGGGCGACTCTCCTCTTAAATTAAGGTTTTAACACGACCAGAAGAATAGGCTCTGAGGTCAAAATTTACCCACTTTTAGATCTTTTTCTTTTTTTTAATCAGTCAGCTCCTGAAGTAAATATTCAGCTCCTAAATGCTCCATTACATTGAGTTATTAACTGTTATTTGCTCTCCCCAGTTTAGTGTCGGAAACAAGGTTGATTAGAGGAGTTTGTGGCTTGTGAAATCAAAACAATGAGCTTAAAGATGCAAAATTCTCTTCTGCTCTTAGACGAACTGCAGAATTTGGTGATAATTCTCTGTGAGTTTGTCATCTTGAACTACACTTCAGTTGTTGCATGTAATTGAATCCATGGATCCTATAAAAAATATTATTGAAGATAGAAAAAACATGGTTCAATCATAAAAAGCTTTAAAACAAATAAAAAGGTAACATTTAGCAAAAAACACATTTTTATTCTAATTGAGAAGAACATTACCCCAGTACATCACACTAGTGCATTAAGCCTTTGTTTTACACGTAAACATTGTTTAAAGACATTGACCTTAGTTTATATAAATTGATAATATTGTATGTGGAGGGTTGTGTTTATCAAATACAAAAGCAGTATTTTGTAAGGACCAAGTTGAGCATTATTTAGAATATTATGTAGTACTTAAACAGAATAATAAATTATGTTTTGGTTATTATATAAACAGACCGACTATGTAACAATCCAAGAAACAACTTAGTTCAACACAGCATAATACAGGCCAGTAGAACGCTGCATGAACCAATAGGAACGTGTCTGTATCTTCAGCAGCAGAGGCCCACTCTTAGTATTACATAACTCGAATGGAACTGAAAATATTTTTTTGAAGCGATATCATAGCTCATTGTATTCAAAATGCTTAATATTTGTGTCTTGCATCTAAATATCAACAAGCACACAAAGTAAAAACCTCTATAAACGACAGTAAATAACGGATATCAAAACAACGACAAGCGTGTGTTTACAAGCATGTGTTTACAGCTCTGTCTAGCAGTGTCAGCATTTGTACTCGTGTTGTTCATAATTAGGAATGAGCTTGTCTCATAGACAACACTGTAAACACAAAATGCTACCAACTCTTAAGAATACTTGTAAATAGAGAGAGAGAGAGTACAAGGATTGAACATAATACCAACCAAACGCTTGTAAACTTTATCTGTGAAATTTACTGTCCCTGCTGACCACTATATACTCGGAGAGAAACAATGGCTCTGTATCAAAGGGGCCGTTGATTAACTGCCTGTAACAGTGTCTCTGCAGAAAGCAGTTGTGTTCCTCCACTGTCTCAGTGAATGAGCTCAGTTTACTGAATCAGCTTTTAATGAATGTTTTTTTAATTGAATGTGTCACATAATAGCTGCAAATAGCTTCGATGTTGTATTCCCAAGGAAAATGTATATTTCAGACTGCCAAATATTATTTTTAAGCTGAAAGACTTTAACCCTTTAAGACCCACAACAATTTTTGTCCCAACTTGCAAATTTTTGTCTTTCCCAAATGAATTAACAACATTTATTAAAATGTTATACTCTGCATTTCACAATGTTCAATGTAAATCAAGTGTTTTCCCATAATCAACCCTGCCATTATAAAAGGCCGCCTAAGTGTCTTCATGTTTTCTTTGCAATAAAAGTATCAGAAAATGTCTTTTTTGCCAATTCTTTTTCACCTTTGTTTTCAGGAAGAACTTAACTTTCAATATCTGCCCATGAATTATCATTATCATAAAGAATAAATGATTAAATCAGTGCGTTTTGTAAAAAGAAAGAAACAGACGAAGTTTTTAACATATTTATTATCCAAAAACAACTGTAAATATCCATAACAAAACTTTTTGAGATTGCAGAAATAAACTTTCAACTATTTTACATTTGCTTAAACATGCTTTTTGGTCTTGAACATTCAGTATCTATATTATGGATTCATATTTTTAAGCCTGTGTGGAAGTCTTTGAAACAGTTCCTCTCTACTTCTAATACAGTCCCACATCGCTTCCGTAAAGTGTTATATAGTGTCAGAAAGTTCAGGATCTCAGCTTTCGGATGCCATTTGAATTTTGTGGATAGATCAAATGGTTCAGGAGTTACTTGTAGTTAGTTGTAGTTGGAGTTATTTGACTGCTGTAAAGTGTAAAATGCAGCGCCGGAGAGACTGCTGCCCTGATCTAGAAGATGTTCATTAAAAGTCAGAGTAAATTCAGAGGTTATTATATCAAAACAGAGAAAACTGAAGAAAAAGTGACTTTACAGCAAAATATATCATTAACTGGACATAAAATAAGCATGAATCAGTGTTATGGAAGATGACAGTGTTTCCATGTTCACTACGGAGCCTCTGAACATCCCAATGGGTCATATCTGATGACTGTGAAAAGATGACAAACTGTATTTTACCTCAGTTATTTACATGTATTGATAGGATTAGTGGATCAAGAGGTATTAAACATTATAGATGAGAAAATGGTTTTGGCCACCATCGGGTTTTTGGGTCTTTATAGGTGAAATTCATCTATAAATGGATTGCTTTAAAGCAAAAATGTACATAATGAAAAGATGACAAACTGCATTTTACTTCAGTTATTTACATGTATTGATAGGATCAGTGGATCAACAGGTATTAAACATTTTACACCAGTAGATGCTGTTGGTCAGCTGTGAATATTTGGGTCTTTATGGGTTAATTTCACATGACTGGTAGTAAATGAACCGGCGAACGACAAGTAAAAGAGGCAAAGAAACATTGCGGGGCATTAGTGAGAGTGATAGGAACAGCAGAGGAACTCTTGCCTTGATGCTTTGTATTTGTTGATGTTGAGTTAGATGAAAAATGTCAGAGCGCCAGAGTGGCTTTATCACAGAGACACTTGAAGAAACACTAGACAATAGAAAACATTCATGATGCTCTCTCCTGGTTGGCAAGATGGATAGTGTGGAGGAATAATAAGAGTTTGTTTGTCTTTGTCTGTGCTAGACAGATACAGGCTTTTTGTTTCCACTCTGTTTTCATTTCCACATCCACGTATTTTTCTCAATTTCCTCTCGTTTTGGTGCTCTTCCCTCCTCCCCTTCTCTTTCTGTCTCTCTGTATTATGTGCTGTTTCCACTGTGGTTATAACTCTGCTAACACAAGGCCTGTGGGCAGTGCAGCATCTCTCCAAATCGACGTCTCCGCTCGCACTCTCATGCGTACGCACTCGTTCTACAACACCTCGCAATCCGTTGGTTTATGAAACCACACAATGCAAAGATGGAAACTTGGCACATTTAATCTTTTTCATATAATTATGAGCATCCTGGGAGATGCTCTGGTGCTAAATCTCTCTATTTCCTGTTGGCTTTTTGGGACACACGCTGTAATCTTCAATGTAGTGTATAATACAGATAAATCTCTAAATTGGGAAATACAGAAGGACACAGAGGCTATGTGTATTGAGACCAGCATCCGGTCTATTATTTATTTCACCATTTTTACATCCTTATGTGCTGAGTACAAATGAATTTACAACAAGATTTAGACTAGAATGAGATGACACAAGGACAAGATGGAGTAGTAATTTGAGAAATGATAAAAGGAGGAACGGTGAGGGACAGAATGAGGGAAAACAGATGAATATTTGCAGGAGAACAAGGCAAAATTGCAGCTCCATATACTGTATGTAAATGAAACACAGAAACAGAAGAGGGACCAGACAACAACCTAGAACACCCTGATGCAGAAGAGTAAAATAGCACAGTACAGCATGGCACAGAACAGAACAGAATATTCTGCAGTGGAGGATCAACCGTACTGTCAAACCAACTTTATTTTAACATTACTACAGAGACTCAATCTCTTGTCTCTTTCTATCCACTCTGTTTCTCAGTGGGCCTGTTGGTTATTTGCTGCTGAATCTCCCTGCCTCCCCATTACCTCAACGTTCGGCCCACGTTGTGTCAAGGTTGTGTCAATATCGTGTCAAATACACCTACTCACCGCACGCTGACAGATAGGATTTTATTGAGCTTGAAACCCTTTGACAAGACAAAGAAAATGAAGAGGAGGGAAGGAAGAGAAGCAGAGCAAAAAAGATGAAGATGAAAAGCATCGCGAAGGTACCGGGCGGCGGGAGGAAGAAAAAGACGGAGAGAGAGAAGGAGAGAGGGAGCACAACTTGGCGCCCTGTCGTCTGTCAGCTAGCTTAGCGCTTGGGAAAAGGCTCAACACAGTTTTTTGTTTTGCACTTGGCTGGGTTTATTGCCATGTGTAATGGCTATAAGGGAGGGAGGCAAGCAACAGTGAAGGCTGGCTCAGCTCCTCTTCCACTCCTGGACCTCAGTGAATACCCCAACGCTGGCTTTCAGCTAGCCAAGAGCTATTGTGGGTCTATTTAATCCAAATCAGTAAACTTTAAAGTGCTCATTGAAACAAATGAAGTTTGGAATTGTCAACCTGCATTGCCGAGAAGACCTCCCAGCAGGCACTGGCGAGATCAGTAATATTGGTGAATTGTACTCTAGGTAGTACTTGGATGGTGCATGTTTTAGGAGATAAAATGCACATTCACATACAGTGAAGGAGGCAGGGAATGAAATTGCACACATTGAACTGAATAGGAATTCTGCCACAGTTAGTGGTGTTTAATGCTTATTGTGATTCATTGGAAGTATGGTGGCGCACATCCACTCTTTATTTCATTTCCCATAACTATTTAATCCCCCGGAGCATTGTGAAGGTGCTGCATCCTATCCCAGCCAACACTGCATGACGATGGGTTCAGACAGACAATCTTTCACTCTCATTATGGCTGAAAATATTGTCAAGGAAATACTCTATTTGCCTTTGGAACTAGACTCTCTGGAACTAGAATTGTCCTTTTCTACACTCTCTGACTCCTAAAATCAAACTTGCCAGTGCTTTTGTTTATGAGTAATTAAGTGTAACATGATAATAATTCCAGCTAGTTTGTCAAACATACCTAAAACATCTTAGAAAAAACTGATTCCATAGATGATGTTCCAGAATTAGGTCACATGGAAAACCTATATGACTCATTTTTAGTTGTATATTAAATATTTTAGTAAGTGACACAGGCAGGTTCATTAATTTACTAGCTTGAAGAAGAGCCAAAAGTTTATTTTGCACCATCACAGGAGACATATGTGGTCATGTGGGACTACAGGTGGAAGACTTCCATTAGCGATGCATTAAACAACGTGATATCATGACCCGCGTAAATATACATGCTACTTTTAATTGGCATGTTATCTGTACACATTGTAAGTAGAGATGGGAAATTGAGAACCAGTTCTTTCTGAGACCTGGTTCCCAGTAGCTTAATTCCTTGGAACTGTTTGCCTGCCTGCTTAATGATTCTGCCTTTGTTGCGCATGCGTGATGACGTTACCCGCATGCTGCATTGCGTTGAGGCAGAAACGGTCCAAAAAGACGACACCAGGGACACCTGTAACACTTGCAAAGCTTCCATTTCTTCAAAAGGGTGGAATCCCTTCAATATGCTCAGACATTTGTCCACACAGCATGTGATTCATTTACAGGAATAACACGTATTTGATGCACTACTTAGCAACACTTGTTTTAGTAGCAGCAGAGCGAACACCAGGCCGGTTCCAGTGCAGGCAACAAACGTCCTGCCCCCTCAAATAAAAGTTTAGGGGTGAGAAAGGTGGGGGAAAGAAAATGAAGTGCACAACAATGGGAGACATAGAGGAATTAGTAAGTCCGTCATCTGTTATTATTACTTGTACATACTGTATATGTTATAATTTCTGTGCAGAGATGGAAATATAAAAGACAGTTAATGCAAACACACCTGTTTGTACAATTTTATTCCCTCACCCAATGAGAATCGATAAGCAAAATCGATAATGGAATCAGAATTGTTAAATTCTTATCGATTCCCATCCCTAATTATAAGCTTTCTGGGTGTATGTTCACGCCACGTCAAATACCACACACTGACAGTCAGGGTTAGGGTTATGTGAACTGGAGATTTTGGCGTAAATTGACATGTGATCAAATGGTGTTGAATAACATGCGAAAGGTCAAAGATGCGTTCATATAGCATTCCAAATGCCGTACGACCTTGTGTGACATACAACATGATTTCATGAGATCAGTCTCCATTACCCTCGGCCCTCGCCACAGGGTATTGTCATCAGTTCCATCTGTCTGCTCATATGCGCAAAACTTTGGCATGCACCAGTAGTTCTCAACCGAGGGGGGAACAGCAGATAGTCAATGATAAGGAAACCCTGGTGTGGACTGAAGGCCAAGGGGCCTTTAAGCAAGGGCATGTTACATTTTTTATTTCTGTTGCCAAGATATAAGGAAATTATGGGTGTGGTTGAACTTTGAAAACCATCCATTGCTTTGGAGCTAAGGTAGAAATTGGTATTTTGCCATCAGATTAACTGTCAGGCCAGACGAGATGAAAGAAGTGGCTGTTGATAATCTATTTCCTCTTAAACTGACAGCAAGCACAAACATGAATTTCTCACTGCAGAACTGATCCAAAATGTACGGTTACACACACTGTGTTACATCAATACACCCAGGCTGCTGGTGGTGGTGCGGCAGATCCCAGAGATCTCAGATCAAACCGCGCACCTGCTGAGGCTTAATGCGCTAACATACTCAGCAGGACACATGAATCATTTCTCTCGCTGTGCACACGTGCACTTCTGCTGTTACATGTTAAATAAACTTACTTTGTTTAGTTACAAAAGTCCTACTCTCTTGGACTAGCCAGTGTTTTTGTTTCCTTTTGTTGTCTCCCTCTCAGATTTGTTGTCGCTGTGGTTGTGTGTTTCTACCTGTAACTGTCGCAGTAGCTTTCCAATTAGGGCGGTATTGTTATGTATGAGATTGTGAGCGGTGGGTAGTGGCAGAGCTGACAGCATTACTTAATGGGAACACTGGTGTTTGAATGGAGATGACAGTGGAGACTCTGCATCCAATTTATTGTTTCTCAGCTCGTCCTGGTGGAACTTAAATTCTTGCAAATGGAAAACAATTCAGCCCATCCACAAGGAAATACCATGCAGGATTATATTATACATACCAATAACACAAGTAGAATGTTTCCTTGAGTGTCTCATCTACATGTGTGGGGTTTTACAAAGCATGAATAGCAGTAAATAATAATAATAAAAAATAATAATAGTAATAAGAATAATTTTGCTACTTGCAGGAGAGAACAGATAACCTTCAAATCCTTTAGTGTTCAAAAAGGCGGACGTGGTTGAGATGAAAATTTGCAACTAATTGCAAAGCATACATGCAACATTCTGAAATCCTCAATTCCCAAAGCAACAAACTTTTTATTTCTGTTCAAACTCTGTGCTTCTCACGCTTGTTTATAGCTGGATATCATTAACATCTTGAAATATAAATGAGGATGGAGTGTTACTTACTTGTATTTGTAACATTGACGAATTGGTGAAAATAATCCCAAAAAAAAAGTCTGTTCTCAAAGCAGTTCCTTTTTTTTTTTTTTTTAGAAAAGCCGGTGCCACTTAAGGAAAGAAAACGCTAACAATGGGACAGGGTTTCACCACAGGAACAGGTGGTGATAAACATTGCTCTTTTTCTTTACAGAGAAAAACATACATTATATAGAATAACGTTAAGTTGGAAAACCAGCAAATGGCAACTTGACATGGTCATTAACAGGTGACACCAACCACTGGCTTAGGTTGAGGTGAGATTTTGTAAGGTTTCAACACTTCCCTGAAACACTCTGAAACAGTTCCGTCTCATTATGATTCCTTGGCCTGACCTGGGCTTTAGCTAATGAATAGAGCATATTGAGTTCCCTCATTTTTAGTGCCAAATAATTCTTTCAACTCAATTAACCAAAAATGGCACCTTTTAAAGAGAAGAGCATGTTTTATTGAAACATTTAACAAAAGCAGATCTACATGTGTTTGCATACATATGTGTAAATGTTGTCTTTGGATGGTGTGTGCATTCGTGATGGGAGTTTGTGTATAGACTCACTTAGCATCCGACTCTATAGGGGGATAGATCTCTGGATCCCAGCCTGTATCAATGAGGCCTCACTGCAACAAACACTCCTTCAGTTCCAATTAGACCCCAGACACCCCGTGAAACCAGGGCTGGAACGGCAACCGCGGTAATGGGCAGATCGTTACAGGAGCGAGGGAAGTAGCGAGGGCCGAGAGAGGGAGGGAGGTGGACCGGGGATAATGAGAGGTTGCATGAGGACAGACAAGGAGCAAGACAAGGAAGGAGACCAGAAGGAGCACTGAAGCATGGTTGATTACATTTTAGTCATAGTTGTACACAATATGAAAATGCAAAGGAGTCAAAAGCAAGGAAACTTCTACGTGCACAGGATTACTTGAGAGCCGTCTGTCCTTTCAGTGCCATTTATACATTAATGTTCTCTTAAAATAATACATTTAAACATATGCAGGATTCAGAAATGTATTTTCATGCTCTTTACTTTTGAGTTAAGTGACTCAGTAAACCATAGAGAAGTAGAAAGTCTTAAAAATCTTAATATAAATGCAAACATCACACCTCCTAAATTCTCTCATATTTAGTTTATTTCTTGCAGATCTGACAACTGGTCACATGTAATATCTTTCATTCGACACTATATTATTATTATTTATTATTATTATTATTCCCTCACACTTTTAGGATATTAGGTAAGGTTTTAAGCCATGCAAGCTGCATATGAATGGACATATCAGTATCTCCATGTGGACCGGTGTTATTTATATTGATTTACATTCATAGATCCCAAAAAATAAACCAATTTTTACATTAATTTAAACATTAATTTATTTAATTTAAACATTAATTTGCCTCCAGTGTCATTTCAATCAGTTTGGCTGGCACATGTTTTTGTAGACACTCAAAATCTCTAAAATGTGTAGCTAAAATATCTGCAAAAAAAAAAACCATTCCTTTTAGCTTATGTTGTACTTTGTAAGTTCTGTCATAACTAGTCCTACTTGACTCTTCTTCTGTATCTGTCTCAAGTGGGTTTTGCCACTGTCCCATCTTTTAGGGAGACTAACTTCCCAAAGTCACCAAAGTAAATAACTATAGAACCCATTTTTGCACAAATCATATATCTTCCTACACAAGCAGCTTTCATTTCACAATGTGTTTCTAGATAGCTAATGATAAGTGCTGGGAAAATACGTTTTATTGTATTATTTTATTTAGTCTTTGTGCATTTTGATCTAAGTGTATGCAATTCCATACCAATACTGCATCTTGCATTTATTATCTTTGATGTACAGAATATGGGTGCTTCTATGAAACTGGTCCTAAAAACAGGACATGAGGGCTAAAAATTCAAACCAGGTGTAGACTAATGTTATGAAGCAAGTTTGGAAGTACTTTGGGTCTGTTTTAAAAATAAATATTTACTGAGATAAAAGAGAAACTATATTTCAGATAAAAACACATTTTTATATATTCTATATTATTTTTGTATACAAAAATCTGTGTGTAACATTGTAAAAAGGACACAAACATTATGTGTTACTATTTTTTGAATAGCCTTTTATTCTCTCAGGTACATTTTGGGAGTCGAAGTAAATATGCAAGGCAGAGTGTTTCACAAAAATGACCGCTGTTTCAAAATCACTCATGATTTATTTGTGTTTAAATGGGCAGGTTCCATGTGTAGCACGAGTGGACACGATAGGTTACACGCAAAACCTGGAATGAGACCTGGAATGAGATTCATGAAAAACCCAGATGTCTGGATTAGAAAAACCAATGGGATTGACCAATTTAACACAGTGTCTTTATTTATAGTGGTATATTAGACCATTTCAAGCCATGTTTTCCAGATTAAATGCACTGACACCTAGATAGTTTTTCCTGTCCCAATTTTGGTCCTATTTTTGGCCCCAGGGTGATTCTCTGAATTCGGTGCCATTTTGTTACAGGGTGGAATGTTACAGGGTTGATGATTTTAGCTGAAAGTAGCCACAAATCTCCATTAGCTGGGATATGGGACACCACATGGCATGAGGAAAACAAGAATGTAATATATTTTACCAACATTATCATTTGATTTTTCCAAAACAATATTAAATATCATTCATACACGTAACGGGGTTGAACAGGTGAGCTTGACAATGCCAGTCTGACAGTAAAAACAATGAAATATGGGAAAGAAAGCATGTTAACACCTACCTCTCTTTACAGTGTCAGTTGGAGAAGACTTGAGTGATGTCACTTCCTGGCTGCTGAGGAAGTTGGACTGAACCATCATGTTTAAAAAGGGGGGAATTGGTGTTCTGTTACGGGTTGAGCGACACTGACGGACACGATTAAATAGTGATATTTTATTAGTAAATTGTATGTTTTTCTCCAATTTCTTTTATGTAGGTTAAAGTAAAAATCAGGTCGTTTCATCAATATAAAAAACTTTGGCGTACAACTGTTTATTCTTGGTTTTAAATCCAATAAAAATATAACTTTAGTCACTCGGGACATGCATATTTGGCTGACCTCTACACTTTCAGTAATCCATTAAAAAAAAAATAGAACATGATTTTCACAGTATGTTTGTGTGTTATAGTCAAAGACACATGGGCCTTTCCATTTCTGACTTAAAAATGCATTTTGTGGTTTACTGTATGTGAAAATATTTAAGGTAAATCATTGGGACACAAAAGGCACTGAATTCAGAGTCACCCCCCAATATATGATTAAAAATTCATTAATTCTGGGATGGCTCAGAGCAAGAGTATAATTTTTTTGCATTTATCTGAGGTCATCATTAGGTACATCCTAGGGGAAATATGTCTAAATTTCTCTTTTATTATTACATCTAAAAAATCTGGCAAAGTACCAGGTACCAAAATGAACCCAGTTTCATAGAAGTACCCAGATGATTTCTGTTGCAAAGTAGCAAATGTTAACATGCTAACACAAAAAATTAAAAGTGCACGATGCTGAAAATCTCCAGTTAAATATAAACGTCGCAGATATTCTGTTAGTTTAAAGCATCATTGTGTCTCAGAGAGCTGTTACCTTCATACAGGGTGACACAAAAAAACGGGAACTTTTAACAATCCAATAAAACCAAGAGTGATGGAAGAAAAATATTTTATTCATAGTAAGTGAAACCTTAAAACATGCCATTTAAGAAACAATGATGGAATTTTCATTTTTTTTTTAAATTACAGGGTGACCCAAAAAAACGGGAATTTTTGAAGTGCGTATTGGCAGACATGAGCAATTGGCAGCACTACGAGACAGTGAACTTGAGCAAGTAAACACACCCCCATTTTAGTAACCATTGGAGGCTGTGCGAGAATTGTTCGGTAACCGTGTGATCTCAAGATTCGGTAAATTTCCCTGGCCCCCTAGATCGCCAGATTTGTCCGTTTGTGATTTTTTCTTGTGGGGCTATCCCAAGAGTAAAGTGTACACGACTTGACCAAGAACTCTGGGTGAGTTAAAACAGAGAATTCAGGATGAAATTCACAGTATCCCAGCTGAGATGTTGCAGCGGTCAATGAGGAATCTCAACAGCAGATTTCAAGAATGCATTCGTACAGGAGGACGCCATCTACAGGAAGTAATTTTTAAAAAATGAAAATTCCATCATTGTTTCTTAAATGGCATGTTTTCAGGTTTCAACTACTATGAATAAAATATTTTTCTTCCATCACTCTTGGTTTTATTGGATTGTTAAAAACTTCCCATTTTTTTGTGTCACCCTGTATGACACTCAGACTCATATCCTGTTAAATGTAAGACACCAAAATACTCCTGCTAGCTTCTGCTCTGAATCTTAGACGTAATTAGCAAATGCTAGCTCAGTAGCTGGCATAGCTCAAAGTGGGACCATGCTATATTACCTGCTACACATCAGCAATGTAGAAGCACCGGCATTAGCATTTAGCTTAAGGCATCACAATGCCTCAAAGAACTGCCTGCATGAATATTTATCTTGTTACAACATAATGGGACGTGTGTTGTTAATGTAATGCCTTAATTGTAGTAAAAACAATGATTTTTTTTTAAATTACTGTAGAGATGCATTTACATGAGTGTGAATATAAGTGTGTGTGTGTGTGTTTGCTTTCCGTAGCACTTCAAACCAAATTTTGTAATTATGAAAGAGGCAGTTATCATAAAACACATAAATCTCCCAAGTCATATAAACAAAAACACTCACAGAGAAATGAGGGTATTTTGTTCGAAGCCAAGCATGAAGAATGTGGAGATAAGGACAAAGAAAAGGAAAGCAGTGGGAATGAGGAAGAATAGGGATATGACGAAAGGGGGTCAACCGAAGTCCAAAAGGCTTAAGGGGAGAAGAAAGGGAGAATGGAAGAGGGGGTTAGACTGAAGGGAAAGAGAGACAGCAGTGGGGAAAGAAGAACAACGCCTGTGTTTGTGCCGTCTTTTTCACTGTGGCATTTTGGAGGACAGAGCAGATGTGTGTGTGTGTATGTGTGTATATGTGTGTATATGTGTGTGTGTGTGTGTGTGTGTGCATTCGCTTCCCCATCCACTCAATTTGTGGAATTGATCCTCTCCCTAATAGTGAGCAAAACAAAAAGTCAGCCTAATCCAACCACTATTTATAACACAGATGGGAGAGAGGAGGGGGTGAGAGATATAATGTAACAGTAGAAGTGCTACAAAAGCCCTATGACAGAGAGATGAGCGAAAGATAGAGGAAGACAAATAGGGAGCGAGGAAAGAAAAGGGAGGAAGGCTACTCAGTGCAATTGGAATAACAAGATGCTTGAACATACAGGGCTGTGAGTACGAGAGAGGTTACAAATAGACTCTCACAGCAAGTAGCTAGCCAGTGGTAGATTAAGACAGAGAAAGAAAGAGAGAGCGGGGGAGATGAAAAGGAAAGGGGGTATCACAGAGAAAATGGAGATCAGAAAACAAACAAGTACAAAAGATGAGAGAGGCCAGAGTGGAGAAGAAAAATTCCGAGCCGCAGAGAACAAGATAGGAAAAGAAGACACCACTTGTTGGCAAGAGTGAAAAGATAAACAATGCACTGCTCAAAGAAAGAGAAAAAGAAACAGAGAGAGGCAGCAGGAGAAAATTAGAGAGGAGCTCTTGTGTTTTTGGAGATGTTATGGAGTCTAATAAGAGCATGTTGTTGTTAAGGCAGACCTGGGCAGTTACTCAGCCGTTCCCATCGGCCCTACTAGAGTTCTCTCCTTCGCTCTGCTCCTTTTTTTTTTTTAACTCGCCCACACTTAATCTGCCGGAGAAAAGGAGACACAGCGCCGTCTGATTTGGGATAGAAGACACAGGAGGTGTTTAGTACAGAGGTGAAAGCTGAGCACCACTTTCACAACAATAAGCAACAATAAGCATCGCCCTCCAACTCCAACGCCTTTTCATTTTTGTTACTTCTATTGGTTTGGACTTTTTGGTAGGGTTCAAATCACCGCTCCCTGACATTGGACCTTTTATGCACATTTCAAGTCCACATCTTTATTCGCAGACTCTCAAGACACTCAAATATGATTTACAGTAAAGCAAAGTATTATTGTAGATCACAGGTGTCAAACATGAGGCCCAGGGGCCAAAACCGGCCTGTCAAAGGCTTCAATCTGGCCCCTGGGATGAATTTGTGAAATGCAGAAATTACATTAACGACATTAACAATCAAGGATGTTAGAATCATTTTAGGTTATTTCAGTCTAAAGTGGATCAGACCAGTAAAATACTATCATAATAGCTTATAAATAATGAAAACTACAATTTTTTCTCTTTGTTTTAGTGTAAAAAAAAAGTAAAATTATACAAAAATATTTACATTTACAGGCTAGCCTTTTACAAAAAATGTGAATAACCTGAAATTTCTTAAGAGAAGTATGTGGAATTGTAATAATATTCTGCCTCTCACTAAATGTTGTGTGTATTTGTAGATCCACTGTGATCTGTAAGTTGTAATGCATATGTATAAATGATAAGCTAAGGCATAATATTGTTCAAATTACACTTATTTTTCTTAAGAATTTTCAGGTTCATATTTGTTCATGTTATGTTCAAGTACGGTTTGTAGATGTAAATATTTTCATTTCAGAATTTGACTTTTTTTCACTCAAAAACAGAGAAAAAAACTTTGGAGTTGACATTATTTATAAGTTCCTATCTTATTATTTATATTATTTTACTGGTCCGGCCTACTTTATATCATATTAGGCTGTATGTGGCCCCTGAACTAAAATGAGTTTGACACCCCCGTTGTACATAATTCACTCATCATTTATCAAGACCTTACCAGGCACACGGTAGAGGGATTGGTGAGTGAACGGAAAGGAAAGGAAATTCTCACAGGCACATTTCCAAACCATTCTAAGAGGGTCATTAATAACATATCATCATATTTGGCTAAAAAGTCTATCACGTACACATCAGATGGTCGATTCCTTTTATGGTAACAATGATGTCAGATCACCCCTGTATAAAACCCCCTGTCAAATAAAGAATGGGAGAGATTCCCTGAGAGCATCCCGAAGTCGTGGTTTCTTCGTTATTTTAGCAACAACAAAGTTAAGAAGCTGAAACTAGCAAAGCAGGTAAACAAACAACTACCCCTGTCTTGATAAATGAATTACCTACAATAATTGTATGTGGAAGACAGTATGAGAGTACCAGAGTAAAGCAAACTCCTTAAATGATCTCGCATTACCTCAGTTTTGAACCCCACTCTTGTAAATTCCACGCTCTTATAATAAATCAGTTTTTTACGCTGTCTGATGAGACCCAGTATGGTGCATATGTTGGCTCATAGTCTGCCTCTATCAATGGGGGGCTCCATAAAGAAACAATACTGGAAAACATTCACTTTTTCTTGACCAAAAGGAACACTTTGCCAACCATTCATCCTAGTCAGAGCTTGAATCCAGAAAACATAAACAAAGCATGAATAACCTCAGCCAGAAAGGCAAACCTCCACATGTTATTGTTTATCGCCTTGTGTGGCATTTAATCAGCGACAATTGTATTTCATGGCTTTAACCCATAAAGACCCAGTGTTTCTTTTGTGTCAGTTCCCAAATGATTTTTTCTCTTTATTTAACCTTTCTTAAGTCACTATTTATTATAATATTATCCTCTGTATTTTGCTATTTTTCTGTGAAAATCAGATATTTTCCTATATTTAATTCACTGATCATGAAAATTTTTATAAAAAGCTCAGATTAAAGGTGAAGGTTATTATATCAGAAATTGAGAAAAATGAGGAAAAAGAGACTTTTTAAGCAAAAGTATCATTAACTAAACATAAAAGTCTCCATCACTGTCATTGATCCAACTCCATGGGTTTTATTGTTGAATCAGTGTTGTAGAAGGTGTTTCTACGGTAACTCAGCAGCCTCTGAATGTCCAAATGGTTCGTATCGGATGACCATGAAAAGATGAATAACTGTATTTTACACTAATTATTTCCATGTATTGATAGGATTAGTGGATCAACAGGTATTAAACGGTTTAGATCAGTGGATGGTTTTGGTGGCTGGTGGATGTTTGGATCTTTATGGGTTAAAATGTCTAATTTTTTGTCGCTCAATTAAATAATGGCAAAAGGTTTAAACGGTCTGAAGGTTTGAAACACTGGACAGCTAATCTTGAAGATGCTGTTGTTGATGAAGATGTTCTTGCTCAGAATCAGTAGATGCTTTTGGTTGACAGTGGCTGTTTAGGTTTTTATGGGTTAACAGGTGTATATGAGGAGAATATGCAAAAATGCCATCTTAAATGTGTGTGTTTGGTTTGAATGCACTGCCTGGAACAGATGTCAGTTTTTGGATGTATATAACCAGCAGGTTGTTGCCAAAGCAGAAAAAAACATTGTTAACACTCAGACTGTTGAGAGGAGGCCTGCAGGTGTTTGCTTTTGCATGTTTTCACATCTGGTTTTGAAACTTGGACTGCATTAATTATAGACTTACGACATTATATAAGTGGGAGTGATGCAGAGTATAACGTATGTTGTGCAACCTCACGACAACAGCAGTGACGATAATGCAGGTTTAGTCATGTTTCACTTGTGTCTTATAGAAGTTGGTTTGTTGGTTCAGTCTTTGGTGGCATATTGAGCTGTGGTGCAGGTGTTTGCTTGCTGTTACTGGCAGTGAAGTTGGTGTAGGCAGAGTACAAACACTACAGCAGCTAGGATCATCCCAACTCTTCACTGATCCTCACAGCCCCAGTGTTATAAGCTCAGACACACAGTGAGAACATAGACTTGAGGAGCAGCATTTAGTCTTCAACCAAAAGAGTTCTGTGCACATACTGCAGTGTTTTTCAACTATGGGGTCAGAAGCCCACATGGAGTCGCCTGGAATTCAAATGGGTTCGCCTGAAATTTCTAGTAACTGATAAAAAGAAAAAAAAATCTTAATCGTAAAAAATTTATGGTGAGTTGAGACAGACAATCACAATCCATAAAATACATGACAAACTCTGAAGCTGAAACTGAAGCACTGTGGTACTGTTTATCTTTCAAATGTTCATTGTGGTCAGTTTCAGATGCTGCAGCTCTTTCATAATTCATAGTTTGCATTATTGTTTGTTCAGTATTAATTGTCAGCCTTGTAAATCCAAGCTGGACTGACTGCACATATCTTGACCAAGGAAAATAAAATTCTCACTTTGTGCAGTAATCTACACCTGGCTTTTCTGCCTCCGTCCATAATAATATACATTATATAGACTAAATGTCGTCTAAAATTAACATTTATTTGCAACATAGTATAGCAAACTATTAGATGATCAAAAACAAATTAATTTTAGAAAAAAATGTCTCTGTTTTTAATGCCTGGGGTCGGCAGAAATTTGTGATGTTAAAATGGGGTCACGATTTTGTTCCTAGTGAAAATGTAGTCACTCTGTCGCAGGAGATTAATGTGAACAACTGTTGTCATGTGGATTTGTTTCTGGTATTATTTGTGCTGTCGTTGTTTATGATATTTTGTTTATGTTTTCCTTTCTTATATTTCTCATTTAATAGGTCTTATTCATTTTATTTCATTGTAATTTCATTTTTTTCTCCCTAGTTTACTCAGTTCTTTTTCTAGTTATTATTACCATTATAACTATCACCATGGTTGTTATTGTTAGTGAGGGTCTTCGCCATCTTCGTCTTCCTTTTTCTCCCCCCTTCACTTTCTCCTTCTCTCCTCCCCCTTTCTTCTCCTCCCCCCTGTTCCTTCATGTCAGGTCCGGCGTCGAAATGTGGTTCAACGTAACTCAAAATAAAGACGGTAGAATATCAAGGGGAGCCTCATATACTTTATGAAGTTTCCCTTGGCAAAGCAAATTTGTTCAGCACAAAAAGGCAGCCAGATCACCATTCTGCTATTATGATGCAAGACAAGTTAAAAAAAAAAAGGGTCATGAGCCAAAAAAGGTTGGGAACCACTGACTGTATATGAATGCTAACAGTTTTAGCAGTGGACACAATGAGTAACACTTCAGGCTAATATCTGCTAATCAGATGCCAAAATAGACTCTTTAATTGTGCTACTATCAACCGACTGGAGCCAAAACTGTTCAAAAATGTAATAATGTTTCACAAAGCAATATAATTGTTAATGATCTTCATGTAGTTATACACGCTTTAATTGTCACTCGATGAGCACTCGGATACTCAGGAGGAAATCATAAGACAATCCCTTGTATCATCTCTGTTTAAGAAAAATACTCCGAGTAAGTAGGAGTGGTGCGATGCCTACTGTGAATAATTACTGTTTGAAGCAAGTTTTTCATTTCGGCTTGTTGATTTTTATCGGTGTTGATGTGAAGTGGAACCTGGCTGCATGAAATGTGCAGCAGGAAAAGCACATTTATCAACTGGCAAGTCTGTGGTGAACCTTATCAATGGAATGTGCATGTGATTTGTCATTAATTTGTTTTATTTATCAAGAAGCAAAGATGGCATCTTCAAAGTAAAGCCAGTGCAGAAGTATGTTCAAGTGTAACCACTGGCTGCTACTCCAAAAGGCTTATCTCCCATAGGATTACACTGAATCTCACTAAAAAGTAATACATGATTTTTTTTACAAGTCATTCCAGTGTCATTTGTTTGATTTGGACTCCCTAGCTGTGTTCTGGTGTTTTATCATTAGGGCTGTCAGGAGACTTTGTCATCTGCTATGTCTGGCTTTGATTGAGGGTGACAGATGGGTGACAGTTCACTCACATGTAAAGTTCGGCTCAGGTGCTGCTGTTTATGGAATAAAAAGCATTTAGCAGTTATTATGGTTAATTACCAATACTGTCAAATGATTCTGTTATGCAAATGGTGTAGTCTTTTTTTTTTTTTATAGCAGTACGCTAGCATTCAACATCAGCTCATCCATCATCCCTCAAACTCCTGCAGTCCAAATATGGCAACTTCGAACTCCATAGAGTTAACATGCCAATGGTCAAAATGCAAATTTCTGCCTTCAAAAGTGTCTTAATGCTGAGGGGTGACGTCCATTACGATTATTATTGACAATCTTTGACCTTGCTGCAGAAATAGAACTCATGCAGCTACAAATGCCTCAGAGCACTGAGAGTAAAATAGTCTCCCTTTGAAAACATATTTTCCATGTCCAGCAGTCCAGCTGCTGCATACACACATTAATATCAGTGCATACACACACACACACACACACACACACACACAGCATCACAGATGTAATCAGTATGGCCTTTGCTTTGATCCATTGTGCTTTAATGATTAAGCCTTTGCCTCTCTCGGTGGCCTATAGGCCAGCTCTGCTGCTGTGCATCTCATCACATCCCATTCATCACCCAGTGTCTGTCTCCACCTCCAGCCCTCTATCACATCAGCCTTTCACTGAACTCCTATTGACCCACATACTCACACACAGATACACTGTCATATCATTGGAGACAGTTTCACAGTGGGGTGACAGTATGGATTGCTAGTGAATAGAGTTCACTGGATGTTTCTCATGAGTTGAAACCTTCAAAGTGACATTTTCAGACAACCATGAGTAATATTTTGCAGATATTGTAAATGTAAAATAGGTTGCATTCTTAGGTCTGTTTTTAGTTTGGCACACTTCTGAGGAAATTGGATGTTCAGTTCTGGGGCATCAAAGATGTAGAATTCTTCTTTCAAGTACAAATGAACCTTTTGAAATCTATCTTCTGAATATGAAGAAGATAATATTTTCATGGTTTAATAAATGTTTCTTTAATGAGGACAGTAGTCAGAGTAAAGCCTTCTTCCATATCATATTAAACCACAAGAACTGGTGATGGGCTGAATTTCTGCATATTCTTGAACCGTCTTGCACATACAAGATAAGCTTTCTGTAAAAAGTCCAATAAAAAGTACAAAAACAGACCAATGTGTCTCCTCTGTTACACTGTGACAGTGTTTTCACTACTCTGTAACCTTTCCTGTTAATTTGACCACTAGTACAAAGACACTTCTGTGTATTTGCACACAGATGACAGTTCATCATTTGCTGTGAGCAATTTGCCTATTATTACAGCTGGAACCTCAGCGTAAAAGGTCAATATTTATCTCCACCCACACGTGCTTGTGCACACACACCCATGCCAGCCCATCCATACTAATGAAAATGAAAATGAAAATGGTGGAAAAATGCACACAAGTCGTGCCTGTATGAGAAAAATGAAAATGCTAATTTGGTAGAGGTATAAAATTCAATATGCTGCGTTATTCCCGCTTGAGTTGTCGTTTCACCCCGGTGTGATTCGATATCTTTTTAATTATGGCCCTCTGTAAGGAGAGGGCCTGAGCTCCCATCTCTCCACGCTCAGTTTAACGTAAGGGAAGATGATATCTCAGCAGGCTCCTGTGCTCTGTTCTGTTAAGGAATAATATATGTCTTCAAATGCTGTGTCCTCCTCACCAAGCCATCACGTGTCCCTCTGCTGCTGTAGCTCCCAGGAAAGCCTAATGAGACGGAATGTGGTGGAGGTTAATCCTCGGTTAAGCCTCAGCTGTTATTTAATAAATAAACAAGAAACACAAGTGTGGACTTTATAATCGGAGTCACTTTATCTCATTTATCTTTCCTGTTACACCCTGAAGTTCAGCTGTATCAGTCTTTCCTCTCCTTCTCTGCAGGACCCGTCAGTATTTACTAACAGCAAACATCCATTCACAGGAGAGCAGACCGTGTTCCATCCCCGTCATGAATCAGTCAGTTGATAATACATCCGAGGTGATCACCCGTCTCTCATCAGGAGACCAGAATGTGGCGTCTCTGAGGGCAACGGTGGGCGGTGTGTTAAACTGGAACACTCGACACAAGTTTAGGCCTAATCGTCTCATTGTCTCCGTTCTGCTTGAAAGGATCAGCAGCCATGCTAAGCTCCTCAGGGTACCAACCCTCATCTGCTCTCTGCCATATTGCTTTGTCTTCACTGTCGTTTGTTTGTTTTTGCCAATTTCTTTCCATCACGTCGTTATTTTATTCAGTTCAGTTTTGCTATTGCGGCTTTTGATTAATCATTTTTCAAGTGTGATCTGTTGTTATTTGGGTGCCACCATGATTGGACTTACTTTTCATAAAGTTGGGGAGTCAGCAACAAATGTAGACGCTGAAGAAGTTGGCTGTCTGCCTGTGCAAAAAGCAACATTTAAGATTTTTACGGAAGATCTATCATTCTATTGATTTCTTTCTTTTTTTTTTTTTTTTTTTAAGTGAAAGCAAAATTGTTCAGTTCCAGTCACTTCTTGAAGTAAAAATCACAATGATATGAGTTTTAGAGATGTCACTATGGTACCGGCTCAACTGGACTCAACTCGACTGGTACCAGGTACTATTCCTGGAGACCATTTTCATTACAGGATACTACCGACTTTAGAGTACCTGGACGCCATAGCAACACTGCACATAACTTCCGTGTCATCTGCTCAGAAAGTTGCTGATAAACTCGCTCGTTGCATGTTGCCCTGTCAAGCTGAATCTTTTCATCAGCCACCAAAGACAGAAATGTCTGAACCTCCTCGACCAACCACGATGTCGTTTTTTATGGGCTGTCATCATGGAATAACCTACTGGTGTATTTACTGTAAACTTCCGAATTTGTTTTTTTTTTTTTTTTAATGACGTGACAACTCTCTGACCAATCAGTGGTCTGCAGTGTTTAAAACGTCACATTTTAGTATCTCTTCACCTATTTTGGAACCTCAGCCAAGCAAGTACTAAAAAAATAGTACCGGGAACCAGATTCCAGGTTCTTTTACGTAATGGAAACAGAAAAAGGCCGAGTCGAGCTGAGCCTGTACCATGTAGTGGAAACGCAGCATCAACAAAGTCACATTACAGTTATTAACACTGGACTACATGTACTCATTTCCAAATCTGTAGGTCATTAAATCTAACAAATCCCTCACTGAAAATTCTTGCCCACTCCAGTTTAGAATGGAGGATTCTGGGGAAAAACTTATACCAATAGTATATGGAGTTCCTGTTTTTAAGGAAGGGTCTAGACTGTGTATTTTTAAGGTCTCAGTTATTATGAGATGAACTGAATAGAATGGCTAACCCAGAGGCACAACATTAGATTAATAATTTAAATGTTGATGCTTTTAAGTATTTTCGGGTGCATTTGTGCATTTTTTCCCCCAAGTACAGTACATAGATGTCAGGAGACCAGGCAGACACAGAAAGACTTGTAAATAAACTTCCTATCCAGCCTCGAAATGGGGACATTTCCGTTTATAGTCAGAGCATTTAAAGCTATAATAATGTGTGGCATTTCCCCATTAAAACATCTCACAACCATTAGATCTGTGTAAAAATGTTTTGTTTATGTGTTTTTATTGATTTTAATTCAATTCCATCACATCCCTTTATTAGTGTTTACATTACTTGCGTTCATTCCATTAGAATGAAATAACATATGCCATGAAACATAATGTGAAAAAAGCTCAAATACATTTACTTCCTGTTGAATACATAAGTAGATAACATATGCAGTGACTTCCCGCCACTAACTTGCAAAAGAGCTTCAGTTTACATTGTTTCAAAAAACTTTCCTTAAGTCTTCTCTCTCAGTGATGTTGACCTCCAGGTAGGTGGGACTGGAATGTCTCCAGAATTAGACATGAAGACAAAAATGTAATAATACAAATCAATACCGCCGCACATTGAGTCTCTCCCTTCCCCTAGAAATGTCTTCATATCTGGGTGAAAGTTGACCATCTGCAGGATATGATGTCCGGGATTTGCTGAGGCTTTGTCTATACTGTATACACAGGATGGGTTCCCATATCCCAAACTCCCTCTGTGCTACATAGTATGTAGAACATCATGATGCTTTGCAGGATCTGTTGTGCCCGTTTCAACAGTTTCACTTTAAGACCAGTAGCAATACAATTTAACACTTATTTCATGTCCATCCTTCTACATGAAGACCCTGGATTACATTTAACCTCCTGAGACCCAGGAAAGTACAAGTTTCGGCTTTTTCCTATATTGGAAATATCATGATGCAACAGTTTTTTCAGATGCATTTTTTTAACGGAATGTCCTTTGTGTTTTGTTTTGGTTTTTTTGGAGGAAGCTGTGAAACTCTTGTCCACAAACATGGACAGAAAACGCATTGCTGGGTCTTAGGAGGTTAATCTAAATTAATATAGCTATTCTCATTTTATTTTCATCATTGAATTTTGCTCATAATGTTAGCAGTTTTATAACTTGCATTTATGCTCTTTTTGTTTTGTAGTTTTATTCCAGACAAGACAGTTCAATACTCTTTTGGCCAAAAGTAAAACTGCCATTAATGCACCTTTAGTGGAGAATCATTCACTTGACAATCCAATCCATTTGAAGTTGTAAGTTTTACAAGTTTACAAACTTGTAAAAATCATATTCAAGGTTTAAAATTCTGATTTTTGATCAAATGTAGCTCCATCCAACCAACAGTCTTTATTACATGGTAGATGGACTTGCATTTTTCTAGCACTTTTCTACACTAATAGTCTTCAAAGGGCTATACAGGGTGTCACACCCATTTACACATCAGTGAAACTCTCACTGGGACTAGTTTAAAAGGAAAGACATGAACACCACACCAAACCACAATCCTTGAACCTCCAACCTCATGGTGTGTGGATGACCCACTCTACTTCCTGAGTGGCATTGCTAAACTTTTGTTGTGGTTGCAACATGACAAAGCCAGAGGCAGAGAGAGCCTGAGAGCCTGAGACAGGAAGAGAGAGTTTGTAGTCCCTGAGGGCCACAGTCCTATCTGTCACTGTGCCACAGCGATTCGCCCTGTAACTGATCCATGGACTCCGGGTCTACAGGTCAGCTGTGACAGCCTGCTTGGTGTGTGCTCATGTGCACTTTGTGACTCGTGTGGGTGTCGGTGGGTACATCAGTGCATCTGCATTCTGTCTCCCATGATGCCAGTGGCTGTCAGTCTTCATCCCCTGATGCAGGATGCCCACATGCGCGTGTATATTTAACGCGCATGAATGTGGTCATTTGCCACTAATGAAATGAGATGCAGGTAGAGACGCAGCGAAGGGCATCACTGGGTTAGAGATGCACAAGTGCAATATGTTGCCACGGCAACAGTCAATGAGGCTCTGTCCATGTGAGAGTGTCTCACGTAGGGAGAGAGGGAGACAGAGACAGAGAGAAAGGAGGCGGAAACAAGCCCAAGTGAAACAGTTGCCATAGCGACTCTCTATTGCAGCTGCCTGTAAATTTCTCTTTCCCTAGTGCAAGTGTGTCTGCCTGACTGATGCACCAGATTTAATGTCATGGCTGCCCATGTTTATATATACATACATATAAATACGTATCTCACGTGGGTATATATATATATATATATACCCATATATGTGACTGGACATGTGTGTTAGGCTGTTTAGATCGTTTGCTCCATCTGCACCATGTTTCAGCAGGTATTTCACATGTATATAAACAGGTCTTCAAATGGAGCCAAACACCCTTCATCTCTTTTCCTCACCAACAGATGCTGTAGTAGTTATTTATGTGGTTGTTCTGCACTGCTGCTCTCTCATGTCCCCAGGCCTTCACACACACACACACACACACACACACACACACACACACACACACACACACACACACACACACACACACACACACAGAAGCCAAGAGGGGCTGTCACTGTGCCACAGTGGTAAGTCCTGTGTGCCATATGCTACTATAGGCTCCTGGCACACAGGAGTATCGTTGATCTCAGTCTGCTGGGAGACTGGTTCAAAGGCCAATGAGGGCCCATCAGGGACCCGCCTACATGCACAGGCAGCAGCAGGCATCTATTAAAATGTTTCTTGACTGATAATAACTGCAGTAATTCTGAAACGATCTGCATATTTTTTTATATATGTCCTTGAAATTTAGTCGCACACTTCAGTTGTACAAGTAGACAAGGCCTCAGGAAGAGTTTAATATTTCACAGTGAGCAGAGAAGGCTTGTCATCCCACTGCACATGTGAAATCAGTCAGCTGCAGGTTTACAATTTGAAGAAAAACACAATGTGAAGCCTCAGTGTTTAACACGTGAGAGAAAGTGCAGAACAAATCCCAAACTTCAACTTCGTGGCCAGTTTTCTGATTCCAGAATTTATATTATTATGCAGCTCTTATATGTTGTCTTTCCACAAGCAATTTGTGCCGACATAAAATGATTCTTCCACTGAAACGGTGTTTTCTGGAAATTCACCACAGGGGAATTGACCCAGAAATAGTTGGATATAACGATCCCCGCAGCATGGAGTGAGCTGCAATTTGCATTTATGGGAGTTCCAAGTTCCAAGGTGCAAAATAAAACGAGAAAATTATGGAAATTCATAGCAGAATTGATATATTAGGAGCCAGTGGCCTTTTATTATCTCTTGTTTGCACAGGAAATGGTTTTCTTCAGAGGGAAATACAGCTTTACTCCTGGCAAACGTGGCTTTAATATGTCTCTTTGTGTCATGGAGTTATGTTTTTGCTTCCTGTAAATAGTACTTAGTGCCCTTTTGTTTTCACTGTATCTGCGGCAGTGTCCCAAAGTGCCTTTTTATGTGGTGTTAAAACATCTCTGCTTTGCGGTAGAAAGCTCTTCTGGGTGAGCTTTGACACCAACACGTCAAGCTCGTGCAGCAACAGCCTTTTGAGTACATTGGCGCCTACAATGGGCTCTATGCACAGCCCCACTACTTCCTGAACTTAAGGCAGCTCCTTTATTTCCTGTTTTTTATTATTGGACACCCTGATTAATCCAGGTGTGTCTGCTGCTTCTTGTTGGGACTACTGTGGTCAGACACACCTGGATTAATCAGTGTGTCCAATAACAAAAAACACGGAATAAAGGAGCTGCCTTAACTTCAGGAAGTAGTGGGGCTGTGCATAGAGCCCATTGTACAAAAAAAATTTTAACTAGTTTTTCTGTTTCTTTTTTTGTTGTGTTACTTTATTTTACTAAATAACCTGATGGAATTAATGAACATATACTTCACTGTGGTTGAGATTGCATTGCGTTGGTCAATCTGAGCCTCAGTGCGATATAAACATTGGCAGAGGCAGTGATATACAGGTTGGTTGTAATATCCAGCACTACCCAGGGATTTTCTCTAGGCATTATTGCTTTAATCACCAGGAAGCATTTGAGTAGATTCTCGTAGTGGTGCCTCTCTTTATAGCCTGTTGCTGGAATCATTGCCTGAAATCTAAATTACCTAAAGCTCTTATTTTTAAGAGCTGACATCCAGCTGCAGGGAACAGTGCTCGGATTCACTTCTGCGTTTTCACCCAGCCAGGCAATTTGCCGTTTGTTCAGTATATTGAAGTCTAACACAATGTGTGATCAAAGAGAATATGAGGGGTGTAAATACAGTTATTGACTTTTTTTCTCTTTTGCTCTCTATTTGTTGCTCTATCTCTTTCTGTGTAGATATTCGTGACCGCAGGAAGAAGCCAGTGATGCTGTTCATTCACGGAGGCTCCTACATGGAAGGCACCGGGAACATGTTTGACGCCAGCGTCCTTGCCGCCTATGGCAATGTCATTGTGGTGACCATGAACTATCGCCTTGGCGTGCTTGGTGAGTGACCTGATCACCTTTTGCATGGTAACCGCTGTGTTCAAACACACACTCTAGGTTCCATAAGATGTGCTTGTCACTGCAAAGATAAGAGGCAAGAGTAATGCTTTAAAAAAAAAAGTAAAAAAAAAAAAAGTGCCACAATCTAATTATCTTTTCTGTGCCGCTAACACAAAAGTCATTTATGAGTTGGGTACTCTCAGCAGACTCTTATTCTAGTTTCTTATTTGATTGGATGTGTGATGGATGGCATCAATAAAATTCATCAATCTAATGACAGCCAGTCCAGGTACTGATCATTAGAGCTTACGTTTCTCATGGATTTCCTTTGCTCATTACTCTAATCAAAACACAGCTTCCATTTTCTACTTTTACATAGACACATTTTATTTTATAAGAATATTGGGACAGAATACAAGTATTTATGGACTGTTTATATGTAGTATGAGCAAAGCGTTGTTTTTTTCTATTCCACAAGCTCATGATGTGAATACTAACCCATAGCTGTTTTACTACTGACAGAAACTGCAAGATCATTAAAAGGTGATTATATGAAAGTCACAGCTTGCAACAGTATTAGCCTCTACTAATTAAAACCTGCTAGTTTTATTTGCCAATTAGAGACTTGCACATGATCTATATGTGTTCTTTCTTAATTTAGCAGTCGTATCAGGACAACAGGCAAATATTTACAAGCTTATATATGTGACTTTTTCAGTTATGGGACTACCTTTGTGTTATTTATTAGCCTACTGAGCCTCGAATTCTTTCTCCAGTTATATTTTACTAGTAACTCTCATATAAAGTCCTTTATGATAAGGAATTCAGAGATGGGGACAAGAATGCAAATCAGATACCGACGTGGCATTTTTACCGACACAGACATACACCTCACAATTCTTCATTTTAACAGCACGCTCTTGCCTGGCACTTCCAACCTCTAGATGTCTATTTTGCAGCTATATAACTCATTGCAGAAAGAGCACGGCTTGTAAAAAGAAAAATGCTTTACAGAGTGTTTTGGTTGGCAAAAGCATGGTTATGATGCACTTTTGAGCCGTTACTACCAGACGTAGCACAGTGGAGGTGAGGGATTTGGAAAGTAGTTAAGGTAGTTTTACAGACCAGGTGGAGTACACTGAAGGCGTCTGCTCGGGTCTCTGTGTGAGTCAGGTTTGGGACAAAAAACAAAAAAAAACAAAGCTGGTATCATCTGTCACCTCGGCTCTCCAGTATGCAGTCGTCATCCTTTTCTTGAAAATACACTTGACTTCTCTTCTTTGTTACTCGACGTGCTCTGTCTCGCTCCATTGAGACCAAGTAATTTAGCTTGGAGAGGAGGAACATGCCTCTGAGGAGGCAGGTGCTAACTAAAGGAAACTAAGTGCATTAGATATTTCATTAGCCAGGGAGAGAGAGAGAGCTGCTGGAAGCTGTTTCAAAATAGGCTGCCTCGCTTTGATTTGTTTTGTTTCTCTTTTAAAGGACATTACGGTGTTGTTTTTCTGAGCTCTTACGCAGCCTTTGCAATGGTGACAGATTTTCATTTGCATGTAATTACCTAAAGTGTTTGCTTTTCAATGCATCTTTATTGAGTTCATCAGCATTTTTCCTACAAGTGGATAATAAAATGCAATCTAAAATGTAACTATTATCAGAGTTCAATCAAGAGGGTTCCTTCTGTGCTTTTACATTTTAGTGCCCGTACTGATCAGTGGTATGGAGTTAAATCTGGTTTGGAACATTTATAGGCTTTTGTGTAGATGACCATAATTCCATTAGCTAATAGCAACAATTAACTGCAGTGTTCCTTTAATGAGGCCCAGATCTGCATACCACAAACTATTATTAACAGACTGATTAATAGTCTAATTTATTTAAGACATTTACTAATTGCAGGATTGACATCAAGCCTTACATCTGCTGAATGTAATGTTTTTTTGTAGTGCTATCTTGTTATCCCATATTAAGCCTACTATGAGTTTCAGATGGATAAACATAATCTTGTTCACAATAGATCCAAATAAATGGATTACTAACAGAAGTTTTGCATCCTCTGCTAATACAAGTTGTTTGTATCTGCAGTGAGAAAAAGACGGTGATATATTCCAAGCTTATTGTCATTTTGTGAGGTATTACTTTCTCCGATTACTCCGATTATTTCTACATTCTAGACTGCAGCGGCTCTTTTACTTGTGTGCTTTAAGAGAATAGCAACATGCCTCAGAATAGTGTTTGTCTTTCTGGCGGCATCGCTTGCATTTACTTCTTTCAGTACTTTATCTGTGACACTCTGATCACATTCTTTGAGCCAAGGAGAGAGAAAATTGAGACAGAGACTTTGTCATTTGTATGCAAAGAGAAAGCTCCAGCTATCTTCCAAATATGAGAGCCATCCAGAGCAATTTGGCCATGATTGGGAGAAATGTGAATAATCTTTCGCCCTGTGCATCCTATATGATGGATGGCGTTTTTCTTTGACAGAGAGACACACAGAGAAGCCAGTATGAGGGGTTAAAGGTACACGTTTGTGTGTTTCGAGCTGGTGTGCATTAAGCATGTGTAGCTGCATGCATTCATGCATATCAATGTCTGCACTGTGGGTGCCCTGTGAAGGTTTCTGACTGTGTTTGTGGTCTTGCCTCAACAAGCTGACATGCTGATTTGGAAGGGCAATGAAGGAATTATTGATACAGAAACTAAATGTAGTCATGTGAAATGTAAACTCAGTAAGCGTGTGTGTGTTTGTGAGTGTGTGTCATTCTGAGAACCAGTGTATTTGGAGATTAATTCATGTTTTTAGGGTTGGGTATCCAGTTGTAATGGTTAAGGCTCAGGGAGAAGGGATGTAGGTTTTCACTGTCATCACAAAACTGTTTTGTGCACACACATATTTCCTGTTTTACTTACTGTCATATTACATTATCCTGTATATATGTGATGAATTCACCTAATGCAAAAACTGAATTTTGCAGCGTTGATTTCCAAAACTGAGACGACTGCAGAGCTTTACATGTCATATGTTTCCAATTATGGAAGGTGTTAAAGACTGATCATATAAATGATTGCAGCTGGGGTTTCATTAATTTAAACACACTGCTGCTAATTAAAGCTTACTGTAAAGCTTGCTTTTTCGATGTTACTGTATGTTGTGTTTACTTTGCAAACTGAATGCAAATGAGAGCGAAATGAAATCCCAAACTTGAACACATTTCGTAAGTGTAAACCACACAGTTTTACATCAACAAGGTGGGTGTATGCACAGAAATATGGTGTAAACTGTGAGTGAATACAATAATGTAAACTGATTGAAGTGTGCTTCTACAGAGATCTTAAATCAGCTAAAACAGATGCAAAGTAAGTGTTGTGATGCATCTCATGAGTGAATCTGTGTCACCCATAGAAATGTGCTACATCATAACCTATACACTACATGTACAGTCGCGGAAAAAAATATTAGACCGCACTTGTTTTCTTCAGTTTCGTGTTCATTTTAATGAAATAAAGTGCAGAAAAGACAGGCAAAAACATGTAAGAGTGAAACATGAAATGTAAAGAGAAATCTGCTATTTAATCACATAAATGCTTGTTAATCATGATTATCTGTGTGACCATTAGTCAACTAAAATGTCATTACCATGAGAGCCCTAAATGGCTGTTATTAGCATGGAAAAGAAGAAATACACAAACATGAATGAGATGATGGATGGTGATACATGGCTACTTACAGTTGTGGAAAAAATCATTAGACCACCCTTGTTTCCCTCAATTTCACCTTCATTTTAATGCCTGGTACAACTAAAGGTACATTTGTTGGACAAATATAATGATAACAACAAAAATATCTCATAAGAGTTTAATTTCAGAGCTGATATTTAGCCATTTTCCATGTTTTCTTGATAATAACCAAAATCACTTAAGTTCGTACATTAATAGCTATGGCATTGTACTGCCAAAAACAGTGCTTTTAGACATTCCATGTTTTCTTTTCTGTCTGTTTTAGTCACATGATACACACAGGAGTTAGTACTAGATTGCGTAACCATTGTTTCTGATGACTTTTGATGGTCTAATAATATTTTCTGCGACTGTATATGAGCTGACTAGTTCAGTGCAAAGCAACACCCGAGGACAACACAACAGAAACTGATTGGGGACTTTATGACCATGGTTCAAATCCCAGGAGTACCACCTTACTAAGTTAAGGTGGTAATTAATGTGCCAAAATGATTAATGTGAAGTGTACAGTAAAGTTTTGCCTGAAGCCCTGGACAATGCATCAAGTGACTGCCCACTTCTAGTGCTGCCATACAGTGATCTTTGGAAATTTGGTCTCACCCACAGCAGTGGGTGGCAGCCGCTTGACTTTATCCCTCCACATCTTAACTGAGTGTAGCGGCAAAGCTTTGCCCTAGTTTGTGTAAAGCCACTTCAGTGATACATCCCCACGCACTCGAATGCCATTTGGTAATCAAAAAACCCCTTAGGAAGTTATTCTAAATTCAAAACTGTCAGAAAATGGAGAAATTTAGTCCCACTGAGTGACTGAAAGTTAGAAAAAACATGTCTGTATTTGTTTTCTCTACAAAAAATCTAACGGTATAAATAGAAATTTCTCGCATTTTCTAAACGGAGATGTCTATGAATTTTATTTAGAGTTGCACGATATTGGAAAAAACTGACATTGTGATTTTATACATATTGTGATATGAAAAAATACTCACGAAGATGTAATAGCTGTGTGTTGCCGACGTAGCTGGTCAAACAAATTAGTTATGATACCTCTCGTTGTGGCAACAGGTGGATGGCAATATTGACACAGAACATGTGTTTCAGTATCATCCTTCTTGTCGCTTAAATAATTCCAGATAACTGACGTTGCTTTTCTTTGTGGCACCAAGTCTCCGTTTTTGGTGATTTTCTCCTGTGTGTTGCTCACTTTTCAATGTTGTTACCAGCGACTCACCCCATTTGCAGGGACGTGGTCTGATTAAGAAGGATTGTGATTAGTGGATCGGTGTGCGTAGTGTGTCAGGTACCCTTGAAATTAGATGAGACCATGTTGAGTTCATTTTCCTCCTACATTGCAGAACCTGCAATGTGACTATTGCACACACTTACATCACAAGGACAATACTCAAACAATACATTGTGCAGCTCTAATTTTATTTTCTATATGAATCCTTTTAGTTTTGCTATACATGGGGATGTAATGTGCTGTTTCATACATATTATTTTTCATCAGTTTTATTAATTTATCTATTCTACATTTTTATCTATTTTTTTTTTTTCATCTATTCTTGTATTTTACTCTGTTATTTGGGTTATATTTATTTTTCTATACAGCACTTTGGTCCACTGTGGTTGTTTTAAAGTGCTTTACAAATAACGTTAGATTGGATTGGATTGGATGTAGGGATGTAACGATTACCGGTATAACGATAAACCGCTGTAACATTGCCAACGGTTAGTATTACCGTTTAAATTCTAATCATCATGATAACCGTGTTTAATTACTGCACTTTTCCAGAGAAAACACCTATGTAAAGATCTGCTTTTATGTCAAATATTTAAGTATAGTTTTAATTTATTACAGTTTTAATTTTATAAACCAAATATTTGGAATGAATATTCACTTTTAAAGTCTTTGAAAAGGTTCATTTAGAATCTTTGTGTTATTTATGCAATAAATTATATACATTTTTCAAATCGGATTTTATATATTTTTTTGTGTTTTCTGCCCTTTTGTGTTGATATAGTAGGTTAAAGAGATAAAATAATAGGCAGTTGATATAAATGAAGTTGTGCTGAAAAAAAGATTCCAAACATGGGTATAGTAAACATTTGTTTATATAGTATATAAAGACAAAATCAAAAGTACTGAAAAACAACTAAAATAGGCTCAGACCACTAAGGGTTAATATTTGAATGTTTCTGCCAACAGAAAGTGCATTGTGCCTATTTATTTATTTATTTATTTCAAAATACAACTTGGTTAAATTATTTCAGTGTGTGTATAAGTATTTTTTGAACATTTTGAGCACAATTTCAACAATACCGTGATAATAATGATAACTGTGATCATTTTGGTCAAAGTAACCATGATATGAAATTTTCGTATCGTTACATCCCTAATTGGATGTTAAACTTGTGTCTTTACCTAAAAATTCTATATCTGACCTCTGCCTTCCTAAGGAGTTGAAGTGGGGAAAACAAGACTCTGTACAGGTGAACTACCCTTAAATCTGATATGATGTGATAATTCTTTTTAGCTTGTTGCAAAAACAGAGCTTTTACCTTAAGTTCATGGCGTATACTTTATAATATGGAGGACAATATAAAGTAGGGTCATATCACAAATGTACATTAAAGTAAAACACTGTAAATCATTCGTCTTGGCAAATCTAGTATGTTGGCATTCAGGACGACTGCTCTACAATTCCTCTTTCCCAGACTCTGTTCTTTATTATGCTTAGTGCTTTGCTCTTCTGCCCATTTAGATCTCTCTTCTCCCTGTGGCAACTTGGCCATCAACCCATCCATTCCACACCCTTCACAGCATCCCATTTGGCGAGATGTGATTTGAGCCAGAACAAGCAGAGGCGCTTTGTATCCTGTGGTACGAACTGAAAAACAAACGGGTCTAAGAATAACTTGTTGAGAAAAAAAAATTGGTGTTGAATTATTTTTGTAATGACAAAAACCTCTTTTTTCCTCGAGGCGCTTTAAAATTTGGAGGTACCTTGGTATTAGTTAGTTTTATTTTTGAGCTTCTTTTATTTTGCTCCTGTGCGCTTTATCTGTACATGTTTCCGTGCACGAGCGTTGTCAGTATAAAGAAGAATTTAAGAAAAACAGAAAGAAATCAAGTACAGAAAGACGGTGGAATGACAGTGATAGAGGTCAGGGTGGAAGAAATCAATCCTTTCAATCCTTTTTCCTTCCGGCTGATTGAGAGATGTGATATTTTCTCTCTCTGTCTCCACTGATACCCTTATTTAAACACCACCTCCCCACTGCTAAAGCTAACCACCATGGTATTATTCACAGCTGAACACGGCTGTCTCCATCAGCATGCTGTTATGGAAATTCACCTGTCTTCACGCAGACAGGCGAGTTTCTCCAGAAGCAGACATGGCTGAAGTGGTGGCGGAAGGGAGGAAAAGCAGCAGGCAGTCTCCAGCTGGGTCTGCGGGGAATGCTGCCGAGTTAAATATGTAATGAAAAGCCTCGCCGGGCCACTGAGCACTTGACCTTGCCTTGGCTGCCTTAGCCGCCCTAGCGACAGACATGCTTACAGTACATGCGTCACCTCCACCCCGATGAGGTTTTTATATCCCTCTGCCATTGTCGCAAAAGACACGACGGGAGGACAAGACAACATGAAACTCAGGCTGTGAACTCATTCAGATATTAGACGTGGAGCAGTGTCGTGCGAACCAGTCAATGGTTTTTGGCGCCGATGTCGACATACTGTACGCAGCACGAGCGGAACGCATGTGCACCGTGACCAGGATGTATGCACAGAATAGGGTGCGAGATGAGAGATGTGACAGTGGGAGAGAGAGGGCAGAGAGCAGGGGGAGGGGCAGTGGGGAGGAGAGAGGGGGAGAGGGGCTGCATTTGCCTGTGATGCTAAAAATAAAACCTGCAGAGCCGCTTTGGAGTGTGCACTAGAGCAGACATTCGTCTAAAGCACAATTATATATGCTCTATGCTGCTGCAGATATGGCATCTTCTGCATTATGGTGAGCCATCTCCTTGGTGCATTGATTGTATACACACACACACACACACACACACACACACACACACACACACACTGGTTTGGGTAGTGTGTACTCAGTATGCATTCTCCTTTCAATGGATCTTCCTTTTTCACATATTCCCACTGTTACTTTGTCAGGGTACTGAATTGGTATTCAGGCAGTGTGGAGTGAAAAATGCTTGCTCAACGCTTCAGCATGGGGTCCTACTGTGTGTGTGTGTGTGTGTGTGTGTGTGTGTGTGTGTATGGGTGTGTATGTGTTTTAGTGTAACTGTGTGCATGCGTGTGTGTATGTGTGTGTGGGATCCTATGTCCAGACAGCGCTGTAAAACGCAACCTGACAGAATGAGAAAAGATATTAAGACCCACACACACTGAACCCTTCTCGCATATAGTCACGCACACATATCCCTGCACACGCACGTACTGTTCTCAGTCTCCATAGCAACGCCCAGCAGAATTGATGAGCAAAGTCCTCTCAACTCTGGACTGTGGTGTCTTCGGAGCGCATGTGTGTGTGTGCTGGGTGGTATAGAGTGACTTTGAGAAAGAGGACAGGCTGGTCCACTATTTCCTGAGAGGGGATTAGCACCTCAACTGGCCTGCATCTCTCTCTCTTATATACACACACACACATACACATACACCTATATATATACAGACTGACGCACATTCCCATGGGCAGGTGGGATGTGCACAGATATACCCATTAACACCATCAGAGACATGGATTCAGACAGCTCTCACAGCTTTTCCTTCATTGTTCCCCAGACATTGTTTCACCTCTGTCTGCAGCCTTGAGACTCTAATATGCTGCTACTTTCAATTCTTTTATTGAACTGTGTGTCATTTCATTAATCAAGACTACCTACTGTGCATATACATTAAAACACTACATCATACCGCAGCACCAAAATCATGTAAGGGTTTGATGGGTGGTTAAAAAAACTGAAAAATACAGGAATTTTAATAGCTCTGTTTTAAACAATTGATTATAAAGTTGTCAAGAATTACCGTTGGTTCTGTTTCACTGTGCACATCACTCTCTACTAACAAAAAACACACATTCAAACATCTTCTATAGAGCTATATGAGTCTCTCTGAATATATTGTGTCGATCTAATCACCAGCAAATTCTCACACACAGAATTAGTTTGTTTGTTTGTTTTTTTTTAACTACTTTTATTAATCATCAAGGTATTGATCACATACAATCATGAACACTCCTTGACAACAAAGCTCATTTAACAATGTTAGTTACTGTTCCAGTTAGATTCCAAGTAGGAAAGGAAGAAAATGAATTGCACAAGTCAAAGTTAAAGAGGGGAAGAAAAAACAAAAAACTAAACTAAAAAAAAACAAAATAAAACATATAGACCTCCCCAACAGATATTGCGATACAGATGTCCACCTACGCATAAAAATACCCTTTTTCAATTGTAATTGTGCCATAATTTCTTCCATTATGTACATTTGTCTCTCAGTCCATTGTTGTACTGAGGAGGGTTGATTCTTCTTCTAAGAGACACTTATCATTTTCTTTGCAATTAACAAAAATACTCTTAAAATATACAGATTGTCTCCATACATCGTGTGTTTTGGTATGCATCCCAAAATATAACACAGTGGATTCAAGGGTAAATCAATATGTAGAATGACCAATATTTGTTTTTTTAATCAGAACAGAAGGTTTTAACGCTGCGTTTCTAATTTAGGGAGAAAAAAAGCAACTCAGCACTACTAATATAAATTATTATTATTTTAGTTAAAAACCATTCCATCTGTCAATGCTAATACAGTGTGCTCCTGCTTGAGGTTACCACAAGGAGTTTTTTTGCAGTGGAATTATTATTTACCATGCAACCATGTCTTGAAAACATTATACCCTCAATTAAAATGGAAATATTACTTAAAAGTATTATTTATGCGGTGTACCACCTTTCAAAACCTATTTTACAAAGTGCTTAAGAGGAGAAAACACTGCAAAAAGATCATAAAAGACAAAAGCACAGAAGCACAGATACATGTCAAAAAGTTTGGAGCTGTCTCCTTGACTTACCCGTCTTACAAAGAGGAGCAACTAACAGACCTTGTTCAGAGGACCTGAGGGATCTAGCAAGGGCAAGGTGTAAGCAGGTCTTTTATATAATACGAGTAAAGTTATTTGAGGTCTAACAGATGAAAAGGAGGTTCATGTGCAGTGCAGTGAAGTCCTCATGAATAATCTTGCTGCAGTTTTACACTAAATGTAACCAGCTGACTACGTTTTAGCATGAGACGGTCTATATTCAATGCTTTAAAGAAAAAAGCCTAAATACTCATGAGGATTTAGTCACCTTAAAGGGGTCATATTTTGCTAAACCCACTTTTATCAGTCTTTGGTACATTTATTTGTGTATTTGGGGACACTAATAGTTCAAAAAGTTTGAATTTGAACCCTCCAGGTGCTGCAAAGCTATCTTTATATTCATTTTGGCAAAAATCAAGTGGATTTCTACAACCTGTTTTAATTCCTTCTTAATTTGTTACGTCTATATCTAGTTACGTCACAACATTTGCACATATATGGTCAAGACTTCTGATGAACATTTCTCTGAGTATGAAATAATTGTTTATCAGCAGCAGCTGTTGTAGTAAAACCTGAAAATATGTCCAAACTTCAAGCCGATTACCTAAAATGTTCAGTAGTTGGTTGTATTAATGAACTCAAGTGGCTGAACAGGATAGAGCAGCATAGCTAACAACCTGGAGGGGGCGGAGCATGAAGTGGCTCATTTGCATTTAAAGGGCCAGCGCTCAAAACAACCTTTCTGGTGTCATTACTCAGAAATAGGGTTGAAGATGGACCTGTGGAGTTGAATTAATGAAGAATTCAGACCCAAGCATAGCATTTACAGTTTAAGTAGACCACAGGGAAATGTTTTAAAATGCATAATTCCATTTAAAAAAGCAAAATATCTCAGGGCAGTGGAGACACCTGTGGGACAAATAATACAAATCACTATCATATCTTCTGGAGTTGTCCAGTGATCAAACCATTCTGGGAGCAGCTATGTGAACATTTAAATAACATTTTTAATGAAAAAATTCCTTGTAAGTGTGAAGCCCTCTACTTAGGAGATATTTCATGTGGGATCTGGACTATGAAAGATTAAAAAAACGTTGTTAATGCTTTTGGCAGCTAGCCAAAAGAGTATCACTAGAAAATGTTTAAACCCTGAAGCACCTACAATTGAAGAATGGATCGATATCGTACAGGACATTTACATTTGGGAGAAGTTGATGTTTTGTTTTAACGGTCAAAGGGAATCTTTTTTCACTATTTGGTCAAAATGGACAAACTGTTAAATCTGCAATTGATGTGAATTGAATATATTGGTTATGTGAAATCATCTACATGATTTACATTTCTGTTTAGGTTAGAGTAAACATGCACACCTTAATGTGTCTTATCTTATTGATGAAGAAGCGGAGCAAGCCCTTTCCTCCTGCCCACTTGTTATATTTGTTCTATATTCTACTAAAAAACTTGGATTAGCATCTCACTTTTCATTCCTATTTGAGGTGTGGACATAGAATTGTACCCGAAAGGGAAGTTTTATATGATCTGCTTCTCCAAATAAACAAAAAATGGAGAAAAAAAAAGCAAACCATCACTCCTTTAATGTGTGCCACAGCTAGTTTGATATGTTTATTAACCAGCAACGGTGGAAAAGTAAAAAGATGAGGATGCCATTGACAGTGGAACTCACAGAACGACAGCTATAATTGGAACAGTCACTAAGTACTTTTTGCCTACATTAACTGAACAAGCTGCAGCTGTTGGATAAAGCAGCTGTTTTACTGACACCCTCCATTTGGCACTCTTTTAATATTGTAGAGTATTGCAAACCATTTCACATCCAGTTGTAAGTGACATAGTGAAATGTACTTTTGGGGAGATTTGTGAGAACAGTGTAGTGTCCAGTGTGTTAAATACAGTGGGAGTGATGTACAAGGCACACAATAATCTTCTCCCTCCTTCCATCCAGGAGATGTTTGAATGTGGGAAAAGTCAGTATAGCCTCAGAGGAACTGGCATTTTTAAAAAGGCTAAGGCAAGAACAAATAAAAAAACGTAGATGTATTTCTGTTAGAGGGGTTCATCTTGGGAATGGCCTGGAAGATCGATTCAAACTGTCTAAAACAATAACCACTTTTAAAAAGGTGGCCAAACTCACTATTATTCAAAAATATAGAGCTTAGGATTGACTAAAGAAAATACTTGTTTAAAAGACTAGGATCAGTATTGGTAGTTGAGATAAGGACATGATTTACCTGAATTAAATCAAATATGTATTCTCTTTTGTTGTATATTTAGCAATGATTAGATTGAAATTTTTAATGTTTGTTTGTTTGTTTGTTTTCATGTGGAAACATTGTGCTAATTGTAAATAGGGTTAGGCAAAATAAGTCTCAACTTCAGCCTAAACCCTTTCAGTCGCATTGTATATGGAACAATGGATATGTTGTTTTTGTTTGTTTAAAGTAATTAACAACCGAATAAACTACTACTACTACTACTTCTTAAATCCACTGAAATGCAAAGTACAAGCAAGGAATAAATGAACATGTGAATATGAAGTTGGATATTCCTACTTAAACATGAGCTGTAATTAAAAATAAAGCTGTCCTCCAAAGAGGGGTGGTGGTGGTAGGTTTAGAAAAGAAGAAAAAAAAAGAAATGCAAAGTGGACATAGAGGTTTGATTCCACTCCAGATCTTGTTGTGGCCTAATCGTAGAGTTACCCATCTGTTCTCTCCTTACTCCCACTTCCACTCCCTCCTTTGTCTGTCTCCTGCCTATCTCATCTTTCATTGAATCTTCATCCCACCCACCCCCCCACCCCACTCACTCCCACCTGCCTTCACACACATTTGCCATGAGCGCTTCTTAAAAACTGAGTTATGGTGGAGATTATGCTGATGTATGTTTCACATGTCAAACAATCAACTGTGTAAGTGAGGAACCATGGGCTGGTAATAGCAGGGGATGGATCATCATTACGGATAAGATGACAGCCATGTGAATCATCGGGCACCGCTGCAGGGCTAACTGGGAGACGTAGTCCTCCCAGGGGAGCGGCGCAGTTCTTTGGGGAGACATAATAGCATCCAATGCATCTGTATATTTCGATTGACACTAATAAAGACGGGAACATTAGCGAGTGTAAACACCGGCGCAGCAAATAAAAACAGTCAGCGTTAGTGGAATCTGTTGTGATGTGATGTTTGTATCTGCGGACTAAAGCTAACACGGCATCGGGAGCCCTCTTTGCATGCAGCTATCACACATACATAATCAACAACATATGGCATGAGTTTTCGACTGAGCTGTATATTTAATATTCCACCGCACCGGAGAGCCTCTGTGTGTGTTTGCCTTTCGATGTTCACTCATCCAGAAGAGCGTTTCTTGTTTATTTTGTATCATTAAAACAAACACTTTAACACCATTAGATCATAGAATAATGGTCACATCTTCACAATAATAGGAAGTTATTTTATGCCCAACTATTTTCTCACCTCTGCCTTCTCACTTCTTAATATCTTTCCACAAGTGATTTTCTGCTTTTCCCAAAGTGACTCCTAATCATCCCAAGACATCGACTGTGAAGTTCTCTCTGTCACCTGTTGGTTGTGTGTTAGAGAGAGAAAACAACAGTTGCCAATTGAGAAAAGGGTGACGTTTCCACACTCTGGAAAATTACCATGTTGCATGGCTTCATTATGTCTCCGTTTACTCCGGCTGCAGTGATGGGGTTGTCTGGTTGGTTTTATTGTTTAATTAGCCTATTAGCAGAGTCTTAAAACACATTGTGCTTGTGCTTTTTCTTATTGAAGTCCATGAAATATTTTAAAAAGTCAAATTATAATGAGAAAGATCCTGTATTTTTAGATTATCTGCTAATGAGAAATCCTATTTGGTCATAAGAATATATGCTCCAAGCCTTTTCTCCTTTTACTGTGCTCTGAAAGGATTTAAGTTCATTGAGTTTTGGTATTACCAATAACAGAAATTTCTCTTTTCAAATTATTTTAAGGGAAAATATGATGCCAAGCATCAAAAGATATGGTGATATAGAAGTGTGTTTGTTCCAACAGTGGAATTTTTGGTCACATAAGTCATTTTAATAAATATTTACTAACTTTGGTATGTTTATTGGTGCATTTATATACATAGATTCCAGATTTTATTTTATTTATTTATCTATCCTTAATTTTACCTGAAAATTCCCTGAAGACAGTCTGTTTTTCGAGAGAAACTTGGCCACTATTCCATGCGAAATTCATAAAATCATGCCCATGTAAAAAAAAAACAAAAAACAAAACTCATTTATTAATTTGAAGAACAACCCTAGATGAACATGTAGACCAGAAACAAAAATGTGAATGAATGCTAATGCTCTATCTCTGCTGCCAAACACCTCTTTTTCTATACAATCCAGTAAAACAGTCTTTGCAGTATGCTTTTCACGTAATGGCTTGAAGTTTTCGCTCCAAAAATATCCACACTGTCCTTGCCTCATGTCCTCATCGCTCCCATCACTCTTTTTTGGCCCAACACTTAGCCTGTGCCTCTCCATGCCAGGCTGCTCTGTTACAGCATCACCCCTGATTCCAGAAACACCAGATCATCCTGCAACTCCTTGGCTGCCATCCCTCAGAGGAAGCTTTGGTCCAGGACACAGCTGGACACCACGGCCCCGCTTCCATCCTCTCCCCCTAGATCCGCTTCTTTTTCTCTTCCACATACCCATGTCATCAACAGTGTATTAACCCATGAAGCCTGACTAACGCTGCACCTGGGGCCCGTGTGTGCACTCATGTTAGATGTTACCTTCATCGTAGCGGTGTGAGCGGTAATAAAAGTCATTTGCATGATTGGGAGGATAAGGTCAAGGACGGGTCTGCCAGGTGCTGACCGCGTAGTTGGCAAGGGCACATGTGACTGACAGGAAGAGATCATGATAATGGCGAAGGTGACAGGACAGCGGACATGTGCGCACCCTTTCACACACACATAATAAAGTAAGACAGCAGAAGAACTGGGGAGATAGACGACGGAAAAGCGAGGAGAGTAGGAAGAGAAATAGAGCTCACTCATCCGTGTAGTTCCCTCCTCTGCACACACACACATGCACACACACACACACATGCGCACACACACCCCTCAAATGCAGGCTGGCCGTTGTAACTCTGTGGCCCAGTAACAGATGCTGCGAGCAGTGTGAGAGCCAGGCTACACCTGCTCTCCTCTGCTGCTCCACGTCCTCTCTGGTCCACAGCCCTACACCCAGGGAGCCACAGTTCCTGCCTCTTCTTCCTCCAGCCAGGACACCTCTCGGCCTGGACCCTCCCCAAAGCCCCACCTGACCCTCTGCCGCCTCTTCTCCACCTGGTTTATCCCGCATATTGATATTGAGTTATTAACCCCAGGCATGTGGACACGTGTGCACAATGAAAAGCTGTTTTAGTTCATATACTTTACTTTGGTACCTTTCATTTTGTATATATGCAACTCAGGTCCTGGTAATTTAAACAAATCCAGATGGTACATTTATGAGTTTATATTTTAACCCTGTAAAGCCTGAACCATTAAATCACTGACAGAAAATTCCAGTTCGTTGACACTGGAGCCTTTATTGGTCCCTCTTAACAACCAAAAATAATGTTTTTCAAATATCATTTTCCATGTATGAGTTTTAGTTTTGTATCATATTTGATACATCGGGTCTCAGTGCTCAAATATTATTATTTTTGAATAAACAAAAACATAATATAATACAAACATGTCTAACAAATGGGTAATTCCTTTTCAAAATTGGCAAAGTTCTGCCTCCTTCCACATTAATGACAGTCTTGTAGTGTCACTGGAAAGGCTTCTGGTGAACGAATTCCTCCCCCAGTGGATCATCTGTGTATTGCATGTATCTAATTGTATACATTAGGTTTTTCAAGAAAAATATATCACACTGATCATGTAGAGGCCTTAAAAACTCATGTATTAAATATGATACGTTGGCGTTATAGGGTTAATACTTAGTTGAAAGTGTACACACGCACGGAGCGATCGTTCACCTCTGACACCTGGTCTGATAATTGAAAACTTCTGAAGGGCTCAATGTGTGTGAAGGGGGGGTATTTACTGTGCATCTAGCTCATCACATTAAAGAATTTCTGCATACGTGTTAGTTTATGCAGTCGTGATGGAATGAGGTATGAATATGCACAAGGTGGGTGTAGGTGGGGGTAGCATGTGGGTGGAAGTACCTGTGCTACTCCAGCTCTCCTCTTCTGATCAAGAATGAAGTGGTGTAGGCATTTCATTAAGAAGCTGCCGGAGTTAATTAACTCATTAACCAGCCCATCCTGGATAAACAACCTTTGCCAGTACATTCGCTAACCTAAAGGGAAGGCTGTGCCCGGTTGTGTATCTTTCTTGTGCTTGCTATGTTTTCCTTCAACAGCCCTGACATGCTGCTCACACTCTGCTGGGCTGAGACAAAGGCTGGCTGATGATAATGAGCGTTTATTTGTTCCTCAGACGGCTCTGTCTTGTGGACAGATGCGCGTGGGAACACGCAGACACGCTACAAGTATTTCATGTTTTCATATGGAAAGCTCTATAATCTGTTGAGCTTTGAATGTGGCAGATGGTACCTCTAAAGTGGTATAGCTCCTGTGTCAAAATGTGTCATTTTTTTTTCCTCAACATGAGGCTATTTCCTGAACACTTCTGGAAAGTAACGGCATTTCAAAGTGCACCAAATGAATGACTGCTTGAAATTGCTGCACAAAGCCTCCTGGCCATGCAATTACCATGATCTGTGAGACATGAATGAAATGCAAAAAGTTATTACAAGCTTTCATTTTAATGAAGTAGACATAATGTGTGCTTGAATATAACCCTGAAAATGCCCAGCCTTATGAAGTCTGAGAAAGCCTGTAAAGAGTGTCTGAAGGAATACTCTCGTCCATATTCGCATGAATTTTCCTGTCGTGTGCCTTGTTAGCGTTTGTTGTTTGTGCATCCAACAGCCTCCATAACCGTCAACTTAATAGAAATATAGTAATTAGTAATGAACGCATGTATAAAGCCTTTCTGTCCACGCTTGTGTATTTGTGAATAAAAGTTGATTTGGATAAAACTCTACCAGTGACAGTGAAATCACAGTTTCTCTGGGCCAAAAGGCTGTGGTGAAAATGTACGTGTTTGACTCAACTGCTGTAAATTTGCAGTGCTGTATGAGTGTGTGAAAATTTCACTGCACGGTTGAGTGAATATGTGTGTACGTTCCTGCTTTCATGCATGTCCTGTGATTCTAAGCCACCCTCTGGGGCACAGTAGGAAGTTGGCTGTAATGTATTTTAGCCTGCAGCTATGTGACCGTCCATATACAACTGTCTTAACATTTTGTGTTACAGCACCCTGGGGTCTAACACGTAAGATATGTATGATGTATGATCTAGTGACTCCACACAAGAACAGAAACAGCACCAGCTTTCTTCTCTGTGTGAAATGGACTGATTAAAAGGATGGTTTCTCAAATATTTGGTGTCTGTGCAGCTCCCAAAAGTGGGGAGTAATCAATTTGCACTGTGATGTTTTATAATGTCAAGTGTGTTTTCATGAACATCAATGCAGCCTGATACTGGAAGTGAAGCATGGACATGAGTGTTTGGAGATCTTCTTAACCATGTTCAGTGTCTGATCCTTGCCTCCAGATTTTTTTTCTGGCCCTCTTCTTTCTAATTAAAATTCAGAGGAGTTGGTCGCTATCATCTGCAGTTTGGGGCTTGGGTATAATTATGTTTGCAGAACACATATTGGCCCCCAAAATCTCTTTAATTGTTGTTCTTGCTCACCATCCATGTCTTCATATTCTATTTCACATCATTTCCTCTTTTATGTACCTCCGTCTGTTTGACCTTTCTTGTTATCTTGCATGTTCTTCTCATGTTCTTGGTGCTATTTTTTTTTTTTTAATTAGAAAGAAACAAATGCATTCATTACACGGTAGTGTTAAAAGACGAGTAGTACAGGTAGTTCCACTTTTACTAAATGAATACAATATTCCGAGAACAACATCCTGCATGTGAGCAAAAGCTGTTTGTTGTGTTCTGTATAAACTGCAGTAGGATCAAATGGCGGTTACTCCCTTACATATGTAAACATGAGATGTCTTGGTGACTTTGCGGAAATGAACTGGCTCAAAGTGAGCTCCGAGCAGATGTGAGTGGTGGAAAAAGCAAATTGGAACTGGCGCGTAATTTGACAACTTGGCAGTGTTTTTACCTCCCATCCTCAATGAGTACGGGAGTCCAGCCCAATAGGAGAAGAAGATCTGTTTATTTTCCGCTGCTTTGTAAAGGTGTCACATACTATCTTTCCAGTTAGAACAGTTAATTGGAGATAAGATATATTTATAGCCTGTGTTAATTTCAAAATAACTTAAGTGCAAGTGCAGTTATTCAGAGGGTGGCTCCACTATGTGAAAAAAAACGTACATGAAAAAGCGAACCAGTATGACATAAACCATTTAGGCGTCATGTGCAATACATTTTCCTCCCTTACACTTGCGGCTCACCACACACTGTTCAATTATGTATTGGATATGCTATGGATAATGCATGACAAGAATATAGCTGATGTGAAATACTCCAAGGAGTCCCTACACCTCCGACATTATTCCTATATGTGTGAGCTGTGCGTATGTGTGTTCATGTTCGTGCTATAAGAACCTCTTGACTTCCAAACTGATTTCCTGGCAGGGGGCTCTCCATCGTCCTCTTCAGCTCTTTGCTCTACATCTCTCAGGGAAGATGGAGGCAGCTGTGGGGGGTGATAGCTAAGACTATGATTATGTACCCCTCCATAAGTATTCATGAGTCAAAAAAAAGTCTGTGCACACACTTCCACGATATTGCCTTGTGGCAGATCTCCTGGCAGAATTGATTTGTGTGTGAGTGAGAGCAAAGCGAGGCCCTATCTTTTTCCTCTGTTGTTAGGAAAACTGCAGAAAGCTCCGCCGGGAATGCCTTCATTTCCAAGCTTTAGTCAGCCACACCCCATCTTTTATCCTGCACACAGCCTCCCACTTTCCCACTTTCCCTCTTCCTTCTGTTTTTATCCCTCAGTGTGACTTCACACCTCTGTATCTTTTCCCAGCTCGTCCTATATCAGCTTCAATACATGCTATATGTGTTTCTCTGCAGCTGAGCAACTCCCCTACCAGTATCACATCCTTCACTTTTAGAAAAATATATCAAATTAAGTGAGAAGAGGTAATTGTAATTTTTGGCATGCATGCTAATTACCTCTGCTTATATAAAACAGTAAGTCATGTGGCTGTGATGTTATACTTTAGGTTTTATTGATGGCTCTTTGGTCAAATTCCTTTTGGTTCAGGGTCTACATACAGCCCAGTTTGATCTCAAGCAGGCCAGACCAATAAAATAATAGAATAATAACTTACAAATAATAACTACACATTTTTCTTTTTGTTTTAGTGCAAAAAAATAAGTGCAATTTTAACAGTATTTTTGCCTCAGCTTCTCATTTGCACATGTGCATTGCAACTTACAGATCACAGTGGATCTACAAAGGAATAAAACATTTAATAACAGGCATAAACGGTTAAAATTCCAAGAAATGTCAGGTTGGTCATGGTTACTCACATTTTTGTGAAAGGATATTTGATAATGTTTACATTTACAAAATATCCTTTCACAAAAGATATGTGTAATCTTACTTTTTTCACACTGTCTTCATTTATAGGCTATTATGCTTTGTCATTATGTTATTATTATTTTATTTGTCCCATCCACTTGAGATCATATTGGGCTTTGAGTTTTTTGAGTTTTCCATTCCTTAACGATAATATCTAAAAGGGATCATATTTTGCTACATGGTACATACTTTGGTGCATTTATTTGTGTGTTTGGACTCTAATAGTTCAAAAAGTTTGCATTTGATCCCTCCAGGTGCTGCAAACCTATCTTTATATTCATTTTGAGTGGATTTCTACAACTTTTTTTAATTCCTTCTTAATTTGTTACATCTGTAACTAGTTATATCACAACATTTGCACATATAAGGTCAAGACCTCTGATTAACATTTCTCCGAGTACGCCATAATTGTTCATCAACAGCAGCGGTTGGAGTCCATACTGAAAATATGTCCAAACTTTTAGCCAATTACCTAAAATGTTCAGTTGAAACCGGAGCAAACAAACGTGAGTAAAAGTATGAAAATGAGGTGGGGTGGGCCTCATATTTCTTACCATATGTTCGTCATTTTTTGTCCTTTTTCAAAATAGAAAAAACTGGCTGAATCTGCAGATTCTAATCCACAGACTGCATAAGCATTACAGGTAAGGGTGAGAATGAACCCCACCTGAACTGGATGCGGAAATCAGGAGGACCGGGGGGGGACAAAACGCCCGCGTAAAGATAAGCTTTTATGTCAAATATTTGAGTATAATGTTAATTTATTGCAATTTTAATGTTATATACCTAATATTTTGAACCAATATTCACTTTAAAGTCTTTGAAAAGGTTCATTAAGCATCTTTGTGTTATTTATGCAATAAATTAAATACATTATTCAAATGGGATTTTATATTTTTTGTGTTTTTTAGCCTTTTATGTTGATATAGTCAGTTAAAGTGAAAAAAATAATAGACAGATGAGATAGATGGCGTGCTGAAAAAAAGATACCAAACATGGATATAGTAAACAATTCTTTATATAGTATATAAAGGCAAAACCAAAAGTACTCAAAAACGGCCAAAATAGGCTCAGAGCCCTAAGGGTTAATGAAGAATTCAGACCCAAGCATCACATTCACAGTTTATGTAGACTACAGGGAATTTTTTTTAAAAATGCATAATTCCATTTAATTAGCAAAATATCACTCCTTTAAGTGTAATTTTTGCACCTCGCATATTCATTGCGTGGGCTGGATTGGACCCTTTGGCAGGCTGGTATTGGCATGTGCGCCGTATGTTTGACACCCCTGGTCTACGGGTGTGATTCTTGCTTTATGTGTAAGAGGTCCTATTTTCAAATCCCAGTCAAGCTCAGTTATTGTTTTACCAATTTCTCTGTTGCAGGACTAATATCGGGTTATTTTATCTGATCTTTTTTAACTCATTAGTAGTCAACAAGTATTTGTGAGTAGGTAGAGGTAGAGTGTGGACTACTTCCTGCAGTGGTCTGGGCTATTTACAGCATTTCGTTCTCTCTTACCTGATTCTTGTCTATCTTCATTTCATTTGTGTTCAAGTGGAAAAAACATCAGAATAAGACTTTTGTCAGATAAGTGCTCAGTATGTAAGTATGTGTAAAAGCCCAATTAAGATTTGAGTTTGATAATTACTGATAGTGACAAACTCTTTGTGCAACGCATCAGTGTTCATGGTTGTCATGAGCAGCCGAGTCCCTAAATAAATTAATGAACTCAACAAATAAATAAACCATCACTCTTCATTTTAATTCCCCTTGTAATATAATGAGCCATTGTTTTTCAATTCTCACCGCGGCTGAGCTGTTTCACTGCGGAAAAGGTTACAGAAGTTAACTTTTCCCTGTGAAACTCAAGCTTCTAAGTTGATTTAACAAGTGAAGGAATGGCAGGGACATCATTACGACAGTACTGTAGTTGTCAGCTAATTGAAGTCCCAGAAAAGTCTTTTTAAAGCAGCTGCTTTTGTAGCACTGATGAGGTTTTGGGGTTATCGGGATTTGTGAAAATGAGACACGAGGTACTGTCACCAGACTTGGATATTTAATGATACTGAACTAGAACAAGAAGTGTATTACAGCTCTGTGGCAGTGATTGACAATGTTTGTGTGTGGAACCTGACAAACACACTGCAAACATGTTATCCACACTTAAGCCCAGGTCAGGCTTTAAAAAAAAGGTAGTTCAATTATAATGTGAATTTTACTTGGATTGAAAAAGAATGTAATGGTCTTATTACAGTATTCATTTATATTTGCAAGAACACAGAAATAGATAAACATATAGTAAGTTATTCGAACTTATGAGGGCACAAATAACCCTGTTTTTGTTTTGTTTTTTTAATTATGCAAATTATGGTCATAAGTTACACTACAAACAAAAAGTTAAGGATATTTTTAATTTTTTGGCTTTTTTTTTTTTTTTTTTTTTTTCATTTTTATTTTTCTGTGTGTGAATTGAATTGAAACACTTTTTTTTTTTAATGACCAGACATAGTTTTATTTACAAATGGCAAAAATGACCAAAAAATGACCAAAAAAAATATATACACTACCAGTCAAAAGTTTGGACTCACCTTGTTTTTCTTTATTTTCATGACTATTTACATTGTAGATTCTCACTGAAGGCATCAAAACTATGAATGAACACATATGGAACTAGAAGCACTCGGAGAGCGCAGACCTCCGCCAAGGCTGATCAGTGGCGCCCCCCGTGGGCCCCCCCACCCCCGATCACCACCAAAATTTAATCATGTCTTCCTTATCCCATTTCCAACAAACCCTGAAAATTTCATCCAAATCTGTGCATAACTTTTTGAGTTATGTTGCACATTAACGGACAGACAAACAAACAAACAAACAGACAAACAAACCCTGGCAAAAACATAACCTCCTTGGCAGAGGTAATTATGTAGTTAAAAAAAGTGTTACATAACTCATGAGCATGTTTAATATTTTAGATTCTTCAAAATAGCCACATTTTGCTTTTATTACTGCTTTGCACATTCTTGGCATTGTCTCGATGAGCTTCATGAGCTAGTCACCTGAAATGTTTTCTAACAGTCTTGAAGAAGTTCCCAGTGATGCTGAGTACTTGTTGTCCATCTGTGGTCCATCTCATACCATTTAAATGAGAAGGTGAGTCCAAACTTTTGACTGGTAGTGTATATATCCTTAACTTTTTGGTTTGTAGTGTATGCACAATGCAGAAAAGTGTTGGATGTTTATCAGTGAACTCCCACATTTGTTGGTTTGATGATGGTAGTGGATCAGTCACATTGGTCTATAACCTCTCAGGTGTGATTTGATTCCATAACATACAGTTCATATCATTTGCATTCTCATTATACCTTGAACTGACTTTCTTTCCCCTATGTATGCAGGCATTATTGTCATAGACGACACCACTCCTATCTGGTTTTTCCTTTAATTCGTCATCTGTCTGTATACTATACCCGTCAGTTAATTTATCAACAAAGCCAGTCATGCAGCATTCAGTAAAAGGGAAAAAAAAATCAATGAATTTATCACCCACAGCCATCCAGTCTTACACGGGCTCTGACTAATACATGGGTGATGGATTATTTTTGTTTTCCTATTCGCAAGTTGTTTGCAAACACTGAGCAGACCTGTTCCTCTGCAGATGAATAAGTGTTGCGTTTGACATAACATACTCTGAAGTGTGAATCTGGCAACAGTCAGATCAGACAAACCGCCTCGCACTAGCCCAACATCACTCCACCCCTTGCTTTTTTTTTTTTTTCCTCTCTCTGTTGCATCCTTTTTGCCGGAAAGTAAGTAGATCGGTTCAGACAAGCCCACCCTACTTCCTCATCCATCCCGCTCTCTCGCTGTCTCTGTGGGATCCTCAAACAGGCAGGTCAGGCTAGTACAAAGTGATGCCCTCTTCTTTCTCTCACAGTTTGCTTCCCTTCCGCCCAGCCCGTACCTTTCCCTTTTCTCCATCCACACCTCCTCTCCCTTCCCGCCGTTCCTTCCTTTTTATTTCACCGCCCTGTGCGCATCTCTGTGTCCGCAGCAGCATGGGTCAGGCCAGTTCAGAGAACGTCAGGATGAGCAGTCAGCCTCCGTTATGACAGCCTGTCCAAGTAAATACACCTTCCTCTCCACTCCTTCTACTCCTCATCCGACCCCTCTTTCCTCTCTGTCTGCATAAGAGACAGCTTCCCTCAACCCTCAGTCCTTTCCTCGTCCACCCTTGCTCGCTCTTCCTCTTCTATCTCGTGCTCCGGTCCAGCCGTTGTCATCTTCTCTTCCTCCCCTGTAACCCCGCGTTGGCCCTCCCATCCATCAAACGGCTCTTCCTGTCCCCTCTTGTTGCCATGCATATGTCTCAAACCTTAATAGCTGTCCCTCTGTCTCCGTCTCTTCGAGTTCATCTGTCTCCTCCACTCTTATTTTGCACACCACCGCTATCACCCTTCCTCTGTCCCTCATCCGTCACACGCTTTCTTTTTCCTCTCAATTTCTCTCCTGTTTTTTGTACTTTTCCTAATGAAAAGATCAGTTCGTTCTGAACCTGGGGATCATTCATCTTCATTTTCTTGCGCTACAAACGGTCCATCTGTTCATTAATCTTTAGCACTCTCCCTGTCTTTCCTTCTCTTATCTATCATCTATCTGTCTCTATATCTAGCACTTTCAGACTGGAAACTTCTCTCTATCATTTGAAATACACTGCATTTTCCATTAATTTGTTTGCACTGCATGTATGAATACATCCCAAAAGCCTTTGCACTTAGAATAGAAAAGAACCGTGTGCAGCTTCTATCTGCATCCACCCATGTATATTGTAATTACATGCAATAAAGTGAAAGCTTTTACACTTATCTGAGTCAATGCTGGGTTTAATTCTCTACACTTTAAAATATAACCTTACACCATTTTCCCTCTGGAGTGTTTAGTCTTCCTCATTGAACTTTTATTGCTACCAATATTAAGAAACACAACAGCCATAAAAATGAATCACATTATTACTATTGCCATCTATTATTACATGTAATGTACCTTAACAGGTTTTAATTATCAACATAAGTAAACAAAGCTACAAACATGATCTGAAAACTACCCTCAGCTATTATTGCTCTGTGGAAAGAGTTCATCAAATACAAGAGTCAATGCTGTTCAGAGCTAACTCAAGTTGCCCCACAGTTGCAACAGAGAACCAGCTGTATTTTGATTGTCTTTCTTTTTGTACCACTTTTACATTGCATATAAAATATATTTTCTAAATCTTTAAATTCCTTTCCGTGGATATCCACCTTCATACAGAACAGTGTTTTTCAACCTTGGGGTCGGGACCCCACGTGGGGTCGCCTGGAATTCAAATTGGGTCGCCTGAAATTTATAGTAATTGATAAAAACTAGGGATGTTCGATATTGGCTTTTTTGCCAAAAACCGATATGCCGATATTGTCCAATGCTTAATTTCTGATTCCGGTATCTACTGATACCGCTGCCGATATATGTGGGATATTAAACTAATTTTAGGTAACATCATATATCTCCTGTCATGGAATTAACACATCATGCCTAATTTTATGGTGATGCCCCATTGGATGCATTCTCAAATGCAACAAGGCTTTCAAAATGTAAATACTGTCTGTGCAAAGAATACCTACTTCAACTTAAGTTGTGGAAAAAATGCCATATTTATTTATTTTCTCTCCCTCCCTCCATGAGTCTATTACAGTGTGGCAACTCTACTGTACAATTTTGAAAACTGCACATTTCTTTCAGCTACAAACAATGCTTCATTTACACGTTGGTAAATGCCGGCGAAATCGAGGCATTATTTTATCGGTTTTAATGATAGGCAAAAAAAACGATAACGATATTCACCGATATTATATTTTTATGCCAATATCGGGCCGATAATATCGTTGGGCCGATATTATTGGACATCCCTAATAAAAACAAAGCAAAACACAAAACTTACTAATAAAAATGTATGATGAGTAAACAGACAATCCCAATACATAAAAGACATGACAAACTGTGAAGCTAAAACTGAAGCACTGTGGTACTGTTTATCTGTCAAATGTTCATTGTGGTCGGTTTCAGATGCTGCAGCTCTTTCATAATTTATAGTTTGAGTTATTGTTTGTTCAGTATTAATTGTCAGCCTTGTAAATCCAAGCTGGACTGACTGTACATATCCTGACCAAGGAAAATCAAATTCTCACTTTGTGCAGTAATCTACACCTGGCTATTCTGCCTCCGTCCATAATAATATACATTATGTAGCCTAAATGTCGTCTAAAAATAATGTTTATTTGCAACATAGTACAGCAAACTATTAAAGCAAAAAAAAAAAAAAAAGGCTCCATTTTCTGGGGTCTGGGGTCGACAGAAATTAGTGATGTTAAAATGGGGTCACAAACCAAAAAAGGTTGGGAACCACTGATATAGAACCCAGAGGTTTATCTGTTTAACCTTGTATTGTCTCCTATAAAAGAAATTAAAGTTTCTTGGGATTTATTAACACATTATGATTGTTATCACATTACAGCCCTTATTAAATACATCACATTGATTACTTGTGTTCTAATTAGTTTTTACACCATCATTAGCACATTCCTTTTAGTTTAAATGATCTGTTAACATGAGCTGTGACAGTATCAGCTTTTTCGATCTGGTTTGTGTTTTCCTTCCTCATTACATTGAATTAGCAGTTAGCATCAGTCGGGACGGTGCTAGCTGTTTCCCCTTCATTGGTTTGCATTAGTGGTTAGTGAGAACAGTGCTAAGGTTTCCCTAGTCATCTCCCATTAGCAGCCGTTTAGCCCTGGCCTTCCCTTCCTATTACCGTGAGTGACAGTGCAGCCCAGTGGAGGAGAGCCAAGCACTCAGAGGACAGCAGGCCAACGCACATTTCATTCTGCTTATGCATCTATCGAACACACAAACAGAAGATGCACGTACGCAGGTAACGCACAAACAATCGTCAGAACTGTAGTAAAATAAAGGACAGGTTATTCTATTAATATGCTCCAATTCCATCAAATTAAGGTGTGTGCCACTAGTATTCCTGCTTTAAAATTAAATACTAAATTCCTCATTATGTCATGGTTTTATTTTTCCTCTTTAACACAAAGCAAATAAGAGATTTTTATAATCAGATGTCACTTAATAAGCCATGTATAGTGGCTAAAGAAAATGGTAAAGAATAGTAGTAGATTGTACACTGAAACCCTTTTATAACAAAAAATAAAGCACAATATTGATTCTAATAACAATGAACTTGTAAAAATGATTATTGGAGTGCATTATTCTAAAAAAAGAAAATTATATCTTCTCTTTCCAAATATTTAATGAGGAAGAGAGGTTGTAACACTTTGGATGTGAAACAGAAATGGGAAAAAGAACTAGGAATATGTGTCTCAGAGGAGGAATGGATCAATATCTGGAGAACTCAACAGTCAACCACTTCTTCAAGAACACGGAGAGAACATTGCTGGAAAAAATATGATTCAATTTTTCATAACACCTAAAAGTACAGCTAAATATGTGTCCAGAGTTCAACCTTGTTGCAGAGAATGTGGAGATGTCAATGTAAAATCATGCACATGTCTTTTGGTTTTGTCCTAAACTTGCATCATTTTGGGATAATTTATATTCAACCATTGTTAAGATGTTGGGTTATGCATTTCCTAAAACATGTTTGGTGATGTATTATTGGTAATAATGTAAGAAAAAAATGATAGATATTTGTTTAAAATGCTATTAGCAGCCTGTAAAAAGGCTATTACCAAAAAATAGTGCAGATTAGAACCACCAACAACTAACGACTGGATGCAAATAGTGAATGGAATATTTGAGATGGAGTTTCTGACCCATAGACTGAGGACTCTAGAAGAGCAGTACCATGATAAATGGAAGAAATGGACAATTTTCATTTCAATGTCACACTACTAAAAACAATTGTTAGTCACAAAGGTTTATTATGGTCAGTGTATCCCAAATGTCCCTTATCTTTGTTTTGTTTTGTACAGAAATCAAATAATGAAAATATAGTGGAAAAAAAAAATACACTGAAACAATTGCAGCTTTAAGACTCACAGTATATTACACGGAAAGCATGTACTTGACCACACATTGACGCATGCACCCGATCAATAACAACCAATGGGGCTTGGGTAAGAGCCCACAAGAGGAGGAGTGTAGTATTTATCCAGCGTTTGTGTTTGATGTCTCTTTGTCATGATGTGGTAGATTGAATGCTCTTGTAAGGGCCCTTCATTATAATTGTGTTTGGAGGATGTTGTTATTTTTGCGTCATGCGTTGTTGTTGTTTTTTTTTTTATCCTGCATCACGTGTATTTTGCCTGAACCTCCCACTGGTGATGATAGTTGTTTTGTTATTCAGTGTTCTTATACTAACAAGGTTCATTTTCTGTGCCTAATAGATGAGTAATACCAACCACAAATATAGGAATAAATGGTTCAGCATGATGCATATGTTCAGGGAGAAGATGTTCTTGTCCTTTCTGTTGATGAAGACTAGTTGAGGCTAGATTCACAATGGATAATAATCATTGTAAGAACACTGCAGGGAAAGGTTTGAGTGGTAGATCTGTCCCATTTTAGAAATAGAAATAGAAATTTATATCGAACAAGTAAGGAGAAAAAAAAATCTTACAAGTAGAAATAGAGGAGAAAACAAATCTAACATTCTGCATTGAGTAACAGAGGAAAAAGAAAAGTTTATTTTCAGTTTCATTTTTGAAAAGGATTGAGAGGAGGTTCAGAACTTTTTCCACCAACTTCTCCATAAGTTAATCATTACTATTTTTCCAGCTCCCTTAATCATTTAAACCTTTACTGTATGAATATTAAATGAATTTTCTTTGGTTTCCTTGGATATAATTAGTAATTTTGATCCTTGCTGTTAAAATTAATATAAATTACTGATATTAGTTTCTGCACTAAAAATATAGATTCATCACCAACCAAAAAATACATTAATTTCTTACATATATATGCAGCATGTATTTATAATTATCCGTTATATATGATATACATAATGATGCATACATATATACTTAGATACAAATAGATACATGCATGCCAAGTTGGAATAATTTAGATTTTCAGACTCATTTCTCTTCTTATTCTTATTTATACACATCAGTAATCAAAGAGTCTCAGTTACACTTGATCAAGAATAAATCGTATTGTCACAATCATGTCATGAGAGGAAGTAAAAGTAGTTGATTCCAACTTTATTGGCAACAGTGTATACATTTGTATATACACACCTGATCAAAATTTTAAGACCAGTTGAAAAATTGCAAGAATTAACATTTTGAACTGTTGGATCTTAAGAAGGTTCAAAGTAGAGTTTCAAAGTGCAAAAAGAAGAAATGGAAATGAGATGGGGGAAAAAAAAAAAAAAAAAAAAAAGAAACGAGTAAGCAATTTATTGAAAACAACAATTAAACTGAACTAGGCTGTTCATCAACAGATCAAAAGTTTAAGACCACAGCATTTAAAAGCCAAAATGTGTGCAAAAATGTGGATTCGATGTCAGGTATTCACATTGTCATGACCTCCTGGTGGCAAAGGCTAAAAAGTTTTCTCTCTTTGAACGTGGTCGGATTGTAGAGCTGCATAAGCAAGGCCTCTCGCAAGGCGCCATCGCTGCTGAGGAACTCTACGTAGAACCTTCTTAAGATCTAACAGTGCAAAATGTAAATTCATCGATTTTTCAACTTGTCTTGGAATTTTGATCAAGAGTGTATATGTATGTGTAGGACCTCACTTGTCTTTTACCTGTTGCCCTGATGGTTTGCATTTTCTCTGCAGTGATGCCAAATATTTGTAGATAGATAGATAGATAGATAGATAGATAGATAGATAGATAGATAGATAGATAGATAGATAGATAGATAGATAGATAGATAGATAGATAGATAGATAGATAGGTAGGTAGGTAGGTAGGTACTTAATTACTTACTTACTTTATTTATTTATCCATCCATCCATCCATCCATCCATCCATCCATCCATCCATCCATCCATCCCTCCCTCCCAAACTGGGAAATTACAGTTATAAGGCTTATGCTCCAAGAATAGACTGTAAAAATTCTCTCAACTCAGTTGTTTTTGCTGTTTAATCAATGCCACAAATGCATCTTCATCTGGAAACTCACTATCCTCATTAAAATTTCAAGATTTTGCAAATTATATCCAGCAGCAGAAGTAGCTCTGTGGTCCTGTAACAATGCGAGACAGCGAGATGTGAGCGACCACACAGCAATAGAATAAAGAAAGACAGATGGATCGGATAGCATTTGAGTGAGTTATCAGAGAGAGTGACAGATAAGGAACAGAGGGAACAAGAGTTCATTGAGAGACGGGAAAGAAAGTAGAAGAGTTGGACAGCAAAGGAGTGTATGCGAAGTATCACAGTTGACATGAATGGAAAGGACGGATCAGGCAAGCGAAAGGGACACCAATCAACACCTCTTGATTGCTTCAGGTGTCCCACGGGAATGATCGATCTAAGGGGAAGGAGAGAGAAGAAGGGTAGGAGGACGGAAAGATAACCGCTCTAGACACTCGTCAAAGAATACAAAGGAGTGTCATATCCTCTGCCGTCTCTCATCTCCCTGCAGGCCACTCAGGGGAATGAGCCAAGATGGTTTGATGTTCAGATTGGCTCAGTTGTTGTTGACAGTAAATGGATGCTCCGACACTTCCTTCCCAAATGTGTGTATGAGCCAGTCTGGTCACCCATCAATCACTCAACCTTTGTGTATGTAAGTCATTACCTAAACCAAATGCAACTCAGTAAAGCAGTAAAGTAGAAGGATGGGAGGACGCTCAATGTCTTCTGCAGCCGGTGGAACTGACGGAAAAGTGACAGATTACATGTCCTCCAAAGGATGTTACAGCAAATCCGAGTATGATATGATTTATTTAACCCATAAGGACCTAGTGTGACTTTAGTGGCAGTTCCCAAATGAATTTTTCCTCTCTATTTAACCTTTCCTAAATGATTTATCACCATTTATTCTAATATTATCCTCTGAATTTAGCATTTTTACCGGTGAAAATCATCTATTTTCCGATGTTTAGTTGACTGATCATGTACAGTAGATGTTGATAAAAGCTCGGAGCAAAGTCACAGATTATTATATCAAAACAGAAAAAACTGATGACAAAGTGACTTTTTCAGTAAAATATATCATAACTGAACATCTCCATCCATTGTCATTTATTAAACTCCATGGGTTTTACTTGTGAATCAATGTTGTAGAAGATGACTGTTTCCACGGTCACTACGGAGCCTCCGAAAGTCCAAATGGGTGACCATGAAAAGATGACAAACTGCATTTTACACCAATTATTTACATGCATTGATAGGATTAATAGATGAACAGGTTAGATCAGTAGATGCTTTTGGTCAATGGTGGATGTTTGGGTCTTTATGGGGTAAGTATGTCTTTACATCATCATCATCATAATAATAATACATTTTATTTATAGGAGCCTTTCAGGACACTCAATGTCACCGTACAAAGTTAATAATAATAATAACAATAATAATAATAATCAGGGTGCAATTTGTCAAAAAACCAAAGGGGAATGTTTTTTTTATGTTTTTTTTGTACACACAAGTGCTGGACCCCCGGAATTTGTCACATTTACCCCCCCTTTACGGCGCCCCAGTGCATGGGGACATTCGCGAATTCTGACACTGCCGTCATGTCGGTTCAGGTGAACGTTAGTGCCAGTAATGTAGGATATAGGTGGAAGAAAACTGTCACAACCTGCATGTTGTTTCAATTGCCCCCCCCCCCCCCCCCCCCCCCGGGATGAAACTCATTGAGCAGAAGTAGGGATGTAAAAACCAGAGGGGGGTGTTGATCCCCCCCATCCCCCCAACAAATCGCACACTGATAATAATAATAATGGATTAGATTTATATAGCACCTTTCTATGAACGCATACTCAAAGCGTGTACAGTGGATCCATTATTCATTCACTCATACATTCACACTCTGGTGGTGGTAAACTACACATGTACCCACAGATGCCCTGGGGCAAACTGACGGAAGCCTACGGCCCCTCCGATCACCACCAATCATTCATACGCATTTATACATACACCAGTGTGAGTAGCGCCATTGGAGGCAAGGAGAGTGAAGTGTCTTGCCCAAGGACAAAACAGCACATGACTACGACAGAGTGGGTTTCGAACCGCCAACCCTTCATCCGCTAACCCTTCGCTCTACCTCCTGAGTCTCAGCCGCCCTACCATACCTTAAAAGACTAACATTACTCTCCTAACCTAAGGGGCACTTTTTTCTAGATTGTAGCCTGCAGTTTGCTCAGTTGGAAATTTAAAGTATGTAACGAGAAAACAAGTGCTTACCAAACCAGAATTGTCAGCAAAAATACTTGGACCCTTCCCGAGATGTTCCACTTTCAAGGCACGTATTGAGCTGTAACACCTTAACAAACAAAAAGAATTACAACTTAAGGGTGTGAAAAGATGATAAAAGCGCCTAACAGCTAAGAGTTCGGTGATGCCCACTTTATTCAAAGGGCAAAGATGTGCCTCAGAGTTCTTCTTAATCAAAGCTCAGTCATCCATACGAGGAGTGGGTGCAATAAAGAGGAAAGATTGACCCAATTATGCGTACCTGCTGATTACCTTGTCTTGGAATTGCAGAGAGGCGCTCAATCCACGTCACTGCAGTCTAACAGTATCTCCCACACACATCCTGTCTGCAGCCCCACCTCCAGCTCTTTGTTCCGCCTGTGACTTCTAATCACAAAGACGAAGCTGTGATGAGAACTAAACCAGCCGTGGTTGAGTCACGTTCATGTTCAGCTAACCCTAACATGACGGAAATCAATATCCTCCAGCGTCTCTCCACTCCTTCACCCTCTTTCTTGCTATTCTCCACCCTGTCCACTCAATCCTCCCATCACCTCTATTTCCCCTTCCCAAGGCTGCTAATGAATTATGAAACTGTCTAATTCATATCCTCTGCAAAGTCTTACATCTTCCTAGCCTCAATATCTCACAGTGGCTTTCTTTGCCTTTGCTGAGTCTGAAGGCAGCTTTAGTCAAGGAAAACGAAGGTTACTTTTTTCTTACATTCTCTCCCCGCTGGTATTCAGCAAATAGAAACGCAGATAATAGATCGAGGCTGGGAGAAATCTGAATGGATGGTGTCAGCTTTGGAAAAGGAGACTTAGGTTGAATAGCTGTGTTTGTTGACTTTCGCTAAAGGATCAGGGCTCCTGTACGCCGCTTGTCACATTCATGAGCAGTATTAAGTAGACTGAATTGATTTAACAGGAGTTTCACAACCTAACAACACCTCCTCTAGTGGTGATAATTAACCAATCTTCTTTTGTTCCTGTCATAACATGTTAAACACTGGCTTTCACTTTTGGAAATACTGATTTTTTTTTTTTTTTTCTCCCCTGTAGAAGCCATTTCAAAGCTGCTAATGAATTATCCAGCAACTGCGTAAAAATGTACAACTCAGACAGCCTGTACGCTCATCCTTTTTTTTTTTTTAATCACAAATGTACTTAAGAACAGAATATAACACTAAGGTCTGTTTTATCTCGGATTCCGGCCACACAACATACATTTAAAGGAATGAGGTCACACCGGCAAAGATATATCAAGATAATTTATGTTATGACCTTTTCCTCCTGTGGACCTAAGGAAGAATAGCTTGTTACCATGGCAACTGCTTATAATAAAGTCAATATACTACCCTTATCAGATATCCACAGCCCCATATTGAGTAAGGATATCGCAGTATAAGATGACATATCATAACACATTCAACCTTTCTCATGTCAGTGTGACCCAAAAACTATCTTGCATGAATACTTAATGTGCTTAATAATACTTAATAATCATATTCTTGGTTAAAATCTCTTTTCCGAGTGTCACCTGGCCAAAAGAGCAGCATTGAAACTGGACAAGTTCCAAATCTATCCCATTTCAGAATCAATCGTATTGGCTCAGACTCTTATTTAGACTTAAACTCTCCCAAAGAAACAAGCTCTGACAGTTTCAGATTCTTCTGTAAATTATTACAGACGTTGCATCAGACCAACTAAATACTGGTTGCTCTCATCTGGCTTAAAAATGCTCTCAGTTCAACTCACTTTTTATGGTTTTCATTTAAACATTCATACACACAAGCATTATGAATTAATAAAAACCGTGTTACGTTGGTTTAAGAATCACCACAAATATCACTGCATTTATTTAAAACTACATATCACGTGTGTTAACTGTGCACAGATTAGTCACACCACACACAGCAAGATTTATTCATGATGGTCACTTGAGGACTGAATACAGTCCAGAAAACTCCATAAACGCTTTCAGTTTTAGTAATTCTGCATGGATTAGAGGTCCGTTCACGACTTTCAAAAGACAGATGTTTCATGTGTAGGTTTGTGGGGTTCAATCAAGATTCATTTACATCATATCATGTAGATGCAGGGTGCAGCATTTCAACATGATTGGATCCTGCATATTAATTAGCTTGGATTCACACCAGTATCAGTTTGAAATACAGGGTGTATCAGAAAAAGTAGACTCTCAGAAAAAAAACAACATAAAACCAAAATGCAAAGACATTTTGAAAATCTGGTCATATGTGTTTATTGACCGTGTAATTCTTCTTTGATTGACACCACTGTCCTGGGTCAGTTTTCATACTTCAGTGAACAACGCAAAATAAAAGTCTTTTGCGCATGGAAATGTAAGAGATAATATGAGATCTGTCACCATGGATAACAAGTTCCATTGGTCTTTTACTTGCATGCATAAAACAGGAAAAAAAATAATTACATGTTAACCCCCTACCATCGATACAAAGATTTCACATTTACAACAGGTTTGATTCTATCATGCCAACGTCGACGTCAGCCAGACCGCCTTTTGTAGAGATTTCAGCTGGTTCCACTCATACAGTACTTGCGTGCATTGTTACAGATGGTTGCACGTGATGGAAGACGAACATTTGGGTATTCTCTGAGATCTGTCGCCATGGATGACAAGTTCCATTGGTCTTTTACTTGCATTACATTGGCCTTCCTGTTCATCTGGATGTCCATGTGGGTTGGTAGAAGATGGTCAGACCTCAGTACACACCCCAGCAGCGAGCTTTCATGATCACCGAATATCATCAAAGTAAAAGTGCCCGTTGTCCTTGAGAGGTTCTGCTGAAATGTTCATCTTCCATCACGTGCAACCATCTTTAAAAATGTATGCAAGCATCGTATGAGTAGAACCAGCTGAAAATCTCAACAAAGAACGGTCTGGCCGACATCGACGACAATCTTTGTATCGATGGCAGGAGGTTAACGTCATTATTTTTGTTCCTGTTTTATGCATGCAAGTAAAAGACCAATGGAACTTGTCCTCCATGGCGACAGATCTCATATTAACCCTTACACTTCCATGCGCAAAAGACTTCTATTTTGCGCAGTTCAAATTACCATTGTTCACTAAAGCATGAAAACTGACCCAGGACACTGGTGTCAATCAAGGGAGAATTACATGGTCAAACACATCTGACCAGATTTTCAAAATGTCTTCACATTTTGGTTTTATGTTGTTTTTTTCTGAGTCTACTTTTTTCTGATACACCCTGTAGTTTACTCAAGGCACATATTTTTGAGATGGGGAAAAAAAATCTTAACACTCAAATATTACGAACTTCTAAACCAGTGTTTTTCAACCTTGGGGTCGGGACCCCATGTGGGGTCGCCTGAAATTCAAATGGGGTCGCCTGAATTTTCCAGTAATTGAAAAAAAAAACGAAAAACTTCCCAATAAAAAATATATGATGAGTTGAGAGAGACAATCACAATACATAAAAGACATGACATACTCTGAAGCTGAAATTGAAGCACTGTGGTACTGTTTATCTTTCAAATGTTCATTGTGGTCAGTTTCAGATGCTGCAGCTCTTTCATAATTCATTCTTTGAGTTATTGTTTGTTCAGTATTCATTGTCAGCCTTGTAAATACAAGCTGGACTGACTGTACATATCCTGACCAAGGAAAATAAAATTCTCACTTTGTGCAGTAATCTACACTTGGCTTTTCTGCCTCCGTCCATAATAATATACATTATATAGACTGAATGTCGTCTAAAATTAACCTTTGTTTGCAACATAGTATAGCAAACTATTACATGATCAAAAACAAATTAATTTTAGCCAAAAAAAGAAAAAGTCTCCATTTTGAATGTCTGGGGTCGCCAGAAATTTGAGATGTTAAAATGGGGTCATGAGCCAAAAAAGGTTGGGAACCACTGGTCTAAGCCAAAAAAAAATGACATGAGCTGCAGAGTATTCATTTAACTCCAGTTGTAGAATAAAGTTTAATCTTTGGCCTCTGTGACTGACCTCCTCACTCATTCTATAAGAGACCTTCAAACAGATTAGCAAAGGACAGTGATTTCATTAGCCATGCAGTGGACAGTGTGTGTGCATGTTTATGCATGTGTGTAAATGTTAATGATATAAGAAATAGAGGAGTGTCTAAATGAAAGCTGCGTAAAATGTCAACTGTGTTTCGGTTTTCATTGTGGCTCCCTCTCTCCCCGTCTCTCACTCACTGTCTGTCCCTCATGCTCTCGCTTTGCAATTATAACCTCCATTAATTATGAATCAGGCCCTGGATGAACAGGGCGAAGTCGCTGCCACCGTCGATCCAGCCAGGCAGCAGAGAGACCTGGCAAACTCCTGAGCTGTTGACATCGCCTACGGAAGCACGGCGTTTTAATTTTCCATTAATTAATTCAGGTCGCTACTGGTATGAGCAGGGCGTGGAGGGATGGGGGAGGCGGGAGGGAAGGGTAGGGGAGGGGAGGGGGAGCTGCTGCAGAGTCGGAGAAGGGGAAGAGCGTGGTATATAACTATAATTATTACACATTATTAGTAATGATAATAATATTGCTGATAGAGTTGAATTTATTTGCCCCTCAGCGTCACTGACTGCTTCATTTCAGAATATGGAGTGATGAATTAATAAAAGTGCCATAAATTTCCACTGACTGGCTTGCATCGACTCATTTTCCCGTTCTCTCTGTTTCTGCAGGGGACTGACTGGTGCTTTCACCGGCAATATAGCGTCACACAGACCCACTTTTTTTTTTTTTTTTTACGGGAGTGAATATAGAAAAGAGGTGTAATCAACCAAATTGAAGCAAAGCGCAGTCCTTTGTCCACTTCAATTCACCAGTGATGAGCGGTGTGCATCCTGCCTGCACAAGGTGACTGCTTTATAATCAGGGGGAGAGGGAGCAGACAGGCTGGGGTGGGAAACACCTCGCACTATCTGTCAAAATTTCATCACTACCAAACCCCGACCAGGCACTAGATCACCTCAAGTCACCTGAAGCAGTGCTGTGTGTTTCGATGAATGGACAAGGAGTGTTTTAGAGATGTTTATTATAGTTGCTGTCTATCGTGAAAATACCACGTGTTTAAAAATACCTTTAGTCATACTTCCTTTCAGGTCAAAGCAAATGGGTATATGAAGTACTGGAAAGAGAAAATGTTCCAAACAAACTACAGCTAAAGTAAAAGCAGGAGGAGTTGTTTCCATAAACCCATAAAGACCCAGTGCTACTTTTGTGGCAGTTCCCAACGCATTTTTTTTCCTCTATATTTAAAGGGGTCATATTTTGCTAAACCCACTTTTATTCATCTTTGGTACATTTATTGGTGTATTTGAGGACTTTAATAGTGCAAAAAGTTTAAATTTGAACCCTCCAGGTGCTGCAAAGCTATCTTTATATTCATTTTGGCAAAAATCGAGTGGATTTCTACAACCTGTTTCAATTCCTGCTTAATTTGTTGCGTCTATAACTAGTTACATCACAACATTTGCACATATAAGGCCAAGACTTCCGATGAACATTTCTCCGAGCATGACATCACTTTTTGTCAGCAGCAGCGGCTGTAGTCCATGCTGAAAATATGTCCAAACTTTGAGCCGATTACCTGAAATGTTCAGTTGTTGGTCGAACGGGACAGAGCAGCACAGCCAACGTCCTGGAGGGGGTGGGATGTGAAGTGGCTCATTTGCATTTAAAGGGCCAGCGCTCAAAATTACCTTTATAGTGTCATTACTCAGAAATAGGGTTGAAGATGGACCTGTGGAGTTGAATTAATGAAGAATTTAGACCCAAGCATAGCACTTACAGTTTATGTAGACCACAGGGAAATATTTGAAAATGCATGATTCCATTTAAAAAAAAAACAAAATATCACTTCTTTTACATTTCCTAAGTGATTTAACCCCATTTATTAGACAATCATCCTCTGTATTTTGCATTTCTCTAGAGAAACTCAGGTATTTTCCAATAGTTAATTTACTGATCATGTTGATCTTCACAAAAGCGCAGATGAAAGTTAAGGGTTGTTGTATCAAAAACAGAAAACAATATTGATAAGGCAGTCCATGCAGTCCGTACTTAGGACTACCTTCTCAACTGGACTCGGGTACAGTACTCGCACATGGAACGTTTACATTCACACTGATAAAATTAAGGGTTAAAACACAGTAATGTCCTGTCCGAGAGCAAACATTAATTGATTGCCTTTCCAACATTTATTTCAATATGAAGTAGCTCCTTGTTTTGGATAATCTCTTATGGTCCAAATAAAGCAAAAATGAATTTAAATGTAAAAATTTGAGTCATTTAGCAACACTAATCTGTCAAATTGTCTCTAAAATGTCCTGTCAGAGACATTTCGAACACCGTGTTTTGACCCTTAAGTGGACCTTGGGGTCCAACGTACTCAGATACCCAGTGTGAAAATTCCCTTAGAAACTGACACCTTAGAACTCCCATACTCCCCATTGGCCTGTTCTGACAGACTGGATAGTTGGAATGAGTGAACAAACAGAGTCGACAAAAGTAATTGGCACATAGAGGGGCTCAATTTTGTTGCATGTCACTTTGATTACATAGTGAGATGAACCAGGACCATGTTATCTTAGTAAGATGTGCACATGGATGTTTGTGTCCAGATTTCTCAGCTTTTTATTAGTTCAAGCTGAATATACTGAAGTAAAAGCTCAAAATGGAATCAGTGACTAAAATGGAATGAAAAGCATTTGAACCAAGCAAAACAGACCCTGTTATATCACATGGTTAGATTCATGGAAAAGCCAACATACTAAAATAAAAACTCAAGCTGAAAAGAATAATGTTGTAGCACATGAAAATAGTAAAGGGGTTTTATATACTGTATATATACAGGGTGTCCCATAAGTCTCCATACATAGGAGACATAATACATTCCATACATATATGGTTCTAACATATATTTCTTTATATTTCTTCTTTATAGTTCTTCAGCAGTGGAGGACACACATTGAAATGTGTTCCCGACAAAATGGCAGTCATATAGAGCATATTATATAAATAAAAATGGTTTATGTCAAGAAACGTTTATTTTTCCTATGTATGGAGACTTATGGGACACCCTGTAGTACCAATATTCCAGACTCTCAACATGGGGAAATTTCATACCAAAACACATAACACACTTAGGTCCAAAACCACCAACAAATCAACCCTATGTATCCACAGACTATATCACACATATACATATACACACATCTGTATTACGATATTGTCAAGTTTTCTTCAAATTAAATCTGTAACAGTAACACTGTTTCTTACAATGTTCACATGCTGCATCAGCTGACAGTTTATATTATAGCTCTGTTATCTTAGCTCTGTTTTTAGACAGAAAACAGCCACAGTTAAAACCACAAATCACCTCTGTTTTCTGTACAGTTTGTGTTGTAAATAGGAATCATCCAAGCAAGGTCAGAACTGTCACCGTTTCGTCTGACCCATGGATCAACAAACAGCAACTTGACAAAAATAATAACATCAAAAAAACAACTTTATACTTCCATAAGCCTCATAATCAAACTCACCCATGTAGAAGAAACGCTGTAATTTCACCGTCCAGCTCCATTCTATTCATTAAGAGCTGTGTTCAATGGTGAAAACAGCAACAGTGCTTCTAGCTTTTATCACTTTGTCACATTCTTTGACTCTAAAAGTTGTTTATTTGCAGTTTTCATCCCATCTGGTTATAGTTTTCCTCAACATTCAAGACCAAACTCTTAGCTGGGAGACTCATTACACCCTCTGGTGGTCGCATAAATCTGCCAATCCATCATTGTAAATAGATTCAGTTCACAATGCATTGGCATAACTTCAAAAACTCTAAATACTCTCATGATAATCCTAGGGTCATTTTTTCACATTTGAAAGCGGAATTACTACATGTAGCTTATCTAAATTCACAGGCTTCACGATTCAATGAAAATGAATCTTTATCAATTATAAATATGGTCTTTGAATGCATCTCAATGTATCGCCCCCTCTTTCTAAGTAACAGCATGTGCCTTTTTTTGTGTTGCTAATTAATAAAAGGTGTTATATTATTGCAAACTCCCTTTTATTTAGAAGATCCACAATAGTCTATAAATATAAACAATGGTGGCAGTATCTGTGTGACACACCTCGGTACATAAATATCACAAAAACACAACACAAATCCCTCTGTGAGTAGAGGTGTGATATATTCACCGGCCACACAATTCCATTTGAGTATGATATCTGCATCACAATGTTTTCCGAACCAAGAAATTTCCACACCTTTCTATTCTGTTTGTAAATCCCTGTTTGCCTGAGCTGCAGAAATCACACATGCATATAAATACATTTGGCGCTACCCAGTGTGTGATCTTACTGTGTATTCTCTGGTGTTCTGCTGCCGTTTTCAATAACAATTAGCAAGTCTAATGGCACATCGACTGCCTTCACCCTCCTTTCGTTAGCTCAGCACACTGTCCCCTTTTTTTTTTAGCATGCTCTGTTCAGCATCACAGGACATCCCTTTTGATAAAATCCATACATTGAGGTCATCACTCTTCACCCCTGTGTCAGGTCACAACACAGGAAGCGTTTCATCCTAAACCTGTTGCGGATTAAGCGCGCTCATCTGGCAGCGAGCGAGATTAACGGGTGTTGTCACAGGCCATCGCCGACAGATGGCTAGGCTATCATTAGCATCTTAATCATTGTGGTTATCTGCCGCTGATAGCCATCGCAGCACAGGCCAATTTCAACAGACTCACACTGAATAGCCTGATTTGATCTTTCTACCGGCTGGGTGACACTGAGCTTAAACGTTCCAGCGTCAGACGCCATTTAAAAATGTATCGCTTATAAGACCCATGAGTATTATTTAAGCACCTTGCTTCTTATTTCTATTTAGAAAATGTGAAACTGCGTATACTTTATTGCAGGGGTGGTTATCTAAATAAGGTTCATGCAAGCAAATGGTGTAATCCTATGAAACATGCCAGTCAAGTCATGTTATCACCAGTGACATACAGTGCCATCCACACAACACCTAATCCCGCTTCCGTGTTAATGGAAATGTTGATGTACACTGTATCTGTGCGTACTCCCAGAAGTAAACAACAGTATTTGAACGGCTTAATACTCTCATCTGTTTCCTCTATTTCGCCTAGTCTATCCTGCATGCCAGGCCCCACACGAACATATATACACAAACACAAACAGACCACCTCCAATTCCGGTCGAAGAGGGGTATTATTTAATGGAATCATGCGTTTTGCTCTTATCGCCCTTTCCACAGACGCCCTGTTTGCCCTGCCAGGAAAATAATGAGAGCACAAAGCCTTTTGTTAGGAGGAGTACCCAGCATTTCCACCTCCACCTCCCCAAAAAAAAAAAAAAAAAAAAAAAAAAAACCCTACACTGTATTTACACCTCCCCAATGTTATCTCAGTGTTGTCTCACTTTCATCGTCCGCCCATGCCTGCCCACCCTGCTTTTGGCTGCAGGGTTTTTTTTTTTCTTGTTTTTCAGCACGGTCAAGATGTGCTCAAGATTTGCTTATCATGAAGTGGGAGGCGGCGGCGGTGGTGGTGGCGGGGGCGATCAAGGCTGTAAAGGAGGGGGTGCAGAGCAGGGGTATGAGGCTGCTGTCTGTCATTATCAGCTGCTGTTAACATGGTGACTTCAGCAAGATGTTGAGATTGTAGATTGTATAGATTGTCTTCAGTGCATTAACTGCAGACCAGCACATCCTGACATCAAGCTCATTTTACACGATTTAAGGTGGAGTGCACCGTTCTAATCCAATACACTCTTTGTCAAATTCAGTGATATTCACCTCACGGTCTGTTAGGTTTGGCTTCTGTGTGTACGTTGCAAAAAAACACCTTTTTTCTTTAAACACATCTTTTGCTCTGTCAGTGGTCCAGACTCAAGATATTTCCAGCCAATCAGCAACAGGGGGTGCTCAGTTTTGATAAAACACTACTCTAAATGATGAAATATTGCCGTAATTATTATAGAATGATAATAATAAACAACCAAAATGGACGTTTTCATTTGTGCATGGCATATTTTTCATGATTTTGAATTAGAATAGTTGACTTTGATCTCTTTATCTGCTTTTATCTCCATAAAAACAACAATAATATCAGGTTTTAATCATGTTTATCTTCCAAATACAACCAAACTCGTCCTGGAAGAACTTATTCATGCTATTATTTCTAGCACAGTGACTGTAATGATGTGACCAAATTTAGCTAGATTTATTACATACTACAGTTTTTAGGCGGCCGTTTATTTCAGATGGGGTTGTTACATTTTGAAGTGCAAATGTTTTACTTTTTATTACAGGGAAAGACAATTGTGATGTGAGGTTGGGGACAGAGCTTCTGAAAAAGCACAATAAGAAGTGATGTGTTTATTTAGCTGTTGAGTTGAGAAATGTGTTACGCCACCTTTAAGGACAGAAATAACGATATATACCTTCATTTAAAAAGGTACCGCGTCAGCCTCTTTTTCATTAAGACCACCTTCGCATCACCTCTAACATGAACACTGTCATTAAACCATGATTAATTTCCTCTAAGTGACTATTACAAACCTTAATCTTCCTTTCTGCACCCTTTTCAGCAACACCCCATGCTAATACCATTCCAGCAACACATAAATGCAGACACACACACATATATAAACCATAAATTATAGAACTCAGAGATAGCATTCTCTCATTACTATATGAGAAATGTAAGCTTTGGTGGGGGTGGGGGGGGTGTATGCATGAGCATGTGGTTGTGGGTGTTAATTCATCTGCTGAAACATTAGCCCGAGACCATCTGATAAAGACAAGTTTGTGTGTTTTTGCGTTTCTTTTGTGAATATGTGTGTATGTGTACATGTAGCAGCCCTCCTCATGAATATGGTAAACGTGTAAGCCCTGCCAATGGCCAGGATAAAGGGGGCCTGTGTGAATAAACTTCCCATAATTACAAGCGGCGATTAAATCACCACGACCAATCTGCTACCATTCAAAACCAAGGCGCACACACACACTCGAACACATATATATACTGTATGTACCCGACGAAACATTTCTACCATATTTGTGTTATTAATTATGGTAAGCGTGATTGACGAGTGTGCATTCTGACCCCTTCCAGTCTCCCCTTCGTTTTGTCGTGGAGCCTCCCCTTATCTTTCCCCCCTTCTTTTCTCTGCCTCTGTTTCCATCTCACTTTATCTCCCCTCCACTTCTCTCGCTCTGTCTCGCCCCCGGTCTCATTGCCAACCAATCAATCCCATATTCTATCTTTAATGCGGTCTATCATAATTTTCTCATTATAATCAGAGAGTGATTGGATTCTGGGGGTAAATGAGGGATTCTGAGAGGTAATTAGCAGAGTAATAACTCCAAGTTCTGACACGCTGAAATAAGAGACGGATGGAGGGACTTTGAATCTCTCATCTGCGTGAGTGAAAGGAAGGAGGAGGTGGAGGAGGAGGAGGAGGGAAATCAGCCTCTTCTAAAAGCTCTCTGCACAGATACATCAGTAGCAAGCCCAATATTATTCTGTGGTAGTGGGCGGATGGGATAAGTGTGTTAACGTTAGTGGGTATTCTTGGAGAACAACGTGCATAGTTTGTAATAATTCTTCCTCAGTAGAAAATATCAGACTTTTCTGTATTTCAAAGTGAGAAAAAAAAGCATATATTGAACTACTGCCTAAGTATAGAACAGTAAATAGATTATACTGTATATGCAGACCCCATAATACAACAACCGAACCAACTGCTCGACCTGGCACAGTGATTACTTACATATTCATCTTATCACAATGATCATCTCCCTGCCTGTATATGAAATCAGCTGAATGAAGAATACAGGACACATTCATTTATTTCTATACTCCACTAATAGGCTTCATATACTTCCACTATTCATGTCAATTATTCTTTGGGCAGTTGTTGTTTACAAAGCCTTAAAAAGCTCCCACACACTTGTTGAACTTTTGTTTCGATTTGTAAAAACCTGGTGAGGGCTGCTAGGGGCGCCGCTACCAATTAATGGTCCCATGAAAGCGTAATTGTTGTGGACCCTACAGAAATTTACATTGATTATCATCTCAATCTGTCGGAGCGGGGGGTGGGGGGTGCACTTCATAAACAACGTCACTTATGATACCGTGAAAACGAAACTTAACATGCATTCACCACGTTCGCCTCCTAACTTCTACACCTCTCTTCTACTGCACAAAATTTTCACAACTTCTCCATCCACTGGGTCCACTCCACTGCTCTTTGCCCCCCCCCCCCCCCCACACACACACACAAACACTGGGCCCCTTGAATTTTTCATGTTTACCCCCCCCCTTATCGGCGCCCCAGAGGGCTGCACACCAAAATGTTATAATAAAATTGCAACAAAGAAGTGAGATGGTGTGCAGATTGTGGGAGCTTTTGTAAACTCTCACCAACACAAGAGTCTTTTAGTTAGGATGAGGAGATTTTGTTAATGTTCACACAGCCTACAAAATAAACAGAAGTGTAGTTCTTAGTCATGTGTGCCAGTGTTTGTGAACTTGTGTGGGTGGCGGTGTAGTGGTTAGCACTGTCGCGGTTCCGGCTTCGATCCCAGTGGTTATCTCCCAGATGTGTACCTTCAGAAGTTGATTGGTCCACTCCTGTTGAAGTGAGAGTCAATGGTTGTTTGTCTTTATGTCGGCCCAGCGATGAACCAACAACCTGACCGCAACCCTCCTGAGAACTGAGCAGATGAGAAAATTAATGAATAAAATATTGTTAGGGTTATACTGTATAGTACTAGTGGTGTTATAAGATAGGATAGGATAAGATAAGATAAGATAAGATAGGACAGGATAAGATGAGATAAGATAAGATAAGATAAGATAAGATAAGATAAGATAAGATAAGATAAGATAAGATAAGATAAGACTTTACTGATCCCACTGTGGGGTGGTAATAGCAACAAAAATACAGAAAATAAAGTGCAGAAAAGACAGGCAAAAACACTGAGGAGTGAAACATGAAATATAAAGAGAAATCTGCTATTTAATCACATAAATGCTTGTTAATCATGATTATTTGCATGACCATAAGTTAACTAAAATGTCATTACCATGAGAACCCTAAACGACTGTTATTAGCACGGAAAAGAAGAAATACACAAACATGGATGAAATGATGGATGGTGATACATGGCTACTTACAGTTGCAGAAAAAACTATTAGACCACCCTTGTTTTCTTCAATTTTGTGGTCATTTTAAACCCTAGTACAAATAAAGGTACATTTGTTTGGACAAGTATAATGATAACAACAAAAATATCTCATAAGAGTTTAATTTCAGAGGCGATATATAGCCGTTTTCCATGTTTTCTGGATAATAACCAAAATCACTTCAGTTCTTCCATCAATAACTATGGCATTGTACTGACAAAAACAGTGCTTTTAGACATTCCATGTTTTCTTTTCTGTCTGTTTCAGTCACATGATACACACAGGAGTTAATACTTGATTGCATAACCATTGTTTTTGATGACTTCTGATGGTCTAATAATTTTTTTCTGCAACTGTATACCCTACAGATGGAGCTGCCAGTGCACGACATAGTTCACGGCAACACAAATGTTGACCAGCATACTTGGATTCATCACTGCCCCAGCACATTAATTCCTATCACATAGTGCATTAATATTATAGGTTGGGTTTAAAAGGCTACAGAATGACCCATGCGCAGCCTCCAGATTTTATGGTACCTGTTACAGTTGCGTGTGTGCGTCTTCGCCTCAAGTGCATGTGTCCCGGCCAGCAGAGCGCGTGATTAGCCAGCCTTGCCGGCCATCCATCTTGGTAGGTGGAGAGGACGGGAGGGGTTAGGTTGACAGCAGACCTAGCTGGCCTGGCCCCCGGGATACAACTATGTCTCCGTACACACAAACACAGCAGCCCGGAGCCTGCAGGTTAATGGCTTTGACTCCTGTCCACTCCATCTCTCTCTATCTCCTGCTCTCTCTCTCTCTCCCTGTCATTTCTTAGTCCGAGTCAAATGTTTGCTCTCTCGGTCTTAATCTCTCTCTGTCTTCTTTGCATCCACTCGCTCTCCCTCTATACCTTTCCCCTCTCTTTCTCCACTCGTTTCCTCCATCAGCTTTCTATCTCATTACCTCACTTCAGTTTTCTTTCTCTCTCTCTCTTTTACCTGGAGAGTGTGTTGCATATGTATGAGAGACGTGACAAACTGCTGCCCTCAGCGCAAACACAGCCAAGCATCCAGAGTGCAAAGTGTGTGTGATGGAAGAGAAAAGGGAAGAAGGAAACGGTATGGAAAGGAAATGAGGAGTGAGGGGTGGGAAAGAAAGAAAGAAACAAGGAAAGAAGGAATTAGGGAATGCATCTACAAAGTCAAAAATCTATTTATCTTTTCTTTATATGTGGGTATAATCATGAAAAACTTCTCAACTGTCTTAGAAATGTTTATTATTGTCTATTTCTTGCACATACAGTGGCTGGTTTTCATAGTTTAAATATTTTCAGTATTCATGTTGTTTCATGGCTTTCACATTGTGATATTTTTTCATAATAAACCCACGTCCTACCTTATTGCTTCAGATTTCTTGCAAAACTGTCACAGATAATAACCAAGCTTCACTTTTTTCTACAAAGCAGACATGTTGTGGAAATATCATGGGTTTTGAGAAAAAACAGGAAAGGAGGGAACAAATTGGATGAATGACAAAAAGATGAGTGGGTGAACAATTCTGAGTGGAAAATATGCAGAAAATATGTCATTTGATCACAGCATTACCACGTCTGGTAAATCCTGTAAACACAACCAACATTCTGAACATGCATTGTACACATCATTGTCCTGAGATTTGTTCAACAGCTGGAATAATATCAGCATAATCCATCCATACATCTATTCACCTAAACAGAACATCTGAACAGAAATATTCCATTTAAACAACACCTGTCAAATTCAGAATAAAACTGGAATATTCTCCTGCAAGTAAACACACTCACTAACAACTCAAAATGCTTTGTAGTCCCTGAGTAACTCTGAGAAACCGATAAGCATTTTTGTTAAACAGAAATATACAAAGAGAGGCCCCAATTAAACACAGGAAGTAACTCAACAATTAGACGCGATGTCAAAGGGAATGAGCAAAATAAAGACAAAACAAGAAGGTGAAAAGAAATGCGGACAGGGCATCATGTCATTCATCATCTCCCGCAATGTGGACAGTTGCCAAGCAACAGTGTACCTGACAACAGCCCGGGGTGAGTTTATATGGGTTTCCTTTGCGGTGAGGCATCGTGGGTAGCCAATGTCAAACAGCCTTCGATATTAGGGCACGGACTGAAAACAAGTCCACCTGTGTGTGTCTCAAATCCATCCTCTCAAGGGCTCCCCCTGGTACACATCTGAATATGACCCAGGATGTAGCCAGGTCAAAGAATGCATGTGATAACAGGGTGTTTGTTGCTTTTTTTTTTCTTCAGATATATGTGTGTATGTGTTTGTATTTCTCCTCAGTAACTCATGCTGTGTCCGTGAATAAGTGAGTGTCTGTGCTTCCCACTGAGTGTGAGCCCTCCTACCTGTGTTTTGCTGCCTTTGTTCCCCTCTCAGTCCCCAAGCAAAGTCCTTGATACAGACCCACCACTGTGTACACCTGTAGCTTATGGTAATGCTACCATTGATACACACACACAGAGAACACCCACAGTGGGAGTGGCGGGAAGAGACCTCCAGTAGCTGCATTTGAGAGGAACATGAGAAGACTTCCAAGTGTTCTAAACTATCCTCAAATACCTTTAAGTCAAATAAAGTTGGTAATAGTTGTTAAGTGCTATTCAATTCAAGACTAAATAATAACATAATACAATAAGATCAGTTATGTTTCAATTTATTTTTCCAATTAATTTCAGTTTCTAATTTAACAAGCACTCCTCTATAACTCAAACTAATCACACAAACAAAAAGAAGCGAGTAGAAAGGAATAAAAAAAAAAAAAAATCACATAATCCACCTTTGTCTTAATGACATACAACACAATTACAGGACTATACAAATGACTATTCCTCTCTTTTTGTTTTCTAACACATATCATTATTTCATAACCAAAGCTCCACAGTGCCATAATTCAGTCAAACATGCTATCTTGTAATATTATCCTAGTAAAGCCTGAACCATTAAATCATTACCAGAAAATTCCAGTTCTTGGAAACTGGAGCCTTTGTTGATCCTTCTGAGCACAAAAAATACCAAAAAAAATGTTTTTCAAATATCAATTTCCATGTATGAGTTTCAGTTTTGTATCATATTTGATACATCAGGTCTAAACGCTCAAATATTATTATTTTTGAACAAACAAAAACATAGTATAACACAAACATGTCTAACAAATTAGTAATTCCTTTTCAAAAGTGGCAAAGTTCTGCCTCCTTCTTCATTAATGACAGTCTTGTAGCATCACTGGAAAGGCCTCTGGTGAATGAATTCCTCCCCGCTGGTGGATTATCCGTGTATTGCATGTATCTAATTGTATATATCAGGTTTTTCAATAAAAAAAAAAAATCACACTTTTCATTAAGAAGGCTTCAAAATTCATGTATCAAATTTGATATGTATGGTGATAAAGGGTTAAAAAATAAAAATAAAAAGCATTGTAATGACCCTTTTTATGGACCTGCCCCAAAACTTAAGTGGTTTATTCTTGGCTTATTCCCCAACCTTTCTCCAAATTTCATGGAAATCAGTGCAGTAGTTTATGTGCTCCTGCTAAAAGACAGACTTTTCCTTATGCAATATTTCAACTCAGTTCCCTAATAAAAAAAAAATACATTGCTCACATTTCCTGTTAGACTACTTAAGTTTCTAATCATTCATCAGATCATCATTATTATTTGGAGAGTTTTGTAAAAAAACAAAAAAAAAAAAAAGTAGAAAAGACTGTGTTTGTTATTATAGCGTGAATGAAGCCCAACAGGAAAACAAATGAGGCAACAGCGAGCTTGTCATTGGCAGAAATAATGCTCTGCTCCCCAGCGCTCGCCTGTCATTTAACAATATGTCAACATTTTCTGAACTGTAATTTTTTAAAAACGCTATGACGCGGCCCTGAAATGCATCATTTCTCGCCCCGAGTTTCATTCATTCGCCGCCGTCCGAGTTATCGCCCGAGACAGATGAATGAATAAAGCGACAGACAAATGAACGGACAAACTGGGATCAACAGTGACAAAAAAAACAAGGAAAACAAACCAAAACTGAACATTCTGAGCAGCTTTACTGTTCGTCTGCTGATATACGCAGCACTCGACATGTTCCTCACCTTTGTCATGTCAGCGGTAACTTATGCAATCAGTCACCCGCAATAACACTGATTTTCGCTGCAATATCTCATTATATTCAATAACGTGCAATATCTGTTTACTGTTTACAGTCTCACATTATTTATTTTCACCTGCTTATCTTCTCATTACAATCGCACTATTTCTCATGTTATTTGCACTATTTAAATTCTATTTTTTACAAATATTCAGATATTTTTATTGCGAAGCCTTATCATAGTACAGATTTGAGATCCCCTGATTGGTACGTTATGCTTTATTTTTGATATCAACATAACAAACACACATTCAGAAATAAAAGAAAGAAAACAGCACTGATGAAGTGAGAAAAGAGGAAAGAAAGAAAAGAAAGAAAAAAAATATGCAATTTTTTACAAATATTCTAATTTACTTAACTCTACTACGCTTTTTTACTGGTATTTGTTGTTTGTCTTTTAATTCTTCGCACTGAACCTGAGAGCTCTGCCTCAATTTCGTTGTACTTGGTACAATAACAATAAAAATATTCTGATTCTGATTATGGCAAAAAAAAAAAAATTCCAGGAGCTACTTTGTTATGCTAGGCTGCCTGCTTCACCAAAGAGAAATAATGCACTCACAATAACGCAGTAATACTGCTGTGACCTCGTTGCTGAGTAAGACGACAGAAAAAAGGCTTGATTGGTGTATACGTGTAAATATTTTGGTGGGTAGGAAGGAACAGTGTGCGTATATGTGTGTTTTTTTGTGTTTATGCTAATTTCCATTTCAGTACGTCTTGTCCTCTTATCAGCAAACCTCTATTGTGCTGCATTAATGTTTGTGCATATGTGAGACGACATGTGCATGTAAGAGAAATAAAAATTTAAAAAAGAGAAAGAGAGAGACTAAGAAAAAGACAAGCAACGTGTATACTTTTGTGAGGATGTTTGCCTGGTATCAATTTAGCAGAGCATTGGAAGCTCCCAGACAGGCCGGTCTGTTAGCGTAGCCGCTCTGTCACTACTTATTAATCAACCCTGGCAGACAGACACTGGTGGCACTGCCCCTCTGCCTGCCAAATAGGGAGCTGGCCCCACTCTGATAACTTTCAACACACTACACCCACTGCTCTGAGGCTGCCAAATTAGGAGCAACTCTGAGTAAGATAAGTCTAATAGTCCCATGCTGTGGGAGGGTGATAGACTGCAGATTGCCTATAAGACTGATGGTTTTGGTTGGAGCTGTTGGGTGCAGGTTAAGAAGGAAAAAGCAGAGAGTGAAGAAGAAAACACCAGGCTTCACAATGCTGCACATACCGTTTAAACCCTTTCATGCATTGTGGTCACTACAGTGGACAGTTATTCTACAGCTGTGCTCTTGTACAGGGTGGGGAAGCAAAATTTACAATATTTTGAGGCAGGGATTGAAAGACAGTGTACGACCAATTAGTTTATTGAAAATCATGAGAATTTATTTGCCACAAGAAAATTGACATAATAGAAAATGTTTTTATTCTATGTGTCCTCCTTCTTTCTAAATAACTGCCTTCACACGCTTCCTGAAACTTGCGCAAGTGTTCCTCAAATACTCGGGTGACAACTTCTCCCATTCTTCTTTAATAGTATCTTTAAGAAAGTCGACATTGCTGTGTGATGTTCTATTGGTAGCATGTTCTAAAACGCCCCAAATAGCAGAATCCAGAGGGTTTAGATCTGGGCTAGAAGGCGGCCATAAACACGATTCCCAAAAATTGCTAAAGTTGGATTTGTTGCTGTTGTCAACAAGTGTTTTGGTGTTCTTGTGTAAGATTTTAACTTCAAATCATATTTTACTGCATTTCTAACGGTCTTGTTGTCTGCCTCAAGTTCAATTGCCATTCTTCTCATGGATTTGGTTGGATCCTTTAGGATTTTGGATTTGAGAGCTTTAATAAAAGCTTTGGTACGTTTTTTGTTGCTTCCTCCACTTCCAGACTTTCTCGTAATAGTTTTGCTCATAGTCATTCTCTTCTTTCCATTATAAACAGTCTTTATGGACACTCCAACTATTTTTCAAATCTCCTTTGGTGTGACGAGTGCATTCAGCAAATCACACACTCTTTGACGTTTGCTTTCCTGATTACTCATCTGGGCAAAAGTTTCTGAAAAGGTATGGATAATAGTGTTAGGTATGATTATGACATCAATATATGTTTGGTTTCAAAACAATTGACGTAGTGCCTGCTGAGAAAAAACAACTAAATGTTCATTGTAAATTTTGCTTCCCCACCCTGTATATTCATGGATTTTGTTGTTTTTGTTCCTTATAAGCCAACATGCATCGTCCCATACACTGCATTTCATACCATTACTGTAACTTTGGTGTTCTTGATAAACCTGATCTGCACTAACATGTTTGAGTGGAAATTAATTGCTTGTTATTGTTATTAGACTGCAATTATTTAAACAAAAGTTGATTTTTTGCATATTATCTCCATGAAGTGAGTAATGACTAGTATGGTATGGTATAGTAGAGTATGTTAAAATGTGAGAAAAGATCAGATTAGCAGCTTTAAAAATGTTTTCATTTCGTAGATTTCACACAGTATTTCAGTAAATACATATTTCTTTGCTTCAAAAATTAAACGCATGGTGTTCAGCTGCAACTCCATGAAAAATAGATTCATTAAAAAAATTTCAGTCGCATTGTTTTTTTTAATGCCTAAAGAGGAATAAAAACACTTGTTTAAGGCTCTCTTAATTGATGCATGAAAGGTTTAAAGGGGTCATATTTTGCTAAACCCACTTTTATTAGTCTTTGGTACATTTATTTGTGTATTTGGGGACTCTAATGTCGCATTTCCTCTACATGGAACTGGCTCAACTCGACTCAACTTGGGTACTAGGTACTATTCCTGGAGAACATTTCCATTACAGGATACTACGGACTTTAGAGTACCTGGACGTCATAGTGATGCAACGTGTTACTTTGCAGAGAGTTGCTGATAAACTCGCTCGTTGCGTGTTGTATCGTTAAACTAATGCTGAATTTTTACGTCTGAATCTCCTGGACCAACAATGGTGTAGTTTTGTGGGTTGTCATCATGTGGATTAACTTACTGCTATATTTACTGTTAACTTCCACATCTGTTTTTTGTAAAATGCTAGGTCACAGAGACAACTCTTTGACCAATCAGTGTTCTGCAGTGTTTACACGTCACGTTTTAGTGTCTGTTCGCCAGTCTTGGAACCTCAGCTGAGGTGATACCAAAAAACTAGTACCAGGCACCAGATTCCAGGTCCTTTTTCATAATGGAAATGCAAGAAGGCCGAGTCGAGCCGAGCCGATACTACAGAGTGGAAACGCAGCATATTAGTTCCAAAAGTTTGAATTTGAACCCTCCAGGTGCTGTAAAGCTATCTTTATATTCATTTTGGCAAAAATCAAGTGGATTTCTACAACCTGTTTTAATTCCTGCTTAATTTGTTTCGTCTATAACTAGTTGCGTCACAACATTTACACATATAAGTTCGAGACTTTTGACGAACATTTCTTAGAGTATGTCATAATTGTTTATCAGCAGCAGCAGTTGTAGTAAAAACTGGAAATATGTCCAGACTTTGAGCTGATTACCTAAAATGTTCAGTTGTCGGTTGTATTAACGAACACATGAAATGGTTGGAAAGAACAGAAGAAAGCAAGGTATGGAGGCACACCTAAAAAGTCTTCAGGGGGATGTGACACCCCAATAGTACAACACTTTGTTGGTCTCCTGTAAAATACACATATATGTCAACATCTGTGTGTTTCATTATCAACATGTGTAAATATGCACTCCAGGAAAATGTGCACAAATGTCAATGAAAATGGTGGATGTAATCGTGTCAGCAGATGTATGTGTATCTGTCAGAATACCATTAAGTAGTTGTCCATGTGCAACAACAGTTTGTACATATGTTTGTATTTGTAGACCCGTGGGTGGATGTATATCCTCAATTACATATAATAGAAACTCATTAATGAATACAAAGTGATGTCACAGAGGAACCATTTCGCACACCTGGACATGATCTGATGCAACATGACAATATATCTGACTGATCTGACATGGACTGAAACAGGACAATACTCAAGCTAACTCAACCCTTTTATCATGATGGTATAATATTGTGACTCGTTGACCCATTTTGTTACCGTTGTACTTTAAGTTTTGATACCGCCATGTCTGTGCTTGTTGACGTCAGTTGCTTCTTATGTCTGTGCATTTTCATTTTATTGTCTTTTTCGATAAAATATGTAAAATCTGTCAAAAAATTTTAAAAAAAAATTTTTTTAAAGTCTTCAAGGGACAGGTGCATAGGAGCTTGAGGTGCAAGTGAAGAAGAAAAAAGCTATCCACTGTCCAATCAACATGCAAAAAACTTTAATATAAGATAACGAAGTGAAACGTTATCTTATATTAAAGTTTTTTGCAAGTTGATTGGACAGTGTGCGGGATATCTTTTTTCTTCTTCACTGGATGGGACAGAAAGCACAGCCAACAACCTAAAGGGGGTGGGGTGTGAAAAGGCTCATTTGGATTTAAAGGGCCAGCACTCAGAACGACCTTTCTGGTGTCGTTACTCAGAAATAGGATTGAAGATGGACCTGTGGAGTTGAATTACTGAAGAATTCAGACCCAAGCAGAGCATTTACAGTTTATGTAGACCACAGAGAAATGTTTTAAAATGCATAATTTCATTTAAAAAAAACCTAAATATCACTCCTTTAAAACAATCCTTACACCAAGGACTTACCCTTGGTTCAGAAATAGGCTAAGCATTAATGCGCGTTCAAAATGAGATGTCGCCCGCAGGAAAGGATGATTATTTACAAACCTCATTTATGTGGTTGTCCAGCAGATTCAATGTCACTGCCGGTCTGTGTTGGCAGAAGTTCTGCTAAGCACCAAAAAGCAAAATGGATCGATGAAACTGTGACTCTGGACGGGTCAGAAGATTTAATCATTCTGCTCCGTACTGAAGTGTAAATAACCGTCACAACCTCCAGTCTACCAGAGTGGAATCTGTTACTGCATTATTGTTAATTTTGTTCTTTTACGGTCGGGTACATTTTAAAGGCTTGATCGCTTGGTTTCTGATGATTTAAAGTCATCCGAATAATGGGCATTTCTGGTGTACGGAACCATAAAATGTGTTGTTGCGACGTTTTCCCCATTGAAGGCTTTCCGGGTTGCGTTTATTTATGTTTGTGTATGAATTATTCATCAAGGTTTTGGACAGCTTTCATATCAGTCTGTCTGTAAATTCATTGCACACACATAAACACTTTGACTTCTCTCTCTGGCTCACTCCATTTCACCTTCACTGTGCACTTAATACCCACTACATTCAGTCTACATCTTATCTCTGACATTTCTTCACTCTGTTAGCTCTCGATATCTCTCCTCATTCCTCTCAACTAGTCTTTAACACACATGTTCGCCTCCTTCACAAGATCAAGATTACATGCCGTAGCGCAATGTTCGCCCCTGCCCTGCACTTTAGTTAATACCCAGTTACTGCGTTAAGAGTTCAAAGGCCAAGTAGGGGGACAAGAATACTCCACGGTGTACTTAGAACACAGCACAGACACATTCAGAAATCCATTTCAGCCGTAAACAGGCACAATTGATTTGATTTAATAACAAAAATATTTATTGACACTAAGAATCTCTACTAAGCACAAGTGACAAGGTTTCGCAGAGTTACAAACAAATCAATTCAGTTTTCAAATTAATCTTTCACAATTCACTCTCAGCTGTGTAGTAATATATTATCGCTGTTGGGCGGAAGTCCATTTTTGGTCTTAAGAAAAATAAGTACGTAGCTATGTTAGAGAAAATGAGCTGTGAAACCTGTTTGTTTTTTGTTTTTTGTTTTTTTTTTTTCTTGATGCACATAGTAGGTGAGGGTTTGATGGGCTTCTTGGTGTTTGTTCCATCATCCCTTTGAACCTCTTACAAACACCAACAGCTCAATTAAGCTAAAGTATAACATGCAACTGTTTAGAGAAGAAGCATACTTCACTTTTTTTTTTTTTTTTTCATCACCATTGACGTCAGCCAACAAACCACAGAATGCAATTATAATTTGGCTGATAAACCCTTTGCAGTGTATGGAAATGATCAGAAGCTATTTTTTTGTCTTCTGTTGGTCAGTCTTCATGTTGGCCTGACCATTTTAGATTTACTTAACCAATGAAAAGTATAGAAAATAGTTTGTGTCTACATCTCTTAACTCCATTCATTTATTTGGAAGATACGTTGTTTTTCCAGTTTCTTAGAAAATACCATAATTTCCGGTCTATAAGCCGCTACTTTTTTCACACGCTGTGAACCCACAGCTCAAACAATGATGTGGCTAATTTATGTTTCACGGGCTAACAATCGATCTGGCTGTCACAGAAGGACATAGAGCTGCTACACGTAAGCTTGGCATCAATGAAGCGATGGTGAGACGTTGGAGACGGCAGCGTGAAGCGTTGGTGCGGCTTATAGTCAGGTGCGACCAATAGTCCAGAAAGTGCGGTAACCATTTTGGACATAAGAGGTTTCCACCTGACAATGACGATATGTAAAAGACATGCAAAATACATGCAAAAGAACAGCGAATTGCGCAAACAGGGAAACAATTAATATGATTAAAATGATAAAATATCAAAGTAATTCAACAAATATTTGTCATCTGTGATTCATCAGTATAAATATAAAGGAGGGTTGGGCAATCTCAAATTTTTACTATGAACTCTTTATTTTTCAGAAGGATCATGCAAATACTGTCATTGAAACAATAAATGATATCTAGTATTAATTTTAAAAAATCACATTCACCAGTGAAAGTACTGTATTTTACAGATACAGATACGTTGCCCTAACCTATGGGTTTGTAGCATTAACTCTTTCAGTGCCATGGGCCGATTAAATCGGCTTTACGAATACAACCTTTAAAGTGCCACGGGCCGATCAGATCAGCTTTGGAGAACACGCCACATTTGTGTACAAACAAACCATCCACCCCCATTTCTTTCTCACATTTCGATGACGTTCTTTCTGTGTCCCCCTTTTGAGACCAATCAGACGGGAATTTGAGGTCACGCGACCGAATAATATTTTTATATCTTTTTAATGTTTCTTATTCTCCAGTGTTTCATCAGAGGGAGCCCTCCATGCCGGGGGGCGGCTGTGGACTCCCTGTGGACTCACTGGGGTCCGCTCCTTTCTGGTGGGTGGGGGTCCCAGTTGGCCCTCTCCCACTAGTTGGGATGCGGGGCTGTGTTGCTGGTGCCTGGTCGCCGGGGTCGGCGGCTGCATCCTGGTGCGGATGGCTCCCTGAGACAGCGCCTCCTAAATTGATGTTTTACTTTTACTTGTACATTTTTGTTCTGGTCTACCCGTGCTCAGTCAGTCTTCTTAAGTATGTGTGAGCTTGTGGGTTTGCATGTATATGTGTGTGTGTGTGTGTGTGTGTGTGTGTGTGTGTGTGTGTGCGCGCGGGTGAGTGGGTGGGTGTGGGTGGGGGGCGGTACTGATTTTTAAACTGATATGTAAAGCACTTTGTGCTACAGTTTTTAATGTATGAAAAGTGCTATATAAATAAAGATTATTATTATCATTATTATTATTATTATTATTATGAATTATGCAAATTACGATCAATAATGAATTGGCTGCGTCCGGTGCGTTTTGAATCTAATTAGCAATCGGTCGGATGTTACCGAGCGGTTTCCTGCAGGATTCTTCAAATATTATAAAAACCACGCGAAATACTGAAAAACGGCCAAAATCTGTGGCACTTCTAAGGCTTATTAGCCCCTTAACTGTCTGGCACCAAAAGAGTTAATGTCACTACTATAGATCAAGATGCTAATTAGTTCATTTAAGTCCATTCATAGCAATACTTAAGCATCTATCTATGCTTCAATGTTCAGTTTCAGTTCATATTAACATGCAGAGGTTGTGTGATGTGTTGTTTTTGCTACTGCTGAAGAATTAATTGCAAAAAAATGACAATAAGTCTATGAGATTCAGGTCCGGTTTGTGTAATCTGGTGTTCAGTGAGTCTGATTTAGACAGTTTTAGGGTTTTGTGAAAACACTTTAGATTCACCATTAAACTCCAATGTGGCAACAGTGGAGGTAACTGACTTTGATGCTGCAGCTGTGTGTACAGGAAAATGTCAGTCATGTTTATTCATACTAGTTATTGTCAGTATTGTAATAAAATCAGTCCAAAATAATGCCAAAATGTAGCGTTTCTTGTCCGATAACAGCAACCAAACACCATCACACATAGTCTAAGCCTTCAGAGGAAACTAGAGGAAACAGGTTATAAAATTGTGATTCAGATTGATTCCCAAGATCCTGATCTTTGGGCTAAATCACCTAATATGAATCAGGCCATGTATCCACAGCCAAGAGGTGTCTGCATAATATTAATGTATCTAATGAGACCGGATCCTTAAGTTTAAGGTCATTTTTAGCATATTCCAAGACAAGTTAGCGGCAAAAGGTTAAATCTTATTCTTTTCCACATTTTAATGGATGTAGATTTCTTGAAAAGATTGAAATATAGTCATGCTCATAACTCTGAATATTCCAGTGTCCACACAGAGCATCTTTGCAAATAAAAGAGCATGTAAATGTTAGTGTGTCTGCAGCGTGTAGGTAGTGTTGTTCACACCAAACACTGCAGACAGTTTATGACATGACGTACTGATGTCAAGCGGACTCTCAGCTCTGAGCCCAGCCAAGCTCCAGCTCACACACTTATCATGTACCGGCAGCCTCAGCGCCGAGTCTGGCTTAGGGATCAGAGACGAACGATGGACAGTGAGATTGAGAAAGAGAAGAGCAGATGAAATGTCGGCCACAAACCTGTTACCAGAGTTCTGCTGTCGGTGGCTCAGGGACAGTATCTAAAAATTCCACCACACTGAACACACCGAGATGCCTTTACTCACACCGAAAGCTGAATGGATTTTCTGTATAAAGACAGATCTAGTGACAGCTCCACAAAAGTGAAGCTAACACATCTGGATCTCCCCCTGGTGGCCTGAGATCACATTATATGGTACATGTCCTCAAGTACACGGTTCCCAAAGGTGGTCTCTGCCTTTTTTGGTAGATTTCAGAAAGCTCGTTTTCTCAGTTCCTCATCTTTCTGATCAGTTTTTAGTTGCTAAATTACTTTTTTTTTTTTTAAAGTGATATTCAGATGGTGGGATACTTTGCAGCTTGCCTTAGCATGTTTTAGTATTCATTTTTATTTTTATTTTGTTTTATGGTTCTTATTCATTTTTTTTATTTGACTTTGTTTTGGCTTTATTTTATTGCATTACTGCTTTTATAATCAATTGCTTGCATTAGTTTTTAGGTCTCTTCCTCCTTTTATTGCTTTTCTTACTGTTTGGTGTTACCACTTTATGATGCAGCGTCATCTCTTTTCTACCTTTTAGCCCATTTTTGTTTTGGGTACTGATCGTACTGAGTTTTTTTGTTTGTTTAACTATTTCAACAACAGTTCTATATTTGCCTGGATTATTTATCCTTTCTGAATTTTTTACTGAAGTTTTGTCTTTGTTTTTGTATTCTCTTTGACCTGTTTCTGTATAATCTGCTGTTTTTAAAAACACTATGAATGAAGAATAGAATAGAATAGAATAGAATAGAATAGAATAGAATAGAATAGAATAGACTTTATTTGCTATTTACACAGAAACATCACAGTATACATTGGAATTCTTGTGCGTTTCCCTGAGTCACGGAATCCAAAGAAAAAAAAAAGACATGAACAAAAACAGAAACAAAACATAAACACAGCTAAAACATAAACACAGCTAAAACAGATAAAAGCAGTTATTGCACAAATACACACTTTTAAAATACAGTACTGTATCAGAAAAAAAAGTACTGGAAGGTAAAAATAATTATTGCACATTTGAATTACACATTTGATTATTGTTATTATTAGTTGTAGTGTTGCTGTATATTACAATGGATAACACATTAGCTTGTCATGCTAACTAAGCAGCATCAGAGTTTTTATTATTTCATGGAACATAATTCATCCTTAGACTGTCTTGTGAAAATATTGCATTATACTAGAGGGGTGTTTTAAGGACTTGATTTTTCTGTGCCAGAAGAAGTTTTCCTGTGGTTTGAAGCAGCAAACATGAGAAATGTCACAGTCTGAGCGTGAGACGTAAGACAAGCGAGTGTTGTGAGTAGATCACACTGTGGAAAGTGTGTGGCCTCACTCTGACTTAAAGCAATTGTATTCAGAGTTTTACCTCCACACATTGAGAACAATAAGGGATATGACAAAGGCACAGGCACAAATCATAAGGTTGACAAACAGCGTTATCTGGCTTTGCACATGGGAGCTCTGTTTTCCATTTGTATGTGATGGCCTGACGAGAGGAAAACATCCCCTCTGACAACAGCTTCCACTTATTTGTTTGTGTCTTATTGCATTCTGAAATAGCGGAGGATAGTCCTGGAGAGTTTGGCTATAGCTCTCTGTATGTCACCTCATCAGTGTAATTCAGTGGTTCCCAACCTTTTTTTGGCCCCATTTTAACATCACAAATTTCTGGCGACCCCAGACATTCAAAACTGAGACACTTTTTTTGGCTAAAATTTATGTGTTTGATCATGTAATAGTTTGCTATACTATGTTACAAATAAAAGTTAATTTTAGCCAACATTTAGGCTATATTATGTATATTATTATGGACGGTGGCAGAAAAGCCAGGTGTAGATTATTGCACAAAGTGAGAATTTTATTTTTCTTGGTCAGAATATGTACAGTCAGTCCAGCTTGTATTTACAAGGCTGACAATTAATACTGAACAAACAATAACTCAAACTATGAATTATGAAAGAACTGCAGCATCTGAAACTGACCACAATGAACATTTGAAAGATAAACAGTACCACAGTGCTTCAGTTTCAGCTTCACAGTTTGTCATGTCTTTTGTTTATTGGGATCGTCTCTCTCAACTCACCATAGATTTCTTAGTAGTAGCTTGCTTATTTATTTAACCCTTTCATGCACGAATTATGAGAACCTTAATCAAGATTTTTTTCCTGAGTGTTTTTATTCCTCTTTAGGTATGAAAAGGAACAATGCATTTGAAAATTTTCTTATGAAAAATAAGTAAATAAACCAAAAATATATAAAATAACAAAAAATAAAGTTAAAAAAAGACATACTACTACTACTACTAATAATAATAAAAATGATCTTATGAACCTATTTTACATGAAGTTGCAAAAATGTCCACTCAGCTGGATACCTTGCATTTAATTTTTGAAATGAAGAAACATGTATTTACAGATAAATTGTGTGAAAACTGGGGGGGGGGGGTTGTAGTTCTGGGGGTGAGAGTATGCTCAGGGGAGATCTACACAATGTTACTAAGTCATGTCAGAAAAGATATGTAGTGTCTTAAAACTTTAATAAAGATATGTGCAAAAACAAACCAACAAACCAAAAAAAAAAACAAATCCATGAATGTATAAGAGAACAGCTGTAGAATAGCTGTCCACTGTAGTGACCAGTATACATGAAAGGGTTAAAAATAATAATAATAATAATAATAATAATAATAATAATAATAATAATAATAATAATAATAATAATAATGGATTGGATTTATATAGCGCCTTTCTAGACACCTAAAGCGCTTTACATTATTGACCCATTATTCATTCACTCTCACATTCACACTCTGGTATTTATTTATTTATTTATTTAATCAATTACTAGAAATTTCAGGTGACCTTACGTGGAGTTCCGACCCCAAGGATGAAAATCACTGCTGTAATGGGACTTTCCACATTCTTTTAGGGAAAGACGTCGCATAAAAAGAGACATACACCTCCACCAGCAACATGAATAAAATGTCTCCTTAATATTACACTTCAATTTAACAGTCAAGGTTTAATTTTCCTCCATTTATATTTTGATATTTTTTCATTTCTAATTCATAAGATGCTTTGTGTCATTATGTGAATACAACCTGGACCACTCCCATTATTTATAGATAAGGTTGACAAGCTTGGAGATTCATAGTTCAAGTAAAATTTTAATAAATGCTCATTCATCATCAATAAGTAATATTCTTTTCGATCAATAATTCAGTTCTGAGTGAGGAACTCTCCTGATTACTGTAACTGAGTGTGAGCACTATGCTAATGTTCAAATGATCACAGCAGGTACATTTCTGATATAAGGGCATTTTGTGTGGTGTGTGATCCCACTTGTGTTTGCGTGTGTGTTTTATTGATCAGCTGTGACTTAGTATGCGTTCAAATCCCATCCTTCAAAAGCACATACACATTTGGTTTGTGTATGTGTAACACCTTCTCTACTGTTATATATCCAAATGTGTCATCCAGTATACATGTGCAGGGTCATGTGTGGAGCGTGAGGGATTGTAATGTTTATGTGTGAAGACAAAATCAGACACATACAAACTGAGTAAGAATGAATGATTTGAGAAGTTGTTGTCGTCTCACATGCGGTGGATTATGATGGTTTTCTTTAAGGATGCAACAATACCGATGCCATATAAAGATCATCATATTATCTTATATATAAGGCTCTATATATAAGGCCCAGACGGAGCAGCAGTACCACCAGGAACCATGGAAGTAGTGGATATTTTCAAAGTGTGAGTTCGTATTTATGACAACTACCCTCATCAGTATCAATATCAACATTAGTATTACCTCCTCTGTTGTCGCCATGTTTGTTATTACTGACTTTCTTCTTCTTCTTCTCAAAAAACTTTCCTCCTCTTCATGGTATTTGGCAAGTATGGTTAATTAAGAGCAGCACCCTCTGGTGGATTGATTGAGAAACGCTCATTCCAACACATTAAATGTCAGTAGCAGCACTTTTTTTACAGTCAGACTAATGACAACGACAATAAAGCACATTTTCAAAAGTAACTAAGAACTGGAATGGCATTATTAAGTACTGGTATCAGTACTCGGTATTGGCAAGTAATCAAATGTAAGTACTTGTACTTGTACTCAGTCTGGAAAAAGTAGTATAGGTGCATCCCTAGTTTTCTTTATGCCCCGGAGACAAATTCCAGAGTTACTCCTGTCTCATACACACTCACATATTATGGAAACTTTTGATTTGATGCAGCCTTATCTGACAATAACCTTCCAATATTCAAAGCATTCGGCACAACTGCCATTGTCGCCACAATGAAGTGGATGTTATCATAACATTTGCATATTTTAATTATACTGCCAGGGAAAGGGAGAACACTAGACATTTCGATGAACGTCTGTTATGTTGTTTTACTTTTGATGGACAGGATTATCATGTAAATAGATGCGTGCACTGTATTGCGTGTGTGTGTTGGAGAATCATGTCAGTATTCGGGTAGTGTTTTGATTTCAATTGGCAGCGAAGAAAGAAGCCAATTCTCTCTCATCGTGAAGTCCAACCTGTGAGTCGTGACAAAAGTTAGCAGCTGGATAATGGATAAAAATAACATCATGTCTTTTTGAATGGTGCAGAGATGGAACAACCTTGACATGTTTTGGTGCGAAATTTGCATTTTAACTCATATTTTGTAAAGTTGCAAAATAAAAATGAAAGGTTTTGAGTGAATGATGACAAATGGTCAGAAACAATAATTCCAAAAATGTATCAACAGTGCCAGCTGAACAAAACCCAAGCTCAGCTAAACTGTACTATGCTGGTTATATTGAGCGCAGTGTGTGGAGGAGTTACAGTATCTAGGCCAGCGCAGCATGGGTTCTGTTTGAAGTATTGCAGCATTTTGCCAGCTCGTAGTGGAATAGCAGAGGCCTACTTTTAGCTCGGAGGTGCACAGACACAACAGCCATTCATCCCAGCAGCAGCCGTGGAAGGCAAAACATGAAGGGAAGATGCATGCATTCACCAACATATGTGCATAGATATACAAACAGAGCACCCGCATGCAGACGAGAACACTCAGAGTCTCTGAGTCACACATAAACCCGCATTCATACATCCCTGCAGACCCACAATGAATGTTTATTTATTTTGCTGTTTGTTTGTTTTGCTCACTAAATCCTAACCACCGCACAGCAGCTGTTGCTGTTGCTGAAGCAAGCATGGACGGCAGTTTGGGGATTCATTAGCACTTACTCTCCTCTCTCTGTTTTTTTTTTCCCGTGCAATCACTTCTTTTCTCCTTCATTACTGTTCAGGATCATTGTATGAACTAGTTATTACAGGTACTGGTTTCTCTATTTTGGCGCAGTCTGATATGTTTTTTTGATGACTTCAGCACATTTACTTAAATAAATGACTCAGCCTGATCTCGTAAAGGGTATTTGGCTCCGAAAAGAGCTCACAGAACATAACCTTAATGATGTCCTATGGGTCAATTCAGTGTTGGCTTTATCATAGTAAACTGTGAACAGAAAACCTATGTTACAGACCCAGTTTGCAAGATGAAACAGCTGGAGAACAGATAAGCCATCAGATTTTTTTAGAGGCGTAATAGCAAATAACTAAAAAAGCACTCGGAGAGCGCAGACCTCCACCAAGACGGATCAAAATTTAATCATTTCCTCCTTGTGCCAGTATCAACATTTCCTGAAAATTCCATCAAAATCCTTCCATAACTTTTTGAGTTATCTTGCTAACAGACAGACAAACAAACCAAAAATCCCCCCGATCACCACCAAAATTTAATCATATGTTCTTTGTGCCAGTATCAACATTTCCTGAAAATTTCATCCAAATCCATCAATAACTTTATGTGTTATCTTGCAAATAGACAAACAAACCCCTAAGAAAACATAACCTCCGCCGTTCCTTGGCAGAGGTAAATATAAAGCCTTCTGTCGCTGTATTTTTCCTGTTTATTTTAGGGAGTATTGTGCCTGTATTTCATAGTTCAAAGTAGAAACAAAACAGGAAAAGCTAAAACAAGGAGACAAACCAAGAACATTGTGGCTCATAATGTGTGCCCTTAACCAGAGGCAGCTTTATACAGGATTTTATTATAACTTACTACCTGATAAAGTTTCACATCTTGGAACAGTATAAAATTACTTTAAGTCCCGTGATAAGATGGGGACATTTAGGGAAGATTCAGTTTGAAAATAGCTTCAGAAAAGTATTTTAGTGCAGAACTGCCACAAAGTATCAGCTGATAGCAGTGTGTAAACTCAGTCAAAGTGTTCCATGGGTCAACAAGTCTCTTTTATAACACAGCGAAGTTCTCAGCTACAGCTATAACGGCTCTATTGTCTCTTAGAAGAAGCACAGGAGGAGTCTTTTCACTTGGTGGCCATGACTGAAAACAATTACTTTAACATTGCACAAATCCCTCCCACACACTCGTACACATTATGCTCATGTCCGCCGTGGCCCATGGCACCCCTATTTCACCCGCCATTACCCTCTGACTGGATAGAAACCCCCGGGGGCGGCGAAACCCAAGGGAGTCAAATGACGGATAAACAGGAGTGGAAAATAGGAAGGAAACCGAGGTGAGATGCGGAGGAGAAAAACGAAGACAGGAAAGTGAAGCCTTTTCAATTCCGCGCACACAAACACATGAAAGGGTCTCGTGATGGGGGCGTGTGATCAGAAGGGGGAGCTATTGTTCCCCCAGGCTGTAAAAGTGTTCACAGGGTATCAAAACCTGATCGATAGACACACAGCGCCACTCTGTAAAGACTCTAGTTAAAGAAGGAGCGTGAAATAGATGCCAGTCCTTCTTATTGTCCCTGCAGACACACACACCTGACAATCTATCATCTCACTTCCTCTCACTGTGTTTGTCCCTTTGTGACTCATTTCATCTCCGTCTGATGCTCTCATCCCCCTCCCGCTCTGTGATCCTCCTTCTGTGTGTAAGTGTGTGTCTGCGTTCCAGTGTGTCCCTCTGACACACTTGGACTGGCCGGTGACAAAAGCAATCACACTCCTCAGTAGTATCCAACACACAAACATGCATGCAAAGGCTCAGAGAAGCACTTGTGTGCACACCGTCAAACTCTGCTGGGAGCTGGCCTGGTTTCTGTTTCACCACACACACACACATTCTCTCCCTGACTCTGTGTTGTTGCACCACACAAGCATATAGTATGATGACACACAGCTTAAGATGCTCATTCTAGCACACACACATACACACACAGACACAATTGGCAGCCAGCTTCATTAAAGGGTCAGTAAGAGAGTGCACTGCACCCACTAACCTCTATCCATCCACCTACACACTCACACAGCCATACACTACTTCAGACATTGCAACCTCAGATGCAGTGTAAAAACCCTGACATTAGGTAGATAAAAGAATGAAGGAAAGAATAGTGAATGAAGGAGAAAAAAACACTGTGAAAAGGAGAGGTAGTGGAAACATACTGATGTACACATACACTGCAAAATAAAAAAAAGGAATTTAAAAGAAGTAAAAACGACCTTGGCAAGTATGTCACAAGAGGAGTGTTTGTATTTTCAGAAAATATATATTACCCTCTTAATTTAGCTACATTTAACAAAGTGGTTTAACCCACGAAGATCCAAACATTCATCACCGAAAAACATCTACTGATCTAAACTGTTTAATACCTGTTGATCCACTAATCCTAGCAATACATGTAAATAATTGGTGTAAAATACAGTTTGTCGTCTTTTCATGGTCATCAGATATGACCCATTTGGACGTTCAGATGCACCGTAGTGAACATGGAAACACCAACATTGATTCATCATTAAACCCATGGAGTTGGATCAATTACAGTGGATGGAAATGCTGGGTTTATGTTCAGTTAATGATAGATTTTACTGAAAAAGTCCCTTTTTCTGCAGTTTTCTGCTTTTTTGGTGTATTAACCTTCAACTTTAATCTGAGCTTTCATGAATATCTTCATGATCAGTGAATTAATTACAGGAAAATACCTGATTTATACTGATAAAATACAAAATACAGAGGATAATATTATAATAAGTGGTGATAAATCACTGACGAAAGGTTAGATATAGAGAAAATTTCATTTGGGAACAGATATGAAAGTAGCACTGGGTCTTTATGGGTTAAAAGTGACATTTATTGCATAACCTCCCTTTATTCTAGGTTGCTTATTAAAAAAAAAAAAAGATTAAAAGAAATCAGTTTTCTTTTGTTTTATTATTAGATTTTACAAGGGCTAGACCAGATCAAATGTATCCCATGAGCTGGATTAGACCCTTTTTTGTGCCAGTTTTGGCCCACAGATGCATGTTTGACACTCCTGGACTAGAGTAATTCTGTTTAAGAAATATAGCCAAACAGAAATGTGCTGTTTTTGGCGTGTATTCGAAGGATTTTCAACAATTAACATTAGAAATCAATGTTATGAGTCACTTCAGTATTATGTGATCTTTATTTAAGCTCAGAGGAGGATGTGTTGCGAGACATCATGTGGGAAGACAGTATCATTACCACACATTTTTATCTGTTAAACACAACATCAAAGGTGGAAGAAACTGATGAAAAAAATATGTGTGATGTGGGGAGAAAAAAAAAAAAAAGCGAAACATATTGATTTAAAAAGCACAAATAGCAGAAGAGAAAGCAGATTAGGAAGAGGTGCTGACTCCGGAGGGCACTAAGCAAGTCATGGGTTTATTCAGCTGATTGTACGTGGCTCAAAATGTCATTTTTTCTTTGCTCAGGAAAGGGTTTACACCTCACACACACACACACACACACACACACACACACACACACACAGTAAAAAGGGTCCTGCCCGCTATGAAGGTATAAAATGTGAATAATTTCACAGATAATTTGGTTGTCACAGCTGGGCAATAGTAATAACAACTTAAGAGAAAGAATGAGCACAAAGACAAAGGGGGAGAGGAGTGGAACGAATCACCCAAGGCCAATTGCTGTGTCTAAGCCAGAGTGGTGTTTGTGAAAAAAAAAGCCTCTTTTTAAGCTGGCTGGAGAAAAAAAAAAGGGGAATGTTTCTCATTTCTCCTTTTGTCCCACTTCCAAATCTTTCGCTTTCCTCCTCGTGACCCTGTGGAAAGTGTTTAGCACGGTGGTGGTGGTATGGCAGCACGGTCGAGTAATCTGGTATTTAGACAGTATTTGGGAACCTGTCTAGCGAGCAGGTGGCTTTCATCACCTTTGAAAGAAGCTGGGACAAGCTTAGGTGTGTGCGTACATGTCGGACACAAAACGCGTGTGTGTCCTATACATAATTCAGATGCTTCAAGCCGCCCACATCTGCTCATTCCTCTGGACGATGCAGACACTCCTCTGAGAGAGACAGTAATTACTATGCCGCTAAGAACACACACGCACACACCTCCAGCACCCGTGTCAACCTATAACAATGATTTCAGATGGGATACACTGTGTTAGAAGCTTCGTTTGTCATCCAGTGGCCACACACAAGTCATAATCACATCATTTATAGCTGCATTCACACTCAAATATGCATAAATCCATCCCACATAAGTAACACTGACAGAACACTGAAACTGCAGAGGTTCTATAAGCATCATGTCCTGGCTCTATGTTGACACATGAAAGGCTTATTGCAGCTTCGTTGTGACAGCGGGGTAAACACGCACGCACATCGAGTGTCGTGTTTGCTTAAAACACGCTGAAAAGAGGGTGTTCGGTGGCTTTGTGTGGGCACTCTTTGAACGCGGATGCATGTGTGCGCTGTTTATTTGCACAGAGAAGGGAGAAGATGACAATGGTGTATATGTTTGTATTAATCCTCTGTCTGTGTGTGCAGCTCATGTGTACATATGTGTTGTATGTGTGTGTGGAAGAGAGAGGGCGATGGCAGAGAAAAGGAGGCAGTCTTCTCTGTAGTGTCAGTCTTTGATCAGTGTCCCTAAATGTGTGTGTGTGTGTGTGTGTGTGTGTAGGTGTGTGTGTGTGTGCGTGTGTGTACGTGTGTGTGTGTGCATGTGTGTACGTGTGTGTGTGTGCGTGTGTGTGCGCGTGTGTGTGTGTGTGTGTGTGTGTGTGTGTGTGTGTGTGTGTGCTCGAGCCAACCCCTGGTGTCTTGGAGGCAGATGAAACACTGTGTCTCTATCCGGGACTCACAGAACACCCACTATCCTCCTCTCCTTTACTCTCCCTCTCTCTCTCTTGCCCTCTCTCTCCACCATCATTCCTTACCACAGCCATTTTAAAGGCTATTCATGCAGGGCCGCGCTTTCATCTTGCATTGCAGCATTTTTAACCAGCTCCTCTTTGTGCATGTGTATGTTGTTTTGTTTTTTTTTTTCTTTTCTTTTTTTTGCCTTTTATCAGATTATAGACGAAGAAGAGGATGGGTGAAGTGGCCTGCTGTTGTATACCGGCTCAGTCAGATGGACGCAGCGTGAAGGCGCAGAAAGACTTTGGCTACAACATAATAACATTAGGATCTCATCTGCTGGTTTTATTTTGACATCCCATATGCAAAGTTAATTTTCAGTGGCTGATGCTTAATAAATTTGCACAATAATAAGGATATTTTCCCCTCTTAAGTTGTGGACTTTGTCTTAACACTGGTCACATATTTTGTGCAGCGTTGACATAGAATTATTTGGTGTGTGTTGCATTAATTAGCTTAATTAATGACCTCATTAGCATAATTAGTTATGTTTCATATATCATGGTGATTACATTTAGGCATTAGGCAGCTTATTTGCCTCTTGTTTGTGTTTGGCCTAATTAATGTGCCCAACATGCAGCTTATTTGTGTGCATTTCTGTTGTCGAAAGCACAGTTCATCATGTGAGAACTGATATGTGCTTTGATCTGGTTCATGGAGACAGTGAACACTGATTGACTGTGGTTGTGTGTTAGGATGAATGAACAAACACAGCAGAGAAAATGTGATGTATTGTCGTTACCTATAGTACACTGATGTCTTGTGAAATGATTGTGGCTCTATGATTTATTCTTGATAGATAAAGTGTAACTGGGACTCAGTATGTAATCATTACACCTGGTCAAAGGGGATTAGTGATATGTATAAAGAGAAAGAATGTTGTTTTTATTTGGTATTTTTATTTCATTGTTTTTAAGTGTACAGCTACTTTTATGTCTCTTTTAATTTATTCTTTTATTTTAGTCTATTATTTTGTGTTGTATTCTTTTGTATGACAGGGTTTTAATTGTACAGCTGTTTTATGTTTTTAATCTATCCTTGTATTTTTCTTTCATTTTTTGGTTTTTCCCCTGTAAGTCGCTTTGGAAAAAAGTGCATAAATGCATAAATGTAAATGTAAGAATGTGTCTGAAAACAGAAGTACTCCAACAGAGCAGATTTAAGCCATTTAATTCAGCACCACTCATGCGTAATGTGTGTTCATAAAAATTATCCAAAGGAAGAATCCTCAAACATACAGCCCGTGGCCCAAAACTGGTCCGCCAAAGGGCCCAATCCGGCCTGTGGGATGAATTTGTGAAAAGCAGAATTTACACTGAAGATATTAACAATCAAGGATGTCAAAGTTATTGTAGATCAGGGGCCCAATGCCATCTCAAGTGGGTCACAGCAGTAAAATATTAGCATAATCAGGGTGAGGGGGGTCAACCACCCCTCTGGTTTTTACATCCCTACTTCTGCTCAATGAATTTCATCTGGGGGGGGGGGGGCATCCAACCAATTGAAATAACAGGCAGGTTGTGTCTGACTTTTCTTACACCTATATCCTACATTACTGGCATTAATGTTCACCTGAACCGAACTGTCGGCAGACTCGGAATTCGCAAACATCTTCATGTACTGGGGCGCCATAAAGGGGGGGTAAATGTGAGAAATTCATGGGGCCCAGCATTTGTGTGTCCAGCGGATGCAGGTTAGAAGTTAGAAGAAGTTAGAAGGTTAGAAGAGGAATAGAACCCACCAGTTGGGCATTCAAAGTATGTAAAGTTTAATTTTTGTTTCACACCAGTGTTAGTTACATTAGTTATGGACTGCACCCCCACGTATATAACTGCTGCCCCCCTGTGTGCTCCGAAAAAGAAAAAAAAAACAAAAACACACACCCTCCTCTGGTTTTTTGACAAATTGCACCCTGATCATAATAACCAAGAAATAATGACGAACCTGAATAACAATGTATAATCTGAAATGTCTAAAGGAAAATAAATGCACTTACCTGTTACTCAGTGTTTTGTGTATTTGTAGATCCACTGGGATCTGTAAGTTGTAATGCACATGTGTAAATGATAAACTGAGGCATAATGCTGTTAAAATTGCGCTTATTTTTCTCTAGAAATGTTGGGTTGTTTATGTTATTCTCATTTTTTTAAAGGATCATTTGTACATAAACATTTTCATAATGTAAGTTTACTTTTTTCCATCTAAAACATAGAGAAAAGTTTGAAGTTGACATTATTTATAGGTTATTATGTTTATTATGTTATTCTACTGGTTCGACCCCCTTCAGATCATATTGAGCTATATGTGGCACCTGAACTAAAATGAGTTAAAAGTTATGTTGGGCAACAAAACTGTCATCATGAATGTAAATATACATATTTGTATATTGTGATAATAGTATTCATCACACTGTTTTATTGCTTTACTTAATTTTAACCAGGCTTTTTTCACTGCTGAACAAACATTTTAGGATTACAGTTGTTTGGAATGGTCCACCCACTCTAGATTTATGAAAGAAGACTTTGAAATCACAAAACTTTGATGTCATTTTGTCTTGTTGAATTAGAAAAGAGGCTGCACTCATTTCTGAAAATCAACAAAATAAGCAAGGTTTAGAGCAGGTGTATGTTTGCGATGTCTCGTCTTGATGCATTTTTTATGAATACTACCGGCTGTCGTGTTTCTTCAACTTTCACTGAGGAACAAAACTCCACCTTTAAATAATTTGACATTTATTGTGGCACTTTTACTATCAAATGACAAACATGTTTCTTGACTACATCGTTTGTTCTTCACTGTGCTGAGAATAATACATTTTTTTGAGGAGGAAAGCTTTGGCTTGAGCTCGAGGTGTTAACACCAATATGGCCAAAAAATTACATATAATTTCAGTCAACTGTTTTTATGAACTCAAGGCAAAATATGATTCAAAAACACTCTGTTTCTATAAAACTGTATATCATATATGACTGGAGAAATACATTCATAATGAGTATGTTACCAGAAGTAAACATGTTTCATTTAGAGCAGGGGTGTCAAACTCATTGTAGTTCAGGGGCCACATTAAGCCAAATTTGATCTGAAGTGGGCCGGACCAGTGAAATAATAACATAATAATATATAAAAAATGTCAATTCCAAACTTTCCTCATGTTTTAGAGCAAAAAAAGGAAAATTAAGCGATGGAAATGTTTACATCTACCTACTATCCTTTAAAACAATGTGAATAACATGAAAAAACGGAAATTTCTTAAGAAAATTAAGTGCAATTTTAACAATGTTATGTCTTAGTTTATCATTTACACGTGTAAATTACAACTTAGAGATCACAGTGGATCTGAAAATACACAAAACATTTAATAACTGGCAGAATATTGGTAAACTTGCACTTCAGACATTTCAAAATGTTCATATTTGTTCAGGTTATTTGTGTTTTTTTGTGCAATGATAGTTTGTTTTAGTGTAAATACAGTAAAATACATGAAAATGTTTACATTTACAAAGACAAAAAATTGGAGTTATGAGTATTTATAGGTTGTTATGATAGTATTTTACTGATACGACCCACTTGAGATTAAATTGGTCTGTATGTGGAACCGGAACTAAAATGATCAATATCTTCAGTGTAATTTTTGCATTTCACAAATTCATCCCAGAGGCCAGACTAGACCCTTTGGCAGGCCAGATTTGGCCCCCAGGCCGCATGTTTGACACCTCTGATTCTGAGCGAAAAAAATCTCTAGAGGAATAATCTCAATTTTGCTATTTAGGCATTTTTCCTGATTTAATGAAAGCAAAACCTTGATAGTGCCCAGCTATACTTAAAACCATAACTACAAATACGGTATACTGAAAACAGGAACATCTGCAGTCTGTTTTTATAATAGTTTAAGGAGTAGAGGGAAGCTTTTTGGACTTAATGTTAAATCTATTTGCAAATAGATGGGATGTTGAAGACACAAATGAGATTCTTTTAGTTGAGAACATACTGTGTTTGTGTGCTTCCTTAATCTAGTATTTAAAGATGTATACAAGTGTTTAACCTACACTGTAGCTTAATAGATGACCTTTCCTGTGTACCTGCCTTTAATAAAGCTCTAATTAGGAGTCCCATTAGGATCTGAGAGGCTGCCAGTTAATAGGCACTTAAATAGAAGAAAAAAAAAAAAAAGATTTAGATCTATGTGAGAACAATCGAAGATGCTCAGGAGTAATCAGGAGAGGCAAATGTCAGCTACCAGCAGACAGGAGCTATTATTACAGTTTCAAGTAGTTGACAAACACCACACATAGTTGATGCTTTTAATTGTTCCTTCCAACCGTCCAAGTTCTTCTCGTGTTTTGACATCACTTGCGAAAGACAAGGTAAAATCCTGAATTCCAGGCACGGTGTTTCATCACTTGTAATCCAGTTATGGGTGTGATTCAGATTAGGGTCACCTATATTTCCAGGAGTGTGGGTGGCTGTACTGTAAGTGGCTTTGTGTCCCTGCTAGACGGCATTAGAAAAAGTAAACGTCATTATAAGAGGAGTTGAAAAAGCAATTTCTTCTCTCACTCCCTTTGCTTTTTCCGTGAGCCATCTGTCACTCGTTCTAGATGAGTGATGGTGTCGCACACATGCAAAATATTCCCACTGAAACACACACACCGCTGCAAAGATGTCCATCGTACAGGTCAAACCAAGCCATGGAGGTGGAACATGCTAAAGCAGATTGATACTAATGTAATCCAATCTCTCCCCTCTTTCTTTCATCCTTTCTTCTTTCTTCTCCTACATCCGTCTTTGCTTCTATCAATGCCCAGGTTTCCTCAGTACTGGTGACCAGTCAGCCAAGGGAAACTATGGCCTGTTGGACCAGATTCAGGCCCTGCGCTGGCTCAATGAGAACATAGGCCACTTCGGCGGAGACCCAGAGAGGATCACCATTTTCGGGTCTGGAGCCGGTGCCTCATGCGTAAACCTCCTCATCCTCTCCCACCACTCAGAAGGTAAACAAAAAGACTGGCATGAATGTTTGTATGTGTTGAGGTTTTTGATTATTTTCTTGATATTTCCTTATTTTCTGCTTCTGTATGATCCATCAGTAGTCGCTTTTCCATTGACCCTCAAATTGCGCAAATGTAACTTGCACATAAAAATTTACCTAATGGAAAAACGTGAATTTCGCCAAAAGTCTCATTTTTCGATTAAAAGTTTTTACACTGGCAAGAGGTGGTTTTTCAGGCGTAGCACAAATGGTATATCACGCAAAACTGCAATGGAAAGACCTTTTTGCGCAACTAGAGTCAGGTGAATTAAAAAACCGGATGTTGACGTACGTTACAACAAGCGAAGAAGAAACATGCTGTGGTATGTGTGGTCACACCCGGAAACTGAATCATTTTTTTAATTTAGTATGAGATAGAAGGGTATTATATAATAATAATGAATATATCTGTAAATCAACACCATATTTACATTGTCGCCATGTTTATGGAATGACTTCTCGTGTCATCTCGTGATAAATAAACAAATCATCACATTTGTGATTTAATGGAAAAACCAACCTTACGCACTTCTGTTTTTTCGACATTTCGTAAATATCGGTAAAGTTTTGTGCAGATGTCCAATGGAAAAGCAACTAATTTGGAATAAATTTTGTCTTTTACCCTCAAAGACCTAAACAGCCACCGTTGACCAACACTATCTACCAATCTAAAATTTTTAATAACTTTCGAACCACTAATCTTATCAATACATTAAAAATAAACTCAGGTAAGATACAGTTTCTCAGCTTTTCAGATTTGACTCATTTGGAAACGCAGAGGCTCCGTAGTGAACACGGAAACAACGACATCTTCTGCAGCACTGTTTCATTTGTAAAACCCATGGAGTTTGTGCTTGTAGATGCATTTTTACATTCAGATGATATATATATTGTTGAGAAAGTAACATTGAATTGAACCTTTGAATTTTTAATTTTTTTAACTCTTTATTTATGAAAGGTTTTTTTACAGATACAAAAACAAAAAGCCAAACAAATAGGTCTTGAGGTCATGGGGTTACAAAGATCGCATTCTTTGGACAAACAACACAATTTTTAACCTTAGTGGTTTACAAGTTTGTCTCACAGGTTATGTAAATGGGCCATTTTTACCAACGTTCTTCACCCAATTCTTTCTGCAGTCGTATTGTGTTGGTCATCTGTTCTGGTAAATGTAGATTTTTTACAATATTGGTAAAGACAGTCATCGCTGGACATTCTCTCTTAAGCCAGTTTTTTGTAATGGTCCTTTTACTTGCTGCCAGAAAGAACCGTTGAATTTATGGGGAGTTTTTATGCACATTTGCATCATCAGTGGATTAAAAATAGAAAAGTTCCTACTTTTCACTGTAAATGCAAAGAATGAAATCACATAGAATATGTTAGATGTAGAGAAAAATTCATTTGGAAGTCAAGTTAAGGGTTAATTTTTCCTATTTTATGATGATCCACATTTTCCAGTGCAAATGCAAGGTCCTGTTTTACCCATGTGGATAGACTGAAAGTCAGCCAGAAGCACTGAGCCATTCATCACCTTCTTTGAAAAGTGCTTGACATCTTTAACCTCGATGGAAAACCCACCTTTGAGCTGAAGAATTTAAGCAGTCATGTGGCTAATGAGCGAAATCAGATTTGATCCAGGTTATGTCATTCATGTCCACAGAGGATAAATGAAATGGTCGCTCCAGCATTACCCTACATTACCTGACTTGTGAGCAGCACTTCCGGCTCTGTTAACGGTCCACCGCTCCTCAGCAGAGATACTTTACCTCTGTCGAAAACCTACACCCATCTGACCTCATGCTCCCCATTACCAACAACACAGCCTGAGGGCTAAGTGTTAACATTGCACCACCAAAAGAAGAGAGGCCTACGGACCAATCGACTTTGATCTGAATTGAGATCAGTGTAGCTGACGACCCGCAGCCAACTGGTCACGCTCTCGTTGGCTTTGATCACGGTGTTCTTGAAGCTGTCCTCCTCCAATCGTAACTTCTCTGTTCTCGACATTGCTTCAGGACTCTCCCTCAATATTTCTCTCCTCTCTTCATTCTGCCTCTCACACACACACACACACACACACAGTCAAACACACCCAAACTGCACAGGACAGAAAAAAGGAAGAAATGGTGTGGAAGAAGAAAGAGAGAGATTAGAGGGAACTCGTTCACACAAGCGCACATCTGTTTCAATCACTGCTGTGTGTGTTCATACATGGTCGTGAAGCATCAAGCAGACGACTGATACATCTCTGATTTTTTTACCCATTCTGTCTGTGTCGATGTGCTCGGAGAATGAATGTGTGGCATCAAAGCTATTTAATGTGCATCTGTGTCCCCCTGTCCTTTTAACACGTCTGTAATTACCACTGATGTCTTTTTAACACTTCATATTAAGTATCTTTCTGTGATTTAAAACCTCTGAAGATCCCAGTATTAAAATATTACAGTTGTCAATTTTTTTTTTTTTTTTTTAGGTCAAAAAAAGATGTTGTCAAAGATTCTTTATTGTGAGAACATGACATGTACTTTCAGTGGAACATTTCCCAAATCTGAAATGGATCAGCAACTGTGCCTATAAACCATACAATGTGCTGACCTTCAAATTCTCGTTCTTCGTCGTCTTCCTCTCTCTGGATCGAGCAGACAAGTCCCTAAATTTGCATATTGCCGCCCTCTACTGGCTCGCAATTCATCCTTCCTGTGTCTATGTGACCAATGAGTTATAACAAACCCTTATATCAGGGCTGTCAAACTCATTTTAGTTCAGGGGCCACATTCAGCTAAATTTGATCTGCAGTGGGCCGGACCAGTAAAATAATAACATAATAATATATAAATAATGTCAACTCCAAACTTTTCTCTATGTTTTAGAGCAAAAAAAAGTAAATTTACATTATGAAAAGGTTTACATCTACAAACTAACTTTTAATAGATGTGAATAATATGAACAAGCTGAAAAAATAAGTGTAATTTTAACAATATTCTGCCTCAGTTTATCATTTACACATGTACAGTATGACTTACAGATCGCTGGATCTACAAACATACAAAACATTTAATAATAAGCAGAATATTGTTAAAATTGTACTTACTTCTCTTAAGACATTTCAGGTTGTTTATATTTGTTCAGGTTATTCACATTTTTTTGCGAAATTATACTTTGTTTTAGTGTAAATACATGAAAATATTTACATTTACAAAGAGAAAAATTTGGAGTTGTCATTATTTATATGTTATTATGATAGTATTTTACTGGTCCTGTCCACTGGAGATTGAATTGGTCTGAATGTGGAACCTGAACTAAAAGGATTGTTAATATCTTTAGTGTAATTTTTGCATTTCACAAATTCATCCCACGGGCCAGACTGGACCCTTTGGCGGGCCTGTTTTGGCCCCCGGGCCGCATGTTTGACATCTGTGCCTTATATTGACACAGATTAAATTGATATTGTGATTATATATGTGTTTAATCATCTGGACATCAATATTTCACTGAAATAACTGTGATCAAAATAGTACAGTCATGCAGGAGATATACAGTATCAAAAAAAGAACCTTTTTGAACACAGGCTCACTAACAGCATCATTAGCCTCCAGCCACCGCCCTTCCATCCCAGAAAAAAATTTGTCATGACAAACCTGTTTATGGAGGATGTGGTGGGTTATATAGCTCTGTAGATAAAGTAAAGCCCCCCTCAACTCATCATTTTCCACCTGCCACCCCCCGAAAACACATTTGCAATGGTGGTGGTGGTGGTGGGGCATTTTGACATGGGGGGAATCTGCTGCATCTCCTTTCTACTAATAGCCAGAGAGTCCATGATTTTTCGACAAAAACGGATGCAGACTAGCTTTATTAAGTAGGTCCTAATAAATACAAGTTTATTATTCCTCATATTTCTTCGGAGGCTGTTGTTTATCCAGAAAAACTTCAGTCCTAAAACGGTAAGTTGGATATATGTATTTTATTTTGGAGAAAGACTAGGCATTTCCTCCGTTTTACACTAAGCTAAGCTAATCATGTCTTGACTCAATGTCCATGCAGACATATGAGATCATCAATCTTTTTTATCTAACTCTGGGAAAAGAGGTGAATAAGCATATTTCCCACAATGGAATAAACTATATGAGCCGGTTTATTCCACTGGTGGCCAGACATTATGTACCATATCTCTGTCTTCTTTCTTTCCAAAAACCACTAATGCTGATTTGTTTATTTCAAAATTGCAACCAAATATGATTACAGTTATTGCAGCGGAATCCATTTGTTTTCTGGGAGCAGAGGAGGGACACTAACCTATGGGAAAGCTTGTATTAACCCCTTGTTTCCTGTTGCTCACAGCCCCATTGTCATGCCTCCACTTTGTCATCACCCCGCCATCATCATCGTCCTCGTCTTCATCAGCATCTAACAGTGTAACATCAACCCTCTAGATGCTGCCTGTCTGTCATGCTCCCCCCTCCTCTCCCCCACCGGGGATGCCAGGTAAGGAGTCTGTCATCCCCATCCCTGAGGGACAGCAATCTTGTCAACAGCACAGCGTCACAAATCAAGCCCGACAGCAGAAATGTAACGGGATGGATGGCAGGATAGATGTGGCAGACCGGATGGATGGAGGGAGGGGTTTGCAAGTGATACTGATATGATGAAGTGCAGAGAGGGGGATGGGTGGGAAGACAGGATCGGTAAGTGTGTGTGTGTGTGTGTGTGGGTGGGGTGGGGGGGGTGGGGGGGTGCTGAGGTATTAAGTTTACTGAAAAAGAGAAAAGGAGTATGCTCTGACATGGCAAATCACAACAGGGAAGTAGCCAAGTAATGGAAGGTGTGGGGAAGATGAGAGAAGATGAGTCGCACTTGGGGAACGACAAAAAAACTGGTTTTGAAGACGAATAAAGTATCACCCACCTCCCACCTCTTTGTGCCTATCTCTCTCAGAGCAGATATCTATGTCTAGTTGTTTCTGAGCTACTTCTTTTTTTTTTATTTTTACTATAATTGATTTCCCAGGGAAAGGGGGCTCTGCAGCTCTGCTTAATAATTAACTGACCAATCTTCAGCCCAGGAGAGGGAAGAGAAGAAAAAAGGAACACCAGAGGAAACGAGTGAGGCTGGCGGCCCCATAACGAGCCACTTGAGTGGTTCAAACAGCAGAGGACAGGCAGAACTAAGGAGACAGAGAGAGAGAGACAAAGAGGAAGAGGGATGGAGAACGTCAGCAAGAGAGAGCCTGAGAGAAAAGGCAGTCAGCACAAAAAAAAGGGAAATGGCTCTTTTGACATCTCAGATGAGCTTATTCCCAGTCCTGCTCCTTTTATATTGAGATATGCCCTGCTATACCAGCATACCATGCTAATCTAAGTTACTTTGTGTCTGTACTTTTCACCCTTTATCTTCTGGGTTTGCTCCAGAGAAAATGGCGGGATGAAAAAAAGAGGTAAATGTTGAAAAAAGGAAAAGTAAGAAATGGAAACTGCTCATTCCATCTAAAAAGGCTATCTCTGCAAAAATGCTGGAAATATTTGTAGGAGCTATTTGTCTATTCAGTTTTTTGTTTAAAGTTAATTTAGTTTTTGTTTACTCATTTAGTATTTTTTGCTAATTGTTCATTTTTTGTTTGTTTAATATTTAGAAGATGTTTTTTGATTTTCATGGTTATCGTTTTCCTTCATTAGTATTTAGCACCTTTTTGTTTTGTGTTTTCACATTGGTTTAGACCAGGGGTGGGCGATCCTGGTCCTCAAGGGCCGGTCTCCTGCATGTTTTAGATGTTTCCCTCTTCCAACACACCTGGTTCACGTGATAAGCCTCTCATCAAGCTCTGCAGAAGCCTGATAATGACCTTCAGGTGGGCTTGAAAAGGGAAACATCTAAAACATGCAGGATACTGGCCCTCGAGGACAGGATTGCCCACCCCTGGTTTAGACTGTGGGCACCTGGGTATAAATAGGCAGCACCAAGTTAGATCAGTATGCACCTGGGTGGGCCTATGGTTTTTTACCAGACAACCGGACAGTCATTCACAGACCGACAGACGATCAGTCAGACAAGAGGAGTAGGAGAGACAGCGCAAAAGGCCTTGGTTGTTGTTGTTTGCCTGCAAGAATCCTTAAAATAAACCACTTGAACTACATCTATGCGATGGAAATTTTGTTTTTGACTGCGTAAACCGCAAACCCATGGTGCATCCAGTGGGTATTTGAGTTATGTTAAAGTCTTAAGTTCAGTCACTTTTAAGTTGATTTAATTTTGATGACAAATACCAAAAAGCAAATAGAATTGTATTTATTTATTTAGTGTTTTTAGTTCACAATAGGAGGGCTAGTGCTATTTGTTGTTAAGTATTTTTTATTGTTGCTATGATTGTTATTGTTATTTGGTTGTTATTTATTTTTCAATATTGGGCGGAGAGAGAGCCAGGGCACACTGTGTTTCATTGCCAAGGTACTTGTACCTGAGCACACATGACAAATAAAACTTGAAACTTGAAATAGCCGCTACAATATCGCAGGACTACAGTACAGGACATTTACTGAGATCACTAACTCTACCTTCATATAAACACTGGAATCTGTCTTTTCAGGTTTGTTCCAAAGGGCCATAGCGCAGAGTGGAACGGCCATCTCTAGCTGGTCCGTCAACTACCAGCCTCTTAAATACACCAAGATCCTGGCCAAAAAGGTGGGCTGCACCTACACCGAAACAGCTGATCTGGTTGACTGCCTAAGGCGCAAAAACTTCAGGGAGCTTGTGGACCAGGATATACAACCAGCCCGCTACCATATTGCTTTTGGCCCTGTGGTGGATGGAGACGTGGTCCCCGACGATCCTGAGATCCTCATGCAGCAGGTAAGGGTCTGCACCAAAAACTGAAGAACTAGCTGCAGAAGGTGATGTTATTCACCAGTGTCTGTTAACACACTAAAACAGGGATGTCAAACTCATTTTGGTTCAGAGGCCATATTTAGCCCAATTTGATCTCAAGTGGCCCAGACCAGTAAAATAATGACTTAATAACCTATAAATAATGACAAATCCAAGTTTTTCTTTTAGTTTTAGAACAAAAAACAACAACAACAAAACAATTAAATTATGAAAATATATACAATTTACAAAAAATATGTGAATAACCTGAAAAAACAGAAATTTCATTTGAAAAATTAGTGCAATTTGAACAATATTATGCCTCAACTTATTATTTATACATGCACATTACACACAATGTTCCATAAACATTTGGTAACAGGTAGAATATTGTTAAAATTTTAGAGCTTGGAACTAAAATTTGAACAATTTCAACAATATTACATCTCTTGTTATTAACACAACTACAGATCACAGTGGATCCATTAATGCACATAACATTTAGTAACAGGCAGAATATTGTTAAAATTGCATATTTCGGGTTGTTCTTCTTTGTTTTTATTTATGTATTTATTTGCATTTTATTGTGAAAGAATAGTTTTGTAAATATAAATATTTTCACAGTGTAATGCTATTTTTTTCACTGAAATTTTTTCTACTTTTGCCACTTTTTTTCCAGTTTTTCACAAAGAAAATTTGTCATCATTATTTCTGGGTTATTGTGTTGTTATTTTTACTGTAGATCACATTGGACTGTATGTGGAACCTGAACCAAAATGATTTGGAAAACTTGGACTGTTCTGGTTCATTTTTGCACTTTCATCCTGTGGGCCGGAATGGAACCTTTGACAGGCCAGATTTGGCTCCCGGACCGCATGTTTGACACCTGTGCACTAAAAGGACAGCTTCAAATCCTTTTTGTTGATGTGTTTTAAAGCTCAGTAGCTCAGAACTAAATCAATATGTACATGCAGAACGTTCATTACAGCGTGAATGTTATAGCGTGAGTTTTTATCTTCCCACTTTCAACTGAATACATTTAGAAGTCTGAAGAGTTACAGTAATAAATCACAAACAATGCTAAAACAGAACAGAAATGACAACCGTAAAAAATAATAACATTGTATAATTTTGTGCAGTTTTAACTATGAGCACATCAGCCATATAATGTTTTATAACGTTCCTTGCTTGGTAATAATATGAGCTTCTGTAATCACACAGTTCTGAGGTCGGCTGTGTTTAAAGAGGTGTTCGATTTTTCACTTGCACAGAGAGTGAAAACCATGACCTTGACTACTGTGTCAGCTCTCAACATGTTTTTCCTTCCCTGCGCCACCAGGGGGAGTTCCTCAACTATGACATCCTAATAGGAGTGAACCAAGGAGAGGGGCTGAAGTTTGTGGATGACAGCGAAGACAACGACGGCATCTCAGCCGCAGCGTTCGACTACACCATCTCTAACTTTGTCGATAACCTGTACGGATACCCTGAGGGTGAGGAAGCAGGTCAACATCAGCGTCTTTAAAGGCTTTGAATCATCTTCATCCCACATACGGCATTCTTACTCCTTATACCTGTCAAATCATGCACACATGTAAGACTTAAAGAAACAAAACAATATACATGGGTATTAAGGTATGGTTTATTGTCAGTGTTCGGCACAATAGGGTGAAAATCACAAAAGATGCTAAGAACAAAAGCAGAGTTTTTATGATTTTATGCTCCTTGCAAAGCATACATCAACAACCTGCATACCCCCGAAGTGCTCGATAGAAACACAACTGTTTAAAACATTATGCAGGCAAAGACAAAATGTGAGCGCATTGAAGTGTATCAACCAAGACAGGCATACTAAGGAGGCTGCCTATCACTGAGATTATCTTTCACCATGGTGGGTCTGTGCTTTGGCCTTTGAGGCACTGTGGGCACTAATGCTGTCTCTCATCAGCCCCCAGGCAGCCAGCTCCCAATCACAGTGCTGTTGTTCCAAACAGATCAGCCTGCAAACCCCTAACAGCGGGCCACAGTCAAAATACAGACACATTTGGATAATGCAGTCACGCTCACTCTCAAGTGCCTGTCAGTCATTCTAGTCTCTGAGAGGCACATTGTCTCTTTTGCCCTTTTTGTCGTTCAGTCTGTCTTTCCGGTTTCGTCTCACAATCTATTTGTCAATCTCATACATACTGGGTGTCCCAAAAAAAATGTGCACACACTTTAAATAATTGTAAAGTAGGCGTTTATTGAAATTCGTTTAATTTTCAAAATGTAATAGAATTTACAAACATCATTTTATTGTTTTGTCACCACCTGTTCTCAAACTCACGTCCATTCTGGTCCAGACACCAAGGTTATAATAGTTTTGGATTTTTCATTATAGTTTAATTTTATTTAGTTTTGCCTTTTTTTCTCTAATTCAGTTAGTTTTAATTAGTTTTTAGAGCAGGTTTGCAAGTTTTTATTGTAATTTTTTTTGGAAATGCTTAGTTTTAGTTTAGTTTTACTTTTTTTTTAATATCTTTTATCTTCTTTGCCGTCGTATTCAAATAAATCCCAGACAGGACTCTGCTGCTTTCTCCCAACTTTAGTCTCTATATTTCCAGGTAGAGTGGGGACCAGAAGACAACTGTAAACCACAGGTGACGAGAAGTGACGAACTGTTAAATATCATATGGGGCCACTAACTAAAATTGCTAGAGTGAAATAAATCGATTTCGTGTCAATCCGTCATTGACAAAGATGAAAACGAAGGGAATTTTATCCATTATTTTTATATGTTTTAGTTAGTTTTGTAAGCACACAATACAGTTTCAGTTAGTTATCATTTTTTTCTTTTACTTATAGTCTTTATTTATTTCAGTTAACAAAAATGTTTTTTCAATTCCGGTTTTCATCATTTCATTAGTTTTCGTTAACGATAATAACCTTGCCAGACACTGCTGACAACGCCAAGCAATGGAATCGCACACACCACAAAACAATTTCCTTGGTATTTGGGTGCATTCGCATTCAATGGCTGCTCTCAATTCAGCGACTGTTGCAGGTCTCATAGTGTAGACTTTGTCTTTTAGATGTCCCCATAAAAAAAGTCTAGTGGTGTGAGGTCTGGTGAACGCGGAAGGTATTCGCGTCGTAACTCGCAGAGGTGGTTCTTTTTGAAACTCCCTCTTAAATTGTCTTTGCACTTCAACTGTGTTTTCATACCTCCAGTAGCATTTTAGAATGAATTTCTTTTCTTCAAAATTTAGTCTAGCTGCCATCATTAATTCCAATGGGTTTAATCTGCAAAGAAAAAACAAACACTTGAGTTATAAGCAGGGCGACACGGTGGTGCAGTGGTTAGCACTCGTGCCTCACAGCAAGAAGGTCCTGGGTTCGATTCCAACACCAGTCGACGGGGGGTGGGACCTTTCTGTGTGGAGTTTGCATGTTCTCCCCGTGTCTGCGTGGGTTCTCTCCGGGTACTCCGGCTTCCTCCCACCATCCAAAGACATGCACTAATAGGTTAATTGGTTAATCTAAATTGCCCATAGGTGTGAATGTGAGAGTGATTGTTTGTCTCTATATGTTCAGCCCTGCGATGAACTGGCGACTTGTCCAGGGTGTACCCCGCCTTCGCTCCTATGTAGCTGGGATAGGCTCCAAGCGACCCCCGTGACCCTAGTGAGGATAAAGTGGGTTCAGAAAATGAATGAATGAATGAATGAGTTATAAGCTGCTAAAGTGTGTATACATTTTTTGGGACACCCTGTATACATCTAAACACAACTACCTCTTTCTTCGTCGTCGTCTGCTCATCATTCTGTCTCATTTAAGTGAGTTGGACTTGTTTTCCACCCTCAGTTTCACATCACTTGGCCACTCGCACTTTCGTATCTTTAAAAATGAACTATCCCTGTCTTTACTTTCCTGCTGACTTGTCAATTTTTCTCCTTCTCTTCCCTTTTCTTATCCTTTCCACATTTTATTCTCCAGGTAAAGACATCCTAAGGGAGACCATTAAGTTCATGTACACAGACTGGGCAGACAGGGACAATGGTGACATGAGGAGGAAAACCCTGTTAGCTCTGTTCACAGATCACCAGTGGGTGGCACCTGCTGTCGCCACTGCCAAACTGCATGCTGAGTTCCAGTCGCCAGTTTACTTTTACACCTTCTATCATCACTGCCAGACTGAGACGCGTCCTGAATGGGCTGATGCTGCCCATGGAGATGAGATACCATATGTGTTTGGTGTGCCCATGATTGGTGCCACAGACTTGTTTCCCTGCAACTTTTCTAAGAACGATGTGATGCTGAGCGCTGTGGTCATGACTTACTGGACCAACTTTGCAAAGACGGGGTAGGTTTTTAAAATATCATTCTAGCGTTATCTATTTTACTTATTATTATTATCATTATATCTTTATTTGGAATGCACATGTAGATAACATCATCATATCAACTTAGTAAAAATAGATACAAATGACCATCCAGTTTTTTTGCTTTGGAGCCAATAAAAGTCCATCAGCAGCTGTCAGGGCATATGAGACTAAGGAGACCATAGTCATGGATCATGGATCAGACTTTGTTCAGCCTTTGTAGTGCTCACTCACCTCTGATAGCTACAATTTTACAGGACTTTTGATATATTAGTATCAGTAGAAACATTTTAGTGTTATTTTTAGTGTTATTTATTTGTTCTGCCTGCGAATAATCAAGTTAATGTGGTACATCTTGAGTAATAGATTGGAAATGAAGGTTTTGCTGTATTTTGAACCTGACAGGTAGTTTATTTAAATAGCAGTTATTTCTTTCTAAATAAAACATGTTTATACATTTTGTCAACTGAAGGAAGAGATCTATGTGGAACCTATTTAACCTAACTATCAAACTGTAATTTCCCTCCACTAGGGACCCTAACCTTCCAGTTCCTCAAGATACCAAGTTCATTCACACCAAGCCCAACCGTTTTGAAGAGGTCATCTGGACAAAGTTTAACTCTAAAGACAAGCAGTATCTCCACATCGGTTTGAAACCTCGTGTTCGAGATAACTACAGGGCCAACAAGGTGGCCTTCTGGCTGGAACTGGTCCCCCACCTCCACAGTCTGCATGAGGAGCTTTTTCCCACCACCACTCGTTCACCTCCAGGTCCTGGTCCTGGTTCCGGCCCCCACAGACCGTGGCCCAGGACGCCAGGTCCACGTACCACTCGTCACCCTTACCCTACCTTCCCATCTGACCCAGAACCTGAGGGATCTGATCGTCCACCCCAGGACCTCTTTCCTGGAGACACCAGGGACTACTCCACAGAGCTTAGTGTGACAGTGGCTGTGGGAGCATCACTCCTCTTCCTCAACATCCTCGCCTTTGCAGCCCTTTACTACAAGCGTGACAAGCGTCACGAAATGCGACGCCACCGGCTGTCTCCTCAGCGGGGTGGTCCTGCCAATGACCTTGCACACAGCCAGGAGGAGGAGATTATGTCTCTGCAGATGAAGCACTCGGAGCATGATGCTCACCATGACATGGAGCCCCTCAGACCCCACGACATTCTGCGGCCTGCCTGTCCACCTGACTACACGCTAGCACTGCGCCGTGCTCCAGACGACGTGCCGTTGATGACACCTAACACCATCACCATGATCCCCAGTACCATCACCAGCATGCAGCCTCTCCATGCCTTCAACACCTTTCCCTCCACTGGCCACAACAACACCCTGCCCCACCCCCACTCCACCACCAGGGTATAGTAGGGACTGGCCCAAATACAGCACCACCTAAGGACCAGGAAACCTGGTTGTACTACAGATCTAGACTGGGAGAGTTCTGGATCCAGGCGTCTGTTCTGTTCTCTTTCCCTCTTGTTTCTCGAAAAACAGTTCACCTCCTTCATAATACGCTGTCAAACTTAACAGCTCCCTCCACTGGTGGCGTGTGGAGAAGCAACTGAACTGTGAGGCAGCAGAAGACCATTTAGGGGGGCGATTTAGATCTTTAAAAGATAATATTTTCAAAGGTCTACAGTTTTCAGACTGAAGCCCTCTGACATCTATTGAAGGGACGAATGCTTTTTGCCCCTCACTGTTTTCCTTTTTTACTTTGATGTCATCTCTTTTCTCTCCTTGGTGTCTTACGTGCATCATCCTCTTTCCTACATCTGTGTCTTATTCTAGCTCTGTTCTTCTCATTCAACATGTGACCCCTTCCCGTTCTCCAGTGCTCCTTTGCTCTAAGGGATTGTCCTGAGTTGATACAGGGGGCATAGAGTACATTCAGTAAGCATATAGCTATGAAAACATGGATATCTGATTCTGTCATTCTACCAGCATTCTTGGTGCCAAGTGTGTACTAATTTGCTTTCTCATCGGGGGAGAAAAAAAACTAAAGAAAATTCTGAATTATTCCTATTATTCCAACTAACAGATGCTGTGTGTTCTCATGACAAAGTGCCAAACTGGGCCTCGATTGTGTTTCTTTCTTTCATCTCCTATTTCTTTATTTTTCAAGCATTTGTTGAACTGTTGTTTTTTGTGGAAAGAATTTTTGCTGAAAATATAGATATAGAGAAATGATATTATATATAGTTATATATAAATGTGTACAAAGAAGAAAGTATATAAATGGGTTTTCTCAGTGGGGATCTATGCATGAATTATTTTTAAAGATGATGCTGGGGGAAAGGACACTGTATCTGTCAATGCACGTTTCCCAAATCTAATCAAATCATAACAGCCCACTTTGCATATTTTTGTCTTCGTTTTACCTCACAGAACCAAAACATCACAGACAATGCCGAAGGAGCCCAACAAATTCTGTTCACCTCCCAAAACCCATTAAAAACATTTCCACCAACTGCAAAAGATTTTATGGTCAAAGCAACAACTGTGAACATAATTCCAGACTCCTACTTTTCTTCATGATAGTATTTAAAAGTTATTACTCCAACCGGGTGACGCAGCACACCCAAAGAGAGCCAATCATCCTAGAAACCGCGACAAAGAAAGGATAATTTTTTTTAGAGTTCCTGAGCTACCAAATTTATCATTGCAGCTTGCCTGCACAGAATTATTTTTGTATTACAGTGAGGCTGAGACACAAAGAAAGATAGGAAGCCTCTGCTCTTTCACACTCACCCTCCTTCTCCTGTCTGCACCCCTGTTTCCTACACATCCATATTCTGTTTGATGTGTGCCTCCAAGAGAAAGACTGTGTGTGTTTGTGTGTGTGTGTCTATGTGATATCAAACCTGCATTTATATGGGCATGGGTTGGCCCTAATTAGACAGCAAAGAGATAGAGAGGCAGATAGGCGGGGTTACCCTCATGGTTAAAACTCTGACTCTGAAATGAGCTGGATCCTGCTGCGTACACAAACACCCACTCTTCATTAACATCGCATACACCCTCCTGTCTCTCTGTTACTACACTTGCTTTGAATTTGAGACTGACGCCCATATTACAATGACCACCCATCACACCCTCCACTGCCACCAAATCACCTGAGTTCACTGTGTCAGCGCCAGTCTACACCATTTCTGACCTCAGTTCAGCTCTGCTATTATCCTCACATTTAAGGGTTAGTTCACTAAGTGGGTGACTTGTTGTGAGCTCATGTAGTTGTAAATGAACCTCTAAGCACACTGAGGGTGACCAGCAGGCCTTTATGGCCATGCTGCACAGAGCTGATAGATGAAAAAAGGGGACTCACATCTCCTAAACAGGGTATTAACACAGCTGACATGAGCTGATTGTTTCTGCTCGTTCTTTTGCGTAAGAGTGTGCAGGCCTACAGCTCAACAACACCCCCCTCTCGCCAATTCTTTGATAAGATCTCAGATGTGGATCCTGGTTAAAGCAGTATGTACTTTTGTGCTGTTTGAACCCACAGGAACACCTGCTCGCCTACATCCAGTACGGAGGAAGTTAGTCACCGGTGCTGTCTTTGCTTGTGCTTTAGCTTTAGCCTGTTAGTTTGTTTTCTTTTTTTTTAATTATTATTATTATTACTTCCTGAAAGGATGGTGGGGAAGGGCTAGAAGGGGGGGGGGATTAACCTGGCTGGAGATTTTGTACTCCCACTGAAAGGGAAATGTGCACAATGTAAAATAAAAATCAGCTGTCATGAGTGTGCCGCAAGTGGATAAATGACCTGGGACAGATGATGGACAGCAGAACACGCTGTGGAATCAGGAAGAGATCGAGCAAAGACTCACAGCCTTAAATGTAGAAATCAGATCAAATGATGTGAAAACTGGTCACTAACAAACAAGGACATTTAAAGGCATGGCCATCTTTCTATCCACAATGTCTGCCAGGAGTATACCTTGCCAATCTGTCCTATGGAAGATCTGATGTTTGATCAGATCCATATGAACCCTTTTGTACTCACACTTGTGGATAAGGAGGCAGTGAGGGGCTACAGCTACAATGACACCACTGGAGGTGAAAACAGCAACAAGGTATTTAGTTTGCTCTGTTCTTTTTCCTTGTCCATTTTATAAGCTAACACTGGAGGGCGCCATTGTGACAGAGTTACTGCAGTGTGCCCACTCTGTGAAATCTGGATGTGTGAAGAAAAATACCAAACTGGGTGGCAGGAAAGAGACAGACACACACCATCTGGAAGAGGACGAAAACTGTACATTTTTAAGTGTAAGAATCAAACAGACAAAATATTTGTAAATATTAAGTTTCTTGTTTGTTTTTGTTTTTTCTTTTTTGAGTGAATGAATGAAATGCTTATTTTGTGACAAAAAAGACAACAGGTGCAGTTTGCAAAAACATGACCTCCAGCTTGATGTTTCAGTTACATTGTTGAGTTCAAAATGTTCATGAAGTTAAGAAATTACTTTTTTCTTTACTTCGATCTGTTCTCACGTTGCCCATTTAAGATGGGCTTACTGTAGCATCACGATTCCTAACCAGGAAACAGTCACTGTAGCAGAATGTGATTGACATCGAAGCTCCCACATGACAAAGGGCACCTGATGCTGTAGTTTGCATTTGGTGCCTTCTAATGGATAGAACATCTACATCCTGAAGAGTAAAAGTGAAGTCAGTGGTTTCATTGCTTTTTATTTTTGAGGATGCATTAAGGAGAATGTGACATTTAGTTTTGTTTTACTTTGTTGCAGCTTTTGGAAACTTACTTTTAGAATATGTCTTGGGATTTCAGTATACTCGATGAATCTTGAAATGCACGATCTGTGTGACTTCAAAGTGTTTCTGGAAACATCAGAGCCTATATGAGCAGCGTAAGATGCTCGCTTTTCATTTCACTAATTAACTAGTGAAGATGATGATGATAAAGTACAGATTAACAGTCAGGAGACACTAAAAGCAAGTGCAGGCAAAGAAATGTTAGCTCACTTCACATGTAGCAGTGTTTACATGTAGCCACTTAGTCATATGTGGGACAGACATGAGGGCTTTTTGATACCATAAGATGCCTCATATCTTTATACAATACTGAGATCACACAGGTGGTCTGACCTTTCCTTCCTCACACTGTGTTGCATTGTACTTATGGAGGTTGTGTTGCCCTTAAAAGTAATGTGATGTAGCAGAGAAGATGCTCAGCTAGAAGATGGGGGAGTTAAGTGCATCTAAAAAGTCAAGTAAGCTTTCAGATTTTAGGCTGGGGATATGATGGAACTAACATAAAATACAACTTTGCCTTGTCTGTTTTAACCCAGTGAAGCCTCGTGGTTCATGAATCTGGGGCTAGATTTTGGATGATCCACATTTCAGTGCATCTGAAAAACAGCCTTTTAAGGAAAACAAGATGACTTTGCTTCATGCACATTTAGAAATGTTCTGTCTGTTTAATGGTGCGTTGAAGCACATAGAAAATGCCCTGCATTGGCAAACATACACTCAGACACCCATTCACATACACACGACAAACTTTAAGCTCGGTGTCGTTGCAAAGTTGCACCTGTTGTCTTGTTTTTACATTCTTTGTTGAATTCAGAAACCCAAGACTTGAGATGAAGAAAAATGTTAAACAAATAAAGTTTTAAAAAAGATGATTATTAAAAAAAAGTCAAGTAAAACTATATAAATAAATGAGGTGATGATATTTCTGTTTACTTTAGAAGTTATTATACACTGTATGCTGTGATTCTGATCTGGGAAACATTAAAGACATTCATAGCCAGTCTACTGTTTGTCCATTTATTGAATCAAAAACATTAGGTCAGTAAGACTTACTGATGCACCAGGTACAAAGTTACTAGATGTGCAGACATACTGAATCCACCCAAATATCTCAATATAAAGGCCACAAAATACCTTAAAACAATCATATTTCTTTTGCATCCACGTTGAAAGGCATAACGATGATACCACTGACAGTATTTTGATAGTTGTTCATATTTTTATTTCTACTGTTGATCGTTATCATACTGATTATTAAACACATTGACTTGCTGAAGATGGATGTACATTACTATACATGGTAAATGTGAAAAAAAGGATTTAAATTTTTTTCTTCCATTTTATTCTCAATTATAAACTTTAAAAGCTTAGCATAATACATTTTAATCAACTACCTTTTACTTTAGGGTCATTCCATGGCAATTCAACCAATGGTCCCCAAATGACCCCCTCAGAAAATTCTGAAAAAATTCATATTTGTTCACCTACCAGATAAACAAACACATCCAAAATTTTAATTTGATATCTGTAATAGTTTAGGAGATACAGCCCTTTGAAAATTAATGTTTTTTTTTTTTTGTTGGTTTGTTTTTTGATTTTGCAAATTTGTTTTTTGGCCAACTTTGAGGAGCTATATCTCCTTAGGTATTCAAGCCACACTGTTGAAACTTACTGTCTGGGGTGAAATTCCCCATAAAAAGACCATATTTTGCATCAGAATAATTGTAGGTGCCTTCATGTTTGGTCCATGAGGCCTTGAAATCAGGCCAAAAGGCTAATTCTTCAAAATGTCCTCTTTCCTCAGGCTTGCGCTGTGCCATAATGGATGAATGTAGAGACCTAATTTTTTTTTGCATGGATTCTTATGGCCAAGATGCAACAATATACTGCAAAAAGACTACATTTCAATGAAAAGTGTTGCTGTGAGGCAATGAATAAAATGGGTCGATTTCAATTTTTCACAAAAATACTCTTTATTTGAGCACCCAAATTACCATGTGGCAAGTTAATGAAAATTTTGAAATTTTTACCATGTTTTCATATATGTTTCAAGATGTTGTGCACAAAATTTTAGCTTTGGGATAGAACTGGATCTATTTTTAATATTTTTTTTTACTGCATGACTATATTTTCTTCAAATTGTATACAAACATAGGTGTAACTGGCATTTTTAACAGTATAATGGCATTGATTATTGCACAAGTTATGATAATACTTGAGATATTTGAACTAGGGTGTGGAACTGCATGATGGTTCAGATAGAATAATTATAGATTTCCCAGAACTGGCTCAGGTTGATGCCTGGAGTAGAGACTTGTTGGAAATTAGATGGAGCTGGTCAGATGACCCAATTGCACCAGGGTCAATGACATAAATGTAGGTAAGATTTCCCAGAATTTTTATGATGCTGGCCAGCCTAATTTTGGGAATTCTATTCATAATCCTGAACAAACTTATTCATCATGGAGGTAAAATGTGTTGTTGGATTGATCTTAAAGGATGAATGTCACAGAAAGACATTATCAAGACAAACAGGCTGTCTGAAAATTGGTGATTCTGGGAAATCTAAAAAACTACTACAGACATGACATAAAAAATTTGGATGCGTTTTGTTTATCTGGTAGGTGAACAAGTATGAATTTTTTCAGAATTTTCGGAGGGAGTCATGCGGGGCACTTACTGAAATCTGGTTGATTTGGGATGGAATGACCCTTTACCTTTTGCCTTAACTTGCAAAATTGTCAAATTTTCTCTTCCTGTGTTAACTAATGTACGACAGGCAACATGGTAAAAATTAAACATTTGTGTATTTGTTAGCTGATTAACCTAGCATTCCCCAAGATAAACACTTCTTCTCTCCATGTCAAAGATTTGTCAGCCTGACTTTGGGCAACTGTCTTTTTTTCTATGCTCAAATGAGATATGATCTTTAAAAAAAGAAACACTGAAAAGCAATATCACTGTAACAGTGGTGTATCTTTTTATTCAAGTTTCTACCAAATGTAGTGCAAATGCTCTATTTTTTGTTGGTCAAATATCTGTCCTGAAGATATCTGTACTGTATCAGACCCAGACACAAATAACAGTGCAAAGCTTCAGTTTTCTTCTTTTATTCTGTTGCTGATGTTTTCTTTTTTTCCATGTTCTCAAACTGAACACACATTAACATAGAAACTCAAGACTTGTGATAGAATTTTAAAGACATTCATAGGCATTTACCTGTAGTCTCTCTTCATTTAATCAAGAAACATGCTTTACATATAATGTTACTTCAAAGGAACAAAAAGTGATGAATTTGCCTTAACGACATGAAATCATAAATTAATCCTCAAACCAAAAGCAGATTACATGTTTGGAACTTGTGATCCCCACATTTACAATTTATAAGTCACTTCATTAACATGAATATGAAGTTAAAGTTAAATATGTATTAACTGTACTAAATATATGCCTGTCATTCTGATGTACCTCTATCTCACAAAGCAGGTTGTGATCAATCACATTACCAAGATATTTGTATGGATCCACTAGTTCGATGTGTCTGACTGTTTATCATACCAGTAGTAGAAGTATTAGCATAGTATGATGTTTCATCTTTCAGGAAATAAAAAAAAAAAAAAAAAAAGCTAAATAAAAATAGCCATGATAATCAGGCAGTGAAATAGCAAAGTGTACCCCTCAAAGCACCAAAATCTCTCACTTGATGCTAAATGACACTTTAAGGCTTTGTTCTGCCTGCTTTTTTGTTATTTTTGTCCACTCTGTCGGGATATCAGCAGGATTTGCATTAAATGCATCAGCAAAGTCATTGTTGAACTTTGCCATGATGTGTTTCCAGTAGTCTGATGCCTGGAGGCTAATATCTGGAACAATCTTCCAGTCAGGGTAAATTTTGGTGTAATTCTTGGAAGGATGCCATTGGCCATTTGTGGCAGCACAACTAAAACGCAAGTCACTGATCACAGTAGATGAGCATATGTTAGTGACAAGTTTTTTTGTGTCATTCCACGTGCAATCACCCAGAGCCTGTGGTCGATGTAGTGATGTCCAGTGTTCAGTGTGAGCGCTTCCCCCTGCCTCACATGGGGCAGCGCAAAATGGACATTGTTTGCCACATCCGATCACTTTAGTGAAAAGCTCATCCTGGGGCTTCACATGAAGACGGTTTAGTTTCATTTGGATAGTTGTTCCTGTAAACTTTTGTCTAAGATCTTCTGCCATTTCTTCCACACATTTTGTGAGCCAGTGAGCGAAGTCTTCCTGGTTAGCATTGTTTAAGATCATGAAAGCACTAAGTGCATCCTGGGAAATTACCAGTTTATTTCCAAGTTCCTTGCAGATATTGTCAACAAATATTTTGAGGGAGCCTTGCTTCCTTGTTTTGGCCTTCTTGACAGCATCATTTATGCTGTTGATACATGACTGTACATGTCGATTCTCAAACTCAAAGATCGAGGTGCAGCTTGAGAAGTGTTCCTCTATTCGGTTCAGTACCCATATGGCCACATAGACTTCATACATGCAGATGTAACTGAAATAGTTTTTAAAGTTACCCTTTGAGAGCAAGTCCAGTAAAACAGAGTACTGGAAAAACATCCTTGTGCTGAACTGCTGGGTTGTCAGCATTTCACCAATGATATCAGGACCCAAGGAGCGGTTGACAAAGTCTTCAACTGCAGGTCTCAAGCATTGGTTTGTGAATTCTTCTGCCTTTTTTTGGCACTGGTCTCGTTCATTGAACACATCTTTGAAATCAGCACAAAACTTGGTCTTGTTTTGACTCAGACATTTGTAAGGATCATTTACATGTAGGAAATCTTCATGCATTTTCTGAAACTGTCTGGCTGCATTTCCACAGATGTGCTGCTTCAGAGAAACTTCAAAGTCTATGTCTGTTATAAGATCCTGATTGATGTGCAGCATATTATCAATCATGTGTAGGATCTCTTGGATGTAAGTATCATGGTAATTGTTTTTTATTTCCATTTTGCCAGTCACCAACTGTTGGCAAGCATCTATGATATCATCAGCCATTTTTTTTACAGCCATTACATGACTTTGGGTGTTGAAAACTCGACTCGTTTTGTGTTTTAATTTCTCAATCCATCCTTCAGCTGTATATTTAAAAGGAACCCATCCACATTCTTCCAACTTTTTTTGACTTAACAACTCACATGCATGACCCTTGTGCTTCAGATTTTCTCTCAGATAGTAAGACACACTGGTGAAGACATTTGAAGGCTTTTGTTCAGAAAAGCCAAGTTCCTTTACTGTTTTATTCCACATTTCGTCAAATTTTTGGTCTAGATCTTGGTCTGTCATCTTAACCTTTTTCTTCCGGCACTCTTCAATCAAGTCACGAACTTTGTTTTCAATTTCTTTGGTATGGTTCTTTTTGATTCTATCAACCTCTTGCATACCTTGTTTAATGTCTGCTGCCGCTGTGAGCTGATTAATGACTGAACTCTCTATTTCTCTCCGGAGGCTTTTTGCACTGTTTGCAAAGTCCTCTTTGTATCCTTCAACCAGATGGACATGACCCTCTTTCTGTTTGAAGTACTTTGTCAGGTTATCAAGAAGGGTTTTCTCCTGTTTAGACAACTCAATGGAAGCCTCAGTTTTCAAATGATTGAGAAGTTCTCCAATGTTTTGGATTTGGACAGCAACTGTGCCAAAATTGGAAATTGTTGTTTCTGCATTTGTAACCCATGCATACATGTCTTTTTTAAAATTCCATTCCCACTCATTAAACTCTGTGCACAGTTTCATGTACGCATCAGCCACCAGGCTGTTTCTGAAGCTGAAGATGAAGTTTTCATGCTTCACTGCATTCCACAGGCTTTCTACCCATTCCTTAAACTCTGAGATATTATTGGCAGATGATTCACATTTTCCCAAAATATGGATTATGTTTTTCTTGAGCTTATATACCTCCTCACTGTACCCAGCACTGACAGGTGCCATTGGTGGGTTTCCATTCCACAGTCCAGGAATGTACCAGTTTCCAGTGTCTGGACAATATTCCATCACATCAGTGAAGCTCTTGTTCTCCTCTTTCCTCTCCATTTTAGCTGCTGCCTGAGTCATCTCGTTTAACTGCTGCAAGAGAAGCATCCTGTCTCGCATGTTCTTCTCACGTGCTGAAACATCTGACACATTCTGGTGAACAAACTGGCATTTAGGCTTTTTGCCTACTTCTTTCATCCTGAGGAAAGCATGCACAACTATTTGTAGGATGTCTTTCATTTCTGTAGAATTCTCCATAGCAATGTTGATGATGGTGATATCACTCAACCCAACAACAAGTGTCGCAAGCTCATTGTCATGCTCATAGCTATCATCCAGTTGTGCAAGCTCTGGAGACTTTAAGCCCTCAGTGTCAATGATCACCAAGAAGTTGCAGTTAAGGATTTTTTTGATATCTTCACTGATTCTGATGAGCAACATAAATGCACCTCTGGTGCATCGACCACTGCTCACAGCAAACTGGACTCCAAACATTGTGTTGAGAAGAGTGGACTTTCCTGTGCCCTGCACTCCCAGAACTGTGACTACTAAGATCTTGTTCTTGGGGTGCACCAGCTGATGGAGCTGAGAGAGAACATCTCTCACCCATCTGAGAGGTATGTTTGAAGAATCTCCATCTACAAGCTCTAAAGGAAACCCATCAAGCAACAATTCTGCACAGAGTTTGGGCAGCTGCTGAAGTTGAATTCGTGATGGGTGTTTTTCTGGAAGAGACACTGAGGCTTCATAGAGCTGACCCATTTCACGGAAGAAATGTTCAGTCCCTAGTGAGCTGCTAGAAAGTTGCCTGTCAATGTCTTTAATCTCCTTTTTGGTCTCAGAATTTTTGCATTTCTCCTTGTACTGTTCCCTTAGGGCAGACAGTTTTTTGCGAGACAGGTTATCCAGGTTTATTTGCAGCCATTTCAGAAAGTAACACCTCTCTTTCTCTTTCTCACTTGATATTGCAGTTATAAAACATAACATAGCATCTGACATGTCATAAGAGATCTGTTTTTCTCTAAGTTGACTCTTCTGTGTTTTAAGACTAGCTTTGTAGTCCTCAATGTTTTCTGACCCAACTTTTCAGAGCCTGTATTCTTCCTTCTCTAAATGTGTCAACTCCTTCCATACTTGACCTTGCAAGGGAAGCTTTTCTTCTTTGTATTTAAGTGTGTCTTCAATTTTTTCAGTGATCACATCTGCAGTTTTTTTGGCAAACTGACACTCTGGACAGTCTTCGTCAACCAATATTCCCAATTCATGTGCAACATCTGCCATCTTCTCAATTGGCATCTTTACACTTGTGTTCTCAATTACATTGTTGACAGTTTCACGCAAATCCTTGACAAATTCTGCATCATTTTTCTGTTTAGTTTTGATGATGATATTTTTTTTTGTTAAGCCCATCTCGGATGCTACCTTTTTTAAAGCATCTAAACTGTACTTGGTTTGATGGTTGCAAACCAAGAAGATCTTTCCACTGTGCTGTGTATGGGTCAGTAGCCTGCAATCTGAATCCAATTTGTCAAAAAACACAAAGACCGCAGCAGATGTCTGACACAGAAAGGAATATTCTGTTTCAAATGAAGCGATGTCCCCACGAAGGTTTGCTACTGCCACTGGCTCATTGAACACATCAATGTTTTTGTTTCCACAAGGAAGGTACCAAGTAATTTCAGCCATTCCATTGGAAATTCTCCTTGAACTGTTTCCACACTCCATTTCACGGTGAACAAATGTGCCATGGTACTGCTGAGAATTGCACAGAACCTTATTTAGCATCTCTGATTTGGACAAGGAGCATTTACCCAATCTCACAAACGATATCATTGGGATTTTAGACAGAACAATTTGTTCTTCAATAAAGCCCATAGATTCAGAAAGTGACTGAGGTCTGTACTTTTTGACAATGTCTCTCATTGCCCAAAGCATGAGTGTGGACTGTTTTGTGTCACAGTTTGGAAGCAGAAGTGGCACAGAAAACTGACACATTGACATTTTGAGTCCCATTTCCTGCTGGACAAAACCATCTGAACACAGAAAGAGAGCAGTGACAATGTCAAGTGGGTTCAGCGTGTCATCAATGGTTAGCCCATCATGAAAATTATCAAGAAAATTTAACCCTGTATCCTTTGATCCAGCATCGCAGTTTGACTCATACTGATGTACGTTTTATATTCCTTGCTGTCACATTAACCATCATCAGTTTCTTCAGAAAATACCAGGCAAGATCTGAGTTACACTTGGGTGGTTCATCGGTGATGGCCTTCTCGTCAATCTGAAGGACTGTGTCGAGGGATAGCTTCTCTTTGTAGTGCTGCTCCAATCCCAGGTCCTTCAAAAGGCTCTCCAGTTCTGCCACTGTGGATATGAAGATTAGATGTTTTAATATTCTAAATCATGGATTCAAGGTTGAGGAGGAGCATAAACTATAAATTAGCAATAACATTAAAAATTTTGCTCAAGTTATGCATTCACACCCAAACCAATGTGCTTTTATAACTCTGTACACTATACTTTGCACACTAACACTTGAAATTGGTTGTCTGTGTTGGAGTCTGCATTGTGCTGGTAACCAGTCTGCTGACAATAGCTAGCTACATGTGAGCTAACAGTAGTTTGTGTTGCACACTGTTGCAGCTGCACAGGAAAAGAAATGGGACACTCAGGAGCACAAGAGTGAACATTGTGATTTTTGCAAAAAAAATCCAACCTGAAGCCTCTACACAAAGATGGCAGCTGTTACGGATGTGGGCAAAGGAGGACCATCAGTTGTATAAAGTTGTGTTAGACAACATTTGGCTAAAAGTGCAAAACAGACATAAACTTCACAGAGCACTCAAACATGCACAATCATTTTAAGTGCACTTTTAAGTAAATTTTTGCAGGAAATATATTAGGGCCTATATACCAAAACCAAACATTAACAGGTGTATACTTGAAAAATTAGATACTTTGGTCTTTAATGTAGCCATATGTCCCCAATCACTAGACCCAGTTAACTCTAGCCCCTTTTAGACAGCACTTCTGTTCCAGGAATATTTCACCTGTATTCCAGAACATCAGTGTAAATAAAATGGTGGGATCATTTGGTCCCACCATTAACACAGCTTTGTAACGCCTCTGGAGGTAACAGAGCTGTGATAAAGGCAGAATCATGATTCCGGAACACTATGTAAAAGGAACACCTCTTATTCCGCAACCAAGGTGGAACATTTTGATGACAGCAACCCCCAGTGCAGGAGCAACAGTGGGCACATATGGAGGCACTGGCATGATTCTGTGGCTACATGCCATTTTCACCCGGGGCATGAGGCCAGCCACACCGGCCACAGAATACATGCCAGTGCCTCCATATGTACCCACTGTCTCTCCGCGCCAGGGGGATTTAAAAATGAGCGCTGTGTCACCACCCCTTTGATTCCGGAACGCAGGCTCCACTGTGTATAAGTCCAGCCTGTCTCACCTCTCTTTGGCTTGGCTGTGGAAATCAGTCAATGCTGGAAAAAGGGGGGATCACCATCTCGCCTTTTTTCCAGGATCTCTGTGTAAAAGTGGCTTATATCTTGTATTGTATCTAACTCAAGACCTAAAAGGGAACTCTATCATCTCAGCTCTCAAATGTACAAAAATATGTCAAGAATTGCCATAGGTGCAGAGGTAGGGGCAGAATCTCTGAATAGTCCCTCGATAATCCAGACAAAGGTAATGTATCATTCACAGTGTAAAATGTGAGACGCCATAGCAATCTATCTTATCATCTGTGTTCGTTAGAGGACGGCAACCAAATATTATTTACTCAGGTGTCTCTTTGAATGCCCAGCATAAAGCTCTCTTAACAAATCTCTTAACAGTCTAAAGTTGGTCGGAGCTACACTGGGAAATAAGAAGTTTTAAAGTAAACCGCTGCAAGAAAATAATAATAATAATGATAACAATGACTGAACTCTTTCACACCTTTGCAATCTGTATAGCTTTCATGAGTAATACTTTAAGGCTCACCTTTCCCATTTTCACCAACCATTTTCATTTCATTGTCCATACTGAGGTCAGACTTTAGGTTTGACGTCATATCCTCTCTTGCTTCATAGTAAAGATCAGTGTCTGAATCGTTCTCGCCGGTGTCCTTGAGGAATGGGAAAAATATGCATAGTAAGCGTCAAAAAGTGGTGATCATATTCGGCGATGTGACAGTATTGTCCTAATATTATTTTTCATGTTCTGTATGTTTCTTACCTCCATTGTAAGTAGACTGTCTGTGATCCGATGATTGGTCCGGGTTATTGAAACAGCTTCATACTTCAAAAGAAAAATAGATAAAGCTTTATCCTCCATGCAGGCTACTGTAAAATTCATGTTAACTAAAAAAAAAAACATGTGTTCTGACTTCATAATGGCCCAAAAGTAAAAAGGAATATATTGAATACAATATCCAGGATACAGGCAGTAAGACAACAACAGCTGTCAGTTTATGGAGTAAGTATGTCTGTCCTGTTGGCCCTGCTTTCTTTTCTTTAAAGTTCAGATTTTCTGAAATTCATATCAAAAGCAGTTTCTCATTGCCATTGGAACAAACAGCTCAGCAACAATCTTTTGGAAATTTATAATTCAAATTTTTTTTTTTACTAAGGGCACAGATTACAGTTACTATACCCATTCTTCTAGACATTTCTTTCCTTTTTTTTTTTTTTTTGCTCTTTGTTTTGTCTCTTTCCTCTTTTTTTATTGACAGTGCCCAAACAAGAAAAAAAAATCCCAACTCAACAAAAATCAAACAGACAAAAGAAACATCCCCCTCCATTATGGAGAGACATTTGTTTCAACATAACACATTGGAGAAGTGGGTTTAACGTTGAAGCTGGAGCCGGCGCTGGAGCCAGGTCAGACCCACCACCCACCAACCCATTTTGATTGATGAATAAAGAAACAAATTTCTCTCCATACTCCATCCCCCTCCCACCCAGCTCTCTCCATCCCAGCATCCTCTAAGCAACCCTCCTCACCTGTTATTGAGACACACCTCAAATGATGTCCAAGTCCTTTCTGACTTATATAATTTAGTCTATCCTTCAAAATAAAGCGAATCCTTTCCAAAAGTAAAATTTCTGACATTTCCTGATTCCACGATTTCAGTGATGGACCCTCTTCATCTTCCTCTACTCCATCCCCATACATGACTATAGTATTCTTCATGTTGCCTAACTGTTAAATACATTAACTAGAAGCACTCGGAGAGCGCAGACCTCCGCCAAGGCTGATCAGTGGCCCCCCCCATGGGCCCCCCCACCCCCGATCACCACCAAAATTTAATCATTTCTTCCTTATCCCATTTCCAACAAACCCGGAAAGTTTCATCCAAATCTGTCCATAACTTTTTGAGTTATGTTGCACACTAACGGACAGACAAACAAACAAACAAACAAACAAACAAACAAACAAACAAACAAACAAACCCTGGCAAAAACATAACCTCCTTGGCGGAGGTAATTACTTTAGTCCTACAGATTAGGTTTTGTTACAGTCAGTGAAAATTACTGATCTAAAAGCTCATGTCAAATCATCACATCACATTACACATTCTGATTCATCTGGAGATTTCATATATTCCAATTTTTATTTAAATTTTTTAAACTATTCAAGCAGGTAAAACTGGCTCCTGTCTGCTAAAGGAATCATCTACAGTTACACAATTTGGCATCGACAACCACCATTCAGACCTACTGACATTAGTCATGTCTGTGTTTCTCCAAATGAGGCTGCACCACATTGAAAAAGTGACTTCAGGAATCACTTTATGGAACAACCTCAATGACGAATTGAAGGCAATTACATCAAATAACATATTTAAAAGGACAATCAAAACCAAAATGTTAAGAAAATATGGTGAAAGTATTAGTTAAAATGTGTTATAGTTTGATCAATTTGATGTATAACACTGTTATGAAATGGACAGAGATTAATTTTGGTTTGAAATTCAGTAATGAAATGGACATAGTTTATTTTTGATATGTATTGCATTTTTGTGTTTTGTGCAGGCTTAGTCAAAATTAATTTTGATATGTATAAGATTAATTAAACATACTTATGGGAGCTGAGTAAAAAGAGAGGGTAAGGGGGTGGGAGTATATAAGTTGAACTTCATCCCGCTCCTTCTGTAATGATTTCTTTTTTATATCGACTTCTCTTGTATTGGTTTTAAATGTTTATATATTTGAAATAAACAATCAATCAAACTTGTGCAAAACAGTTCTCTTTCAGGGATTTTATCTTCCATAGGCCTGATTAATGAAAGGCAGCTCTTGTAAATATTCTTGTAAACTTGTAAATATATTTCTAGGGGGATTTTTTATGTTCTTGTACTTAATGATAATAATAATAATAATAATAATAATAATAATAATAATAATAATAATAATAATAATAATAATAATAATAATAATGGTGATATTAATAATATTGCAGTGATAATAGCAATATTAATACCACTGACTGACAATAATAATAGTCAAACTAGAAGCACTCAGAGAGCGCAGACCTCCGCCAAGGCTGGTCAGTGGCCCCCCCCGTGGGCCCCCCCACCCCCGATCACCACCAAAATTTAATCATTTCTTCCTTATCCCATTTCCAACAAACCCGGAAAATTTCATCCAAATCTGTCCATAACTTTTTGAGTTATGTTGCACACTAACGGACAGACAAACAAACAAACAAACAAACAGACAAACAAACCCTGGCAAAAACATAACCTCCTTGGCGGAGGTAATTATAATAGCAATATTATCTATGATAGTGATAGCATTTTGATGATGATGATAATAATAATAATGAAATATAATTCCCTGAAAGCAGTTCTTTAAAATAAAGACCTGAACACACCTTTTTGCTTTCTGAGTTCCTTTTGTTCTATTTATATCTGCATCTGTCTGTCTATTTATCCTCTATGTCTGACGTTTGTAACCAACAACCCGAATAAATATATGTTGACAACTGAGGGATTTATGATCACTTTAATAGTGCAAACACCTGTTTCCTCTATAGACTTAGGGCCTGATTTACTAAGATCGCAAATGACAGGTGTATATGTGCTTGCTCATGCTAAAAAAAATGTGCATGTTATTGATTTGCGTGTCACGGGTGATCAACTAAGATTGCTTGTGCAAATGACAACAGACGCAAAGTCTTGGAGAGCGCCCTCATTAAAAAAGGAATTTGCGTGCGCTACTGGTTATTGTCATGGAGACAGTGGGGTGTAAAAACTGCTCAGGGATATCCACTCATAAATATCAAGTTGCTCTTTTTCCACACAGAAGAGTGAATAGGTATTTCTCTGTTGTTTATCAGTGGTGAAGTGTGTTATTAGTGAAATAAATACCTTCTCTCTGTATGTTGCTCTGTATGATGAATGAAAACTTTTAAGTCCGTGGGCATCAACCATCTGCATCAATGTTTACATAGCTGGAGCCCAGTCACAACACTGTGGACATCACTGTGTGTGTGTGTGTGTGTGTGTGTGTGTGTGTGTGTGTGTGTGTGTGTGTGTGTGTGTGTGTGTGTGTGTGTGTTGTGCAGCACTAGAACCCGTCCCATTCGGTCTCGATCGAGAGAGAGAGAGAGAGAGAGAGATATGTCTCTCAGGAGTCGGTCCTGGCCTAATGGTGATGTGCTACTGGTGGAACCAGCTATGGCAGGCCCATGAAGTCAGTGTGTGTGTGTGTGTGTGTGTGTGTGGGGGGGGGGGGGCATATGTCTCAAATTGTTGTTATTTTTTTTCTTCCGTCATTCCAAAAATGTTGATGTGATCAGATCAGATTAGTTCTCTGTGTTGCCTTTGGTTGGGCCTATGCCCCGCCGGGCCTATGCCCCGCCTCCTCGCCACAACAACTGCAGCCAGTTTTACAGGTTTGAGAAATCACACGCCCTAAATTAATATTTGCATCTGCTCCTGCCAATAATTTTGTGCGTTCTGGCAGAAACAGCCAATATTGCATTTACATCAAGGCAAACACAAAAAATGGGTGTCCCGAGCTATTTTGCCCATTTGAGAGGCGCAACCCTCAGTGCATCATGTTAGTAGATAAGCTCCAACGTGTTTTTGTGTGCGCAGTCAACTTTGCGCATGTTTTTACACGCGCAAACCTTTAGTAAATGAGGCCCTTAATGTGCAGCAGCAGCGAGAAGCACTGTTCCAAGATGGCCGCCCTGTAGGCACGTCACTCCGATGAGCAGGAGCGGTCGATGCGGTGTCTTCGTATATGTGTCTATGATGGTACGATGTGTTGTGGGGACATTTTTTTCTTACATAAAATATGTGTGTTTTTCCTTCCCCCTTATATCCATGCCCATCACACCTCCTGTACAAATTAACCCAAGCTGAACATGGTAACAGTGGCTCGTCGTCACCCTCTCTCTGTCTCTGTTTCTCTCTCTAAGGCTATTAACAGGGGGTTTTTAGCTTACCAGCTAACAAGCCGTAAGCTATTGTCGTCATGCGGCCTCCGTCGTCGTCGTCATCATCTGTCGTCCATTACAAAAATTTCAATCGTCTTCTTCTCCGAAACTAGAATTCCGATTGACTTCAAACTTGGTATACAGCTTCTTTATGATGATGTCAACAAAAGTTAGTGAAATTATTTGGATCCAGATCTGATTCTGGATTTGGTGCCTCTTTGAAAAATTTCCCCATTATAAGTGATAGGAAGTGGATCGATGCAATAACTCAGTAAATATAAATGATATCCAGTGTAAATTTCTACAGTCCAGCCCTGATGGGGAGATGACCAAAACATAATGTCCACATGCTGATCAGGATCTTCTTCTGGATCTGGGAACTCAAGGAAAATTTAACATGGGCTCTTATGGGGAAAACATTTCGATCGTCTTCTTCTCCCAAACTACAGTTCTGATTGACTTCACACTTGGTATACAGCTTCTGTATGATGATGTCAACACAAGGTATTGAAATTATTTCGATCCGGATCTGAATCTGGATTTGGTACGACTTTGACAAATTTTCCCATCATAACAGATAGGAGGTGGATTGATCCAATAAATCAGTAAGTATCAATGATTTGATTTGAATTTTTTACACATCTGATTAGAATATGACCAAAACATGGGGTATTTCTGTAACATAATAAATACACAGAACTGGGTGATAATAAATGACATATGGATACATTTCCCAAAGCTTTTAATTTGGCCGGTAAGCTACAGGGCCATTGGTCCTATTTTTTTGTTTGTTTTCATGTACAGTAAATACAGTCCACAGACAGTGTAGGACTGAAGACCTCTCTGTCTGTCTGTCTGTCTGTCTGTCTCTAGTATACCACACCCTAAACTGTTACACAAGGCTGTATGCATAGTTTCATCTCTTTATAATGGCTGAGCTGAAAAATAAACCTCACTTAAACCTTAAGCACAATAATAGCAAGATGCATTTGTTAGCTTTTCTGACAAAAAAAGTCACCTATACTAACCTGACCTGTTGGTTTGGCACAGGTATGCTACATATTCATACTACACTTTGATTAAAATAAGATTTGGTGTTCTACCAATACTGCACTTAGATGAGAGGATAAAATAACAGCAGCCTACCTTTGTAGAGAAGGCAAAACTTTAGTGTCTCATCCAAGAGTTTTTAAACAGTGCTGCATTCAAGCACAGGGTTAGTCCGCAGTGTGACACCTCTCTGTAGACTGGAGTCACTCAACAGCCTTTTACAGTGGAGCTATACTTTCAATTTCCATAAATGGCTTGTTTTAAAATTGTGTGGTTTCCCAGAAGACGAAGGTATTGAAAACAAAAACTAACCAAAAAAAAACAAAAAACACTTGGTTCAAAGTCAAAGAGCTGCCACCATCACAGGTTTGGACATGTTGTTTTGTCTTTCACTTTTCAGAGTGAGCTGAGGTGGGTTTGAGAAACTGTTGATCTGAAAATGGCATAATGTTGTTTATGCCACATTTTTCACATTCTGCCATGAAATTACTGGATCAAATTATAAAACTAAACTTCATGGAACCAAGAGTAAAACAGTTAATTTCTTATTTTTTGTGTGGGGGAAAAGGAGATGAACTTAGAGGATAAAAAAGAACAGATTATGCTGTGGAAAATGCAAAGAGAACACATTTTTTGATCAAAGTCTTTTTAAGATTTTGAAAAATATAAATACATTTCCAACACAAACCCCCACCCGGAAACATGAAAAATTTCAGAGGAAAAAAAAAATACAGCCACAAAGTCAGAGAAACATACATACCCTTACACAAATATATATTACATATACACATATACTTGTATGCTACCCTCTAAAAAAATTAATCTCATCCATGTTTATAGTTTCAAAGTGAGCTAAGAAAGGTTGCCAGGCATCAGAGAACTTCTGCACTGACCCTTTAATTGGATAGCAAATTTTTTCCACTTGGACATACAGTGGATATAAAAAGTCTACACACTGTTGTTAAAGGTCTACACATCTTATTCTCTCATCTAAGTGCAGTATTGGTAGAACACCAAATCTTATTTTAATCAAAGTCTAAACACCCTTGTTAAAGGGTGTGAAGACTTTGATTAAAAACTTTGATTAAAATGATTAGACCAAGATAAATAATTTCAAAACTTTTTCTACTATTAATGTAACCTATAACCTCCTCAAATCATTTGAAAAACAAACTGAAATCTGTTAGGGAGGGGAAGTAAAAATAAACAACTGAAATAATGTGGTTGAACAAGTCTGCACCAAACTTCATGGAACCAAGAGTAAAACAGTTAATTTCTTATTTTTTTGTGTGGGGGAAAAGGAGATGAACTTAAAGGATAAAAAAGAACAGACTGTGGCTGTGGAAAATGCAAAGAGAACACATTTTTTGATCAGAGTCTTTTTATTAAGATTTTGAAAAATATAAATACATTTCCAATACAAACCCCCACCCGGAAACATAAAAAATTTCAGAGGAAAAAAAAATACAGCCACAAAGATAGAAAAACATGCATACCCTTACACAAATACATATTACATATACACATATACTTGTAGACTACACTCTACAAATTAATCTCATCCATGTTTATAGTTTCAAAGTGAGCTAAGAAAGGTTGCCAGGCATCAGAGAACTTCTGCACTGACCCTTTAACCGGATAGCAAATCTTTTCCAGTTGGACATACAGTGGATATAAAAAGTCTACACACCGTTGTTAAAGGTCTACACATCTTATTCTCTCATCTAAGTGCAGTATTGGTAGAACACCAAATCTTATTTTAATCAAACTCTACATATGCTTGTTAAAGGGTGTGTAGACTTTGATTAAGACTTTGATTAAAATGATTAGACCAAGATAAATAATTTCAAAACTTTTTCCACTATTAATGTAACCTATAATCTCCTCAAATCATTTGAAAAACAAACTGAAATCTGTTAGGGAGGGGAAGTAAAAATAAACAACTGAAATAATATGGTTGAAAAAGTCTGCACACCCTCTTATAACCGGGGATGTGGCTGTGTTCAGGATTAAGCAATCACATTTAAACTCATGTTATATGGTAGTCAGCACATACCTGTCATCATTTTAAGTGCCTCTGATTAACTATCTGAATGTCTTGGTACTTTTCAGGCTGTGATGTTTATATTTAAGCAGAGTTAATTGAGATTCAAGTGTATATTGTGTTGTAAAATCTGACCATAATGCACACTCTGTGCTATTAACAAAGCAGTCCTGCTGAGCAGGAATATGACATATTCAATCGTTTTCTCGCCCGGGTGGTGCCTCCTTCAGACTCGGGTCCTCTACCAGAGGCCTGGGAGCCTGAGGGTTCTGTGCAAAATCTTAGCTGTTCCCAGGACTGTGCTCTTTTGGACAGAGATCTCTGATGTTGTTCCTGGTATCTGCTGGAGCCATCCTCTCAGCTTGGGGGTCACTGGCCCTAGTGCCCCGATCACTACTGGGACCACTGTTGCCTTCACACCCCACATTTTCTCTATCTCCTCTTTCAGCCCTTGGTATTTCTCGAGCTTCTCGTGTTCTTTCTTTCTGATGTTGCTATCACTTGTGATTGTGGCTGTGGAAAATGTAAAGAGAACACATTTTTTGATCAAGGTCGTTTTATTAAGATTTTGAAAAATATAAATACATTTACATTTACAATACAAACCCCCACCCAAAAACATAAAAAATTTCAGAGGGAAAAAAAAAAAACCTGTACCCAAACACCCCCTCTTCATTAACATCGCTTACACCCTCCTGTCTCTCTGTTACACATGCTTTGAATTTGAGACTGACGCCCATATTACAACGACCACCCATCACACCTTCCACTGCCACCAAATCACCTGAGTTCACTGTGTCTGCACCAGTCTACACCATTTCTGACCTCAGTTCAGCTCTGCTATTATCCTCACATTTAAGGGTCAGTTCACTAAGTGGGTGGGTTGTTGTGAGCTCATGTAGTTGTAAATAAACCTCTAAGCCAGGGATTAAAGTTCTCCGTCACCACGACGGATTTCCGTCAAATGGAAAAATTGAGGGGGGAAAAAAGTCATACTGAAGTAACTTCCCCACGTGTTTTGTGGAGTCCAGTCGGCACCGCGATCCTGTCCTGAATCTGCAGGTGTTTAACACACGCACAGGGGGCTGATAGGTTTAACAGTGATGATAATAAGATGACTTCTTTATTTTTATGTCGGGAGGAGAGATTGATGACTATTTCTCTTTGGAAGGAAACGCTGCTCATTGTGTGCCTCAGAAACAAATGGACAAGTTCATCTTTACCGAAGTTCAGCCTCCAGACTAACTTTAGTTTAGTGCTAACAAGTAGGTTTCATTATGAAAGAACCACAGTGAAAAGGGAAGAAGACAGAACTGATGTACATGTACCTTCATGTTTGGGTTCATAGCTTATCTCCTCTTGCCGGTATATGACTAGTGTGTGTGTGTGTGTGTGTGTGTGTGTGTGTGTGTGTGTGTGTGTGTGTGTGTGCCCTTCCCGTGCGTGCGGCTGTGCGCGCCGCGGCCTTACGCGGTTACGCGGCCGACTGCAGAAGTGCTTTATTTGGACCCGTTTAGCATCTTATTTCTGTCTGTGTGGTACAGTACGAAGATAAAACTGAATGAATGAGTAACACCCTTGGTATCTGCAAAGCCACTGTATTTTAAATACTCTCAGAGAGGATCTGTGACGGAATATAATTTCTGTTTCAGTTGATGTAATTTCTTCCAATCAAAAGAGAACATGATATTGGCGGGGGGGGGGGAAGCAGGTTTGACCACATACAGATTATTTTGGCTAGCATATACGACATCATGGACACGTTTGTAGAGGAAGGTGCTGAAGTGGTAACTATTGAGAGATGCGTGGAAAATAGTGGAAAAGAGATGGAGGTGGGCATGGCTTGATGAGAAGGGAGACGATGGAACTCCAATTAGATCATGGTGCAAAAAAATGAAGCAGCCTGATGCGTGCATGTGCGGAGTTTGCCACAAGAAAATTCTGTATGGTTCCAATGGTAAAAAAAAAAAAAAAAAGTCCTGATCCGCCATCAATCTGAGAAGCTGAAGATTAGTTGGTTAGGGTTACATTTACACAGACATTTTCCCCATAATTCATGAGCTGTTGGAGTTATGTTTTAGGAGTTCCTAAATTGTTAAATAAAAAGTTTTTCATTCATTTTTTTGCAGTAAGGTTTTCTTCTAGTTAATATTTTCACTTGCTTCATAGGTTTTCATACCCTTTCAAATTAACCAGAGAGCACCAAAATTGACCTGAAGCTTCAAAAATTTTCTGGGTGAGGACCCCCAGACCCCCCCACCAATACCACTCATGACATCATTTTTTCTATCCATGTTACTAATCTTCTACACCTGTACACTCTCCCATTCAGTGTGTTTTACAGTATTGCCAAATTTGACTATATAAACTTGTACGCTATAGTAGTATTGTATTGCATCATTTTTAATAGTGGCCAATGATTTTGACCAGAAGAAAATTTTCAGTCAGATGAAAAATTTTTGCTTTAATCCCTGCTCTAAGCACACTGAGGGTGACCAGCAGGCCTTTATGGCCATGCTGCACAGAGCTGATAGATGAAAAAAGGGGACTCACATCTCCTAAACAGGGTATTAACACAGCTGACATGAGCTGATTGTGTTTCTGCTCATTCTTTTGCGTAAGAGTGTGCAGGCCTTACAGCTCAACAACACCCCCCTCTCGCCAATTCTTTGATAAGATCTCAAATGTGGATCCTGGTTAAACCAGTATGTACTTTTGTGCTGTTTGAACCCACAGGAACACCTGCTCGCCTACATCCAGTACGGAGGAAGTTAGTCACCGGTGCTGTCTTTGCTTGTGCTTTAGCTTTAGCCTCAAAGTTTGTTTTTTTGTTTTGTTTTGTTTTTTAATTATTATTATTATTACTTCCTGAAAGGATGGTGGGGAAGGGCTAGAAGGGGTGGGGGGGATTAACCTGGCTGGAGATTTTGTACTCCCACTGAAAGGGAAATGTGCACAATGTAAAATAAAAATCAGCTGTCACGAGTGTGCCGCAAGTGGATAAATGACCTCGGACAGATGATGGACAGCAGAACATGCTGTGGAACCGGAGGAGATCAAGCAAAGGCTCACAGCTTTAAATGAAGAAATCAGATCAAATGATGTGAAAACTGGTCACTAACAAACAAGGACATTTAAAGGCATGGCCATCTTTCTATCCACAATGTCTGCCAGGAGTATACCTTGCCAATCTGTCCTATGGAAGATCTGATGTTTAATCAGATCCATATGAACCCTTTTGTACTCACACTTGTGGATAAGGAGGCAGTGAGGGGCTACAGCTACAATGACACCACTGGAGGTGAAAACAGCAACAAGGTATTTAGTTTGCTCTGTTCTTTTTCCTTGTCCATTTTATAAGCTAACACTGGAGGGCGCCATTGTGACAGAGTTACTGCAGTGTGCCCACTCTGTGAAATCTGGATGTGTGAAGAAAAATACCAAACTGGGTGGCAGGAAAGAGACAGACACACACCATCTGGAAGAGGACGAAAACTGTACATTTTTACGTGTAAGAATCAAACAGACAAAATGTTTGTAAATATTAAGTTTCTTGTTTGTTTTTCTTTTTTGAGTGAATGAATGAAATGCTTATTTTGTGACAAAAAAGACAACAGGTGCAGTTTGCAAAAACATGACCTCCAGCTTGATGTTTCAGTTACATTGTTGAGTTCAAAATGTTCATGAAGTTAGGAAATTACTCTTTTCTTTACTTCGATCTGTTCTCATGTTGCCCATTATGAGATGGGCTTACTGTAGCATCACGATTCCTAACCAGGAAACAGTCACTGTAGCAGAATGTGATTGACATCGAAGCTCCCACATGACAAAGGGCACTTGATGCTGTAGTTTGCATTTGGTGCCTTCTAATGGATAGAACATCTACATCCTGAAGAGTAAAAGTGAAGTCAGTGGTTTCATTGCTTTTTATTTTTGAAGATGCATTAAGGAGAATGTGACGTTTTTGTTTTATTTTGTTGCAGCTTTTGGAAACTTACTTTTAGAATATGTCTTGGGATTTCAGTATACTCGATGAATCTTGAAATGCATGATCTGTGTGACTTCAAAGTGTTTCTGGAAACATCAGAGCCTATATGAGCAGCATAAGATGCTCACTTTTCATTTCACTAATTAACTAGTGAAGATGATGATGATGATAAAGTACAGATTACCAGTCAGGAGACACTAAAAGCAAGTGCAGGCAAAGAAATGTTAGCTCACTTCACATGTAGCAGTGTTTACATGTAGCCACTTAGTCATATGTGGGACAGACATGAGGGCTTTTGATACCATAAGATGCCTCATATCTTTATACAATACTGAGATCACACAGGTGGTCTGACCTTTCCTCCTCACACTGTGTTGCATTGTACTTATGGAGGTTGTGTTGCCCTTAAAAGTAATGTGATGTAGCAGAGAAGATGCTCAGCTAGAAGATGGGGGAGTTAAGTGCATCTGAAAAGTCAAGTAAGCTTTCAGATTTTAGGCTGGGGATATGATGGAACTAACATAAAATACAACTTTGCCTTGTCTGTTTTAACCCAGTGAAGCCTCATGGTTCATGAATCTGGGGGCTAGATTTTGGATGATCCACATTTCAGTGCATCTGAAAAACAGCCTTTTAAGGAAAACAAGATGACTTTGCTTCATGCACATTTAGAAATGTTCCATCTGTTTAATGGTGTGCTGAAGCACATAGAAAATGCCCTGCATCAGCAAACATACACTCACACACCCATTCACATACACACGACATAAACTTTAAGCTCGGTGTTGTTGCAAAGTTGCACCTGTTGTCTTGTTTTTACATTCTTTGTTGAATTCAGAAACCCAAGACTTGAGATGAAGAAAAATGTTGAACAAATAAAGTTTTAAAAAAGATGATTATTAAAAAAAAGTCAAGTAAAACTATATAAATAGATGAGGTGATGATATTTCTGTTTACTTTAGAAGTTATTATACACTGTATGCTGTGATTCTGATCTGGGAAACATTAAAGACATTCATAGCCAGTCTACTGTTTGTCCATTTATTGAGTCAAAAACATTAGGTCAGTAAGACTTTCTAATGCACCAGGTACAAAGTTACTAAATGTGCAGAAATACGGAATCCACCCAAATATCTCAATATAAAGGAAACAAAATACCTTAAAGCAGGGATGTCAAACATGCGGTCCGGGGCCAAATTCGGCCCGCCAAAGGGTCTAATCCGGCCCGTGGGATGAATTTATGAGCTGCAAAAATCACGCTTAAGATATTCACAAAAGTTTTCGTTCCGATTCCACGTACAAATCACTCAAATGTATCACAATAACCTACAAATACTTACAACTTATCTTTGTGAATGTAAACATTTTCATGTAATTTTCCTTTATTTACGCAAAAACAAACTATTGTTTCACAAAAAAATGTAAATATCTTGAACAAATATGAATTCCAAACTTCCACATTTCAACAATAATATAACAGTTACCAAATGTTGTGTAACATTGTGTGTAATGCACATGTACAAGTGATATATACATATAAAAAAAAAAATCCCACTTATTTTTCTTAAGAAATTTCAGTGTTTTGTCTTTTCTTGCTGGTTATCCACATCTTTTTTGGTTGGATAGTTTGTAAATGTAAACATTTTCCTAATTTAATGGGGTGTTTTGCACTAAAACAAAGAGAATAACTTGGAGTTGTCATTATTTATAGGTTATTATGTTATTATTTTAATGGCTTGGCCCACTTGAGATTAAAGTGGGCTAAATGTGGCCCCTGAGAGAAAATGAGTTTGACACTCCTGCCTTAAAGCAATCATATTTCTTTTGCATCCATGTTGAAAGGCACACCGATAATATGACTGACAGAATTTTGATAGTTGTTTGTATTTTTATTTCTATTTTGATCATTATCATACTGATTATGAAACACATTGACTTGCTGAAGATGGATGCACATTACTATACATGGTAAATGTGAAAAAAATGACTGAAAATTTTGTCTTCCATTTTATTCTGTTATGAACTTTAAAAGCTCAGCATAATACATTTTAATCAACTACCTTTTACTTTACCTTGTGCCTCTACTTGTAAAATTAACACATTTTTTCTTCCTGTGTTAACTAATGTATCACATTTCAACATTATGACAGGCAACATGGTAAGAATTATACATGTGTGTATTTGTAGCTGATTAGCCTAGCATTCCCTAAGATAAACACTTCTCTCCATGTCATAGATTTGTCAGCCTGATTTTGGACAACTGATATGATCTTAAAAAAAAAAAAGAAAAAAGAAACACTGAAGAGCAATATCACAGGCCCCTGAAAGAAAATGAGTTTGACACTCCTGCCTTAAAGCAATCATATTTCTTTTGCATCCATGTTGAAAGCCACACCGATAATATCACTGACAGTATTTTGATATTTCTTTGTATTTTTATTTCTACTTTGATCATTATCATACTGATTATGAAACACATTGACTTGCTGAAGATGGATGCACATTACTATACATGGTAAATGTGAAAAAAAATTATTTTAAATTTTGTCTTACATTTTATTCTCAATTATGAACTTTAAAAGCTCAGTGTAACACATTTTAATCAACTACCTTTTACTTTACCTTGTGTCTCTACTTGTAAAATTAACACATTTTTTCTTCCTGTGTTCACTAATGTACCACATTTCAACATTATGACAGGCAACATGGTAAGAATTATACATGTGTGTATTTGTTAGCTGATTAACCTAGCATTCCCTAAGATGAACACTTCTTCTCTCCATGTCATAGATTTGTCAGTCTGACTTTGGGCAACTGTCTTTTTTTCTATGCCCAAATGAGATATGATCTTTAAAAAAAAAAAAAAGAAAGAAAGAAACACTGGAAAGCAATATCACATTAACAGCGTTGTATCTGTTTATTCAAGTTTCTATCTAATGTAGTGCAAATGCTCTTTTTTTTGTTGGCCAAATATCTGTCCTGAAGATATCTGTACTGTATCAGACCCAGACACAAATAACAGTGCAAAGCTTCAGTTCTCTTCTTTTATTCTGTTGCTGATGTTTTCTTTTTTTCCCATGTTCTCAAACTGAACACACATTAACATAGAAACTCCAGACTTGTGATAGAATTTTAAAGACATTCATAGGCATTTACCTGTAGTCTCTCTTCATTTAATCAAGAAACATGCTTTACATATAATGTTACTTCAAAGAAACAAAAAGTGATGAATTTGCTTTAAAGACATGAAATCAGAAATGAATCCTCAAACCAAAAGCAGATAATATGTATGGAACTTGTGATCCTCACATTTACAATTTATAAGTCACTTCCTCAAAATGAATATGAAGTTAACGCTAAATATTCATGAACTGTACTAAATATCTGCTCATCTTTCTGATGTACCTGTATCTCACAAAGCACAGTTTGATATTTGTATGGATCCACTAGTTCCATGTGTCTGACTGTTCATCATACAAGTGAAAGTATTAGCATTGTATGATGCTTCATCTTTTGAGAAAAAGAAAAAAAAAAAACTAAATAAAAATAGCCATGATAATCAGGCAGGGAAATAGCAAAGGAGTGTACCTCTGTAACCTCAAAGCACCAAAATCTCTCACTTGATGCCAAATGACACTTTAAGGCTTTGTTCTGCCTGCTTTTTTGTTATTTTTGTCCACTCTGTCGGGATATCAGCAGGATTTGCATTAAATGCATCAGCAAAGTCATTGTTGAACTTTGCCATGATGTGTTTCCAGTAGTCTGATGCCTGGAGGCTAATATCTGGAGCAATCTTCCAGTCAGGGTAAATTTCGGTGTAACGCTTGAAAGGATGCCTTTGGCCATTTGTGGCAGCACAGCTAAAACGCAAGTCACTGATCACAGCAGATGAGCATATGTTAGTGACAAGTTTTTTTGTGTCATTCCACGTGCAATCACCCAGAGCCTGTGGTCGATGTAGTGATGTCCAGTGTTCAGTGTGAGCGCTTCCCCCTGCCTCACATGGGGCACTGCAAAATGGACATTGTTTGCCACATCCGATCATTTTGGTGAAAAGCTCAAGTTGGGGCGACACATGAAGACGGTTTAGTTTCATTTGGATAGTTGTTCCTGTAAACTTTTGTCTAAGAGCTTCTGCCATTTCTTTCACACATTCCGTGAGCCAGCGAGCAAAGTCTTCCTCATTAGCATTGTTTAGGATCATGAAAGCACTAAGTGCATCCTGGGAAATTGCCAGTTTATTTCCAAGTTCCATGCAGATATTGTCAACAAATATTTTGAGGGAGCCTTGCTTCCTTGTTTTGGCCTTCTTGACAGCATCATTTATGCTGCTGATACATGACTGAATATGTCGATTCTCAAACTCAAAGATCGAGGAGCAGCTTGAGAAGTGTTCCTCTATTCGGTTCAGTACCCACATGGCCACATAAAGTTCATACACGCAGATGTAACTGAAATAGTTTTTAAAGTTACCCTTTGAGAGCAAGTCCAGTAAAACAGAGTACTGGAAAAACATCCTTGAGCTGAACTGCTGGGTTGTCAGCATTTCACTAATGATATCAGGACCCAAGGAGCGGTTGACAAAGTCTTCAACTGCAGGTCTCAAGCATCGGTTTGTGAATTCTTCTGCCTTTTTTTGGCACTGGTCTCGTTCATTGAACACATCTTTGAAATCAGCACAAAACTTGGTCTTGTTTTGACTCAGACATATGTAAGGATCATTTACATGTAGGAAATCTTCATGCATTTTCTGAAACTGTCTGGCTGCTTTTCCACAGATGTGCTGCTTCAGAGAAACTTCAAAGTCTATGTCTGTTATAAGATCCTGATTGTTGTGCAGCCTATTATCAATCGTGTGTAGGATCTCTTGGATGTAAGTATCATGGTAATTGTTTTTTCTTTCCATTTTGCCAGTCACCAACTGTTGGCAAGCAGCTATGATATCATCAGCCATTTTTTGTGCAGCCATTACATGACTTTGGGTGTTGAGAACTTTACTCACATTGTGTTTGAGTTTCTCAATCCATCCTTCACCTGTATATTGAAAAGGAACCTTTCCACATTCTTCCAACTTTTTTTGACTTAACAACTCACATACATGACTGCCCTTGCGCTTCAGATTTTCTCTCAGATAGTGAGACACACTGGTGAAGACGTTTGAAGCTTTTTGTTCAGAAAAGCCAAGTTCCTTTACTGTTTTATTCCACATTTTCGTCAAATTCTCTGTCTAGCTCTTGGTCTGTCATCTTGACCTTTTTCTTCTGGCACTCTTCAATCAACTCACAAACTCTGTTTTCAATTTCTTTGGTATGATTCTTTTTGATTCTATCGAGCTCTTGCATACCTTGTTTAATGTCTGCTGCCGCTGTGAGCTGATTAATGACTGAACTCTCTATTTCTTTCCGGAGGCTTTTTGCACTGTTTGCAAAGACCTCTTTGTATCGTTCAACCAGATGGACATGACCCTCTTTCTGTTTGAAGTACTTTGTCAGGTTATCAAGAAGGGTTTTCTCCTGTTTAGACAACTCAATGGAAGCCTCAGTTTTCAAATGATTGAGAAGTTCTCCAATGTTTTGGATTGGGACAGCAACTGTGCCAAAATTGGAAATTGTTGTTTCTGCATTTGTAACCCATCCATACATGTCTTTTTTAAAATTCCATTCCCACTTAATAAACTCTGTGCACAGTTTCATGTACGCATCAGCCACTAGGCTGTTTCTGAAGCTGAAGATGAAGTTTTCATGCTTCACTGAATTCCACAAGCTTTCTGTCCATTCCTTAAACTCTGAGATATCATTGGCAGAGGATTCACGTTTTCCCAAAATATGAATTATGTTTTTCTTGAGCTTATATACCTCCTCACTGTACCCAGCACTGACAGGTGCCATTGGTGGGTTTCCATTCCACAGTCCAGGAATGTACCAGTTTCCAGTGTCTGGACAATATTCCATCACATCAGTGAAGCTCTTGTTCTCCTCTTTCCTCTCCATTTTAGCTGCTGCCTGAGTCATCTCGTTTAACTGCTGCAAGAGCAGCTTCCGGTCTCGCATGTTTTTCTCATGTGCTGAAACATCTGACACATTCTGGTGAACAAACTGGCATTTAGGCTTTTTGCCTACTTCTTTCATCCTGAGGAAAGCATGCACAACTATTTGTAGGATGTCTTTCATTTCTGTAGAATTCTCCATAGCAATGTTGATGATGGTGATATCACTCAACCCAACAACAAGTGTCGCAAGCTCATTGTCATGCTCATAGCTATCATCCAGTTGTGCAAGCTCTGGAGACTTTAAGCCCTCAGTGTCAATGATCACCAAAAAGTCACAGTTAAGGATTTTTTTGATATCTTCACTGATTCTGATGAGCAACATAAATGCGCCTCTGGTGCATCGACCACTGCTCACAGCAAACTGGACTCCAAACATTGTGTTGAGAAGAGTGGACTTTCCTGTGCTCTGCACTCCCAGAACTGTGACTACTAAGATCTTGTTCTTGGGGTGCACCAGCTGATGGAGCTGAGAGAGAACATCACTCACCCATCTGAGAGGTATGTTTGAAGAATCTCCATCTACAAGCTCTAAAGGAAACCCATCAAGCAACAATTCTGCACAGAGTTTGGGCAGATGCTGTAGTTGAATTCGTGATGGGTGTTTTTCTGGAAGAGACACTGAGGCTTCATAGAGCTGACCCATTTCACGGAAAAAGTGTTCAGTCCCTAGAGAGCTGCTAGAAAGTTGCCTATCGATGTCTTTAATCTCCTTTTTGGTCTCAGAATTTTCACATTTCCTTTTGTACTGTTCCCTTAGGTCAGATAGTTTTTCACGAGACAGGTTATCCAGGTTTATTCGCAGCCATTTCAGGAAATAACGCCTTTCTTTCTCTTTCTCACTTGATATTGCGCTTGCGAAACATGACATAGCGTCTGATATGTCATAAGAGTTCTGTTTTTTTCTGAGTTGTCTCTTCTTTTTTTTAAGACTAGCTTTGTAGTCTTCTAGGTTTTCAGACCCAACTTTTCGAAGCCTGTATTCTTCCTTCTCTAGATGTGTCAACTCCTTCCATATTTGGCCTTGCAGAGGAAGATTTTCTTCTTTGTACTTAAATGTGTCTTGAATTTTTTCAGTGATCGCATCTGCATTTTTTTTAGCAAACTGACACTCTGGACAGTCTTCATCAACCAATATTCCCAATTCATGTGCAACATCTGCCATCTGCTCAACTGGCATCTTTATACTTGTGTTCTCAATTACATTGTTGACAGTTTCACGCAAACCCTTGATAAACTCTGCATCATTTTTCTGTTTAGTTTTGATAATGACATTTTTGTTTGTTAAGCCCATCTTGGTTGCTATCTTTTTTAAAGCATCTAAACTGAAACGCTTGCTTTGATGGTTGCCCACTAAGAAGATCTTTTCACTGTGCTGTGTATTGGTCAGTAGCCTGCAATCTGAATCCAAACTGTCAAAGAACACAAAGACCTGCAGCAGATGTCTGACACAAAAAGGAATATTCGGTTTCTAATGAAGCAATGTCCCCACGAAGGTTTGCTACTGCCACTGGCTCATTGAACACATCAATGTTTTTGTTTCCACAAGGAAGGTACCAAGTAATTTCAGCCATTCCATTGGAAATTCTCCTTGAACTGTCTCCACACTCCATTTCACGGTGAACAAATGTGTCATGGTACTGCTGAGAATTGCTCAGAACCTTGTTTAGCATCTCTGATTTGGACAAGGAGCATTCACCCAATCTCACAAACGATATCATTGGGATTTTAGACAGAACAATTTGTTCTTCAATAAAGCCCATAGATTCAGAAAGTGACTGAGGTCTGTACTTTTTGACAATGTCTCTCATTGCCCAAAGCATGAGTGTGGACTGTTTTGTGTCACAGTTTGGAAGCAGGAGAGGCACAGAAAACTGACACATTGACATTTTGAGTGCCATCTCCTGCTGTACAAAACCATCTGAACACAGAAAGAGAGCAGTGACAATGTCAAGTGGGTTCAGTGTGTCATCAATGGTTAGCCCATCAAGCAAATGATGAAGATTTAACCCTGTATCTTCAGATGTAGCATCACAGTTTAACTCACATACTGACGTACATTTTACATTCCTAGCTGTCACATTAGCCATCATCAGTTTCTTCAGAAAATACCATGCAAGATCCAATTTACACTTGGGTGGTTCATCAGTAATGGCCTTCTCATCAATCTGAAGGACTGTGCTGAGGGATAGCTTCTCTTTGTAGTGCTGCTCCAACCCCAGGTCCCTCAAAAGGCTCTCCAGTTCTGTCACTGTGGATATGAAGATTACATGTTTTAATATTCTAAAACATGGATTCAAGGTAGAGGAGGAGCATAAATTATAAATTAGCAATAACATTAAAAAATTAGCACAAGTTATGCATTCACACCCAAGCCAATGTGCTTTGATAACTCTGTACACTATACTTTGCACACAAACACTTGAAATTGGTTGTCTGTGATGGAGTCTGCATTGTGCTGGTAACCAGTCTGCTGACAATAGCTAGCTGCATGTGAGCTAACAGTAGTTTGTGTTGCACACTGTTGCAGCTGCACAGGAAAAGAAATGGGACATTCAGGAACTCAAGAGTGAACATTATGGTTTTTGCAAAAAATCCAACCTGAAACCTCTACACAGAGATGGCAGCTGTTATGGATGTGGGCAAAGGAGGACCATCAGTAGCATAAAGTTGTGTTAGACAACATTTGGCTAAAAGTGCAAAACAGACATAAACTTCACAAAGCACACAAACATGCACAATCATTTTAAGAGCACTTTTAAGCAAATTTTTGCAGGAAATATATTAGGGCCTGTATACCAAAACCAAACATTAACAGGTGTATACTTGAAAAATTAGATACTTTGGTCTTTAATGTAGCCATATATCCCCAATCATTAAACCCAGTTAACTCTAGCCCTTTTACACAGCACTTCCGTTGCAGAAATATTTCACCTGTATTCCAGGACAACGTCAGTGTAAATAAAATGGTGGGGTCATTTGGTCCCACCTTTATCACGGCTTTGTAACACCTCTGGAGGTAGTAACAGAGCTGTGATAAAGGTGGAATCATGATACTGGAACGCTATGTAAAAGGAACACCACTTGTTCCGCAACCAAGGTGTGATGTTTTGATGACGGTGAACCCCAGCGCAGGAGCGACAGCGGGCACATATGGAGGTGCTGGCATGATTCTGCAGCTGCGTGCTATTTTCACCCGGGGCACGAAGCCAGCTGCACTGGGCATGAGGCCAGCCACACCGGGCCACAGAATCCATACCAGTGCCTTTGTATGTACCCACTGTCTCTCCTGAGCCAGGGGGATTAAAAAATGAGCGCTGTGTCACCACCCCTTTGATTCCAGAATGCAGGCTCCGCTGTGTAAAAGTCCAGCCTGTCTCACCTCTGCTACTCCTTTGGCTTGACTGTGGAAATCAGTCAATGGTGGAAAAAGGTGGGATCACCATCTCCCCTTTTTTCCGGGACCTCTGTGTAAAAGTGGCTTATATCTTGTATTGTATCTAACTCAAGACCTAAAAGGGAAATCTATCATCTCAGCTCTCAAATGTACAAAAATATGTGAAGAATTTATCACACTGGAAGAAGAATCCAAGGCACTCTCTTTCAACATTAAAAGGCCTTTATTATGATGGCATGGTCATATCTAGACCTAAAAAACTTCAACGTGTTTCGGCTTCAGGCCTTCATCAGGAAGTCAAACAGGAGCCTGAAAAACTGTCGGTTCCTATAGTAGGGTCTAACCAATAGGAACCTTCCAGCTGGGCATGAAGGTAAATGCCTGCAGAGGGTGTCCACATGTAAAAGGCCAGCAGATGGTGTTACTGCAGGTCAAATAGAAATATTTACAAGTATACATGAATAAAAAACAGTGCAAAATTTACATATTAAGATGAAACCAGTGTAAAGTCTTTAAAACAAGAAAGAGATAATACATTATAAGAAAACAGAAAAGTCCAACTCTTCATTCAGTCCAGGGGGTACTGTGGCTTGGAGTTTAAAAATCCAGAAAGCTTCCCGTTGGTTTAATGTCTTTTGCCTGTCCCCCTTTCTTAAGGAGGATTGAATATGGTCGATGCCAATAGCTTGTAGTGTAGATGGTTTGCTGTTGTGGAGGTCCAGGTAATGTTTTGCCATTGGGTAGTTTGTGTTTCCAGTTCTTATTGCATATTTGTGTTCTGACAGTCTGTCCTGTAAACGTCTTTTTGTCCGGCCGATGTAGAACACTTTGCAGGTCGGACATTCCAGTCTGTAAATGATGAATGTTGTTTTACAGTTAATAAAATGATTGATTGTGTATTGTTTATGTGATGTAGAGTCCATGAAAGTTTTGGTCTGTATGACATTTGTACAGTGATTGCAGTGGCCGCATTTGTAGCTCACTTTAGGTTTCTGACCCAGTCATGATGGTGGAGTGCTAGGTTGGAGATGGCTGTGGACCATTTTGTCCTACAGTGTAGGACATCTCCTAAAGGTGATGAGTGGAGGCTGTGGAAAAATTCGTCTGAGTTTTTCGATGCTCTGAATGATGTCCCAGTTTTTATTAATTATTCTTTTGACTTGGTCCCCTTCTGTACTATATGTAGTGACAAATACTGTTCTGTTTTGTGTTTGTTTAGGGGGATTCCTATCTAGTAAGGTGTGTCTGTCAAGACGTTTAGCTCTTGTGTAAGCTTCTTGTAATGTGGCATTCTTGTAGCCCCCTGCCTGAAACCGTGCAAACATCTCCCCTGATTTACTCACAAAATCTGCATCTTGGTCGCAGATTCTCCACACCCTCTGAAATTGGCCATAAGGGATGTTTTCTTTAAGCCATTTGGGATGAAAGCTATTAGCATGTAGAACAGTGTTTCTGTCAGTGGGTTTTCTGAAAATGGATGTGTGTAACATCCCTAAATTGTCTTTATAAATAGTGAGGTCCAGAAAGTTAATGCTATTGTGGCAGGAGGATTTGCTCCTCCCTTCCCCCCGTGTGCCAAATCGGCATTGATTGAAGGGAGGCGCTACCTGCTGTGTATATATACGCAGGTGAAACTACTTTCTCTCCTTTCGCTCTTCCTCATCAGCAGCAGCGTTGGCTGTGTGGCGTTTCTTTTTAAAATCCAGTGCAACGCTGGTGGCTGGTCGGCGAGGCTGAAAAGGTAAGCCGCTTTCAATCCACCGTTGGTCGGTTGCGCGAAAGCATTCTAGTACCTCCTCATTTATTATGTTACCATTCGTTGTAGTGCGACTGACTTCCTGAACAGCGTGTGGAAGCGTGTTTCCTTGTTGGCGTCTCATCGGGTGTGTGTATACCGGTAGGTCGCCGTTGTCCGTCTGTCGGAGCAGTTTTGTCCTTGTTGCCTGGCTCCCGGAGCTAATTATGTTCTTGTTTATGCTGCAGTGTGGTGAAGCCGGGTTTAAGAAAAAGAGTTCCACTCTGCACGTAACGTGACTGTGGAGCCAGCGGACATTCCCAGAGTCCACCACCGCCATTTCCTTCACCCTCCGAAGCACTGCTGTTCTGGCTGTTTTGACCGATTTTATGATTTTATTTTAATCCCACATCCGTGGCCCCTGTGCGGAGCGACACGGATGCGCCATCCCCCTCTTCGGTGGTTCCTTTTCATTTGGTTAATTTGTATTCCGTTGTGTTAAGTGTTTGTTTGTTTGTGTTATATTGAATTGGTTTTGTTGAATCTTTTGTTACAATATCTTCATTTGTTTTGTGTTAGTGTATTATTGGGTTGTGTTTTATTATAATTGTATGCATTCCATTTGTGTTTCATTGAATCTTGGTTTATTGAGTTTGTCTATTCTTAGTTTGTTATTGTGCTGTTTAATTTTGTGTATTATAGTCTGATTAATTGTTTTTTTCTTTACTTTAGTTGAGGGGTTGGGGGCAGCACGTGGCCTTTTTTTTAATTGTTCTCTTTTCTTTTGAACAGGTGCCGTGGGCCTAGGGTGGCAGCGTGATCCCTGGTGGTGGAATTTTCTTCACAAAGCTTCCAGTTTTGTTGGTGTGCAGTTCACGGGTGTTGGTTTGTGGTTCCCTTCTTTTATATTTTGTTGGATCCCTGCCATAGTGGTAAGCCCCGGCCCTGTTCACCCGTATGGGCCACGTGCTAGCTTTTTAATTACTTGTTTTTTTAATAGCAGTCTTTTTAATAATAATTCATTCAATAAATTGTTTTAAATCGAAACCGTCTACGCCCCTGTGGTATTGTTGTCAATTCGAACCTGTGAGCCTCCTACTAATTTCCTGGGGTGTAATTCCCCAGGTGGCGTTGTCACCAGACTTCATCCTCCAACTCTCTCTCTTGCCACACTATCTTTACTGTAGTCCAATGACAACTTAATGTTTGGGTTAATGTTATTAAGGAAGCCATGGAAAGCTTTAAGTTCTGCCTCTGACCCTGACCAAAACAAGCATACATCATCAATGTAATGTCCCCACCAGACGATGTGCTTTAAAAAGCTGTTCTTTTCCTGATTAAACACAAAATCTTCCCATTTACCTAGGTAGAGTCCTGCATAAGATGAGGAATTGCAAGCACCCATTGCACATCCTTTTGTCTGTCTGAAAACCTTATCCATAAAAATGAATATATTATTGTTCAAAGTCCATTCTGTAAGAGTTAAAAGAAAATCATTAGGTGGCATTTCAGACTCAGGATGGTTTTTTAGGTTATGTTTAAGTGCTTCTAGCCCTTGTGTATGTTCAATGGTTGTATACAGTGATTCAACATCCAAGGTAGCTAGCAGGGACTCTGTGCCAATATTGTCCAGGTCTTTGATTTTTTTGTTAGAACATCAGTAGTATCTTGAACATAAGCAGGAAGTGAAGGTAAAAACGGTTTGATAAAATAATCAATATATTTAGACGCTGGCTCAGTAAGGCTATCATTGCCTGAAATAACAGGTCTATCTGGGGGATTGGTCATATCATTGTGAATTTTGGGAAGCATGTAAAAGGAGGCCATTCTAAGGTTTTCATTGTAGAGGAATCTCAATTCCGCTTCAGTTATCCAGTCTTTTTCCTTGGCCTGTCTGAGCATTTCTTTAAGTTCATCTTTCAAGGCCTCAGTGGGATTATATGTCAATAATTGATAGAATTCATTGTTATATAATTGTCTTAGGACTTCTTTGACATATACACTGTGACGGCCCCGCACCTTCTGGGCACTAGGGGCACTGTCAGTTTTCTTTTACAGACGGTGATTTCATGATGGGTAACACCTGTGGCAGCCAAGGCCTGCCTATTTAAGCAGCTCGCCCGGGATGATCATTGGCTCTCTGGCTCTCTGGTTCTCGGGCTCTCTGGCTGTCTCTCTGGTTGTCTCACTCTGGTTTGGCCTGGTCTACACGCTCTCGGTCTGCTCCGGTCTGGTCCTGCTCTGCCCTGCTCCTCCTGGCTGGCGTTTCTCGGCATTTTTTGTGTTTTTGTTATTGTTAATTTACTTAATAAATCTTTGTTACTTTTTCACCACCTCCGTCTCCATTCTGGTCACCACCTCAGAGCCGGGTTGTGACAAGTGGGGGCTCGTCCGTTTGGTTTCCTTGATCATGTGACAAGTGGAGGTTGTCCGGTCCTCGGTCCAAGTGACAATCGGAGGTTTGTTTGATTCATTCATTTTTTCATTAGCGGTAGTCTCTGCCGTGTGGGCGGGGCCTACATGATTTTGTGAATGACTGGTTGTAGTAGTGTCCACGTGACGTGGCGGTCGGGTGTGTTTTTTCATTGTGCATGTGTGCGCAATCTGTCTGCTTTTGGAGACTTGAGGTGAGTCTGTTTGTGTGTAGAGAGAGCCGGATGTGTGTTTTGTTAATGTTTAGCTGAGTTTAAACTCTGAGCTCTGTTCATGTCCTTTCACACTGGTGTGTCGCTGCTGTCTGGTCCCTGTAGGCTCAGAGCGTCTTCCCCTTTGGAATTCGCTGGGGGGGCTCTTTCTTAGGTGGTGTTGACCGTGGGTAGAGCAGTTGTCTCGGGAGCACATCCGATGCTTTAGTTGAAGTCGCCGTTTATCCGGTTGCTTCACTATGCATGCGGGATTCAGTGCATAAGTACCCACCACCAGTAGACACCTGAAGACTAGGGAGGAACTTAGAGAAGTTTCTGCTAGGCAGATAGAGGGACTGGCTGCGGTGGCTGTGGGGTGTGTTCTGGCTTTTGGCTCAGGAGTTTCAGGTGAGTTTTAGTGGTTTTTTTCTGATAGGTTGACTTAAAATGGCCTCGGTAGAGGATTTCCTGTCTGCTCCTTCAGAGGAGTGGTTAGACAGCTGTTCCAGAGAGCAACTGGTTAAAGTAGCTGAGCATTTTGATCTAGATGTCGGTGATAAACGGCAGAAAATCGTTATGAGACAGATTATTAAAGGCAATCTGTTAGAGAGCGGGGTTCTCCGGTCTAAGCCTCAGGTTGGCTTGACCGTAGATTCTGGTGCTGCGTCTGTCTCAGATGTAGGAGATGCAGGCTTAACGTTTGAGCAGCGGGAAAGGTTGCTTTTACTGCAGCTAGAGCTTAAACGGCTAGATCTGGATGAACGAAGACTGAGTTTAAGTCAGGGTAGTGGATCCGGTCCTACTCAGTCCTCTGAGGTTCCGCGTTTCGATGTGGTTACCAATTTACGTCTGGTCCCTCAGTTTTGTGAACGGGACCCAGACACATTTTTTTCTTTGTTTGAGCGCGTGGCTGACAGCTGGAACTGGTCTGACGCAGAGCGCACGCTGCTGCTCCAGTGCGTCCTGACAGGGAAGGCGCAGGAAGCGTATTCTGCTCTGAGTCTGGCCGAGAGTAAAGTTTACGGATCTGTCAAAAAGGCTGTGTTAAAAGCGTATGAGCTGGTGCCTGAGGCATACAGTCAGTGTTTCCGCACCTGGCAGAAACACAGTGGGCAGACTCATATGGAGTTTGCTAGAGACTTAATTACACACTTTAATCGGTGGTGTTTGTCATTGGGTGTTGAGTCTTATGAAGCACTGTGTGACTTGATAGTTTTGGAGCAATTCAAAAACACTGTTCCTCCTCACATAGCTGTTCATATTGACAAGCGCAAAGTGAAAACTGTGACCGAAGCGGCTGCGCTCGCGGATGAGTACGTGCTGACGCACAGAGGCCGTCAGTTCAATGGTGGTGTAGACCCTGAGGACAGCAGGTTCCGTTTGTCTGGTAGACAACGGGAGGCTGGGTCTAGGTCCTGGAAGCAGGACGCATCACCACGTTTTCCAACTAACTCTAAGGTTTGTAATTATTGCAGAGGCAGGGGCCATTGGAAAGCAGAATGTCCACGCAGATCTGGTAAAAATGCGCAGGTTAAGCCCGTGGTTCTGGCTGCTCCTGTGACACACTCTGTTTTTGTGGACACCTGTGGGGTCAAAATCAATCCTGTTCAGACTAATTCCTGTGTGCCCTGTAGTGACGTTAAATCTGTGAATGATTGTGGTTTGGCGCAATCTGATTTTTCTGCGTTCATTTCAGATGGTCATGTGTCTTTGGTGGGCGCTGATGTTTCCACTCCAGTGAAAATCCTACGTGACACAGGTGCATTCCATTCTTTTATTCTGGGTTCTGTGTTACCGTTTTCTGACAGCACAGCCACTGGAGATTTCGTTCTGGTCCGAGGAATGGGTTTGACGGTCGTCCCTGCTCCCATTCATAAACTCCATCTTAGTTGTGGGCTGGTGACAGGTGAGGTGGTTATGGGGGTGCGTCCTGCCCTGCCTGTTCCCGGAGTACATGTTATCCTGGGTAATGACCTGGCTGGTAGCAGGGTATGGGTTGATGCTCCGCTTTCCCCGGTTGTGACGTTTTCTCCATCTGTCCCCAAAATGCCTGACCAGTCTGTCCAGGACGAATCTGAGGTGTACCCAGCATGTGTGGTTACCCGCGCTCAGAGTAAAAATCAGTCTGAGGCGGAGCATTGTGAGGATGTCCATGACACATGTACTTTATCTGTGCCTGACTCACTTCTGTCTGTTTCCCTTAGTGAGCTGATCGCAGAACAGCGTGCTGATCCGACTCTCTGTGAGCTTGTGTATAAGGTGCTATCAGCTACTGAAGGTAACAGTGCGGCTCAGTGTTACTTACTGTTGGATGGCCTGTTGGTGCGTAAATGGACGCCTCACTGTGACAGTTTCTTTGGTGAACCGGTGTTTCAAGTTGTTGTTCCCTCAAAATTCAGGGAGGAGGTGCTTAGGACTTCTCATGATCAGTCAGGACATTTAGGGGTTCACAAGACTTATAACTACATTCTTCAGTATTTTTTTTGGCCCCGTATGAAGAAAGATGTCTCAAACTACATCAAATCATGTCACACGTGTCAAATTACAGGTAAACCAAATCAAACCATTAAACCAGCTCCTTTGGCTCCGATTCCAGTTGCGGCTCAACCTTTTGAGCACCTGATTATTGTGTTGGCCCATTACCACGTTCCAAATCAGGTAACTGTTATTTACTCACCGTGATGTGTCAGACAACGAGGTATCCAGCTGCTTATCCGCTTCGCACGATAACTGCGAAGGCTGTGGTTAAAGCCTTAACACAGTTTATTTCAGTGTTTGGAATACCTCAAATAATTCAGAGTGACCAGGGTACAAATTTCTCCTCAAATTTATTTTCACAGGTTCTTAAACAGCTAGGCGTGAAACATAATAATGCTTCTGCATATCATGCACAGAGCCAAGGTGCATTAGAATGATTCCATCAAACCCTTAAATCTCTGTTGCGCAGTTATTGCGTACAGTTGGATCAGGACTGGGATGAGGGGTTGCCGTGGTTATTGTTGGCTGCCAGAGGGGTGGTGCAGGAGAGCACTGGCTTCAGTCCGAATGACCTGGTGTTTGGTCACGCAGTTCGCAGTCCATTGACTCTCCTCCGTGACTCTGTGGTTCCGTCTGAACCTCCTCAGTCTCTCGTTGATTATGTGCAGGGGTTTCGACGTCGTTTAGTTTTGGCTGTGGAGATGGCTAGGGGAAATCTAGCCTGTGCACAAAGTAAAATGAAAAGATTATATGACAGGAAAGCTGAAATTCAGGTATTTTCTCCTGGTGATCAGGTTCTGGCTTTATTACCGCTGGTGAACTCACCGTTCCAGGCAAAATTTCAGGGTCCATTTTCAGTTTTGCAACGGACTTCAGATGTCAATTATTTGCTGTCCACTCCGGGACGTAGGAAGAAAAAACAGTTGTGTCATGTTAACCTGCTGAAGCCGTACCACCCCCGTGAGTTCCAGTCTTTTGAGGGCGGGGGGAGTGCGCAACAGCAGGACGCAACACCTGCGCTTGCTGTTGCTGCCGCTGATGTGTGTTCAGTAAATGCCACACCTGTGGTAGAGAATGATGAAGTTCGTTCACCAGAGGAAAGTATGTTGTGTGGCAGACTGAAAAATTCTGAACCGCGGAATAATAATCTTTCACTGGGTCACCAGGTGAAGGCAATTTCCCACTATCCTGTGCCGACCACCAAAAAGGAACTCATGCGTTTCCTTGGGTTAGTCGGTTATTACCGTTGTTTTTGTAAAAAATTTTCCACCATAGTTGCTCCCTTGACAGACCTGTTAAAGGCGAGGGCAAAATTCGTCAGGTCTAACTCCTGTCAGCAGGCTTTTGACAGCATAAAGACTGTTCTGTGTTCTCCTCCGGTCCTCGCGGCTCCCCGTTTGGATCAGCCCTTTCAGCTGCATGTAGATGCGAGTGACGTCGGAGCAGGTGCTGTGCTGCTTCAGACAGGAAGTGATGGCATTGACCATCCTGTTAGTTTCTTTTCAAAGAAGTTCAATGGGTACCAGATAAATTATTCAGTCATAGAGAAAGAAACTCTGGCTCTGGTGTGGGCTCTCCAGCATTTTGAAGTCTATCTGGACTGTAGTGTCCCACTGATCATTTACATTGATCATAACCCAATCACATTCTTGAACTCTTTGATCTGTCCGAACCGTAGACTGATGCGGTGGTTCCTGTTTTTACAGGCATATAGTTTAGACATTCGCCACATTAAAGGCTCTGAAAATGTTGTGGCAGATGCTCTGTCTCGAGCCTGATTTTTTGATTTCATTCCCCATCTCTCTTAACCCGCTTGCTTCCACCTGTCCCTCTCACTCTTAAAGTGCTTCTCCAGGCGCCGGAGTTGCTGGGTGGCTGGATGAGGATGGTAGGCTGGTACTGGTTTTAAGAGACTTGGGTAAGCATACAAATCAAAATTGTTACTAAGTGAATGTTTTGTTTAACCTGTTTTCTCGCAGTCGGTCCTCTTGGAGAGAGGCCCTTTCTTTTTGGGGGGGGTGTGACGGCCCCGCACCTTCCGGGCACTAGGGGCACTGTCAGTTTTCTTTTACAGACGGTGATTTCATGATGGGTAACACCTGTGGCAGCCAAGGCCTGCTATTTAAGCAGCTCGCCCGGGATGATCATTGGCTCTCTGGCTCTCTGGTTGTCTCTCTGGCTGTCTCTCTGGCTGTCTCTCTGGCTGTCTCTCTGGTCTGGTCTCGGTGCTGCTGGCTGTCTGGTCTGGTCCTGCTCTGCCCTGCTCCTCCTGGCTGGCGTTTCTCAGCATTTTTTGTGTTTTTGTTATTGTTAATTTACTTAATAAATCTTTGTTACTTTTTCACCACCTCCGTCTCCATTCTGGTCACCACCTCAGAGCCGGGTTGTGACAACACTATATTACCAAAAGTATTTGCTCACCTGTCTTGACTCGCATATGAATTTAAGTGCCATCCCATTCCTAGTCTATGGGGTTCAGTATACCGTCGGTCCACCCTTTGCAGCTATAACACCTTCAGCTCTTCTGGGAAGGCTGTCCACAAGGTTTAGGAGTGTGTTCATGGGAATTTTTGACCATTCTTCCAGAAGTGCATCTGTGAGGTCACACACTGATGTTGGACAGAAGGCCTGGCTCTCAGTCTCCGCTCTAATTCATCCCAAAGGTGTTCTGTGGGGTTGAGGTCAGGACTCTGTGCAGGCCAGTCCAGTTCATCCACACCAGACTCTGTCATCTATGTCTTTATGGACCTTGCTTTGTGCACTGGTGCACAGTCATGTTGGAAGAGGAAGGGGCCAGCTCCAAACTGTTCTCACAAAGCTGGGAGCATGGAATGGTCCAAAATGTCTTGGTATGCTGAAGCATTCCCAGTTTCTTTCACTGGAACTAAGGGGCCAAGCCCAGCTCCTGAAAAACAACCCCACACCATAATCCCCCCTCCACCAAACTTTACACTTGGCACAATGTGGTCCAACAAGTATCGTTCTACTGGCAACCACCAAACCCAGACCCGTCCATCAGATTGCCAGATGGAGAAGTGCGATTGCTCACTCCAGAGAATGTGCCTCCACTGCTCTAGAGTCCAGTGGCGGCGTGCTTTACACCACTGCATCCGGCACTTTGCATTGCACTTGGTGATGTATGGCTTGGATGCAGCTGCTCGGCCATGGAAACCCATTCCATGAAGCTCTCTGCGCACTGTTCTGGAGCTAATCTGAAGGCCACATGAAGTTTGGAGGTCTGTAGCCATTGACTCTGCAGAAAGTTGGTGACCTCTTCGCACTATGCACCTCAGCGTCCGCTGACCGCGCTCCGTCAGTTTACGTGGCCTACCACTTCGTGGCTGAGTTGCTGTCGTTCCCAAACGCTTCCACTTTCTTATAATACAGCTGACAGTTGACTGTGGAATATTTAGGAGCCAGGAAATTTCACGACTGGATTTGTTGCACAGGTGGCATCCTATCACAGTTCCACGCTGGAATTCACTGAGCTCCTGAGAGCGACCCATTCTTTCACAAATTTTTGTAAAAGCAGTCTGCATGCCTAGGTGCTTGATTTTATACACCTGTGGCCATGGAAGTGATTGGAACACCTGATTCTGATTATTTGGATGGGTGAGCCAATACTTTTGGCAATATAGTGTAAGTCCCTTCCCCAGACCACGACAGCGCCCCCTTTGTCTGCTTTCTTAATGACTAACTCTTCATCCTTACGTAAGGCTTCTAAAGCGCTCCTCTCTTTATATGAGAGGTTGTGAAGTTTATATGGCTTTTTTTGTTTGAATAAATTCTCAATGTCAAAGTTAACTTTCTTTGCAAACATGTTTAATGTAGCACTTTGAACCAAAGGACAAAAGGTAGATTTTGGTTTAAACTGTGATCTAAGATTGAAAGAGGGTGTCTGACCTGGGTCCGTGTAGTTTGTGGATGCTGTAGGATTAAGCTGGTACCAAGCCTTGAGATGTAGATTCCTGTAGAACCGAAACAAATCAAGTTTTGTGTCAAATTCTTTCGCCGAGTAGGTAGGGGAGAAAGTGAGTCCTTTAGAGAGGACATGGACGCTTTCTTCTGATAGGGTTTTGTTAGATACATTAATTACGGGCCATATCTGGTTCTGCTCCGTGTGTGTCTTGGTTCTTGGTTTCTTTCTCCCCCTTCTTGTCCTCCTCTTCCTCTGCCTCGGCTCGGTCCAAACGGTCCTCTTTTCTCTCTGTTGGAGGTTTCCTGAAGCTCTAAAAAATCCTGTGACGGCAGGGATGTGGTTTGTCTAGTGTTGTTCAATGTGGAGTTGTCCTCTTCCTCGCTGCTTGTAAAGTTGAATGAAACAGTTCTGGGTCTCATTTTTGCTGCAGGGGCTCTGTCTGTATTCTTAGGTGTTTGATTAATCCAATTGTAGTCAAGAATTGCCATAGCTGCAGAGGTAGAGGTAGAATCTCTGAATAGTCCCTCGATAATCCGGACAAGGGAAATGTATCGTTCACAGTGTAAAATGTGAGATGCCATAGCAATTTATCTCATCATCTGTGTTCGTTCCAGGATGGCAACTAAATATTATTTACTCAGGTGTATCTTTGAATGCCCAACATAAAGCTCTCTTAACAGATCTCTTAACAGTCTAAAGTTGGTTGGAGCTACACTGGGAAATAAGAAATTTTAAAATAAACCACTGCAAGAAAATAATGATAATAATGATTAAACTCTTTCACACCTTTGCAGCCTCTATTGCTTTCATGAGTAATACTTTGTTTAAGGCTCACCTTTCCCACTTTTACCAGCCAGTTCATTGTCCATACTGAGGTCAAACTTTCGGTTTGACGTCATCTCCTCTCTTACCGCACGGTAAAGATCAGCAAGTGAATCGTTTTCACTGGTGTTCTTGAGGAATGGGAAAATATGCATAGTAAGCGTCAAAAAGTGGTGATCGTGATAGGCGATGTGACAGTATTGTCCTGATATTATTTTTTATGTTCTGTACGTTTCTTACCTCCATTCTAAGTAGACTGTCTGTGATCCGATGATTGGTCCGGATTATTGAAACAGCTTCATACTTAAAAAGAAAAATAGATAAGGCTTTATCCTCCATGCAGGCTTATGTAAAATTCATGTTAACTAAAAAAAACATGTATTCTGACTTCATTATGGCCCAAAAGTAAAAAGGAATATATTGAATACAATATTTAGGATACAGGCAGAAAGACAACACCAGCTGTCAGTTTATGGAGTAAGTATGTCTGTCCTGTTGGCCCTGCTTTCTTTTCTTTAAAGTTCAGGTTTTCTGAAATCCATATCAAAAGCAGTTTCTCATTGCCATTGGAACAAACAGCTGAGCAACAATCTTTTGGAAATTTATAATTCAAATATTTTTTTTACTAAGAGCACGAATTACATTTACTATACACATTCTTCTAGGCATTTCTTTCCTTTTTTTTTTTTTTTGCTCTTTGTTTTGTCTCTTTCCTCTTTTTTTATTGACAGTGCCCAAACAAGGAAAAAAATCACAAATCAACAAAAATCAAACAGACAAACAAAACATCCCCCTGTCTGTTTGTCTGTCTCCCTAAACTGTTACACAAGGCTGTATGCATAGTTTCATCTCTTTATAATGGCTGAGCTGAAAAATAAACCTCACTTAAACCTTAAGCACAATAATAGCAAGATGCATTTGTTAGTTTTTCTGACAAAAAAAGTCACCTATACTAACCTATACTGTTGGTTTGGCACGGATATGCTACATATTCATACTACACTTTGATTAAAATAAGATTTAGTGTTCTACCAATACTGCACTTAGATGAGAGGATAAAATAACGGCAGCCTACCTTTGTAGAGAAGGCAAAACTTCAGCGTCACATCCAAGAGTTTTTAAACAGTGCAGCATTCAGGCACAGTGTTAGTCCACAGTGTGACCTCTCTGCAGACTAGAGTCACTCAACAGCCTTTTATAGTGGAGCTATACTTTCACTCTCCATAGATGGCTTGTTATAAAATCATGTGGTTTCACAGAAGACGAAGGGATTAAAAACAAAAACAAAAAAAAACATTTGGCTCAAAGTCAAAGAGCTGCCACCATCACAGGTTTGGACGTTGTTGGTTTGTCTTTCACTTTTCAGAGTGGTCTGAGATGGGTTTGAGAAACTGTTGGTCTGAAAATGGCATAATGTTGTTAATGTAACATTTTTCACATTCTGCCATGAAATTACTGGATCGAATTATAAAACTAAACTTCATGGAACCAAGAGTAAAACAGTTAATTTCTTATTTTTTGTGGGGGAAAAAGGAGATGAACTTAGAGGATAAAAAAGAACACATTTTTTGATCAAGGTCTTTTTATTAAGATTTTGAAAAATATAAATACGTTTACAATACAAACCCCCACCCGGAAACATAAAAAATTTCAGACGAAAAAAGAAATACCCGTACCCAGACACCCCCTCTTCATTAGCATCGCATACACCCTCCTGTCTCTCTGTTATTACACATGCTTTGAATTTAAGACTGACACCCATATTACAATGACCACCCATCACACCCTCCATTGCCACCAAATCACCTGAGTTCACTGTGTCAGCGCCAGTCTACACCATTTCTGACCTCAGTTCAGTTCTGCTATTATCCTCACATTTAAGGGTTAGTTCACTAAGTGGGTGACTTTTTGTGAGCTCATGTAGTTGTAAATGAACCTCTAAGCACACTGAGGGTGACCAGCAGGCCTTTATGGCCGTGCTGCACAGAGCTGATAGATGAAAAAAGGGGACTCACATCTCCTAAACAGGGTGTTAACACAGCTGACATGAGCTGATAGTGTTTCTGCTCATTCTTTTGCGTAAGAGTGTGAAGGCCTTACAGCTCAGCAACATCCCCGTCTTGCCAATTCTTTGATAAGATCTCAAATGTGGATCCTGGTGAAAGCAGTATGTACTTTTGTGCTGTTTGAACCCACAGGAACACCTGCTAGCCTACATCCAGTACGGAGGAAGTTAGTCACCGGTGCTGTCTTTGCTTGTGCTTTAGCTTTAGCCTGTTAGTTTGTTTTCTTTTTTTCTTTTTTTTATTATTATTATTATTATTATTATTATTATTATTATTACTTCCTGAAAGGATGGTGGGGAAGGGCTAGAAGGTGGGGAGATTAACCTGGCTGGAGATTTTGTACTCCCACTGAAAGGGAAATGTGCACAATGTAAAATAAAAATCAGCTGTCATGAGTGTGCCGCAAGTGGATAAATGACCTGGGACAGATGATGATGAAATTCTTTGATGATGATGAAATTCTTTATTCAGTCATCACATAATAACCAGTGTCAACAACAGCACTTCAAACATTACAAACATTACCAACAGGTTATGACTGAAAAGGCCCAGGCAGAAGCAAAATGCTTATATTAATGCCTGTCCCACATAACAAATTCAGCTACCCGGCATCCAATATAGGAAAAAGAAAAAAACAATGTATCCAAGCAAACAAATAAGCAAAACATAAAAAGGTGAAAATAAACCAGAGAAATAGAAAACTTAACCACCAAATTAATGGTAATTTAACGTAGACTCAAAAACAAATAATTTACCTATTACTTGTTAGATCTTAACAATTGTATCCTTCAAAAATTGCCTTACGTACCATTTTTTTAAACATCAACAATGGGCTACACATTCTTAAATCCATGCTGGCCTCATTCCATAGTTTAACTCCAACAACAGATATACATCTTCTTTTTGTCTCTTTTTTAGCTTTTTGTACAACAAATTTACAAACATCGTACAAATCATATTTAGACTCATGTGTTGAGAAGACCCTTTGTACACAGACAGGGAGTAACTTTAATTTGGCTTTATACATTATTTGCATTATTTTATAGTCAACCAAATCATTAAGTTTCATAATATGCGATTTCATAAACAATTCATTAGTATGTTCATAGTAACCGGCCTTATTGATAATACGTATTGCTCGTTTTTGTAGGAGGACTAGAGTATTTACAGCTGTTTTATATGTCAAGCCCCACACTCCCACACAATATGACATATAAGAAAGTATAAGTGAACAATAAATTATATGTAGTGCCTTGTGGTTGAGTATATTTCTGGACTTATACAAGATTGCCATTGATTTTGCAATCTTTCCTTTTATATATCTAATATGTGGTTTCCATGTTAATTTGTGATCAATAACAACCCTAAAAATTTTGTATCAAACACTCTTTCAATTTCAGCATGGCATATTTTTAATGTAATATCCCCATCAATTTCTTTTCGATTCTCAAAAACCATAAATTTAGTTTTTTTAATGTTAAGTGACACTCTATTGACATCAAACCAAGTTTTAAGAATTTCTAAATCCCTTTCAACCGTGGACAAAAGTTCCTTTAGATTTTTCCCAGAACGGTACATATTTGTATCATCCGCAAAAATAATAAATTTTAATGATTCAGTGACGTTACAAATATCATTAATATAGAGCAGAAAAAGTTTTGGACCAATCACCAATCCTTGGGGTATGCCACAGGTGACCTTCTTGTATTGTGACATAGTGTTGTTAATTTGAACATATTGCTGTCTATTTTCCAAGTAACTTTTCAGCCAGGAATAAGCCACACCTCTTATCCCATACTTCCCCAGTTTTCTCAATAATATGCTGTGATCTATTGTATCAAATGCCTTCTGTAAATCAACAGATATACCAACTGAATATTCCTCATTTTCATTTGCCTTTGCTATTTCTTCTACCATCTCCATTACTGCATAGTCAGTAGTTCTATTCTCCCTGAAGCCATATTGATGTTCACTCAATATTTTATATTTTTCAGTAAAAAGATCCAGTTGTTTAGCAAATAATTTCTCTAATATTTTTGAGAACTGGGGAAGAAGGGACGCTGGTCTGTAGTTATCAATGCAATGCTTATCTCCATGTTTGAATATTGGTATAACCTTTGCTGTTTTCATGTTATTTGGAAAAACACCTTTTTGGAAGGACAGATTACATATATAGGTCAGAGGGTTTACAATTTGGCCAATGACTTCTTTAACAATTCCCATGTCAGTTGAATGCATATCTGTTGATGGTTTGTTTTTGAATTTTCTTACTATCTCAATTACATCAGTTTCATCAATTCCCTGAAGGAACATAGTATTGCTGTTACTTTTAATGAGATTATCAATTACATTTTGTTTATCCTCAGGCACAGTAATTTTACTGGCCAAATTACAACCAACCCCTACAAAGTAATTGTTGAACTCTTCAGCAATGCTTTTTAAAGTGTCTACTGTATCACCTGAGCCATTTAAGAAATAACTGGGGTATTCTGATTTGTTGTGTGTATTTCGAATGATATGATTAATTACTTTCCAAGTCATTTTAATGTTGTTTTTACTGTCCTCTTGCATTTTGTTGTAATATTCCATCTTCTGATTTCTTATAATGGAAGTCAGTGTATTCTTATACAGCTTATACTTTTTCTCATTTTCACTGATTCTTAGATGTAAAAATTTCTTATATAGAGAGTTTTTCTTTTTACTCGCCTTTTATAGGCTCTTAGTCATCCAAGGTTTTCCTTTGTATTTTCCCTTCACCCAACACTTTCTAATAGGACAATGTTTGTTGTATAACTCTGTAAATATAGACAAAAATGCATCATAGGCCTGAGTAGGATCCTCAACATACACCTCATTCCAGTTGCAGTATGTTAAATCCATCTTTAAAGCCTCAATTCTTTCTCGAGTCCTTATTCTTACCAATTCATAAGTAGACTCACTCACACCAACAGAAGATTTAACCTTTAAACTATGCAGTATAACAAATATGGGAAAATGGTCACTAATATCACTTAAGAATATACCACTTGTTGCTGGGCCATGCACATTAGTGTAAATATTATGAATGAGTGTGGCACTTTCTTTGGTTATCCGAGAAGGTTTGTTAATAAGTGGCCTAGAATCAAAACTAAACATTATATTACAAAAATCATTTGTTGGTGAATGTTCATTCCATTTCAAAAGGGCCGATATTAAAGTCTCCACAAACAAAAAATGATTTTTTATCACAAAATCTTCCAAAGATATCAACTAAAGTATTCATAAACTGATCCATACAAGAACCAGGCATTCTATATATGCAACTCAAGAAAATACTCTTAAATCTGGGAGTCTGTATTTCAATTGTCAAACTTTCCATTACTTCATCAACAATTGCGGTATCAATTACCTTACACTGAAAATCCTTTTGTACAAAAAAAGCAACTCCACCACAGGTTTTATTTATCCGGTTAGCATAGAAAATATCATACCCTTCTAACACAAAATCAGCACCCTTTTCCTTTGTTATCCAAGTCTCACTTATTGCAATTACTTGAAATTTATGTTTAAGGGATTCCAAATACTCTTTAATTTCTTTTTTTTTTTTGTTGTTGTTTTTGTTTTTATTGGACAAGAAACAAGATATCTCTGCATCAACATTCATACATATGATATCCATTAGAGTCCTTTTGTTTTTCTTATTTTATACATTCAACAGTGTCAAAAAAAAAAAAGACAATCACCGTTTTCAATACCTCTGGGTTCTTTAAACATTACACTTTTATGCAAAAGTAAAACATTGGCAAAGAGTAAATACAGGGAGATTGTAAACAAGGAATTCTTAGAGGAGTGATACAAATTCTGGGCGGCTAGAGGATACAAATTTAATCCATTTGTCCCAAATATGGTAAAATTTATCCCTCTGGATTCTGATAGAGAAAGTCAATTTTTCCATTTTGAAAATTTGCAAGACGATCTCGTACCAGTCTTCTAATGTTGGTGGAGTTGGCTTTAGCCACTTTCTTGTAATCAATTTCTGGCTGGCTGCTAAAAGCGCCTGTAATAATTTTGTATCCTCCCACCGTTCCAGTACTGAGACATCACTGAGATATAAATTTACAAAGTTATAAGGAACATGAATCTTGAAGACTGATATTAAAGTCCCATGAATATCCCTCCAATACTTGTGCATCTTGGGGCAGTTCCAGAACACATGATAATGATTGGCCTCTTCTGATCCACATTGTCTCCAACACTCAGAAGTGCCATCTCTGTATTTACCCTGTTGGGGTGTCTTAAAAAATCTAACCACATTTTTCCAACAATGCTCTCTCCATTCTAACAAATTTGTAGAAGACCACTGAAACTGACAGATTTCTTCCCATGTCTCATCTGAAATTCTTAATCCCGCTTCCTTTTCCCATTTATTTTTTATATTGAGAGTATTATCATTTCTTGCCATCATTAGCACATTATATAGCTGAGAGATGGCCCTCTTTAGTGTGGAGCTATGAGCTTGTTTTAAGATTTTATACCAGTTAGACTCAGTTGGTGTTAAGTTTGTGATTTTACATTCTTTATTAAAATAATCACGCTTTTGGAGGAACCTGAAAAAGTCAGTCTGTCCTAACCCAAATTTGGTTTGTAGGACCTGAAAACTTTGTAATGTTTCCTTATGTGTAAAAGATAAGTATGTTGTAAGTCCCTACTTTTCCCCGGAGTGGAATCTTTTATCACTTCTATTAGGTAGGAAATCCATGTCATATGCACACCATCTGAAGGCTTTTAACATGTTATCAATTCCACATATTTTTGTTACTTTTTGCCATATTTTCAGAGTATGTTGTAGCCATGGATTTAGTCCTTTTAGCTGATCTACGAGCCTCAAATACTCTTTAATTTCTAAGAAATTTGCATACAGACTCCTGCTATTAAAATGTATTATTGAAAAACTCTCCAAATTAACATTATCAAAACGAATTCTCTGAGTAATATTCTGAATTTAAGTTATAATCATCATAGAGATTTCCCTCAGGATCCACACAGATGATGGACAGCAGAACACGCTGTGGAACCAGAAGAGATCGAGCAAAGACTCACAGCCTTAAATGAAGAAATCAGATCAAACTAGAAGCACTCGGAGAGCGCAGACCTCCGCCAAGGCTGATCAGTGCCCCCCCCCCCCCCCCCCCCCCCCCCCCCCCGTGGGCCCCCCCACCCCCGATCACCACCAAAATTTAATCATTTCTTCCTTATCCCATTTCCAACAAACCCTGAAAATTTCATCCAAATCTGTCCATAACTTTTTGAGTTATGTTGCACACTAACGGACAGACAAACAAACAAACAAACAAACAAACAAACAAACCCTGGCAAAAACATAACCTCCTTGGCAAAGGTAATGATGTGAAAACTGGTCACAAACAAACAAGGACATTTAAAGGCATGGCCATCTTTCTATCCACAATGTCTGCCAGGAGTATACCTTGCCAATCTGTCCAATGGAAGATCTGATGTTTAATCAGATCCATATGAACCCTTTTGTACTCACACTTGTGGATAAGGAGGCAGTGAGGGGCTACAGCTACAATGACACCACTGGAGGTGAAAACAGCAACAAGGTATTTAGTTTGCTCTGTTCTTTTTCCTTGTCCATTTTATAAGCTAACACTGGAGGGCGCCATTGTGACAGAGTTACTGCAGTGTGCCCACTCTGTGAAATCTGGATGTGTGAAGAAAAATACCAAACTGGGTGGCAGGAAAGAGACAGACACACACCATCTGGAAGAGGACGAAAACTGTACATTTTTAAGTGTAAGAATCAAACAGACAAAATGTTTGTAAATATTAAGTTTCTTGTTTGTTTTTCTTTTTTCTTTTTTGAGTGAATGAATGAAATGCTTATTTTGTGACAAAAAAGACAACAGGTGCAGTTTGCAAAAACATGACCTCCAGCTTGATGTTTCAGTTACATTGTTGAGTTCAAAATGTTCATGAAGTTAAGAAATTACTTTTTTCTTTACTTCGATCTGTTCTCACGTTGCCCATTTAAGATGGGCTTACTGTAGCATCACGATTCCTAACCAGGAAACAGTCACTGTAGCAGAATGTGATTGACATCGAAGCTCCCACATGACAAAGGGCACCTGATGCTGTAGTTTGCATTTGGTGCCTTCTAATGGATAGAACATCTACATCCTGAAGAGTAAAAGTGAAGTCAGTGGTTTCATTGCTTTTTATTTTTGAAGATGCATTAAGGAGAATGTGACATTTTGTTTTATTTTGTTGCAGCTTTTGGAAACTTACTTTTAGAATATGTCTTGGGATTTCACTATACTCGATGAATCCTTAAATGCATGATCTGTGTGACTTCAAAGTGTTTCTGGAAACATCAGAGCCTATATGAGCAGCATAAGATGCTTTCTTTTCATTTCACTAATTAACTAGTGAAGATGATGATGATGATAAAGTACAGATTACCAGTCAGGAGACACTAAAAGCAAGTGCAGGCAAAGAAATGTTAGCTCACTTCACATGTAGCAGTGTTTACATGTAGCCACTTAGTCATATGTGGGACAGACATGAGGGCTTTTTGATACCATAAGATGCCTCATATCTTTATAAAATACTGAGATCACACAGGTGGTCTGACCTTTCCCTCCTCACACTGTGTTGCATTGTACTTATGGAGGTTGTGTTGCCCTTAAAAGTAATGTGATGTAGCAGAGAAGATGCTCAGCTAGAAGATGGGGGAGTTAAGTGCATCTGAAAAGTCAAGTAAGCTTTCAGATTTTAGGCTGGGGATATGATGGAACTAACATAAAATACAACTTTGCCTTGTCTGTTTTAACCCAGTGAAGCCTCGTGGTTCATGAATCTGGGGCTAGATTTTGGATGATCCACATTTCAGTGCATCTGAAAAACAGCCTTTTAAGGAAAACAAGATGACTTTGCTTCATGCACATTTAGAAATGTTCTGTCTGTTTAATGGTGCGTTGAAGCACATAGAAAATGCCCTGCATTGGCAAACATACACTCAGACACCCATTCACATACACACGACATAAACTTTAAGCTCGGTGTTGTTGCAAAGTTGCACCTGTTGTCTTGTTTTTACATTCTTTGTTGAATTCAGAAACCCAAGACTTGAGATGAAGAAAAATGTTAAACAAATAAAGTTTTAAAAAAGATGATTATTAAAAAAAAAAAAAAAAGCCAAGTAAAACTAGATAAATAAATGAGGTGATGATATTTCTGTTTACTTTAGAAGTTATTATACACTGTATGCTGTGATTCTGATCTGGGAAACATTAAAGACATTCATAGCCAGTCTACTGTTTGTCCATTTATTGAATCAAAAACATTAGGTCAGTAAGACTATCTGATGCACCAGGTACAAAGTTACTAATAGTGCAGAAATACTGAATCCACCCAAATATCTCAATATAAAGGAAACAAAATATTTTAAAGCAGGAGTGTCAAACATGCGGCCCAGTGGCCAAATTCAGCCCGCCAAAGGGTCTAATCCGGCCCGTGGGATGAATTTATGAACTGCAAAAATCACACTTAAGATATTCACAAAACTTGTAGTTCTGATTCCACGTACAAATCAGTCAAATGTATCATAATAACCTACAAATACTTACAACTTATCTTTGTGAATGTAAACATTTTCATGTAATTTTCCTTTATTTACACAAAAACAAACTATCATTTCACAAAAAAATGTAAATATCTTGTAACAAATACGAATTCCAAACTTCCACATTTCAACAATAATATAACAGTTACCAAATGTTGTGTAACATTGTGTGTAATGCATATATATATATATATATATATATATATATATATATATATATATACACACACATACATATACATATATATGTATATATATATATATATATATATACATATATATATATATGTATGTGTGTGTGTGTGTGTGTGTGTGTGTATATATATATATATATATATATATATATACACACACACACACACATACATATACATATATATACATATATATGTATATATATATATATATATATATACATATATATATATGTATGTGTGTGTGTGTGTGTATATATATATATATATATATATATATATATATATATATATATATATATATATATATATATATATATATATACAGTACAGGCCAAAAGTTTGGACACACCTTCTCATTCTTTGCATTTTCTTTATTTTCATGACTATTTACATTGTAGATTCTCACTGAAGGCATCAAAACTATGAATGAACACATGTGGAATTATGTAATTAACAAAAAAGTGTGAAATAACTGAAAACATATCTTATATTCTAGTTTCTTCAAAGTAGCCACCCTTAGCTCTGATGACTGCTTTGCACACTCTTGGCATTCTCTTGATGAGCTTCCAGAGGTAGTCACCTGAAATGGTTTCCTAACAGTCTTGAAGAAGTTCCCAGAGATGCTTAGCACTTGTTGGCCCTTTTGCCTTCACTCTGCGGTCCAGCTCACCCCAAACCATCTCGATTGGGTTCAGGTCCGGTGACTGTGGAGACCAGGTCATCTGGCGCAGCACTCCATCACTCTCCTTCTTGGTCAAATATCCCTCACACAGCCTGGAGGTGTGTTTTGGGTCATTGTCCTGTTGAAACATAAATGATGGTCCAACTAAACGCAAACCGGATGGAATGGCATGTCACTTCAGGATGCTGTGGTAGCCATGCTGATTCAGGTTGCCTTCAATCTTGAATAAATCCCCAACAGCGTCACCAGCAAAGCACCCCCACACCATCACACCTCCCCCTCCATGCTTCACGGTGGGAACCAGGCATGTAGCATCCATCCGTTCACCTTTTCTGCGTCGCACAAAGACACAGCGGTTGGATCCAAAGATCTCAAATTTGGACTCATCAGACCAAAGCACAGATTTCCACTGGTCTAATGTCCATTCCTTGGGTTTTCTTGGCCCAAATAAATCTCTTCTGTTTGTTGCCTCTCCTGAGCAGTGGTTTCCTAGCAGCTATTTGACCATGAAGGCCTGATTCACGCAGTCTCCTCCTAACAGTTGTTGTAGAGATGTGTCTGCTGCTAGAGCTCTGTGTGGTATTCATCTGGTCTCTAATCTGAGCTGCTGTTAATTTGCGATTTCTGAGGCTGGTGACTCAGATGAACTTATCTTCAGCATCAGAGGTGACTCTTGGTCTTCCTTTCCTGGGGCGGTCCTCATGTGAGCCAGTTTCGTTGGAGCGCTTGATGGTTTTTGCGACTGCACTTGGGGACACATTCAAAGTTTTTGAAATTTTCTAGACTGACTGACCTTCATTTCTTAAAGTAATGATGGCCACTCGTTTGTCTTTACTTAGCTGATTGGTTCTCGCCATAATATGCATTCTAACAGTTGTCCAATAGGGCTGTCAGCTGTGCATCAACCTGACTTCTGCACAACACAACTGATGGTCCCAACCCCATCAATAAGGCAAGAAATTCCACTAAGTAACCCTGACAAGGCACAGCTATGAAGTGGAAACCATTTCAGGTGACTACCTCTTGATGCTCATCAAGAGAATGCCAAGGGTGTGCAAGGCAGTCATCAGAGCTAAGGGTGGCTACTTTGAAGAAACTAGAATATAAGAGATGTTTTCAGTTATTTCACACTTTTTTGTTAAGTACATAATTCCACATGTGTTCATTCATAGTTTTGATGCCTTCAGTGAGAATCTACAATGTAAATAGTCATGAAAATAAAGAAAATGCGAAGAATGAGAAGGTGTGTGTATTTGTTCACTGATTAGCCTAGCATTCCCTAAGATAAACACTTCTTCTCTCCATCTCATAGATTTGTCAGCCTGATTTTGGACAACTGTCTTTTTTTCTATGCCCAAATGAGATATGATCTTAAAAAAAAAAAAAAAGAAAAAAACACTGAAAAGCAATATCACAGTAACAGCGTTGTATCTGTTTATTCAAGTTTCTACCAAATGTAGTGCAAATGCTCTATTTTTTGTTGGTCAAATATCTGTCCTGAAGATATCTGTACTGTATCAGACCCAGACACAAATAACAGTACAAAGCTTCAGTTCTCTTCTTTTATTCTGTTGCTGATGTTTTCTTTTTTTCCATGTTCTCAAAAAGAACACACATTAACATAGAAACTCAAGACTTGTGATAGAATTTTACAGACATTCATAGGCATTTACCTGTAGTCTCTCATCATTTAATCAAGAAACATGCTTTACATATAATGTTACTTCAAAGAAACAAAAAGTGATGAATTTGCTTTAAAGACATGAAATAAATGAATCCTCAAACCAAAAGCAGATTACATGTTTGGAACTTGTGATCCTCACATTTACAATTTATAAATCACTTCCTCAACATGAATATGAAGTTAAAGCTCAATATTCATGAACTGTCCTAAATATCTGCTCGTCTTTCTGATGTACCTCTATCTGACATAGCAGTTTGCAGTCGATCACATTAGCAAGATATTTGTAAGGATCGACTAGTTCGATGTGTCTGACTGTTTATCATACCAGTAGTAGAAGTATTAGCATAATATGATTCTTCATCTTTCGAAAAAAAAAAAAAAAAAAAACTAAATAAAAATAGCCATGACAATCAGGCAGTGAAATAGCAAAGGAGTGTACCTCTGTGACCTCAAAGCACCAAAATCTCTCACTTGATGCTAAATGACACTTTAAGGCTTTGTTCTGCCTGCTTTTGGGTTATTTTTGTCCACTCTCTGGGGATATCAGCAGGATTTGCATTAAATGCATCAGCAAAGTTATTGTTGAACTTTGCCATGATGTGTTTCCAGTAGTCTGATGCCTGGAGGCTAATATCTGGAGCAATCTTCCAGTCAGGGTAAATTTCGGTGTAACGCTTGTGAGGATGCCATTTGCCATTTGTGGCAACACAAAAAAAAGATGAGTTACTGATCACAAGAGATGAGCATATGTTAGTGACAAGTTTTTTTGTGTCATACCACCTGTAAGCACCCAGAGCCTCTGGTCGATGTAGTGATGTCCAGTGTTCAGTGTGATGGCTTCCCCCTGCCTCACATGGGGCACTGCAAAATGGACATTGTTTGCCACATCCAATCACTTTGGTGAAAAGCTCATTCTGGGGCTTCACATGAAGACGGTTTAGTTTCATTTGGATCGTTGTTCTTGTAAACTTTTGTCTAAGATCTTCTGCCATTTCTTTCACACATTCCGAGAGCCGGTGAGCGAAGTCTTCCTGGTTAGCATTGTTTAAGATCATGAAAGCACTAAGTGCATCCTGGGAAATTGCTAGTTTATTTCCAAGTTCCTTGCAGATATTGTCAACAAATATTTTGAGGATGCATCCCTTCCTTGTTTTGGCCTTCTTGACAGCATCATTTATGCTGTTGATACATGACTGAACATGTCGATTCTCAAACTCAAAGGTTGAGGAGTAGCTTGAGAAGTGTTCCTCTATTCGGTCCAGAATCCATGTCTTCACATAGGCTTCATATTTGCAGATGTATCTCAAATAACTTTCAAAGTTACCCTTTGAGAGCAAGTCCAGTAAAATGGAGTACTGGAAAAACATCCTTGTGCTGAACTGCTGGGTTGTCAGCATTTCACCAATGATATCAGGACCCAAGGAGCGGTTGACAAAGTCTTCAACTGCAGGTCTCAAGCATTGGTTTGTGAATTCTTCTGCCTTTTTTTGGCACTGGTCTCGTTCATTGAACACATCTTTGAAATCAGCACAAAACTTGGTCTTGTTTTGACTCAGACATTTGTAAGGATCATTTACACGTAGGAAATCTTCATGCATTTTCTGAAACTGTCTGGCTGCTTTTCCACAGATGTGCTGCTTCAGAGAAACTTCAAAGTCTATGTCTGTTTTAAGATCCTGATTGATGCGCAGCATATTATCAATCGTGTGTAGGATCTCTTGGATGTAAGTATCATGGTAATTGTTTTTTCTTTCCATTTTGCCAGTCACCAACTGTTGGCAAGCAGCTATGATATCATCAGCCATTTTCTGTACAGCCTTTTCATGACTTTGGGTGTTGAGAACTTTACTCACATTGTGTTTGAGTTTCTCAATCCATCCTTCAGCTGTATATTTAAAAGGAACCTTTCCACATTCTTCCAACTGTTTTTGACTTAACTCACGTGCATGACCTCCCTTGTGCTTCAGATTTTCTCTCAGATGGTAAGATACACTGGTGAAGATATTTGAAAGCTTTTGTTCAGAAAAGCGCAGTTCCTTCACTGTTTTATTCCACATTTCTTCAAATTCTCTGTCTAGCTCTTGGTCTGTCATTGTGACCTTTTTCTTCCGGCACTCTTCAATCAACTCACAAACTCTGTTTTCAATTTCTTTGGTATGCTTCTTTTTGATTCTATCAACCTCTTGCATACCTTGTTTAATGTCTGCTGCCGCTGTGAGCTGATTAGTGACTGAACTCTCTATTTCTCTCCGGAGGCTTTTTGCACTGTTTGCAAAGTCCTCTTTGTATCCTTCAACCAGATAGACATGACCCTCTTTCTGTTTGAAGTACTTTGTCAGGTTATCAAGAAGGGTTTTCTCCCATTTAGACAACTCAATGGAAGCCTCAGTTTTCAAATGATTGAGAAGTTCTCCAATGTTTTGGATTGGGACAGCAACTGTGCCAAAATTGGAAATTGTTGTCTCTGCATTTGTAACCCATGCATACATGTCTTTTTTAAAATTCCATTCCCACTTATTAAACTCTGTGCACAGTTTCATGTACGCATCAGCCACCAGGCTGTTTCTGAAGCTGAAGATGAAGTTTTCATGCTTCACTGCATTCCACAAGCTTTCTGTCCATTCCTTAAACTCTGAGATATCATTGGCAGAGGATTCACATTTTCCCAAAATATGAATTATTTTTTTCTTGAGCTTATATACCTCCTCACTGTACCCAGCATTGACAGGTGCCATTGGTGGGTTTCCATTCCACAGTCCAGGAATGTACCAGTTTCCAGTGTTTGGACAATATTCCATCACATCAGTGAAGCCCTTGTTCTCCTCTTTCCTCTCCATTTTAGCTGCTGCCTGAGTCATCTCGTTTAACTGCTGCAAGAGCAGCTTCCGGTCTCGCATGTTCTTCTCATGTGCTGAAACATCTGACACATTCTGGTGAACAAACTGGCATTTAGGCTTTTTGCCTACTTCTTTCATCCTGAGGAAAGCATGCACAACTATTTGTAGGATGTCTTTCATTTCTGTAGAATTCTCCATAGCAATGTTGATGATGGTGATATCACTCAATCCAACAACAAGTGTCGCAAGCTCATTGTCATGCTCATAGCTATCATCCAGTTGTGCAAGCTCTGGAGACTTTAAGCCCTCAGTGTCAATGTTATGTTCTGACGACTCCCGGTGTCCTTTGTAAATATGTTTCACCCTTCGGGTTGTAACAGTCAATGATCACCAAAAAGTCGCAGTTAAGGATTTTTTTGACATCTTCACTGATTCTGATGAGCAACATAAATGCACCTCTGGTGCATCGACCACTGCTCACAGCAAACTGGACTCCAAACATTGTGTTGAGAAGAGTGGACTTTCCTGTGCTCTGCACTCCCAGAACTGTGACTACTAAGATCTTGTTCTTGGGGTGCACCAGCTGATGGAGCTGAGAGAGAACATCACTCACCCATCTGAGAGGTATGTTTGAAGAATCTCCATCTACAAGCTCTAAAGGAAACCCATCAAGCAACAATTCTGCACAGAGTTTGGGCAGTTGCTGTAGTTGAATTTGTGATGGGTGTTTTTCTGGAAGAGACACTGAAGCTTCATAGAGCTGACCCATTTCACGGAAAAAGTGTTCAGTCCCTAGAGAGCTGCTAGAAAGTTGCCTATCGATGTCTTTAATCTCCTTTTTGGTCTCAGAATTTTCACATTTCTTTTTGTACTGTTCCCTTAGGTCAGATAGTTTTTCACGAGACAGGTTATCCAGGTTTATTCGCAGCCATTTCAGGAAATAACGCCTCTCTTTCTCTTTCTCACTTGATATTGCGCTTACGAAACATGACATAGCATCTGATATGTCATAAGAGTTCTGTTTTTTTCTGAGTTGTCTCTTCTTTTTTTTAAGACTAGCTTTGTAGTCTTCTAGGTTTTCAGACCCAACTTCTCGAAGCCTGTATTCTTCCTTCTCTAGATGTGTCAACTCCTTCCATATTTGGCCTTGCAGAGGAAGCTTTTCTTCTTTGTACTTAAATGTGTCTTGAATTTTTTCAGTGATCGCATCTGCATTTTTTTTGCCCAACTGACACTCTGGACAGTCTTCATCAACCAATATTCCCAATTCATGTGCCACATCGGCCGTCTGCTCAATTGCCATCTTTACACTTGTGTTCTCAATTACATTGTTGACAGTTTCACGCAAGCCCTTGATAAACTCTGCATCATTTTTCTGTTTAGTTTTGATAATGACATTTTTGTTTGTTAAGCCCATCTTGGTTGCTATCTTTTTTAAAGCATCTAAACTGAAGTCCTTGCTTTGATGGCTGCCCACTAAGAAGATCTTTTCACTGTGCTGTGTATTGGTCAGTAGCCTGCAATCCAAATCCAAATTGTCAAAGAAGACGAAGACCGCAGCAGATGTCTGACACAAAAAGGAATATTCTGTTTCAAATGAAACAATGTCCCCACGAAGGTTTGCTACTGCCACTGGCTCATTGAACACATCAATGTTTTTGTTTCCACAAGGAAGGTACCAAGTAATTTCAGCCATTCCATTGGAAATTCTCCTTGAACTGTCTCCACACTCCATTTCACGGTGAACAAATGTGTCATGGTACTGCTGAGAATTGCTCAGAACCTTATTTAGCATCTCTGATTTGGACAAGGAGCATTCACCCAATCTCACAAACGATATCATTGGGATTTTAGACAGAACAATTTGTTCTTCAATAAAGCCCTTAGATTCAGAAAGTGACTGAGGTCTGTACTTTTTGACAATGTCTCTCATTGCCCAAAGCATGAGTGTGGACTGTTTTGTGTCACAGTTTGGAAGCAGAAGAGGCACAGAAAACTGACACATTGACATTTTGAGTGCCATTTCCTGCTGTACAAAACCATCTGAACACAGAAAGAGAGCAGTGACAATGTCAAGTGGGTTCAGTGTGTCATCAATGGTTAGCCCATCAAGCAAATGATCAAGATTTAACCCTATATCCTCTGATGCAGCATCACAGTTTGAGTCACCTACTGATGTACATTTTACATTCCTAGCTGTCACATTAACCATCATCAGTTTCTTCAGAAAATACCAGGCAAGATCTGATTTACACTTGGGTGGTTCATCAGTGATGGCCTTCTCGTCAATCTGAAGGACTTTGCTGAGGGATAGCTTCTCTTTGTAGTGCTGCTCCAAACCCAGGTCCCTCAAAAGGCTCTCCAGTTTTGCCACTGTGGATATAAAGATTACATGTTTTAATATTCTAAAACATGGATTCAAGGTTGAGGAGGAGCATAAATTATAAATGAGCAATAACATTAAAAAATTTGCACAACCTATGCATCCACACCCAAACCAATGTGCTTTGATAACTCTGTACACTATACTTTGCACACTAACACTTGAAATTTGTTGTCAGTGTTGGAGTCTGCATTGTGCTGGTAACCAGCCTGCTGACAATCGCTAGCTGCATGTGACCTAACAGTAGCTAGTGTTGCACACTGTTGCAGCTGCACAGGAAAAGCAGTGGGGCACTCAGGAACTCAACAGTGAAAATTATGATTTATGCAGAAAATCCAACCTGAAGCCTCTACACAGAGATGGCAGCTGTTATGGATGTGGGCAAAGGAGGACCATCAGTAGCATAAAGTTGTGTTAGACAACATTTGGCTCAAAATGCAAAGCCAACAAACTTCACAAAGCACACAAGCATGCACAATCATCCTAAGTGCACCTTTAAAGCAGCATATGACTATTACTAATTTTTCTTCAAATTTGTAAAACCTGACTTATAGCTTCCTTATCACTAATCCATAAATTTTTCCATGCTGACGCACTTGAATCACTTCCTTCACGGTGAATAACTTTAAAGTGTACTCCATCACAAGCCGTCTGTTTACATACCAAACCGAAACCAAACAGTCACTCAGGCCTTTTGAGAATTCAACACAACCACAGCAGCAAAAAGCAATGAAGCCGCTTCCATGTTTGTTGCTGCTGCAGCCATACTGCGGCTGCATAGAATTCCGAAAAGGCCCGAGTGACTGTTTGGTTTCGGTTTGGTATGTAAACAAACAGACGGCTTGTGATGGAGTACACTTCAAAGTTGTTCACCATGAAGGAAGTGATTCAGGTGCATTAGCAAGAAAAGACTTATGGATTAGTGATAGGGAGGCTATAACTTGGGTTTCACTAATTTGAAGAAAAATTTGTGATTTAAGTCAAATGCTGCTTTAAGTAAATTTTGGCAGGAAATATATTAGGGCCTGTATTCCAAAACAGAATATTAACAGGTGTATACTTGAAAAATTAGATACTTTGGTCTTTAATGTAGCCATATGTCCCCAATAACTAAATCCAGTTAACTATATCTTGTATTGTATCAAACTCATGACCTAAAAGGGAAATCTATAATCTCAGGGTTCAAATGTACAGAATATGTCAAGAATTGCTATAGCTACAGAGGTAGAGGTAGTATCTCTGAATAGTCCCACTAGAATCCAGACAAAGGCAATGTCTCGTTCACAGTGTAAAATGTCAGATGCCATAGCAATCTGTCTCATTACCTTTGTACATTAGAGAATGTCAACCAAACAGATCTCTTAACAGTCAAAAGATGGTTGGAGCTGGACTGAGAAATAGGAAATTTTAAAGTAAACCACTGCAAGAAAATAATAATACTAATGACAACAATGATTGAACTCTTCACACATTTGCAGCCTGTATTGTTTTCATGAGTAATACTTTAAGTCTCACCTTTCCCACTTTCACCAGCCGGTTTATTGTCCATACTGAAGTCAGACTTTAGGTTTGACGTCATCTCCTCTCTTACCGCATGGTGAAGATCAGCAAGTGAATCGTTTTCACCGGTGTCCTTGAGGAATGGGAAAAATATGCATAGTAAGTGTCATAAAGTGGTGATCACGTTAGGCGATGTGACAGTATTGTCCTAATGTTATTTTTTATGTTCTGTATGTTTCTTACCTCCACTGTAAGTAGACTATCTGTTATCGGATGATTGGTCCAGATTATTGAAACAGCTTCATACTTAAAAAGAAAAATAGATAAGGCTTTATCCTCCATGTAGGCTATTGTAAAATTCATGTTAACTAAAAAAAAAACAAAACATGTATTCTGACTTCATTATGGCTCAAAAGGAAAAAGGAATATAATTTATACAATATTCAGGACACAGGGAGTAAGAAAACAACAGCTGTCAGTTTATGGAGTAAGTATGTCTGTGCTGCCGGCCCTAGGTTTTGGGTTTTTTTTTCTCTCTAAATTTTAGATTTTCTGAAATTCATTATAAAAAAAAAAAAAATTCCTCATTACCATGGGAAAAGACAGCTGAACAACAATCTTTTGGAAATTTATTTGGCATACAGAATATGTATGTCATCAGCATGTAGCCTTCTTTACTCACTACATTTTACTGATGTTGCAAAAGTTGTGTAATATTACTATGTAGAATCAAATACATTCATTATCATGGTATCATGCAATGTCACAACACCTGTCTCTCTCATTTTTTGGGATACATAACATTGTTGAAATTAGACCTGACCAACTGAAGCAAGCCCCTGAGTCTTAGAGTAACATAGTTCCTACCTGCTATTGTTTGTGGTGGGTCAGATATGAGTGCAGCAATATTTGAGCAATACACAGGCTATGGTACTAGCCTATGTGTTGCTGGGACCAGTTGTACAATACTGTTTTTACTATCCACAACCCTAGGAAACTTAATAACCTTATAACTTCAGCCAAGAAATCAGGGTTATATTAAATACACATTCATATTTAATGTATGTGTATTTGTACTTGTACTCATTTGACCCATGTGTATCCAACCAAAATTACAATGTAAGTGCTTGTATGATAGACACTAATCCTGAAATCATGTTTATTCTCTTTTTCTTGCTAAAACCCAGACACCCAAACAATAAGAATAATCCTAAACATTCAGCCATTGAAAGCAATAAATGATGGAAGTAGAAATGGTACAACTGTATGCCCATCTGTCTGAACTAGGACTGCAACTAACGAAAAGTTTAATAACCGAATAATCTGTAGGTTATTTTAATAACTAGTCAATTCATTGGACAAACACAAAAGACTCTATTCTCAAATATCTGTATGTGGCCCAAAGCAATATAGGCTGAAGACAAGTCACTAATGATTACATCCCCGCAATGGATTTGGATATAGTTAGCAAGCACTAGCCCGCTACCTACACTTGTTATGGTTAGACACTAGCAAGCTATAGTTGTCAAAAGGGATCGACCGATTATCTGCGCCGATATTTGGCATTTTGACACACATCTGCATTTTTTTTATTTTGGCTCTGATGCACCTGTGCCTCTCTCAGTCTGAGGAAGTGAAACTTAACACTCATTTACCTTTTCCCTTCTTCCTCAATCTTTGCAAACATACTGATGCAGGACAAGTTTAGATGAGTGATTTGAATCAAATGCGAAGGTGTGTGTGTGTGTGTGTGTGGGGGGGCGCAGTTCAGCAGGAGCAAGGGGGAGTTTGTCGGCCCTGAAAAAAACATATTGGTTGATCTCTAGTCTTCAACCAGCTCTGATGCGATTGCAGCACTAGTCTGAACTAATAATTTCCTCATCAGAATAGCCAGATATCTTTTTTGGTCTTTCCTCAAACATTTATATCAAATGATATTTTTAATTTGCCAAGTAAATTTAAGAATGACCACACGAAGGGTAGTAAATGAATGAATCACTTTATGCTTATCTTGCACAGGTTTAATATTTTATTACGCTCATATTGATTTAGGATTTATATTGACAACTAGGAAACAACAGAAAAAGTCTATCTCTCTCTTTCTCTCTGTCTGTCTGGCTGAGCAGTAAAGGCATCAAAGGTAGTATAAAACTGAACTCCGTCAGAGGCAATTCAAGGTTTTTACCTTTCTGGTTAATTTCAATTCATCTTCAGCAAACTCTTGCCCAAACTCCATCCATCCTTACCCAACCAACAACACCACCAAAGGCCACTGTGAGGTATTTATACCAATGCTCCCACAAGTAGCGGGAGATGTACCAACTGGAACAGGGGGGGCAATTTAAACACACAGGCCATAAAACTGTGGAAATACCAGATCAAAACCCCATATTTATCCTATACATAACTTTACACACACACATATATATATATATATATATATATATATATATATATATATATGTGTATATATATATATGTGTGTATATATATATATATATATATATATATATATATATATATATATATATATATATATATATATATATATATATATATACACACACACAATATCACTACACAACAATAAAATCCCATACCCTAATGCATACATGTATGTATAATGTATATAAACCAACACCCAACACCCCCGCTGAAACTCAGTTGTGTACGCACCACGGCTGGACAGGAATCCCCCATCATCATCATACCGACCCACAAGTTTATACTTTTTTAAATGACTTGATTTTTTTTTTTTTTTCTTTTCCTTAACTAAAATGTGTGTGTGTTTTCCTTCCCTCTTATGTCCACATCGGTCACACCCGCTGTCTCCTGACCCCATTGTCTCAAAAACAAACTGCAATAATTAACCCGAGCAGGACATGGTAATGGCGGCTCTTCGTTGCCCTCTCTGTCTCCCTGTTTCTCTAATATTAACTCTGTCTCTCTCTCTCTCTCTCTCTCTCTCTCTGATAAAGTTTGTAAACCACACCCTGATCCATTACACAATTGAAAAATAAACCTCACTTAAACCTTAAGCAGCAATAGCGAGATGCATTTCTTAGTTTTTCTGACAAAAAAAATGACCATAGGCTGATCATTAAAATTCACCTATATTGGTGTATTGTTCTGCCAATACTGCACACAGATGAGAGGATGAAATAACAGCAGCCTACCTTTGTAAAGAAGGCACAACTTCAGTCTTACATTCAAGACTTTTTAAACAGTGCAGCAGTCAGGAGCAGGGTTAGTCCCCTCTGTGTACTACTCCCTCTCGTTTTATAGTGGGGCTATACTTTCACTTTCATCTTTCATAAAACCATGTGGTTTCCCAAAAGATGTTGCTCAAAGTAGTGATGGGACTTTTGGCTCTTTGAAGGGAGCCGTTCAATCAGGAGCCGTTCACTGAAAAGAGCCGTTCAAAAGACTGGCTCTTTTATGTTTTTTGCATTATTTTGAAACTAAGCTACATGTGATGATTGACATTACATTTAAAAGGTGTTTAATTGGCGCGGTAGTAAATATTATCTTCCCATAAAAAAGAATAGTTTGTTAAAACGTGTGGGCTAAATACATGACATGAGAGGTGACATTAGGAAAATGCTGGAATTTGACAAAAAAAACATCACGATACATTATGTGGACTGGTCCGTATAGCCTAAAAATGAAGAAGAAAATAAAACATTTTCTTATGAAATAACATTTTATTCTCATCAAAACAAGAACAATAAATGTGTGTAAACATACGGAAAAAATTGCACAAAACACAACAGTGATTAATCACTGCAATTACAGTACTTAAATACCTAAAAAACTGTAGTGCAAGTAAAATACTTCAAGTAACATTGCAAAATACCTGATATCTCTAATGTAAATATCAAAATGATACCACATCAGGAGTTCTCTCATTTCTACACTGTATATAAAGATAAGGGATTGTAGAAAAATAAATAATATAAATAATCTTTTACATCTTTTGAACATTATAAAAAGCTGTATGTATGACATACATACCGGTTTCGACCAGTATTCCAGCTCCGCCTCCTCAAGTACGCTCACCTCACGCTTCAAACTTGTTTTTTGCTAACTTCTTGCCACGAGACATGCACAGTGCAGGAGCACTCTTTTTTTTCTGCTCGAACATTCTCCTTCTGCCCAATGCCTCCCCAGTGACGCTAAAATTGACAGGCAATCGGACACTCCCTCCATAAAAAAATAAAAATGAACGGCTCTTTACAAAGACTCGGTTCCCATTGTTCATTTCAAAGAGCCGTTCAAAAGATTCGATTCGCTCGTGAACGTCACATCACTAGCTCAAAGTCAAAGAGCTGCCACCATCACAGGTTTGGACATTGTTGCTTTGTCTTTCATTTTTCAGAGTGGGTTGATGTGGGTTTGAGAAACTGTTGATTTGAAAATGCCATAATGTTGTTTATGCCACATTTTTCACATTCTGCCATGAAATTACTGGATCAAATTATAAAACTAAACTTCATGGAACCAAGAATAAAACAGTTAATTTCTTATTTTTTGTGGGGGAAAAGGAGATGAACTTAGAGGTTAAAAAAAAAGAACACATTATGGCTGTGGAAAATGCAAAGAGAACACATTTGGTTTTTTTTTTATCAAGGTCTTTTTATTAAGATTTTGAAAAATATAAATACATTTACATTTACAATACAAACTCCCATCCCGAAACATTAAAAATTCCGGAGGAAAAACAAAAAAAAAGATACATCCACAAAGTTAGAGAGAAACATACAAACACTTACACAAACACATATTACATATTGTGACGGCCCCTGCTTAGGTGGCTGAGTCTGGGTATGTGCTTGGCTGGGACGTCATTCTGTGTTGTCTTCCGAGGTGATCAGCTGATGCATCACAGTGATTGAGAGCACCTGGGCCCGGTGTTCCTGATGACCATAAAGTGCCAGATCCGGCATGGCGTGTGCTGCTCTCCCTTTCTCTCTCTCCCCTCTACCGGCACCTTTTGTTTGCTTTACCTTTTGTTTCCTTCAGCCACACACCCATACACTTATACAATCCACACATCCACATGCACGCTACTGATATTACTGACTTACACACCTCATATTTATTTGTATATTTTGATTATCTTGCTTTATACTTTAATAAATATTTTGGATTACTTTAGCACTGTGTATTTCTCCCATCTTTTTGTCATGGCCTAGAGCTGGGTTATGACAATATACACACTTGTGTACTACACTCTACAAATTAATCTCATCCATGTTTATAGTTTCAAAGCGAGCTAAGAAAGGTTGCCAGGCATCAGAGAACTTCAGCACTGACCCTTTAACCGTATAGCAAATCTTTTCCAGTTGGACATACAGTGGATATAAAAAGTCTACACACTCTTGTTAAAATGCCATGTTTTTGTGATTAAAAAGATTAGACCAAGATAAATAATTTCAAAACTTTTTCCACTATTAATGTAACCTATAACCTCCTCAAATCAATTGAAAAACAAATTGAAATCTTTTAGGGAGGGGAAGTAAAAATAAACAACAGAGATAACGTGGTTGCACAAATGTGCACACCCTCTTATAACTGGGCATGTGGCTGTGTTCAGAATTAAGCAATCACATTTAAACTCATGTTAAATGGTAGTCAGTACACACCTGCCATCATTTTAAGTGCCTCTGATTAACTATCTGAATGTACTTTTCAGGCTGTGATGTTTATATTTAAGCTTCAGGGTTAATTGAGATTAAAGTGTAAAATGCTATTTTAATTTCAAATAATTTTAATTTCAATTTATTGCTCCTGTACAAAGGTAAATAAGTTTTCATCTTTATTATATTTTTAATCTTACAAAATCTTTATCTGATTTAAATTTGAACTAAACATATTGTTAAAGTGAAGTGTTTTCTTTTAACTTACCAACCTATTCCTGAACTTATACCCAATAAAAAGGCATTGTAAGTGCTAGCTGCTGTTTAATTTGTTCAAATTCCTCCTCCATAGAAAAAGTGGGCTGAATTGGGTATGAAACTCCCGGGCTGAAAAAGGGGCCCACCCTGCCCCTGCCTCTTTCACCCAGAGACCATACACAGGTGGCTTTTGTTACTTCCATTTTAGCAATATCATCCTTCTAGCTATGAAAGTACAGAAAGCTATCATGATGGCTTGTGGTGTAGTCAGGCTGATGTCTCTTGGGGTCACTCTAAATAGGACCATAAAGGGACATGGCTTATAAGAAGTGTTACAGGATGTAGTCAAATTATCAAAAAATAGCTTCCCAAAACCTGTTCAGTTTTGGACATGTCCAGAACATATGCACCAGGGTAGCACGTCCTTGTCGACATCTGTCACATGTTGGGTCAAAGTCCATCTTAACTTTACACGTTCTTATTTTCGTCAAATGAAGACAATGTACAATTTTGAATTGAGTTACAACATGTCTAAGAGATATAAAAGACAAATATATTCTGTTGATTATTTTTGACCAAACACATTTAACATTTTCTGTTCTCAATTTCATTTAATTTCTAAATACACAATCAATCAGTCAATCAATCAATCACTACACCAACTCCTGATATTCAAGAGTTGAACTAGAATTACAACTAGTATTAGAACCAAAGCTATAATTAGAATTAGTCTTGGACTTAGAACTAGATCTAAAACTAGACCTAGAACTGGTCACACTAAGAACATCATCCTGGTGCCCAGTAGTTTACATTTATAAAGGGCTATTATGTAAAAATGTAAATAATCAATCAATTTAATCCATGATATTTTATTAACCAATAACATTTTAATATTGATAATAACACAGACAAATGAATAATATATGACTTATCATTCATCTTTTATATAATATGCTTTGTAATGTGCTTCTATCTTCAATGGAAACTAAGACCTTTCCAGCATATAACTCTATCCCATGACATATCATTAGAAGCCCAGGATGTCCTATTTACAATACAGCAGGAAATGCCAGAGTCGCTCCATACAAACAAAATTTCCACTACAGAGGACAGAAATCCATGGGCTTGGTTTACTGTGGTGTACTTTATTAATAGTGGCCTTTTATTCACACAAACACATTTATTAAAATCACATAATCATACTATGTGCTTGATAAAGTACAGCTACTCATTTTGAACAGGTCAAAGTGATAAATCTCTTTTATTAAACATATAAGTCTATTGTAGCTGTATTACACATTTATTTTAGTTATGGATGTCTGATTGGTTTTCTACCAGCATGTTTCTGCCCATCTTCGAAAACACAGAGATGAAGTGAGACACATGCATGCTTTCTGTTTCCTGTGGCAGGAAACAGGAAAAGACCAGACTGTTTGCTTGTGACTTTCACAACCAGACAGTGAGCTTACTTAAGTCTACTTATCAAATATGTTTAGGAGGCATTAGATTTATTAACCCACTATATTTTTCATCATTAAAAGTCATTTTTATGTGTTGAAGGGAGATTCCACTTTACTGTGGTAGTTATATTAATACAGTTGCATTGTTTGGCCAGGAGAGAGTGTTGTAGGTAGAACCTATAACCTGCATATCATACCATCATCTTATGGTTTCACTCATCACATGCAAGATTTAATATTTTGATCTGCAAATGTCAAAACTGTACCAGTAATTTAAAGTGGATTAAATGGAACTTCACTGTAATAATGCTTTTGAGTTTAGGGAATAAAGAGCTGGGATTATCACTGAAATCCCCTAAATACATTAAGTTTTCAAAGGTTTAAAATTAATAGTGGAATGATACATAACATGTTCACTAAGGTTAATCTTTGTTGGTTTTAAATCTTACGGATGTTCTACAATCCAGAGAAAAGCCCTGAAAACCTGGTGCTTTCCTCATTCTCAAGGTAAAATCTAAGGCAGTGGTTCCCAACCTTTTTTGGTCTGTGACCCCATTATAACATCACAAATTTCTGGTGACCCCAGACATTCAAAACTGGGAAATTTGTTTGCTAAAATTAATTTGTTTTTGATCATGTAATAGTTTGCTGTACTATGTTGCAAATAAACATTAATTTTAGACTACATTTAGTCTGTATAACATATATTATTATGGATGGAGGCAGAAAAGCCAGGTGTAGATTACTGCACAAAGTGAGAATTTGATTTTCCTTGGTCAGGATATGTACAGTCAGTCCAGCTTGGATTTACAAGGCTGACAATTAATACTGAACAAACAAGAACTCAAACTATGAATTATGAAAGAACTGCAGCACAATGAACATTTGAAAGATAAATAGTACCACAGTGCTTCAGTTTCAGCTTCACAGTTTGACATTTATATATTGTGATTGTCTCTCTGAACTCACCATATATATATATATATATATATATATATATATATATATATATATATATATATATATATATATATATATATATATATATATATATATGTATATATATATATATATATATAATTAGTAATTTTATTAGTTTATTTATTTTTTTCAATCACTAGAAATTTCAGGCGACCCCATTTGAATTCCAGGTGATCCTACATGGGGTCCCGACCCCAAGGTTGAAAAACACTGACGTAAGGGAACGCAACAGCAGTAGATGGCGCCAAAGACATGGTGGCTGAATAACATTAGATATTTTCTGTCTGAAAGACCTCTTTATTTTTTTTTATATAAACCAGCACTGGATGCAACAAGAATATTCTTGTCATTCTCTAGTTTTGGAAAATCCTTTAATTAGTGATCATTGCATAGTATAAACCCCCAAAAGTGTATTGAAAATTTTTTATGAGATGATGAAACAGAAGTGGTGTATGAAATTAGACACTGTAACTTCGTCTTTTCTCTTTTTATTGATTATACCAGTTTTATATCATGTGAAACACCTTAAGTAGTCTGTACACTTTATGAAATAGGTACCAGCAGTTGACTAACAAATCACAAAAATCACAAATATCCGTAAACTTGATCCCGATTTGACACAAATATCTTCAAAATGTGCCTTTTCATCCAAATAATTGCTGAAAGGATTTATTTTATTTTATTTTATTTTATTTTATTTTATTTTATTTTATTTTATTTTATTTTATTTTGTTTTGTTTTGTTTTGTTTTGTATGTGTATGTGCATGTATTTATTGTACGTTACAACTTCCGGGTCGTGGCACATACATTTCCGGTGCAAATCGAGTACGGCAGTAGGATGAAGAATGAAACCAACACGTTAAAATAGATACAATTTTACTTTTATCCCTTTGAAGGTAAGTGTTCCCCTTCTATTGATGGACTACCCAGAGTATTAATAATTGCTATAAATTAATTGGTCAACATGCTAACTGACTGATGCTTATGCTGCTGTAGCTAATGTTAGACTGTTGGCTCCAGTCAGCATGTTACAGTCGAGCATTTAGCTAAATGTCTATATTATTATTATTATTATGTCTATATATATATATATATGTTGTTTCTTTGTAATGAAAAATGTTTTGCATTTATTTTATCACGTGTAACTGTAAATTGCGTGCCATTTAACAGTACTTTTAAATGTTATTCGAGCAAACGGAAGGCTATGAAATGAACGCTGTGGACTGTATGTGTAGAAGAGCTGAACATGTCTTGCATTGAAATTTGGTCCTACTACAGTAAGAGAGGCATAGCTGGAAATAATGATAGTAACATTAATTTGTTGTCCTGCTTTTACGCATGCTGCCTCACTGACACTGAACAAACTGTAACTGTAGATATTTTACCCATTATCATATCTGCATTTTATCTAGGTGTATCAGGTCCAGGTTCACACTTTGTACAAATTCAATGGAACTGAACCAGTATTTTGGTAGTTTGGATGTACTGTTATTTGGAGTGGCTGGTTTGATTAGCCAAAATGTTGTAGAAGCAACATTAATAATGTCATTACCTACACCTGTAATTCCTCCGTCATTACTGTAAAATCTGAACTCCTGTCTGTTAACTTATGTCTCCAGCCTCATCATCTGACCCCAGCTTCTTCCTAACAGACGCTGACATGACAGAGCCACGCAACCCAGGGGTGTCCTCCATGTCCCAGACACCGTCAGATGTCACTCCCCCAGCTGTAGAGATGGATCCTGTGGAGTACACCCTGAGGAAGAGGCTTCCCCGTAAACTGCCAAAAAGACGTAATGATGTCTACGTCAACATGAAAACTGATTTCCGTGCTCAGCTGGCCCGCTGTCAGAAGCTGCTGGAAGGTGGGGGACACAGGGAAATCTGTGTCCACGGGTTGGGCCTGGCCATCAATAGGGCTATTAACATTGCCCTGCAGTTACAGGCCAGTAGCCAGGGAGCACTGCAGCTGGCAGCTAACACCTCCACAGTCGAGCTTGTGGATGACCTGGAGCCTGAGGATCCCGATGAGGCTGGGGAGCCCATGACACGTACTCGTAACAACTCTGCGATTCATATAAAAGTTTTCTACCCGGACCCTCAGTGACCCTATCAGAGGTCTGCTCAGTTTGGGCTACACACTCTCCACCCATCCTTAAATCCATAATTTTTCATTCCCTTCCAAACAGATGACTTTTCTTGAGGGGCTGTGTTTGTGCAGACCTGACTTTCTGAGGACTACAGTGTGGACCAGACTGTTGTGTTGATTGATGTCTATGGGTGCGTTCCCATCCAAATGTATGCAAGTTTTAGCAGAAGTTTAAAAAAAAAAAAAACCTGAATAGTTAAAGGCTAATTTACGCACTTTTCCATACACTCTTATCAGGCGAATATTTACAGTTGGTTAATTATCCTCATTGTCATCTTCATGATTTAATGCAGTGCCAGTAAAGTGTAGTATTTCATATACTACACTTTGATAATAACATACTGCCTTAGCTGTTTTTTGAGGAGCTCTTACTACGAGATATTTGAAATTCTTAAGTTGGCTGACTGCTTCAGACCCCCAAACCACCTGTTTGGATCAAATAGCATTTGTCAGAGCCTTTGTTTACTACTTCTTTCCCCAGCTTTACAGTCCTTATGTGACTCCTGCAATCTCCTTATTAGTCTATACATGCAGACACAATATTATACATAGTTTCTATAGCTCTGATTTGCCTCTATTGCAACAATGTTTCCACCTTTCCCATCAATGAAAACTTTTTTTTTTTGTATTCCTTTTCATGTTCAAATTTTTTGACATTTTCACTTTTTCATGCACCAATTGAAAATGCAAACAGCTAGATGGAAACGCACTATGTCAGTGTTGAAATATTCAGATTTTCACTGCCTTACATCATGTGTTAGTGAAATTGTTGTTCTCCCAGGCTGTGTTTTTCTGTTTTAGTTTGCATGTCAATAAGCATCAGTGTTGTTTGCCTTTTTGTCAAAGTTAATACTAGATAGACAAGGCTGTGCCAAATATGTGTCTTTAATTTTTAGACTAAAGAGCTTGTGAAAGTATTTACAGTTGCATGTCCATATGTTTTTGAAGATACAAATAACTATAAATTTATAATTGAAGCATGTTTGTTACTGTAATTGTCCACTAGATGTCAGTAGTTAGACATACATAGACATGTCAGGATGGCGCCGCTCCTTAACCTGTCTTTCACTGAACCATGTGACAACAATATATTCTCCAATATTGTTAGGGGAATTGGTTCAGCTTAAGGTCAGACAGAATCTAGTTTACAAAGATTGAGGCATTTGCGTGTATAAGTTATGTTTAATTTGTATTTAATGAAGGAAAGCATTCTGTAGGACGTTCTGTTTGATTTGTTAAAAACAAGCTTGTTGGAGTGTATAGAGCCTGATGAGGATGTGACTTCTAAATGGAACTCAGGCTGTTAGAGTTTGCAGTAGCAGCTTGTATTCAGCTTGCCTGATAACTCCATTGACCTGAATAAGACAAAAATAACAAATGAAACAGACAAACTTCCTCTTGTTGTGTTTCAGTCTATCCTTATTTTTTTATCCAAGAATAATATGTTGTTTTTAAATAGAAATTCTACAGTGGACAAAACATCATGATGCAAAAAACAGGAAAAAAAACATGTACAAACATCCTTAAAAACACTTGCATGAGATATAAAAAAAAAAAATACGGAAAAAAACAAGGAAGACCAGTTAACTAGTTATAATGCAAATAACTGAGCTTTTTCTTGAACGCATCAAGTTCCCAGGACTGACTGATTGCCTTCTGGCGGTGTCACGATGAACAATAGAGGGAGGGGGGAGACGGCGTTAACGTCAGATGCTGGAAAACTATTTGCAAATATGGCCTCACAGGATATTCACTGTAAAGGCCATCAGCATTTTTCCAGTCAGTCTGATTATCAGTCTGGTTGAGTGTTAGTTTGGCGGTGACATGACAAAACAACTTCACATTTCCCATGTAACCCTCCATTACCCTCCTCACTCATACCCCTTCGTAAACTGAAACTGAACCACTGCATCAACTTCATAGTCATACGTACATTCAATCTTTTTTAAAAGGAAAACAGCAGCATGCCATTACAAATGATGACAATAAATAACAGCTCTTTGTTGCCTTGTTCTCGTGTATGTCACATGAGAGGAAGGCAAGGATAATCCTAAAGATACAAGACTATAAAAAAATACCAGACTGGAGCTAGAAATTTGTATAAATATTAATTAACATTTTTAAAAATATATTCACACATTCAGTAAGAAAAACTAAGAGTAATGTGTCTAAGAGGCATGGCTGAAACACTAAAGGCACATTGAGAAAGGCCTTATTTTTTGAGTATGACAAAAGGATGCCCTGTTGCAACCACACAGTCCTCTAGTTTCCAGGTGCAATCAGTATTTTCTGGGTGTTTCACTCTACAATTTATTCTAGAAAGGTGAGTGTAGGGGTCAAATTCCCTGGAAACAGTCGCATGAACACACCACACACACAGTCACAACTGAAATCATAGCTCACAGTCACAAAGTACATCCACAAAAGTGCAAGAGAGTGCCAGTAGAACAGCTTTTGGAGCAGTGTTTCCCAAAGGCTTTGTTTTGGTCCGTGTGTCCTTCATCGTATTCATATTTGCATTCAAAGGTGCAAACGTCTCCTGTCCGTTCAAAGCCCACATGGGACCGTACTCTTGTCTCAGCTTCCTCTATATATGCGGTGATGGCTGCATTTTCCTCACTTTACACACCGCTTTTACCAGCCAACAAGCAGGTAGACGGTGTTAAGTCCCCCCTCTTGCCACAGGAAACACAGATCAGCTTCGCCTGGAGAAGGGAGATGAGCTGATCAGCTGACATCTTGCTGACAAGCCTGTGCATCCATAAGAAGGAGGCGCACTTTGCCCCTCAGGAAGTTGACATGGACTTGAAGCAGTTCTGTTGCAGTGGACACCCTCCATGTTCCTTCAACATCCGCAGCACTAGCTGGAGGGGTATATTCCTGAAAAAGAAAAGAAACAACATATTCATATCTTAAAGAAGAATCCATCTTATTAGCTATGTCTGAAGAAGTAAGTTATCTGCAGAAATCTGTTTGACCTCAGTCTGTTTTTCTTAATCTGATCTGAGAAATTAATAGTAGTATTTGGATCCTGTCTCCGTATTATTTCGGATGAACTTGATTTCCAATAACTAATCAAGACTGAGTACACATGTTTACAATTTATTAATAAAAACTCAGAACACAAGCTGCTCATTAAGCAATTTTCTTTCCTTTAAGTCTCTTGTTAGACCTGAATCAAAGCGACATGGTAACTTAGCCTTAGACAGAGCGCTAAAATGCCCACAGACTGGTTACAGAAAGGCTTATTTTGTACCTCCAAAGAGTGTCCCATGACATCCCAGTTAGAGAAAGCACTGTTGAATTCCAAGAACCTTTCTCATGTCCGATAAATAAGTTCAAACTCATATCTGACAGATGGCCTGAATCTTACTAGTTGTGACTGTAAGTAATATATACAATAATCGGACAATCCCATGAACATTTTTGATTGATAATTGCATAAAATAGCCAAACATTGTACGTGAATCTCCCAGTATATCCCTGCATACAGACCTGTGTTTTCAATGTCCATCATTCTGCTGAAACTCACCTGGATGTTGAGGCTGCGCAGCACACCACTGATGCTGAGCAGGTTTCTGATGGAGGTGTCTATGTGACTATGCAGTGCTGTGTTGGTAACTGAGGTTCGTAGCAGATTCAAGGCCTGTTGTAAAAGCCATAAACCAGACTGCACCTCGTCAGCTTGCTGTGATGACTTGCAAAAAATGAAGAAAGCAAAAATATGAGCCACATCATAGAATCATGTAAAATGATACAAATTCTAAGTTTGTATTTGTGATTAAAATGTTTCACAAGATGCTAGCACATACATTGTATACATAATCTGCAACTACTTACATTTTGCTTTTCCCACACATCAAAGTCGACTCTGGTTTGGGGAACAGTGGCAGACTCTGAAAGACTACATCCTTCTCTACATGCTTTCTAAAGGATTTGAGAGATTCATATCAGTATATTTAAGATATTTTTGTATAGGTTCACAAATGTTATGCACAACTCTAGCACAAATCCTTCTTTCATACCGACATGCAGTGAATCACAGACTATGCCTCTCACCATAGCGACTTCTGCGTCTCGTGCCTCCTTAATGAAATGGTCCAGGACCCTCAGGTCACAGATAGGCCTCAGTGGGGACGGTAGGACTGGCAGGGTCCACTCCAACACTATCAGCAGCAGGGCAAGCAGTCCTGCCATCACAGATAGAAATAAAAAACTCAAGTCTCCTGCCAACATCAAAACAGGATGAAAACAAGTTGAGTAATGTACTAACAACTCGGCCTTATGTTTTGTCTCCCTTTTCCTGGGAATGTTTTGTCTATGAAACGAAAGTTTGCACCAGTATTAAATGTTTTTTTGTTGTTGTTGTTTTTTTTTTTTTTGGGGGGGGGGGGGGGGGTTGGTATGCATATTATTGTTGCATGTGTAAGAGACCCCTAAAGAGTGGCAGTTAAGAGTAAAACTGAGTCTTTGTCTTTTTATCATATGAATAAAGAATAATGTCTTTTTTTTCTAAGTGTTTGTTTTATCCTCTTCAATTGAATAATACATGTAATTTTTAGTCATGTACATTACTTTATATTTACAAATGATCTAACATTACAGTTGGGATTCCACAGTAGAGGATATGTTTTGAAATGAACTCAGTTTCCCAGGATCCTTCACACTCATGTGTAACACCTGGCCCACAAATCAAACCCCACCTATGATTGGTCACCATGTGGTCTAGGACCAGAGTTAATCAGGTCATATAAAAATCCACTACAGGGGACCATTCTTTCTCTGTTGGACATCTCTCTTTACATTTTTCTACCATCTGCAGAAGAAACACCTTGAGGCTTCCCATTGTTGCAGCCGAGCCTGACAGCATATGCCCTTGTGACCCTTCCGAGGCCCCCACTTTTGTCGTTGGCAGTGACATGAGTGCCTGCCTGAGACTAACCAACAGCAAAGTTTCCTAAATCTCGTGCCAGTGGCTACAACACAGAGTTTACCATCTGAACCTACAAGCAACAGGAGCCACAGAATGGGATTAACATCAACCAGCTAACTTTACAAAGAGGACAAAGACCAGCCACGGACCTCAGCAGCACAAATGACATTGAAACCCTCCAGCTCACTGGACTCAAAGCAGTAAGCCACAAACTGCAACTCTTTATCCATACACCTGTTTTTGTTAACTGGTGTAGATAGCATAGCACGGCTAAGAACAAACTCTGTTAGAAGTTACCAATGTTTTTGTGTTGACCTGATTTGTTTGGTTTAAGTTAGTGTTGGCACCTTCACCACACAAACTGGCCTTCAACCTAAACACAGACAAAGGAAATTCAAAGTTCATCTTTTGTAGTTTTCAAAGTACAACTGGGCTTGGATTTTGAATTGGACTGATTTTGTCCAGTTCTTAAAAACCAGTCCCCTTGAACTTTGAAAACTACTAAGGATGAACAATGACTTGGACAAATGAAAACTTACTCAGAAACTCGGAGAGAAACTCATTCTGATTCTCCATTCTTTCCACCTCATCACCACCTGCTTTGTTCTTTTTACATTATTTGGTGTAGTTTCAGATGAAATATTCTTTAAAATACATCCAATGGTCTGTTTTTGTTGTACAAAAGTAAATATTGCCAGCGTCTATGCTGCAGAACTCTGAATCCTTCAACAGTTATTAACTATTGATAGAGACTTTGGTTGTGATTATTAAATTATTATTACATTTAAATTAAATAAAGTTAAATTTATTGTTATTAAATTATTATTCACTTTATTGTTAGCATGCATTTGAAGGTTCATCCCCTCGCTTCCATTGAAAGTGCTCAGGGACCAACTTCAGATATCCATCAGCACAATGGTCAAGGGCACTGATAAAATGAATTAACCTAAAAGGAATTACCTATATGTACCAGGAAAACCATCAAAAGAAGAAAACAGCCTCTGAGAAAGGCTCTAGTGTGAATGAGAATCTAACCCTGAACTGTGGGGCAGAAGTGCTAATACTTTCTATACCTAATGAGACTGAATCAGTGAATTGTCTCTCTTTCAAGGTGGATTTAATGTAAATTAAATCCTATTATTTAATATAATTATCAACTATTTCTGATTGCCAAATATTGATGAATATAGCACTTACATCCAAACCGTTATCTAATGCAGCAGACTGCTCAGTAGGGAAATATGGAAGCAAATGCAGAGGAGAGGAAATATTTTACGATGCATTTTCCACTTCATCAGAATTACACAGTCAAAATTGTTCAGAGATGATCCACAATAGATCGGAACCATGATCTGATCCAACCTTTATGAAGGCCATCTCCAGCAGTCTAATCTGTTACAGGTGATGAGGGAATGACTCCTACATTTCTCAAATGGAGACAAAGGATTCATGAGTATATACTTTGACACATGGCAGACATGCCCTAACTGTGCAAATCCACACCATTATCACTCTATAATTGCAATCCTCTGAAATAAAGATTGCTGTTATAAAAATTTGATTCAATCAAACATCCATGTATCTATTAAAATGGGAAAAGCTTGTCTTACAAACAACGAAAAGAACATATTAGTTTTATGATAAATTAGTGGCCTGTTTTTATTCATTCATTCATGTCAGAACCTCACAACCATGGCAGAAACTATGTTTTTGGCGTCTCAATTCCAGAAACACTGGGATGCTGAGTAAGATGTAAATAAAAACCAAATGCAAAGAGTTACAGATAAACCCATATTTTATCCACAATAGAATAGAGAAAATATATGAAATGTTTAAACAAGGAAAATGCATCATTTTAAGAAAAAAATAAGCAATATAGGATCCATGTCTGTAACACTTCTCCAATAAGCTGGGATAAGAGTAAAACAAGTCCAGAGAGATAAGTGGTGCTAAAAAGAATCAGCTGTAAGAACATTTTTTTAAAGGTAAAATAATGAAGATCTTGAATGCCTTACAATATACAGCATATGATATAGTCAAGATTCTGAGAATCTGGAGCAATCTATGTGCGAGGGATAAGGTGGAAAATCAATACTGGATGTCTGTGGTCTTTGTGCCCCCAGGCATTAAAACCAGGCATAATTCTCTAATGGATATCACTGCATGGACTGGAATACTTCCAGAAATCATTATCTGTAAATACAGTTTGCTGTGCACAACTGTATGTTTAAGCTCTATCCTGCATAAAAGAAACCAAATGTAAAATTGATTCAGAAACAATGCCATCTTCTCTTGGCCACAGCTTATTTAACACAGACTGAGGTGAAGTGGAAACTGAAATTTGAAATTCCTTTAGGAGAACACAGATGCCATGTCCTCCAAACCAAAGAGGAGAGGGAACGTCCAACATGTTATGAGCACCCAGGTCCAAAGCCTGCATGTCTGATGGTATGGGGCTGCATTGGTGTCTATGGAATGGGAAAGTTTCACATCTGAAAAAGCACCATTAGTGCTGAATCGTGATAGAGGTGCATATATTATGCTCCCATCCCAAAAACATTTTTTCCAGGGAAAACCTTGCACTTTTCATCAAGACAATCCTAAACTGACAAAGAACTCCCAAGACTGTTGAGCAGCTAGATACCTGTATCAGACAAGAATGGGACAACATTCCTCTCCCAAAAGTCCAGCAACCGGTCTCCTCAGTTCCAGACATTTGCAGACTGTTGTTAAAAGAAGACTGGATGGTACACATACTATATAAACATGGCCTGACCCAACTATTTGGAGACAAGTATTGTATTTTCAGAGATTAAATATTTGATATGTTTTCTTGGTCTATTGTGAATCAAATATGAGAATTGCAAATCTCCTCTTGGAAATTTTAAACAATGTCCCAACTTTTTTGAAAATGGACTTGTACATATACTGTCTTTCCAGTACCATCTTCTCGTGCTGATTGTAAAACTCGATTTTTTTTTTCAAGTAACTGACATTCCTACAGATATATAGTTCCCTCTCTTTTTGTCCTATGACCTACTCTAACCCACATTTAAACAGCATTTTAAGAGTTAATTATCTTTTAATGAAGATTTCTGATCCTCTAATATTAATATTCTATTCAATTTCAGAACCATCCATTGCACATCTCTATAAAGTCTATCTGTTCATTGGTCGGTCTCTATGACAGTTAACAGTATATAAAGAGTGGTTTGACAAACAAGCTTAATATTCGACACAAATATCAGGCTCTAAAACCTCAGTCTGGTTTAAATCTAAGGAATGCCCTTTCCCAGTATGTCTTCAGAGAATTTCTGCAAATTTGAAATAAACTCTTGGACTCAAGAACGTACTGTGACTCTGACAGTGCATGTAGGTTCCTGGTAATAGAGAAGAGGACAGATTATAAGATAAGGACAATAGCCATGTTTAATTAGAAATTAAGGTTACTGTTAAGTTCATAGAAGATCATTTAAGTGACAAAACACGACTAGTGAATAAAATAAAAAGTTTAGTTGCTAAATCCTGCTGGAGATATGTTTTACATATCACTCTGTGTATGATCAGTCTGTCATGAATATTACAGTAAGTAGAAATGTCTCTTTCAGGTTTCTATGACTCAGCATGACAATGTGAATCAGGGTGATTTAGCAAAATCACATAATTTTTGTTTCATTCCTGCACTGACGCACAAGAAAATCATGTGATATCCTGGACTATCAAGAGAGATTTAAAAATAGAAACTTTAAAAACAGATATGAGAGTACAAAATTAACTGTATGCTCATTCAGCATTCAACAGTGAACATGATTCAGAAATCTATTCTTAAGTATGGTATTAATTCTAACCACTTCTCAGTGATCATGACAGTAGTCCTCTAACTTCGATTGAAAGAACAGCACACTCTGAACTCTAAGGATAGACTTGGCAGAGAGACTGTTTCTAGTGTTGTGGGTCATGTGGGCATCAAGCCTCATTCTTCTGTGCCAAATGCTGAATACACTCTTTCACAGCAGCCTGTATGTATGACGCAGAAGGATCACAGAAAATACAGACGATCTTTCGAGATGCACAGGTCAGGTACAGGCTAGATTAAGTTCACAGACTTGAGGAAAATTGTCATAAATTGCGTTGAACTAGAAATGTTGAACGAACACTGCATTTTGCTAACAAGGAAGGATAAGAAATCACGTCAAGAATTATTAGTAGTCCTGTGGGCGTTCACCCCAATAATCAGCTTAAACTCCATGCCCCCTTTCCACTGTGCAAGCGTCCGGAAGGAGACAGTCAATGACAAGTATGATAGGTCGGTGTCTATAATGACCTCAGATTTGTCACAGGCTACAGGCACCCTGTGTACATAATGTGAATCATGCACTGTGTACATACATACTCGTTCCCACAAACATTCAATATGACCTCTGCACGTGTATTTATTTTACACTTTACTGGCTGACTGAAAAGAATTCCTCATGCTATGATGTGCATAGAGTATCTGCACCCATGGCAGGAAATAAATCCCCCCGTTAGACATTTTAGACAGAGTACAAATCTTCTTACACTGGGCCTGTTTTCATCTTGTAAGCTGCTAAGTGGTTGCTCCCCTTTTGTCCACCTCAAATTTTCATCTGTATGATCTTTTCCAGATCTCCTGTGATGCAACACTGGAGGGCCTTCTACCTACAAATTATTAGAGTAGGAACTGTTACCATCAACCCAGTGGCCCATTTTTCATATGATCTGGCGTTAGTCATTTTCAAAATGCGGTCACCTTGTGAATTAAGTGTGTGTGACTCAGCTTGAGGATTACTGCTGACCTTTTAACCTCTGCCATTGCCTACGTGAGAATGCATCAATTTAAACTGTGTTTACACACATACACACACTGTCACAGTGGCGGAATTTGCAGTCTAGGACTGTGGCCAAGTAAAAGTTAAGAGGTCTGTCTGCCAACATCAGCTGCTAAAACCTTGCAACTATTTTAAACTGGAAGCTGTAGTTGACAAGTGGCACTGATTTGGATGATGGCAAACTTCCGACCAGGTATGTGACAGATGCTCAACAAACATGGCCGGATGCTCACATGAGAGAATACTTGCAGATCTATTTTAATCAACTTATGACAAAGAGGAGTAAAGAAAAACTGAGCGATTAACTTACTACACCATGTGGTGTTAATACTGAAATACACAGGGTCAAGGAAAAGGTATGCTCCAGGGATAGAAGAGGAGCTTTTGAATACTTTCTGACCTTTTCTCTATTTCAATATCTACTCCATGACAAAGAGCAGAGGTGTAAATGTCTAGCTATCGGATGACACAGGTGTGACATAACTTCCTGCTCGACTTCACTGGAATCTCTTATAGCTATTCACTTAGGATAACCCCTTGCTCTTTTCTGCTGACATAAGAATGTGACGACCGTGCCAAAAACTGCAGATTCAGCTTTCACACAGAGTGGCCTTCAATTTACAGTCTGCTGTGTCATGCTGAAAAAGCATGACTAAAGACATATTTCCCTAAGACAGAAACTGTCTGACACCTGCAATAAATTTATATTATCTGTAGATTCTCTTTGATCATTTTATAATAATAAAAACAAACACAAATATAGGAGAAGTGGAGATGCATCACACATGTCTTTTAGCAGTTGAACAGTGTCTAACAGTGTGCCTAATGTTGTTAGGTTTATTTAGTGCACTGATTCACAATATTATTCTTGGAAGTGGGATTACACAACATGCTTCCATGAACTGTAATGATTAAATTCAATCACCTCTTATGCAGGTAAGGGACTCAAAACCATGTTTGTTATTTATTTGGCACAATTGAAAGAAGTGCAGTACCTAGTAAAGAAACCGGTATAACCATACCTGTATCGGAACCATAGAAATTCCTTGAATGATATTACTGTTGGCAATAACTTACAAAGATGCATGCCTGTTAGTGAACAGCTGCAAGATGCATCCATAGATGGACGAGGTCACTGTTCAAACAGTTCATCAACTTGTAGGACTGATGCTGTACATGTAATGCGCATTTGGTAACGATATAAAATGTTACAACTGAGAAATATTACAAGCGCTCTTACCTCTACTGGTTTTCTGCAACATTCGCAAATAGGTGCCGCCTCTTTTAAAAACATTGTGGGAAAAAAAACGAGTATAAGCTTCACGGATCGAGTTAAAGGGGCCAATCAAATCCAACAAGTTCAGCGTATAGCCGCTGCTCCCAGCGCTTGTCCGACCAGATTGCAAATCCGCTTCAAAAAGATCTGTGCCTTTGGCGGGAGCCGTCGCCTATCAGAGTTTGCATCACTGCTGTGCTTTGACAAAAAAAACCTTGAATTTACCTCCCTTGGGGATATGGCGATAACGTGATAGCCCGCACGGACGAGGACGCGCCTTTTACGCACCACAGTGAGCCATTAAACATCAACCCATGCATGCAGCTCCCCTTTGCGTAAAGCATGAAAATAGACTATCTACTAAAGGCAGAGTACAGAGAAAAATCATGAAGGCATGTGCGTAACTCACTGGGAAACTCCATGGCGGTATCCACAAAGCCCCTCACAGAGTCCACGCCGTTTGGCACATAGGTCCGTCTATTGCCCATTAATTGGAAACGAAGCTCTTTTGTGGATCTCCTGCACTTATCCGGTAGGTGTTTCTAAAAACTGATCCTGTTTGATTTTTTATTGATGACTTTGAAAATAAAGTTGCATTGTTTCTATGATGACAATCATAGAAGTACCTCCTCCCTTAAGGCAAAAATGTTTTCTTTCATTGTTATCCAAATAATAGGCTATCCCTGTTTATAAAACATTTGGACTAAAAAGTAAATAATGTCTCAAAAAGGTCAGACTGAGACGTCCCATCCATTGTTTTGAGTGGCTTTCATAAACCTTCATTAGCCTCTAACAGTATACTCCTGGAAAAAACTTGGCGGATTCGCAATATTAATATAAAACTTCACATGATTTTTAGAAGCTAAGGCTGTGAACAGACACCTGCCACTGTGAAGCAGTCAGTGAACATTAGGTTTAATGATGTGACAGACGAGTCAAAGCTTCCAAACTGATACATGTGTCTATATATATATATATATATATATATATATATATATATATATATATATATATATATGAATGTTTTTATCCGTAAATCTTGCTTTAATTAGTCACAGTGTCTGTGCACATCACTAGGTTTAACTCATTAGTTGCAGTCTTGTGCGCATCCTAAGATGTCACCTTGCCGGTCCAGTCGGTAGGCAATAGTTTTAAATGATATGCAGCAGAACACGCAACTAACACATTTAAACACCTTCTTCCACCGTTTCCGTAGTGACACATCCTCTGTTTACAACCTGTAATCAGCAAAAACTTCCTCGAGTATGTCGTGGACCACATATTAATGCGTGTGAAGGTCCTGGACACAGTGATTTCAGAGCAAGATAGATGACTATGCAGTAACTGCATTTGGGAATTAAATAAAAGCACAAAGTAGACAAATGAAGAGATAAAGAAGAAAAAAACTGAAATGTCCGACAGATGCAAGTAGATTGATTGATTGATTGATTGATTGATTGATTGATAAATAATAAATAAATAAATGGGATATCTTTTAGAATCAGACAGTTGTTGTGGGCCCAAGAGCCACTATACATTTCAGCCTTTTTTCAGTACATGTAAAGATGAATATGCTTCAGTAGCACTTGCTGGTCACTCTTTTGATGTATTTTTCTGTATTATACTGTATGAGAAATTGCAGTACAATACAAAGAAGATAACAGAGCAAGATGCAAACATAGATAAAAACTAATGATGACGATGATGATGCTGATATCTACAGTAAAGGAGGGCCTCTGGTAACCAGGGCACACCTGTCCAGAATATGGGGTGACAAAAATTTAAAAGAAAAAAAAAAGGGCCCAAAACAAAACACTAATGCTGTATCACGAATGCATTAAGATGTTCAGAACACACTGCGCTCTGAATGTACAAACCTATGGTAGTGATGGTGATATGACTCAATATTAAGTGTTTAATCAGGATTATACAACACCCTTCAAAGAAATGGGCCTGCACCTTATACCCAAAAATGTAAAATTTGAATTTAATCAGATATTATCAAAATCAAAGACACTTTAAAAATAAAATGGAAAATAATTCAGATACTGCAAATCCATGCTTATTTTTTGTGAAAACCTGCATTCAATGAACAAGAAATCTCAATGAACAAGAAATCTTGATGAACTTTACATGATAAAAACTGCATTGGGTCCAAACCCAGGTATCTGGAGTATGAATGACTTGTCTATGTCATTATCAAAACACAATGCCAAAGATGGAGTTGTGTTGCCATGGTAGCTTTGTTAAAATAGTACCCTCTTGATATATAATTAAACATGTGGGACGAGAAAAACATAGAAGTTATTGTGACATTTCTCACTCAACCACCAATATTGTACCTTTTGGAGCTGATGGATGTGTTTAGATGTTATTAGTATGTGCTCTGACAAAATCTAAACATTCATCAGGGAAAAGTCATCACTTCAGTGCTGCACTTGTTAAAAGATTACGTCTTTTATTCTCTCAAAGGCCTGTTTATGCCTGGTGTCCTCACCCCAACCCCTGGCAGCCCTGCGGAGCCAGAGTTACTGCAATACATTGAAATTTCCTGGAAGTCCCCTCTGTGTCACAGAAGAGGTTACAGGAGACTTTTCCAACTGACAGGAAGTGAAACTATGTTTGCATATGCATTATCAGGAGTCCACATGCAATGTCAAGTGACACACATAGCTTTACAAATACTTGGAAATGCTGATAAAAGTTACTGAGCTACATGACCACTTGCCTGTTATTTCACTGGCCTATGTTAAAGTACACATAGAGTCCAGTGTGCATATATGATATATAGAGTATGATACCAATCCAAGGTTCCGTTCCCTTTAAAAATTATTCAAAAACAAATCAAATGTGACATCCAAATGGAAATTTTTGCTCTTTTTTAAATGGTATACAAAATAAATGTTGATACATGTTTTGATATGTCTGAATATTTTGAGTGCTTTACATTTTGTAATGACAAATGAGAGTGATTCACTTGGCTGCCTTTTGAATACATCATTAAAGTATCTATAGACTGTCTGATGTGCGCAAAAATACTTTATAGTTACCGAACAATGTTGACAGTGTTTGCTCAAAGGGCTGTTTACTTACGTCTGAGCCAACATGAGAGAGAGAGGAGAAGGAGACAAGGTACGTGCTGCAAGCCATGCTTCATGACAAGGCCAGGGGATTGAGGTGGGGGGTGAGGGATGTGTGCAGAGTGCGGGGGCAGGGGAGTCCAGTCACACTGACTCCTAGGTTGGAATGGAACAGAGTTATTGAATTCAAGATGATTTAAAAGAGGAAGGGTGATGCAGAGTTGGGGATGAACCTGAATGGGCTTTCCCTCTACCTCACCTCACCTCCACTCCCCTGAGTAAATAAACAAAAACAGTCAAGCCTCAGGCAAACAACTTACAAGTGTAAAGCTCCATCATACTATATATAGTGAAAGTGCACAGCTGTTAAAATGAAGTATGTGTTTGTTTGTGTGTGTCTGTGTGTGTGTTTTGCTTTCTCATTCAGGTTTTGGGCTCGCAGCCAGCTAGGTCTACTCCTCTGGCGCGACACAAGACAGGAAGCTGACATAAAAGAATAGGGGGACCGACAGTAAGGGATGCAGGAGCCAAGGCAGGAGCCACTAGCAAGTTCGGAAGTTATTGTCTCAGCTTTCAGGCATCCACAGTGACAAGAACCATATCACTCTCTTGAACTTTGTGTGATCCGTAGGTGATGACCATAAGCATGAAAAGCATACCAGGACAGGAATTTGGCCGATGAGGTAAGTAAGACAGTACATTTTGTAGTTGTACTCAAGGCAGCAGGTGTAACTGTGAACACCTCATGGACCTCAATGTCCCTGGCTGTCAACAGATTCAAACTCTTTTATCCGTAATGACTAATTACTCTGTTAGGACAAGAAAAATCTGCTTTGGCATATTGGTTTAAACAGTTCATGCTAAATGGAGCCCAGGTGGCTCACCTGGCAGAACATGTCCAATAAATATCAATCAGCCATAACATTATGACCACTGAACAACAAAATGGCATTAGTTTGGATTATCTCATTATAATGGGATGTGTCAGTGGGTTGGATATATTAAACAGCAAGTGAATATATAGACCTAGAAGTTGATGCGTTAGAGACAGAAACTGGGCAAGAGAAGGGATCTGAACAAGTACGACAAGGGAGATATAGCATCTCCAGATCTTCTTGTTCATTCCCAGTGTCAAGCAGTTAATACCTATCTAAAGAACAACCGGACCTCAACCAGTTGAGCATCTATGGGAGTAGAACATTATTACCACCTGTTAATATTGTGTAGTTCCTCTTTTTCCACAAAACCAGCTCTGACCTGAGGCCTAGACTCCACCACACCTCTGAAGGTGTACTGTAGTATCTGGACCAAGATGTTAACAGCAGATCCCTGAAGTCCTGGAGGTAGAAGTGGACCTCCATGGATGAGATTTATTTGTCCAACACCTTCCACAGATCCCCAGTGGTCCTGAGATTGGGATATCCTTCCTTAATCCATTTTTGGTTGGTACTAACCACTGCAGACCAGGAACACCCAACAAGACCTGCAGTTGTGGAGGTGCTTTGACCCAGTCATCACCGTTCCAATATGGACCTGGTCAAAGTCACTCAGTTCATTACATTGCTGACTGTGCTTCCAACACATGAGCTTCGAGGACTAAATGTTCTCTTGCTGCCCAATATAAATAACCCAGTGAAAGGTTCCATTGTAATGAAATAATCAGTATTATTACCACTTTTCCTGTCAGTGGTCAGAATGTTAGGGCTGACTGGTGTAGACCAGGGGTCACCAAATCAGGCCCTCAAGAGCTACTATCCTGCATGTTTTAGATGTTTCCCTCTTCCAGCACACCTGACGGTCATTATCAGATTTCTGCAGAGCTTGATGATAGGCCTATCATTTGAACCACCTGTGGCAAGGGCAAGGCAGATTTATTTGTATAGCACAATTCATACACAGGGCAATTCACAGTGCTTTACAAAAATGGAAAAGCGACAGGTTAAAAACACACAATTACAATTAAAACATGATCAATAAAACATAAATAATAATCAATTAAAACAAAGTAAAAGAGAAGAGTGCAGATAGAACCCTTTCAGTTGTTCTATGCACATTTGAACTGAGCTGTTTTCAGCCTGAACTTAAACATTGTCACAGTAGAGGTCTGTCTCACGTCATCAGGAAGACTGTTCCACAGTATTAGCTGCATAGAACTGAAACACAGCTTCACCCTGTTTAGTCCTGACTCTGGGTACCAGCAAAAGACCAGTCCCTGAGGTTCTCAGGGTCTGAGATGGTTCATATGGGACCAACATGTCACAGATGTACTTTGGTGCTAGACCATGGAGAGACTTATAAAGGAGCAGAGCTGTTTTAAAGTCTATTCTCTGAGCGACAGGAAGCCAGTGCAGAGATCTGAGCACAGGACTGTGTGTTGGAAGAGGGATACTTCTAAAACATGTAGGATAGTAGCTCTCAAGGACCAGGGTTGGTGACCCCTGGTGTAGACCAAGGTCTTATGGCAGGGGTGTCGAAATCAGATATTTCCCTCTCCCAGCACACCTGGAAGCCATTTCATCATTATCAGGCTTCTGCAGAGCATGATGATGAGCTGATCATTAATTAAACCAGGTGGGAAATATCTAAAACATGCAGGATAGCGGCCCTTGAGGACCAGATTTCGACACCCCTGCCTTATGGGCTTTCGGCACAGCCCCACTACTTCCTGAACTTAAAGCAGCTCCTTTATTTCCTGTCTTTTATTATTGGACACACTGATTAATCCAGGTGTACCTACTACTTCTTGTTGTGACGACTGTTGTCAGACACACCGGGATTCATCAGTGTGTCCAATAATAAAAGACAGGAAATAAAGGAGCTGCTTTAAGTTCAGGAAGTAGTAGGGCTGTGCATAAAGCCCATTGTAGTATTTTTGCTGTCTGTCAGCATTCAACTTTCTGTCTCTCACTATTTACTCTATTACATAAAGGGAAAAATAAACCTTAACAAAAGAAGCCTTCACAGACATACTATCTAACCTTCTACCACCATCAACCATATTCACATCCTTTATTGTTTTTCCATTACTTTTTCTATTCTAAGAACAAAATATCATGTCCATGTTCTTAGCATCTTGTTTCTTTTGACTGGTATTATTCTTGTCAAACTGTTTTTTCTTTTTTTTTCTTTTTTCTGGCCCATTGCCTGAGCTTCACACCTTCTGTCATCGAGTCTCTCAATGACACATTATTACATTATTATATTAGTCATTAAACCACTTCACACTTCACACTTCTCCCTCCTCTTTTGGCCATCCTCTCTTGTACTTTGACTCTCCTACTCTGGCTGTAAGCCCTGTACCGCTAAAGGCTGCACGTTCTACAAACCAATTCAAACCTTTCACCTCCATTTCTCATCTATTGTGTTGAAATTAAAGCATATAGAGAGCAACTTTCCTTTTGCACGGTTAGTATTACACATTCACTGTATGTTTGACAATGTAACACTTGGCATTATAGGTTTGAGAGTGGAACAAGTCTCGAAAAAAATGAAATGATCTGATTAGTGCATGTAAGTACTTGAAGTTTATAACCCATAAGCACAGTTGAAAACACTAGAAAGCTGTTACTTGTCACTTGTTAGATTTTGATGAAACCCATTTGTTAATTAAGAGAAATGACAGGAATACAACAACCTCACATACTTTTAATGTTATTACTCAATATACATTTCATAGAATTGGAATTTTGGTCTCGACATTTGATTATATATATTGTGATTTTATTTAACCAGTTACTACCTGTTATATTGCCCTCTTTCCATATGTTTTTTTGATGTCTGAATAGGGTTACAGTATCAGTCCCAGGACATGAAGAGCTAATAAATTCCAGCAGACTGTGGTGGCAGAACAGGGACACTGTGGACTAATAATGCAACACCTGCAACTGGCCAATCCAAACCAGCCACTGAGGTGAGTGACCCCAGTTAAAGTTAGTAGAAGCCAGCATGCATAGAACATCATCTTATGGGTCATGATAATGCCAGTGCTTACTGCAGTGGTTCCCAACCTTTTCACTCATGACCCCATTTTAACATCACAAATTTCTGGCAACCCCAGACTTTCAAAACTGAGACTTTTTTTTTTTTTTTGCTAAAATTAATTTGTTTTTGATCATGTAATAGTTTGCTATACTATGTTGCAAATAAACATTAATTTTAGATGACATTTAGTCAGTATAATGTATATTATTGTGGACGTAGGCAGAAAAGCCAGGTGTAGATTACTGCACAAAGTGAGAATTTGATTTTCCTTGGTCAGGATAAATACAGTCAGTCCAGGTTGTATTTACAAGGCTGACAATTAATACTGAACAAACAATAACTCAAACTATGGATTATGAAAGAGCTGCAGCATCTGAAACCGGCTACAATGAACATTTGAAAGATAAACAGTACCACAGTGCTTCAGTTTCAGCTTCACAGTTTGTCATGCCTTTTATGTATTGGGATTGTCTCTGTCAACTCACCATATATTTTTTATTAGTAAGTTTTTTTTTTGTTTTTATCAATTACTAGAAATTTCAGGCGACCCCATTTGAATTCCAGGTGACCCCATGTGGGGTCCCGACCTCAAGGTTGAAAAACACTGGCTTACTGTATCAGTCAGTATATCTAAGCTCTAATTCAACACATAACTGATTCTAAGGGGACTAGAGCACGACAAAGGACTAATTTAAGACACAGATGGCAAAAAGAAATCTATACAAAAGGCCTAAAATAAATATTCCTGTTCCCTGATACATGTACAGATAAAAGTCTAAGGTTATTAACACAGGAGCTGCAAAGTTCCACAATGTCTCATTAAAATCAGTGCTGTATTCTTTGCATGGTCCTGTAGACAGACAGACACAGTAGGATAAACAAACTTAACTGATCGCATAATCTACTGGCAGAAGTAATAAGTAGTGTGCATTTGTACCAGCAATTTCCAGTCATAAATTGCACAGGGAAATTGCACTGCCTTATCCATTGTATAGATATGTAAGGAAAAAAAGTTAGTGAAAATGTGTAAGAGTGAATTCTTAACTGTAACATGGCAAAAATGTGAAACAAAATGATTAAACCCACAAATCCTAACAGGACAGAGGGCTCTCTAGTTTATCAGATTTTGCCTCCACTCAAAACAAACCCAGTTCTACAGGGTAAAAAAAATGTCAGTATGTTATCATAAACGTGGATCACGATGTATTGTACCCCTGATGCCATACAGTTAAGGACCAATGACTCTTGGACGTTTCCCATTTGGCCTTTCATGTTTCCTCTCACGAGACCAAATGAGACAGGAGACAGGAGACGTAAAGCACATACAGTGCATAGCTGCATATCTGTCCCATTCTTACACCAATTGCCTGTTTATTCTAGTGTGGTTGTGGCCTCAGAGATATTTTCGGCTCTATTGTAGGTCTCTTAACTCTTTGTGGAAATTTCCCTCATGCGTTTGTTGAAAACACTGAAAACTAACCATTCTTCAGTCTTGATAATCCACCTGATTGAAAAGTGTTCTGTTTGGAGAAATCATGTTCCAAGAAACACAAGCAGTTTAAGGCAACTAAGATTTAGTCTAAAACATTTAAATATATGATAATCAATGTATTCTTCGAAAGTAAAAAGTAAGAAATGAACCCAAAGCTGAAACGACTTCCGCAAAGCTCATGGATGACTGATTTGTTTTAGTTTAGAAATATCTTTAGTCTAAACAGGAACATCAGTGTTTACTGCATGCAGCATAGAGACACTGTACTACAGAGACCCTGGAAGTAAAGATGGTTTGCAGCACAATATGTAGGTTGAATCTGCTAAAGTTTAAACAAACAAACATGACGGTATCATTTAACTAACACACTGTTTAAAATGCTAAAAAGCTACTTTTGCCAGATAAAAATCTGCCCCCTACTCACATGTTTATTCAAGCCCATATCTTCGTTTACATTATGGTAATAATTTTCTTCTGCCAACATTTTCTCTCTGTAGTTGGCAGGGGGTTATGTGGGAGCATTAGCATACAGTAAAATATTGTCTCTAAGGGTCTCCAAAGTATAAATTAACCAGATATAAATCCCACATGAGATTTGAGATTTTTTTTTTTTTTTTAAGTTCACTCAAATGTAAATATTTGGAGTCACATGCCTCTCTACATACATTACTTATCTTGACTGATATGTTGAAGTCTGACAAAATAACATTTATATTTTTAGGTGTTTAGTCTCGAGAGCCCCTGTACCCACCTATGATAAAGCTGCTCTGTGGTAACTGACTGACTGATAAAATGCTTAAATAATGTGAGCGTTACAAGGTGTAAAGTGGCCCAGCTGTTGTGTCTCCATCATAGGTCCTTTCTGTCAAAAATACATATACATCTGGTTTAGCCATCATATAAGTGCTGAGCTTAGGTATGTATTAAAACTATACAAGTAATTTCCAAAATGTGAGCAATATCTTTTTGTCTGAGTCATTTGCAATTTCTGTTGCTGCCGTCTTGGCCAGGACAAATCTTTTTTCCTGGTTAATAATGATAATAATGAATAATAATTTGTCCATTGATATCTCCCAGAGCCATATCATTCACACTGAGCATAGTCTTCCTGTGGGAAACGCCTGTAATGTCACCTGCAACAACATAAGACATACACTATAACCTGGAATCCAATGGCAAGACCAAGTTATAAAGTAGGGTAAACTTACAACGCTAAGGCTACCTTAGCTGAAAATGAAATTATTGAGTGACTTTTGTTTCAGAGTGGCAACTTATGATCATGTGGGAGATGAAAATATCACTGTATATTTAATCTACAGCTCATTATAACAACCCTTCCCATTCGTTATTGGTATATTTTCAAGTGTTACACATAGCAATGGTACAAATATCAGTGTATTCAGTCAGTAAATTTACTTTAATTTTGTAATTCAAATGCTTGGTTGAAGTCTCTAAGTTGACGCTGAGGGCCTGAGACTAAGTTTGTTATCTTGCTTCCTAGTTGGGAATAATGATGATGGCTCTGCAGAAGATCAATACATACATATAGGCCTACTAGTCCCAAAAGAAGTGTATAATGATATAAGACGTGACTTCATTAATAAATATAATTTTGAAAAATAGATACAATTATGATTGTACTAAAAACATGTAACACCCAGGAAATGTGTGTATATACACAGTGAGATGAGTGTGCTGCATGGCCTCTACACTGGCCTCCAGAAGCACTGCTTCCCTCTGCTGGTACACTTGAGTATTACATGTTGATATATCTGCAAGTTGGAAAAAAGACATGCTTTCCATTTTTTCACTTGTGCATCCACTACACACTCTAGGCATGCATTACTTTGGTTTCAATCACACTGCCAGCCTTAAAACTCAAATATGATTTACTGGTCAGACTTGATGTATTTGTTTTGTTTTGTGTTGTACCCAGTAACTGGAACCAGTGTGAAGTGGTCACGGTCCTGAACTGAGATACATGGACAATACGTGGTGGCTGCATCATTCCTTCATGAAAAGATATGTTGCACAGTGTGAAAATACTCAACTGCAAATAAAAGTTGTATTTTTAAGCTAAAGTACACCAATATTTTCTATGTGCATTGTGAAGGAGAAAGATATTCACATTTCTAAACATATTTCAAGTATGGTAAACCATTGCTGCTGTAATAATAGATTTGAAATACTATAACATGTTTATTTTATGCATCAGTATTGAAGGCTGACTTTGTTTAAGAATTTTTGGTAAAGAAATGGCCACATCTATCTGTCCTGCAGTGACAAATACAGTACATCATTTTAATCCACTCATATTACCCAGATTTTATATTCACCAAGGAAATTACTAAAAGGATTGCCAATTTCTTAAAAAAAATAAAATACAAATAGATATACAGATTTATACTGTTCTCTCAACACACTGCCACATTTAAACAAATTTCCACTGACCAAAGCTGATATACACATTATTAACTCTTTTCTCTTTTTCCTCTCTTCCATTTTTGCTCTCTCTCTCATGAGAACTAGACTTGGTGTTGCTTTGTGACTTAATATTTGTTTAAATGTATATCTTTGTCATCATTTAATAAAGAAACAATTCCACCTACCTGATACTTTGAAAATGTGTGTGTGAGAGAGAGAGAGAGAGAGAGAGAGAGAGAGAGAGAGAGAGAGAGAGAGAAACATAAAATCAAAATATGTATAATAAAAACCTGATACTTTGAATATGTAATAGACAGATAGAGAGAGAGAGAGAGAGAGAGAGAGATATTGAAACATAAAATCAAAATATGTATAATAAAAACCTGATATTTTGAAAATGTAATAGATAGATAGAGAGAGAGAGATATTGAAACATAAAATCAAAATATGTATAATAAAAACCTGATACTTTGAAAATGTGATAGATAGATAGATAGATAGATAGATAGATAGATAGATAGATAGATAGATAGATAGATAGATAGATAGATAGATAGATAGATAGATAGATAGATAGATAAACATAAAATCAAAATATGTACAATAAAAACCTGATACTTTGAAAATTAGACAGACGGACAGACAGACATTGAAACATAAAATCAAAATATATATAATAAAAAAAAAGTTGGTACATTTTCTGCTGGTTTGGTACTAAATACAAACACAATTACTACATTAGAAATAGACTATTAATAATGTTTGTTGTTGTTGTTTTTTGGTTTTTTTTAAATAGAAAAGGGATACATTTATTTATTTATTCCTTCTCCATTTTATATTAGATATAATTTCGCCTATTTATATAGCATCTCATGTAAGCTATACAATTATCGATAATTTTTTAGAATTATTTGTTTCATATTTGAAATTAATCTAATTTAATCTGCTGCTAAAATTCGGTAGTTAATCGGTTAACTTGTTAGTTGGAACGATGCTAAAGGCGGAACTATAATTTGTAGCTAGTGTATGGGGGGACAGTTATTGTCGGTGCACAGTGCAATCTCGTCTAGTGATTCACGTTATAAACAACTAGCTGCTAGTGTAATTCTGAGCTCTATGGCAGTGCTTATTCGGTGAAACGGTATCACACCATAATATACGTTGTCAAAATGGACAAAAAGGACTTGATTGACTGGGGAGGAAATGCAGCTGAAGAGGGGAATCGTGTGAGAAAAGCCGGAAACTTATCTAAAAATGTCCACACTGGTCTTCCTTCGCCACTTGCAGATCACGCGAGATGTTCTCTAATTAAAGGCGACTTCATCTACTTCCATTATGGCTGTGATGGACAAGATGACAGAGGCTGGGGATGTGGATACCGCACCATCCAGACCATGGCTTCCTGGCTTTTACTGAACTTTTCTCCACCCAAGGGCCAACACACACCTCCACCGAGCCTCCCAGAAATACAACATGCTCTGGTCACTATGGGGGACAAGCCAGGTTCATTTTCAGGATCTAGGGAGTGGATAGGAACATTTGAGGCCTCACTGGTCCTTGACTACTTCTATGATGTGCCCTGTAAGGTGGTCCATGTCAGAGGAGGAGGGTCAGAGCTGGAGCAGGTTGCAGTTGCAGAGCTCCATCAGCACTTTGAGAAGCATGGATCTCCAGTCATGATGGGAGGAGACAGGGACAACTCCTCCAAGGGGATTGTAGGGGTGTGCACTGGGGAGAAGGGGAGCTACCTGCTGATTGTTGACCCTCACTACTGTGGACGTCAGCTGGAGAAAGCAGAGTTGCAAAGCCGTGGGTGGGTGGCGTGGAAAAGAGTTTCATCCCTTGATCAGTCATCGTTTTATAATCTGTGTTTGCCTCAAACTCAAAAAATATCTAATTAAGTGACCTCAAAGCTCATATTTGTGGATGAATATGAGAATGTGGGATTTCCTTTTCCATTGATTCTACATGTAGAGCTCAGTAGAGTCTTGGTGAATTCTGAATCTCTCTGCTTTCTTTGACAAAATGTTGTGCTTTGCATTCATTTATTTAAACCAGTTCCTTATCCCAATATGAAAAATTTAAATAAAGCTCTATGACAACAACATTTACTTCTACTACTTAGCTACTTCAATTGAACAACATGATAAAATGAAGGTTAAATAAAATAAATGGTAAAAACTGATCAGTTCAGGTGTTTGGAGATCCATAAATATTGTATATTAGGGATTAAGCACTGGAGGAAAGTAGCAGTGAGTCTTCAAACTGTGTTCAAACTGTTTTTGTTTTTTGTTTTGTTTTTTGCAATAATACTCTGAAATACTTCTTATATGATTTACTATTAAAGTGACTAAAAGGTTTATTAGGAAAAACACAATAACACATTCAAGCCCCGTTGGACTTAGTGAGATAGTGCCATTAATTCATCATTTTATTGCTTGTAGTACATGATTATTTTGTCGTACATGATTATTTTGACACATTTACTTTCATGTATTTGAGTTACAGGAACGTCAAAGCTTTCTCTGTAACTTCAATTATAACAGATTTCAATCAAACTTCCTCTCAGTTATCTGGCACACAGTCATTGTAAAAAATCTGGAAGTTTTTATCCACATCCATTCTGCTTTTGAGGAATTTCTCCAGGTTTTTGAGAGGAACTTCTACCATCTGGTTGCTGACACGATCGTTCATCCCATAAGCTCCAAACACAGGGAACTTGTAGCGCACAAAGTACGGTGCATTTTGGTCGAAGTCAGTGCAGCAGTAGGCTGACCACATGTACTCAGGAACAGCCACCCTGTCAAGATTGTTGCGGCGGATTGTGTGTCCAGAAGTGGTGACTCCAGTGACCACAAAAGCTTTGCCACGGCAGTAGTTGTTGAGCCGTTTACGGATGAGGTACTGGTGTTCTGTCCAAGGTCCCATATTAAACTCCCTGATCTGAGGAACCACATTAGTCAGAGTGTAGGTGGATGCTTTGTCCAGAGGGTCAGCCTGGTGCTCATCAGGATTGAGTTGGCCTCGTTCATACTGAACCACATCGGCGTAGTCCTCCAGGACGGCCTGGGTGTCCTCAAAGTTCATATGCATGTTTGATGACTGGGGGAAGGGCTCCATGTTACTGCTACCTTTTTCTGAGGCCAACTGTCAAAAGAACAGAAGATTCAGGAAATACACTAAACTATATTTGCAAGTGATATTTTGCATAATTACATACTAGACCCCAAGAACATTTTTTAGCCAGGAGAACAAAATGATGTTTCACATAAATAAATTCCAACTCCCTCTCAATGAACACTTTAATACAAGGATGTTGCAAAATCCCTGTATTTTAGCTGTGGTTTGGTAAGAAAAATAATAGAAGTGGTTGTCTTAATAATTTCTTACAGTTCCACATAAACCAAACCACATTAGAAAGCTTTAGTCCCTGACAAAGATCTAGTGACTGCTATTGAGTATTTATTTATTTAGAACATGCAAAGAAACAAAATAAAACCAAAAAAAAAAAAAAAAACATTTAAATGAACAGAATCTATCTTCAAGTACGAGCAAGTCTGAATTTGCAAGGTCAAAAAGGAGTCAGAAGAAGTATAAACTTATTTAATCCTACCCCTCAAGTACTTATACATCTTTATCAATAGCTTAATTCATGAATCAAACAATACATTTTTTGTAATTTAGAATTCAACCCACAACTAATACATAATACAGTAACTGAATTTAGTTAATGATGATAAGCATATTTTTTTAGTACACTGAAACCTTGTTACTGTGAATGTTCATGGAAAACAATTTCATTTTCACAAAAAGAAGAAAAACTTCATGATATAATTAAATTATATCTCTCAAACATCTTACTATTAATTAAAAAGGTCAAAGGTAACATTTTTCAAAACATTTTATTATTGGAATATAATTTCAATGCTTATAAAGTTCCTAAATTAAAACAGTGAAATAGCCTCAGCTTTAGCTTTTAAAGAAACTTACCTGAGGTTCAAACATCCACGGAAAATCCACCTTCTTGTCCCCATCTGACTTCTTGAATATGTAAGCAGAATAGATGGGGATATGTCTCTGCGGGTCGTATAGGGTGACAAAGCGGGGTTTATCCTCATACCTCTGACAGATCTTCTTAAACGAGTTACTGAGGTAGCCTCGAGGTGGAGTCCCCATGTACAGAGAGTCCTTGCAGCGTTCCACATGGTTAAAGTCTCCCACCACACCTGCCCAGGTCTCCTGAGGCAACATGTTCCAGATCAGGACCATCATGACAGCAGTCAGTGACATTGCACAGTTTCTGGATCTGGGAATCATCATAAATGCTCTGGTTTTTTTCTCTGTACCTGTAGATCTGTCTATACTCCTGCTCTTATGTCTCGTTTTCACCTTTCAACTACAGCCACAGTCCCAGCTCTATCAGACTCAGCATTATTTCCATTTTTACTCATTTGTAATTCAGGCAAACTGGTGTCCCATTGTCAAGTCTTTTCCATATATTCAAAGTGTCTGAAGTGGTGTAGCAGTAATTCAGACGCAGTGAATCTTATCTTATGTTATGGATATTTTATAGCCAGGAGAACAAAATGAAGCTGGCTCACATTTATCCTTTCATTTAAGGCATTGTGGGCTTCTCGATTAACGTCAACTTTTTTCTTCTAGAGGAATGCAAAACAACCCTCTGTTTCAGTCAGAATAATAGACACTACTGTTAATCCATCTGCAGTATAATGACAGTAATGATTATCTATTAACCAGAATCAGCCTTTAAAGACCAAATCTTGTAATAATATTATGAAATGAGAAACATTTGGGAGGACATTTTTATGAAAAAAAAAGTTTTATGGAATAGGTTCAAATAATGTGTCGCTGTGGTAAAAACATGAAGAAACTAAAAGAAAAAATGAATGAAAAACATGAAAGAGCTGTCAGATACAATGGATCTTTATTGATGACAAGGGTACAATTGTTAAAGCATTACAGTAACACATTCTGTCTTTCATATCACAACTAATAGTGCGATCTATTCAAAAGAAATAATGAAAAGACAATTTAATGGTTGTTTATTTTAGTTATATATTCAGCTATTCATGTTTACTGGATGCTGGTGGAATGCAGTCATCCACAAAGATCTGGAAGTTCTTTTTTACAAAAGTGGTTTTCTTAAGAAACTCCTTCAGCGTCTGGACAGGGATTTCCACCACCTCATTATTTTGCTCCTCGTTGAGGACATAGTGAGCAAAAGATGGGAACCTGAAGCGTTCATTAAAAGGTGCGTTGTGGTCATAGTCAACGCAGCAATAAGCTGACCACAAGTAGGTGGGCACTGCAACCCGGTTGATGTTATGCTGGCGGATCATCTTTCCTGAAGTGGTGATACCAGTGACTATGTAAGCAGTTCCTCTGCAGTAGTTGTTCAGCCGTTTGCGGATCATGTGCTCCTGTTTGTTCCAGACTCTGTTGTTAACGTCGGGCACCATAGGAACAACATTTGTTAGGGTGTAGGTGGAGGCTTTGTCATCAGGTTCATCCTGATGCTCATCAGGGTTGAGGGTGCCACGCTCATATAGGATAGCATTTGTGTAATCATCCAGAACTGCTTGTGTGTCCTCAAAATTCATGTGCATGTAGCCATGTGGGAAAGGCTGCATTTCATCTGTGTCAGAAGACAAGGACAGCTGTGTAGACAGAGAGGCAAACAAAAGAGACAGTGAGAGCTCACATGTGGATGAGTATTTACAGAACACTTTTCAACACTGAAAAACATCTAACATTGCACTTTTTTTTACCTGGGGTTCATACATCCATGGTACATCCACGCATTTCTCACCCTCTGAGCGTTTGAAGGTGTACGCCGAGTAGACAGGTATGTGGTCCACGGTGTTGTAAAGTGTCACGTAGCGTGGCTTCTTATTGTAACGCTGACAAATGAACCGGAGAGACTGATGATCCAGCCCTGTCGGCGGCACTCCCAGGTATAAGAAGTCCCTGCACTCCACAGACAGCTCTTTTTCCACTTTCCCTCTAACTGCTGATGCTATTACACTGACAAGTACAAAAGTCACTGTGTTTGCCCAAAGTGCCATGGTAGGCATGGCTTTGATCACACCAAGGTTGAATCCTTGTGTATGCCAGAGGATTACCTCTCAAACTTTTTTAAGGTGCTACAAATAATTGAATGTGCCTGAACCTGCACATGTAGCTCCAACAGCTCTATTCTGTAATCAGGACTCAGTATGCAAAGCAACATCTCACCAGATCCAGCTACAGCCAGAGGAGCTACAACTAAAAAAAAAAAAAAAAAAAGTCCAATACTATAACTCCAAAAGCAAAGACTTGAATATCACATCTTTTCTTTTAAATTTCATCAATTCTTTGTCAGTCGTAGCAAAGTTTCACTATACAAATGTGCAAACAAGTAGGTCTGTTACCCAAAAACACCTGACTACATACGACAGTTACATAATTCATGTTAACATGTTTTATGTCTATATAATGTAGCATGAATTAAAATGCTTGAACACTAATATAGAATACTATTTTTATGTGTGATCAATGATCAGTGTTGAAGTATATCAAACTGAAGGGAATTCAAAAGACAACACACAAATACTCACAAGGTTTGTCGTAAAAATTAACCTGCTGCTCATTCCCAAGTCAGAAAAAAAGTAGCTCACACATGACTCCATTGCAAGCTGGAGGAAACAAAAAAAAAACCCATCCTAAATTGTGTGATATAATTATATGGTGATGTGGAGAAATCAATACAAAAGTTGATTATGATTAACTCAGAGCAGAAAAGAGTGCACTCAGATCTACATACATGTATGTGTTGTTTATTTATTCATTCATATACAACATTAGCAAACATAAATGCAACCACTTATCTCAAATTATCATTATCAAATGACATTAAATAAGATTAACAATCACATGATCTATGGAAGCAAAGTTGTTAACATGTTTTTATCACTGCGTTTGTTCAGCTTTGTACCATATATACAGCTAGATTATTAAAACTATAAACTGTACAGGGCGCAAACGGTAACACTGTATTAACCCTATGTGGTTTCAACATACACTTCAGCACAATTCCCCTTTAAAATGTTCCTCATATTGAAACACTGGTCAGTTCTCTCCTCTTCTTCAAGTTAGACTCTGACACACAGCCCTTGTAGAAAATGGTCAGGTCATTGTCTGTGTCTGTCTGACTCTTTAGGAAAGTCTCAAGTGTCTTCAGTGGGACTTCGACAACACTGTGGCCTGTCTTTTCATTCAGTGCATAGCCACCGTATGTGGGGAACATGAACCTCACCTCATACGGGGAGTTATGATCAAACCGAGGGCAGCAGTATGCCAGCCATAAGTGTTTTGGGATTGCCAGGCGGTCCTTGTTACCTCGCCTGATGGTGACCCTTGAAACAGTTACCCCTGTCACCATAAAAGCTTTCCCATGGCAGAAGTTGTTGAGGCGACGGCGAATAATGTCCAGATATGGTTTCCAGGAAGTATCCATGAGGTCTGTGATCACTGGGACCACGTTGGTTAAGGTATAGGTGGAGGATTTGTCATCTGGCTCAGCTTGGTGCAGGTCTGGATTGAGTGGGCAGCGTCTGTATTCTATAGCATCTGTGTAGTCCTCCAGCACTGCCTGGCTGTCTTCAATGAGAGGGGGAGTGTCTTCAGTAAGAGGAAGCGCTCTCATGTTACCACTTTCATCATCTGAAACCAACTGGAGGGGGAAAAGTGTAAGGTTGGTATTGTCTGTTTTATCTGTGATTGCTTGAGTTTTGTTTTTGTTTCTTTTTTTTTTTTTTAATATCAAAAAAAAAAAAAAAAAAACAAGAAAAAAAAAACCTTCAAAAAGGACTGGATGAAGTACAACTTACATATTCCCGCCCCCTTACCCCATCTTTTTCTACTGATCACAAAGTCCCATGTCAGTTCCTCAAAGTAACTTAACAAATATTACATGTCAAAATAAATTCTAAACAATCCTGCACAAAACGCAAAAAACATTATATATATCAAAAATAAACTCAGTCCATTTCATAGTCGTATTACGCATATAGATAGACTTTACTCCAAACATAAGTAGGCAAAAGAAATCTTAAGAAAGAAATCTCCAATATATGGAAATAAATCAACCAAAAAAGAATACAAATATCACACAAATGTACAGCATTTTCACTGTGACTCTTCAACAACACTCAATGTTCAAAAAGGAATAGGATACTTTTGATTGCAACTGTCTCTTAAGCCTGCCATGCACTAGCATTATAATAGTGGTGCATTTGGAAACGCATTTTCAAATATATTTAGGCTCATATTTGCTTTGAGGACTAGGGATTACCACTTTACTACTAGGTAATATCTCCAACTGCAATATAGTTCTGTGCATAGAAACTAAAGGCAAACTTAACCTATAAAGACCCAAACATCCACTGGTGACCAAAACCATCTACTGATCTCAACTGTTTAATACCTGTTGATCCACTAATCTTACCAATCCATGTAAATTATTGTTGTAAAATACAGTTTGTCATCTTTTCATGGTCATCAGATATGACCCATTTGGATGTTTAGAGGCTCTGTAGTGAACGTGGAAACACCGTCATCTTCTGCAACAATGATTCACCAGTAAAACCCATGGAGTTGGATCACTGAAAGTGGATGGAAATGCTTGGTTTATGTTAAGTTAATGATATATTTGACTGAAAAAGTCACTTTTTCTTGAGTTTTCTCTGTTGTGATATAATAACTTTTGAATTAACTCTGAGTTTTCATGAACCTCTAAATTGAGTATAGGAAATTAAATATCGGAAAATATATGATTTACAGTGAAAAATGCTAAATATAGAGAATAATATCATGATAATTGGTGATAAATCACTTAAGAAAGGTTAAATAGAGAGAGAATTTCATATGGGAACTGCCACAAACATTGCACTGGGTCTTTATGGGTTAAAAATGTCCATAATAAACCTATGAGTTAGATTCTGGTTTTACTTTTCAAAACAAGCAGACAAGACAGATAATCTACTTTTTATCTTATCTTTATTCAACTGAAAAAACTGATGTGTTACAACTCAGAAGGCAGCTTTAATGGTATATCTCACATGAAAATGACTGATAAGGCCTCTTAGCCTTATCAGCAATAAACAACTGGCATGGCAGCACTGCCTTTCTACCTGAGGCTCATACATCCAGGGTGTGTCCATCCTTCTCGTCCCATCAGATTTCTTAAAGATGTAGGCTGAGTAGAGGGGGAGGCGGCAGCTGCTGTCATACAATGTGGTGTAGCGCAGTTTGTCTGCATACCTCTGGCAGATCCTCCTCAGGCTGGCTCCTCTGATCCCTACAGGCGGCGTCTGCATATAGAAAAAGTGGCTGCAATCTCTAAAGCTGTTTGACACACTGGCACTCACCAGGCGGGATGCCAACAGCAGGGAGAAGGGAAGGAGGCAAGGTCCAAACATTTTTCATCATCAGAGGATGTTTAATAGGTCCTGTCACATTATGGACAATTTCCATGTGGTAATTAGGGATTTTCTATTTCATATGTCTTTCTTTAATGGTGTCGCCTTCATAATAAAGTCTAATGACTGTTGGACTGAGGCTCAGCATGCAAACTAACACTGGCTCAGACTGAATCCATTGGCTGGAGTGCCACTTATCTGCTCTGGCACTGTCTGTGCAGCCATGTAGTTTCTTTCAGGCATTGTTAATGCTGTCTAGTACCTCAAACCTACAGTAAAACAGCTGCAATGTTGAGTTTTGCAGATTAATTAGTAATTTATGCAAACTCACAGGACCAGAAATGTTATTAGTAATGAAGACTGTTTAACTGTAATTATCTGCATTACAGATATTACTGTAAATCTTGCAGACAAAATGTGATACGTAATATATTTTGACCTATAATGTGTGTGTCTGCATGTCTTCTATCTCAGTTACAGCCTGAAGAAAAATCACCCCTTCATCCAATTTTTGTTCAGTGTATTGTGAAGTTACAACGAAGTCAAGCCTTGATCACATGAAGTACCTGGGCACCCTCAGTACACTTTACACTCTCAAAGTTCAACTGGGCATCAGGGTGAAGAGCACCACTTCTCTATGGATGGCTACACTAAGATGGAGGTGAGAGACCACCTCAGTGCTGTAGCAGCTGCAGGAATACAGGTCAAGAGTGCTGAAGTCAATACAAAGAATGCCCTAGAAAGACATGAAAACATGAGTAGTTATTTGTCCAAAGTTCAAGCAGAAGTTTGCCCAAGTGCTTAGGTCAAACTGTCTATTTTCTGCATCTCGAAGAAAAGCAGACTCAGATAAGCAGCTATAGCCTGCTCCCTCTCTAAGATATCAGCAAGAAAATGGAATGAGGACGGTCATTGAAGACTGATTTTACAACACAGTCAGATTTAACCCTGCTCTAACATGTGCTTTCAGGGTTCTACTCCCAGCTCCCTGTCTTGCCTTCCTGCTGATGGATCAAAGGACCCTCTAGTCCAATGTCATATACTACAATAACCCTGTGCCTTTCACTTTAGAAAGTCCCATAAATCCCAGCAAAATGTTTTTTTCTCCTGCAAGGCAGATATTGTCCTGTCTGAAAGGTGATACTCGTCCAAAATATCACTCATTTGTGGAAAAAAAAAAAAAAAAAAAAAAAGAAAAAAGCTCATCTCCTTGGCCTTTATTTCTCTTGCAACAGTCTAAATGTCAACCAGTTTACCTGAGGTGGGGCCACGCTGTAGATGACCCCTTTTCCAAAAAAGGAAGACAGTTAAATGGAGAGAACACAATGTTCAAGATCATCTGTGATTTTTCAGTGTCAGGGAAGTAAAACTGACCAGCAGAGTGATTTTATTAACAATGTAGGTAGAATACAAATGTGAAAAACTGAAAAATGCATTCAAATCATTGAACCATTAAAAAGGTCAATAGGATGACTCAGTGTTCATCCAAATGGCCATCATGAGTTGCAAAATTTGATGGGAAGTAACCGTAGCAAAAAATGAGAACAAATGCCTTGTTGACCTTTTGAACTTTTTATAGCAAAGTGATTTTAATAAAAATGTCACAACCTTGAGCATCTGCAGTAATCAAATTCTCATCAATTGAGCAATATTATCTTTCACACTCCCTTAAAACAGTGCACTTTGATTGCTTAAACGTAAGTAGTAGCAGAGTAGTAGATAGTTTTCATTCACTGATCTGAGATCTGAGAATGTGACAAATTAAAAGTAAGAAGAGTCAGAAGAATTTCAGAAGTTTCGAAATGTGGGAGTCATAAAACACAGAACACAGTGTGTTGTTTTTGTTCTCTTTTGTATACACTCCCTGTGTTCCCCATACTGTTCCTTCTATTTCACAATTAGCTATTGCATGAGAGATAAATAAAAAATGTGGTTGAATTTACACTAATATTATATTATAGGATTAGAGATGATGATTATTTTAAAATGTATCATCAACTGTTTGATTTGTTCGTCATCCTCATCTTTATCCCTTTTATCTTCTTTATGTCTTGGTTTGTAAAACAGGGATGCTATTATTTAATGAGACATTTATCTGAAATTTCATGATTCTTCATATACTGTATGAGTCTAGTTAATTTTATTGATGCTTTACAGCAACACATGAAGCATAAATGTATTCTCTGTAGTTATTCTCTGTAGTTATTTGCATCAGCAAATAACCCAATAATATTCATTGCAAACACTGACCACAGTAAGTGATTGCCACTCCATACTCTTATCAGCGAGAATACTAAGTGTTGATTTATTAGTGACGTTAAACCATTTAATTCAATATGATTAGAATGTAGTCTTGTTGTCTTATGTCACATTTAATTCATGGGCCCTTTAAGCTTTTCATTAGTTCCAATTTATTTCTCCTCTTTTTATGAGCATTGGCCATAAATGACATTTTTCCCCAATACAAATGTTAGTACATTGCATGTTAAGAGAATATAGATAGGCCTACTCCTACTGCGTCCATGTTGAACAGCACCCTCTGCTGTCTAAACAGTAGTACTGCTGCCCTCGACAAAAGCATTGCACATGCTCAGTTTAAATTCTATGCCCTCAACATGCTCTGGTAGTCCTTAAGATCACTTCAAGGATACTGTTTTAAAATCTGTTAAAATCTAAACATCGCCAGACAACTTTGATTTTAAGTTATTTGTTGTTCTCTGATCACATGTTGCGACCACACGAGTTTGTAGTGTGCTGGCTCCTGTCGACATGCACGTTTAATACAACCTTAATGTTAAAAGTGACCTCAGCCTTTGTGCTGTTTGATTATAACAACCCCGCTTAACCACTCGCTATGTAAAATATGGTGTAAAGTGCGGTACACAGTAGTGTCCAGGCTGGTAAATAGGGGTGTGTTTGCCCTGCTACAACATTGGTTAGCCGCTTGTCAATGTCCAGTCACGTGGTGTCACACGGACGGCCATGTTTCCGAAACACAAACAACAAGAAGAGCAGCGACTAGGAGCCAGCAGACACATACTGATACGCAGCAGCGACCGTTGGTGGAGAGGGAAAATTAATAAATAAAATACAGAGCACGACTTTCTGAAAGTACGATTCTGTCGAATGAGTACGTTTACAGTGTTTAAAGAGACCAATGCATGCGATATATTGGCTGTAGACACACCGTGCAGACAACCAGTCTTGTAGCTATAAACAGTGAAGGTAAGCCATGGTTCCTCTTTGCAGCTTGTCTTTTAGCTAATAAGCTAACATGCTAGCCGCGGATCCTGCAGCTCTAATGGCTTGGATTCTGCCGCTCTTGGAAACATTTTCGTCAAACTGTAATCACAATTTGTTGCCTACCGCTGCTGTTTTAATATTTTTGTTCATGTTTATGTCGCATTAGACCTAGTTTACTACCGACAGCGTAGTGGAGGTGATCGTCCGCACATTGGCGGAGCAGGCCGGGGTGTCCGATCCCAATTTCTCCGCCCCCTCCGCCATCATATCTGGTGTCATTTGAACCTACAAGCCAAGGCCTTTACGATCAACGTATACCTTGTGCTAGGTTAGGAGGAGTGCTAGCTAAGTCATCCCTGTTATGCAACAGAAATACGATATTGTAGGGCAAATGTTCTAACGATCGTTTTAGCTGTAACTCTTTTGTATTTTCCTCTTAGCCAGTTTGATGTAATTTGCTTGAAAACCAGTGTGGATGCTATGCTAAAGAGGCTGGCCCATTAACGGCAGCTAAAGTCAACAATTAGTGCCTACACGTAAACCATCATTTCGACTAGACAACGTAAAATACTTTATTGAGATGTTTATTAACGTGCTTTAATGGTAGCTTTAGCGTAGCTTTACAATGAGTTCTTCACAGCTTGTGAACGGCATCCCGCCACGTTTTGAAATATACTCATAACATTTGCAGATATTCCAAATGTAATTTTCTGCCTACAACGCAATTCCTCTATGGACTTAACTGAGTTAATTAGTTGTTACTATGCATTAAAGATGTTTTTTGTTTTAACATTTTGTGCCTGAAGTGGAATAATGTTTAAACGGAGTCACTCAAATACGTCAAGGGTTAACTTATTTTTCTTGGGAAAATTATTACTATAATAAGATTATTTCTCTTTAATTACTTCATTTAGTAGCAGTTTAATCTTAAGTGTATTTTCTACAGAGTTTCTCCGTTGTGACTTTAAAAGATGAGGTGTTGCAGTCATTGAATTATAAATTAATTTTAGGTGATATTCACATTGAAATGATAATTCGTATATGTGTAATTTGAGTGGCTAGCATTGTCCATCCACAATATCCTTATTTTTCCAAAATTAGAAAAAGTGTTTGTCTTCTGAGTTACTATGGAGTTTCACCCTCCCTCAGCACTGACTTGTACATACACAAACACACACAGCCTCAGTCATTTCCAGCAGATGAACCCAAAGCAAAAATGGAGCATACTATTTAAAAAAAACAAAAAAACAGTTTTTCAGTTTCAGCTCTCTTAAACGTAGCATTTCAGTAATGTAATATCCTTTGAGGCAGTCGGGGGGCTGTGTGTTGCATTGTGAAACTGCAGAACAGCCATTTTACAATTTTATTCTAAATCTGTGATCAGTGAGATGTAAGAAATCAGAGATGTCTCTTAACACAGAATACATAATTAGAGCTTCAGACAGGGATAAAAGCTTCAAAGAACAGATAAAGGCCTGACTACTGACTAAATACAGGTAGGAAAGGTCTCGTTCAGCCTTGTCTCTTCTTTACATCAGACTCTGCAAAGCAAAACCACATTATAACTAGAAATTTTAAGTGAAACATAAAAGCACACCATAGTAGGAAATTATTTTCTTTATTATCATTTTGTCTAGAAAAGGTATAAACATGGTAAAGAAGACTTGTAAGTAACGTCTTCAGAAAGTTTTTTTCACCAAGGTTATATTGTAGTAATTGTGGACTTGTTTATTCTAGAAATATTTGGGAATTGGGATTGCGTACTGAACGCCAACATAAGTCTTAATTTTAAATGGGGTATATATTTAGGTAAATATATCACTCCCATTGTTATCCTTAGCACTCAATTGAGATTTGTTGCTCAAAATCTGTTTTATATTTTCTACAGCTGTATATTTTGGCTCTTAACATTACTGTTAACAATATCCAATTCCAGTATGAACTTAGTAACATGCACAAAAGCAGAGGGGGTTAGAAATAATGTGAACATTTCCTTCAGTAAATACTCAAGGAATAGCACACTGTTAAAACTACTCCACCATAAGTAAAAGTACTAATACACACTTCACACTTAAATTACTCCACAATGCATAAGAGTACTAATAAATGCTGTGAAAACACTACACTACAAGTTGAAGTAATAATGCACACTTGCTAGAGAAGAAGGTGAAGTGTTTAGAAAATGACCTGGGAAAACTTGATTGATTATCAAAGTAGTTGGTTTAATAAGTTATTGCAGCTACACAACATAACAGACACTTACTCTTACAAATGTCAGCAAAACAGCTCCAGTTGTCCTTCTAAGCTGTTTGGATAACTTGAATAATGTTCATGTGTCATGGTGATAACACAAAAGAAGTTGCCTTGAATGTTCAAATGTGAAAGTCAGCATTTATTTTTATATCATAGAGGTTCTAGTTTAATGTGTGAACAATAACTGGTGAAATTGAGTTGCTTGGATATTTATTTAGTTGCCATGACATTTGCTGGGAACATCACCAACCAGCTGCATGCTTTGAGAAGGATCACTGAAATAGACTCTCTAGATCTCTGGATGGAAAATCTCCTGTGAGCAACAGAAACATTCGGCCACGATTGAGTGCTGAGACTGGAAATAGTTTGGGTTTCATTTGTGTAGTGAAGAAATACCACAGGGTTTTCTCTCAGCGCTCTGTGATAAAACCAATGGATCAAAATTAGCCAGTACCTTTCAGTTGTTTCATAAATAGTACATTGAGCTTAAATAGTGAAAAAACAAGTTGCTTTCTTCTTTTTGCCAAGATGTAATAATGCTTCTTTCCAACAGTGATTGAAATGTGTGTGTGCGCACCCCCACCATTTGCCATTTCCATCTTTCATTTAATTGTTCAGGTTCTCTGATGCCATCTCTCGCTCTGTTCTTTTTCCCCAGTGGCGCAAAGGGAGGAGGACAGGAAATAAAGGAGTTACCTAGAGGGGTCTCCGTCAATCCACATTTCAGTTGGAGCGAGAGGAAAAGGCACGGAGGGATAGAGAGTGAAAGGAGAAGAGGAGTGCTAGTCGCGTCTGCTCTTGGCAGCTGTTCCAGCAGCCGGTTTCATTGTTTTGGCTGTTATTTCGTTCCTGCGTTACCTTTTTGACGAATCAGTTCGTATTTTTAACTTTAATGTGAGATATAACTGCTGTACAAAAAAAGAAAACATTATTACTAGTAAGAGTGTTTTATTTTGTTCCGTTGTTGATTTCCAAGGTTCTTTTTGTTTCTTTTTTTTTTATGTTTAACAACCTTTTTCGGCTGTGAGTAGCAGGAGCTTCCATTCTCCAACCTAGTCAAACCCCCTTTCCTTACGTAGTTAGAAGATAGATAACCTGGTATTCCTCAAACACCTGAAACTGGCAGCTATTCTCTTTAAATCTGTGTGTTTGGGGAGCTCTGTGACCACAGCTTAAGCACCACTCAGCCTTCTAGTCACCCAAGCCTAACTAAAGCCAGCCAGCTCAAGCCTGGTCCAGCCCAGTCCAGCCTGCTCCGATCATCTGGACAGGGTAAGAGCGTTTTAGAATCACATCTTTTTGTCTCATCTGGATATCATATATTCCTCTACATATTGATTAAGATTAAAATGATCAAATAATTTCAGTACCTTTTCTTTTCAGATACTCAGTTCTGTGTGGACGTGAGGAATATGACTGCTGAGACTCTTAACTTCGGCCCAGAATGGTATTTTACCTATTTTTTTTTTTACAGTTTAGTTAAGTGGCAAGGTACTAGTAAACAAAATGTGTGTAATAAAAGTGATCATATTTGACTATTTCAAGGTGACAAGTTTGTTGATCTGTAGCTCTTAAGAATAATGCTTTCTGGTGTTTGTGCCTTTTTGCAGTTTTGTGGTACATGTCTATGTTAAGTGTGTTTAGGAATCTCAAGTGATCATATGATAAAAGGCAAAGGGCAAAATCTGCCTTTTCTGCTTCACTGCAAAAATCTAAATCTTACCAAGTGTATTTTTCTCATTTCTAGTCAAAATATCACATCACATTTAAAATAAGACATAATCACCTAAAGCGTAGCTAACTTTTCAGTGAGATATAAGAACTCATTTTTAGACAATAGATCTGGAAAATCTTATTTCAAGAAAACTTATCAAGATAATTTTCATTTGTTTCATTGGTGGATTACTTTAAATTCAAAATTTTTTTGTTTCAGTCAAACCAAAAAATCTGCAAATGGAACAAGTGAAAATTATCTTGATAAGTTTTCTTGAAATAAGATTTTCAAGATCTGTTGTCCAAAATAAGTTCTTATATCTCACTGAAAAGATACTCTTTAGGTGATTATGTCTTATTTTAAGTGTGATGAGATATTTTGACCAGAAATGAGAGAAATACATTTGGCAAGATTTAGATTTTTGCAGTGTTCAGTCCGAAGCCAAAATTGGCTTGTTACAGATGTCCGTAAACAGACATTTATAAACAGCCATTCATTCCAACTGTAGTACCCAAGGATGATGGATAAGGTTATTTTAGTGCATTTCACCTACATAAACCTTTTTAAAAACAACAGTTTATGGTTAAATGACCAAATATATTACACAGTAAGAAGGTAAAGAATGAAAGGTTTACCTAAGAGAGACACCAGTGATAATCTTTTGTGTGTGTTGACTGCAACTGAATTTCATATCCCAACTGAAACATGAACACATGTTTTGTAAGATTTCTGTTCCAAACAAAGGGTGAAAAAGAAGTACGATTCTTCTATTAGTGTTTACGGAGCTTCTGGATGCGATACATGAACGTGTCGGTGTTAACCACATGCACACAGGGACTATGCGCTGGGCCTTGGCAGGCTTCCCGAAAGCTGGCCTGCCAGAACGGAGTGGGGCTTTTGGGGGGGCTGAAGCTAAGGCCAAACTGAGGGGCTGCCTAAGAGATGTTTTAAAACAGAGTTTCTGAACTGTAAATTATACAAAGCAATCATAGTAGAGCTTCATGGAAACGTGCAGAATAGTTTTCCAGTATAGTATTGTTACAGTGGTTTCCTGCCCATCTCTTGTGCCGCTGTTCTCCTCCATCTCAGTGGATGTTTGTGTAGCGATTAATGGGAGGCGTAGTCTCTCGTTTTGGTAGCACTCCATCTCTAACGGGCTGTGACTGCTGTGTGCATTCTTGGTGTAGTGCCAGGGTCGCAGAATATTTCTCTCTTTACACATCTGCAGCTGCTTCTCTCGGAGCAGCCCTTCAAGCCCACTTTTATGCCTTTACCCTTTTTAATATAACTTGAAAGCATCCAGTTCCTCTGCTCCTCACACACAGCGGTCTGGCCAGCATATTGACAAGTATTTTAATACCTGTTATTTTACAGAATTGTTTAAGATATTTGAGGTTTTGTTTGTCATTAAGATGCAAGTATATTAGTCATCATGGTAGAGTTCATTGTGAAAACAGTCTGCTAGATTTGTTACTTTCAACAACCTTTGCTCAATAAGGTTCTTGTAAAAGGATCATAAATACAGATAGGAGTGTGGACATATCTGACATGGATAAGAAGTGCACTTCATACATGCTGTTTTTTTGGCCCTAAATCAAAATTTTGGTTTTGGTAAATATGAGTGAACTGTATTTTAGCATGCAAAACTATTTCCTAGTGCCCCGTCCATTAATATGTTTTAACCCTGGCTTTTATTAAGCCTATTAGTCGCTCTACTCTACTTATGCTAGCTCTACTTATTTTTACCCTCTTTGCAACGCCACATGCTACCTACTGGTCTTTCATGATGTTTTGTCTCGCTGCTCAGCATTACTTCTACCTCTCACACCCCACACCCACCTACACATCTCTTGGATTTCCATATGGTTTTGATGTGGGGCTGTGAGTCAGTGACACAGTTTGTAGAGGCATGTGAATGGAGCTATTGTTAAACAGCAGGCCTTGGAAGCTGGCCTGCTAGTAATAGCTTTTTAAAATGAAATCTTGAGATTGGAAAGCTAATACATCATCTGCGTTGAGCCAAGTGCATTCAAGGGGACCTGCGTAGGAGGATGGTTGATTTGTTACAGAACATTTACTAAATTCTTTTTTCCCTGGTGTATGATGGATGCTATTAGAATATTTTGCTGTCCTGCTGAAATTAAAGGAACTCCCTCACGGTTACACAATAGCCCTCATTTTGTAATTTGGTCTGAGCAAGGAATTTATACCAAGCTATTTATATTTTTTCTGCATTGCATATCAGTTCAAGTGAGTAAACGGGAAGAGTTACTGCAGGTATACGGCTTTAAAAGACTCTGTTGGTATTTTTAGAATACTGCCTTCTTGTTGCACGACTGTCACTGAAAGTTGATCATACCTGTCTGAGATTCATGCAAGAAATATTCTTCTCAAAAATGCACTTTACTAATGTCAGCCATACCTGTACATTTCTTCACTCAGGCTCCGTGCACTGTCCAGTGGGGGGAGTGTGACGTCCCCCCCTCCTTCCCCCGCCATGCCAAAGTACAAGCTGGCCGAGTACCGCTACGGCCGAGAGGAGATGTTAGCACTTTATATCAAAGACAACAAAGTTAGTGAACACAAATGATATCCTAATTATTACAATTACAGAATTTCACCAACAGCGTTCATATCTGTTGGATTTTTACAGTGTTGACATGTGTCTTTGTATAAAAATACTTCACTTAAGCAGCCTTGTTTGTCCCACATTTAATTGTTGTTTTTAGGTCCCAGAGGACATGCAGGATAAGGAGTTTGCTGCTATTCTGCAAGATGAGCCCATGCAGCCACTGGCACTGGTGCCGCTCACTGAGGAGGAGCAGGTCAGCTGGAAATGGACTCTAAAACACCCCCCGCCCCTGCAAATGTTGAACTATTTGAGCTCATTATGTTATATCACACCATGAAATAGCCTTCTTTCAAACGTGAGCTGTCCTGTTGGTTAACAAATGTTGCTGTGAGCTTACATTCCTCACATTCCTTCCTTTTTCTCTTTCCATTTTCTCTCTGCAGAGGAACTTCTCCATGTCTGTGAACAGTGTAGCGGTGCTGAGGCTCATGGGAAAAGGGGTGGGTGGGGCTGCCCCGGCTGGAGTGGTCCGAGGACGAGGGGCCACGCGAGGCAGTCGAGGTGAATTTTTAAAAAAAATGAAAAACAAGTTTTCTTCAGGCTAAGTGCACTCATGATAAATCCACAAACATTTGCTCTAAAACTAACTTGAGTCCAAAAGAAACAGACATGCTGCCCAAAGCCCTTGGCTAAAACTACAATGGATGCTGTCCAGGGAAAGTAAAACAGTTTATTCAAGCCAACCACTCAAGTGTTTATTTCCCCTTTTTCTTCTACCATCTTGATGCAGCACACTTCCTCTTGGCCTGTCTAAATAGTGTTCCTTTTGTCCAGCTACACCTGTCGAAAAACCACTGTGCTTATGAACTCACCTTGTGCAGACACAACTCTCTGCACATATGAATAGCCAATGTAAACACTAAACACCCCGTTCAGGAAATCCAAGGAAACAACTGAAGGGAATGATGCCGTGTGGGTTTCTCAATTTGTGTGTGTGTTGTGAGTTGTGTATGGAAGAGAATTGAGTCCAATTGTACAATAGTAGCTGTTTTCTTTGTCAATAAGAATGTGGGACAAAAGTTTTAAAAGACATATTGAACTGAAAAGAGGATATCTGACTGTAGAGACTTAATATGTGTACTTATGGTCTTCCCAAATAGTTTTTTTCAGTCAGATGAATATCGTATGTGTCTATGTACCCTCAGGTCGTGGCCGTGGAGAAGGTGGATTCTACCAAAGAAGTATTGAAGATGCAGAGGTGGGTTTTGGCCGCAGCGTTCGAGAGATACACCGCAGCCAGAGCTGGGATGACCGGTAAGAAACCCAGCAACATTTTCTAACTCCAGTAAGACACATGCTAAATGATGGTACTTGATTAACTGTGTACTTACATATATATCTGTGTCATTGTTTATATTCTGCTGTGAAGAGTTCTTGTTCTCTATAATAAAGTAAATGTTTCATAGGCTTAGTTTTTGTTGTGACTATTGGGACTTTATCTCACTTACGGAGCTATCACCTTTAATCAGTTAGGACCAAACTGCTCCAACTTTATGTTAGAACAGATATGCTTCTTAGGGCTGATGTACTTAATGTTATGCCTTAAAAGGTATCAGTATAAAAAAATGCTGCCTTTTGCCTGAGATTTTTCTAGTATAAGAACTTAGTCATGGTTGGGAATAGTTTTCTCTGTTTATCAGTTTAATGATAAAATTTCCTTCCCATTTCCCTCCTTTCCTCAGGGGAGAGCGTCGATTTGAGAAGCCGCTGCGGCGTGAGGTGGGGCGTCCTGGCTTTGAGGAGCCTGGAGCTCCCGGGGGTCCAGGGAGGAAGGAGTACACAAGGGCTGACAGTGATAACTGGCGCACCCTCCGGGAGGAGCAGGAGGAGGATGAGGGGGAGCCGGGCAGTAACTGGAGGCTTGCTGGACCCCGCAGGGATGGTATGAGAAAATACATATTTATAGTAGTGCTGCCTCAAACCCAATTGGGTCTGAAAATTAAACCTATACAGATGTCCTCATGGTTTATTTTTATTGTAAAACATACTTTGATAAGAGGTCCGAAAGAAGACCTAGCTTCAGTAGATCATTAGACACCCCCCCCCCCCAAGAGCCTAGGGGTATATAGATATACAAGGAAATCTATCTAAGATTTTTGTCCATCCCATTTCTCTGCCACTATTCACCCAAATCTTTTCAAATTTCACATACATGTTGTTTACATGAGCCTTTCTCCCCTTTTTTTTGCCTTTGTTACAAATTTTTCAAAAGATTGATAATTAAGACTTAAAATTGATCCTGTGCAGCAGAGTATCTGTGAGCAGGGGGGCAGAGAGTTATGTGACCAGGCGGGGGTATTGGTAAGCTCCGCTTACTCTTTCATTTGTTGAATAATACATTTTGTTTTCTTAGTGTATTTATAGTTAAAATAAATGATGAATGCACATACAACAACAGTGTAACATTGAAAATAGAGACTGCAACATGTCCTTTTTACTTTAGGTTATCTGCTGTCAGTTATTTACTTTGATTGTAAAACCAAATAAGACTTGATAACGTAAAAGAAAACTGGTATCATTTTGGGTTTTTTTAGGTAATTTCAGATGGTCTATGGTAAATACACTAAGGATTTCAATATATTCAGTATTGTATTTGGTTTACTCTTGAAATATATTAAATAACCCTACATGGAAAGAAATAACAATAGTTTCAAAGATCAAAATGGCCTTGATGGTGATCTGTACTAATGTTTATTCTCTTGTTCATGCTCTGTGCTCTTAAACCTCAGTAAAACATTGTGCATACCAGCTCTAACTTAGTTGTAGTGACATCTAGTGGCACTAAGACATAGCACTGGGTTTTAGACTTAAACAGAGCTGCACTTAAAAAGATCACACATATTTATGAGAAAGTACATAACCTTTTTCGCCCATCTTCTCAACTCATTTTTTAAGCTCTAAACTAGTAATTACACTGTAATAGCCCCAGGGTGTACGATGGAGCCGGTCCTAAGACTGGACCACATGACTGTCTGGGTAACTGCAGTTACTGTGATACGAACAAAACCCTTTCAACAAATGATGTTATGGTTGCCTGGATCTCTGCCCAATACTCCAACCCGGTTTGTGTTACATCTTTCTGTAAGCATTGTCTTTCTCGTAAAAAACCTCATTGTCTTTTGATTAAAGCACTTTATAGTGAAGTAATAGGTTTCATTTAAATGTTTGTAACTCCTGTGGTTATTGCTACTGACAGTGTCCATTTGTCTTTTGTCAGATGGTGGTCCTCGCTCAGCAGGCTGGCGGGATCACAGTGGCCCTGGTGAAAGCCGCCGAAGGAAGTTTGACTTTGACTTCCGGGATTCTGAAGGTCATGGGGGTGGTCGTCGGCGTGCAGGCAGTGAGGGACTAGAAGATGACAGGGATGGGCTGCCTGAGTGGTGTACAGATGAGGAGGATGGGGAGATGGGCACTTTCGACTCCTCTGGAGCTTTCATGCCTATGAAGGTGTGTATTGACTTTTAATTTGTTAGTACTAACTGAAAAACACAGTCAGGCTTTTATCATCTGCCTCTTTACATGTTCAGTAGCATGTATCACACTTGTTCATCTTCTGCTTCTGTTTTTTTTTGCTTACAGAAGGGTGGCAAGGAGACAATCCTGGAGGAGGAGCTGGAATTTAAGGGGATAGAGGAAGAGGAAGAGGAGGAAAGCTTTGCTGATGCAGAGAGGAACAGTGCAGAAGGAGACAAAGATCAGGGTGAGTATCCAAAGCAAATCTGATTTTAAGTTATTTTAAGATGTTTGTTGCAGATTTAGGAGTGTCGGCATTGCTGATTTTTATCTACCTATTTACTGCTCGCCTCACAGAGAGTAAAGAAGCTGGTTCTGTGGTGATAGATGGTGAAGCAAAGCCAGCATCACCCTCCTCCACTCCTCCAGCTTGTCCCCCTCCATCTTTAGAACCTCAGCCCAACAACTCGGGCCCTGTGGTGGAAAACTCTCAGCTGAGCCATAGCCACGTTGTAAGGGCCAGCAACACACCCAATGAAGGTACAGCCACATCAACAAGTGTCACTGATAATGTTTGTGTTGTTCATGACACACATTCTCATAGTTACTTATAAAGTAAGTGCATAACAAAATGTATCTTTAAGCAGTACAGTATTGAGCTGAAAGTGCTGTTTGACATTTTCCCTGAACCTACTGTTTGTGAATACAGATTTCCAAACATTTGTGTACACAATCTGTATTCTTAAATTACAAATTCTGATTTAAAGCTGGATCTGGCAGCTACTTTAGGTCTTGTGACCTTTTACATTCAGCCACATAGATATTTTAGTTTGATATACAATATGTTTCACCCCCAGTCATTTAATATCTTGTTTACTGAGCCTGCTCTTCTTGCTGTGTCAGATAAAGACTCAGTAGGGCGCTCTGTCCCTCACACCCAACATCACTAACTCTATTAATAAAAGTGCTAAAAATAGGGCCCATTGTTTTACTAATGTTTGTTGTTGTGGTGTCAGATGTGGCTCCAGTAGCGGGCTCCAAGACCCAGCTAAGCCCCAACGCCACCGCCTCCTCCAGTCTGCCTCCCCCACCTCCTTCCTCTGCTGCTCCTCTTGTCCCTCCTTCTGGTGGAGACGCCGAGGACGATGAGGGCATGAAGCACCTACAGCAGGTAAGAACATCAGGAGGCCCATTTCACCTCTAAATCTTTGAAGTAGTTTATTGTAAAGTCAACCAAAACTATTGGTGTAAACTTTTTTTTAAATACCTTTAGTGTTCTGGACTATATTTGGAACTGCATTCACTTTCCAGTGTTTGTGAGATTTTTTCTGGCCATTATGTTATAATCGTTATGTTACAGAAGTGCCTCTAGCACCACCAACTGGCCAACAAAACCTTGGTATTGCTCTCTAAATGAATTAATCTGACATTGTGTTCACTACAATTTGATCCATTCAAGACGATAAGCTTTAATGAGTTTCTCCTGACTACAGGCAAGACTCTAAATGTATAATTTGAATTTAAAGAGGTTTTGTGACTTGTTTTTAATATGTAGAATTCATCTGTTGTTATTGGGCTCAGTGTTGCTGTGGACTTTCCATATAAACTGATGTAATATGTGTTTCTGCAGGAGGCTGAGAAGATGGTGGCATCGCTGCAGGACACCTCTTTGGAGGAGGAGTGTTTCACCCAGGCTCTGCAACAGCATCAGGAGAGCAGGAACACAGCGGCTGCTCTGCCGCTGTCACATGAGGCCGCTATGAAGTGGTTCTACAAGGACCCACAGGGAGAGATCCAGGGTACATTCTACACACAACATATTGATCTCATTATTTTAAATTCTCTAGTTTTAGAATTTGGGTAATATAATTTTTCAGGATCAGTAGGGGTTTTTTTTAATGTGTTAGCTCATGTATCATCCTTTTCCACCCACAACCAGGTCCCTTCACCACTTTGGAGATGTGCGAGTGGTTCCAGGCTGGCTACTTCACCATGACCCTGCTGGTGAAGCGGGGCTGTGACGAGGGCTTCCAACCCCTGGGGGACGTTATCAAGATGTGGGGCCGCGTGCCCTTCGCCCCTGGGCCCTCTCCGCCGCCCCTGCTGGTGAGACAGCCACCACCACCGCAGCGCCCGCAGCCCAACCGGGGGCCCGCCGGGACTGTGAGTGAGAGCTCAGCCAATGCAGATGATGGGGAGGGGAGGATGCAAAGGAGAAAGATTGTTGATAGACACATCAGGGTAATAGAACAGTGATCATGATTAAGATTAATTAAAGTGTTTCCTACATAAAGGATCTTAAATGTCTGTGTTGAATAGTATTGCTTGCAAGTTTAATTACCCCCTGTAAAATTAGTTAAATGAAATAATGTGTACACCTACTCTAGTGGGTGCTGTTTGATGCTATGACAAAAAAAAGCTGCTGTAGTTTTGACTGTATTCCACTATAATCTGTTTGAGAGAAAGTGGGCTAGAGCTATAAACCACAGTCATAAAAAGCCCATTATGCAGTGGCCTCCTGTAAAAGTAATGGTAAATAAGCTTCAAATGGAGCAGAGAAGGGAAGGTTAATCTGGGCCAGTGCAATTTGATTAGATATTTATGTGTGTAATAGCCCTGTGGTTTTGATATCTTATCAAGGTCAGATGGATTCCTGTTTTCACAGGTCACAGGAACAGTTTGTAGAATAGTTTGAAAATGATAGAAATAGACTGCATCAATTTGTGTTACATTGTGATGTGAAAATTTCATGGAAAAAAACAAGTCTAGATAGTTTTGCTTTAGACTCAAGTCACTGTATATGCATTTTGATGTTTCTGGTTTATGATGTTAACACTAGTTTTTATCTCTTTCCCTTCCTATTCAGGGAAACCTGGACCAGGAGCGCCTGAAAAAACAACAGGAGCTGGCAGCAGCAGCTCTTTATCAGCAGCTCCAACAGCAGCAGCTATTCCAGCTCATTAACAGGTGGGTCTGTGAGAAGATGTGGGGTTTCAGTCACCTTACCTGTCAAAACAAGTGTAGAAACTTGACTGTTTTAAAGTTTGTCATTTACATTATGGACAATTTTTGACATTTACTTTAAAATCTTTGTCATGCAGGTGCAGTGAGCAGGGTATGATGCCTTCGATGAACAGGTCGATGTCAGTGCCAGATACAGGGTCCATGTGGGACATGCATACCTCAGCTTCACAGCCATCAGGTACTGTCTATCATGACACTGGATGTACATGTGAAGACACATGCGGTGAAGAGGCATAAGCTGATTGGACTTAGTGAGACCAAACTAACCCTGTTTAATCTCTCTCTGTAGGCGGTGAAGCCAGTCTTTGGGACATAACAATGAATCCTTCTACTCAGGGTCCAACTCTTGAACAGCTTCAAAAGGTGAATTGATTGATAACTGTTGAGTGTCTCCATTCTCCTGATTTACTGTGCACTGTACATCTGTGCACCCCATGTAAATGTGCAGTTTGTACTGGTGATGTGATACTGTTAGCTGAACACTTGACTAAAATGAATTCAATAGGGTTCCCACAGGATCTTAAAAAGTCTTAAGTCTTGACTTTATAGGTTATAAGTCATCTTAAAAAGGTCTTAAATTTAACTTGTAGAAACCTGTCAGAACCCTGATTAAAGTGCTTCCATTTGCCTTGAAGTACCAATAACTAGTAACCAATAACACAATAACTATCCATTTACATCAGTTGTCAGAAATGTGGAAGCAAAGTTTTCAAGTATTATTTTAAGCCTTTTTATTCCATCTAAATCTGGATGTTTCTCTTACAGCTCCAGCAGGAGAGACGAGACGCTGAACTCAGGGCGAAGCGTGAGGAGGAAGAGCAGCGTAAGCGAAGAGAGGAGAAGAGAAGACAACAGGAGGAGCAGAAGAGGAGGGAGGAGGAAGAGCTCTTCAGACGCAAGCAGGTAAAGTGGGGGAAGTTTTTTTTTTTTTTTTTCTGTTTAGCTATCCTGTCTTTTTCCATAGGTTAAATATTAAAGCTTTTTTCCAATACGGTATCTATGTTAGGTGATGATGTAGTCACCCAGCAATAAATGATGATATTACTCTGGTTTAATTTCTGTCTTGTCCTTTTGTAGTGTCGTCAGCAACAGGAACTGATCATGAAGTTGCTGCAGCAGGCTCCCCAGCAACAGGGGCCTGGAGCTGGTGGCTCAGGCTGGAGTGGGGCTCCCTCCTCAGGCCTCGCCAAGTCAGGAAAATCCCCGGCTCTGGCTCTACTGGAAATGCAACAGGAAGCAGAAAGGCTTCTGAAGCAGCAGCAACAGAGAGCTCAGCAGCAGAGAGACCGCGTGAGTTCAAACAACAAAAAATATGTCCACCAGCAAATGAAAAATTTAATATTTGTTATAATTAGTCCAATTTCTCTCCCTGATTTCAGCATACTGGTATGTCCATGGGGAGCTCCTCCATGGGAAGCCAGTGGGAGAGTGTTGGCATGTGGGGCGGGGCCGGGGGTATGGAGGGTAAGGCTGGCAGTGGAGGCTCTGCGGGCAGCATGGGCATGTGGGACGAGGCTGTGAAGAACCAGTCCAGCCTGCGTGGTAACAGCAACAATAACATGGGCCTGAAGAACAGCCGCAGCAGCCCCTCTCTCAGGTACACACAAGCAGAATCCATGTAGTAGAATGCATTTATTGGCTGTATATCCATTTTTAGTGCTGTGGTATCACTCATGGAGGCAATGTAAAGTTGGCAGATGTTGGTGTTGTTGATACTTTACACATGTCCAAACAAACAGCAGTGTTATGTTGATTGATTGTGTGTATGTCTCAGTTGCTTACCATACGGAATGCATCTTACTTGCTGTTGCAGCGATCAGTACATGATGCGTCGGAAGCGGACAGAGGAAGAGGAGAAGCTGCTGAAGCTGCTGCAGGGTATGAAGCCTCAGGACGGCTTCACCACCTGGTGTGAACAGATGCTGCATGCTCTCAACACCTCTGCCAACAACTCCTCCTCCTCTCTGGATGGTAGGCTGCTCAGTCTTTATGTATTTAGCAATGTCAAGGGTGGACTGAATTCACCCTTAGTGTATGCAGATGAGTACTGTATATTTACTGCAGCTTGTTTTTAGTATTTACTTGTATATATTGAAGTAAGCAGTCAGTTTTACTAATTATTTTACCCGCATGTCTTCATTAAGTTGCCACAATTGTGGCGTACCTGAAGGAGGTGGAGTCACCCTATGCAGTGCTGGACTTCATCCGGTCCTACCTAGGGGACACAGTGGAAGCCAAAGAGTTTGCCAAACAGTTCCTGGAGCGTCGTGCCAAACAGAAAGCCAACCAACAGAGACAGCAGCAGCAGGTAGGTGAAGAATCACTTTAATTATTAAAACATGAACTAATGGATTTAAACAAATGATGAAACTACAGAGCATAATTCTTTTTGTTATATGTACATATCATTAATGTGTTTCATTTGTCTCTGAGCTAAAAGGTGTAAGTTTCCTTGTCTCTTCTCTGTGTTTCCCAGTTATCAAAGGAAGTGGCTGGATTAAACATGAACTTCCCTCTGCAGGTAAATCTAAATATGCCAGTTTGTTATATAATCAGACACCAATGAGGTTAAAGTCTGTGATGGGAATTGGGACTTGTTTTAGCTAAAAATCAAAGGAATGTAGTCCTTTATGAGGCTGCTCCTCCCTTAGTAATTAAACCATGTTTTCACAAAAACCACCGTTGGATTGCACTGTTTAACAACTCTGTTCTCCAAGTCACTTCTAACAGTGGAGGAGTGTATTTTTAAGTACTGTTTCTTTTAAACGGAAGCAAGAACCCTGAGCTAGTTAACAGCGTTTGCAGTCTGTCAACACCACTTATGTTTATCAGCCTTGTGGTTAATTTGTATTTAAAACATTTGTCAGATAGTTATTCACCTCTGTGTTTCCACTCTGCGTCATCCTCATCACCTTTTCTCCTTTTTCTTTCTTCAGGACTCAATGCGAGGTATGAACCCAAGCACCCTGCAGTCCATGTTTCAAGCCAACCACATGGGCAAGGCTGGTCTCTATGACAACCAGGGGGGAAAGATGAAGAAGAAACAGCCCATGATGCTGCACTCTGACCCCAGCATCTTAGGTACATGACTTCACCGGAATTTAATAATGCTTCTTTTTGATTTCATGCATCTTGTAATGGTCAGAATCTATAAACAAAGATTGTAATGGGACTACAGTTAGTCATTATCATGAAACAACTACACACTCGTTCAGCAGTCTGACATCTGAGGTATAGCCACACATTTCCTCATTAAAGTTACATTGCATACACAAGAAAGCCCAGTGGAAAATGCAGTTGACTGGAATCAAATAAAGATATAAAAAGGGTGAAGTTAATGTTCAGATTTGTGAGGAAAGCACAGAAAATCTTATATCCACTATCATAGGTGGAGAGTAGGCTGGTTCGTATCTGAGGTTTATTTGTGTGTACACATGGGTTGTTAAGGAATAGGATTTGGCTCACACCAGAATAAAATGTAAAAAGGCGAACATGTAATTGGATGTCAGTTTGGCTTTTGTAATCTATTATGTAAATGAAACTGCATTCTAGTATTGTAGATATACAACACTCTCCGAGTATTAAAACTGATAAATAAAATCAGCCTCAACCTGATAAGCTTTTTTTAAACAAAGAAATTGATTTTAAAGGGATTGATGGAACCGATCTATGAGATTGTTCATGCCTCCTTTGTTGTTATTGTTTCGCAAAGATTGGCATTGCATTACAAACACTGAAAAATTTGCAGAACAGAAAAACTCTTGCCAAACTGAGAGGATTGAATCATTTCTGGATTGCATCTTTATTCCTGACCTACACCATCTAAGCCAGCTCTGTCAGCTCCCCTGTGCGCCTTCCTCCTCTGATCTGACTCTGCTCTCCATCTCCTCTCTCTGCCCACCTTCCCCTCCCCTCCTCCCTGCAGGGTACTCATTCCACAACACAGGCGAGTGTATGAGCCTGAATGAGATGGAGATGGTGGAGGATTACTGATGTGACGCAGCGCAGCAGCAATAGCTACCTGAGGCCTTCTGTCTTTTAATCAGACAAACCTGATGACGAATGTGCACTGCTGGGGGAACCAGGGGTGGGGGGTAGTGGAAAAGGGAGCGAGACAGAGGGGAGGTGCAGGGTGGAGGCGCCTGGATCTGTGCCTCCTACCCTTTCCTTCCCTCTAATAGAAAAAGGGCTCCCTGCTGCACCAGTTGATCACTTGAGCAGGGGAGAGGGAGTGAGAAAGGGTGAGGTTAAAAGGAAGATGGGTATCCTCTGGCACTCAAAAGATTAAGCACCTTATACTGAACTAATGCACTTTATTGAGATGGGATTTGAATTTTTTTTTTCACGTGTGTATGTGTGTGTGTTTGGGAATTAGTGCGCATATGGTATGTGTACATACACAATATCAGTGTGCATTGGAACTGGAAGGGGGTGGAGACACAGTGGGGTGAATGGTCGGGATGTTAGGTTTTCAAAGTCAGGGGGACCTTTAGTTGAAACCTTATCAGAGAGCAAATCCTTTTCTCAAAAGACAAACACTGTTGATATTTCTCTTGTTTAGCATTTTTTTTACGTTTATATAAAAAGTAAAGCTATTGAAAAATGGATTATAAAAAAACTTGAAGATTTGCACTTGCCTAAAAAAGAAATGACAAAAACAACAAAAAAAATCAAACAAATGGGGTTAGTTAGAGAAGTAAATATTTTTGTGAATGTGTATGAATGACTGTGAGAGTGACTGAGTGTGATGATTGGTTTGTGTCGTAATATACCAGTCTGCACAATATTTTTTTTCTTTTCTTTTTTTGCTTACCAAGATGTATGAAACTTAAGAGGCCATTTTTGTCTTTTTTGTTCAAATGGTAATTTTGTATTCTCATGAGTAGTGTATGTGTGTGTGTCCCCTTATCCAAATGGGGACTGTTTGTGTGTTTTGAAAGTGGCAGAGTAAATGAGAGAGAGAGAGGGCAATTGCACAACACATCCTTTCTCTCACCAGCTCTTCATCCCCTCATAGACTACATAGAAATGCATACATTTGTAAATGTTAGCTTTGCTCATCACAAGACCACCACTAGGTTATTTTCCCTTAGCTTCTCCCTTAGGGGAGCTGTCTGTAGACCTGTAAGGTTTAACAGATGGGGTGAATCATGAGGGATATTACTGTGTGTGCATTGAATGAGACTGTGTATGTATGTGTGTATGCGTGTGTTTTCAGTGTGCATGTACATTTACTGTTCATAGAAATGAGTTAAGACTACAGGTACTCATTTTGTATACATGTGCTTTTTTTGTATGTGTATGAATGCACATTTGTGCCTAAGACCTTGGATAGGGTGCGTGGCCATTGAGACATTAACTCTTTTTTGAGAGCAAGTGTGACGTGTGTCAGTGCTCAGCACAGTGTATGTCAAGTATGTAAGTTTATATCGTAAATATTTCTAGTTGAGTCTTGGGGTGATCCATCAGAAGGTTAGTCCAGTCGGTTTTCCTGGGGTGTGATCACATTGCCTTTTGTCAGCTCTCGAACTTGTGAATGAAAGGTGTCGAGTTTCTGACTTTGAAAAAAAAAAAAAACAGCATCTTAATGTGCAAGTGCACAGAATGGTGCATGAAATGTTAGCATATTGTGTTACTTATTCGTTGTTGCAATTTGATAATGACGAGTTTTCTTTTTTAATGAAAAATATATATGAATATATACATTATATACAAAGTTTAAAAGTATTTGGACTAAGATAATGAGCACTTGGGGCTGCTATTTTTGTTGTGTGTTTTAAATTTTTTTTTCCTTAATTTTTCATTTTTGTTTCATTATCGCCATGTGAAGTGTGTATTATTTCTTAAGAAAATATTGAATGTATTCCAAAAAAATAACAAGAAACCCGTGCTGATACAGACTTTTTTTTTTCCTCAGAAGATTTCAAAAATGGAAACAAAACACAAAAAAACTTCAAAGATGTTAGCAAGGTCTTTTTTTTTTGGTTTTTGTTTCTCTCTCTTTTTTTTGTTTTGTTTTTCTTTTTTTAATTTACACAGTGGAGAAGAAAAAAAACTCGGGATGGATACAGTTGAACACACTGCCTCTACAATCCTGGTCGTACAAATAGTGACTTAACAGAAAAGACTCTTTCTATTCCATACTGGAGCTTTGGTTGTTTACAAACCACATGGATATCTGTGGGTGCAGTTTTTTTCCTCGTTATTTTTGTTTTTTGTTCCCACATTAGATGGGTGGGGTTTGCAAGTGCGCTTCTGCCATATGGTCATTTAGTGGTGTTTTTTTATTTTTTATTTTTCCTCCTCTCCTTTTGAGGAAGAGTGGCAGGCATCACAACAACATGGACAAGATCTGGACCTTTTTCTGTGGTCATGGATCCTGAGACTTGATCAACCATTGAGCAGAAGCATGGAGAAAATCAAGGCTTGGCTCTGTTATGTGGAGAACAGAGTGCAGGGCTACATAACCCTAGAGGGAACTCCGAGGGCGGTATGAGTACACCTGCTTTGTGCACTTGTCTTCACCTCATCCCTCATAAGCACTCACACCCTGCCCTCACCAACTCACCTATGCACTTTTGTTCATTCAAGCTGTGAGGTACCATTTTGGGGATGGGAGCACAATTACAACAGGAGGATTGCTACGACTTTGACAAAGTCACTGAAAAGATATTCCCAAACTGAAATAAGAGACTCGAGAAGCCCGCCTTCTCCCACCTCCTGTATATAACCATATTTTTGTATTACCTTTCAGAGTAGAAAAAAAATTTGCAAATCGATGAAGGAAAATTCATGAGACATTGAACATATGGAGTGAATGTTCTTCAAGAAAAAACAATCTTTTTTAATATAGCTTGAGATAGACTCGGGGTGAGTTTCCCTCAGTTTGCCAGTAACCCTGAAATACATGGGAATGGAAGGGAAAACCACATGGACTATGGTGTTGGACATGCTACAGTGGCTCCAGGACTGACTGATAGTTACTTATCAAAAATGGATGTTGCAGTGGCTACGAAGAACCTCGCCAAGAGTGTCTGATCAACATGCACCGAAAAAAAGATAGACAAGGGTTTAAAGAGCCATTGGAATGGTTCGTCCGCTTCGTTTCCCAACCTGCTGCCTGTCTTGAGAGCTGTAGAGTGACTGCATGAGGAAATCGTTGGCATTGGTAAGAGACGCATACTTGTGTTCCAATTTGAGTGTCCCCAGTGCTTGTGAATAACTGCTTTTTACTTGTTTTCTCTGAAGTTTCTGTGTGCTGATGATGGTCTTGTTTGTGCTTTCTGTATTCTGTTTCTACAGGAGTCCGGCTGTGCTTTATTTGCTGCCCTCTGCAAGGAGGATCTAATCTTCAGCCAGCCCATGACCCAATTAACCCTAATGCCTGTCCTTTGAACTTAAACCCTAGGAAACTTTTCTGTCTTGACCTGGGACTGGGCAAGCAATGGCATTATCAGTTGGACACTTAACAGATGAAGTTACAGGTTTATCGACCGTGGATCCCATCTATGTTGGAAGTGTTTGGGATTTGATTCGATGCTCTCCAGTGAGGATGAGGATGAGGTAGAGGAGAAACTCCTCTGCAATTATAGAGGCACGATCTGCTCAGAGCTCATCATCCACGTCGGCCCGAAACTCTTTCCGAGATCTTCTAACCAGCGGGACAGAAGACGTGCCCTCCTGCCCAGATGTCAAGAGAGACAGAGCTGGGTTGTGTTTTGTTGGACGTGGCTTGAATACATCTAAGCCACCATTAACCCCTGTAGCTGCAGAACTGGATAAACTGAAAGAATTGTACAAAAAAGTAAACAAAGACTTTAAAACATGACAAAACACATACACGTAGCAACATGTCACATAGAGTCCAAAGGAGTGTAGACACTACATTCACACCTACAGCAATGTACACTCGATTACACTGGCTCTCCTCTGGAACCATGTCTGCACACATAACAGGGCTACATCAATCAAATCACACATTATAAACACAAAGGCATCAGTGCTCATTAGTATAAATGCTGAGCAGTCTGCTTTGTAAATATTGTAAAAGTTTGTTCTGATTTTTTTTTTTTTTTTCCTCATAGTGGTTTTTGCTTTATTTCTCTGTTCAACATGCCTTAAATTGTATAGTTCAGTCCTGGATGGCTAACTGAAAATGTTCTTTAAACAGTAATGAATTTAAGTTGGAAATCACCTTGTTAACTACTAAAGCTAAAGAAAGGAGCCTTCGATAAGACTGTTTTCTGTCAGCTAACAGAACTGTCTTGTTCTCTATTATCCTGATAAATGTACAACTGATCACCATGAAAGTTACTCATTAGCTACAGAATAGAGACGCAAGCTATCCTTGATTCATATGCTTTTGCTGGTGGTTTACTTATTTGCCCTTTTGGTTTCCATAAAATGAAGAGTGAATTCGTTCAGATTTCCTGTTTAGATTATTGCTGAGGGTGCAGGCTGAATAAAGGGCTGAAGTCTGTACAGTTGAGAGCTGAGTTGACCAGGTACAATGCACAGAATTGGGTTAAATCACACATCAGTTGCTGTGTGATTTGAAAAAAAAAAAAAAAAAGTTGAATGTGGTTAGGTTAAACTACAATGACAGGACATGAAAATAAGACGCATATTGCAGCTTTTGTTATTTCTTTTCAATCCTGGGTGAGTGTTCTACAAACTACTAGGTACTTTTACATTTTTGAGGACTTGGGCTTATATTAAGAAATATGACTGAATGATTTGAAATATGTATAGGGTTTTACTTTTGACACTAAACCATGGGGTGAGTTACAGCTTTACCTGGATGGCCTTTCCTTTGTGCTGCTTATCAGCCTGATGGCACTGAATAGAAAAGGAATAGATTGAATCTGAAATTATCATCTGAAATTCCAACTCACAGATTTGCATTCGTGTTTCATGTATATTTCAGTGGATTTGGGAAGTTCGTGCTTTTAGTTAACCGGTAATAATTGAATTGTATACGGATTTTAATCTAAATGACAACTGATAAGGAAGATGTAAGCTCAAACTTGTTATACAGTCTGTTATACAGCTGAGGTTGTGATGAATAGTATCCTCCCAGATTTGACTGTAAACTGAAAATGCCACTGGAAATATTTCATAATTGTTTAAATGATACTGGAGTAACAATAAATGGTTACTAAGTTTATTGTTATCAGCTGCAAGAACAGAAATTGACTTTAACATAATGAAAATGTTATCAAATCTCCTATTTGTGGATGGCTTTGATAATCTAGCATATGTTAGACATTTTTAAAGGCTGATGTGCGGTATTAGTTGTGTAATGTCTCTTAATGTGCAGTTTACTGCACTCAAAATGCTTTTAAGGTAAGTTAAACTGCAATATTGTGTTGTCAAAAGCCCTGGATGGTTAGTTGCTGCCTTTGACAACCTCCCATAGCAGTCTGTCCTGTCATTTCGTAGTTCTAACAAAGGTGACCTAAAAGATGGTATGGAAATCATACCCCTGGTCAGCTCAGCTCTTTCACTCATTAAGTCTTTGAATGTTGTTAATAAAACAGCATACATGTAATGAAAACTGTTTTGGAAAAGAACTGAAATATGTGTAAATAGTTTGGCTTTTGTTTGTTTGAAGAACAAATAAATACTAAATAAATAGCATTTAGCAACGACTGACTGTATTTCTTATTGACTTTCTTTATCTCTTCAGTGTTTGTGCAAAAGTCAGATATGATATGAACACAAGTAACAGGGGGAAGGGTGTCACAGGATTTCCACGGCAGTTCTCGCGATAGTTGGAAGACACATGGCCGCGCACGGTGTTTACAACTTCTCGTAATGAACAAGTGAATAGATTTGAAAGTCACGAAGTGGGAAAATATCAAAAGTCTTCGTGCTCGCTGGTGTTAGGTGAAGGTTTTACGCTTCCGGGCAGAAATTGTGTTTATTGCAGAGTTGTGAGTAGACCCAAAGGCTAGCCAAGCCTTAACACAGGTAGGTAGTATCGGAGTGCTAGCATAGCTAATGCTAATACGAGCTAACGTCAGGGAGCTGCTGTTTGTTGTGGATGTCTAGTTGACAGAAATGTAAGCATTTTGTCATCGTTGCATACATTTTCAAGCTCTATTATGGCACAGTGGCTGACAAGGAATACATTAAGTAAGGCATTTTAAGGTTACGTGTGTCTTTTAAGCTTTAACTTGGCGGAATTAATATAAATGTGTGAAGTGAGCACCCTGTAGCTACAGGTGTCTGTGCTGTTTGGGCATTCAATCTCTCGCCTTTTTTTCTTTTAAGAAGTACCCTTACTTCCTATTCAGCTATAAATGACGACTATATGCATTTATGTAAAGCTTTCTTTTATTGTTTGAGTGTTTTGGTAAGTATGTTATGTTGTTAATCTGTTCCTTTGATTTGCTGACTGCTCTCAGGCTAGTGGGTGCTGTGATGTCCTCGTCTCCCAGCAGACTCAAACACCCAAACTGCAGGAAGAAGCACTATCCTAGTAGCACTTACCTCACTCACGTTTGACAGCCAACCATCGGACACGAAGCACTTGGACACCAGGTAGAGGACTTCAGAGGAGGCAGTGAGATAAACCAAGAGAGATGACTGACTCAGGTGGAGGAGATGAAAGCGGAGGTGTGGCTGGGACAGGACAGGATGCTGAAGCTGATAATGAGCCCCCTCACCAGGCACCATCCTCACCGGAAGGCGACGGCTTAGAAATCCCTTTAGAGGAAGAGCCTCCGTCTGCCAAGAGGCCCAGACTGAGTGATGCAAATCAGGGGCTAGAACAGGTTACTGAGCCCTTACAGATGCAAGGGGAAGCACCAGCACTGACTGGAGGTCTACAGGAGAACCCAGACTCACCAAAGCAAAGTAGTGTACCAGTCTTCATGATGCTCCACACAATTATCTGTTTGAGCTTAAAGGTTCACTGCATCAGATTTAGGAAGAACTAAGTGCAGAAATTGAATGTAATATCCTTGGGATGCACAGACATATCAGGCATTTCATCAGCTATTGACAAATGAAATCATTCCGTCATCATGGCAATGGCTGATGTTGATCTGTTATAATCCATAAATTTTCTTTACTGAATTTTGCTAATTTTAAGATGTGACAACGGACCCAAAGACTCTAAAATAATTCAGATATTCTCTTACAATGAGAATTTCTCTATTATTTAGTGCAAAGAGAGCAATAAATAAAATAAAACAAAATAACAGTCATCAGCCAAATGTTGTTTTAAACATTATCAGCCCTGAATTACACAATTTTCTGACATTTTTCATAGTGTATAAGCTCTGATCACTATGTTTTCATTACCTAGAATGAGCTGTCTATATTTATAGTGTGAGCAGGGTGCTGTTGTGTAGTCATTCTTAATAGACTTCTTCTTTTTCATAGCGTGTTGAATCAAGATTGAAGGTGCTTTATTATCACTTGCTATACCTGAGATAGGCAGAGAGCTATTTTCTCTAAAAATTAACCAAAAAACACTGTCTTTAAAGAGAGACTTTTGTATTTTTTGTGGCATCTGTAGCTCAAGAGGAAGTGAGCATTCAGTTTGTATAAACCAACAACTTCACTAGTGTATGTCACAAAATGTTTCCCACTGAAACTTTTAAAAAAACTATAGATTTTTTTTAAAGAATGAACACTTGCATTGTCCACTTTTGTAAAGCTTGACTCTGTTGCTGAGAACAGGAGCACTGCTACAATGTGAAGAAGGAGGTCAAGGTGCAGAGGAGGTAATTTTGAGTAGGGGATGTGAGAAAGAATGCCACCAAAATGGAGATGGGGTGCATGATGAAGAAGGAGAGACAAAACCAGAGGAAGATCATAACAGCAATGGATCTGCTGACAGCCCTAGTGAAGGACAGCGGTGAGTGGAGGAAGGACTCAGGTTTATTTTTAACCTCTGTCCACATAAGGAGGTGCACAGATACAGAGCACAGGCCATTAACTAGAGTGTGAAGATTTTGTCCTAGTGTAAAGGTGTTTTACACTAACAGCCAAGGCCTGCGAAGAAGTATTTGCTTGAAATATTTATTTATTTATTTGGCTGTGCAATTATTCTGGAAATTGTTAGTAAGGACTGAAATACATTATTACTAGTGTTACTATTAATGTGTTCTTCAGCTAGAAGCTTCTGTATGTTTGGGAGAAAAAATCATACAAGGCCAGAGTGAAACCTGGTGCTAATCCCAGTGTTGCTTAAAAAAAAAAAAAAAGTTTATTTGAAAAGTTATGCATTCACAGCTTTTTCACTGTCTTATGAGTGTTGTTTGGCGTTAATTGTTAGATATTGTTCTGCTTTCCTCTGGGCAGTTTTTAATAGCATTTTTCGAAAAGCACCACAGCATTAACTGATGAAGTATTTAATGCTATTAATCACTGTGATGGGAAAAAAACTAGGATAAAAAATAATGAATTGGAGCAGTCAATTTTATTTGTGTGGCCCCAAAACAGATCTGCCTATGAGTGCCTATCAATCCTTTTAGCAAAGGACACCAACTGCAAAAACACTGGTTTCAAGGTGTAAATGGAAGACGTGTAAGTGATGGTTCAAACAAACATTATCTTTTTGTTAGTGTAGCATTGTAGTAATCAGATTTATATTCTCATTAAGATGGAATTCTTTTTGTGAAATGGATGAGTTCCTTGTGTTTTTGGTTGTTCCCACTCTTAAAATCTCTAACCAACGACACGTGTCTTTCTCTTTCTCCTCCAGCCTTGGGTTAGATTTTACCCAGAACCCGCAGATGCTGACTGGTTCCTGGGCTGAGTACTCGAGCCTCCCTGAGAATTACCTAAAAGGATGCAAATGGTATTTATCTTTTGAACAAGATTTGGAAGATGCTATGGTTGAGGAATGGGCGTCATTGGCACATTTTTTTGGGAGTCCTTTGATTTTCTTTCAGACTGAATGAAGCTAAAAGACCTCGCCTTAGCCACATTTGTCTTCTGCAGTCAGAGAGAAGATTGCAAAAAGACACACATACAGTGGCTATAAAAGGGACTTCATTTACCTAAACTTGTGTTAAAGATAAATCAGTAACCCCTGCAGTTGGTATTAATTTTTCAGAATGATATAAATAGCTCTCTTTGTCTAAGCTGCTTAACAAGAAACTATACATCACAGCCCCAGAGGTGTCATTCTTCAATTTAGTCAGTTGAGTACATATTGTTTTCAGGTGATGAGTGTTAATATTTCATTATCTTTTTTCCATTCCCTCCCTTTCTTAACCTAGGGCCCCTGATGGTTCGTGTATCCTGACCAACAGTGCAGACAATGTCCTCCGTGTGTACAACCTTCCACCAGAGGTTTACAGCTACAACTGGGACTTGCTACCTGAGATGGTGAGTAAGAGTAGGTTTTATCATGAGGGCGTATCAGCAGTTTGAGTTGAGGATGATGTGGAAGTTTGGCTGCGTTCTGTCTTTTATCAACCTGAGATATTATAAAGCAAGAAAGTGGAAAACTTTTGATCAGGCCTAAGTCATGTAGAACTTGTTCCTTGGGAAGGGAAACCATTTGATTCAAAGATTCAAGATTCAAAACTTTTATTTGCCATTTGTGCATATGTAACACATAGGAACTTTTGTGCAGTCATTTAGGGAGTCTGATAAAAGATATTAGAAAAAACACATTATTAGGAGCAATAAAACATAAGTCTGCAAAAAAGAAACAGATAAAAGTTATTATACAATATAGTAAGCAGTGATGTCCCGATCTGGATTTTTTTTTGCCTCCAATCCGAGTTTTTTTTTTTTTAGGATTAGTTTTGCCAATACCGATGCAATACTGATCAGATACCAAGTTTTTACAATGAAATTTTGATTTAAATTTGGAGTCATTATTTATAGGTTATTATACTATTATTTTACTTCACATCACTTTTGGGCCAAATGTGGAACCTGAACTAAAACAAGTATGACACCTTTGACTCTCAATAACTTTAGTATAATTTTTGCACTTTCCAAATTCATACTGTGGGCCAAATTAGAACCTTTGGCAGGCTGGTTTTGGCCCATGGGCCGTATATTTACCACTGCTGTAGTGCATCTAAACAGGTCCGTCCAGATATTATATGGAGGTGCATTCTGCGTCATACGTTATGTGATGCACACATCAGCGGGTTACTCGCAGGTTGGGTTGGGGCAGATTAAAAGAATATCAGTTTATTTGCAGGGTGGTTTGGGTCGGGTCAAATAATTCCACAAAAGCCCTGCTGGTTGGAAAAAAAAAAAAAACCTGACTCGTGCATCACTACTGGATGTAGACCTACCTCAGAATGAGTATGCGCAGAGTGAAAATGAAACTTTATAGATGCTTTACTAACTACTCTAAGCCTCCCGCTGATATGCAACTCATTTTCCTTTTCCCTACCTTTGGAAACTTTAATTTGAGGGGGCGGGACTTTTGTTTACCCTCACCACCCCAGAACCGGGCCCGGATTGGACCAATCCCGTGACTAAATCCGATCCAGTCTTCTAAAAAATGCCAGATCAGCAGCTGATACCGATCTTTAGATCAGATCGGGACATCTCTAATAATAAGCCATGTTGATCATTCAAGAGATTGTATCATCAAGTCCTTTCAGCTCGACTCATAAATGTAATATAGAGAAATGTTAAAACTTGAACTAAAGTGCTCAATATTTAAGATGGAACTGTTGAAAATGAACCAAAATAAAGATATTGAAGTGGTAAAGTTGAAAAAGCCTTTCTCTAATTGGACTTAAGGATTGTAATGGATATGAATGTATGAAGGGCAGTTTGTATCTGTTGACTTTGACTCATGGATATTCATAGCAGGAACCCAAAGGGAAGGTCCACCAGAATAAGTAGCCTATTAAAAATATACACTCAAAATGCAGTCATCAGGGATTAATCAACCTTAGCTGTCTTAGTAAGACAAAAGGGCACTGCTGGTTCAGTGCTTAATTATAGTGTCCAGATGATTATACCACTCAACAATTTAAATGTCCTGAAAATGAAGTTAGTTTTCACAGGGATGGAGTCATGACACCTAAAATCAATACACATGTCCTTGGTCTTTGTCACATTTAATACCATATACCATCATGGAAAATAATCCGTGACAGGACCATGGGACGTTCCTCAACCCGCAGCAGGATCACTCTAACCATGTCATTTTCAGACTTCACAGTGGGATGGTTTTCAGTCAGACTGCAACAGGACATCGGACACAGCCCTGCAAAATGTTTTTGTCAGAGGCTGCAGTACTGTCCTCAACATATCAATTTAAAGGAGTGATATTTTTCTTTTTTAAATGGAATTAAGCATTTTAAAACATTTCCCTGTAGTCTACATCAACTGTAAATGCTATGCTTGGGTCTGAATTCTTCATTAATTCAACTCCTCAGGTCCATCTTCAACCCTATTTCTGAGTAATGACACCAAAAAGGTTGTTTTGAGCACTGGCCCTTTAAATGTAAATGAGCCACTTCACACTTGTGCTATGACTGTGCTGCTCTGTCCTGTTCAACCAACAACTGAACATTTTACATAATTGGCTCGAAGTTTGGACATATTTTCAGTTTTTACTACAACTGCTACTGCTGACAATTATGTAGTACTCTGAGAAATGTTCGTTGGAAGTCTTGACCTTATATGTGCAAATGTTGTGATGTAACTAGTTATAGACATAACAAATTAAGAAGGAATTAAAATGGGTTGTAGAAATTCACTCAGTTTTTGTCAAAATGAATATAAAGATAGCTTTGCAGCACCTGGAGGGTTCAAATTCAAACTTTTTGAATTATTAAGGTCCAAATACAAAAATAAATGAACCAAAGACTAATAAAAGTGAGTTTAGCAAAATATGACCCCTTTAATAGTTTATTCTGAAATAACTGTGTGCACTGTTTTCTCAACACAGCAAACGGTCCTGTTTGGCTTTATCTTGCGTTATTGAGTGGCTCTATTATAACAAACGGCCATGTAAATATTGACTATTACCAAATGTAAGAATAAAGTATGATTGTCCTTTACAATGGGTTTCCCTTTCAGTTGTGGTAAAAAAGCAAAGATTGCTCAAGGTAGTCTTTTGAAAGTCTATTTCAGTATTTAACAAACAGACCTAAATATTCAACCCTTTGACATAGTTTCTATGAAATGCAGTCCTTAAACACAAAACGCATGTTCCTCTGCAGAAAGAAAGTCATTCCAAACAAAAATGTTATCCAGCTATCTTTGTTAGAGTCATAATCATCGAAAGAGCTAAATCTGTTCCACATCTTCCAGGAACAATCTGTCTCAAATGGAAAATAGCCCAGCAACAAGAAAAATCTCAGTGGTAGGCAGACTGCTCATCAGATGAAGTCATCTGTGCATAGTCCTCTATCTCCAGGGATTCTGGCTTTCAGCTATTTCCATAAATAATGGGAAATAATTCACTTTTCACCTAGCCGTCCAAGATGTCCTGCAGACTCCCTAAGCTTGTTCCATACAAGTGTCCACTCGAGGTTTCATGCCTTTTTCACATTTAGTATGTCAGCTGTTTTCTCAGCCAATCAATAAATTGCAGCCTATGCAGCAGTGATGCACTATGCTATGGAGATTTTGTGTTAAGTGCCTGTAGATTACATTTTTAAATTATTTGTGACAATATTTCTATTTTCCATTATGAATGAATTATCAAGTTGAATTTTTTTGCCTAAATACCAAGTTGGGTGAAGCCATTTGATATGGAAAAGATATTTTCACTCCCAAAACTCCCTTTCAATGAGCATCATTTCTGCATTCATTATTCTTTCATAATCAGCTAAACCAAGAAAAGTAAACACCTGAAGCCTTCAATCAATCAATCAATCAGTCAGTCAATCAAATTTTATTTATATAGCGCCAAATCATAACAAGTTATCTCATGACACTTTACATGTAGAGCTGCTCGAAACCAGACTCTCAAGCCAATTTACAGAACCCAACAGAATCTTTCAGGAGCAAACACTTGGTGACAGTGGTGAGGAAAAACTTCCTTTTAACAGGCATACCCCAACTCCTGGAGGATGGTCGTATGCCTTGACCAGACCAGCCTTACTGAGTAAATATGTAACTTGGAATTTTGCTGATTCAATAAGATAGGCTCACTGTCTTATATTTTTGGGAACTGTCAAGTGGTGAATCAGTTCTTTAATTGTGTTACCAGCTGTTAGGTTAGGATCACTGAATAATAATAATTGAAATGTATGTAATAATCTGCTGAGATCCAAACATGCTAATGGTTTGCTTTTATTTCAGAGTCCAGTGTTGAGGATGGCGGAGGGCGACACCATCTATGACTACTGCTGGTATCCTAAGATGAACTCTCTGGATCCGGACACATGCTTGTGAGTTACCCAGACTTTCATGTCTCATGTTAGTCAGGTTGTATAAAAAAATATCAAAGAAAATACAAATTAAAGTAAGTTATCATTGATTAGCATTATGTGGTTCTTAAGATTTAGCTCAGATCAGCTGAATGTGTTTATTTATACTGGATATGTAATTCAACTGTTCATTTGAGTCAAAAACCCTGGGCTAAGAATGAAACAACAGCTAACAGTTAGCAGGCTCTTATGATTTGATGTGTGAATCATCAGTATATTATGGGATAATAAACACTTGGGGGCACAATATGAGTTTAAAATGGATTTTTAAACCTCACCAGCTAGATGTCATATTTCATAGTAAGTTGAGATGTTGATTGAAGACCTGATAGATGTAACCAGAGAAGATTGATCCATACTTTAATCCATTTTTGTTTATTTAAAAAAAGATCTCAAGAATCTGACAGCCTCATTTGCATTTGTTTTACACATGCAGACAGTTACATAACTTAATTATACTTAGTTGTTGTTTATCTGCTTTGTCCATCGCACTTATTCATTTTTAAGTTTTTCACCTCTCAAAAGAATAAAAGAAATTGTGATATTTCAAACATTATTTGTATTTTTTCCATTTTCACTCAAGTATTTTCATGCCTAAATTCAAAGTCTGCATAAAAAACAGCTGAACAGAAAACACACCTGCTGTCTGTACCATAGTTCCTCATTACTCAGTAGAGCCTGACTAAGCCACCAACAAAAACAAGCAACCACACAGTGAAGGATGTGTACATTGAAGAGGTACATTTGTGGCTGTTGTCTTTAACTTTGGATGAGTTGGACACTGTTTTTGTTAGTGAAATAGTCTGTGCTTGAGCTTGTCTAATAGACTTTCCGTATATAGAAGGCATTGTATGTTTCTGACTCATTCTTTGATCCCTGTGGTATTTGCGCTCGTTGTGGGAGCTTTCTGCCAGCAAGGAGAGAAACTGTAAGAGTTTTCTGATGTGTCTCATTATGAGTGAAGAGTTGGCCTTCGTCTCGTCTGCCTCTGTCTCCGTCGCAATCCGTTCGGCTGTTTGAGGCCCACAGTGCTTTTCAGCATTTTTCAGCCCACTAACTGCACTCCTGAGCCGAGACAACACCTTAAGGGCCTGACTTAGGGCTTTTCTTTTCATGTTCTTTTTTTTTTTTTTCCACTTTTTTGCCATGTGTGCAGGCGTGCGTTTTGCAGGCTTTTAAAATGTGGTAATTATGACATCACTGGGCACTTGTGTGCTCTCTCTGAAGCAGAGCCAGCATCAGTAACACTCAGCCATCACCGTGGAGAATGCCTATCGTCCATCGCAAGAGAGGTAGGTCAGTGCTAACGAGATGAGGTCAAGTTGCCAACAGAGTGTGCTCTGTAAACCCCCCCTTCCCCAGCTCCCATCATCCTCCAGTTATTGCCTCCACCCCCAGACGGTTCCCTCTGATCAAGGCCCAGCATTGGCACTGCTCCACCCCGACACTAGACAGCCTTTTGAGTGAGAAGCGTTTGGGTGGGGGTCAGGAGCTTGTGGTCCATAGATGAGAGATGTGTAGTCGTATAAACAAGACAACCATCAACAAACAACTCGTGGACAATGAACCACTTGAGAGGCTTATGTGTATCTGCCAAAGCAGTGCAAAGACTTGTCTGTCATGAAGAGGAGGATGCCGGTGGGAGCTGACAGTAGATACTTTTCATCTTCCTCAGATTGCTGCCACATATCAGAGACAGGGCTCCCGCAGGGCATGGCCAGATGATGGGACAGGCTCTGAGCTGTTGGGTCTGAGGCAGACAGATAAAAGTCTGTGCTTAGTTATTATTACGCATCTAAAGTGAACCTGTATTTCTAGCATGTTTTTTCTGGCTCCATCCTCCCTCTCCTTTCACATTCCCCATTTTACTTCTCACTCCTCCCCCTCTGCTTCTTGAACCCTACACCGTGTGTTGCTGATGCCCCTCCCGTAGAGAGGGAATAAGGGCCCCTGTTATGGCTCGGTTAAGTTGTGCTGAGTTCTAGGCATGGCTCCAAGCTAGCAGCAGTCTAGCATTATAATTGGGCATTTCCCTGCTCTGGAATAAAGCTGCAGCTCAGAGGGGCCATAACAGAACACGGCAGCAGCGGTAGGGGCTAATTTCCTTTGTCTAATTGAGCCGCAGTGATGTTTCGGCATTTGTTCAGCGCCCAATAATTAGAGTTTAAAAGGCATGGCTCAGTCTTTGGCCCTGATTTGAATCAATAAGAATGTGCTGTGGTCTCGTCTCCATAATGAGAAATAGCACATGCTGTGTAATTGTTTGGATGAAGGGATACATTCAGGTGGATATGGTGCAGCCCCTTTCATTTTAATCTGTTTGAGACATAGTGTCAAGGAGTGACTATTTATGTATAATGGTGTTATGTAATTAAATTACACAATAAATATAATTCTATTCAATTACAGTGGCGACTCAGGATGTTGAGTAGTGTAGTGGGGTGTTTTTGTTAAAAACATTATAGAATATAACATTTAATCTGTTGAATTGTATCTTCTCATCATGCAGGAATGCCAGATTTCCAGACAACTTGGGTCACTGCTTTTAAGACAAATTTGAATGTAACATCATCAAGGGGAGGATGGCTCACAAAGAGCCTAGACAGGCTCCAGTTATCTGGCAGTATGAGCTAAAATTTTTAGGACAGTTGGCTGCGACCAGCCAACCATGCTAGGTCAAGCAGTTATGTCACTAGATGAGAACAGCTTTTAGTGCTGGAATTCATCAGTATTTTCCTTCTGAAATTTGAAAAAAGCTCCAATATAACTTTACAGTGTAGATTGTTTACCTGGTGGGAATATTACATCAACATCAGACACATTCAAGTACTTTTCATAAAAGTTTGATAGTAACTTACAATAGTTTGTTTTGGGGATTTTTCGGTCATTCTTGCCCAGTGTCAGATCTTTGATTTTCTAAAAAACCAAAACTAAATAAATGAAATTGATGCGTTGCTTGTTACATTTACATTGTTACATTTTTAACAGGTTTAGTAATATGTAACTGACAGTAACTTTTATCATGCTGTTGGGGGTGCTGATACTACTACATTTTATGCATCTCTATGCAATAATTTGACAGGCAGTTTATGCACTGGTCTGTTCCCATTAGGTTTAATGCAATTTGAGTCATTTCAAGTCAAACTGATGTGAAACTTGGTGGATGGGTTGTTATGACTGAGAGACTGTTAACGTAAAGACAGCGGATGCCTTGTTTAATTCATGATGTTTATTAAATAGAGCTGGTCAGCAGCCCACTGCTGACATTTACTGCATCGTCTGTGTTCTAACTTTCTCTTTCAGAAATGATTTACTGTAATTACATAAGTGGTGTCATTCACTTTCTACTCTACTGTTTGAGTCACTTTTTTCTCATTTTGAAGACCTCACACTCTTTCACTTCATTTGTTTTCTGTAGTGTTAAACCTCTGCGTTAAACCTCTGGACATAATTTCTGCCCTTCTTCCCCAGTCTGGCCAGCAGTAGCCGTGACAACCCCGTCCATGTGTGGGATGCATTCTACGGGGAAGTACGCGCTAGTTTCCGACCCTACAATCACCTGGATGAGCTCACTGCTGCCCACTCCCTCTGCTTCTCCCCTGATGGCACACAGCTCTACTGTGGCTTCGACAAAATTGTCAGAGTTTTCTACACTGAGCGACCTGGAAGAGACTGTGAGGAGCGGCCCACCGTAGGTTAGCTCTCAACAACACTCACATGGTTAAGTTATTTACATATAATATTACTTCGATTTGAATATTACAATTGTAAACTCCTCAGCCCGGCTTGATTATTCATCAAGTCGTTGTTTTAATTGCTGTGAAATGGATGTAGAGTGAGTTTAATGAAGCTAAAAATTCACATTTGCTTTTTTTAAGTTTATCTTCAAGCATTATTTATGATTAAAAATATATTCTTATTAGCCAGGGGTTGTTTTAAAAAATCATTTTAGTTTAGTGATTCACCATACTCCCTGAGAAAGCAGTAGTTCACAGAAATAACATTACCTTCACAAGTTCTGTTCTTGGAAAATCAAATCCAAGCGACAACACAATAACAGTAGGTAAACAGAGATGTTGCAGAAAGGATAATGTGGAGTTGGTTGCTTTTATTCAGAAAGTTGCTGTTTGACAAATATCCTTCACACTTCAAAGGTTGAAGTCTCCTTGAGCAAACCAACAAGGAGGGTTTTCATTAACTGCTTTCTGTCAGAAAATAAAAGCAGCTAAATATTTACTGTGACAAATCCCCAATCTGAGTGACAGTGACACATCTCAAGAAACTTCAAGCCATCTGGTGGCAGATTTTTCCAAAGCAAAGAAAGTGTTTAAACCATTTATTGTTGTATTAAAATACAGAGTTTTGGTTTAAAATAATTGGCACTGGTACACACAAGTGAAATGTGCTGCTTAAGTAGATCATTAAAGTGTCCGATATAAATGATGACTAATGGCTGTGTAATTTATTCAGAAATGTATGGAGAATTTCAAAAGCAGGTTTCGCTGTACATATGACTGTTCCAAACCCATATTTAAAGTGTTTTTCGATCCACGAGAGAGAGAATGATTGGGGGTCGTGAGGAGTAGTAAGCACTAAAAAGAAACAGATCCTCCAAATGTGAGTTTATGTGTGCTTTGTTGAAAAATATGTTCCTCCTAGAGATGTAATCAGATGTGCAGAAGCTGCCAAAAAAATCATCTTTAAGTAGGAGTGAATGGGAGTTGTTTTGTGAGCCAAATGCCACTCTCTTGTCTTCACTGCAGTGAAGAAACAGGGCCAAAGTGGCATCATCTCCTGCTTTGGCTTCAGCCCCTGCCAGTCTGTTTACGCCTGTGGCTCTTACTCCCGCTGTGCTGGCCTCTACTCCTGCCAAGATGGCACCCTGCTGGCCCTGCTGCCGACCCGTCACCACGGCGGCCTCACCCATCTGCTCTTCTCCCCTGACGGCAACTACCTGTACACTGGAGGGCGCAAGGTGAACACGTGAACAGAGACACACAGAGTTGCCAAACAGCAGCTTATAGAGTGGAGTCCTGAGGGGAATAGGGCTGCTTCATTTGACTGCACACATACACACACACTTAGATACACAATGTCAAGCCTTTTTTTAAGCGCACAGAAAATGACTGCCCTAATACTTTTGGTTTAATGGTTTACAGAAGCCTCATCAGACCTTTGGATAAGCTTAATGTGCTACGTTCCTGTCTCGATGGCATGAGTCAGCATTTAATGAATGTGATTACTCCCCAACAGGGATAGCTGGGAGATACAGTTTATCACATCACAGCACTGCAGATGTTTGCTGTTGCAGGAGCGTGAACCTGGGTTATTATCAGTTCAGCCGTACTTATCACTTATAATGATGTTTGGAAAATTATTTGCAAATGTGTTAAAATACAGTTCAGTATAAGTGAAAGAGGCACTGAGTCAGTGAGTGTTTAATTTGCTAAATTGTTCACAATGTTCAAATGGTAAATTGTGGAGAGGTCAAAAACCTTCAGTGTCTGTCTTATTCAATGCCTTGTATTCATGATGATTACCTTATGTGTGACCTTTTCAAATTAAATACACACCAGTTAAGCAAATTACTGTGCAGCATTCAGGTCACAATTAAGCAGGAACAGGGTCAAGACTATAGATGAAGTACACTCAACTTATCCTTGAGAAGATAAAATATTTTTAGCATTTGCAATGTACATTCTAGGAATGAATTTAAATGTAATGTAAAAGGTTATTTATTATATTATTTTATTTCAATTTGAAGTGTGTTTTTAAAGTACTGCATTTATAGCAGGTTTTCCTTGGAAGTATGGAAAATGTCTTGACTGTTCAAATTATGTTACGTTAATAACCATGTTGCCTTAGAATCAGAAAAAAAACATGATTCAAACTTTTTGTAAAATTGTTCATCTCCGACTTGTGGAAGGTGGTCAGTGTAATCTATATTACAGGGGCAAAAGCAGTCTCATCACAGCATTCTCTGCTCTCTGTCTGGACAGTTTTGGAACAAAAACAATAAAAACCACTTCATTTGCACATAATAAACCTCTGGCTACTGGCACTAGGATGTCAAATATGGTCTGAAATCTAAAGAGAAGTCTCAAAACAACATTAATTCATGTTTCCTGCTGCATATACACATTTCAATTCATATCCTTCCATTTGTGGGTTTGTTAACTTGTGTATAGGATCCAGAGATTTTGTGCTGGGACCTAAGGGAGCCAGGTAAAGTAGTGTTTTCACTGAAGAGGAACGTGGCCACCAACCAGCGGATCTACTTTGACTTAGACGTGTAAGTTGACCACAAGGACAAAGCCACATGTGAACATTAAATTCTTTTTGTACATCTAATTACTTTGGTTAAATTGGTTATTGTACTTTCACATTAGTTTGGATCATCAGTAATATAGGTGTTTACTGTTGCAGGTCAGGCAGGTACCTGCTGAGTGGGGACACTGAGGGGGTGGTGTCAGTATGGGACACCCAGACAGCCCCTTCTGGTGGGAATGAGGAGCTACTACAACCCCAGCTCAGGTTCCAGGCCCACTGGGACTGCACCAACGGCATCAGGTAGTATGAAGACAGACCCTATTTGGTTTCAGTAAACGCACATATAGCAAAGCAGCAACTGTGTATTAGTGACAAGCGAGTGCTCATCAAATTCACTTACTTTGGTTTGGCTTTGTTTTCCCCTTCTGATAATCCTGCTGTGATGTGCTGTTGGTGTCCTCCAAATGTTCACACAAAACACCGGAAATACAAACAAATAATCACGATACATTTTCTAGATAAAAGAAGAAATGGCTTCCAATTTCAGAGCTGTAATACTGCACAACATATTACAGCTTTGTGAGGATAGAAAACAATAACTAAACACTCAGCGTGCGTTTATGAAAAATTCAGTGAATGGCTCTTTTATAGAAATTCATATCTAATGTTTGTTCTCAAAAGAAGTGATGTGTGTGGCTGATGAGATGAAAATGTTACATGTTTATTCTTTAGATGTACTCACACATCCAATCAGTTATTTTGTGGAGTCTCAAGAATATGAAATAAATCTGATTCCTCATAGTGTTTGTGATGAAATATTTTGTATAGTACAAAGGGAAAAAATTGGCACAACGTAAACAGTAGCTTCCTTAATGTAGTTGTCATGTGGAGCTGGACTAAAATAGTGGAAATTTCCATCTATTTAGGAATTCACGATGAACTCTTGCTCTTTTCACATCGATGATTTATCTTTTCCTTTGTCTTTCTATGCTTCTCTCCTCAGCATTCATCCATTCATGCCTCTGTTGGCAACATCCAGCGGCCAGCGTCAGTTCCCATGGCCCAGTGACAGCGGGGACGACTCTGCCTCTGACGGCGAGGGAGCTGAAGCTGTGATACCGCCACAAGAGACCCGACAAGACAACGCCCTCAGTCTGTGGTGGGCAGGACTGCTCAGCCCTGCAGCGGAGGAGGGTCCAGAGCAGAAAACAGAGGGGGTGGAGGCCTGAACCCTGGGTAATCCCATCAGCTGACACTCCCTCCTCTGACTGGGGTCAAATCAAGTTACATCCAACATGTGATATTTATTTTGGGAAGGATTTGTGTGGATAAAGCTAATGATGGATGAACTCGATTCTTTGTGCTATCAGCAACATGAAGTCCCAGAATATTGTTTTAAAGGGTGTAGTAATACTCGCATAATTAGATTCAGAGGAAAAGTCTGATAATTAAGAAACATTTTGAGCAATTAGTTTTAAGACTTCATTGTTGAAGATTCCCACCTTAACAAGAGACAAAAGAAGGACATATTTTAATTTTTGTTTATTAATTAGCGAAAACACAGACCCAGTCAAGTGAAATATAATGAATCTGTGAAGTTTAAAGTTAATTTGTTTGGCCTTTTAAATTAAGTGGTGAATCAACCTCCTGTATGAGGTGAATTTGGTTGAATTAAAAGCCTGGGCTGATAGTGAAACAGGCGAGTGTCTGTGCTGAGTGCACCACCAGTGTAATTTGTATTTGTTGGAGTGTTTGTTTACGTGTGTGTGGCTATAATGCTGCCCAGGAGATTCTTTACTGCTATAGTTAAAGTGCCATTTGTTCCTAAGCTTTGCTTTTGTAAACTGACAGGATCTCCTGTTTTTAGCTTGTTTTTTAATCTATTGGATGCACCAAGTTGTTGTGTCACCCTGTGCATGTCCACAAAATGTATATTTTTGTAAAACCATGATGATCATTCTGATTTTTGAATGTATACTCTGTAAGCAGCGAGCTTGTGAAAGTACGCTCATAACCTGTGAATTTCTTCAATTACTGGGTGCAGCTGGGTTACAATTGATGTATTTTTTCTACAGATAGTGCTCAGATTACATTTGTACTTACATGAGTGGTGATGTTGCAGTAAACCACATAATATTTGTATAATTGCTTTGATAACGTACTGCAGTGATTTGCTCATTGTTGCCAACTGTTGGGTGTGCTTTGCTGTAAGGTTTCTGTGCAGGTTGAGGAGCTCAGCATGCTCCAGCCAACGGTTAGTATCGTCAGACATAGAGTAGTCTATTGATTAAAGAAGCCTCTCTGGATCCAGGTTTCCCTTTTTGGAACTCAAATTTATTGCCAACTAATTTATCATAAATGCTCTCTTGCAGCATATTAGGAGCCATGCAGGCCTTGATGAATTCATCCAAGTCTCTAGATATGTCTCCAACAGGTGGCTTTTCTGGTGATTATATTCAGTCTGGGGTGAATTAAAAGCATATCTCTTCCCATACTTGTCGCCTTATTCATTTGTGTCCGTTCTGTTTGAATCACTTCAGAATTGGATGCCCTGTAACAAATCCTCGATGAATCCAAGATGTTACTCTCCAGTCAAGAGGCAGCTCTTCAAAGCTAAGGGGACTACTGGCATTCACTTATGAGATGGGAACTGTTCACCTTTACCACACACATTCTGTATGAATGCACACACACTCATGTATTTGATTGTCTGAAACCACAGGGGCACACAGAGCACAGAGCCAAGTAGGAGAGCTGCGCTGTTGTGTTGTTTGGGTTGCCTAGGAACCGCTTCCGTCTTGGGAGAGGAAAGTAGGTAGAAACACAACAAGAAGGAAAATTGGGGGCAGCGAGAGAAATAATGTCAAACAACTGTAATAAATAATCCAGTGGTGTAGTGATTGCTACTTGTTTTCACGATGATGTGGACTTAATCTGAGCTCGACCAGGAAATTGTGTGTGTGGGGAGAAGAGTGATGTATACAGCAGGTCCACATCGTTACTTGGGTGTCTTGTTGGCCATTGTGGACAAAAACACAATTGTATTAATAATGAATGAAATGCCTGTCTGTTAGCAGTATTTGACAGGAGTTTCACACACACAGAAGCACCGATTCAAATGATATCACTTGACTGTGCAGCTGCTTCTGTATCTGTCGTGTCACCATAATTCTTTGGTTCACTAAGTTACAGAAAGCAAAAATTAGCTAAAGGCTAGTAAGAAAAGAAGTAACAAAAAATGAATGAACACATGAGTAGTTTGCATAAATGGTCACATTAATGTGAGGAGGTGGTGGTAAAAATGTTTAGACAACTGCTGTCATTGTCTCTAGTATCTTCCCAAGCCTCTATCTTTAAAACAACATTCATGTATCCATTTAAGCCTAAAACAAAGATTGAAAAGGTGAATCTGAACACCATTTAATTTAAGTCTTCTTCGCTGATATTCTCCTCTGTAGTTGCTATGTGATAGACCCATTTTGATGATTAGTGTCTGTGCATCTCCACTGCAGACTGACACTTTCTTATGAGCTGTTGTTCATATTTATATTTGATGGTTGGAATGGTGCAAATGTTCATTTACAACCATTCAGACTTCTAGAGGTGTTGTCTACCCATACAGGGAAAGTGGTAGCTGTGCTGCCTTTTGAAAGCCATGGTGGTCAAACCTCAGTGCTGTCACACAGATGACAGTGAAGCCATTATCTTCATCCCAAGGTGGCTGCAGTGTAGTCTCTCTACTTGTGCAGTTAATGAGCCAATCCACATCAAGTGTTCTGTGTTCTGCGCCTCCATTTACATCGCATCCTCACTGAGTCTCCGTGGCCTTGCATAAGTGCCTTCCATTAGACAAGTGTGCACACACAAACTATGACAGTCCCAGTGCTCCTTACCAGCGAGTGTGCAGAATAGTAAGTAATGGGATCTTGATATTAAGAAAGACATTTGAAAACAGTTATTCAAATGGCTGTCTGCCTGTTGAATCTCCTAATCCCACAGTGAAGCACTCAAGCAAACACTGTGGTGTGACCCCGGGTGTATTAGCATTGAGGAAAAGAAGAGCGCACAGCTCTGAAGCTGGAGATGCTAAAATGTCTAGGCTGCTCTCTGGTTTGTCACTCTCTTGCTGCTTTTGAAAGGAAAGGGCTTTTTAGAACATGGAGCAGAGGGAACAGATTTCCTGTAGCTTTTAGAGGTTGTCATACATGGCATTTCTCAAAATGTCAAAGGGATGGGTCCTTTATCTCGGGGAGACTTTGAATGTGTTTGGCAGGCACTTAGCACAGGGCTTCGCTGTGACCCCGCTCTGACACACCAGTTTAGTGCAGCTTTTACATCCTGTGTTCTGCACTGTTAATAGATTATGCACTGCATATGCTGCATATACAGCTGCCAGCTATTTTTCTACATGTCTACTTTACAAAGCAGAAGGTTGGGAGAAACCTATCAAAAAAGTTGAGAAGAGGAACTTCAAATTAATAATCTTAACACCTTGTTCAGCACCGGGCCCTAATATGACATTAGCAGTGGAAGACACGTTCAGATCTTTTACTGAAGTACAAGCTGTAAAAGCACACTGTGAAAATACTCCACTTGAAGCAAATGTTCTGTATTCGAAGCCTCTGTACTAGCAGTATTATCAGAATGTACTTAAAAGATGAGAAGTTCATGTAGTTTAATTGTTAAGTTTATTTAACAGAAACATTATACAAAAAGAAACATTAATTTCAGAAAGACATGTTGCACTAGATTTATCTACAAGCTCTTTTCCATCTGCAGGTTAGGACAAATATAAACTATAAACATACCCAAAAAAGCTCAAATATAGGCATACCCCCCAGTCTCTACCCCACACCCTCCATATGCAATCATAAAACACATAGAGTTTAAACATCTTCTGAAACACTTCCCAGACTATCCCATAACTTAAGTTGCAGGGTGACAGGGATATTGTGCAGAAAAATGATACCTGTCAGTGTTTTACTCTTATATATGTGCATTAATGTGAACTGTCATGCACATGTAAAGAAGATATATTATACCTTGGCCAGTATGTTAATATGTCTCACATGCTTCCAAAATGTCTCAACATATAATATCTCATTTATTGTTCTTTGTACTGCCCGGAGTCATACTCATAAAAATTCCCAAAGAATTGCTGCTAGTGAAGAAATGCTAAGAAAATTCTTAGAATTTCAGATGTGGTCTCTGAATTTCTCCTCAAAGATTAGAATTGATCCTAGTAAAGAACTACAATTGTTATTCACAAAGCATTTTCACCTTAAAGAGCTCCTAAGGTGAGAAACTGTTAAGAATAGAGAGGAGGACTTTTAATTGGTTTAAGGAGAAAATGCAGAAAAGACAAAGAGGGTGAGTTATTAGAGTTAAAGACAACTTGAACTAAATCTAGCAATGAATAGATAATTTTGGTAACAAATAGAAGATAAAGAGTTTTCAAAAACATGAACAATGCAACACAAGCTAGAACAACATAGATTTAAAAGAAAATCAGCTTGTTTTTTCCCCCAGTGTTAATGATTCATAGTGCACAACAAAATAGCTTTGCAGTGATATAGAAAACAATGGCTTTATGAATCATTAATCTCACATATTCTGCCTGTTTCAGTGTCTTTAAGTTGTTCCGAGTAATACCTGGAAAAACTCAACTCTAAAGCAAATAAGAATTGATTTAAACGTGTCAGTTCATCAAATTAAAATAAAACTACCTTCACATTTATAAAACAAAAATCAAGAACAGCTTGTGTCAGGCCCAGTAATCTGAAAAAAAGCTGTATATTTTTCCATCGGGGGATTGTTTTGATAGTGGAACATTATTTTTAAATTCCCCACACGTTTTAGAATGGAAAAGGTATTTTTCACAAAGTATCCCATTTAAGGTTGAACTCATTTTAATTTTATGATATACTTTCTAGAATGTAGAAGTACTTTGTAGAAGACCTCAAGGCAACTTTTCATGAGCTCAGAAAAACAGGCCTGTTTTCATCTTTGTGACAATTCATTTTCCCACTAATCCATAAGGATTTTTAAAAGATTACTTAGCTTAAAACTGAGAATTTTCTAAACACACAAAGGAACAGTTAATACTTTGGTTTATCATAAACATTCAAAATCAGCACATTTATGAATGTGGTTTTTAACTGGACAGTAAAATGGAACAAGTATCATCTGAAGAGTCATAAAACTTGTGGTGGAGTAAGAAACACACAATATTTGCCGAGGAGATGTAGTGCAGAATTAGTATAAATGAGCATAAACTGGAAATACTTTAGATTCAGTGCTCTACTTGATTAATAGTTATAATCAAGCTCTAAAAACATAAAAATGTTTGCATGTTTCAACCTGATAACATGTTTTTGGACACTCCCTAAATCAATGTTTTTCAACCTTGGGGCCGGGACCCTACGTGGGGTCGCCTGGAATTCAAATGGGGTCATCTGAAATTTCTAGTAATAAAAATAAAAAAAGAAACTTACTAATAAACTAGAAAAGCACTCGGAGAGCACAGACCTCCGCCAAGGCAGATCAGTGACCCCCCCCATCACCATCAAAATTTAATCATTTGTTCCTTGTGCCAGTATCAACATGTCCTGAAATTTTCATCCAAATCCGTCCATAACTTTTTGAGTTATCTTGCACACAGACAAACAAACCAACGCCGGCAAAAACATAACCTCCTTGGCGGAGGGAAAAATCTATGGTGAATTGAGAGAGACAATCACAATACATAAAAGAAATGACAAACTCTGAAGCTGAAACTGAAGCCCTGTGGTACTGTTTATCTTTCAAATGTTCATTGTGGTCGGTTTCAGATGCTGCAGCTCTTTCATAATTCATAGTTTGAGTTATTGTTTGTTCAGTGTTAATTGTCAGCCTTGTAAAACCAAGCTGGACTGACTGTACATATAAAATAAAATTCTCACTTTGTGCAGTAATCTCCACCTGGCTTTTCTGCCTCCGTCCATAATAATATACATTATATAGACTAAATGTCATCTAAAATTAACATTTATTTGCAACATAGTATAGCAAACTATTACATGATCAAAAACAAATTAATTTTAGAAAAAAAATTCCTCCGTTGTGAATGTCTGGGGTCGCCAGAAATTTGTGATGTTAAAATGGGGTCACGAGTCAAAAAAGGTTGGGAACCACAGCCCTAAATGATAAATCTGACATCTTTTAAAGGAGTCATATTTTGCTAAACCCACTTTTATTAGTCTTTGGTTCATTTATTTGTGTATTTGGACCCTAATAGCTCAAAAAGTTAGAATTTGAACCCTCCAGGTGCTGCAAAGCTATCTTTATATTCATTTTGGCAAAAATCGAGTGGATTTCTATAACCCGTTTTAATTTCTGCTTAATTTGTTACGTCTAAAACTAGTTTATTCACAACATTTGCACATATAAGGTCAAGACTTCCAACTAACATTTCTTCGAGTACGACATAATTGTTCGTCAGCAGCAGCATTTGTAGTCCATACTGAAAATACAGTCGCGGAAAAATTTATTAGACCATCAAAAGTCATCAAAAACAATGGTTATGCAATCAAGTACTAACTCCTGTGTGTATCATGTGGCTGAAACAGACAGAAAATTAAACATGGAATGCCTAAATGCACTGTTTTTGGCAGTACAATGTCATAGATATTGATGGAAGAACTGAAGTGATTTTGGTTATTATCAAAAAAAAACATGGAAAATGGCTAGATATCAGCTCTTAAATTAAACTCTTATGAGCTAGTTTTGTTGTTACTTTTATATTTGTCCAAACAATGTACGTTTAGTTATACCAGGCATTAGAATGAATAAGAAATTGAAGAAAACAAGGAGTAGTTTAATAATATTTTCCGCGACTGTATGTCCAAACTTAGAGCAAATTGCCTAAAATTTTCAGTTGTTGGTCATATTAACGAACACAAGTGGCTGAATGGGACAGAGCAGCACAGCCAACAACCTGGGGGGGGTTGGCATGAAGTGGCTCATTTGCATTTAAAGGGCGAGCGCTCAAAACAACCTTTCTGGCATCATTACTCAGAAATAGGTTTGAAGATGGACCTGTGGAGTTGAATTAATGAAGAATTCAGACCCAAGCATAGCATTTACAGTTTATGTAGACCACAGGGAAATGTTTTAAAATGCATAATTCCATTTTAAAAAAAAAAAAAAAGCAAAATATCACTCCTTTAAAGTTTGTTCCAACAGTTTGTAGCCAAGATGACTCAAGTATCATTAAAGCAACAGCAAAGGCAGAATTTTTTTTTTTTTTGTTTTCAGTACTTTGTATTGTCTGTTGCATCTCTGTGTCATCATACTACATGCATTATTTTCTAGTTTCAGATGACGAATGCCTTCACACTAGTTAGGAGCCACATTCCAAAGTAGTATTATTAACTGAATGTGCACAAATCAAAAATGAATCTGCTTATTGTTCGTCGTCAATAGAATGTAACTTACACTCCACCACGTTTTCTGCTCATTAGACACAGACCAGACTGACTACACTCAGATGACTTGAAGTTTTCCCCACAAAGCCTGAATCTGGAGGGATATTTTTATAAGTCCCAACCATCCCATTTCATCCGGCGCCAAAATAGCCGCATTCCCGTGAATACATCCCATTTCCATTCCAAAAGGCTGCAGCTGTGATTGACACGTCCTTGTTCTCTGGTTTACATTAGATGTGAAAATAATTGGCACCTGTATTCCTCCACATGCTCTGAAGCCAGGGAAAAGCACAGCACGAGGGGTTTCATTTCGTTCTGGAGTTTGATATCCTTCTATTCACTCCAGATGTGGATTACGGAGCCATGCACGCACACACAGCACGGATATCTATCTAAAATAGCTGAGGAGATTAATACGGGGTAAAGATGTGTCATATCATCATATTCCACACGTTCAATTGCCGACACATGGAGATGGGAAGCTCTCCATTGATATTTTTCTCACGGATAGCCTTTATACATATAGAATATCAATTTGAGATATGTTCTCACATGTGTGCTTCTGCTGTCTCTTTACTCCTTCACCTCATCCTCTTCTCATCATCTCATCCTCTCATCCTGTCCCAATCTCCTCTTCCTGTTTCCCACATCCCCTCTGGCGCTCTTCGTAGCTAGTTATCATGAAGGTGAGCCTATTGAAGTACATTAAACATCCAGTATCCCAGCCAGACCTGACAGATTGGATGTGATCTTGGCGGTTTAGCTGGGTGTGCGATGCCCAAGGAGAGTAATTGCTTGCGTAATTGCACTCTGGGGAAAGGTAGAGCAGCAGGGCCTAAATTCATCCTTCTACCTACCCTCAGGCTGCATGGACAACTCTTATCCCAGACAGACCAACTTCTGTCTATTCTTTACACCCTCCCATAATTACCCTCTCTCCCCTCTCCCCACAGTGGCTGGAGGGGAGGTTTACCGAGGAGTCAGCAGTTGAGAGGTTGGAGGCAGAGTGCTGGAGCAGGTGGAGAGGGGTCAGAAAAGATCTACGCAGTGCTGAGAGGACAGATGGAGAAAGGGATTAGGAGCAGCGTGGAGGCGCCCTTTTGATGAAATAAAAGAAAGACCGGGGAAAGGCAATGAAGGCACGCTGAGGATATGAAAGCCACAGTCCCAGGGCGGCGAAAATATGCCGTCGTATGGGCTGTCATACAAAATAGCCTCGATTCTCTAAGTGGAGACAGCGTGGATGGCCTGCACCTCACATGGGACTACTTTAAGGGTAGTTCTAATGATCAAAGTTAGTGTTAGGTTTGGGGAAAGCCTGTGATTTTACTCCTGCTTCTACTTGGATGCAAAGGGAATATAGTATTCTGCAGACAGGAAATTACAGATTTGATCTGTAGGCTTCCAACTAACACTTTGATTAAACGGGTCACCGGTTGAAACCATTTAGAACAGCTTTTCGATACATTTTCTCAATTTTACATGCTTTTATTTAGCATCATATATTATTGGTTTGGCATCAACGGGACTGGAGGCTAAAGAGTCAAAGTGATTGAAATGATCACTTAGGGAATGCTATTGAAGTGCAAATATAGGCTTCACAGGTTAAAAAAACAAAATCATTTGTTTGAACATGTTATCTGAAATGCTCTTCCATCTACATTTGTTTATTTTTTGCAAGCTATGAACACTTTTACAGTTGAAGTACACTGTATTGTGTATCTGTATTAGTATATATTGGTATATGGTATATATATTTATATGCTTGAGCGTCTGGTCCCAACTGGCTCTATATGTAAAATGTCATGAGATAACGTTTGTTATGATTTGGCCCTATATAAAAAATTTGATTGGTTGATTGATTGATATATTTATATGAAATTTGGCAGATTAGTAACAGATGCTGATAAGGTTCATAAAGTTGAATATTATTGTACTATGGAGTTGAGTCACATGTTTGTAGGACCGGTGACTCATGGACTAAAGGACTATTATACTAATATAATTGTTTTATTACATTTTTCTAACCTCAAATTACTAAATCCAATAACAATCATAATAATCATAAATATTACCTGTGATTAAAATCTCAGAAATGTATCTGCACTGAGAGGGGAATAGTTGTTGGATTTTGTGTTTTCATGGGAAGAATAACGGTAGAATTGTCCTTTAATTGTGAAATTTTCCATATCTTGAAGCAGCTGTTGTTCTTAAAAGCCATTGCAACTTAGAGGTAATGTGATTCTGCCTATGTGAAGAATATATATATATATATACGTGCAGTGACCGTACAAACACCATTAGTGCAATGATGCAGGATGTTTGTAGTGGTCCATAGAACAGCTAATGCTTTTTGGAATTCGATGTAAAAAGCTTAAAAGGGGTTTGTCGGTGGTTGATCCTCATAAGTATATCTAAATGAGGTCACACACAAACACTCGAGTTGCAAATTTATGCAAATGTAAAAAGGTGTGTGAGAAGATCAACTGGCAGGTACAAACTGTTTACTGATACACAATCAGCCAGTCGATGTGTACAGCGTGTCATCTCCACATCACATGTTGCACTACCCTTCATCTCAACTCATTTAATCCTTCTACCCCCTATCTATCTCTAATGTGTATACTGCCAGCAGAGGTACGTGTGTGTGTGTGTGTTTATGAGAAGAGGAAGAAGCTCAGGGACAGACAGATGCTGAAGGATAAAGACATGCAGCTGGGATCTATCAACTGCAAGGCGGGTGAGGATGCCATGTTTGACACCAACTCACATCTGTATGTGCACACACAAACACACACATCTCTGTACCACCCTCGGCGTGAATTTCATTCCCATCAGGGTGCATGTTTTCCCGTCTCAGGTCTTTGTATTCCTGCCACCGTGGGAGTCGGTGTTAGTGTGTTTGAGTTTGTGTATGTGCACACCTGTCTATCCTTAGTTTTACCTCTTACATTTCATGCATAATGCTATTATGCCTTAGCCTAATTGTTAGCTGTATGCACATTTGCAGGTGTACATGCAGTGCAAAAGTGATGCTCATGCCTGTCCGTATACATATATATATATATATATATATATATATATATATATATATATATATATATATATATATATATATATATATATATATATATATACATATATGTGTGTGTGTGTATGTATATGTAGTTTGTTATGTGTGTAGGGTGTGTGTGGTGAGTCCTGGCAGCTGAAGCAGAGTGCAAACAGAGTCACCAGGGAGAGGATGCAGTTATGAAGGCAAGTTGAAGGTCGGTGCACTAAATGAGGTCAGCATGAATAAATGAACACTAATAAACACCAGCATATCCGCCATGAGTGTATAATCAACAGAAAATACATCGTCTGTCCATACTGCTCACACAAACTCCCTCCTGCTCACTGTGCATAATCATCAGGCCAGAAAGTACACTGAGTATGGTAGTGCCAATGTAGGTGGTAGCTTATATTTCTGCATTTTCAGAAACTGAGTCATCTTTGATACAGCACACACACAAACAGAGTGAAAGCCACAATCTCGCCAGTTTTCCCACACAGATAGATTCCCAGACAGAGCAGAAGGTTTGTTTTTCATGCCAGCTCCACCTCTGAACTGCTGTTGTCTTTAAACCAGTCTGTCTTCCTCCACTACATTTAGCTCTGTCATCTGCACTGCCAAGGTTTCCAAGGGTCAGAGCAACAGAACCGGCTCCATCTTTGCCACTTATTTTTTTTCTCTCTTCTTCTCTCTGACCGGCTCTATAAAATTTCCCCACAGTAGGTTTTTTTTTTTTTTTTCTTGTTTGGATCTCATAACGTGCAATTACAATTCTTGTCGAGAGCATACTGTAATTTAGCTTTGGAGAGGAAATGTCTGCACGTTTGTCTTAGTCTGTCTAATCATCCGTCAGCCAGAACCTGGTTTAACCCTCTGTTAGATCACTCGGCTGCTCTGCTGAAGTGCCCTTAAGCAAGACACTGAATCACTGACTGCTTCAGGTCTGCTGCTCATGTAGACCCGACACTCCTGTAATTTTGGGTGAACCCTCCTTATGCTATCTCTGGCTCACTTTCATTTCCTCTCTCTCCCTGGCTGTGTGGGAACAGTAGGAGGTGTTCACGGTGCATTGACTATTTCTGTTTCTGATGTTTTAAAGTGAAAATGTTTCCTATAACAAATCTAAAAGCCCCCTTTTTTCTTGATGTTTCACTCTTTGTGTGAACAAAGCGTTTCAGCGCTGCTGGCAGTTTGGGGAACTGATAGTTTCTTTCAGTGAAGCAAAGTGTAATAAAAGCCTTGGCACAGAATGATTTCTGGAACTGAAATGATCACATGAGCATATATTCAACATTTGGAAAGTAAAATCACAGAGATGGGAGGAAATGTTCCTTTGCAAGAATAATATATTGTATTTGTTCATATTTGTGAAAACTCATCATGGATTGGATAAAGGAGCACACAAATACACTTTTACCTTATATTTAATTAATCACTAAAGTGCATCTTTTTACAACTGTAAGCTTAACAAGAACATAAAAGTTAATTCCAGGTAATTTGCTCTTAAAGTGATGATCACAGTGACCTGCAGTGCTGTGTGGTCCATGCACTTTTTCTACCACATGAGGGCAGTATAGTCACAGTTATAACCATCTCATACACATTATGTGTGTTTGTATATGTGTGCAGGTGAATAAGTGTCAGTGTTCTTGGCAACTGGGGGCCCTTGTGTAAACAGTGGTGTGTGTGTGGCCCTTAGTGGGGGCCTGTCACCCAGCTCCTCCTGTACCTTGTCAAGTTGAATGGCCCACTTTGAAGCGTTTGGAGCTGCATACCAGGACTCTTCCTCTGCCATGTCAGACTAAGGGCCACATCCTCCCACACAGAAAGAGGGGATTTCTTCGTTTTGTTTAGACTGAGCCTTAGAGTGATGAGGTGATTCCAGTCCAGTGATCACATCTGGACATATTTTCTTACTGTTAAGGTGTAATATGAGTGTGTGATTGTTTTAGTTATTGCTAAGGTGTTGCATTGTGACCTCATATGGTAACTTGTATCGCTTAAATACTAACATTATTGGAGCATTTGTGCAGGTTTTCTTCAGTCCACACCACTCTAGTACCACATGTGATGCGCACTGTATGCATTGAGGGCGCTCTTGCTCTTCCCTCACGCACTGAGCAGAGGAAGACGCACACTGCTGAGCGTCTACCGAGGTGGTGGGTTCTTCTGTAGTGTTTGAAAGGAGGCAGAATAGAGCGCCAGGGAGTCCAGAGGTCCGAGTCGGGGGGCCCCCTGAAACTCAGAGAGGAGGAGGAGAGAGGAGGTGCTGAAAGGGACTCGATACCGCCCCCCGAAAAAGCCTGGAAGAATTGCGCTCCGTCAGTGCGCGCTGCCTGCCAGTCTGAGGATGGGGATTTTTTTTCCATTCATCCACGTCCCCTTTTCCCTCCTCCTTCTCTCAAACTACCCAGTCGGTCTGTCAATGTGCTGCGAGCATTAGTGCAAGTCAAACCAGTGGGATTTTGAGGCAGAGAGACGGATGAGATAACGAAAGAACCGCTTTCCTCTGCCCGAAAAGCGACGCGTCCTGCTCTCCAAATGATGCGCTAAAATCAGATAGGCGTCAATTTCCAAAAGGGACTAATGCGCACAATTTTATTTTTTATGTTTTTTTATCACTTCACAAGTTTCACGTTGGCCTTTGTGCGGCTTTATTAGAGTGGAGATGCTTTTCTAGCTGTTTGGTTTGCTTCCATCTCAGTTTTCTTGTGTTGTAGATTTCATAGATCCCTGGATTTATCATTCCTGGATCCTGTGATTTGTTTCTCAATTTTCACCCATCCGTTGCTTTAAGGATTTGCGGATTTACAGCCGTGTTGAACCTGTGTATTTCTCAAAGAGGAGAATAAGGATTGTAATGCGCATTGACTAAGCTGCACCGAGCATCAACATGTTTTTATGAGGATGGAGCTGTGGACAGGAGTGACATCTTTTCCATTTTAAACCATTCGCCTTTTCAGTTTTTTTTTCTGTTTTTTTGGCCTGATTTCGATTGTTTCCTTCTAACAGACTGACAATATTCCTTTTCAGTCCAGCCTGGTATGTTGGCAGGTAGATTTTCTTGCAAGAAAACAAGGTAATGGGAGAGAAATCACACAGAGTCGGCACAGAGAACAAGGGAACATTGTTCGCAAAAAAGACAATTAGGGCGCACCGAAAGGCAGCAGAAATAGCTCCTGAGTGGCGATAAAATTCAGAAAATTCGATCCAGTGGAGTTATATTGAAGCTGAGGAGTGCTGCTTTTGGAAGAAGAACGACTAATGACAAATTAATGGGAAAGTCATGGGATTGGCACTGAAATAGTACGGCCGTGGACGCGCACAAAAACCCCGTCGTTTTTTTTTTTTTTTTTTTTTTTTTTTGGAGATCCATGCGCACGGATTGAACAACTTTGTCCTACACGTTTCTGAGTGTGATTTTTGGTTTGATCCAGCTCAGTTTGTTGAATTGTGAATCCATGAGGCTGTGCACAGCAGGTTTTTACTTTACACTTTGACTGCCTTGTACCTATAGCCTGCTCGGCTGTAGACGCACATCCATTGTTTTCAGAGGCTCCTTACACCCGCTTTAGAAACACAAAATATTCTCCCCTATTTCTTTTTCTTTCTCTCTTTTTTTTTTTTTTATATATATAAATGGGGCTGCATATGCTGGGTGTCAGGGTTGAAATGGCGTGTCGACTGAGTGGAAATGGAGTGGTGATCCTGCTGGTTTTCTTACTGGATTTAGTGGGCACAACGGCCAGCAGTATGGAGCCTATCTACTGGAATTCCCTGAACGAAAGGTAAGCAGATCTTAAATGTTACTGTTTGGGTTGGATGTTGAAGTTTCCAGGAAAAATAAAAACAGACATATAGGGTTAATTTCATGGTAAAAATAGTAACGTATGCATGCAAATAAGCCTACAATCATGACAGTAATAAAATAAAAGTCCATAAAGTTGGATAAGGGCTGTCATTTACTAGAGCGCAGGCCTTTCCCAGTCAGTCCCTGTAAAAGGACTTCATTATTTTTAGTTTTATTTCCCCATTTATTACACTTTCCTCTCCAAATATCATCTGTCAGTCGGCTTTTGTTTGCTCTACAGCCAGAGCTCAACATAAACAGTGTAATTTGATGAATGTATACACCTTGAGCTGAATCAGTGTTTCACAGCTGTTGTGAATTTGTCACACTCACATTGATTCTAGTGGTTAAATCAGCTCTACTACTTAATATTGGTAAAGTCCATGTAAGCTCTGAGCCAAAACCCAGATAGTTTCCCTGGCAAATGTGTGTATGTGTGTAGGATGATAAAGACTTGTGTGATGCTCTAATAGCTGTTGCTGGATGACCTTGGTTAAAGTCCAGGCCTCTCCAACTACACTGCTGCCCACTCATTTGCATTTTCCCTTTTCCCTCTGGAGAAGGTGTGAGGCATTAGCTGAGGAAATGTCATTTTAAACACCTCTCGGCTGCCTGGCCTTAACGACTGACACTACTTTTTCTCACACCTCTGCCAGTTTTCATGCTTCTGAATAGACGCTCGGTGGCGGTGAGGAGGGGCTGGAGAATAACAAGGCTGCTTGTATGGAGGTGAAGGAAAAGGGGGGCTTTTAGAGGCACCAGACAGAATCTAGTGGAGGTCACAGAATATCCAACTGGGGACTATTACTTATTTTAGACTAGTTTTTATCTATTGCTCATCTTTTCTCTCTCATAGAGCTAAAAAGTGAACTGGAGACCTATTTAAAGTCACTCAAATCTTTCCATTCCCACTTCGCACCCTGCGTTTCAGTACCTCACTGTGCTGTAGGTGCTGGTCTGCCCAGTCTTTCCTCTTTCTATAGATGGGACTATGCGTGGGCCCCCACTGTGGAGCCAGGCATGAAGCCCTTAATGAGGGCTTTTTGTCAGCAGTGGGTGGATTCACCCAACAGGGAGCAGAGTTGGACACGGGGGGGTAATTTTCACTGAGAAGCTAACAGCCCAGGCTTTTGAGGCCTTACAGGTGATTCCACGCCATTGTTTCCTAATGGACTTTAGTGTTAGGTGGGTGTCATGGCTTAGTGAATGGGCCTGACTGGCAATTAGAGGGGTGGTGGCTTTAACGCCAGACCTTACAGACACTTTTGCAGATCATATATTCCAAATACAAAGCCTATTATGCAGTATGGGGCTTATTCACAAAGCTTACTATTCATAGTTAATCAGCTTAGTCATTCCTGCAGTTTATTTTCTTGCTTCTTTTACACACGTCCATGTATTTGTTTCTACACAGTCTTTACATGACAAGAGTAATGCTTAAGTTTCAGCTGCCTCAAGGCAAAATAGGTTTTGGCCCTGGGCTGAAATATGCTAACAGCCCACGCTGGGCCCACACACATCTGGTTTGTGCTTCTGAAATGAGGCAAAAAGTAAGCAGAAGCAGCAGTCTGTATCAATCAGGTGCAGGAGCGCATGTATGGTTCACATCTTGTCTGTGTAGCAAATGGACTGGCACGTTGTTAACCTCCAGACCTCTGAGAATGTTCTGCTTTGAAGTTTGGACCGTCCACCTGCAGCTTCCCTCCACCTCTTCTCTTTATTTCTGCCTCTGTGAGCATTCTCCACCTCCTTGACTTCCTCAGCCTCATCTCCTTGCCCAAATATGCTCTGTTTTCATTCCTTCGCTCATATTTTTCCTTCGCCCTAGCTGCTTATTCCCATGTTCCTCTTTGTGTCCTTGCCCCCAACCCCCTCTGGATTGGGTTCTTCGTTCTCCCACTTCCTCCTCCTGTCACTTTCCGTCTGTCGGTGTCTCCTCTCTACCTCGCTCTGTCACTCCCTCCTCTGGTGCAGTGACCAGACGTAGCAAATTAGAAACATGTGTCACATCCAGCTACTAATTATGGCGCTACAGCAAGCTACTGACGCGCCCCAATGATGTGTTAGGAGTGACAGAGGTGAAGGGGAGGGAGGAGGCACCCATGGGTGTACTGGAGGATACATTTGGCTGCTCTTTCACGCACCAGATTATTTCCTGGAATACAAAATAAGCAACAGTGCTCAGGTGGATGTATGTTTACAGTACAATAGCATGAGAAATCTCACATATAGGGCTGCATCCACTTTTTTTTATTGACCGCTCAATCAGTTGTAGCAACAGAAAGAGGCGAGAAAGAGGTGTGAAGAGAGGAATATAAACAAAGACAGGTGCTGAGAGGTGAAAGCGAAACTGAAGGAACAGTAGAGAGAAACAGCGTAGAGATAGTCCTAACCCTAAGTAAATCAATACCTGTTAAGTCTGAAGTGCCAATACAGGTTCTGCTTGAGGAAGAGAGAACTGAACCAGAACGATCACCTTGGAAAGAGCAACCCCCCCACCACCACCACCACACACACACACGCACACACACACACCACCAGACATACATTATCCTTATCCCAGCATCTCCCATTATCGGCCTTACACAGCCGCCATAATGAAAGATCGAATCTTACATTAGGAGGAGCGGAGTGGATCCAGACTTGGGTGGAGGGTGAAACACACAGGAGATCAAAAACAGTAGGTCACACCACCAAGTGCACAAACACAAAGAAATCGAAGTATGCAGAGCGTTGGCTTTGGTCACTCCTCTGATCGCAGCATATGGAGTTGTGTAGTTCTTGGCCCTTTTGCAAGTTCGACTTCAGTATCTGTTCTTAAGGCCTCTCATTCACCCCTCCCTCCCCACACAGTCTGCCTCTTTTTCTTTTTCTTTCTCTCTTCTCTTTCCATATTTAAGTAAACGACTGTAGATTATTGTAAACGGCTGCCGAGGGTGGGCGTTTCCTCGTTGGCGCTTGCAGTGACTTGTAATACAACTATTCCCCCTAAGATCCACATTAAAATTTAATCCCCCCTTCCCGTTTCTCAATAATTCATTAATCGCCGGCTAATTGGCACCGGATAAAAGACTAACTAACCAGGCTAAGTGTTTCAACTACAAAAAAAAATGGAGCAAAGCCCCCCACCCCCCCCTCTCCACCCCAAAAAAAAAAATCACTGGAAACCGTCTTCGCAGAGGGTTTGCTGAACTAGAAGAGTGAAATGAATGTTAGTAGGTCAAACAGGTTGTCAAATCAAAGCAGCAGCATCCAAACATCCATTTATTGATTGTTTGTGTGATTGAAAATCCACACCCAGTTTCACCCTGAGAAATCCACCCGTAGGTTTCCCCCTCTTGAATAATGCATATATGCACTGAGGCTTTTCTTGGCTGTGTAGATAAGTAAGCAGGAGCCTGGTAAGCCTACATGCATCCTTAGGCTAAATGATTAGAGAATATCCACTGGGTAGTTTTTTATATTAAAATGGAAGGTTTAAAACAAGAAAGGGAATGTAGTGGAGAAAAGGAGAAGAAAGGAATATGAACCGTAATGCTGAAGCCGCTTGTTAAAGCAAGTAGGCAGCACGTCCCCCTCTATTTCCCCCTTCTCTCTTTCTCTTCCTACCTCCCTGTCCCTTGGTGAAAAAGAGGAGTGTGTGTAAGTTTACGAGCTGAAAGCAACAGGAGCTGTGAAAAGAGGTTTGAGCTGATGTGGCAGAATGGAAAGGCCAGGGGAAAGAGAAGGAGAAGGCAGCCAATCCGACCAGAGGCTGCAATCCTTTTTCTTTCTTCCAGGCTTTCTTTAGGCATCGCAGGCAGACAGATGGACAGACAGGAATGCGGTCCGACTGTGAAAATACAGACATGTGAACAGACAGATCTATTGCAGCCGTACATTCTCAGCAGAGGCCTGCACATCACACACACTAAATGTGCCTCAAGGGACTCGACCTTCCCTCCCATCTCTGTTGGACACATGTGTAAAGAGTGTGTGGTCCTAATGTATCTCCTTTGTTGCATGTGCAAGTGAACATTAAACTCACATCACTACCTCTAGACGGTAAACACAGGAGGGCAGACATGCACACAAACACACACACATAGACACACAGAAGAGGTGAGGAAATTGGCAGGCGTCATGGATTGTTGTTCCACTCGGAATTCATTCATTATTTTATCACTCGATTATAAGTTTATTTGGCAGGGGCAGTGCACATTCATCAACATCATAACGGCTATAAAGCACCGTTGTAAATATGCTGGGGTGAGCTAAAGAACTAATTTGCTTCCCCAGTCCCTTGGGCTTTAGAAGTGACTTTGGGATTTTGGTAATTGTTAAAAGTGCTGATGATTTGGATGAAGGAGATTAAAAAGCGTGTTGCTGGCTGAGCAAATTCAGAATGTTGGAACACATGCACAAACAAGCAACTTTTTTTCCAAAAAACATATGCATGCACCAGCTCTTGGGTGCAAAAACGCACACTCACAATGGTAGTAGTGGTAACAGTAATCCAGGCCTTAGGTCTAAAGGGGTCACATGTGTCCCAGCATCACTGGGCAGATTGCCCTGGGTGGTTGAACCCAGAGGCCTTTAGCAAAGCCAGCCAACACACACACACACATACACTGGCCTCTCATTAGCTTGCTTCACAGCACACCCTGCCTAAGCAGGATCATCCAATCCTCCTGGCAGCATTTGGACTGGGCCAGGTCAATCCTCCTCCCCCGGGTGACACAGAGAGGACTGGTGGGATGAGAAGCCAGTCTGAAGGCGTGTGTGTGTGTGTGTGTGTGTGTGTGTGTGTGTGTGTGTGTGTGTGTGTGTGTGTGTGTGTGTGTGTGTGTGTGACCCATCTTTGACTTATAGGCCGGTGGTGTGTACAATGTAGGGGCTTCCTCCCTCACCATCCATCACCTCCATCCACTTTTCTTCTCCTCTCCCTCCAGTCTCTTAACCCTTCCCCTCCGTCATTCTTTCCCCTCCTCTGTCATCCCTCCATCTCTCCTCTTCACTGTTCAGTGTTGTTTTGGCTCACTGTCATGAGACTCCCAGCTCAACGTAGGGTCAGGCTCATATTGCAACAGCTACTGTGGCTTCGGCATCATTCCAGATAAACAGGATAGCAACAGGAGGGAGCTGACAATCCTGTCATATGTGTGTGTGTGTTCGTGTCTGGATTTTGGTTTGTAACTGAGAATGTGCCATGAATATTAAACTGTGTGAAAGATCTCCAAGATCTGAGCCATCCTGTGTATGCCACGTACATTTGCACTGCAAAAAAGATTTCACTCAAATCGAGTCAATTTTGTCCTTAATCGAGTTCAGCGAGGCTTATTTTGTAGAACAATCAAAGATGCTTGGGGCATTTATTTAGTTTGTTTACAGTAAAAAAAAAACATAGCTTGTTTGGGCTGTGTTGGGTTTTCAAAACTTTCATTTGGCGAGTTATTTGTTTGATTTGCTTGTTTCTGGAAAATCAATTTTAAAAGAAAGAAACAAATTGAAATGTTGACCTTTTCCCTTTTTTATGAAAGAAATGAGGATTTTTTTCTTTGCAGTTGTTGTAGAAATGACCTGATCACTTGGATGTTTTTGTGAATACAGGAGCGTTTTCACACCTGCTTTTGTCACAAGCGGCGTCAGGGTGGAGTCCTCTTTTGCATAGCCTCCCACATGGTTGTGCACACCTTGTAAAATGTAAAACAAAAGACGAATATTCCCTCCTGTTATCTCTCAGTCTCTTTCACATCGGGCAGTATTAATTCACTTTTCAGTCTCTTTGTCCATACAATTTCATTAACACTGAGACGCAAATCATTTTTCTGTCAGTCTGCCAGTGGACGTCAACATGCAGCTTTGATTGGACATGAGCCCAAAATGGGTTTGTAACTGAATGTTAAAGAGGGTGTCTACACAAGAGAGACAAATGAGCGGGTTTGCGGGCGGACAGCTGTTCCTTGTCACAGCTGAAGTTTCGGCAAACATTTTCTAACGATATGTACAAGAGGGCAGAAAAAGAAGTGAGCGTTGTCAGGGTGAGATGGAGGGGTAGATAGAGGGTAGAGGAGGCTGACAGCGACTGAGGGAAACAAAAAGCATGAAAGACAGTGAAGGAAGGCGAGTTAAGAGTGAGATGGATGGTTTGGGAGTACGGTACTAGCTGATTGTGACATGGCCCAGACAGGGAGAGTGACTGATGGTCTATAGGTCACCACCATGACTAGCTGCTTCCTGCTCACATTCAACCGAGCCGGCTGCTCATTCCTCATTACTGACACGTCCCATAATATTTATCCCCGTGAAGTCCACCATGAAACTTGGTAATCTTTTAAGGAATTCATTAACTTTTTGAGTAGAATGAGCCCTTTGATCAACTTTAAATGCAAGTTTATATGATCAGTTGAAATGATGCTAACCCACAGTGTGTGCTTAACCCTCACCGACTCTGAAATGATCCCAGATGTCTCGTAGCCGAACGGCATGTTGATAGACTTAATTTGCCAAAAGCCAAATCAATTCCTTTTAAGAAAAACTGTACTGCTCGACTGAATAATCAATATCTGAAGTCCATTGCTTTTCAGAATGAAGTGTTGTAATTTCCATTCATTGGTGAACCTACCGCATCGTGTTTCACCTACTTCAAGTTCAGATGTCAAAAAATTCCCTGGAGTGTGTTGTGATTAGTTTTGTCGCATCTAGGGGAAAAGGTGGCTAATAAAAGAATCAAGGCCATGTTTTTCTGATTCATAGCAGAAGCCAAGTTCCTTATTCATCTTGCATTCTTCTCTTTTGAGACGACACTTTGTTGGTGTCTCTGCCTCATTTCCAATAGTCATCCTGTGCCATTGTTGAACGCAGGTGAGTCTGGGAGTCCTCCCTCTTTGGTTCTTCTACACACACCAAAACCTGACGTTCGACACAACACTTCTTTTATTATCCTCCATTGTAGCTGAAGTGGAACACAATCTTGCTAAGTCATGTCGGGAATAACAAAAAAAAAATAAAAATACAGTCAAACAATGTAATGGACCTAGAAATTCTGAGCAACACAGCCGGTAGCTGCCTGGTATGTGATGAAGTGGCTACAGGTGGAGTTTTCTTTAAATATCTCATTTTATATTTATATTTTTAGCATAAAAAGCTGTTATCCAGAGATTTGCAGTAACACCGAGACGTAAAAAGTAAGCACACATGAATCACCCTGCCTGCAAGGAGCCTGGTAACAAAGCAGAACAACTACTCACTGCTCAAATACAAAACGATTCATGACTTTTATTTGCATGGGGAGCCTTCGAGGGGGTGTGGATCCTCTGGCTGTTGCAGTAGATGTTTGGTCTCCTGTGTGGGAGAAGCGGAGACCTGTTACTCCAAAGCATCTTAACTTTAAGATAATCTTTACCCATTGACTTACAATGGGTCACAGATGATCCTCATGTTAAGAGGCTTTGGTTTTGAACCCCGTCCTGCTCTGCCCTGCTGTAATAACATCCAGTCATCTTGAAATGTGGCTACGTAATAAACGAACACTTTTATTCCCTTGTCTGAGCACAGGCCCGTTTTTTAAAAGCCTCAGATCTTTTGTAGTATTCTCCATCCTTTACAATCAGCACCTTGATTATTTTTCCAGGCTTCACGCGTTCTCCTCAGATGCTCATGTGCGTATGTGGGCATGTATGCATAGTTCTAATTGGAAGTTAAAAGAGCGTACAGTGAGCGTAGTCCATCTGGCTTTGGCATTAGACCATCATTGTTACAGTCTGTTGAGAAATTGACCTTGGCTAGCAGAGCAGGAAAAAAAATCATGCTCCATTTCCTGGGTTCTGTGTTAAATATAATTTAAGTAAGACTGACGTTAGAGAAAGATTAAGATTGATTTTAAAGATTAAAGGTTTTTTTTTATTTTTTTTGGCTGCATGTTTGGTTTTGTGTGGGTGTATCACTGAAAGCTGACAGGTGTATCGTTGTTAATAAAAATCTCTCTGAATACAGCAGAGCAAACGCTTCTGTTCAGTTTCTTTAACCTAACTCTCAGTGCGGTTTAGCACTTCTGTCTCAAGGTCTGCTCTGCTCTGTAGAAAACAACAACTGTGAAAAAAAATTGTCACAGTTTATAAAGATTTCTTTTTTAGATTTGCTTTGAGAAATATTTGTCTAAGGGCTTAGAATGGCCAGTGTTTGGGATAGTATTTCTTTAGAATAAGGCATTTGTAAGAGAAATCTGATGATTTTGCTCATTATTTTTGCTTGAAGACAAAGTCAAAAGTTAGTTTCATAAAGTTGGAGATGTAATGGTGAGCTGTTGCATAGTAATATAGGAAAATAAATCCACTAAAGTTAAGGTTTGCCAACTTGGCAGTCCAGATGCTTGGACTGTAACCTTTTCAGTGTTTGAAAAGAGTTGTGTTTATTGATAATGAAGTGAGGAAGTTCTTTTAAAAGTTGCAAAGTCTCCTTTTTAACGGCAACTGAAGTAGGGAATTTTCCTCTTTGGACAGGGATGATTATTCTGTCTCCTGAGTTTATGAACCACTTTCAAACCTCTATTAGATAATCACCAAAGTATATAGCTGTCAAACTAGAATAAGGCTGTTTTTCTACATCCTAAACGGCAGACATTTTGCCGATAACCTCAAGCAAAATTGTGATTCACAGTGCAAAAGTAAGCAAGCTGTCTGCTTCCAAATGGTCTTTTTTTTTTTTTTTTTGCAGCATATGGAGTGCAGCGCTTTGCTTTGTTGTCTAGGACGAGTAATTCTAACAAGATCCATGTTGTATAGAAAGAGAAGTGAAGTGGATTGTTGTTGGCCGGTCTACATGCCATCATCTGATACCCCAGCTCTGCCTATAATGCAAGACTGTGTGTGCGCTTGAAGCGACGGAGCTACTTTCTAGCTGTTTTACCCTCCTTTACTCTCGTCATGCCTTTGTCCTCATGTCTCAGTCAGCGGTAACACACACCAGCATTCATATACACAGGCGGACACACATCCAAGCATGCATGCACAGTAGAGAGCTTGTATACACACACACACATACACACACAAATTCATGCATGCACAGATGAAAAATGTTATTGCTCCCAGGGTTGGAAAAAGTCCAAGTGCAGGGGTAGAGTTTCTTCAGAGGTACTCCCCACCCCTCTCCTTCCATCAGTAGCGTATCGTTCACTCCTTCCTTCCACTCCTTCTCCTCCGCTCCCTCACTCCAGCCTCCTCCCACTGCTCCCCGTGAACAAAAGAGCTCCCCTCCCAGCGCTTCCACTGAAAGCCCTCACACACACTCTCGACTCTCCAGCTTCGCACTCTCCCACACGCACTTTTACCCCTCTTGTCGTCTGCAAAACCAGTCCACTTCTCTGCACTAATCCCCCCCTTCATTTCTTTTGTCTTATTTTCACTTTCTCTCTTTCGTTGCCAGGCTCACTACAAGTGTAAATTTCTCTCTCTACAAATTGCATCCCTTATCCTGTTACAGTTACTTGGCAGACAGTAAAGTTTTATTCCATTTTTTAGTAATTGCTTTCATCTATTTCTTGCCATTTCTTTTTTTTTTTTTTCATTTAACAGCCGCTTTTGTCTATCATCTTCTTTGTGGGTGGTTTTAGATCTATAGTCTGTCTTTCTTCCTATTCTCTCATCACTGCCCAGCAGTAAATAGGTCTTCTGTGGTGAAGACAGGATGAATAATCTTGATTACTTATCACCACAGTGTCAAAGTAATTTGGGAACACACACGAGCAGATGCACCACTCCCTCAAAATCCCAGAAATCAGAAAGCCATTCTCTCATGTGCTATCCTGCCTTCAATCTTCCTTCCAAAAAATGTGTCTTTCTTGTTTTATTCTATATCAGCCTTGCTCTCCATTGGAGTGCAGCTGTATTGCAGGTCCCCAGCCACAGGAGGGAGAAAAAAACAGATGGAGCGCCCTCCTTTCTTCCTTTCTTTCCCCCTGTTTTTTTCTTTCATCCACCTCTCCCTCCTTCCCCACAAAGAAAATCAAGCCAGAAGAATGCATATGTGCAGGGGGGAAAAGGGGGAGAAGGGACAAAAGCCTTCCTTTTCGACAGTTTCTCTCTGTGTTCTTTGATTTTTAGGTTGATGGATGGGTGGCTGTGGGTCACTGTGCCTAACATCTGTAGTCCTGTACCTTGTGGATGTGTGTGTGTGTGTGGGTAATTGGATAGATTATTTATTTCTGTTAGGCGCTACTGATAAACTCCCAGTTGTATGGTCTCTGGTTTTTGGAGAGTACATGTCTGAGTCATCAATAACACACACATAGCTACAGTGATTTTTGTGTTTGACTCCCCATTTTGTGTGTTTTCAGTAAAGCCACCGGTCCCACTTAGGCCTAGTCGATCTGGAGCCTAAGTCTTGGGTGGCCGTTTTTTATATATATATATATATATATGTGTGTGTGTGTGTGTGTGTGTGGTGTTTGTGTGTACACAGCTGAGCATTGCAACCCGTCCAGTCTCTGGTGTGTATTCTGGCACTTGGTAAATCATACACATTATCTGATTCCTGAAAGCCTCAACGTAGCTGCTGCCGAGTGGCCAAACAATGCCGCCGTCGTGCTTGAGTGCTGCAAATCAGCTGTATTTTTATGTTATCTGTGTAATCGAAACCTTTGCTTTCTCCTTATGTATCCTGTTAAATTTAATCACTCTTATAACGGGTGAACTAACTCTATTATGGTGATACTTACCTAGAACAAAAGAATTCATTCAAGGTCTTGTTTAAGTGCTTCTGCTCCCTCATGATGCCCTTGCATGCTGAATAGTTTTATGTGTGTGTGTGTTAATGGTTGTGTGTGCGAGTGTGATTGTGATTGTGTGGATGTCAGGCATGCGTCATGCGTGGGTGCATGCGCTTGTGTACATGCCCTGCGTGGGTTTGTGTACACCCCCTGTTGCGAGCTGCTAGCCCCCCCTTCCATATCCGCATTAAGCATTATTTGCAAAACAACACAATCATGGGAGACAAAGCAAGGTTTGTGGGCGAGCGTAAAAAGAGAGCGCGAAAACAACAGAAACTGGCCTGTACCACTTGACCCTATTGAGCAGGGGTGATGAGGTGGTGATGAGGTTGTGTGCAAGGAGGGTGGGGGGGGGTGGGGGGGTTGTAAGCCAGGGGAGAGATAATCCCTCCAGTCATGCTGCCCCCCCTGTGCTTGGGCTCAAACGTGGCGCACTGGGCTGTCAATCACTCAACAAAGCTGTCTGTAAGGGGATTACGGACCCATGGACCCTCCCTCCTCTCCCTCACCCCTCTTTTTTCCTCCTCTTATTGCCTTTTCCCCTCTCTTCTTCTTCCTCATTTCTGGCTTTTTCTCCCATGCCATCCCTTTGGTCCTGCCCCCTGTTTGACACCTTCAAAACTGCCTGTCAGTCCCCTTGTCCAGTGTCCTCTCACAACAAAGTGCGACTTTCTCCCAACACACATTTTGCTTTGCTGTGTGAAGCTTAGTTTATCTTCAGCTTTCCATCCGTTCTCCCTCTGTCCTCCATAAGCCCTGTTTTTCTCTCTCCAAAGCCCTTCTTGCTCTTTCTCTATCTCTTCGTCCCACCCGTACGTTAGTTCTCACCTAGACAAGGGACAGGTGTTTGTGCATGTGTGTATGTGTGTGTGCGCAAAAGTTTTTTTTTTGTTTGTTTGTTTTGGGGGGGACAGGTGATCCATACACTCTGCGAAACAATTCAGGTCCACAAATGAAAAAGAAAACCTTAGAGCTCAGTTTCATTACTTTTGATAACAACATTGGAATTTACTCTGACCTTGTTGTTTCTTTAATAAAGAACAATATTGCGAGGACAAATGAATGGAATGCGGCCAAGAAAGGCGTCATCAGTTGAAGTCAACAACTCAAAACGAGGCCTTAGATGCAGAACACAATCGATGCTGTAAAACCTAGTTTTTCCATGCAAGCCATGACTCACACTTTTATGTATTTTTTTTACTTTTTGTCTTTTTCATGGCCTGTGCACCCTCAAAACACACATGCACTAAAATGTCACCTTGCTAAATGTCACCCTTTCTGTAAAATGTGATGAATAGCTCGCAGTGCTATCTTATCTCCCTGTCCTTAACCATGCTGTTTTAAACCCAAGCACTGCTTCCATCGGCTCCTGCAGGTGGTGACAGAAGCCCCTCCTCCCTCAGTCACTGTCCATTAATTCCCCCACCCCCTTTCCTTGCCGACTATCTCCCCATCTATCAGTCTGTTAAATGTCTGTTTAGTTTCAACGTCTGTCAGCGCTCAGACTTTGCTTTCACTCTTCGCCTACTTCAACTGCCTCAACCACCTGTGGTCCTTTTTTTTTTTTTTTTTTTAACACTCTGTTTGTTTTTATGTTACTTTGCATAGACACCTACCCTATCTTTTTTCCCTTCCTCTATTCCTGGGCTCACTGCATGATAATCTGACCAGTTCGGGCAGTAGGTCACAGTTCTTTGCAGGACGTTAACTGGTTAATCTTCCTCAATCCCACGAATAATCTCACTCTTTTAATCCTGCATCCGGCAGTCATCCTTGCATGGAATGAATGTGGTTTGTTCTCATCTGCCAGCAGTGAAAGAGAAATTAAAGGGTCAAAGCTTTTACAGTGCCACAACAACTTGTAATTAAAGTTCTGCTTCATTTTAGGTTGTTTTCAGGTTTCGGCCAGTTGGTATTCCATGATAAAAATGTAGTAATGTTCGGTTTTACCATGATGTTTAGTATTTTAAAGATATTACTGTTGTTTTTGACCAGTTCTTAAATTCTGGACAAACAATGTCATTTTGATTTTTATTTCCCTCTTTTCCAAGTAACAGGGTTTTGTTTTAATTTTAATATTTGATTTACTTCTGGATAAACTGAAATTGGATTTTAGACAGAAGTGTTTTTCCACGGCTGGATTTAGACTTCTTGTTAACCGTAATAACCCTGAAGGAGACTATGATGCAAATGGAAGGAAAAAGATGGAGAGATGCGGAGATTTAACAGCCGTTCATTTTTACCATTAAGAAAGTGAGATTAGACGGTGACAAGCACCGAAAGTGGGGGGGGGGGGGGGGCCTTAATGTGGGTGACAGGGTTGTTATCTGGCAGGCGGCTGATGGTTTTAACAGCTGTATTATCTTGTGTATCTCATATTGGATTAAGCTTCATTCTCTTACACGCGTCGCACTCATGATTGACGCTCTGATTAAAGACATCCACTGGCAGGGGGGAGATGGAGACAGAGGGAGGAGAAAGGAGGGAAATGAGATAGAAGGGTATAGGGGGGGGAGAAATAGTCGTGAAGCCTGGTCGAATCGGAACAGGACTGAAAAATATGGTGTGCTGGCTAACATTAATTATAAATTAGTCCTGCTACTGAATTAACATAGGTACAGTTATGGTAACGCTGTTTCTCATACTGCTGATTTTCCACATGATTTTCCACACAGCATGGTCGGTGACGTGTCGAGAGCACCGGCGTGAAAATTAGTGTTGTTGCACCCACTAAGTCTCTAACAAACAACCCTGCACTTTCAACACTTCACAATAAAAGTAATCTGCTAGTTGGCAGAGGGAAAATTATTAATGTGAAGCAGTTAGGGCAGGAAATGTTGACTTTACATCAGCAGAAAAGTAAAGCTGGAATTAAGCCTAAACATCTTCACAGACATGGATAACCAAAGGTGCACATACACTGCAAAAACAGCCTCTCTTTGCTTAAACATAACCAGTGTTTTGCAGAACAAAACTAACTACAGTTGCAGAAAAAATTATTAGACCATCAAAAGTCATCAAAAACAATGGTTATGCAATGAAGTGCTAACTCCTGTGTGTATCATGTGACTAAAACAGACAGAAAAGAAAACGTGGAACGCCTAAAAGCACTGTTTTTGGCAGTACAATGTCACAGATATTGATGGAAGAACTTAAGTGATTTTGGTTATTATCAAGAAAACATGGAAAATGGTTAGATATCAGCTCTGAAATTAAACTCTTATGAGCTACTTTTGTTATTATCATTATACTTGTCCAAATAAATGTACCTTTAGTTGTACCAGGCATTAAAATGAACAAGAAACTGAAGAAAACAAGGGGTGGTCTAATAATTTTTTCCGTGACTATATGTCTAAACTTCGAGCCAGTTGCCTAAAATGTTCAGTTGTTGGTTGTATTAACAAACACAAGTGGCTGAACAGGACAGAGCAGCATGATCAACAACCTGGAGGGGGTGGGGCATGAAGTGAAGCATATGCATTTAAAGGGCCAGCGCTCAAAACAATCTGGTGTCATTACTCAGAAATAGGGTTGAAGATGGACCTGTGGAGTTGAATGGGCTCTATGCACAGCCCCACTACTTCCTGAACTTCAGGTGGCTCCTTTATTTCCCGTCTTTCATTATTGGACGCACTGATTAATCCAGGTGTGCTCGACCACAGTAGTCACAACAAGAAGTAGCAGACACACCTGGATTAATGAGTGTGTCCAATAATGAAAGACAGGATAGAGCCCATTAATGAAGAATTCAGACCCAAGCATAGCATTTACAGTTTATGTAGACCACAGGGAAATGTTTTAAAATGCATAATTCCATTTAAAAAAAAAAAAAAAAAAAAGCAAATTATCACTCCTGTACAACTGTATAACTCTAAAACTGAAAAATCTACACGTAAAGTAAACATATTTAGTTTTGTGGGATTTCTTTAAACAAGAATAAGTCTACAAAAGATCACAATAGGCCTTTAAAATGTGAAAATATGCTGACATTTAACTGAATTGTGCTTGTTCCTCTGCTGGCATATTATGCAAACCATTGTTTATTTTGATACCTGTATCTTATTAAGATGAATTTAGATGGCTTCTCTGGAGCGAAGATCTCTTTTCTTGTAGATATTTTCTCTGTAGAAAAAAAAAGCTAATTTCCCTCACTTATTTTTTCACTTTCATGGAATACTTTTGTTTGTCAATGTAAGGTTGCATTTTTTAAAAACTCAAGAAGGGTCTGCATGTCAACCAAGGCGATTAGTTAGTTGACCTGTCGGGTTCAAAACAGAAGAAGATGGAGCAGCCATAGGGGCAGCTAGCAGCTAGTTTGCTTCATGAATGATTGGTTGTAGTGGTTTGTTTACGCTGTGCCAGGGTGATATTGATTTATTCTGTTAGTTGTGGTTTGCTAAACATAACACAGCACAAAAGAAATGCACACAGACTTCTCCAAATGTCTGCTGCTGCATACATTTCCTCACGCACGGTGCAGAGGAATGGGATTCTTGCTTAACTCAGCAGTGATTATAACTGAAAGTGATCAGTAAACGGTTAAAGGTGGCATCTGAAAGTATAAACAGGAACGCAGGAGTGAAACGAAATGAAACTTCGCAGTTCAGAGATGCAACTGGAATCAAAACAAAAGGGCTGAACGCAGAGAGAATGGAGTCTGTAATTAATATTTTTGTCGCAAATAAGTCATCTTGTGCATGGATGGTGCTCAGAAATACTGTAAACGCACACTTTGCAGTTTGATAGTGAGTTCAGATAAAGGGAGGAAGCGGTAGAGGAATGGAACGAGGGAAAGAGGGGATAAAAAGTAGAAAGATAAAAAAATGTGAAATGTGAGCGTGTCATACCTCTTATTAGAAACTGCGACTCTGATCTATTTGGTCTCATCTCACACCTCAGCCTTTGCACGTCTTCTTTCCCTCTCACTCCTCCTCCCCTCCCACCGTCTCCCTCCTATCCTCTCCAATTCTCTCCTCCGCTTTCCCTTTGTCACACTTGTATCTATCTCTCGCCATTTCTCTCCCGTTCTCTCTTTCATACCCTGCAGTCTCTCACCAGCACAAGAAAAAAAAAGTTCTCATGCTCAGTTTGGTGTGCAGCCTGTCAAGCTTGCTTTGAATACACACTCTCACACACCAGCATATACTCCTATAACTCTAGCATACAGCCAAGGGAATAATAGAATCAAGGAATACTCTGAGATAAAGAGGAGAAGGGGGGCGAATAAAGAGATAAAGCAGACTGAGGGGGATAGAGAGCTTCATATTATTAATTTAGCTAGAGAAAGAGAGGGAATTTCTTTCAATCCCCCCCCCCACTTACACTGCTGCTGCTTCCATAGAGCTCTATAGTGGCACACAATGAAGAGATTGGAACAGGAGGGGGGGTAGAGGTAGAGATAATCCATCCTGTTGTATAAACCATGAAGTTAACCGTTTCATACCAGATTCTCGGCCTGCTTTTATCCCTTCGTCATCAAGCTCCCAGATCTAATTTCCGCCCATCTCTTCTTTGCGATATTTTTTTATTTGCTCTCTTTTCCTCTCCTTCATCTCCATCTTTCCATCCCTCCTGCAGATCCTTCATCCACCTCTCTGTGGGCTTTCTCCCTAATCCCTCAACATTTCTTCCAGACCTATAGACTAGAATAAACCTGCCCACACCCAGCCAAGAATGTGTTTCTGCACACACACACACACACACACACATTCAGCTCTTTGTGTCCTATATGCATGCATCACATGCCAACCAGTGTATGATTTCGGTGTGCGGTTGAGAGTGTATGTTCACAGTTGGCAGCCCACTTGCCCGTCGAATTTGGCAAAATATCTCCTCATCTGGCACAGGAAGAAGGGAGGGTGTCCCATAGCGAGGGATTACACCGATTTACACACACACATACACATCCATCCACACGTTTATTGGCACATGTTTGGATATTAAGAAATGCAAAACTGCATGCTTTTAACCACACACGGGTATATCTGGGGTGGCTCATTCAGACTCTGGGATATCAGTTTCCATAAATTTATTAGCAAATATTAGGAGCTGAAAAAGTTTAAGAAGAAAAAGAAAAAACAGGAAGTGTACCCTCCCACACACTTACACACAAACAAAAGGTGCATCACTCCTTAAGGCTTAATGTGTTGGAGAAGAGAGTAAATATTTTCCCCACACGGAGAGAAAAGTCAACATTTCTTTACGCTGCTATAAAGCAGGCTCTCTCCACAGGATGTGTCTGGTGTTGCGAAGCAGCTCTCTAGCCATCCTGCCCAACGAGAAGTGAAATGCCAATGAAATGCATTTCTGTAATAGGCCTGCTGACGGTGCAGCAGCAGCAGCTACATGCGCTTGGAGGAAATAGTCTCCAGAAGCCTGTTACTGTAAAGAGTTTCTTTGTCTCCACGAATAGAGATGGAGGGAGTGTGAGGGGTTGAGGGAGATGGACCTGGGCCTTTTGTATGAATCTGATTGATGTGGAGGTGTGTCTGACCTTTAACACCTCTTGAGAAATCCTACAAGTCATTCTCTCAACCTTCTACTTGGTCCCCTTCTGTATCTGCTACACACACACACACACTTTGAGATGGGCCTCGGATGGAAACCTAATTCTGTCTTTTCTTTCTCTCCTTTTCAAAACCTCCCAATTACGGCCACTCCATTTTCCACCTCCCTTCCTCTCTCCTTCTTCCCCCCTCCCTCTTTTCTTAACAAGCAATCTCGTTAATGTCAGGGCGCTTCTTCCTCTCTGTCTTCCTTTCTCTCATTCAGGCTTTTGGCCCGTCGAGAGAGAGAGAGAGAGGGAGATATGAAGAAGTAGAGATAGAGAAATCAGAGCGCAGCTGAAAGAACAAGTGGTAGATGAGAGAGGTTGAGGGGAGGCAGGGTGTGGGCAGAGAAAAGCCAGAGCCTCCATAATAATGGCCAGACAAGTGTGTGAGATTACTGCCCTGGTTTCAGGGGGGACATAATTATATGCTGCACAGGCTGTCAGAAAGAACGAGACAAGGGGGGCTGTATTTAGTGATGCACCAGTGAGAGACTGGTGAGGCGAGGGCGATGACTAAATCTGCACCACGGGTTGGGTGGTTCCAGACCTGTGCATGCATGTGTGCATGTGCCCACATTCACAGGATGAGTAATGTTAAGCCATTGAATGCTGTAAATTATTCAGAGGCTTCAAGCATGGAAACATTATAACTCCATGTCTGAGTGTGAATTACCCTCAGTTTTACCCCCAGGCATATTTCTCACTCTATCCCAAGGCCTCATGGGAGATTAAAGGGAGTAAATAGTGTGGAGGCTGGACCAACATATAAACCACACGAGTGAGGCCAGTCATTCCAGTAGGATGTGGTACCTCCCCCTGTGCTTTGAATGTTGTCAGTTTGCATTCATCTCCCTGCATGTTATCTCTCACTGCTTTCATGTTGTCTTTATCGTCTAAACAAGAAGGAATGTCCCCTGAAACAAACTAGTTTTGGGGCCATTAATGCAGCAAATGCAGCCCTTTGTGTTTACACAAGTGATTAAAGTAGTCGTGAAAGGAATGATAGAAGAGCGGTTGAGAGAAAACTTCCTGCCTTATACTCTCATCTGCACCCTGTGCTGATTGCTATGGGATGTGGGTTTTCCTCTTCCGGATTTGTTGTCCTGTAAAGTTATAAAAATGATCAACAGCCCCAGCAAGTCTGTACGGGTAGAGGAGCCCAAACGTTCTTCAAGTTAAGCATTAGAAGTCACAGAAAATTGATTTCCTGTGGAAAAAGTGCTTCTTAATTCTATATAAACCTTGAAGTACAAGGACAACACAACATTAAATGCTTTATAGAGAGAAAATACGCTTGTCTAATAGGGATGAAATGAACAAATTAGTAATGATTTTAGTCAAGAAAGAAAATTATTACTGCAAAAATACCAAACTAACTTAAGTCCTTTATTGGAAATATGCTACTTTTCCTATTTTTAATTGAAAGTTGAATATCTAGTAATTCAATGTATTGTAATTAGCTTTTTCTATGGTCTTTGGCTGCATCTCACAACATTTCCCAGCTAATGGAGTTGCTCAGTTGTCCTCAGCTGAGTAGGCTATCTTTTGGATTATAAGTGCAAGTAATTTGCAGGCTCTAAATTGTGATGGACATTTTTTGCACGCCATAAAATGAGCAGGCTAATTAATAATAAAAAGCAATCATTAGCTGCAGTCTTTATGTAAATTTGCATGTAGATTAATAATCATTGCTTCATGCATTCAGCTTTTAGCGGCGCAGCATGGAGTGTGATTATCAAATCAACTGTAGAAGGGGCAGCATAGTTAATGACGGATCAAGTTCTACAATTGACATATACGTTTTGCTGACATTACTACATGAATTTCCCATTTTTGACCATGAATTTTTCCTCATGTGAAGTTGTTGCTGCATTCAAGGGTTTTAAACTTTAGCTGACAAATAAAAAATGAGGTCAACAGAGATGTCAGTAATTGCACATGGCAGATTTTAGCTTTATTCTCATATGAGTGGGTTGTCTCGAAGCTCCCCCTGTAGCCGTATCGTCACATTAAAGCTTTTTCTTGTAAGTCGGTTTCCTCTCGTGGCTGAAATGAGCTGAAGTTCCGGAGGAGCAATGGTTGGAGTTGGTTTGTGTTGAGTGTGTGTGTTTGTGTGTGTGTATGAGTTTTGGCTGAAGAGTGTTGGGTGTGAGTGGGAGGTGAACTAGCATGCAGCATTAGTTCTGCTTGAGCTGATGTGTTAATTAGCCAGTCGGGTGCATAGATAATTAATGAGAATCATGATTAATGACTGTACCGTATGCATGGCTAAGGCGGAACTCGACTCGGCGATAAGGCGGAAGGAGGAAGAGGATCACTGGTGATTCACCCTCTGTCGATTACCCGTCGCTGCGTATGTGTGTGTTTGTGCAACATGTTTGCCTTAAAGTGTTTTCACATGGGAGTTTGTGTATCTGACCAATGTGTGTGTTTGTATGTGTGTGTGTGTGTGTGTGAGATGCCCGGTGTGGGCGTTGTTGCCAGTATGAGTTAGCAGGCCTGGCAGTCGGTAGGCCTAATAACAGACTGCAGCAGGTCAGGGGGGCATTTAACACTTCTAAACACACTGGCAGGGCTGCCCACTGATGCCAGATCAGAGGGAGGACCTCACACACTGCCCAACAGTGGTGTGAGGGACATCAAAAACAGATTTGCTGTTGTTCTAAATTATGTATTTACACAGCAGAAATCTGTGGGTTTGAGGTCTTATTCTCGTAAGACAAGTGGAAAATAACATTGGGAATTGGCCACTTTGTTTCCCATAAATCTCTTTTGTTTTTGTTTTTTTCTTATTTTGGGAAACGTCTTTTAAAGGGGTGATGTTTTGCTTTTTTTTAAATGGAATTATGCATTTTAAAACATTTCCCTGTGGTCTACATAAACTGTAAATGCTATGCTTGGGTCTGAATTATTCATTAATTCAACTCCACAAGTCCATCTTCAACCCTATTAATGACACCAGAAAGGTTGTTTTGAGCACTGGCCCTTTAAATGCAAATGAGCCACTTCACGCCCCGCCCCCTCCAGGTTGTTGGCTGTGCTGCTCTGTCCCGTTCAACCAACAACTGAACATTTTAGGTGATAGATAGATAGATAGATAGATAGATAGATAGATAGATAGATAGATAGATAGATAGATAGATAGATAGATAGATAGATAGATAGATAGATAGATAGATAGAAAGAAACTTTATTCATCCCATAGGGAAATGTACAGGTTCCAGCAGTATCCACAAACTTCAAAACAAACAGTAGTAAACACAATAGTAAGAACACAATCGTAAAAAGAAAAAGAATACACTTTAACTTTCCACAAGGAGTCAGTGCAAAAGGAGACTGTTGTGCTTAGAGTCAGTGCAATGAATAAGTCTGTGCAAAGGATAAAGTGCGATGTAAACAATGCAGTGTGAAGTGTGTAAGTCCTACAGTCCAGGGGCATTGGATCGAAGTTTGGACATATTTTCAGTTTTTACTACAACCACTGCTGCCGATCAACAATTATGCCGTACTCGGAGAAATGTTCGTTGGAAGTCTTGACCTTATATGTCCAAATTTTGTGACTATAACTAGTTATAGACACAACAAATTAAGCAGGAATTAAAACAGGTTGTAGAAATTCACTTGATTGTTGCCAAAAATGAATATAAAGATAGCTTTGCAGTATCTGGAGGGTTCAAATTCAAACTTTTTGAACTATTATGGTCCCCAAACACAAATAAATGTACTGAAGACTAATATGTGGGTTTAGCAAAATATGACCCCTTTAAATTATGAGAATCCAGATCCAGTGTTTCTAGGAAATACTCGAAAGTGTGTGTGTTTTCCAGTCCATCAAGAAAGAGAATGGTGTGTCCTGTAGTTGGGTGGATATCATCTTCAGGCTGCATTTGTTTCTGACTTCTCGGAATAAAAGCCAAAAATACTTTAAAATGTTGACAACAAGTGGTCGTACCTTTTATCACGTTATAAGAAAATCTAACATAAAGAACTGCAACAGTGATTCTACAACGAATCCATAGTCGGTGTCTCATAACATGAGCCACTTTGTCTAATTCCATTAGTTTGACTTCCCAGGTTAGTGAGACAGGCCAATTTCCTACTGTAAAAAGATCACATATCACATTATTTAAGCTGATAGCACAAACGTTTTTATATTAAGCAATTTTATACAATCTTATCTTTAAATTTGCTGCCAGAACAGGGTCAGACTAGATGACTAAATGAAATTAAGTCAGAGTTAAACACTTGCTAGATAACATTCTTTTGATTCTTATTGTGTTCTTATAGATCAGTGTGGGGGGGGCAGTGCCGGTGCCGTCAGGATCAGGGGTTCAGTTACTGCTTCTGATAATTTAAGTGTGAGCTGAAAGACTATATTTTGGTGGATAAAAGCATCCGGTGATTGGCTAATGAGAGAGTCTGACATGAGAAACGATGCGCAAAAAAAACAACAAGAATCAGAGCGTGTCGTCTGTTGTTTGTTTTTTAATTTGTTCGCCATGAATACTAACTCGGCAGTGACATCAGCGCCTGTCGCAAGAGGTGGTTTGACCGCTGACCGCATTCACAATCGGGGCCTTGACCTCTCATTGGTGCAACCTGCAACATATGATACGATCTCACCCAATGGGACCGAGGTTTGGGAACAAGCTGAGGGGGTGGGTGACAGGGTGACATACCAGTGCTCTGCCTGGATGTGTGTGTTAATCTGCTTTGTCTGGCTGTATGCACCATCAGCACTCAAGCGTGACCCTTAACCTCTAACCTCAAATGGTAAGAGACAGGGGTGTGGAGGTCTTCTTACAACGACACACACCCCCCCCCCCCCAGGCTAGACACCCATTAGGAGAGTTATTTATATCTATGGCATGTAAAGGAGATAAACTGTTTAATGCTGTTTATGTATCAGAAATGTGGGAGGAGGGGTGAAAAAAAATCAAGGTTTTAGAGGGAAGAAGATGAAGAGCGAGTTTAGAAGGAGACACACGAAGAACAGTATGTTCTGTGCTTTTCTTCTCTCTCCCTCTCTGCTCTCTCTGATGAGGAGACAAATAGCTATTGTCATCTAAGAGATGCTGGAAAAAGCAGCTCGCACTCACGCTTCCTTTGTCTTCCGGCTCTGTGTTTAAGACGGGATGACAAAGGCCATTTTCATGCTCTGCGTCTATCTCTGTCACCTCCTCCTCCTCTTTCTCTCCTCTCACTTTTAAACCTCTGTCCTCCAGGCTGCCCTCCTCTCCTTTCTTCCCTCTTTCTCTCACACTGAGCTTGCCATCTCTTTAGTCATGCCTCGGCCTTTCCTTTTTCTTTCTCCATCCCCCTGCTATGGCACAGCGTCCTTGCCTTCAACCCTTCATCTCCCCACCATCCATCCATCTTTCCCCTTGCTTTCGCCTCGCCTTTCCTTCCATTTGTCCTTTCACCTGCCACACTCCTCTGCTGGGTGTCGGCCTAATTATTCCTCACTCATCCTTTTCCTCCCTCTCCCTCCGTTTCCCCCCTCCATGACTCCCCGACGCACACACCTGTAACTCAGCATGACACCTCGCAGTCTTTCATCCATCCCGGCTTCCTTTCATTACTCTCTCCCCCTTGTTCTGCATCTCTGTTTTGTCATTTTCCACCCATTTTCCAAAAAATTTCCATCCTATTTTTCACTCTTGCACAAACTTACGTAAGTACTCAACTCCCCTCGTGTTTCTGTAATTCTGTGTTTTCTCTCTTTTCCTGTTCTTGTTCTCCGTATCTGATGTTGCACCTGTTTATACGCCTGCCGCCTCTCCTTCTCGCCGCCGTCCTCTCTTCCTCGCACTTTTAGCTGTCAATCAACAAGTCACTAAGGTTTCTTTTGCCAAGAATATAAACATGCACCCAATTTGAACCAGTTGCACTCAATCCAGTTTCTCTCTGAAGAAAGGAGAGTGCTGCAATCCAGAGATTTGTTTGGCTGTAGTGGGAGATGTTCATGGAAATGAACATGCATAGGAGGAAAACTACTTCTCCTTCCTTCTTTCTCTGCATCTAACTCTTTCCTCCTCTCATTGTCAGCCAGTGGTCTCTCTGGAGTTCCCCCCAAAACAAAGGGAGAAATAAAACAGTATTTTTAGACCCTTTCATTTTTCATTACCATAATGATTTGGGCTTTGTAGAATCTTTTCATGTATATTTGACTGTGTGTGTTTGTGTTTGTGTGTGTTCAACAGGGTGTGCAGGGTGTTTCTTTTACTGCACTGCTGCTCTCCCCACTCGGGAACCCAGAGGTTGAAAAAGAGAGCATGCACATAGGCACACACACACTGCAAATCAGTCATACTCATCCCCAGCCGTGCCTCCTGTCTATTTATTCCTCGATTCATCCGATTCTTTATTTATTTTACACACTGCTTCCTAATGCAAATAGGTTTGTCTGCTCCCTGCCGAACTGTGGAAGCAGCATGGGACCTGGAGTCTGTGTTTCCAGTGTGTGTGTGTGTGTGTGTGTGTGTGCGCGTGCGGAAGTGAGTGAATCTGTGTGCATGTGGATGGGTGAGAGTTTATATATGTGTGTTTGTGTGTGTGTGTCTGTGGGACCCAGTGAGTAATAGAGCCAAAGTCCTTATCTGTCACCAGAGAGCTGCCTGGCTCTCTCTCTGCTGTCAATCATCCAACCCTAGAGACAAACACTCTGCTTCAAACAGTATGAGAGGCAGAGAGAGAGGTTGAGGGATGGATGAGGTAAAAAGAGAGTCGGAGGGAGGTGGGGAGTTAAGGAGCAGGCAACAGAACGAAGGATGAGAGGAGGAAAGGAAGAGAAGGGAGCGCAGTAAGAGGAGGCAGGTATGGAAGGAGTGGAGGAGAGTGAAGGACAAAAGGATAGAAGTTGTGATAAAAGTGGAGTGAGAGGAGAAGGAGGGAGGGGGAAGGTGGTGGGGAGGGGTATTATTTCAACACCTCTGCTGTGTGTTCTTCAGGCCCCGCAGGTAAACGGGGAATGGAACTTTAAAACACTTCACCTGCATGAATTAGACAGGCCCCTTGAAAATACCCGGGTGACTTTTGAAAAAGCCACTCTTTAGAAAATAAAGTAGGAGAGAAGTGGCGAGGTGTACGCGCTGACGTGCTCAAGCACACACCCACACACACTGACGCATGCACACACACATACACACACTCTGGCAAAGCTATCAACAGTGAAATATTGGCATGACACACTTCAATATCCTGACGATAGTGAATAGGATTTTTTGATGACCTGGAGGCTTTCTCTTTCAGAATGTTTGTGCGCAGGCGAGTGTGTGTGTATGTGTGTGTGTGTGTGTGTGTGTGTGTGTGATTGTACTTGTGTCTTTATGTCTTTCTGCAGACGTCTGCTCACTCTAGACCTACTCTGTCCTACTTTCACGGACACTTCCCTCCTTCACTGTGGGACTCATTCTGCTCTTGTGGCCATCTAACTGTTGATTTTACCGCAGGGCTCCGCAACCCCTGGGTCGAGCTGGGACTGCCGCTCCAGCGCTTTCCCCTAAGCCCTTAAAGCTTCCTTCAGCTGAGAACGGGTGGCGGCGTCTGAGTGGAGTGTGGGGGGTGTGTGTGTGTGTTGGGGGGGGGTGAGCCAGAAAGAGAAGGGGGAGGGAAAAAAGAGAGGGAGCAAGAGAAGGTTTGAGCCCCAAATCGCTTCAAGATGCGTTCCACTGGAGTCGGAGTAGCTGAGAGTCTGGGAGTCGCGTAGCGCTGCACAGAGCCTGTGGGGAAACCGAATGGAAGCCAGGTTCCCATTTCAAATGGTGGATTAAGAACTGCTGCAGATACATAAGGCCCCTGTTGGGATACACACAGCACACACACATATCCTTGGACTTATATCCTTATGAAGACTGTCTTGTGAATATAATAATTCCCTTGCTATAAACATAACTCATCCTTCCAACTTGCTGCTTCTTATTTTGCTCCTAAAGTTTGGCTCAAACTCTAAGAGAAGCAAGGGTTGGAGAAAACGCAGGACAAAATATTGTTACTAGAACGTATTGTAGTGCTTCCATTATTGATAGACTGGCTCCAAATATTGATGTTTTTATTAAAACCCCTAGTACGTATGTGGGTGTGGAAGTTTCAGTCACTGTGTGTTACAAAGGCACTAAGCTAAGACTCATGCACTTTTATATACACTGTTGCATAACACTTGTCAAACACTGCACAGTGCAATCATTTTTCAGGGTATTTTTCAGTGGTGCAGGCACCATCATGTGTCAGATGATTGTTTTACAGTTTATTAAGTATTGCAGAATCATCTTACCCTGATAACTGTGATTATTGCATTCACGGGTTACTCTATTGTTCCTGCTCCTAGACAGGAAGTGGTGGATGTTGAAAAGGAAATACTGACCATGAGCTGAGATAATTCTTTATTTATACCACAACAGGGAAATTTGCATTGTCCATGATTAAAAAGTAACTCATTTTAACATCTGAATTCACCTTGTCTGTTTTTCCCATAAAGTATTAAAGGAATAGCAGTGCTCCGTGCTGTTAAATGTAAACTGACATGCTCTTTCATCCTAATTATAATCACTCCACTTGGTCCTAAGTGAAGCATTCTTTTACTGTTGCATTGCTGCAAATTCTCATCTGTCACACCAAATGGGTATTCATTCACAGATGAAAATAGTCTTATTTTTGACTGATGTTTGCTAAAACTACAATGACCAGCTGAGTATTTGTTGCCAGTAGTCAGTTTGATAGTGTGCCTAAGGCTGAATAGCATTAAATATTAAGAGATAACTCAGTTCAGCTATTTTTTGGAATCAATACACATCCAAGTAAGCACTTAACACACAACTGCTACTTGTGTGTGTTGCACGTACACACATTAAAAAAGTCCCATGAGCCTTGCATACTTGGTGGCCCCCAGGGGCCCCCTATGGATTACACCACTCTCCTGACACTGTGGCCTGACTGAGCTTAATGTTGAGTCGCTCTTAGCTAAAGTTTCAGCCTCCCTGCACCCTGTGGCCTCTGCGGAGCAAAGTTGAGCCTCCATACACACAGAGCCCGGCCTTCCCAGGTCACAGATGGAGAGAGGGGGCCCATGGGAGAACGCCTACATGCATGAACGCATGTGGCTGCACTCAAACACACACATATACACACAGGGAACTTTTGGAAATGAAGGTGACCCACACTGTGGCAGGTCAGCGTCTCACCTCACTCCCCCACTCCCACAGGGATGACTCTTGGACAGTTCACTTTCTATGTGTGTGTGTAAAGAGAATGAAAACCGCTGCATGCGTTATAACTTTCATTCCTCCAGAGCCCTGGCTGACCTAATTAAATTAGTGAGGTGAATGAGTTGAAGTACAAAGAGTATTCATACAGCAGGTATAAACACCAGCTGCCAGTATCAATGTATGAATGTCTGTGTGTATATGTCATCACAAGCTATATACTTAAATACACTAAAGACCTCAGTGGGAGTTATAGGTGGTCTACAGCTTATACGCATGTCTCAAGGGTCTCCTTTAGCCTCTGTTGAGAGGAACGCATGTGTAGGTGTATCATTTGTGGACTGGGGGGCCCTTTCAATCTCTGCTTTCTCTATTCTCTGTTTTTCCCTCATACACACACACACACATACACACAGAGCTGTCAAGGCCTGCAGTGCTCCATCACCACACACCTCCACTAGACCACCTTAATGGGACCAATCCAGACTGCCGCAAATCATCCAGAGTACATGCTGAAAACAGGGAGAGGGGAGGGGGGCAAAGGGAGGTCAGGTGAGAAGAAAAGAGATACAGGAGCAGGAAGGAACAGTGTCGAGGAGGGGAAAAGAAAGAAACCCAGAATAGGTACAATTCAGGAAACGTTCACGGTCACCCGGAGGAATTATATGGTCTCAAAAAATCAGTTTGGATACAGTGTCTTCACCGTCATCATGTAGCTGCTGGCTAGTGCATGAACATATTGCCAAGTGTATGTTAATATAGCCTTTTTTCCACCAGAAAGTATGACATTTGGCCAACAATAGTGGAAAAAGTTTAGACAAAAAAAAAGGGCATCGACAATGCTAAGTAAGTCGTAAGTTTTCTTCCTACTATTTGTGTATTCATTTTAAGTGTTGCATTGGCAAAAATGAAAAATAAATGCTGTTCCTAGCTCCTAAATGTCAAGCTTTGCTACTCATTTTATATCAGGGTGGATTTAATATACTTGCATAACAAGTAATTTAAAGATATGATATTGGCAATGACATCTGGTGTGTAACGGGGTTAAAAATGCACTGATTAATCCAAATAAATAGGAATTACAGCCATATAAAAGTGCTGTTTCACTGTTGATTATGTGATTTAGTATGCACATAAACATTTAATTAAATTATGGAAGTCCCTTTGAAATGTAGGAACTCATTTTGAGCAGAGACTGGGGCACTTGTAAAAAGATTTTACAAGATACAGTTGGAAATAATATACATTTGAATATAGTGAATGTACAAAACAGGAAAAATAAACGGTATAACCGAGGGAAAGGAAGTGCATAGTAACAACACTATTTTAATTCAGTTGTAGATAAATAATAAAAGATTATTAAACTGTTTCTTTAAGGCTCTTTTCAACGACTGTGTTTATTTCTTATGGTCTGTTTTGTTTTGCATAAATTCTTTTCTATACCGCGCTCACTTTTGAACAAACTGGAATCAAAGAAACAACTGAAGTGACATATGGTTGGTTGAAGAGAAAAGAATGGGAGGAGAGAAACGTGAGGTGGAGGAATGAGAAATGGAGCAAGGGAAAGGCTCGGTGTGATACAACAGAGCAGAAGATTGAACGTAGAGCAGTTTCTAGAAGTGAAATGCGTTAAGTGAAATGCGAGTGTTTGGTGCAGTCAAAAGAACCGGCGAACAAACGCTCTGAGCCGGAGATGCAGGAACAGAAACACGAACAAAAAAAAAAAAAAAAACAGGAACAAGAATGCAAATGAGAAAGCGATGACGAAAAGGAGAAAGGGAGATGTTTGCTTGAGAAAAGTTTCTGTTGACCTGAATACGGCTGCGTTGTTCAGCTTTGTTCAAAGAGGAGAAAAGTCTTTCTCCGTAGTTGGTTAGTTGGTTCTACTTTCTCTTTATGGTGGAGCTACAAGTTTCAGTTTAATGTGATACGCTCATCTCCTGCATTGTATCGTATGGAATGTATTGAACGCAGCAGGAGCACAACGGCGAGGGAGATGGAGCCTGTTGGTGTGTGTATATGTGTGTGTGTGTTTATGGGAGAGACAAACACAGTATGTGTCTGTCTGTGTGTCTACGTGCTCTTTGGAAATGCCAAGGCATCCAGCGTGCTTCCATCCTGTGTCTCCGTGGTTACGCTGGGTGTGATATGTACTGGATGTGACACAGACGCTGCAGCATTCTGGACCTCCTCTGGACAGGAGGGTGTATGTGTGTGTATTGACAAGGACGCGGTTACCTTCAAAGTCCAATTACGCCAACTAACTACTGAAACACAGCGCTGTATTCCTACCCGCTGACTGCCACCACACCTTTCTCTCTCTCTATCTGTCTCTCTTTCTCTGTTCCCCTCTCTCCTAATCCCTCATCAGCGTCACTCGACTTTTCTCTTCACAGTCTCTTTTCCTCTCTCTCGCCATATGGAAACTATTACCGCCGTTGTCGTTTCTCACCACCAACATTCCTGAGGGCTTTCCAGAGCTCACTGACTTTACATCAACCTTGTGCTCCTCTCTTCTTGTTCACACTGCTCCTCATAGTTCCCTTATCTCACCATTCTCACCCTTTTTATTTTTTTTTTCTCTGTTTTGTTTGACTTCTTGTGATCCACTTCTACCTTTCACCCCTTTAATGGTTGGAAAAATTATCTTCAGTTCTCTCTGACATATCATGGATGCTCCTCGCTTGGACCATGATCTTTCCAACCCCTTGTGTCTTCACCATCAAAAAATTAAAAAAAAAAAAGTGTGGTTGAGCTGCACAGGGTGGGTTTGTTGTGGTGTTTATGACTGATAACATAATATTGATACATTTGATTATCATGGCATTATGTATGTTAGTAATTCTCAAAAACGCTATTAATTTTTAATTGGTATTGTGCTTGCAAAGATTTATGGCCAGCAGCAGCGGTTCATTTTCTGTTGTGTTTTAAGCCTCCAACTGCTAAATTAATGCAAATGCTGACCCCAAAAGTAAACTTTGCCGTGCTTAGATTTTATGCATTTTGTCGTTTATTCTTTACACTTGAACGTTTTTGTAAAGTTCACTAAATGTATCACAATATATTGGATTATAATCCTTGTATTTCAACATATATAGTATGCCCAGACTCTTAGTCATGAGTGATGTTCAATACCGTGGCTTTCCTTTCCAATCCGATACTGAGTAAAATTCTGGCTGGTATCGGCGATACTGATCCGATACTGATACTTTGTACAAATACACTTAATATTTGGAAAATTAAAAAAAAAAAAAAAAAGTGTATTTCAAATCATTCATAAAAAATACAAGACATGAGCTTAATTCTTGTTTAATTACTAAGAACTATTATTAAAAACAAAAACTTGCATATTAATCATCTTCTTGGCTGTTTGCGGAGCTAAAATAGCTCCACACATGACCCCTTTTCCGTTCTGCCAATTTTTTTCTACAAACTGAGTGAGTTGACTGACTGAGAAGTGTGACGCAGTACACACTTACCCAGGCGGAAGAGGAAGTAGTTCCCACCAATCACGTATCATTTGGACAAGATCCCAATACTTTAGCTTCTTTCCTCTGTGTTCCTAATATACATTACCTCAAATGACCGAAGTATCAAAAGTATCGATATATTTTGATTTGTGAATTGATTCTAGAGTGTGGAAGGGGTCATGTTTTACTAAACCCATTTTTATTAGTCTTTGGTACATTTATTTATGTATTTGGAGACCCTAATAGTTCATAAAGTTTGAATTTGAACCCTCCAGGTGCTGCAAAGCTATCTTTATATTCATTTTTCCAAAAATCAAGTGGATTTCTACAACCCATTTTAATTCCTGCCTTGTTTGTTTTTTTGTGATCAATTTTTTACCTCCACCAAGGAAGTTATTTTTGCCGGCGTTGGTTTGTCTGTCTGACCATGTGCAAGATAACTCCAAAAATTATGGATGGATTTGGGTGAAAATTTCAGGAAATGATACTGGCACAGGGAACAAATGATTAAATTTTGGTGGTGATCGGGGGAGGGGGGGGGGGGTGAGTGGGCACTGATCTGCCGTGGCAGAGGTATGCGCTCTCCAAGTGTTTTTCTAGTTATTTTCATTTTCATTTCCATTTAACAAATGAAGTCCAACAGAGGTATTTCAGGGGATACAATATTACTGGAATGGATTTTCAGAACAAGAATACCAACAGTTATCCCAAGACATAAGAACGTGTCATGGGATAATTCTTGCCTAATTTGTTACATTTATAACTAGTTACATCACAACATTTGCACATATAAGGTCAAGACTTCCAACGAACATTTCTCAGAGTACGCCATAATTGTTTGTCAACAGCAGCGGTTGTAGTCCATACAGAAAATACATCCAAACTTTGAGCCGATTACCTACAATTTTCAGTTGTTGGTTGAACAGGACAGAGCAGCACAGCCAACAACCTGGAGGGGGCGGGGCGTGAAGTGGCTCATGTGCATTTAAAGGGCCAGCGCTCAAAACAACCTCTCTGGTGTCATTACTCAGAAATAGGGTTGAAGATGGATCTGTGGAGTTGAATTAATGAAGAATTCAGACCCAAGCATAGCATTTACAGTTTATATAGACTACAGGGAAATGTTTTAAAATGCAGAGTTCCATTAAAAAAAAGGCAAACTATCACTCCTTTAAGATCTTGTATCAGAGATATCAGTATTTCAGTATTGATCCTCTCCTCACTGTAAGTTTAGATATGCTTGTTTTCCAGTCCAGAATAACTTTATAAACTAAATACCTGATCATTTATGGAGCAGAAGTTCTTGGAAGGAAACTCTTGTAACTTTGCCTCTCCCTGGCCTTCTCTTTGTCAACCTCATCCATTTCACCATTCCATCCATAATAAAAATGTTCAGAGGTATCTGGGCCATGCCTTCTAGAGAGACTCAAACTCTCATCAATTTACATTATAGCTCTCTCTTCCCCACTCTCTGTCTCGCCGTAACCCTTCTCTGTCTCCCTCTCTTCCTCGAACAAATGTATTTCTGTCTCTCTCCAGCTCTATACACACAGTCAAAGACCAATTCTGCTGCTCTTCTCCAGGGTATATGGTTCTTTAATGAAGACACTAATAATGATTATGGATATTTTAAAACCGTCTGTCTGCCCCGTGCACTGATGGAAGTTGAATTGCAGTGTCTGCATGCAGAGGATCCTTTCAGAGTATGCTGAGTTTAAAATAATTCAATTATGATGAGTGATTATTTATTCTTGGAATGATTTAAAAAGATAAATACATTCATTTCCTTTAGCTCAGTGTTCCATATACAAAGAGATCCAGGTGCTTAATAGATTGAATGAAAATTGTGACATTCTCGCACTGATATGTGGCTTAATAACATAAAATTGTGAATATAGTAATACATTTCAAAGTGTGACCTCGCACAGTGATACACCTGTAGATTTTTTTATGCAAGGACACTATTTAAGCCTAGAATATGAGCTTCAAACAGCCCTGTATGAGCCTTTTCTTTTTCACAGCCGATCAAAGATAGGGTCAAGATAAAAGAGCAAAACACGAGTAAAATTTAAAATCTCCCGAATCTTTATTGTAAACCCTTCAGACAGAGCAGCAGGCGGAAGACAGAGGTGAGGCGTGCAGAGCGAACGTGCTGAACTCAACAGGTCGATTTGATGGAGCTGCTGTTCCTGTAAATACTGTGTCAAAGACAGATTGTGCATTCGTCGGATTCATGTTGGTATGCTTTATATACTCCTGACCATATGTTTCACATTATGGATTTAGTTCATGTTTCTGAGCTGCACAGCATAAAGCGGTACTGATTACTACAGCAGAACGGTGGAAAATGATCGCTGCCCAAGTCCCTTCACTGTGTGGCTGCTCTGCAAAAAATCTCATAGCAAGTGATTTAATCCACAACTGAGGCTTGAAATAATATTTTTCCTGCAATAGGTGAAACAGCCTGTCAGTAGGCTGAGATAATTTTACATTTCCAAATCTTGCGGATCATGTTCTCTGTGCTAGAGAACTTTTTTTTTTTTTTTTTTTTTTAATTTTCAAGACATTTACACGTGTTTGATAGGAAATCCATTAAAGCAAATGAAAGTGCAGTGGAACAAAGTGAATGATGGCTGAAATTGGCTGAAATGTTTCACTTGATTTATCAGAAGTGAGGTTTAAAGATTCCATATGCGTCTAAATGACATTTTCAAAATGGACGTTTTCCGCTGTGTGTGTGTGTGTTTGCTCATTGTGGCATTCTTTTGGAAAGCACCTCTCCAGCAAATGAGACCCAGCGGATTTACTTTAGACAGCTACTAGATGGCCTGCAGGTGTTGCAGCTCAGCGGGTGTGTGCGTACGCTTGTCCTACAGAGTGCGTAGCCGATCGGTTCTGCTACCCTTTCACGTGCATGCACCCCCGCCGTGCATCTGACACAGTGTGTACATTAAAAGAGGGAGGAGGCACTCAGGGCCCCTGTGTGTGTGATTACGCTGTGTATACCATGAGATTAGTGCAGACAGCTTTATGCACAGCGCCCGCCATAAATCTCCCCCGCCACAGAACCGAACACTGTCGTCGTTTATTATTCCCTAATAGATCGGTCCTTTGCTGTCTCTCCTTGGCTTCCCGCTCTCACCAGGTTGTGGTTAGCTCAAGGACAAAACCCCCACAGCGGATGGTGGGGGTCAAAGTTGAGGAAGGGTTTCAAGTAAATCCTCCAAGCTGATTTCATTTTATTTTATTTGTGTTCTCCACCAGCCGCCAGTGTCCTTCCCACTCTTCTTTTTTTTTTTCTCCTTCTGTCTGTTTTTTTACACTTGAGTTTATTTTTCCACATTTAGTTCTGTGACAATCTGTCACACTCCTTGGTTTCTCTTTGTCCTTATGTGTTTATTTCAAAGCTTTATCACTTCAAATCCCACCTCTCTGTTCAGTCTCTGGCTTCATTCTCACCAGAGTTGCTGCTCACTATCCTTTTCCCTCACGAATGAGGCGATCGCACTCATCTGCCCTCTATCCCCGTCACCCCGCCTCGCCATCATATTCTCATGTTCTCATGTTCGCACAGACATACCCACAGTCATGCACACACACCCTCTCTTGTCTCCACCGCCGGCTGCACCTGTGTGCCCGGCTTTGGTCCGGACATGGCTCGGGTTGCTGCTGTGGAATCTAGGAAATGTTCGGGCCGTCCAATGCGCCGCCCAAAGCAGGTATACATCATACAGATGGACGAGAGAAAAAAAGAGAAACACACTTTGTGCCCAAACTGTTAGTTAATGCCTTATCTAGGATCTGTCAAGTGAAAGTGGAAATTGATCACTCATTAAAAAGTTTTTTGGTTTGCACACGTTTGGCTCTACCAACTGTATCAATAGAATTGAGTGGGAAGGCAAGTGGGGGAGCGTTGGCGGGTGAGAAGCAGGAGGTGTAAAAGGTCGAGGGAGGGAGGTCAGGGAGACTGACACTTGAGTCTTCTCAGCTCTGCTCAGGGGTCGCGACGGGGCGACGCTTGGGTTGAGAAAATGATGTTTCTACCCTCATAAAAGAGCTGCGGAGAAGAAAGAGGAGGAAAGCTCACCCCCTCCCTCCCCCTCCATCTCTTCTCCTTCCTCCCCCTCCCCTCCCCCACCTCTTCATGTCACCTCTGGCCCTCTCCAACCCCCCACACCATGTTTCAAAGTGTGGCCACATGAATGGCTCTATTGTCAAGGGCTGAGAAAAAGGGAAGGGGAGAGAGGGAGAGAGTGGACAGCAGAGAGATGAAGCAGAGCGAGTGTGGATAAAAAAAAAAAAAAAGTGGACACTTAAGAGACAGTGAAATGTTGCCTGAAAGAAAAGAAAAAAGAGAAGATGTAATGTTGCTCAGAGCTTTGTATGAATGGAATGATTTATTTAGATGCTGGCAGAGATGAACTCTATAAAGTTGTTTATAAGTTCACCTCACTTCACTTTTCCATCTTGCTCTTCCTCGTCTCCTGCAGAAACAAGTCTCACATCATTGCAGCATCCCTGTCTGTTCTCTTCACAAGACTCATAAATTGTCCTTTGCCTTTTAAACTGGACTTGAGGGTGGATTTAGTGGGGAAAAAGCCTGCAAACGGAGAGACGGCATGCTGTACTTGCTATAGTTTGTGACTGTTTAGCGCAGTTTGTTGACACAAAGGGATTCACACAGAAGAGGGAAAGTGTGAATTCTGAGATAAATATACCACCCCCCTTCCTCCCTTTTTTTCACTCTACACCATGATTAGATTGGGACAAGGTCTCTGTACCTCATCCACACACAGACGCACACTATCATCTGCTGACACACACTAGGTTAACCTGGGTTAACTCAACAAATCTGACACCCTGAACATGGAGCCTATCAGAAAATTGAGTTCTGTGCAGGAATTCGCTGTCAGTTTTTATCTCTTTCTATCTTGTACATTTTCCTTCTTCCATTACTTTCATTTTTTCTTCTTATATCAATTCGTCCCTCTTCTTCATGTCATAGTTTTGCAGGTTGTTTTTTTTTTTTTTTCCTTCTGTGGAGCGTTTCCCTTTGTTTCAGTGTTTCCTTTCTGCTGGTTCACCACATTTCTTTGTTGTTGCTACATACAATGCCTGACATGTTCAATATTTTCTCACATCTTCCACTCCCCTTCCTCTCTCACCTCACTGATTTTGCCTTCTTTCTTTCTATTTTCATTCTTTTTCTTTTTTTTTGAGCACTGCACCTGCCCAGTGGCATTTCATTTCAACGTTCCTCCCATCCCCTCTCTCTCTCTCCCCCTCTCTCTCTCTCTCTCTCTCTTTCTGTGTTTGCTCTGCCATTCTGCATTGCAGCTCGACTGTGACTCAGGGTACCATCAGATAGCACTCACAGAATGCGTCATGCAGGAAGCAAAAGGTGCTTGCTTTTATAAGACAGTGTGTATCCCTATGTGTATATATACCTGTATGTATGCATATATATGTGTGTGTGTGTGTGTGTGTGTGTGTGGGTTTCAGTGTAGATGTTAAGGGAAAATCTAACCTGGGTGTTTGGAAGTGGGTGGATGTGTTTGGGCAAATCTTTTGTGTGCAGCAGGAGGGCATTTGTATGGGCCTGTGTGAGTGTGTTGGGATAGATTTTTGTGTTTAGGCTTTGCTTCAGAAGCCTCAGGAAGCGCCACTATGTTTACAGTTCAGTCTCCATAAATGGCGTGAGCGCGTGTGCTCCCCTCTCACAGCCCGACACAAAGGTGAAATATGTGTATGTGTGTACGTGTTGAGTGAAGCTGAGTGCATAGCTCTCTGGTCTAAGTATCGCCTGATAACCCTGACTGACCTCAGTAATGAGAAGTGGAACAGTGGCTTCCCAGCAGGCCTCTGGGCCCGCCTCGGTTAAAGCTCCTGCACCGTTCTGCCTGCATTCTCTAGTTCCCCTCCGGTGTACCCCGCCAGCCTAACAAACCAACAGATAAAGCTTACATCTCAATTTACAGCAGATGTAATGCTGTAGGATTAGAACAGGTAGATGTTGCACTGGAAAAAAATCTAAATCTTACCAAGTGTATTTTTGTCATTTCTAGTCAAAATATCTCATCACACTTAAAATAAGACATAATCACCTAAAGAGTAACTTTTCAGTGAGATATAAGAAGTTATTTTTAGACAATAGATCTGGAAAATCTTATTTCAAGAAATCGTACCGAGATAATTTTCACTTGTTCCACTGGCAGATTTTTTTTCTTGAATTAAGCAAAAAAGTGAAAATTATCTTGGTAAGATTTCTTGAAATAAGATTTTCAAGATCTGTTGTCTAAAAATAAGTTCTTATATCTCACTGAAAAGTTACTCTTCAGGTGATTATGTCTTATTTTAAGTGTGATGAGATATTTTGACTAGAAATGAGAAAAATACAGTTGGTGAGATTTTGATATTTTCCAGTGTGGCTGCACACAGACAGAGGATGTGGTCAGAAACATGCTGGTACAATATCAGCTTAGAGTTGTTGTTTTTTTTTGTTGTTTTGTTTTGTTCTAGAGTTCATCATCTGAATTTTAATGAAAAAAAACCCCACTACCTTTATGTGCCTTACTGTTACTTTTAGCCTCTGCATGGTGTTGTCCATCAGCACTAAACTCACAGCTGACTAATAATAGCGACCAAAAAGCTTATCTTATCTCAAAAGCTCTTTTGTTGAGTGAGTGTTATTTAGACTGGTGAAGTCATGGGTTAGCATGGAACTGTTATGGGTGGAAACATTTTTTAAGCTTAAATTTCTTTTTAAAAATTTAATATATAACATTTGCATGCTTGTAGCACCTTCCCTGACTGCCTCGGTTGGCTTATGCATTATATCCTGTACACTGATTTCTATACTGAAGACTCAGAAGTGAACATAGATGAAGAGTCACTTGGGCAGATTTAAAAAAAAAAAAAAAATGCTAACTGCAGTTTGCTTAGAGACGGAGTCCTCTAAAGTCAACAAACAACCAGCTACAAACACAGCTCAGACTCAAAAACAAACCTCACGCAAGCACACAAGCATGTGCAAATCCTACATATTGTACTTTTTTTTTTTTTTTTTTAATAAACGGATGAAATTCCACGACAAGTATACAACTCCAGCTGCTTTTGAAGCTTGTGTGATATGATCAAAAGCTCCATTAAACAGACCTTGTGGTGGTGAACATTCTTTTTCCAGTTGCCGTTTCCAAATTCAAGACTGGACCCAGAGTTTCATTTTTGAGTTAAACAGAACCCTTTTAAGCTCACAGGTTCAGTGCCAATAATCCTGGAGAGTTTTGTACATAAAAACAGGCAGTTTGACTATCCTCTGATTTGGGTTATTTGTACTTAAAGGTGAGCAGAATTTTTAGTAATTTGACGGATTAAACAAAAGAAGCCTTTTGTTACTAATGTGACATTGGTGGGGTTTCGTTTTTTTTCCACAGTGCAGTACTTTTTATGGTCAAACAGTTGTCTGACAGCACAACAGAGAGAATAATTAATCAGGTTTGAGTGCTGCTGGTCCCATGTGTTCCTGTGGATTTGTTGGAAACAGACACAGAGTCTGAAGTAACAGAAAATGTGCTTCTTAGCATTACAAGCATTTGCCTCCTCCTCCTTCCACATCAAAGTGTCACTTAACATTCTATACGAATGCTACCACCGAGAAAACCTCTCACTTCCATTTTAGCTTCCACTCGTATAAACAGTGTCTGCCTTTCTGTAGGTGGTGACACGTATTTTAACCTCAGCCACTATGGGTGTGCTTGGGTGATGGTGTGTCCCACTGGTAGCCGAGTGTGCTAGCGTACAGCATTAAAGTCATCATTGCCTTCAGGATCTAAGTTGATAACTCATAGTGTTTGGCCTTATCAGTGAGGGGGTGGCCCTGTGCTGTGAGGGGAATGACACAGTCTGAGTCATTTGTTGCCCCTCTGACTGCAATGCTTCATGTTCTCTGCTCTGGAAAGACCCCTGAAAGCAATGCAGCCACACTGAGCCCAGCGGACCTCCAAAATCTGCCAAAAAAAAAAAAAACTCCTCCTGCAAGCTCTTAAATAGATTGAAACTGATCATTCTTGTCGTACATTTCCTCAAAACCCAGTTGAATTTACTGTTCAAGCACTCGACAGATGTTACGCTTATTATAACTAACCATACTAATGCAAACTTGTGTGGCATTTACGTGCAAATGGGATGACTTCAGGCTGCAGGTTTGTCATCTTAGACAGGTGTCAAATCCTCAGTTGGGCTATAAACAAACTGAACAAACTGCACATCTTTCATATCTGAAGTGGGTGACACTGACTGAGTGACATCAAGACAGCTAATTAGCAAACTAATTAGCTGTACATACCTGAGATCTGGCCGTGCCTGCATCGCTCCGCTTATCTGCTGTAATAGTTGACTGCCTGTCTCCTCCTGCATAGATACACCTCACTTCTCGCTACCCAAAAAATAAACGGTTGGAAAAAAAAAATCAATGATATATGCCATCACAAGGAATACACATTTTTGATTGTGCTAATTTCTTATGCATATATATTCACTCATTAACTTCATGTTTATTTGCAGTACATATTCTTTCAGTCCTTAAAGCAGTTATTTCAATGAAAACATAACACTGGGTTACAAAAAAAATGTTTTTTGCACGTTGTCTAGGTTTTTTCAACTGAATTAGGACCATTTTGCACCGCTAAATCCAAAAATGACATCTGTTTTTCTCAATCAGGTCAGGGTTTTTTGCTAATTTGATTTTGAAAAATTAGATCTTCTCACAAAATTGATTACATTTAATTACATTCATACCAAAATAAGATAGGTAAGCCCACTTTATGAAACTTGTGACTTGATTCCTGTTAGGTACAATGGTGTATTCACTGCAGATGTAGCAGAATACGTCAGGCTTATTTTTGCAAGATCTTCTAGTCGAAGCCATTTCATTCACCTGTAATATTAAAAAAAAAAACATTAATTATAAATTGGCAAAAGTAAAATATTCAGAACTTGTTTATTGCAAGAAATATGAAAGAATTTTGTATCATATGATGTGAAAATGCCCATAAATGTAAGCAAAAATGTTAAAAAGCCAATATGTAGCATAGTTCAGAAAGTTGACCTGATTGAGCAAAATTAATGTGATTTTTGGATTCAGCACACCAAAATGATCCTAAATCAGCTCAAAAAACTTAAACAATAAATTTGTTGTTGACCAGTGTAATCAAAGTGTTGAAGTTTGAAGAGGACAGAAATAAGTCATGTTTATATGGATGGAAAGACTTCAACTATATATTTTTAAAAAGTAAATTCTGCTTAAGTGCAAAAAAAAAAAAAAGAAAAAATAATATATATATCTTTAAAAATCTAATAATGAAAGGTATTAGAGCTTTGGAGTCGTATTTATTTTCCTTTGGTGGGTCATCAACTGCTGGTTTTATTTTCCTTTACTTTTTCCTTTACTGCTTTATGGGGTCAACAGGGGATTTTATTAGGCTGTGAGGTATAAAAAAAATTCTTTTTGCAGCTGAGTGTACATCAGTTACTCAGCAAAGGTAGCTTTTCCCCATGTAGAAAAGAAGAAGGGGAAATAAGAGAGCTGAAGGACCCATCTGTTGCTCATTCAGCTCCAGGAAGTAAAAACACTTGAAGTAATCATCCGGCTTCTTCTTCTCTTTCTTCTCTCCAGGTTCAGGGACGATAAGGGCTACGTTCTGTACCCTCAGATCGGGGACCGGCTGGACCTCATCTGCCCTCCCTTGGACACAGCCAGATCCACGCCAGAGTACGAGTTCTACAAGCTCTACCTCGTGTCGTCACGGGAACAGGCGGACCGCTGCGAGGTGACAGGCCCCCCCAACATCGTGTTGACCTGCGACGAACCCACCCGTGAACGTCGCTTCACCATCAAGTTCCAGGAGTTCTCCCCCAACCTCTGGGGCCACGAGTTCAAGAGCATGCACGACTACTACATCATCGGTGAGTCTGGGAAGCAGAACGAACACTGGCGATTAGGGGACGGAGGCTGTGTGTATATATATATGTGTGTGTGTGTGTGTGTTGAGGTTTATTGCAGTGTGGGGACGTGATGGGGGGGTTGTTATGATTACATGACTGATTTCTGATTGTGCTTGAGTGTGTTTGTTTATTTCAGTGATGACGGTGATGATTGGACGGGTGTGTTTATAGTAATTAGGTTTGAGGATTGTGTGTGATCCGGTGGATCATGGGTGGGTACAGTACAGGACGCACACTGTAAGAAATGACCAGCTGGAGATATTTAAAAGAATATACATGTATATTTTAAGCTGTGTCGACCTCTAACTTCGTTTTAGATTTGGCAAGCTAAAGAAATGTTTATTTTTCTACCTACATATAATTTCATTTCACTCATTTGTTTCAGTTCAGTAGACTGTAACACACTTCAAGTTTTTCTAAAGCAAAGTGAAGAAAGGAAGTTTTTCTTTTTTGCAGTGTCCCTGGATTTGTTCTTCTTTGCTGCTTGTGTGGCATTTGGTGTGTAGCTAAGAATTGTTGCATGAATGCTTCAGTGTTGTTCATAAGAGTGTGTGTGTGTGTGTGTGTGCTTGTCATGGGTCTGTCTTTGTCCTGCTCGACTGCTGTGCTGGCCTCAGGCCTGTTTATTGTTACTGCCAGCCTTGCACTGACCGCAAATGGCGAAGGCACAGTTTGTTTTGGTTTATTCAGAAGGTTTGTTTGGAGTTAGGCTGTGTGAAGACCTGGTGAGGTCATCAAGACAAGCCAGGCCAAGCGTTTGTATCGGACGGAGCAATCTACAAGTAAAGGTTGCGTCAACTGAAACCTATGGGTTGTTTCTAAATACTGCCTGGAAACCGAGAGCCTTCAGCAGTCACAATTTAAGAAATGTACGCAAAATACACAGAAAACAAATACTCATGTGCATGCATGTAGACACTCTCGCACACCCACGAGTTTCCAATACAAACACATGAGCTGTAAAACACCTCAGGAGTGAGCGAGTGAACAGGATACACAAAGAGAGTGAGAGAGCCCCTTTTTGATTCCCATAGCTCTCCTCCCACGCACCTGCGAGCTCTATTCACTCAGGTGTGCAAATGCTCTTTTCGCTTCTTTTATCCACGGATAGAAAAAAAAAAAAAATCCAAAATGATGGTGCGAGCACAGCCAGGAGGAGGAGGAAAGAGTTGGGACAGGGATCAGGAAATAGAGTAAGAAAGGAGAAACAGAAAGAGACAAAAAGAACAGAAGATCTCTGGTCGTTTGTGAAGTCCCTCGTGCGTCTTTGTGTTCCGTATTTGTTCGGCAGTTTCAGGTGTGTTTGGTTCTTGCTATCAGGCTTCATACCCAGCGTGTTTGTGAAGAGAGGTGAGGCACTGGGCATTTTTCTCTTGCACCCTGTATCATTATCAGCACACAAGTATTTCTTTCAGATTAGATATGAGTAGGTGAGATTGCATGCTATGGTGCTGTAAGCCACCGTATATATGTGTGTATGCATGTGGCTGTGTTTGTGCACCTCAGATCCAATGATACAGGCATTTTGGCCCGATAAGTAGAGACGAAAATTAACGCAATCTAAAACCCGCTGATACCTCATGCGATGAATGACAGATGTTGAACAGTCAAACAGCTCCATCAGAGAAAGTGACACCTGCTGTATCCACAAAACACTCCCCGACAGCGATCTTAAAGTATATGTTAATAAAGCCAAAACAAATCCCTTGGTTAAGTTCTGAATGTTGCCTGTCAAGTCACCAGGTCTCAAAAGTCATAGCTGTTAAGCACCATAATCACTTTGTGTTTTTAGTTTTGGCATTCCTGAATAAATCTAGAGTGGCTTCTTTTCTAAAATGTTTGTATAGGGAGTAAAAAAGTGTCAAACACACCAAAGCCTGGACAAATTGGAATGTTTCCTTCAAGTAGGGAAGCATCAGCAGGTTCCTTCACCAGGCAGAAATAGGACATTTTAGCTCTCAACTCTTCCCAGTGTTAAAAAGCCGTCCAAATGTTGTCCATGGTCTTCATTTTAACCACCTGTCCGGTTCAGTCCCATATGGCAACCAGAAAATCCAGAGATAGAAACACCTTTATCTCCACCAACAGACCAGACCTGATCGATGGACAGCTCCAGTCCGATCAATGACAGCTGCAACACAAGGTCACACACATAAACACACACACACATAAGCTGTCACTCGTATGATGGGGGACACTGAAAAGAAAGGTGAAAAGACCGGGGAGTAGCTGATCGGAGAAAGCATTTGCTACTGATAACTTATTGATAACGTCACCAGATAGCTTGTTTATAGCGAACCACGGTCTTTGATCATGTGTCTTTAATGAGGAATGGTATTTAGTGTCTCGGCAGAGCTTCTGTGGCTTAGCACGGCTCTGAGATAATTAATAACTGCTGAACTTCCCGCTCATTTGGAGTAGTTTGTGTATGCTAACTGGCCCTATAGGGAGGACACTGAACACACTGTGGACTGCTTTGTCCCTGAATGCTGACGTACCAACTGTAAATGTGTTTGTATATGTGTGTGTGTGTGTGTGTGTGTGTGTGTGTGTGTGTGTGTGTGTGTGTAAGGTCAGCAATGTATGCAAAAGCCTCCAGGGAAATCTTGTTTTAATTAACCTATAGTGTAGCATGATTCAATTTGCGCACTGTGGACTGTGCATGTGTAAGAAGCACATGTGTGGTGAAAGATTGGCTGATGGAACAGCAGGAGGAAGCAAAACAGTGACAGTTAATGTCAAAGTTAAATCCATTACAGGTACAGCAACCCACTTCTGGTCCACTGGGTAATCATCTTCATTGGGTGTGGCAAAGAGGGGCTGAACAATGAATTGAAATAAGATTAAAATGGCCTAGTCCAACTTGCTGAAACTTAGCAGACACATTGTGGAGGTCCTTGGCCTATATCTCATATTCTGCGGATGAATGTGCCTTTCACGTCTTCATAGTTTTTTTATAATATCCCAGTGAAAATGAAATAGAAAAATGACCATGCCAACTAAATCATCACATTTTACATCTGTTAAAATAATCTAAACATGTTTTTTGGGGGGGTTTTGTAGCATAGTGCTCAGCTTCAGTGCAAAGTAAATAATGAAAACTAGTCTTTATGCTTCAGTTTTCACATTAAATTTCTGTTGTCATCACCAAGAAGCAGTGCCACTCATGATTCCGAAAGAAAACAATGTGTGTGAGAAAATCCAGTAAGTAATTGAGAATAATCCCAAGTTTCCTTTGTTGTTCCAGTCACTAATGCAGCACAGGTGTCGCCTTTTTGTAATCAGATTACTTGAATCTCATTAAATATAATTCTTTACTTCCCGGTCCTGCAGAGAGGAGAGTAAGAGTGGGGAAATTGATTAGTTATAGTCATTGATTGATGTTTTTATTCATAACACAAGGTCAGAGTTTATGTAAACCCATTTCTCTTTCACACTCTCCTTCTCCTTCTGTTTTGTCTGTCTCGGCCTCGGTCTCTCCACCCTTTACTTCGTCCTTTATGGTTGTTTCTTTTACCACTGAAACTCAGGAGCACACACACAGGCACACACACACACACACGTAGACATGCCGAGTATATCAACCTCATACTGCAAATCAAGCCTTTGACCACTTTTAATGAATCCTTTGAAAGCAGATGCCAGGGCCTTGTGCAGCACACACTGCATGCATCCATGCACAGCAACACACATTCACAGAGTGCGGTCAAGATGACGTGCATCTTCTTAATGAGGACCGCAGGAGGAAACAGTCCTCATGCTGCTGATCTGGTTGCAGCTTAAAATACAGCGTACAAGCATGGAAAATAGAGGAGGTGTTGTTGGACGTGGTACAGGATCACTTGACCTTAAAGTGTGTGTGTAAATAAACGTGAATTGCCCCTTTTTTAAGAAGATTCCTTCTGAGATTTCAGCTGAAACGATAAACATCTCCTTTCAGAGGAAATTTGCAGGTTATTCCACACTCCCCTCTGTTTTGTCTCTTTTTATCTAAACTGCTTTTTATAGTAGGAGATGTTTATGCTGCATGAATTATCTTGACAGGACCAAAAAAAAAAACCTATACAAATACATATCCATTAAATACGTACACCACAAATGACTGCCATATTATTAAAAGTATTGGTTGAAAGTGAAGCCAATGCTTTCTTTTTCCCTCTGGAGATTGAGTGATAGAAGAAAAGGCTGGAGAGATGCAGGGAGGGTTAGTCAAAACATGGAAGAGCACGTTTCTAGACGAGGGGGGAGTTCAAGAAGAAGGTGAAGAGTGATAAATAGGGATTAAAGAGGAAAAAGAGAAAAAAAAAACTTTCGGGACACAAAGGAGCAGAAAACAGACAGACAGGTCAGTTTGGATGTGAGGCTGATGTGAATGGGATGTGAGTGTCATCTCATCTGCAGGGTGACACTGAAACGGCTCGGTCACTTTCAATCCCTGCTACTGTTGTCAGGGGACTGCCCCACACACACACATACACACACACACAATCCGATGAATGCACACACACGCGTTAACACACACATGTGAACACACTCAGCTAGCTTTGAGTGATTGCAGGCTCACAGTCAACATACATATGACCTCATATGTGAGTGATCTCTTTGGCTTTTTTTTCCTCTCTCCACACATACACACTCATGTTAGTAATCTTCCTTGGTGCTCACACTAACATATGCATGCTCACATAACCATACACAGGGGCATTCACATTAATATATGCACTCACACACACATTGGCCCACAAGCAGCCATGTGGTTGTAAATACACACAAAACAGGCTTAAAATAGTGCACACACACACACCAAAGACACCCAGTTTGGTCAGATCTGTCGCCATGAATGGGTCAGTCGCCGTGGGATTGCAGTGTTGTTGTTGTTGTTGTTGCGTACTGTGACAGATGGTAGTGTGTGTGAAAGTGTGTGTCGGCACATACAGGTATGGTACACATGCATTGTTTGAATATGTAGCTGGTGTGTTCACATGTACGTATGTGGACATGAAGGCCTTTTCCTGTGTTTGCGTGTGTGCATGAATAACTCCCAGTGGTGTTTTTAGGGAGCAGGGCCCCTGGGGCTTTGTGGAGAGCCTGGTGCTGCCATCACACAATAGCAGAGATAAACAACCTCCACTAATATGAATAATAGAAGAGCTGACTGGAGCCTGCACACCTAGAAAAATAACCGTGTTTGTGCTGGTTTTCATGAGTGTGTCTTTGAGCAAGTTTACGAGTTTTGGAGAAAGTTAATGGTGTGCTGGAGCATGTGTGTCTGTCTGGTAATCATTTGCATACGGCAGTTTTTCATTCTCTAACTTAATTTCCCCTCTCTTTGCCTCCATTTTCATTTCCCCTTCTTTAACTATTTATTTGTCTTTCCCATGTATCAGTCGTCTCTTTTTGTATGTTTTATGCCTTCAGGTTGTCTAGTCATATGTCTGTATGTCTGTCTGTGAACAAAACATCTGTTTGGAGGGAGTTTTTTGTCAATGGACCCAAGGGTCAGAGGAAAGAGGGTGTTGTATATTGCACAGATGGTAAATCCCTTTGAGGTGACTTTGATTCATCGTGTTGGGATGTAGAAATATAATTGAACTGAAACTTTAACTTGTGCTCAGCAATGGCTTAATTAGATTTTGGTGGTCAAAGGTTAAAATGCGTTTGTCCTAAAGAATTCATATGCTAATTCTAATAAATTTCCCATAAATGTGGTATAGGATTGAATGATGAAGTGATGACATTTTATATCCTAAAGGTCAAACATCAGCTTTGTAATAATGTTCTGCAAAAACACTTTTCTGGCCATCATTCTGGCCATAACTCAGGAACTAAAGGGGAGTGTGTGACCATATTTCACACAATATGGAAAGTATAAGTGGCGACTCTAACCTTGAAACAGAGGAGATTGTATAGATTTTCTTACTGTTACGTTGATATTGTGTGTTTCAGTACTTTGTAATGAGTCGAGTTTGGCTAGAAATGGGTGAAATCTGAAACATGGTGGAAGTGGGGGAGTTTTTATGAATTTGTTTGGTGCATTTTCTATGCGTTGTGTCACCTTTCTGTCCTTTTAATGAGGTTTTGTGCGTGTCCATGTTCAGCTCGGGGCGGGGTGGGGCTGTGTGTGTGTGGTCTAATTGTTGGACAGCACGGGGCCAGCGCAGTGCGTGCAGACAGCAATGTCGAAGTGTTCAATAATGCAGAGGTACTTACTGGTTTATTTATCAGGGTTAAGCTGAAATAAATGACATAGAATCCAGAAGGGAGAGAGGGAGGGAGGACAGAAAGAGGGGAGAGACAGTGAGAGATAGATGAAGACGGTGAACGACGGCAAAACCAAGAGTGAAATAGAGGAGAAACAAAAGACAATAGAGGAGAGGAAGCGGAGGGAAACGCTGCACTGCAGCCCAAACGAGCTGCACCTCTCTGCCACTCTGCGTTAGTTTATGATTCCCCGTGTGCATACGTGCGTGGCTGTGCAGGTTTGTGTGTGTTTGTGCAGCACACAAGTTTGTTTGTGACTGTAGCGAGGGAGTGAGGGTTGGAAAGCAGGTAGGTGGAAGGGGTGGGAATCCAGGGACTCTGAGAAATCTATATCTGCTGAATATTTGATCAAGTTTATGTCCTCTGATTTGAGCCTCCTGCCAGGCTATAAAGCAACCGTAGACACAGGGGAGCGAAGAGAAAGACCTGCAGGAAGGAGAGAGATGAGATATGAAGGAAGGAGAAACAAGAGGACTACAGTGAGGGGCTGGTGGCAAGGATAGTGAGTTTTTCCACATTAAAATCCTGCTGAAGTGAAACCAGGAGTGAAGCACTATGTTGTCCCATCCTGATATGTTTCATGATATGGAGAGAAAATCTGGGCTAACAACTACAAACATCTAATGCACCACATTTTTTGTAAACAATCCCGAATGACAAAATCTAAAAAGTTGAAATGCTTATCCTTTGTCAAACTTTTTACTTGCTTATTTCCTCCAACACCCCACAGCTTCCCTTTCTTATCGGCTGTGAATCTTCATGTAAAAAGAACCACACCAGTGAATTTGTTTGACACATTATTCAGTATCAAATCTGTTGAGCTTTTATGTCCACTGAGGCCCTCGGGGGACATCCACAGAGTTCGCTTGAAGCCTGGCCCCTGACATCTCTTCTGAGGTGGACGGGAGACTTCTTTTTTTTGTTTTTTTTATAGCCCGCAACACATTTTTCACACTCCACCAAACACAACGAATTCTTGGGGCGAAGAACCTCAGTTAAACTCTCATGTGTAAAAATAGCCTCAAATAAAGTGCAAAAGTGGAAAATGGAATAGAATAGGCCAGCAGGGGTTTGATGCAATGGATCCAACTAATTTCCCCTATAGAGATACAGGATATCTGCATCTGTCAGTGAGTAAGAGAAAGACATGTTATGGGTGTATTAACTTGAATAGTGAGTAAATAAATTGATCGAATTAGAGATGCCCTTAAGCGTGGCTGTTTTTCTGTTTGTTTTATGCCCAGATACATAATTACATTAAACATATGACTATAAAACCACCACAAACATGCACCATACTGTACACTGACATCTATGTTGTTGGACTCAAATGAGGCCAAACCATTTCTGGTAAAGATAATAAGAGAGAGGCGCGGGATGGGGTGTGAGCTGATGGAAAGTGACACTGAGAGAGAGCGGGGGATATTTGGGAAAGAAAAAAAAGAAGAGGGAGAGAGAGAGAGAAAGGGGTGGAAAAAGATGAAAAAAAGATGTGTGCTCAGTGTGAGTAAAAGAAAGTGACAGATCGCCCGGCCGATTTAGGTCAGCAATCAGAGCTGCACTACTGTCTGTGAGATTGGCTGTGTGTGTATGTGTGTGCGCGCGTGTGTGTTTTGGTATGCATGCAATGTTGTGTGGACGGGGAGTGCACTTGTGGGTGTCGGTGAGCGGTTGCGTGATCGTTGTTTGTGTGCACCGCTGTCTGTGCAGCGCGGTGTGAGTGTGCCGAATTGTGTCGGGTCTTGCGGTGGGGGCTGATTGCGTGAGTGAGTGTGAATACATCTCTCCTGCTAAAGGTCAGACAAGAAGAATCCCTCTCTAATTGGATTGGGCCTGGTTAACATTGTATGATTCATTTAACCTTCCTACACTGTCTGTCTGCCTCATACACAAACTTTTCTCGTTCCCCATCGAACCTTGACAGACAAAGGCGTCATTGTGCCTCCGCCTTCTGCCGAGGAACCTTTTGCAGAAGGATGTGTTTAAAGTAAGCGCACCTCTTAGCTGACCCCTGCCATCAGTAGAACGCGTTAGCCCGCTAATATAGCTTTGATTTAGTGTCCAGGTTCACGCAAACATGACCCTTATCAACATAATGAACATATTCACACAGGCAGATGTGTAGCTCGACATGATGTGTGTGTGTGTTGCATGCACATTGTGTTGAAACGACACTTTACAAACCATCTGTCCTCCCCTTTTCATTAGTGGAATAGTTCAACATTTTTGAAAACTGCTTTATTGCCTTCTTTCCGAGGAAGGGTTAGCCTAGTCTAGTGTAAAATCAAACAGCAAACAGCATGCCTGAATCCAAGTAAATTTAAGAAATGCAGCCACCACTCTCAGAAACAAAACAAATTAGTGTGTTTTCCAAAAGATGTCAAGTTATTCCTTCAGAAGAACTCAGGCGAAGACTCTCTGCTGGTGTTGTTAATGAAAGGAACAGGCGTGATCTTTGCCATGTGTGAGAGAGATTATAGTGTTCTTGGAGGAGGAATGGAGCGGGCAGCTGTTCAGTGGAAGAAGATGGAGAGGAAGAGGAGGAGCGGGAGGAGGAAAAGTGAGAGAAGGACTAAATTATAGGGGGAAAAGACAAGCTAGAATAATTTGAACATGCAGAAGAAAAGTTGAAAGAATAAATGGAGGCGCAGAAAGGTTTGGCTGAAGGGATGATCAAAGAGGGAATTTTGTGCACTGTTAAGGAGACAGTAGACGGAGACATTGTTGACACTCCACAGAGCAAAAGGGCCAACGGCTCAAAGACACAAGGACAAACAATCAGCTGCAAATCCTTTTCAACCACCATTTAAGCAGCCCTAATTACCCCAAAAATCTCCACAAAGAACATCATTATCAGTGGGTGCTCGTGCACATGCACATTGTATATGTGCATGCACGTGTATTCCCCTTGTTTATTGAAGAGAGCTTCATTAGCGGACTGCCTGTTTACTTGTTCTCAACTAATCGTCATTGTTGTGAGATACTTTGGGTGCATTTCACAAATACAACACAGCGTTTTTCGGCAATTTTTATCCCCTCCTGATTCTTTTCCCCCTCCCCACACACGCAGACAGTCCAACTTTATTGGCTGGAGGATCTCTCCCTCTCCCTCTCTCTCTCTTTCGGTCTGGCTTATTTTACTCTTGGGTCAGCACAAGCCAAAAAAGTTTAATTTGATGCATGTTGTCCTCTGTGGAGAGCCAAAGGTTGGATAATCGCTTCGAATGCACAAAACATACGAGCCAAAAAAGCTGGGATGTAAAACAAGCAGTGGAACTAATGGTCCTGATGTCATGGTCCATGTAAGTCAGTGTGACGCGCTGCAGGGCCAGACGGGGCGAGGTTTGATGGTCACAAATCAGCAGTGGGGTTTTGGCTTCTTAAATGTCACAGGAAGCGAGCGCTGAGTAAGTGATACAGTAAAGAGTTTCAGATGAAGACGTTTTCAACTAGTCCCTGTAGTTTTAATATTAATCCTCTCTGTTCCCTGTGGGAAGGCTTATCGTCCATATTAGCACCACACATCTGCTGCTGCTGTATGTGCTGATTATATATTGATGAGGGGTGGGGGTTGGATAATTGAATATCCTCATCATGAAGGGGAGCGCTTGGTCTCGTATCTCCACTTCAGACTACCTCAAGTGGTGGGGGAAGGTGGAGCTAGTTTGCCACTTCTGTGCCTGTGTGTGCGCATATGTGTGTATGTGTGTTTGTGTGTAATACCCCTTTGTCCGCCTGTACCCACCCCAGGCTCCAGCTTTAGATCCAAACCCTAACCGCGGCTCCAGCCCTGCTAACCACTGGTTTAATATATGCAATTAAGAAGCTAATTAGAGTAATTAATTCAGCCAGGGCCAAGGCCCAGCCTAGCCCCTATTCACTGCTTTGGAACTGCCATAATCCTCCTCCTTCTACACACACATACTAACCACACAAAGAATAACACACACTCAGACACTGCTATGCCCTCATTATGAGCGGGGTCTTTGTTGGCTATGTGTGTGTGGTGCCAGAGAAGTCGGAGATGAAGAAAAGGGCGTAAATAAAGACAGAAAAAGTGAGGCAGTCAGTTTGGTATAATGAGTGAAAACAGTGAACTAATTCATTGGCACCTCCAGCTTTGATAGGTTGCTCTCTTGGTGGCGCTGCAGCAGAAGAGGGCCCTGTTGTTGCAAATTGCATCTTACCTCATCTGCAGCAACTGCTGTGCTGTCATTGCCTCTGGAAGCCAGCCTGCTGGGAGGAAGGACGAGGTTTAATGGGGAATGCGAGGCCTGTTTTATTGGTTTAACCTTTATTTATCCAGGTTCGTCCCTTTGAAGATTTAAGAACTGTTTTTACAAGGCTGACCTTGCCAGGAAAGCACTGTTACATTATTGTAGGTCCATTTGAAATTTTGTGAAGCTGTAATTAAGACTAAAGCCCTATTTTGTCTTTTATTTTATAATGTAACAAGACAAACAGGGTAGTTTTCTGGTCTTTAGTGATTCATATACACATCATAAACATTATAGCTCGCATTTGGCCTAGCTGTTGCTCTATAGAAAAACAAGAGCGAGTAATTCCAGGTTTGTTATTTTTGGAGTGTGATTAGAAAATGTGTGATGAATTGAAGATTAGAGGAGCAGGACAGATTTACAGCACTTGGAGCAAACCTCTTTAAACGGATTACTGATAAAGTAATCGAAGAAGTTTTGGCGACAGCATTGGAGAGAAAAAGGTCGCTCAACCCACAAATACGACACCCAGTGACAAATTAGTCATAGTCTATTTAGAGCTGACACGTTATATGAGATGCTAACACGATTCTGCCTTTTTGCTGGGATTTGTGCTACCTTTTTATTACCCAGTACACTTGTGAAACTGATATTTTTAGCTAAATACCCGTCATTGAAGACACTGACGTTGGAGTGTACTTTGCTGCCTGAGTGAACCAAGTGCATCACACTTATTTGAATACTTTCACCATCAAATCGGTTCTTTTGTGAGGTTTTGTCAGACTGTTTGTGAGTGGAAAATGTCTCTCATCTGCCACGTTTTGGCATATGCTGTGGCTTTTTTTTTTTTTTTTTTATACCCAGGCCTTTAATAGAGCTGCTAACAGTCCATGGAGGTAAGAATAGTGGGCCTGTGATCCTACGGGAGCTTGGTGTGTAGCGGACATGCTGTTCAGTGCTGTGTGTAAATGGCACATGTAAAACATGAATTAGACGGAGCTGTTTTTACACTAGAGCCCCACACTTGACCCTGTTAAAAGTTTTACTCAGGTGGGAAGCTCCGTCTCTCCTCCGTATCACTGTGGTTTTCTCAGTTTCTGTCATTCTCTGTGTCTGTCACTCTTTCTGCAGCTCTCTATCTGTACTGCACTCGTATTACTCTTTTAGATGCTCCTTTTCCTGTTTTAGGTTCCTGCTGCCAGTTGTAGACAGCATTAAAAAGTGATCGGCGCAGAGATACATGACTTCTTTTAGCTATCATATATAGTGGAAAATGTACTTTTTTCACTTGTAAATTTTCAACGCATAAGTCAAATGATTAAATCAGAAAATTCTTCCAGTGAATTCATGATTGATGACTGCTATTTTACATAAGTTACACTCTCTACTACAATACTTTTTTTTTCTGATTTTGACTTCATTATGATCATAACAACTGCAAAGTTCGACTTGGAGGATGTTTTGAATTATGATACTTCAATGTCACATTCATGAATGTAATTAACATGTGTTCATCTTGCAAGACTGAGCAAGTTCATACCAGGAAAAGAAAAACACAAGAATAAAGAATTTTTTTTTTTTTTATAATTGAGGTATGTAGGTTCAAACACAGGTCATTGTCTCCTTCATCACCTGACAACTCAGTGACATAAATGTCAGAATTGTTTTAGACTTAACCATTGCAGTTGTTAGGTAAGGGTGTGCTTAGTATGTTTGTTTTATCATCGTTGACACAATTTGGCAATGTCCTTTACTCTGTCAGTGCAAGAATGATCTTATCAAGCTAATAAAGCTTGCTGAACTTGAAAATTGAGGCGATCGACAGAGATAGACAGGTTTCTTTCAACTGTCGGATTAAATAAACGAAATCAAACAGACAAGAATGTAAACAATCCTCAGGATTGCCTTGAGAGAAACCTTTTACTAATGAGCACATACAGGTTTTTCCAGTCCCACATGCACCAGACATCCGTGGATGGTTTGACTTAAATGTACGAGACCGGGAGATTAGACAGTAAAACACACATTCGGGGAGGAGATGCAGACAGACTGAAACGCTCACATGCATCATCCGTAAGACACACTCATGACATGCAAATACGATTTAAGTCACACAAATAAACACACTTCAAAACTGAGGACAGACTGATGCATATAACGCGAATACACCCACATTTCTAAAAAGCCGAGACAAGCACGAGCATGCATGTGCACACACACACACAAACTCGCACACGGAGGGTTAAAAAATAAAACAGACAGACTGCCATACAGCTAAGCACACAGCTTCTAGCAGCCTGCTTTAATCACAGAGGAGCTAAACAAACACAACTGTCATCACTCTTTTTTCCTCTTACTGCTGTGCACATATAGCCCTTCACGCACACACACACACACACCTACACACATTCACCATACATGCACTCGCACACAAACAATATATAATTGCCCTATGCTTTCTGCTGTCCATCATCTTACCCTTCATATCTCACCCTTCTTCTTTCCACTTTTTCTCTCTCCAGTCTCTCCCTCGAGCAGTATGCAGGCACAGATGTCAAGATGTATTATTTCGGCTGGCTGGCTCCCATGTTCTGTATATGTGTGTGTGTGTGTGTGTGTGTTTCTCCTGCTTTCCTCTTTTGGAAACAAGACTAACAGTAGGGGGTGGTGAGGAAGAGGAAGAAGAAGGGGGCCAGACTGTTAAAGATTAAGAAAAAGTGTCTAAATTACAATGTATATTCTCATATATGCATAAACATATATTACTTAGAGCATACACACACACTGATGCATGACTTTTTATTCATGTGTTACAGTCATGGTTCAAGGACATTTAAGGCAAGCTTACACACACACACACACACACACATATACACTGCCGCATTGTACTGGATCTGTGTTGATCCATTAGAAGGACCTCCATGCTCGTCAGGACTGTGTTACAGCCGAGTCTTGGCTGGTGCATTTAAACACTAAAACTGAGCCAGGTTTAAAGTGCTTCTGTGTGTGTATTGTGTGTGTATTTACACAGTGTCTACATTATGTGACATAGCCACTGGTTGAAAGAATGGCATGCAATGGAGGAAGAAAACTTAAGGGAGAAAGAAAAGGCTGATTGTTATTGTTTGAGCTTCTTGATCTATGAGCTTGAGCCCTAAAATGGGAACTTTGCTTTGACCCCTGACATGGAAAGAAATTATAATAGCTGTTAAATGTAATGGAAATCTTGCAGACCCATGATTTTTGACTAAGTAGCATAAGTACATTATTATTACCGCTATTAGTGCAGTTATTGCAGCCTCTACTGCCGTAGTTGCAAAGAATTGTTTGCAACTGTGGCTTTTTTAATGCTGAGTTATATGAAAACGTTGCAGCGGCTTGCTTTGAAATGTCAAAGAGATATTAAATCTTGGATAAATAAAAGCAAAACTATTTGCAGGACTGACCTAAATGAAAAAAATATGTTTTTAAAGTGATTTGGGTGTACTGACCTGTTAAAATCTGCACACCAGAGAGCAGCAGAGAGTGTATTCTGTTCCATCATTATGCATAATTGAGCTCGCCCACCCAAAATCAAACCTTGTTTGATTCTGGTTATTGCCCTGTATCTGCCACTAGATCAAGACCTAACATTTTCCAGCCTTTGAGTGCAATCTATTTTCCTATACTTATGCCAGCCAACAGCAGAGTGCAGCCAAGAGTGTTAGCAGCCAGGCTTAATGATGTATAATGTTGATTAACTCGTTACCCTCTAATATAAAGTATTTCAGCTAAATTTCAAATAAAGTTTTTCTTAATGGCAAATTCAATTGTTTTAAAGGTCTTTCCTATAAGTTCAGTCACGCTTCTGCAGTGGGCAGGGCTTTAACACTTTATCACCATCAAGAGTGCGACAGGAATAATTAATGCGTGTGTGTGTGTGTGTGTGTGTGTGTGTGTGTGTGTGTGTGTGTGTGTTGCAATAGGATGTGAGACCCTAACAGGTATTAGATGGTGGACCTTAAAGCTGCACTCTGGTCTCATTAAAATGTTTGATTGTGTTGGCGTTTATGTGCACGTTCGTCCATGAACACATCATTTATCACCAACATGCAAATAAACATGCGCGTGCAAACACAGTTCCAACGGCTGGCACATTTTGTCCTTTCTGAGCTCTCATGGAGTTCATTAAAAGCCTTAATTAGACTGACAGTTATGTGTAATTACAGTCTTTAAGATGTACAGCTCATCTGCCGTTCTGCAGGCCCACTCCTTCACTGCCTCCTTTCAAAAGTCATTGTCTGAAGGGAGAAACTCTGTGTGTGTGAGTGTTCATACATGTGTTTGTGTGTTTTCAGGAGACCTAACCTCCTGTAAGTTCTCCGTCTTTGACATTTGCCATTAATATCACCCAGAAAGGAGTGACATTTATGAGGCCCTTTTCTCTAACAGCTCCTGCCTCCCATGGATTCTGCCTTTGCTTGTCTCACATTTTCACCCTCACTCTTCCTCCTCCTCCTTCACACCCTTCTGCCTCCCTTTTTCTTAATTTAGAAACCCCTCCTTCCTGCCCGCCGCCATCTTCCTGCTTGCTTTCGCTTTCTTTTTCTCCTGCTACATGTTACAGATCGCTGTCACGTTCCTCCCTTCAGACCGTTGACCCACTTGCCTCTTTTTTTCACGTTGTTCCTAGCTTTCTGTTCTACCAGACGTTTGCCCTTCAGTCGAGCAACCTCTCTTTTGCCTGTTCCCCCTCCTCTCCCAATTTCTATTTCACCAAAAGACACATAACCTACATACTCAACCCAAAAGCAAGAAGTAGGCCCCGTATTATTTGACCGCATGTCCTTCAGAGGGAATTTGTGTAATCTCAAAATGATTTTGCTGCTGTTCCAGTGTGACGTTATTACTTGTCTGGGGTTTCCACTTAGTTTGGTGTAAATAGGGTAAATTTGGTATTAAATACTAAGGGGACTCTTAATTTTAGAGAAAAGATTCAGAACAGTATCATATTTTACTTTTATCTCTTCAGGTGCACCCACTAAACTGTAGTTGCATACTAATTTTCCACCAGTAGCTTTGTCTAAAAGTCACAATCAGCTACAAAGTAGATTCAAAGTCATTTATGTTAAGAAAATCTGACAGCTCAGCGTCCCAGAGGGAAGTTTTGGCTTCAGATACTTTTGCTCCTTTCTAAGTTGTTTTTTCTAGTTGATGGGTTTGTACCCCGTGGCAGAGCAGAATGCATGTGGCGAGGGTCGCCTCCTCCACGTCTACGGCATGTTCATGGCACGACGCCAATGCTGTAATCCTGCAATGACAGACAATGTCACAGCGAGGTTCTGGTTGAGAGGAAGCCCCTACAAAGAGTGGACGACTGGAAGCATAAAGGCAATTGAAGGGAGAGTGAGAGGGAAATGTTGGAGAGAAGGGAAGCCAAAGAGCTACTGGAAGAGAGTGATTGCTGCAACCCCCCCGTGATGAAAGTATGACAAAGTGACAGGAGACGTGAAACTACGAGTTAGGTGTAGTAGTCTCCTGTTTTCCTCTTCGCTGCACAGAATTCATGGCTAAATTGAGACAGTAAATCAGGCTAATGTGAGACTGTGGGCTTTTATTTTGTGATTGTGTGCTCACACAGGTGAGTAATTTGTGTGGGAATGTGTTAGTACATGGATTTTTGCGGTAGGATGGTGGTGTGGCCTTTATGGGATGTAATGGATATTGTGTGGAGGGAGGGTTTTGGGTGAAGGGGGTGGGGGTGGGGGGTTACATACAGGCCCTAAGAAGACTTACAGGATAAATGATGGGGGCAATAATGTAAGAGAGGGAGAGAAAGGCATCCCCCCAGTACCATTAGTCATAACTATAGTATCCTGTTACCTCTGTTACATACTGCCTTCTCCAACTGGTTTTTCAACAGGTGTGTGAGTGTGTGTGGGAGGTGGTGGTGGTGGGGGGGGCTCCCTGACAAAACATTTAGCTCTGATCACCTTGAGATAGACACTAAACCGTGGAACAAAGATACACAAAAAGGAGAGTGAGATGGAAATTTACTGTGACATGTGCAGAGATTTCTTTTTGTTAAGAAAATGTGAGAGAAAAGAAAACTGCACACTTCCAGTCCAAAGTATACAGGTGCAAGACAGAAATCAAAGACATCACAGTCTGCACTCTGTTAGCTCCTAGTAAATAATTTAATGCTTTCTCCTACATGGAAACATCTCGACCCAAACAGATCTTCCTCAGGCAATTTCACAGACAACAATGGGCATTTCCGTAAGAAAATGTTGAGACACAGACATCTACTCAGCAATGTTGTAAATATATTTTTTAACAAACTCATGGTTGTTGACCGTAACACGGTGAGCAGGTTGTGCTAAGATCTAAACTTGTGTTCATGACTTCTTTTATCTATTATATAAACGTCAGGAGGCAGCACCACTCACTGAGCCCCATTTGTTTTGTCTAAAGATCTGTTTTCCTACAGATGAAAATATTAGATACATGGACGAAAGGCTGCAGAGACTTCTCGAAGTTTCTTTATTGAAAAGAGGAAAGTGAAAGAGCAAAGAAGAGACAGGAAAAAGGGGGACTGAGTGATGGACTTCTCTGGTTTAACCCAGATCCAGGCAGCCGCAGGAGGAGTGGACAACCGGAGGTGTTTCGTTTTTATTCTGGGAGCGACTTGGGAATAAGAGAGGCTGGGAAAAAAAAACATGAGCACAGAGCAGGAGAGACACTGAGAAAGAACGACAAGGCTGGTGCTGACCCATTTCTCCAGGCCTCCAATCTAGTGGCTGATATAATGGAGAACAGCTACCCAGATGCACAGACGATCCTCAGACAGAGACGGACACATGACGGCAGACGCCAACACAAAAAACGCACACATTCACACACACACAGCACAGCAATATCTTCAAGTGTTCGTTTTCATTCTGTGTGACTACGCCAAACCCAGCATCACCTCAGCCGCCACGGGAAGATATCCCACTCAGACATTCAAACGTGACCATGAACTCAGCGGCCCGCTCCGCCAGCTCAGCCACTTCTCCACTGCCCCGCTGGCGTTGAAGCGCTTTACGTAGCGAGCCGCATCTAAAAAGGCTTTGCATGCCTTTTAAAAGCCTTTAAAAAAAATCAGTGCTGTAGAAGTCACTCAGGGATTCGCTGATAAGTATTCATTAAGTATTGATAAGTAGTCATTGAAGTATTCATTTAATATGTATGGGGGTCCACTTCGAGGTGCACTTGACAGGGATTGCAGGTATAGCAGTTTCTAGCAGGTCTGTGGAAGTTAACAGATATAGTCACTACACGCTACAAAAAAAAAAAAAAAAAAACAACCACGCAGAATGCCCTCGCTGCCCCGGGACGGAAACATTGACCCAGTTATAAGGAACATTGGTCGTGACTGTCCTACATGGCTAGCACTTTACTGATGTTACACAAGGCTCATCCACGCAGTCACTAGGTCTCTTTTTAATGGCCCTGCTCCTTCTTTTCTTTTGCTTTGCCTTTTTTTCTCCCTTGCTTTGTGCCTGGCTGTCTTTCTTTTGGTCCATTATGCATGTCTATGCTCTGGCAGTCACATTTATTTGGCGTGGATTATTTTCCGAAACGGGCAGTCAGACTTATTACGTGTGCTGGGCCATGATTTGCTTTGCGTCATTTAATTAACGTGAGAATGAATGGAATGAAATTGGACTCTGTTTCAACCTACTGATGTACACACATACAGACATACACACACTCTTTTGACCCCCCCACTCCCTCTGTGCTATAAATATCTCTCTTATAGAGGCTATAAGCTGCTTTAGGGGTTATGCATAGATTGTTTATTGATGCAGAGAGACACAATGACCATACAGTGTTAATATTGCAGAGGTCAGCCATCATTAATCGTGCATGGAAGCAGATTATCAGCTGGAGGCTTCCCCCTCTCATGCACACGGACATATACAGTATGTACACAGTGATGACCTTTGCACATGTTCATGAAACATTTAGATGTGCTAGTTCTGTGAAGGATGTGCTGCGCATGTTCAGTAATGTCACAGATATGCAGTGATGTATACACTAGATACAGAGCAGGAATGACAGTGTGACACATGCAGTGCCGTCTAATAAATCATGATATGGATTTAGACAAAGCGAAGAAAACACTGTGACAGCAAACAGCAGCATTTTTATGCCGGCAACAGCGTCTTTACTCGCTGCCTCAGAACTTAACCATGAAATGGCAGCAGATCTGTCATAAGCAATCAGACTCTGGCTGCCTTGCGTGCATGTGTGTGTTTGTCAGATGTGGAAGTCAGGTGCGTTCTTCATTCTAGTCCTCCTTTTTGGAACTCTGACAGGGGTTTAGGTAGGGTGAGGGGAGGCAGGGAAGTGGAAGCTGCTGTGCCATGGCCCAGTTTGTTGTGTGTGTTTTGGTGCTGGAGGTTAATACGATGTGATTCTGAGCCGCCCACCCTCCAAGCTCACAGGACACGGAACGACGGAGAGACAGAGGGGAGGGAAGGGGGTAGAGGAGAGACGGGGCATGGGCGAATGAAGAGCAGGGGGGTTGATTGTAATGGAACGGGATGGCTAGAAAGCAAATAACTGCTGAGAATTAAAATGTCATCGAGCGAAGAGGAGAGATCAACCACACGCAAGCAAAGACACTGAGAACGTTTTACCCCGTTGTGTGTCTGTGAGGTCGCGTATGAGCTGCATTTGGATTATAATGGAGGTATGTGTGAAATTAGGGGTTTGCGTGAGATTCTTCCCTGTGAATTTATATCTATCTGTGTGTGTGTGTGTGTGTGTGTGTGTGTGGTCAGCATGTGACGTGTCATGTGAGTTCAACGTGTGACCATGACTTTGTTCCCAATGTTGGCCTGTCCAGGTCCTGTGGCCTCTCACACAAATCCATGAAGACTGCAGGAGAGCACACTGAACTGATAAGCAAGGTTATAATAGTTTTGGATTTTCCATTATAGTTTAGTTTTATTTAGTTTTGACTTTTTTTTTCTCTAATTCAGTTAGTTTTAATTAGTTTTTACAGCAGGTTTGCTAGTTTTTATTAGTTTTCGTTATTTTCTAAATGCTTAGTTTTAGTTTAATTTTATTTTTTTTTTATATCTTTTATCTTCTTTGTCGTCATATTCAAATAAATCCCAGACAGGACTCTGCTGCTTTCTCCCAACTTTAGTCTCCATATTTCCAGGTAGAGTGAGGACGCGAAGACAACTCTAAACGACAAGTGATGGACTGTTAACTGTCATAACTGTCAGCTAAAATTGCTTGAGGGAAATAAATCGATTTCGTATCAATCCCGCATTGACAAAGACGAAAACGAATGGAATTTTATCCATAAGTTTTATCCGTTTTAGTTTAGTAAGCACACAATACAGTTTCAGTTAGTTATTGTTTTTTTCTGTTAATTCTAGTTTTTATTTATTGCAGTAAACGAAAATGTTTTTACAATTCTAGCTTTCGTCATTCCGTTAGTTTTCGTTAACGATAATAACCTTGCTCATAAGGAATGTTATCAAACTTGTTTTGGTGCACAACTCATTTTAAATAACATTAATAGAATCTGAATTATAGAGAATCCCTATCATGTTATGCATAGGCTAGATTAAATAGGCATACTCTTTAGTAAAGACAGCCACATTCTTTTTTTTTTTTTTTTTTTTTTTTTTTTTTTACAGCAAAATCATTAATCCTAGAAACCGAAGAATCTCTTAAATCTTGACTTTCAGTACACATATTATTGTGAAAGTTATATTAAAGTTAGTAATTTGGTGACAAGTTGATGAAATATAGAAAATAAATGATCCAGTCTTGAACATTTTAGTAACACTTGTTCTGATCTGCACAAATGGCTTCATTATTTCACATCATTTCATGCATCAACACGTTTTACTCCTCATGTCTTTAAACCACATACTATCATGTCACCGTGCAACACAGACGCCAAACACGCAGATGCCTTTGTCATATCCTTGTTTGTAGTTTGTCCCATTTGTGGATCAAGTGCTACCACAACAGTCAACAGAGACCCTTTGTTTGCAACAATGGAACCAAACCCTGCACCCTTTGCAGAAAAACAAGTTTGAAAAACCTCATGCTAGGTTGGAAGTAATGGTGTGTTGTGTGTTTAGAGGTGGAATGCAAGTGAAAATAATACTCTGCTGGGGTGTTTTTGCGAAGGTGGGAGCTAAAATAATGCCCGTTCTGTTTCAGTACACAACTTAATGCCTCTCCCCGTCTTTCTGCCGCGGCAAGGTAATGGCTTGTGATAGCTTCGTTAATGCGTCATAGCCAGGTTATAAAAGCGCCATTGGAGATTTATGAAGACGTCTTTAGTTACAGGAAATTTCGATGGCAAGATCCAGGATTTTTTTTAGGGGGGAGCTGGGACGCGGGGAGGAAGAAGGAGAGCGAATGAATCCTTCAGCTTTGCCTCAAGGGAAGGGGGATCAGGTTATATGCTCTTCATCATCGAGATGACACACATGGAGCTCATAGACCCTCAGAGAGTGGGGACTACAAATTTAAACAGGAAGGCAGCGATAAATCCCGCCCCCAAATCCCCTCAGTGCCCACACACACACACACTCAGACACACACACTCCGAGTCCGTCCAAGGGACAAACTTACATTCGTTGTCATTTTCGGAGAGTGCGGTCCAAAAGCCAAACAAGTGGAACTAAAGGGAATGTTTTAAAGGCAAAGCTGCTGTGAAGCAACACATTGGTTTTAGCTTGCTTTGCACACAGGGGAACACTTTACACACACACACACACACACAAACACACACTGACACCACTCCAGTCTGCGCATGCACCACTGTGCCCAGAGCTAAACAGAACACCCACTTGCATTTGTGTCTTTCACGTTGCATTTGCATTCTTTATTATTGCGTTTGTTAACTCAGACACACTCATGATGCAGCTAACACGTTCCGCACCGTACACCAGAGGCAGGCGGACTCATGTTAACAAACACACCAAACACACTGAGCTTTGCTGCTTTCCAACCCTTGTTTTCTTGTTAATTTATTGTGTTAGATGTTTAATCTGCTCTTTTGCTTAACACCACATTCTCATTTTTTGCTCCCTTTAATCTAGCTGTCATAAAAACAAAACAAAACAAAAAAAAAAAAAAACATGTTCCCATTTCACACTAAAGCCAATTGTGTGTAATTTGAGTGTGCGCTTGCTTGGATTGTTGCAACAGAATGGTCACACATGCTGTACACACAAAAACAACAGTTATTAAAAGAAAAGCTCAATCAACCTAAAACAGAAACTGCCTTAGGATGCAAAATGAATTTCAGTGTATTTTTGTTTTATATGGTATGAAGGGAAAAAAAACAACACATTGAACTGTCCAGGTTGACTGTGGATGTAATACACAGAACATGATGAACTTGTATTATCCCTATAACAATCTTTTCTAATTACCTGATATAAATATAGTGTTTTATCATTTTCAACCAAACAACAAAAACACAGAAACTCGGTTCAAGAGTTTTCATTTTGTCTTCTTATCTTAATGATACAGGGGTTATTTTCTTTTTCGTTCATACAAAGTAGTAGTAATGTGATGTTCTCATACCTGACATGTTTCGGCTGTCGCTGCAGCTGACGTGTTATCAGCTGTTTTTACCCAGAGGCGTGGCCGTCCCAGTGAACTGGTCAAATCCACTGGGACGGCCACGCCCCCCCCCCCCCCCCCACACACACACACACACACACACACCGTGTGATGCTCTCTGGAGAAGGGAGTCCCAAGTGTGTGGGAGCATGTACGCCCACTTGTCCCAGTTGATGGTACCGCTGGCCCGCTTCCATGTCAGGTATGAGAACATCACTCTACTACTACTTTGTCTGAACAAAAAAATAGCCTCTGTAACAGAAACTCAGGGTTCGTTTCAGGTTGGTGTATATTATGATCACCCAGCTATTGTCTGGTTCATTTGATATTGCTCTTTGCTGTAATTTCTACATATTTTAAAGCATTTTTTGTATTTATGTTACACTAAACCAACAAAAACAAAGCAAACTTGAGTTTTTTGGATTCTTGGCATGTTGCACCATAGTTCAAACTGCATATTTTCTTGTCTTGGATACATTTTTGACAGTTTTTTTACTTAAAGCTGTAGTGGTTTATAGTATTCAGCGTCTGTGGGCAAATAACCCAGTGTATTGTAATTCAAGAGAGTTAGGGGAAATGAGACTCTTGCATCTATTCCTTGCTTGTGTTTTTGGACTGTAGAAAACCTTAATGCTCTGATTTTAGCTGGTAGCAGGGTTTAATATGTGATTGACAGCTGTAATGGCCAATCCCTGATCAGATTCAGTCAGATGTGACCCGGACATGACTTCAGGCCCTGTCTGTGTCCCAACATAGAAACATGGAAAAACATCTTCTGTCTATATTTGTATTATGTAGTCGTGATTTGGACCGAGCTGCAGAAGGATGGTGCGTGTATTGTCAAATTCAAACACCCCCCCCACCACCAGTTTCAGCTCCAGTAGCTCTAAATGCCACCCACAAGCAAAACTCTACTTCCACTTGAAATAATGTATACATAGCATCTATTCCCAATGTCCCGTTTCAACCAGAAATCTATGAAATCGAGCGATAAAACTGCATTTCTTGTGACTTTTGTGCTGGAGTTAAATGGAAGTCGCGTCCCGAAGCAGATAGACAGACCGACGTGCTGGAAATAACAACATCAGCATGTACACAAATTCACATCACTCACATAGGAGCGGGTGTTTTGCTGCGGGAGGCCGGCTGTCACTCAGCATGTGTGGAATATATAACCAGGGCTGCAAAATGCTCCACGGGAGGGGGAAGGAATAGAGTGGGAGTGCAAACACTGAGGTCTGGGATGCGTCTTGATGCAAATGAAGTAGCTTTGCATAGTCCACTGCAGCGAATGACAGTCAATATGGAGTCAGATGTAGGGTTTAAGTCCCTGCGTGGAGGAACAATATGGCACCATCCAGTGTTATAAAGCTGGTGAGGGTGGGCGAGTTCGACCAGCGATAATGGAGGTTTGGCCGAGCGCTGACCTTGGTAATAACAAGTGAGATACATAGAAAGACTCTCATCCACTCTGTGATCCTTTATATGGACTAAATACACCCCCCCCACCCCGTCCTGCCTGACTGTCTGCCTCCTTGTGTGCATTGCTACAGCGCTGTGCAGTCTGATTGAGGTTGACTGCAGTATTATTTTCATTAATTAAGTTTTTCCACTTCCTCCGCCTCTCCCTCCTGTCTTCCTGTCGAACGAGGGTGGCAGAGCGACGCCCTTCCTCTCCTCCGTCCTCTGGCGCTTCACATCCCCCCCATCACTGCTGATCATTGTCTCAATTACTCATCCCTCCTCTCCCTCCCGTCCCCTCGTTGTTCTTCCTCCTTTCTCCTCTTATCTGATCCCAAAATCCCACTCTTCCCTTCGCTCCCTCTTTCCCTCACTGCCCTCCCACAGCGAGGTGGGAAGGATGCGATGCTCACCATGACTACAACTCTCTGTCATCTCTGCCTCTCATCAGCAACTCCAGGATTTCACAGATGTTCTGTGATTATTCCTGCTTTGATTTGGTGATATCTTTTCCCCCTGAAGTGCGACAAAATTTCCAGCATTTTCAGTGTTTAGCGACTAAGATTGCGGGGGAATATTTTTCCAGAGCAGCTGTGATCTCTTTGTTCGCTGTGTTCCTGTGAAATTGTGAGGATTTACTGAAATAGTGGCACCTGTGACATTTCTAATGGATTTAAGAGGATTTGTCGTGATACAGTTCACTGTTTTAACAAAAATTGCCTTTGTGATATTTGTGACCTGCTGATTATTATGTTTAAAAAATAGCTTGCATTTGCAAAATGACATTTGTGGAGGCTCTCCTGGGTCAATTTGGCTCCCCTGCTTTCAGTCTCTGTCTTTGTGTCTCCCACTTCTCTGTATCCATTACTGTTCCACTTTTCCATAATGGAGACATCAGAGTCTTTTACCTCTGTGCTATCTATCATGTCATTTAAACTCTTTCCTTACTTCCTTACTTTCTGTTTTTAACTTCTCCACTTCATCTCTGTTCTGTCACTCTGCTCCTCCTCCTCCTCTCACTCTAAAATCCGTCTTCCCCCTCCCTCCTCTTTTGTCCGTCCACTGGGCTCATCTCTATCGTCTCACATAGTCTCCTGTCCCCATCATATCACCAACAGCTTGTCACAGGCAATCAGTCTCCAACCCCCCCTCCCCCGCCCCCCCAGCTCCTCCTCGCTCTTCCTCGCCGTCTTCTTCCTCACCTCCCTCATCTCCCGTCACCCTCTTGTCCTCCTTCGTGTGTCAGGAGTTATTACTCTCTGAAATCATTGTCCTCTTTTCTCAAATAGACCCGTTTAAGGGTATTTACTCCACTCTTCATTTCTCAACGTGGGCTTTAGTTGAACTAACAGCCCATCACAAAACTCCAATGTGTCTGTCAGCTTTTACTTGTTAAAGTAGAAGTTAAACTTCCCTAGATTCCTGTTATCTCTCCTCATTCCCATCAAAACACAGGCATTAAAGACCCAAAATATATCACAGAAAGGTAATATTGATCCAAAATGTTTCTATTTCTATGTGCTGGTTTCATTTAGCAAAATGTTTTCTCAATGGAAATTAAGTATCTATAAATAATATTCAGTGCATGTTGCCACAACCTGAATATGATATCTGATTAAACCAAAAATATTTGTCTAAATCCCAGTTTAGTTCTCAATTTGGCAGACTTTTAATCTGCACTGCATTAAAAAATGTGTTCCTCCTACCTAAGTTTAGCAGAAAATATTACACAGGCCTCTCAGGGAGGAAGAAATACTATGAATTAAAAATGACTTCACAACAGAGTAAATAGTGGACGAACTTGAGGACTGCACAAACTTCTCACAGCCTTTCCTGTAAAGATTCTTTCTATGTCCCTCCATCCATCCCCGTCTCCTGGCTTACCCACCACACTGCTGTTCAGCTTGACCTCCACCTGTTTCTCTCCTCCTCCTGCTTTCACACTCTGCATCCTGCAGCGATGGAGAGAGAGTGAGGGAGGTGTTAGAAGTAAAGCTGCCTCTTTTTCACACCTCCCTTTTTTCTCTCTCGCCCGAGCCATCCGCCATCCCTTCCTCTCCGCCGCTCCTCAGACAGGCTAATCTACAGCCTGAGGGGAAAAAGTATGTGTGTGTGGGGGGGTGACTTTTATATATATATATATATACAGTATATTTAATTTTTTTTTTAAGAAGAGTTTGTGAGGGTCAGCTTTAGGGGCTCTGGCAGAGAAAATAAAACAGGATGGGTGGTGTGGGCTGAGGTGTCCAGGGAGGTTGCTGGAGTCAAGAAAATTACGTTTACTCCAAGTCGTACTCTGGCCACATTGTCAAATAAAGTTTTAAAGATAAGAACTTCAATGCCTTCAGCCCGCAGACTACTTATATTTAATTCATTTACTCACACCCTTTATCTAAAATTAAATGTAACAGGAATATCTGCACTAATGCATCGGGTTAGTACAGCTTGACCTCCCTCCTTTTACGCATCATTGCTAGAAATAATAACAAGAAGAACATTAAACATTCAGTTTATATTATGGACATGCAACACGCATCAAATTTGACCCTCATCACTAGCTGAACCTGCAGGAACACACCACACACTGCAGACTAGGAGCAGTACGCTGCCATGTCAGGTGCACTGGGAGCAAACAGGTGGTGCCTAGCTCAAGGGCACACAATTTCTCCGCTGGTTTGGGGATTTGAACCTGCAGCCGTTCAGTCACAAGCCGCTTCTCCATCCTTCTGGGCCTCGAAATGAACATCTTTGATTTGATTACACAGAGTGTGATGTTAAGATGTTTATTTGTTGCAATATGCAGTAATCCCACACTTTCTTTAAATGTAATTGTTTAATTTTCCAGTGTGAAAAAGCCTGTTAAACCGCCTGTTTTGACATCAGCCCCCAAATTCAAATCAAAATTCTGTTAATATCACTTAAATTAAAACATAAGCAAAGCTAATGAGGTATTATTGGCGCTTTAAATCATTCAACGCAGTGTGTATTCTATCCTCTCATTCACTTTCTCTCTGCACATAGTGTTTTAGTGTCTCAGGGGCTCTATTTATTTTATATGCACCCTTGATTGGATTACTTTCCCTTTTTTCCATCCGCCAGTCTATGCCCCTCTAGATTACCCCCCCTCTCCTGCTATTTCTCCAGCCCAAGTAGCAACTGCAGTTAACTGAGAGCGGTTGAGTCCATGCAGCGTGGCGGGGGTGTTAATAAATTCCAGCAGCCTGCTAAATGAGACTTATTAAAGCACTACTGCCTCATAGTTTGACATTTCAGAGCTTCTGGTGGAGTTTTAAATCGCTGCCTCTGCAAATGTCACTCGCTGACTCTCCGGAATGGCCGACCATATGAATAGAAGCTATTGTTGGTGTGGGCTATAGATTGAGAGTGAGTGATTTTGTGTGGCTTTAACAGATGAGTTTCTATTTTGTGTGTGTGTGTGTCTGTGTGTGAGTGTGCCACCCTGTTCTTTTGCTAATTGTGTAATTTTTGTCTTTCCATCCCTGCAGCTACGTCAGATGGGACGCGCCAAGGCCTGGATAGCATGAGAGGGGGAGTGTGTGCCACGCAAGGCATGAAGGTGGTCCTGAAAGTGGGACAAAGTAAGTACTCCCTCTCTACCTTATTTTCTCTCCCGCAAACTCTGAAGCACCCACACGTGAGCTATCCCATATGTCCAACTCCTGGAGCTCCAACACACACTCGCTCCTCTCTACACATTCACAAATACACAAAACACACAAATTATTATTCATGCAACACACACAATCCTTCACTTATCGCACAGTGTGACTAACACAGATTGGCTCCAGTCCACCGCATCTCACATCATCTCCCATCTGTACAGTACAGAGCAGTACACATTCATTACTGCACGTTATCTGACATGCAGCCTCTTCCAGTTTTAAGCCATCTCTTATCTTCCCCTTTCCGAACTCGCACACTCTACACACGCACCTCGCTTTGTACGTGTGTGTTCTCACTGAGCATATTAGGGCTCGTTAAGTGGTGAGAACAGTGGAGAAGTGTGGGATCAGTCAGCTCTAATGAGCCCTGTTGACTCCCGTCTCACTCTGCCTTTTAACTACTACAGACTCATGCCGGACACACACTCACAGATGCACTTCTACACACTCATCCCACAGTGGTATATACATTAGTACCATAAGCATGAACCCCACACAAGCCAGGACACACATGGCGCAGACGATATGTGTTCACTCAGACATATGGACACACACATGCACAGAAGAACACACACAGCTAAAGCCTGATAACAAAATGACTCCATTCAGCACAATCTTTTTTCTTTTTTTTGGTTTTTTAATGACTCGTGGCTGCACACTCTAATTTGTTTGGAAAATATTCTCAGGTAATGACCCTCACATGCAGGGTTTAAAAAAAAAAAAAAGCTGCTGAAAAAAGCCCATTTAAGCATTTTCACTGACCTGCACATTCCTACACATAATAGGCACCTGTCCTTCACACGACCCCCCCCCCCCCATCCTCCTCGCACGCATGCACATGAACACACACTTGCCCATTTCTATTCCTTTAGCCAATCCGGTGTTATCAGGCCTCGTGTGTTGTAGGTGCTCTTCAGTAAAGAGCCAAGTGGCGCTTCTATAGCTCTATCAGCCCATACCATCAGCATAGTCAGCTCAGTTCAATAGAAATACCACCCAACACACACATACACACTCACACACTTTCTTTCCTCTTGCTCTTTCACCACGCAGGCGACAGAAGTGCTCTTCCCTGTGATACACAAACACTTTAACACAGTTGAAGTTCTACAAACATAGATCTTTCCTCTTTAGCTGCTCATTCTCTGTTTTGCCCATTTTTTTTTCTTTTTTTAACCCCTTTTTCATTCAAGCAACATTGCCCATTTCCTTTTCAAATTCCCTTTTTCCCCATCCTCATCACCTCCCTTTCACTTTGCATGCTTGCCATCTCTCCTTACAGCTCCCTCTCAATCCCCATCTCTGTTATTTTTTTTCTTTTCCTCTGTCTTTCTGTTCTTATCTGCTGTGTGGCTGAAAGGTCACGTCTGTGCTGTTTGTCGTCTAAATAAGCAGTGTGCCGCCTCATGGTGATCTCTGATGAGATATGGCGGTCTGTTCAGCTCTGAGGAACACACACACACACACTCACACTCTTGCACTCTTGGCCTCCCACACACAAGCATTGACCTGTCCTTTCTTATTTTATTTTTTATCTATCTTGCTTCCCCTCTGTCTCTGTCACACACACACACAATCCATACACTCTCGCACGCACATATAGCCCATACCTCCTTCCACTAGCCCCTGCTGACCGCACAGCAGTTCCTATTGATCGGGACAGCGCCGCCCCATCTTCTGTTTGGTTGTCTGTCATGTGGGAACACCAGCCAATTGCTTTACACATCTCTAAATGTCAGTCTATATAGGTTGAAGGCTTTGCACATGCATACACACTGGTATATACTACGCGTGCATGGGTGTGATGCACCTTTTGTGGGTTTACTATAGTTTCATCCTATCATCATATCCATTTTGATCTCGCCAGCTGCTGCAACGACCAATAGCAGGCTTTCTTTTTGAAACCTGCAGGACTGTATAGTCATACCCTTGCATAAAGCTCTATTCTTGCGCCTACTGTTGGCCAGATGGCTCCGAAGCAAACAAAATTAGTATTTCTGAACCATCTCTTTTAGCGGTGAGGAGTGGCACTTCTACAATGGCTGCATCTGTGCGTGAGCGTGTGTGCATACATGTGCGTGTGCGTTTGCATGTGTCACATAAATGCACTTTAATACCATCACCATTACCGAGGGCTTGCGAGACAGATGGCCTGATTTAGCAACTACAGATTACAAGCCGTTATGGCCTTGTGTAAATTCACTCTGGCCAAAACAACAAACGGCCTCTCTTTAGTTTCCCATTCAAACAAATGGAAAAGTGCTCATACGTAACACATCCAAGCCCAATCAATATGTGCTCCCCTATAATGGGAATTGAAGGGAGGGAAGCCTTTATTAAACCTCTTCTGTCTCTTTTTTATCTTTCTGGCTGGCACCTTCTTTGTCACTTATTGGTTCCAATTCCGGGAGCCTTGGCTGCAAAAGCAGATAGGGTCTATCTCGGTATTTCTGCCATTCTGCTTACATTTCCACCCATATTTTTCTTCCGCAGGTCCATATGGGCTGCCTCCGAAGAAGCCGGAGCCACCACCACGTGCCACCAACAGAAACTCAGGTAAGCACAAGACCAAATGGAGATAATCCACGGCAGATCCATCCACAAAATGGATGGAGGGAATAGGCAAAGACTGGTAGATAAAAAGAAAAGCAGCAGGGAGAGGGAGGGACGGGGCGACAGATGGAGAATGTGCAGCGGTGACATCTGTGGATCTCTCTATTTAATTCCATATCTTTCTCCCTCCCTCTCACTCTCTCTCTCTTTTTCGCCTGCTCTCTATCCCTCTGCTCTTCATCTCTGCGACCGGCCCTATGAGCTAAGTGCTGCAGGCGGGGAATGGATTGCTAATAGCTACCTTGGGAGAAGGACAAGAAAAAGAGAGGGAGGAAGAAAGAGACAGAAGGAGAATGAGAAAAGGGGCAGCAGGAGTGAGGGCTAGACCGGCGGCGACATTTGAGAAACTTATGATTGCCATTAGTTTGTACGGCCTGGATTCTGTAGTTCCGTCGAGAGAGAGAAAGAAAGGAAGGAAGGAGAATTACTGAAAGATGAGGGTAGAGAGAAGGAGACATAGGGGAGTGATGGAACAGAGAGGGTAGATGTGGGAGGCTCATAAGGAGGACAAAGAAAAGAATAATTGAAAAGCAAAGAGGAGAAGGGAATAGAACAAGGAGATGAAATGGAGAGAAGCTAGACTCATGCTCTATCTCAAAGCCAGTCAGTGGAGGACAGAAAACACTATTTACTCTCTCTGCTGTTCATTCCAGGTTTTTGCTGGGAGTTTGTGCGCTATACCAAATGTGTGAAATGGGCATTTACACATAGTCCAATCACTTGTCCATACCTTGCATAAGTGAGAGCGGTATGTGTGAAGTAAGCAGTGTGGATTGTTTTTACCGGGGCACGCTTTAGAGTGATTTGCATCACATAATGAGGCATTTTACACATTTTTTTCCTCAGAAAAGGGACATATCAACACACACTTAACCACATAGCTGAAAATATTCAAACTCCTGGCACAACAGTCATGTCAGCACACTGAGGATGATTCAAAATCATTGGCCCAGCTAAATACTGGATTACTGGTTGCTGTCATGTTGTGATTTTGTAATTAATCTGATCTTCACACATTCAGGGGCCAACAGTTCTGACAGTGCTCACCATCAGACTCTCTCTCAACTTGTCACAAAGCAACTGGAATCAAAATGTGGACACGCATCACGCACTACTACGTGACCACAACACCCTGACAGTTGCTAATATTAATCACACTCAACACATTTCAAGATGGCGGGAGGAAACAGATCTTTGTCGAATAGACCTGATATATTGAGGAACCTGTTGTAGAAAAACCAAAATCCCAGTTATTATTTAAAAAAAAAAGGCAATTTATGTGACACTGAAATGTTGGCGATTTATTTTGGCACATTTATCTAGAGAGGAAAAATAACAAATTAGATGGAAAGTAGCAAAAAAAATGTTTTTAATCCATTGTGCTTCACTCATTTTTGTTAGTTTAAAGACAGTAATGCCACATATTATGAAGCTACATTACATAGCAGTTCCACATTAACACTCAAAATGTAAAAATATTCCACCAATTTTCACAATTTTTATTTATTTCTCATTTTTATCGGTATAATACAATCCAATCTCCTCATGTTGAGGAGCAAGAAAAGAAACAAAAGAACAGAAAACAAACAAATGAATAGAACTGCCTGTGTTTGTGTCAAAATGTGTTTAGGTCCCTTAATAGACACATTTTTCCCTGAATGTCAGCCATTTTCCCCAGTTTTTTTATACACAGATTTTCCTTCAACTTCAGTTTATGTGTAAAATCTTCCATGACAAGTATATCATCTATGATTGAAAGCCATTGTTTGTAAGACGGAGCATCAATCTTCTTTGTTATGACCTTCTACCCGGCCGGCCACCAGGAGGATCAACACTGTACATTTTATTGACTTATTCTATGTATTTAGGTTATATCACTTTTTCAAAAATGCCCAAAATCTGAGAAATATGTAAGTCTGCAATGAAAAGGCCCATTTTATTTCTTCACCTAATATTCAAGGTGTCACATCCTCTTTGCTCATGTTACATTTTGAATTTCTTGCAGCTTTTTAATGATTTTGAAATGACGTAACACAATATCTATCATGCATTCAGTGTGATGAAGAGTTTAAATGCGCTGCTTCATCTGTCATGTTGGATAGACTTACTTAACCACTGATGGCGATAACAACTCCCATGATCACACAGTATCACAGTGTCCTCTGTTACTACTTTATTGTTTTGATTGAGAGGCTCTTGAGTGGGAGAAACTACCAACTACTGTCTGTAGCATAGTCGCCTCCTGAGAAATGAATAATACGAAAGAAAAAGAAAGGCAACAACAGGTGGCTTTAAGGTAAATAAGATTATGTCACAAGATTACCTTGACCTGGTCTTTTATTTTTGACCTCCTTCCAAGGTGAGATTCACTAAAGAAATATAAAACAGGGAGGGTGAAAAAGAGCCCTGGAAGTCCGAACCCACGACAAAAAAAGGTGAAGGGAGTAGAAAGTAGAGGGAGCGAAGCGAGGAGGAAAGGTGAAGGAAGGGGATATAATAAAGCGAGCCGGTGAAAGGCGGCGGTCATAATGGAGATGGAGAATGAGGGATGTAGGGTTAATGGAGGGAGGAAGAAAGCAGGAGGAGGAGAAGGCAGTGTAATCCACATTGGGTATTAGTGCTTTGCTTCCAGCCAGTCCAGCGCGACAGGGGGCCGAGGGGATGAGGTGTGTTTGCGTGTATTTGCTTACACGGTTGTGTATGTCCATATCTTAGTGTGAGTGTGTCGGTTGGTGTGTTCGAGTTGCTAGGCACTGAGCTCCGAGCAAGGTAGGTCATTACAGCAACAATAACCTGAAGACGGAGTGAACCACGGAGCGAGGGAGGGCGAGGAACCAGAGGAGGCGCAGGAGAGAAGCAGACAGGGAGAAACGAAAGGGATGTGTGCCAAGAATAATGATAGACCAATCCGAAGGCTCTATATAGCAGAGGCTCCCATTACCGGCCTTAACCAGTTCACCACACACATTCACACGGTGCGGTGCCAGAGCCTTACCCGCTCTCCTCTCCGTAAACACACACACACACCTACACACACACACACATATCCAGACCTGCGTCCACCTGCTGAGTTCTGACCTGGCCCCCTGTGGAGAAACTGCAAGCGCTGGGGCTGTGAAGATCTTAGGTTTAAGCCAGACACACAACAGACAGAGGGAGCAATCAGCTGACAAACAGAAAGGTAGAATGACAGACAGTTTGAAAACAAGACCGATAGATGACAAGAGACAGACAGGCAGCCAGGGAGGAAGGCCGACGGGCGGGCGGATGGACGGACGGAGTGTGTGGTCTGGTGGTAGAAGCAGAGTGGGGAGGTTCTCTTCATGTGGCTGGATGTAATGCTAAGTAAATACAGTTGTTAAGGTTAGGGAAATAGAGTGTGTTACCTTGATACACACTGTGGCTTAGCCGTGCTGTCCACAAGAGTATATACTATAGAATGCACTCACACTCACACGGTTACACACATTCCTCTCTCTTTTTATATGCACTGCTGACCACTTCATCACATCAATAAAGAGACCACATATGAGCCTCTGTGAGATTTCCTGCATACTTTACTGCATACCACTGGGATCAGACTCTGTAGCCGTCACTAGCCGAGCTAAACCAGCACCATCACTCATGTTATAGTGGTATAGAGCCATGAGGATTGGTGTGTTTATTTAAAAACTCATGAAAGCATAAGTTGTGAAAGCAAGCTGTGTTATTGCTCTGGCATGGTCTTGATGATTAATATGCATATATAAATCAAAGGGAAACAGTGAATGCAGCTTATTATAGTGTCTGAAGACTAAAGCTAGGAGTGAAAAAATGCATGTTAACTGAGATAAAAACAACATGGCAGCCTTTAAATGTTAAATAGAAACTACTAAGAACAGGACATCTAGAAAAATTAAACAGAATTGTAGGTAAAAATGTTATTATTTTGCCCTAATGTTAATGTTCTTGCTGTACAAAAAAACAATATCTTTGCACACCAGGAGACCTTTAATAAACAGTAGGTTTGTAATTCATCTTTCATGTCATGCATTCATTCATGTCACCTTTTTTAATCTTCTAAAAATCGCAGCCTTCCTTATACGACCTGGAAAACAAGAATTAAAAAATAAATAAAAACAGAATAAAAGTAGTTGATACACAGTCGATACACCCTTGATAGCTACAAGGGTGCACATAAAGGTACTAAAACTAAGCTGAAATCAGCAGCTGTAAACATAATAGGAGCAAACTCGGGGAAAAAAAAACCCTCAAAATTAATTTTGGAACAAAGGGAATTTCAAAAAAAGTTGTCTTGTTCTTGGGAAATTTGTCTTTTTTTCTCAAAAGAAAAATTGTAGAAATATAGCCTCATTAAAAAAATCTGTCTAACATTGTTTTGGTCTGGTACTGGATAGCTTATTAAGACCATGTTTTTGGCAAAGAGGCAACATGGTTTTTCTGTAATACTGAGACCATGTTCAGAAAGTCTCTCAAAGAAATGTTTTTGTTGCTTGTCATAAGTGCAAATTACTTAAATTGCACAAATTAGATTTTTGTTCTACTTTTATGAAATGTAGACACCCCATGAGGCCCCAGAATGTGTTGCTTTATCCATGATTTAATTATATTTAAGGATATTTGACTACTTAGTATTAAGGTTGTTTTTGCAGTAATAAGTCTGTTTATGATGTTGTAGTTATTGGACTAATGTTGTGATTGTGTTGTTTCAGGCGGCACAGGGAACACCACTCAGTCTAGAGGAACCAACAACTTCGGCAGCGATGACACCGGCGGCAACGGGCCCCTCCAACCCTCCAACATCGCTCTAATCGCCGGGGCCGCCGGAGGATCTGCTTTCCTCCTGCTGGTCACCGCTGTAATCTGCGTGGTGTGCTATCGACGGCGACACGCGAAGCACTCGGACACCCATCACCCTCCGCTGTCGCTCTCCTCCCTCACCAGTCCCAAGCGAGGAGGTGGTGGCGGCATCACCAGCTCCAACAACAACGGGTCCGAGCCGAGCGACATCATCATCCCTCTACGGACGTCAGACTCGGCCTACTGCCCGCACTACGAGAAGGTGAGCGGGGACTACGGACACCCCGTCTACATCGTCCAGGAGATGCCGCCTCAGAGCCCGGCGAACATCTACTACAAAGTATGAGACGGCCCCAGTTCCGGCCGACTGGACACACCCACATCCCTTTACCCACTACCAACCAAACCCCGCTACAAATGAAGCCACAGCAAAGCTTGCCATTACAGCTCCCACCCCTTAATACTACCAGTATTTTCCCTTGGACTCCCCCTCACCGCCCCGTGAGCCCACCCCCCTGGCCACAGCTGTGTTCTAGCTGAATCAACCTCCCTTCCCCATTTTCACACGAGTGGGCCACTAAGTGTGTGTTTAGGGCAATGTCATAACCGAACATCGCCCTTCTTAACAAGGCCCTCGTGAATGGGCAAGAGCCTCTGAGTGCCCCCTTCTTGCTTACTCAGAGCCCCGCCCGTCATCCCCAAAACGCCAGTATGCGTCTGCAGCGCACACTCTTTTCCAAGGACTATGGACCTGGCACTGGGACCTATGATGTATTAAAAAAGAAAGAGGGGAAAGAAAAGAAAGTGAAGAACTACAAGTTAAAAAAAAACAAAAAAAACAAAACAAACTATAACCCTGATCCTACTTAGCACCGGAGAACTCTGATTCGCAGAGGCCATACCTGCCGAGCCCACTGCCCCGCCCCTCAGAGCTCCATCAGCCAACCAGAGACCGGCCCCTGCCACTAATTCACCAATAGGATTCTAGTTTGTTTGTGTTTGTTTTCTCCTGAGGAAGCAGGGGTTACGGACTCGCCCAATCAGCAAACCCGGGCGGCAGTCACATGACTAGGCCCAGGCCTGAGGAGATCTGACCAATCGCGTCACGGTGACACTCAGAATCTTGTATATTTTAATAATGTGTGTGTGTGTGTGTGAGAGAAAGTGTGTGTGCGCATAGGACTCGGATAATATTATGGCACTGCTGCTCCACATTAGAGGTGTGTGTGCAGTCGGTGCGCTTCAGTACAGCAAGTCTGCATATGAGTTTGCATATGCACGTGTGGGGTTTAGTTTGTATGTGTACGCTTCGTGTGTGAGTGACTGTGCGTACGTGTGCGTCCTTTAGACTTGTCTTAAATACCAAAACACAAAATAGTGAGCGAATATCAAAAAAGTGAGATTTTTTATCGCTATCAACACTTATAGATTATATATATGAATATCCAGTAAATAATTTCTAGATGTTTTTTTTTCCCGTTCTCTATTGTTTTATGATTTTTACCCAATCTGTTAAAATACACTTCTGTTACATTTTTTTATCTGCTGTTTTTGTTTTTTTTTCCACACCGTAGAATGACCTTATTTCCTTCCTTTTCCCTTTGCAATGTATATTAATTTAATCCCCTTTTTAATTTTCCCAGTGAACAGAGGTTGTTTCTCTCTTCCTCTCTTCCCTCACTCATTCACTCCCTCCCTCCCTCCCCTCCTCCTCCTCCCCCCTCCCCTCTAGGGTCTCTGAACTCTGTGTATATTTTTATAGCTCCTTGTACTATGCTGTAGTTTTGAAGTTTAGACCTCGTTTGTGGAAGTGTTGAGGTAGAACCATCTATGAAAGTTTTTTTCTTTGTTTTTTTTTTTTTTCTCAAATGCTTTTTTTTTTTTTTTGAAACGCAGAAGTGAAAAGAAGTGAGGGGCGAGGGGGAGGGGTGAGTGGAGGTGGTGATGGTGAGGAGGGGGGGTGAGAGGGGATGAAATGAAAAAGAAGAATAAAGGAAAAAAAAGAGCAGGGCGAGAAAGAGAGTGCTGTCTGGGGAGGAGGAATAAAGCAGTGTCTGAATACCGAACTTTCAAAAAAAAAAGAGAAGAAGAAGGAGGGAGGGAGGGAGGCGAGGCGAGGAAAGAAAAGACTGTGAAGGAATTGCACACTAAAGACGAAAAAGCTGAGGGAGGGGAGGATGGGAGCGGCAGGAGTGAGATGAAGGATCCCAAGAAGGACGGGATGGAGAGACCGGATGAAAGAGTGGCTAGCGAAGATGAGGAACCTTTTCTGAGCATTTCTGAACGGAGGCGACGGACCAACAGCCAGAATGGATTTCAGAGCAGTTGAACTCTTAACCGTGGAAAGGAGAGATCTCATCACACACACTCACGCACACACAGACACACATCCACTGTAACTCGGTCACACTTAATGTTAGCGTGAGGTGGCACATTTTAGATTTGCTCCTCTTTTCCTGCAGGATTTGTTTGGAAATGCACCTCTATGCATCACGCATAAACACACACACATTTACTGTCTCATTTGTTCTTAAGGCTGCACAGTATATTTCTAACTGTGGACACACAAGAGAAATACCCCCCCCCCCCAGGCAGTCGGTACACTCTGTTTCTCCTGGACACAAACTCCCCCACACACACAACCGAACACAAATTTCACACGTTTTAATGACTGTCACAAATGCCGACTGATTGCATTGAATGACATACATTTCTCTCTCTTTCTCTCGCCGGCTTTTTCTCTTGGAAACACACACACACATACTTTTACCCACGCTCGACAAAAATGCTGATTTCTTTCATATGACTGTATTTGTGTGATTACGACTAACCAGATGGACATGGGAGGGATGAAAAGAGTGATTGTGTGTGGTGTGTTTTCTCCTGTCTTTCACACACCCTCACGCCCTCACACACACACACACGCACGCACGCACACACAGAAACACACTAGTGCCCAGCACCTGAACCTTGGAGGGCAATAATGCATTGCTGCCTTCAGAGGTGCAATATGTTCACATGTGCATACTAATAAAGCTGTTTTGTGTTAATCAAACATGTTTATGGCTTATGTGTAAACTGAGTGGCAGTGGAGAGCTTAAGCATTTTTTTAACATGCCCATACTGTAAGGCCTCCAGTGATGTAGCCATGTTTTGTGTGACGCCAGTGTTAACTCTGGACCTTACCACATTTCTCAGCTGTGTTTTGTATCAGTATCTAACATCAAGGTATCTTTCATACTTACAATAAGTGTCACATTTGTCTAAAAATGAATTTGTTCAACACACTATGATGATGTTCAACTATTTTTTATACCATGGATGAGTTTAAATTGTATTTAACTGTATCAGAATTGATTTCAAAGATGAAATGAGGAGAAAACACCTCAAAGTTTTCTTTTTGTACAACTACCAGGTTGTGTTTTTAATGTATGCTGTTAAGTCTATGTCTATTTAAACATGCTCAGAGTACTTAAAATATCCTCCAAGCCAAATGAAGTGTCACTTACTCTTCTGCAACTCTTTGGAGCACTCTGATCCAAAATGACAGTGTTTTTTTTGTTTTGTTTTTCAAAAATGGCTGCTGCCGCGAGGAAGGCAAAACTTCTCGGACTTTACGGCGTCGACTCCGACAAAAGAAGCCACTGCCCTGTTTTCAGTCCAATTCGCTCCCTCTTCCCCCCTCTCGCTCAGCAGAATGTCAAACTATCTCTTGGACTCCAAGTTTAGTTTTTTTTTTCTTTTTTAATTGTTTTATTTTCATGTCGATGTTATTTCAAAGTTGTGTCTCTGGCTCTCACTGTTTGTGTTTGACTGGTCGACTCAACGTGTTGGCTTTTCTAAAAACCATGGACACGGCTACTGGTTGTCATTTTGAAAAAAGAAAGAAGAAAGTGCTGTTTATGTGGAATGGGTGTTGAGGAGAAAAAAAAGCTGTTACCGCCTGGCTCCCTCACCTCTCCGTTGGTGAAAGTGTGTGTATGTGTGTGTAAATGTGTGTGAGTGTGTGTGTTTCTTTGTGCCAATAGCCAGCGAGCGGAGGCCGTGGAGCAAGGTGGCTCTCGTATGTGACGTGTTGAGACTTTGTATTTGGGACACCTCTGTGTGAGAAGGGGTTTTTTGTGTCCTCTCCTCCTCTTCCTCTCTCCTCCTTACCCCCTTGTCTACTCATCACAGCAACCCCTGTACCCCCCATCCCCCTCCCTCCCCTCCCCCGTGCCCCCTCCCCTCCCCCAACACACCTCTAAAGAGAGGAAAAAACTAGTACATTCCTGGTTTGGAAAAAAAAGATTGAATAAAAAACAAACAAAAATGTTTAAGCACCACTCTTTTGGTCCTGTTGTGTGATTCATTATTGTGTGAGGGTCTGCTGAGGTCTTTTGTTCTGCTCCTGTGCTTATGTGTGTTTCAGAGGCCCACTGGTAACCCTGCCTTTAATAGAAGGTCTCTCCCCTTATCTCTGGTTTAGGCTTGTCTCAGCAGGGGCTCTTTCACTGCCTCTGCTAATAACACTGCCATTTCAGACACACACACACACACACACACACACACACTCTAGCTCTCCCACTGGTCTTATCAACAAGTTATCAAACCTGGCTTCGTTAGTGTTGAGTGTTGCTTGGCAACATATTGACCAAGCTGATTTCATTCTGTCTTCTCCCCTCTTCCTCATCTATTTATCCCTCTCTTCCTCTAGCTTTGTGGCACATTTCTATGGCAACTCTTAGCATTCTTTGCTTCCTTTTCAGATTTTTTTTTCACTCATCCTTTCGAGGTTTGTAGTGTGCCACCAGGGTGGCCTGTAGGATGAGATGACCAGGCAGCTGCCTTTGCCCTTTGATCTGCGATGTGTGTGAGTAGATTACAAGCCATAACACACACATCCAGTGACCCCCAGCCCCATATACAAACACCACCACATGTTCAAACACAAATGCAATCTTGTGCACAGACGCACAACAGCATTGATCTTGGGAGACACTTGTCACTGCCTCTGCCATGACAACCTGTCACTGGAACTGAAGCCAAATACAATGAAGGTTGGCAAACAGTAAACAGCTCATCTATTCACCAACAACCTGCTAAGGCTGCTAATCTACCAAACACCTTCAGTCAGTGTTAGTGTCACCTTCTGCAGCCTCTCCTTTCTCTACCCTTCTGTACACTCTAGCTGTACATTTCTCATAAATGAGCTGTGCCATGACCCCACATCATAATTAAACAAGTTCGCAGTAAGATTAAATTAAACCAGTTCTCTAGGTTTAGTGTAGTATCTACTAATCGTACACTAATATATCCTGTTATCGAGGGTCATTTTGGTAGCAGATATCTTGTTACATGAGGAAAGGCACAGCTGTTTGATAGTGGCTCTGTTCTCAAGTCACCCTCATGACAGTCAATCAGCATGTACAGTATCAGGCCCTGAAACTGAAGGAGGAAAATGGATTCAGAAATCTTTATTACTCACACCTGTGCTCTTCTTACTGTGACATGTCGGCTTGCCTGCTGTGAAAAAGTTATTACATTGCAAAAATAAAACCATTTGCACACCTAGAGACCTTTTCTTTGGACAAACTGTGCTTCATGCTCATTAGCTGGGTTGCACCTGTCGGGGAGTAACATATACTTTTGTCCTTTATCATAATATTCTATATAGTTTCTCAGACATATACACTATCACCCATAAAGTTGGAATAAAATATTTTTACCTCTCCTTGTGAAATGACTGTGACAATGTGATTTATTTTTTATAGACAAAGTGTAATTGGGACTCAGTATGTAATCATTGCACCTGCTCCAAAGTGATTACTCATGTGTATAAATAGGAATAAAACAAGGAATGTGTCTGAAAACCAAATTATTCCAATTTTATGGGTAACAGTTTAGATCCACCCAACTTCAAATGCTTTAAATACACAGCTTATACACATATTGTATCTTATGTTGGCACTCACAGCTACTTTCTTGAAACAGCATCCATAAAATCAGAGCTAACACACCTCTGACTAGTTCTATAAATGAATACCTGCTCGCCAAATATGTCTTTGTATGACTCAGTGTCAATGGAAAATGGTTAACAATGAAGAAGCAAGTAGCTGCCAATGAGTCGCTTACTCTATTACCAAACCAGTAGTGATAATGTTCCTTCAGTGGCTCACCACTTTTGTTAATCCATAGAAACCACCAGCAATATTCCCTTCAAAGAGGAACTAATGCTAATCTAATGGCTGTTAAGCCTTAATGAGTTTGCTTGCTTCTTTCCAGTCGGGTTTAAAGGAGGCCTGTTTAGACTATCGGGACTGCTGTGGTCCCCTTATCATTATGTGCTCATCATTACTCCTGCTAATCTGTTCTGCTCAATGCACACACAGATGAATATTAATGCCATGGAGGATGATAGCACGCGTGTGTGCCGCATGAACACACACAGACAGATGCAGATATGCGCCCAAAGTTGGAACGGCACAACCACTGGTACACAAAGATGAACACGCACACTCTTGCGTTGCCAAGTGAGACGACTGAACCTCCTCCTCAACTCCACGGAGGAAGGAAAGCTTGATCCACACACACACAGAAACACACCCGCCGCTTCTTTCCCTGATACTTTATCACAGCAGCAGAAGGATCGAAAGAGAAAAGAATCAGTTTTAAGTGAAATCAATAGAGAGATAATCCCCTAAATTAGATTTTGAAAAGCTTCGCCGCTGATGCGCAACTTAAAACCCAAGGATTGGCCCACTTGACTTACCAACAAAACAATTCTCAAGTAAGACGCAGTTACCATGGGAATGAGCAAAGGTCAAGGATAAGAGGAGAGGGAGAAAAAAGGATGGCGAGAGGGAGACAACGCTGTAAATCAAAGAAATATACCCAAGAATCTGCATACTGAATCAGGGCAAAAGTGCTGTGATTACAATGTCATAGTGATTAATGTAGTATAACGTCCTCACACCCTCAGGAGGAGAGGCTCGCAGGGCGCACGAATGGTTCGCACCTGACAGACCCGAAATGTCATGTCATGATTGGAGGAGAGATGAAGGGTTATAAGGCCAAACCTTTGTGATTGGATGCAAAGGCCTGTCTGTGTGTGGCCAGACCTGGAGGCGGACAGATAGTTCAGGCAGAGAGTAATTAAAGCTCAGCAGAGGAGGAATTATCAGAAGAAAATCCCTGATTTTACACCACTGACGCTGGCAGCTATTTCTCGGTGCCTCTTATTGCCCTCCCTCTTTTCACAGTTATCTTCTCTGTGTCTAACTCAATACCTGCTCCTGCTTTTTCTCTCTCTTTTTCTCCTTGCCTCCCTGCATCTTTCACTTTCTGCACCTCTCCCTCCATCTCAGAGTGAGAAAAATGTTACAGTTAATAACAGGCCTGATGACAAGTGCAGCTGCAATCTGCAAATGTGAGGCTGATGGAGAGTGTGAGACCAAGAGGGAGAGAGGGAGGGGCTGGGAAAACGGTTAGAAAATAGCTTGGTTGCACAGTGGGGGGGGTTGAGGGGGGATGTTGTACATTATGTTTGGCTGGAGGATATAAGAGCGTTAATTTCAGATGATTAACTTGTTAATATTCCTGAGTGGATAGAGCCACTGCAGCCTTGTTGGAGACGAGCAGAAGTTTGGTAATGCCTCTGCTTGTCACGCAAACAACTCCCCCGATGTCCCCCCCCCCGCCCCTTTACCAGCACACATGCACCCATTATACATACACAAAGCAATATGCACACACACAACTGAGGCTGCAGGAAATAAACAAAGTAGGTTGTATTCAATTAAAAAGCTTTGCCATTAAATTTGATCCTCTGCTGCTTCTGAAAGATAATATCGTTATTTATGAATGCTTTTAGTGTCTTACTCTCTGTGCATAAAAAGTAGCACTTGCACAGTATTCAATAAGACAGACAATATCAAATTATATCCGAATTACGATATCAATAAAGATATAATATATAGTAAATAAGCAGTAAATTATTATCAGAAAATACAAATTTACAAGGCTGTTATGTTTGTTTTTGTGGGTGCAGTGACACCAAACCCTGAACAATACGTCTGTTTAGTAGGATTAAATATTATTAGTGTTCAAAGTTCAAACTGAAGGTTATCTCAATAGTTCCTTTCCAGATTTGGGTAACGTAACAGGTTAGAGTCTAGTTTTCCAGGCTTCACTTTCTCTTATACACATTAAAACAAGACAGCATGAGAACACAGCAAGATATTGTATACAAATACATTCCACGCTCACACACAGACACCCAGACCTGATAAACAAACCAAAATCAGACTTTACATAAACCGCTTTCTCAGAGAAATTCCAGGAGTAACCTAGCAAAACAAACCTTAAGCACTGCTGTGCGGGCGTGTCATGATTGAAGTTTATTTCCAAAACACCCGTCTATTGTTTCATCTGCCAGTGTACCAGGAACCTCATTTATAAGAAAAAAAAAAAAGGCTACTTGGATTTCAAGTTCATTGTGAAACTGAAGGAATGCTCCCACTTTCTGACAAAGAGGCTGTGTTACTGGCATCAGGGTGGTCTTGTGGTTAGAGAGAGTCCCACAGCTGAAGGATTCTTGGTTCTTTATTCACAAACATCTACACTGCAGAAGTGTCCTTGAGCAAGGCTGTCCTGTATGGAATCTTGCGCAAAACGACTGGATCAGGAAGTGTAGAAGAGCTGGCATCAGACATGAAACCGTTCCTCTTAAAAGACTGATCTCTTTCACAAAATTACAGGATTATTGCATGAACCTGAGAGAAGTACTCTAAGCTTGTTGGTGATCTAACAGTTCCACTTCTTTGAAGGAGGACGTTTATGTAAAGGGACACAAAGCCCAAGGCAGTAACAGTCAAAAAATGATGCAATAGTCACAACATATTGAGCACAGTTAGATTAGTTAAGATTTAACATCCAAAATAAACATGTATACACCAAATTGCTCATACCCCTGTTAAGGTATTGGAGAAAATTCGATCAAAAAGAAAATTGCTTGGAACCGAACACATTTTTGTCTGTTAAAATTTTTTAAAAGTTTTACTTATTCTAACAAATCTGTTCAGGTAACTACAGCTGTCAGATAAAGCAATAAAGGAATATTTCTGCTGCAGCTGAACAGGACTAAAACTCTCAAAATGTTGAAATATGAAAAGAAACTATGTCTGTTTTGAAAACTAAAATGTAGTGTTTATTATAATGTGCTTGGCGACTTTCCTTCCTTTAATATTTAATGGACAGACAAATTGGAATAAAAACTCAGAATCCAAGCCTACATCAATGATTGTAAGCAGGTCAGGGAAAAGCAATAGAAAGTGTGTTATAACTAAGAATCACAAATCAGATGAGAAAAAGCTGCAGTTGCACAGGGTTTTAGGATGTAGTTTGGGTGCCAGACATAGGATCAGTCTTAACAGCTGAAGCACGCAATTTTCTCTTGGCGATCGGTGATGAAGAGGGCTTTTTGGATGCTCTTCCTCTAGGTCTTGTTTGTGCCACAACTTGATTTGCATAAATGTCTTAGACTGAGATGAAAAATCTCCACTTATAGTTCAAGCTAGCGAAGCGCATAAAATATGCAGATAGTCCTCACAACAGTGCATTCTTGATGATTCTGGATGTGAATCTTCACCAGCTAGGTTCACTGTTCTGCAACAGAACCTGACTTCTTACCTCCCTGCAGAGAAAGAATAAAAAGCAGAACTTCTTTTCCTGAATGAGTGGCCATACCTGCAGTTTTTATACATTTGCATAAATTTGATTGTAATATGCTGCATCTTTATGTAATGTTTAACCAAACTAATTAACAGTGAAAGACTCTCTGTTTGGCAAAGAAGTGTGCAACATGCAAGATACAGAATAGTTTTCATCATACAAATTGGCCCACGTCACACCTATTTCTACTCTTTAATGCATCATCATAGCCGCGAGGAAGTGTGTGTATAACAAGATGAGAGGTTGCATGAAGAGCTGGGAAGTTTTTCATGTTAAGTTCAAAGTTTAGGACTAACCACAGGGAGGTGGATTTCTACCTGCACACATTTCCACGTTCAAATTGTGTCATGAGACCTTTCTCTAAATGATGCCCAGACAGAGTTCAAAGCAAAGCCTGTTCAAAGGAAATCAGATTTAATTTTTACTCAGTAAAGTCTAAATGTGATCATGGCAAAGTCATCCTGGTTAGCACCACACCCTTTGAGATGCTCAAGAAGACGAGCTGTTGGATCCCCAAAGACACTTTTCAATCCATCAAGAAGGATTTCACACCAGTTGTGCTGTGGCAGCCTCCCATTAGCTTTTGCAGGTAGTAGCAGTCAGTGAGAGTCAAATTTTATTCTGAATGTCAGTCTCTCTCTCTTCACAGCTCCCCGGCTCAGTCCCTGATTTTGGAACTTACCGTCCTTGGACAGCTACTGTCATCCTCAGCCAGGTGTTTAAAAAGATATTTTTTTGTTATTAACTGTCTTTAAAATCTGTCTGTGTAGGTTCTCATTTGACCAGGTCACCGTTCTTGTTCTTCCAGTCTAAACCAGTCCAGTTGAACCGAGACAAACCGCAAAGAAAAATGTCTTTAAAATCAAATATATTCCTCCATTAGTAACTCCCTCTGTGTTTTGGATATTAAAGATATCCATCATTGTGTGACTGTGGCAGTTCTGAAAAGGTTCATGTGCCATTTTTAAACACTTGCTGACATTGGCCTCTGTAGGAATACTGAAGTGACTATTTCTGAGCGAAAAAGTCAAGAACTATTTTGGTACGGATAGAAAAATTGTCACTTGATTCAATCTACATCATAACAGGATGATATGGTGTCAGTGACAGGATAGTGTCAGGATACTGTCACTCATGGTTTCACCTTTAATATTCTGTTCTGTCTTTTAGTCTAGGAGGGTTGGACATGTTTAAGAAGACATTTCTGCATGTAGAGCTTAGTCATGATGGTTCACACCTGAGATTTCAATTTGTGCAACAACAAAAAGTAGTTTGATTTGTTTTGGGGTGTGGTGTAACTGTTTCAGGACTTTGCCATTGATCCTTAACCCATACAGACCCAAATATCCCCTGGCAACCAATATCATTTACTGATATAAAAAGTGAAATAACTGTTGAGCCACTAATCCTGTCAATCCATGTAAATAATTGGTGTAAAATGTATTTTCTCAGCTTTTCATGGTCATCAGATATGACCCATTTGGACGTTCAGTGAACATGGAAACTGTCATCTTCTACAACACTGGTTCACCAGTAAATCCAATGAAGTTTGATAAATGGAAGTGGATGGACACACTTGATTTATGTTCAGTTAATAATATATTTTACTGAAAAAGTCACTTTTTCTTCAGTTTTCTTTGTTTTTGATATAATAACCCTCAACTTTAATTTGAGCATTTATGAACATCTACATAATCAGTGAATTAAAACTGGGAAAATAACTGATTTTCACTTAAAAATGCAAAATACAGAGTATAATTTTAGAATAAATAGTGACAAACCGTTTAAGAAAGGTTAAAAACTGAGGAAAAATTCATTTGGGAATTGCCATAAAATTAGCTCTGGGTCTTAATGGGTTAACAGCACTAATCACAAATGCTAGTGTTGATTCTGGAATGTATTTACCATGACATCATTTATTCCACATGATGCTTATGCTGTGACAGTTAACGTCACAACATGCACAGTCCGTCTAGAGTCGTTTACTGATCATGGGGGTGTCGGACCACTGTGTGAAGTCATTTTTTGAACATATAACTTCACTAAACCTTGATCTGACCTTGATCAACCCTGGATCATAACACCACACCCACGAGCTTGTATTGTAGGCACTAAGCATGATGGGTAATCAATTCCTCCACCTCTCCTCTCACCCTGATGCACCCATCACTCTGGATCAGGGTCAATCTGGACTCATCAGACCACATGACCTTTTTCTATTTATCATAGTCTGATCTTTCTACCCTCTACTAAATGTAACCTTATTAGCCTCAATGATTGTTTTTTTTTTTTTTAAGGCTACATAGTATTTAGTCCCAATCCCTTGAGTTCTATTTACACTGTGCATGAGGAAACACTCTTACTTTCAATATTAAACATAGTTCTGAGTTTTAATGTAGATTTTTTTTTTTTTTTTACAGTTGTACTAAACCTCTAAGTGATTTTCAATTGTTATCATTTTCCCATATTTCTTTCTCAAAAATGATGGTTCACCACTGTCCTTACAGGTTGTAATGATGCACTGGACACTTTTTGATTAAATTTTAGTGGTTTCAGTTTACTTCGTAGTCATAAAGACCCAAGCAGCCACTGGCAACCCTTCTTTTCTCTGTTTCTGATATTAAAACTATTGAATTTATTCTAAGTTTTAATTAACACCTACATGATCAGTGAACTAAATATAGGAAAATGCATGCTTTACACTGAAAAAACTCAAAATAAAGAGGATAATTTTACAATCAATGGTAGAAAATTCACTTAAGAAAGGTTAAATATAAAAATTTATTTGGGAACTGCCACAAAAACAGTACTGGGTCCTTATGGGTTAATGCATGCCAATAATATGACACTTAAGAAACAGAATGAACATATTTTCCACAACCATAACATAGTTATTTAAGAATTCAGTTCAATTCAACTTTATTTATAGAGCATATTTCATGCACAAGGCAGACTCAATGTGCTTCACAACAGGTATATAACATAAAAAAACAAACATTAAAAAAGTGCAAGTGCAAGTAAACAATCATATGTACACACACTTAAACTCACACATGCGCACATAACACATATGCACACACACGACTCAACAGAACGCTGTGGAAAAAAGGTACATTTTTAACCTGTTTTTAAAAATGGCTACTGATGTGGGAAGTCTAATTTTATCAGGCAGCACATTCCATTTTTGTGGGACATATACACTAAAAGCTGCCTCCCCTTTCTTGGATCTAGTGTGAGGGACGAGTAAGGGTTAAAAAACTTGTTGCAGCTGAAATCTATTAATCCCTGCAGTAATTATCCAGAGGGAGGGTCTTACCTGTTTGCTTAGTTAAATCCAGGTGGTGACTTTTTTTCCTTTGTGTCAGGGCAGTTTACAAGTATACACAGGTTATATGAACTGATGACGTTAAAAGTATAGAATCAAGTGGCTGCAAACCACAGTCAGAAGGACTACTATAAACACCATCATTGTAGACTGACAACATAATCACATTAGTTCTTCCCCAGAACTGGTAAGTCAGATATTTAATGTTTTAAATGTGTTTTACATCTAAAATGTGTGCTTTTCACTGTTGTAAAGAGTCCAAAATCAAATATTCCTTTTTATCTACTTGCAAATGTAGAAAAACCCCAAATATTGCAGTGTAAAATAGAGAAAAAGAAAAAGACATGGATAGGAGTAGATGCATATCAGTGTAGGTCCCGACCAATCTCAGTGGCCCCCAACCTCTCACCCCCCCACTGCTCTATTATACCTTTCTTAGTCCCTAACCTTCTCTTTATTGCTGTTTTAAAAGTCTGCACTAAAATCACAGCTAATGAAATTCTCTCAGTGTTAACAACTCTTTAAAAGCAAGGGGACCGTCTACAGCCCTTCACTTAAAAATCTGAGTTACACCCATGTGTTGAGGGATTAAAGTGTTATTTTTTTTTTTTTTTTTTTTTTTTTGCAAGTAGTTGCAGCCAAATGGAAAACTTCATATCATATCAGTGGTAGATTACATCACTGGCCGCAATCTGGTTTTATATAAAAAGTTTGAAACCAGACCCACACATTAGCAATAGAGGATTTTGTCCATTAGCCAGCAGCACAACCAGCATGTTACTGATCATAAATACAAAGAAGACATGGCCAAGCCTCCTCTGGTAAATAGCTGTAACCAACCGTTTGTGTTTACATCTGCTGAAGCCAAAGAGAGTAAACAGAGTGTGAGAAAGAGGTACAACAACCCCTATTCCAAATGCTGCAAAACAAGCCAAAAAACGAGTCGACTCCCCCTATCCTCATACCCCACTGAACCCCCCCCCCCCATCCAACTCCAATGCACTAACTCTCTTTCTCCTCATTTCAGAAAGGGAGGAAAGTGAATGAGTCACCCACCTCCCTCTCTATCTCTCCCCCTTTCTCCCTCCCCCTCAGTCTCTTTATTGAGGCAGCTGCACCCTTTGACCTTTGCGCTTGTGGAATGTGTGTATGTGTGTGTGTGTGTGTGTGTGTGTGTGTGTGTGTGTGTGTGTGTGTGTGTGCGTGGACCAGCAGTGGTTAGAGCCAATGGTAAAGGGGAGTAGAGTGGTGAAGGCAGGCAATGAACGGGAGGAGGGAGAGTTGGTGAATTTGGAAGATGTGGGGGACTATGGAAGGAGAAAGGGGTGGTGGTGGTGGTGGGGGGGGGGGGGGGGTGAGGTCGCTTTTTCTGCCCACTACAAAAGCTGTCAGGGGGAACAATGAGCATGGAGAATGGTGTGTGTCCAGGGAGGCACTGAGCCGTGTTAGTGTGCGAACCAGGCAGAGAGAGGGCATAAGAAAGAGGGAGAGGGGGAAGACGAGGAAGAGGAAAGACAAATGATGGAGAATGAAAATAGATGAGAAGATAAAGAGATATAAAAAAGACAGAAAGAGACCTGGGAAGGAGTTTGAGGCATGTGTGAAGGAGAAGGAGAAGGATGGGAAAGAGGGAGTAAGAAACAGAGGAGTGCATAGGGGTATTTGTTTTGTCTAGCAGCTCTCTTAAATACTAAACTTCCGTTGCCAAAGGAAACAGAACACAAGGCCCAGCATCGGGGTGTGTGTGTGTGTGTGTGTGTGTGTGTGTGTGTGTGTGTGGCCAGCATACCAAAGGGGCCCTGCTCCTCACTGTACCAATGACATCAGTATGGATAGTGCCTTACATTCACCAAGTCCTCATTAAGTTTATCTGGGCAAGTGTGTGTGTGTGTTTCGTTGTGTGTGCGTGCCTGGCGTTCAAACTACGCACATTTCAGGCTACACACCATGCAGCTGGCTGCAGACAAAGGTGTTCGTCGCTCTTTGTCTCAGTGATGTGCATGAGTGTATGTGTGTGTGTATTTGAACAGTTGCAGGGGCGGAAGAGAGCGGGGTGTTGGTAGTTGAGTGGTGGCTTTGAATGAGGTGTGTGTGTGTGCGTGTGTGTGTGTGTGTGTGCGTGTGTGTGTGTGTGAGGGTGTGAGGGTGTGTGTGTGTGTGTGTAGTTATGTGGGTTGGGGGAGTTCAATGATCGTGTGTTTTGCTTTGAAAGCAAACTGGGGCTCTAGTCCCCCACCGCCACCCCCCACCATCACCAACCCCACACACACACACACAAACCCAGTAAAAGTATTGATTTTCTGGCCAGTGTGTGAGGTGTGGTAAGTGGCTGGTAATAGCAAGAGAAGAGTGTAGTGAAGTGGTGCAGGTTAAGAAGTTTGCCTGTTGTGTAGACTTTTTATCTCTGGGATGGGGGCAGCATTGATGGGATGAGATGGATCGGGGTCAAAAAACACTACAGCGCCTCTAAATGGGTAAAAGACATGTGAAAAACCATTAAAATAACTGAAATAAAGCTTCTCCAGCTTAGTGTATTTTTATAAAACAATACACGTTCACATGTGTGACTTTGAAAGTGGAAAAGCATGGATAATGGCGTAGGTGTGGTGTGGACACATGCATATATTGCATAGAGAGGAAACTGCATACATTCATACATACAGCACATTATGCACCACCATGCACACATTAAGCATACACCCATCCACAAAGTACTTACAGATACTTGCAGACTAAACAATACACACATCAGAGATATGCACATTGATACACACATACTTTACATACTATCTATACAGATCTACCACACCACAGCAGCAAGGAAAACTATGTTGTGCTGCCAAATATATCATGCAAAAACAAAAAATAATAGTAGCTGCATAAACTTGACACATTTGTAGCTCTACATGTCACCACATGTACTGTGCAAAGCATATTTTTTAACCCTTAAAGACCCACAACTATTTTTGTCACAACCTCCAAATGATTTTTTATGTCTTTCCCAAGTCATTTATCACCAGCTATTAAAAAATGTGAAAATCAGGTATTTTCAAGGTTTATTTTACTGATTAAGTAGACGTTCATATGAGCTCAGAGTAAATTCAAAGGTTATTTGATCAAATCACAGAAAATTGATGAAAAAGTGACCTTTTCAACAAAATGTATCATTAACTGAACATAAAAACAAGCACTGTTGTTTAACAAACTACATGGGTTTTATCGGCGGAAATAACAGTGTTTCTACGTTCACCCCAGAGCCTCTGAACGTCCAAATGGGTCATATCTGTTGACCCTGAAATGCTGAGAAACTGTGTTTTATCTGAATTATCCACCTGTATTTATAGGATTAGGGGATCAACAGTTATTAAATATTTTAGACCATTAGATGCTCTTGTATGTTTAGATCTTTATGGGTTAAAGTTTCATCAGTGGTGTTTCCATGTTCACTCCAGAGCCTCTGAACGTCCAAATGGGTCATATATGTTGACCCTGAAATGCTGAGAAACTGCATTTCATCTGAATTATTTACTTGTATTCATAGGATTAGGAGATCAACAGTTATTAAATATTTTAGGCCATTAGATGGTTTTGGGTGTTTGGGTCTTTATGGGTTAAAGTTTCATCAATTGCACATTTTGCAAAAACTTCTACAGAAAAACATTTGGGTTCCACAGACCACCAACTTTAGTGTCCTACTTTAGCTGAGCCAGCTGACTGCTCTGTGGAGACACAGAGGAATGGGACAAAAACAAAATAGTCGTATGTCTCCTCATGACATCAGAAGAATAGAGCATCAGAATTTTTAAACGGCACCAACTTTCCTTTCCACAATCCGCTCCGGCTGCTGCTTTCTGGAGAGTATTTTGAAAAAGCGTAGTGTTTGAGCTTGGAAGACACAAGCTTGTTGTTGTGTATGGGAGACCTGCTGCCAGTGCTGGTTAAATGAAGCCTATAGTTTCTAAACATGTAGAGGAATAGCATCTTTGAGAACTGTGAAATCTGCGGCTGCTTATGCCCTTGTTTGCCAACATGCTCAATTTATGTTTTTGTCATTTTTTTCTCATGAAACAGGTGGTCACTGTATAGATCCAACAGCCCACCCCCCTCAACTATTCAAACATACACATTCCCTGTAGGATTTCTCCATAACAGCTAAAGGATGCTTTTCTTCCTCAGTGCTTTCACAACATCTCCCCAGTTCAGCTCTCTACTGTGGTTTGCCTGTCCCTCGCTGCTCCCCTCCTTCTTACCCCCCCACACCATTACATACAACAGCTGCCAGTGTCCTTTGGAGGAAAAATGATGCGTGTCCAAAACAACTGATCTCTCCCTCTCTGCCTTTCCTTCTCCTTCACTCAGCCTCCTTCTGTGCCCTCAACTCCCCTCTTCTATCGACCAGTTTCTCCCCCAACACATAGCAGCACCAGCACCACCACCAACCCTTCCCCCTTGTTCTCTTTTCCTCTCTCTGCAGCTGAAGCGTGTACCACATTACATTCAGGCAGGCAGGCAGAGAACAGTAGTGATGGGAGATTTCCTGTCTGCCAGCCGTGCACATGTGAAGGTCCCCGGTTGCCTTTATCATCTCGCCTGACAGATACACTGATAGCACCATGGCGCACGAATACACTGAGCCTCTCTCACTCTGACACACACACAGACACACACAGACACAGACATGACTGAGGTGTTCATATGATGTTCATCCGAGACGTATTCTTCGACTGAATGACCCGGTCAAAGCGATGAGATTTTTTTTTTATGGACATATCTAGCCATGAAAGGCCTGATGTGCTCCATATGATGTCTGGCTTATGGATAGTCATAAGCAGACACAGAATGATTTTTTTTATTTTATTTTTTCAGCTGTGAAGAGGATGGCAATTGAAAAGCACAACACCATTGTTTTTGTTTTGTTTTGTGTTTTTTGTCATATTGAGTGAATCAAGTGTCATGCACACGAGACGAAATAAACACCACACGCATCAGGAGTGATGGCACCTACTATACACAAACTAACTTCCAAAGCCTCTTGCAAGGTCTGAGGTACAATCAAAGGTCTGAAACTAAGTGTATGCATGTGTGTGTGTGTGTGTGTGTGTGTGTGTGTGTGTGTGTGTGCACTTTTGTTGCATCCACCTAGGTGTTTAAAGCGTTTGTTAAGGGTCTTGTTTTATTTTGTCCTCTGCGGCAGTGCGATAGAGGGAATTTTATTATGCAAATCTATGTCTCTCTGCTGATGAGCATGCCCTCAGGCTTCTGTCTCACACACAATGGCACTCACAAACACACACACAAATACTCTATCTCTGTCGCTCTCACACACACACAAACACTGCCGCATATAAATACTCTTATCCATGCAGTCTGTGTCTTTCACCCCCCATACACACACACACACACACACACACACATGCTCAGACACTCATGAAAACATGCGTGACTGTGTCTGTGTGGCACAGTCACGCATATCATGTCTGAGACTGGAGGCATGGCAGGGGAGTGGGTGTGTGTGTATGTGTGTGCTTGTGTGCGGAGGCTAAAAGGGAATGCTTAAGGTTACGAACCATTTTTAGGGGTAACAAACCATTTCCCCGTTTCCTTGTATATGGCTGCCATTATGCACTCTCACTAGAACAGAAACATATACAGTGACATGCAGAAATATACAGCACAAAGCAAAAAAACACCAAAAAATCAGAGCTAATATCTGTGTAAATACATGCATTAGGTCATTCATTTTTGCACATACATGTAATATACCACAGAAAATACATGTGTGTATGCAAAAGGTCAAATTACACACATACACCCACAAAAGCAGACCCCAACCCCATGTGGATGTGACCCAATGACCCTGCTGTCACACACAGTGCCCATCTGCCACAGAGAGGCACAGAGGGAGGGGCGGGGTTGGGGGTGAGGTTGTCCTGAGGGAGAGGGAGGTAGGATTTGAGTGGGGGTATGGGGGATGTGGGGGCTGGTCCAACTTAGGACGGAACAGACCAAAGAAAGAATGTGTCTTCACGGTAAATTTTGAGTTCACTTTTGCACAGATGTGCTTTTTGGTGCCTAGAGAAGTTTTAGTGGCTTTAGAACCCCCCCCCCCCCCCCCCCATACACCCCTCAACCCCTTCTTTTTTTATTCTTTCTCCATGCCTTTCTCTCATCCAGTACAACACACACAAAGTGGTATAGACACAAACACCTCAAGAACTAAATGTGCTCCTGCTAGCCTGGGGCTGATCTATGTAGAACCTCCTGTCCGCCGCCTCCTTTAAACTGGAGCCGTCTCAGACTTCCTATTATAAATAAAGAAAATACTCAGGGAAGCAGGCTGACTACTGTCCTGAATGTAGAACAGATGAGGAGCAGTGAGGGAACAAAGACATCAGGGATCGTGAGGGTCGATGGGGGAAGGAGAGGCTTGCTGCAAACTTTGAAAAAAGATCTCCACTTTTTGCTAAATTTCAACCTTTAACTTAAAAGAATTCTTTGAGCTTATCAAATTGGTGAAAAATCTATTTATTCAATTAAATATAAAGTTGTTATTTAATCCAAAAGAATACTGTACTACTCAGTTGTAAAGAGATTAGGTTTGTGTGGGAACTTGTAAAATTAAATGAAAATCTGTTCCAGTCAAAAAGGAAATTTAGCTTCGAGGAAACTTCATGAACACTTTTAGATGTAGGGGCACAGCTTCCAAACAGAAATAAAGACTGAATTCCCCTGTCGTTGTTCAGTGCTGGTTAGTTAGATCTGTGGTAGATATATGATCTGCAGTTACATTGGGCGGTCATTTCTTTTTTATTGCATATCATCCGCTGCCAATATGATGGCAGTACCCCTCTGACTACAGCTGTCTGAAAACAGCCTGTAAAACCACCAATAAAGTTTTATTTTCTTTCGTAGCTATGTTTCATTATTTTATTGTTCGGTTATAGTTAATTCTTTATTAAAACGGCGACTATAACATCAGATGTTTTCGGTCTTCAAATGTCAGAGCCTGCCATCAAAGAACAGATTGGCAGAACCAGGTTTAGAGAATGGAAAACTGGGATATGAAGGGACAAAGGAGGAAGGGGTAGGAGGAAAAAGAGGGGGCGAAAAGAGGGAAGAAGGCACCCATGCTTCTTCCCCGGAAGAGAGGAGGAGGGAGGCCAGGTTGTGGAGCAGGGGAACAGGGGGTGCGAAGGATATCCAGAGGGGACCAACTGTAGTGGTGTCAGACGGGGGTACTGCCAGCACACAACCTGCCAACACACACCAGGAGCCAGACACACAAACATACACACACACACACACACCCTCAGGCCTGGCCCTAAGTGTGTGAACAACTCTGCCAACTGTACCCCCACCCCCATCATCCATCTACCCACAACTCCCCCCACACACACACAACCCCTGAAGACCCAATCTGGAAGCAGTCTACAGCGACAACTCCGGTGCCAAGCTCACCCTGCTGCTGGCCTTGTTTGTGTTTATTTCGCAGAGTGAGACGCAGGTTGACTGAGCTCTTGACAAAAAGACTGATCACACAGCACAATGCTTAGAGCTTGAAATGAATTTGAAGGTTTGAATAGTTTGAGAGTATTTGTATTCCTGTGAAACATTGGAGGAAAATCAATCTGGATGTTGCATAATGCTAGGAGCAGTAACTTTTGAAGAGATTGTTTTCCATAGGCAAGTATTAGCCTTGAAGAACCTTTTGTGCGCATACCCACAATTTACTTACTCCCAAGGGAAACCTGGTGTTTTTGCAGACGCGCACAGTATCATGTAGAGCTGATGAGGTGGATTTATATTCAACTCGGAGCCTTTGTAGCATGTCATCCCATTTTTTTTTCACCCTCTGTATCAAAACATACTATCTGTAAAGAAATGCCTAAAAAATATCATTGTTTGAAATCCCATAATGCATTTTTAAACCCATTTTCAGTCCGACCCCCTTGTCTCCAAGCGACACTAACTCCTAACCCTCTTAATTCCCTAATCATGTTTATGCAAATTGTATTTGTACGTAATGTGTGTACATAATGGATGTTGCTATCACCTATGGAACAGAGCAGACTTATATGGAGGCCTCTCTATTATAAAGGGGCTGATAAAGATTATATATGGAGACTGCTGATGGGAAAATATGTTTCATATTTCAGACAAGCAAGGCCTGTAAATCTGATTATGCACAGCACAGTAACCAGGGGTGAATTGTAGATTTATATTCTAGAGATACTTCAGCAAATAAAGGATTCTCCTGAAGATGTGGATTGACTAATGCAATGATAATAATTTTTCTTACCCACACCTGACATTTTTTGGTCCATTTTTCATGACCTCCATTTCAAGACCTCAAATGGAGGTCAGGGAAATTCAAAGTTATGATCATACTAGCAGCATGGCTGTGGGGATGAAAATATCAGTGGCACTTTGTCACTTTAATCCTCAGTGGATCATCTCAGAGCTGTAGCCAGTATACGAGCAGTGGACGAGGAATTGTGACATCACCCAAGGCTATGTGTAATAAGGCAATTTTATAGTCTTGTTAATGTAACCTGTTAAATGCAAGTATTTTTGAGCTGTCTTACAGGGAAAAATGTGTTTTATTTAATAACCTTAAATTCCCAAGGTCCAACTTAGCAGGTGAATGAACTGTCTAGCACCGCATTATGTAATAATTGTGCAGTATGTAATAATGTCATAATTTTTCCCCTCATTATGTAATAACGCAGCATTTTATAATAACATGCCTCATTTTGTAATAAAATTCTTGAACGCATTTTGTATTAAACTTTGTCGCATTCTGCAATAACTTATTACATATTGCAACAATTATTACAAAATGCAGGTGTAGCACTTTTTTTAACCCTTAACCCTTCCATGCATGAATTATAAGAGCCTTAATCAAGATTTTTATTTGTGAGTGTTTTTATTCCTCGAGGCATTAAAAAAAAAACAATGCAATTGAAATAGTTTTTATGAACCCATTTTTCATGGAGTTGCAAAAATGTCCACTCAGCTGGACACCATGCATTAAATTTTTGAAGCAAAGAAACGTATTTACTGTGTGAAAACTATGAAATGAAAACATGTTTAATGCTGCTAATCTGATGTTTTCTCATCTTTTATCATATACTAATACTAGTCATTACTCACTTCATGGAGATAATATGCAAAAAAAACCCCACAAAAACCTGTTAATTACAGTTTAATAACAATAACAGGCAACTGATTTACTCTCAAACATGTTAGTGCAGATCAGGTTTGTCAAGAACAGCAAAGTTACAGTAATGGTATGAATTGCAGTGTATGGGATGGTGCATGCACTGCAAAAATCTGAACCTTACCAAGTGTATTTTTCTCATTTCTAGTCAAAATATCTCATCACACTTACAATAAGACAATCACCTATAGAGTAACTTTTTTTTTTTTTTTTTGCTTAATTCAAGCAAAAAAGTCTGCCAATGGAACAAGTGAAAATTATCTTGGCAAGATTTCTTGAAATAAGATTTTGCAGATCTATTGTCTAAAAATAAGTTCTTATATCTCACTGAAAAGTTCCTCTTTAGGTGATTGTGTCTTATTTTAAGTGTGATGAGATATTTGGACTAGAAATGAGAAAAATACACTTGGTCAGATTTAGATTTTTGCAATGTGAGCGCCCACTGTGTTCGCTGATATGGAACTAAAACAACAAAATCCATGAATATACAAGAGAATAGCTGTCCACTGTAGTGACCACTATGCATAAAAGGGTTAAAGATCCATCACATCCATCACCAACCAAAACCATCTATTGATCTAAACTATTTAACATCTGTTGATCCACTAGTCCTATCAATACATGTAAATAATTGGTGTAAAATACAATTATTCATCTTTTCATGGTCATCAGATATGACCCATTTGGACGTTCAGAGGCTCCAGAGTGAACGTGGAAACACCAAAATTGATTCATCATTAAATCCATGGAGTTGGGATAATGACAGTGGATGGACACACTGGGTTTATGTTCAGTTAATGATAGATTGACCTGAAAAAGACAGTTTTTCAGTTTTCTCTGTTTCTGATATAATAACTTTCAACTTTAATCTGGGTTTTTTTAACGAATATCTACATGATCATTGAATTAAATAGGAAAATACCAGATTTAAACTGATAAAATACAAAGGATAATATCATAAATAAATTGTGACGTATCACTTATGAGAGGTCAGAAACAGAGAACATTTCATTTGGGAACTGGAATAAAAGTAGCGCTGGGTCTTTATGGGTTAGAGCAGGGGTGTCAAACATGCGGCCCGTGGGCAAAATCTGGCCCACCAAAGGGTCCAATCTGGCCTGTGGGATGAATTTGTGAAAAGCAAAAATTACACTGAAGATATAAACAATCAGTGGTGTAAAAATCATTTTAATTCAGGTTCCACATACAGACACATACAGTCCAATTAGATTTCAAGTGGGTCAGAACCAGTAAAATATCATTATAACCTATAAATAATGACAACCCCAAATTTTCTCTTTGTTTATTGGTGTAAAAAAAGTACAATTACATGAAAATGTTTACATTACCAAACTATACTTTTACAAAAAAAATGTGAATAACCTGAACAAATATGAACAAACGGAAATGTCTTAAGAAAAGTAAATGCAATTTTACCAATTTTCTGCCTGTTACTAAATGTTTTGTGCGATTGTAACGCACATGTGTAAATGATAAACTGATAAACAGAGGCGGAATATTGTTAAAATTGCACTTGTTTTTCTTAAGACAATTCAAGTTGTTCATGTTATTCAGATTTTTAAGGAAACTTTGTAGATGTAAACCTGATCATGATATAATTTTACTTTTTTCACTGTTATTATTTTACTGGTCTGGCCCACTGCAGATCAAATTGGGGCGAATGTGGCCCGTGAATTAAAATGAGTTTGACACCTCTGGGTTAAAGGAAATGTAATAATTTGATGCATTATATAATACACCATTAAAATTGATGCCTTGACTGGAAAAACAATCATACCAGCAGAACAACAGTAACCATTCCAGCTTAATTAGAATTCATTTGAAAAAACTATTAGGATGTTTCATTTGTCTAACCTAAATCAAACATAACTGTATTCATTATAATGGAGAATGTGTTCGCAAGCTAGAAAAAGCTGCACTACTTATTACTGACAAGAAACTTACTGGTGCACTGAAATTTGGAAGACACAATATGTATAAGTTATTACAAAATGTGTTTAAGAATTTTATTACAAAATGCAGCATGTTATCACAAAATGAGGTGAAAATCTATTACATATTGCACCATTATAATATAATGCGGTGCTACAAACTGTCATCCATGCTTGTCAGTCAAATCTATCAAAGCCTCTATTCAGTCTGAGATCTAATCAACAGGGGACAAAATTAAAGCTGTACCACTAGCTCACTTAATAGAGGTGCCCAGAAAAACAGATGAGACTGAAATGAATCTTGGAAAGTAAGTCTGTGGAAGCCAAGTGCTTTTTAAAGACACTCCTAGTGGTCATCAGCAGTATTACAACTTTAAGATACTTCTGCAGTGGCTTCTGTTTCACAGTGGAAGTCCTTACCCCTTGTTCAGAGCTCATATTTGTACTGACTTAGATCACTTTTGCTCTAGGTTAACATATTTTCCTTTCATTCATTCATTTTCTAAACTGCTTAGCCCTCAGGGGGGGAAGCTGGAGTCTATCCAGGCTAGGCGGAGGTATAACCTGGATGTAGTGCCAGCTCATCACAGGGGTTAACACACACACAGGGGTTTGGAGAAATTGCTTAACTACCGGATGGATTGCTATGAAATGTGATAACTGATACAGTGCCCTGAAGATAAGACATTGTGTTTTTGGCATTCTTCCAACTGACCTGCTACAGTTACAGCACAATAGGTCAAAAAATGTAACTTTTTCCTGTGAAACGGCACAATATGCTGTCAGTTTGGGGCATGTGTGGTTATTAGATGTTGAGTCTTACAAGGTTATTACATGAGTTTTGATCTTTTGTCATCATTAGGCCAATACCTGCAAACTCCTGACATTCTTTTGTATTGTGTACTAACACACTGACCCAAAATACTCAGCAGATTAGCATTGTGATTGTAAGCATGAGGACAATAGCTCAAAGCATTGTTGTGTGTAAGTATAACCTTGTACAGCCAGCAGTTAATAGACTGTCAGACTTGTTTGACTCTGAAATATCCTTTGGATCTGGATTATTATTACTATTACTGTTATTATTATTTTTTAATAAATGGCAGTCTGCTTTTAGTTTAATTGTACTTAGACAGAATACTGAAGACACTGAATTTCTTGAACTTGAGATGTGCATGTTTATACGCCTTAACAGTAAGACAAACAAAACTGTAATCGTTTTCATTCTGATCCTAATACTGGAGCGAGCATCCTACAGTTTGCTAAACAAACGCCATCCCTTTTGCCTGTAAACGATTTCCTATTATAAACACATGTTGGAGATGAATCACTCTTTAGTTCAACTCTGAGAGGACATTTCAGACAAGTTCCCCCTCCTGTTTTCCATTTGGCTGTTTAATTGTCTCAGCGCTGTCAACAGACTATCAAGGTAATTAGCCATGACTGCACAACAACACAATCAGACAGACAGGAATGAACTGCAGCCTCTGAACATGATACTTACACAGGGAAAGGGTGGGAACAAGTTAATGTGGGCGCACGTATGCACACACATCCGGGCGCACATATACACTGACACACAGCTCTTCATGCACAGTCACTACCGTACCCTGAGTACATAGTTCCATGCCACACATTATATTTCCTCTGCCAACCATAACCCTCCACCCACCTCCTCCTTAATCCTTCTACCTCTTACAACTCTCTCTCTCACACACACACACACACACAGTTACAAAACCAAAACCTCATTTCCTCTGTGCCTCGAGCTATAAGAGCAGTGTTAATTGCGAGAAGGTGGGGAGTGAGCAAGGGTATGCTTTTGTGTGTGTGTCAGTCTGCGGGAATATGAGCTTTAAAGGTGTGTGTAAGCCTTAGCAACTGTATATGTGTGTGTGTGCTGATTTTTTTTTTTTTTTTTTTCTGTGTGTGTGTGTGTGTGTGTGTAGGCAGTATCTCTTATGCCAGTGTGGGCATCGCTCCAGGGTTTCCTGCGCCACCTGGGCATCTGTGAGTCCTAGTGCCTGTGGCTGGGTACCGTCCCAGCTGGAGTGTGTGTTTCCTTGCATGCATTTGTGTAGATTTGTGTTTGTGTGTATCAGCTGAGGAGGGGCCGCCCATGATGAGGCTTTAGTGCCAGCAGCAAACACCATTGTCTTCTCCTTTTGGAGCTACTGGGACGCACACACACAAACCAACCACACATCCAGTGTACATCTGGTTCCCACCTCCGCTTTCCTCTCATGCACTCAGTAGATTCCCTTTGAAAAACATTACCAGTAAGAAAGACACAATTAAGAGACAAGGGGCGAAAAAAAGAATTTGATTAAACAGCCACCATTAAGTAGCCAATGAAGCTGACTGTGGCTGCTTGCTAGACTATACATACACCATTAGTTGTTCAAGCCATGGCAGACTTAAAAGTGCCCTGACAAAAGGTCATCTTTCTCTATTGAGCAGAGCTAATATTAGATTAGCTCTATAGCACTATGTGAGTAAAAAGAAAGGGCATTCTGGCTCGATTGGAGACCAAGGGAGCACATTGTCTTTGCTTCCTGGAAAAAAAAAAAACTTAATTTACAAGTGATGTGGTGGGAACTTGTTGGAAATTTTATTATAGGAGTTGTAAGGCAGGAAAACTATTTCAAAACTTAATTAAAAAGCCACTGCAGAAAGACGTCATCATGCAGAATATTGGCCACTCTTCTCTTTAAATCACAGTGCACATACAAAGAGGAAAAAATAGTTGATGTTTTTTTTTTTTTTTATATTTGCCATTACCCTCACATTATGTTTTGGCTGTGCATTGGGTAATAAAGTTAATTCTTTTTAAATCACAGTAAACATACACAAAAAAAAGAGTTGTTGGGTTTTTATTTACAAGTGTCTTTACATTGCATTTGGGCTGTATTATTGAGGTACTAAAGTTAATAGCTAGATAGCAGTAATTGGTAGTAAAGTTGATGGTTAAAATTAGTGATAAGACGAGGTGCTTGTACATCATGGAGTACTAATGTTGCCGTCAGCAGGCACTGCAACAACAGAGAGCAAAACAGGGATAAAAGTGTAATAAAAGAACACCCTTGGTTCTCTCTGTTGGCGAAATTGCCCTTCAAATGATGCACTCTCTCTAGATGATTATGGGAAAGCGTGCCAGAGCTTTGGTTTTGAAAACAGTTTTAAGAGCATTCAGGTAGGGGTCAATAAAACGCTGTGTACAGAAACACTTCAGGGTTGAAACAATACACCTAGCCCCGATACAATAACACTTCTGGCCTCAGGCACCCCACGCACAAACACACACACCTATACAGCCACACAAACATACACTCCAATGTCCCCTGTCTGCTGTAGCCCCAAGGTTGAAACTCTAAACCTAATCACACAGTTAGGCTACTCACTGGAGGCAAAACTGCAGGGCTTCAGCAATCTAATCTCCCCATTTCTTTTTTTCTTGTGTGTTTGAAGCTGTGTTTGTGTGCATACAAGCATGTGTATATACTATATACGACTGAATATGGAAAATTACTCTCTTATGTTAAGATATTAGGGCTGTGGTGTAGAGCATCATCAGAATAAACAGCTGGAGAGTTTGCTTAAATACTGCATGTGCTCTCCTCTGGGTGAAATCCACGCAACTTGACTGTGTTTATATATCGGAGCTCTTCATGTCTGAGTGTACTGACTGTATTCGAACTGACGTTAATACAGCGCTGAGCCTAATAGAGCTTATTAAAGTAATTAAAATATATGAGTAGACAATAATAAATCATAATGCAAGATGGTGATGATGATGATTATTAAACTAGAAGGGCACTCAGAGAGCATAGACCTCCACCAAGGCCGATATAGTGCACTCTACTTCTCCTTCCATAACATTATTAAACCACAAACCAGATATTATGACCTGTGTTTTCCTTTCTTTTACCACTTGATGTTTAATGTAACCAGTGTAACTATGGTAACAAATGTTGTGATTCTAAGATAGCCTGGGGTAAAACTAGCAAAGCTTATTGCTATGGATCTATTCCAGAATTAACAGTTGCCCTATTAATACTCATCCAAGTTTTATAAAAATCTGTGCAGTATTTTGTACACAATTCTACTGGCTGGTCAAATACTGATTGTCCCAGAATGATAAAAACTATGGCTGAAAACAACCCTGGTCAACAACATTTTTTTTTAGAGGAAAATATAAGATTGAATTTAACCCATAAAGACCCAAACAGCCACTGGCGACACAAACCTCTGTCTGATCTAAACTGTTTAATACCTGTTGATCCACTAATCCTATCAATACATGTAAATAATTGGTGTAAAATACAGTTTGTCATCTTTTCATGGTCATCAGATATGAGCCATTTGGACGTTCAGAGGCTCCGTAGTTAATGTGGAAACACCGTCATCTTCTACAACGTTGATTCAACCGTAAAACCCATGGAGTTGGATCAATAGTCGCTTTTCCATTGGACATCTGCACAAAATTTTACCAATATTTACAAAATGTCAAAAAAACAGAAGTGCGTAATGTTGGTTTTTCCATTAAATCACAAATGCAATGATTTGTTTATTTATTATCGTGAGATGACACAAGAAGTCATTCCATAAACATAGCGACGAACGTAAATATCGTGTTGATTTACAGATAAATTCATTATTATTATATATTACCCCTCTATCTCATACTAAATTAAATCATGATTGGGTTTCCTGGTGTGTCCACACATACCGCGACATGTTTCTTCTTCTTCGCTTGTTGTAACATCTGTCAACATCTGTTTTTTTAATTCACCTGACTCTAGTTGCGAAAAAAGGTCTTTCCATTGCAGTTTTGCGTGATATACCATTTATGCTACGCCCAAATAAAACACCTTGCCAGCGCAAAAACTTTTAATCGAAAAATGAGACTTTTGGCGAAATTGACGTTTTTCCATTTGTAAATTTTTATGCACAATTTGAGGATCAATGGAAAAGCGACTAGCGACAGTGGATGGAGACACTTGGTTTATGTTCAGTTAATGATATCTTTGCTCAAAAAGTAATTTTTTCATCATTTTTCTGTTTTGATATAATTAATTTTGAATTTACTCTAAGTTTTTAAGAACATCTACATTATATGTTAATTAAATAAAGGAAAATAAATAATTTACACCAAAAAAATCTAAATACAAGGGATAATATCATAAAAGAAACTGGTGGTAAATCAGTTGAGAAAAGTAGAAATAGAGAAAAAATCATTTGGGGACTGCCACAAAAGTAGCACTGGGTTTTATGGGTTAAATCCATCTTGCTGTTAGATTCAGATGTTTCTGATATTCTTGATTTTTTTCCCCTAAATCAGGTACACTGATTCCAAATTTGAAATCAGATCTCGATTTTTTAAAAATTTATTAATCATGTACTTTAATCACCATTCTGATATTACATTCTGAGCTTTTACCCACAAAGACCCATAGCTAATTTTGTGTCAGATTCCAAATGAATTTTTCCCCATTTTTAACCTTTAAGTGACTTATCACAATTTCTCCCCCTAGTATTACCCTCTGTCCTTTGCATTTTAAGTAAAAATCAGGTATTTTCCTGTATTTAATTCACTGATAATGTAGACAATCTTAAAAGCAAAGATTGAAGTTGGGGCTTATTATATCAAAAACACTGAGAAAAGTGAGAAAAAAATGACTTTTTTCTGTCAAATATACCATTACCTGAACATAAACCAAATGTGTCCATCCACTGTTATTGATCCAATTCCATGGGTTTTACTGGTGAATCATTGTTGTAGAAGATGACAGTGGTTCCACATTCCTTATGGAGCCTTTAAACATCCAAATGGGTCACATCTGATGACCATGAAAAGACGACAAACTGCATTTTACACCGTTTAATTACATGTATTGATTGGATTAGTGAATCAACAGGTATTAAACTTGTTATATCAGTAAATAATATTGGTTGCCAGTGGATGTTTGGGTCCTTATGGGTTAAGTTATGCACAAGTCAATATATTGCCACTTGCAGCGTATCACATACATTTCATTTTTTAGTTCTACGTATAAATTCTAAGATGCTTTCAGTACCTTTCTTTTCTTAGATGCTGTTGAAAACTGCACTTCAAAGTGATTAAAACTGAAGATGGAATTTTCACCGGACTGCAGAATCAATAAATTGTTGGTAATCTCATATTTTCTAGAATTAACAGCTTGAGATTCATTTGTGCAAGAGGTGCAAAGCCTTTTCTCCTACCATAGAGCCCAGAATTATGAACAGCTTGAGGACAGGCAACATGTCATTCAGTGTTCATTTCCTCCATTCGCACCTTGACGATTTTCCACACAGTTAGGGCGATGTAAGAGATGAGCATGGTGACGGATTTCATTAAGATATGTCGGTAATGGAAACCAGATACCAAGGGGTTTCAACACAAACATGATGGTGATTACTAACTGCCACAGCCAGCAACAGAAACGCGAAACTTGAACAATTCTGAGTCAAGATGATGGGCTCTGATATGTGGTTTATAACTAAGCACATTTGAGCAATTTAACACATATCATAATCACATTGCAGTAAAACTTTTTAAAAATTTGTAGTTTTCAATTTTCATGTAACCTGAGGTGCTGGAGAAAATCTGGTTTCAGATTTGGGATCAGTCTGTTTTAGTCACTATCAAATATTTGTTTCCCAGTAGCAGAGGATTTATTTATTCATTAAGGGTTACTACCTCTGCCAGGAGGTATTGTGATCACTTTGCTTTGTGTGTTGGTGTGTTTGTTTGTGTGTTTGTTTGTTTGTTTGTTTGTTAGCAAGATAACTCAAAAAGTTATGGATGGATTTTCATGAAATTTTCAGGAAATGTTGATACAGGCAGAAGGAACAACTGATTAAATTTTGGTGGTGATGGGGGGGGGGGGGGTGGGGGGGGGGGGGGGGGGGGGGGGGGTGGGGGGGGGGGGGCAGATCTGTCTTGGTGGAGGTCTGTGCTCTCTGAGTGCTTTTCTTGTTGTTTTTGGTTTGGTTTGTTTGTTTATTAACACTCTAGCTGCAAAACTACTGGTTGAATTCATACCAAATTTGGTTTATAGATTTCCAGTGATGCAGAATAGATTTGACTACACTTTGGGAAAAGTATGTTCAAGTTAAATTTTTTAAATGAATTTTTAAAATATTTTTTTTCCTCACATTTACTTATAATGGGTGAAATTTCACATGTCTGTAGCAGCAAACCTATTGTTTGAATTCATACCAAATTGGGTTTACAGATTGCCAGTGACCCAGAATAGATGGCATTACATTTTGGGAAAAGTAGGTCAAAGTTCAAATTTTTAATGAATTTTTAAAATCTTTTTTCCTCCCATTTACTCATAATGGCTGAAATTTCAAATGTCTAAAAAAACATACATTTTCTTTCAAATTACTTCAAACTTGGCATATATATGTGTGTGTGTGTGTGTGTATGTATATATGTGTGTGTGTGTGTATATATATATATATATATATATATATATGTGTATGTATATGTATATGTGTATGTATATGTATGTATGTATGTATGTATGTATATGTAGGCATATATATAGACATATATATAGGCAATTAATATGCTGACATCAGCATGTGCATAGACAGGATGACATCAGCTGGATTGATGCCAAAATAAACTACAATAAGTGCGAGGGGCGGGGTTTGTTGTGCCTGGCACCACTTGTTTATTAATTAATTAATTAATTAATTAATTAATTAATTAATTAATTACTTTATATTGATGTATTATTCATGTGTTGAATAATTTATCCAACTTATTAATAAATTCATTTTTATTTCATTTCATTTTTGCAGACTCAAATCACACACTGATTTGAGATTACGTCTGTCACGTGATTAGTCTGCTGCTTGAATGGAGATGACCATTCAGATAAGGTCATACAGGTGCACCTAATTAAGACCGGCTGTCGTCATGGTAGGCATAAAAAAAGCGCTAGCATGTTGTAGTGGTACAACGGGATATAAAAAAGGAAAGGAAGACTATAAACGTAACGCCAAACATATAAAATCTGTCTGCATTCTCTCGGTATGTTGTCAAACAGAAATAGGATGTAGTAAGGTTAAATTACTCGCTATACGATGTTGCGCAACATCCCAGGAGAGTGATATCCCTCCAGAAGGCGGACATCATTCACCCGTTTCCCTTTGCTGCATTACAGGTAAGGAGCCCTTGTAAACATTTTATATTTTATATGTCTGTGTGTGCGCCATACGCCTGTTCTGTCTGTAAACTGAAGGATGCTTCTGTGAGCTCTGTTGGCCAATGTGCACTTACATGACAGTATTTTGGCTTTGTTTGTTGTCCTGGTTGCAGGGGTGTCCCCATTTTCTACACTGTGCCATCCCCTAGCTCTACTTTTTACTATGTCTTCTATTTTTACTCTTTTTGCACCCAGTTATATCAGGTTCAGTCTATTTTGTGCCGTTTTGGCTCAATGGACATTAGAGGTGTACACTGTAGTACAATAAGCTGATTTTGTCCTAATTTCTCCATTTAACCCATAAAGACATAAACAGCCACCGGTGACACAAACCATCTACTGATATAAACTGTTTAATACCTGTTGATCCACTAATCCTATCAATACATGTAGATAATTGGTGTAAAATACGGTTTGTCATCTTTTCATGGTCATCAGATATGACCCATTTGGACGTTCAGAGGCTCTGTAGTGAACATGGAAACACCATCATCTTCTGCAACATTGATTCACCAGTAAAACCCATAGAGTTTGATCAATGACAGTGGATGGAGACACTTGAATTATGTTCAGTAAATGACAGATTTTGCTTTAAAAGTAACTTTTTCTTCAGTTTTCTCTATTTTTGATTGAATAACCCTCAATTTTAATCTGAGTTTTACATGATCAGTGAATTAAATACAGGAAAATACCAGGTTTACACACACACACACACACACACACACACACACACACACACACACACACACAAAGCAAAACACAGAAGATAATATTACAATTACTGGTAATTAATCACTTTAGAAAGGTTAAATATAGAGAAAAAAATCATTTGGGGACTATCACAAATGTGGCACTGGGTCTTTATGGGTTAAGATACTCTTTCTGTATGCAGGAGTTCTCCCTGTTTTAGAACCTTTTTCTAAATCTGATTTTGTCATATTAACTGTTTAAGAAAGTTTTCCTCAACATACTGTACACCATTTGTGATCTCCTTTGCGTGACATTTTTGGAGCAGTTGTAATGTATCATGTTATGCTGTAGGTTTGGCCTGAATATTAACTCCAAGGGGCGTCAGATGTCCTTGGTCCTTTTACTATGTGTGTCTGATAAGTATGTACAGAATGCAGACTTTTGCCTTGGGAGGATAGGTTGAAATTGCTGCAAAAATGGCTTGTTCTAATGTATAGAACAGTATAAAGGAGTGTGCCCAGTTTCAATATGTGTGCATATGGCTATACATGCCTGGAAGCACATCTTTAAGTATTCTATAGTATGTGTGCAGGTTTGGATAGTCAGCAGGGGTCCCGGGAGGCTGATTAGTGGACCTTACCAAATGTCATTAGGGTGTAATGAAAAAGCTGCCCTGGTACTAATGCATAATAAAGTGAATGGGCTGTTACATTACCACAGCATCCAGACTGCGCCTGTTGGCACATCAGCACTTCATTGGGTTGTACGTGTATGTGTGTAGCAGCCCTATATCTAATATCCGAGGAAAAGATGACGGAAACATAGTTACTGCTGAAAGGACGCCAACTTATGTGTTTGAAGAAAGAGAGGAAAGGGCAAGAAGTGCTTTTCCACGCCTGCAGTCTGTGATGGATCCCATACGTGTGCATACATACAGACTGTGCAAATATATTAGCATAAGGAACATTTACATATACAGACTGGTGTTTATGCATGCATATTCCCTGTATACTGTGTTGGTGTATGGGCATGGTGTCTGCACATATGCTAATGTCTTCAAGTGTGACTGAATTTTATGGACCTAATCTGTGCTTCTAAAAGTTATCGCCTCTTGAAGTTGCTGTACTTTGTGTGTGTCTGTACATGCTCTTGAATATGTGTGTTTGTGCTTACTGTATGTGTGTGTGTCTGTATTGGCTCTGTGACTCAATCTACATTTTTCAAAGAGTAATATCAGTGTCAGGGCCAAAGAAAGTGCTTTCATCCAGTGGTTGATACAGTAATCACAGTGAGGGAGAAGTAATAACTGTCTACTACGCCGCCATTTAACTACTGTGGCCTTGACTTCATTATTGACTGCATTTGAGGCGTCGCATTCAGCTTCGTTATGCACTTGTGTGTAGTGTGTGTGTGTGTGTGTGTGTGTGTGTGTGTGTGTGTCTGAGAATGTGTAAGGCCTTAGGAGAATCGCTATGTGGAGTGCAGTGACTGGTTGCTTATTGTGCCAGCTGTTAAATGTATGAAGTGCATAAAAGAGTCCTGTCGTTTTGAAACGTTAAATAGCTGTCTGTCTTCCTTTTCCTCGATGGAGACCGCAGTGAAGGGCGAACGAGGATGTGTGTGTAATCCATCCCCCCCTTCTCATGCTTTCTCTTCCCCCTCTCTGTCACAGCATCATCTCGTTCTTTTTCAGTCCCCCAAGAATGATTGAATATTTACTCTCATTTGCTGTTACTGTCCAAAAGACATCGGGCAATACAGGCCTGCACACACACACACACACACACACACACACACACACTCACACAACACACATCACACATATATACACACACACACACACACACACACACACACACACACAGTCAGCCTAGTCTACCCATTTAATTAAGCACTCTATGAATAATTCAGTTTGAGCCTCTGGGCTGAAGATAATTATAACGATCAGGATAATAATGTTTATTTTGCTTTTTATTGTATTAAGACATCAATATCTCTGCAGTGCAGTGTGGACAGTTTACAGCTACACTTCTAATGCCCGAAGCACCACCTCCAATATTCAAGTGTTAAGAGTTTTTTGGTCCGTATGTATCATAAACTTTTTGTGACTGTGTGGCAGAGTGGCTGCTTCACTATGTGTATATGTAGAAAGTTAGAAAATGGGTAGAATTGGTGTCGTGTCACACATACACAGCAGGATGCACCTGCATATTCTGATAAGTGACCTAATAACATGGTAACTTGGACTAATAATTCTTTGTTCATTCTAACTTTGACCTTGGGAATTATGTCTGGTCTCTTTTACAATAGAAACATCAGAACCCATAATCCTCAGTTTAGCAGATCAATAATATATAATGTGATTACAGCAGCCTCACCGGGCTCAGCAGCTGTTCTCCACCCTATGGGGCTTCTATCAAGTTCTGATTAGTCAATGATTGTCTATTCTTTACTGGGCATATGGAATCAGCAGTCTATTCGGCATCACTGTATAGTCATTGATTAACCCCAGCAACAGATGTGGGAACAGTGATTGTGCTGTATTCTTGGTCGGCACCCTGGCATATTGCAACACACTGGGTAGTCCCTTCCAAATGGCTGCAATTTGCTATTCTTTTTGAAGATTATTGTAAATCTTTTCTTTATTATTCTGCACCAGAGAGGTCTAAAAAATGGAATGACACACAGCTGAGTCATGAGTTAAAGCTCATCTTGTGGCGTTGTGTATCTGATATTAGTTGGAATGGTCTTTTGGGTACTTTTGCTCAATATTTCCATCGTATATTACAACCTTGAAAGTTACAATCATCTTCAGTGCCATTTTATTTTATAGATTTGCTGCCAAGATAATAGTCAGTATCTATCCATCCGTTCTACCGTTCCATCCATACTATTTTCCCATCTATCATCAACCATCTACAAATAAACACACACCACATTTATTCTTTTAGGCTTGAGATATTTAAAGGCTACCATTCATCCTCTTCTCACATCCCCAAGCTACGGGGCTCCGGTCCAGACACCCACCCTCTCTACGAGCTCTGGCCCAGTGACGGCCTTTCCCTCTGGGCTTCAGCGGCGGGGAAAAGTCCATCTGCGGAGCTAGACCTGCTGGAGTTAACCCATCAGTCACTGGGGCTGATGGATGGCTCAGACAGACGGAGAGGTTGTTGGGTTCCTTGTAGACACACACACATATATGCACAAATAGAACAACAGATTGACGGACTTATACACACACACACACACACACACACACACAGAGCCAGTCTGAGAAACTTGAGAAACTTTCAACTGCCTCTTGTGTCCCCTCAGCGTCCGCTTCATTTGATTCGTGGCCTTAAGGGGTCCTGCAGATCAATAACTGACTTTGGTAGCCCCCTTCAGCTGCACACACACACACACACACACACACACATGCACAGAGCTCTGCAGCATTTCATTCTGGCTAAGCCGTCAATCATTACTGCACGGACAGGTCCAGTCTGGCTTCGTCTATGTAGGACGCTGGAGGGGGCTTATGTTCGTGTGTGTGTGTTTATGCGGATGAGATATTACATGTCTGCCTGCCCCATCTGTCTTAAGCTTGTGTGAATGTGGGTACCAATTAGTTCATGCTCTTTGTTATCCCTGCTAATATTGGCTTGGTGATATTAGCAAATGGGTTGATGTCAATAATCCTGAAGTTAGACCGATTTTCTTTTCCCCTCTCATTCAACCAGATAAGAAATTTTATGACTTCAGGGTTAGCACAGACACTACCCAGACCGAAATCCACTACTACTGAATATTAGGTTAACTGCTGTGCTCAAGGGTACTTTGACATTAATTGTGGAGGGAGGTGAGAGCACTTTATCATCCAGATTTTCCCATGTGGTCCAGTAATTGGGACGGTTGGAACAAAAGAATCATTAGGCGACCACCTGCAGCTTTTATAAAGTGGATAAAAGACATTAAATAATGAAAACAGCAGTTTTATGTAAGTGAATAGTTAAATAAAAACAAAAAAGGCATGCTTATTGATTCATCCACTTTTAATTCACAGTTTGAAGGGAAAGAGTAAGTAATATTTTAACACCAGTTAATCATTCTGTCAAGTTGGAGTAAGTTTAATATCAGTTCTCATTAGCAAGATTTCGCTAAAGCATCAGAAGGAGCCATTTTCTAACAATTTCCATTAAGTTCCTGACGCCACTGTTCTCTCTGCATGTATTTAGCTCCACTGTGACACTGACTCATCTGAAGGTGTCATTGTCAGCAGCTCCCTCATTGCCTCAGATCCTTCTCTTTGGTCTTCAAAACATTCTCAGGTTGAGCAACAAAGACAATAGAGAAAGTCAAACGCTAGTTGCAGAATGCTTTAAATGCCAGGATTTTTAAGTATGTCAGTTGCTTTTCTACTATTTGTACTGTAGCGATGATGATTAATTTACTTATACAATTAGATAATTATTAGTTAATTAGTTTTAAGTATGTGATAAGAGTCATTTCAGTGATTTGCTTTCTTTTTCAAGTCAAGTGTCTGGTTTGATCTATTTAAATGTGTCAGCTTCGGAGTTATATAAATACCTTTGGGTTGTAGACTGTTGAAACACTTTGAAAATGGAACTTTAGAGTCTTTCTGATGAACTTTCTAGTATTATTCAATATATCAAGGGAATAATCAATTAAAATGATTGTTAGTTGCCATTCTAATTTACTACTTAAAGGTCTAAAGTAAACCTTGTGATAATGAATATCATACTCTTACCTCAGTATAGGGAATACATCTAAACCAAACAGTGTAAATCTGCTTGGGATGGAGGGCATGCTAATTGTAATGTCATATGGGTTAGACCATTTTTTCTTTCTTTTTTTTTTGAATCGGTCTTTTATTTATTTTCATTGTACATCTCCAAAAGTACAATACAAAAAAAGAGAGAAATTAACATTTTATGATACAAGATTTTGTGCCACACAGCATCCCCCCCCCCCCCCCCCCCCCCCCCCGAACCGATGGTGACCCCCATACCATCCCAACCTGTGAAAACCACTAATAAAAACAAATACATGTATATAGATGAAAATGAATATAATTTACAGATACAAACAGATAGGTGATCAGGATAGTCACAGACAATTATGTTGCACTGTTTCTTTAACCATAATGTAAACAGCATCCCACAAACTAAGGGTTTTTCGACTGGCTGCATGCATCCGGGCCACTGACCTCTCCATCATAACTATATCTAGAAAATAATTGGTCCATTGTTGCCGTGATAAAGTATGAGACGGCTGCCATCTTAATGCCAGCATTTTCTTGGCTGCAGAAGACCGATTTTTTTTTTTTTTTTTTTTGTTAATATTCAGGACCAGCGTCTTCTGGACATCTGTATCCACACATGACTTAAAGGTGCACAGTCATGTCAACTGAGGTAGATCTTTGGTCTAGACTTGCCAGAGGGAGGTCGGCACTCAGACCGAGTGGTCATTTAGGTGCCCTGTGTGATCCACTTGTCATTGGTAAATGGGAACTGAGTGCTCGACAAACAGCCTGTCCACCCACGAGCGCTTTCACCAAGAACCTTGTAGACGCCACCGCAACTGACCGAATTGCCCTACACTTGGGTTTCACAAAGGACGCACACTTAAACACACACTGTTACCTTCCCTGGGGTGATCTTCGGCGACCGAAACACAGCCCACCGCCCACGCCGCTGTCACTCACTCATAGCTCCGCCTGTCTTCTCTGCCGTCCCACACACATATAAACACAGTCATTGGCCGCCCACACGTGCCAGTTAACCTACTAATGAGGCGGCACGGGTTGTGTCGTGTTCCGCTTACCCCCACGGGGCAGGCTGACCTGTCTGCGTGTCGATCTTATTCCCGCCCACGCTGGCTGCCTGATGGACTGCCTCGCCTAATTGACTGACTGAATTACTGACTGACCATGTAGACAAATGACTTGGTAAACATATAGCATGCTGGGATGGCGTGGGCGTGGGAACCTAGAGCAAACCATGTGGGTGTTGACTGGGCTGGAATGAATAGTGACACTATTAGTATGACCAAAAAAACCCACTGTTATAATAGTTATATTATAATAGTATTTATGCAAGGGGAAGTTACTGGCAACTGTTGCTCCCAGCTATAGCTAGTCATTATAATATGAATAATTTGATATGCTGATATGGCTGTGGATTATCTTTTGACACAAAAAAGTGGATGACTTATTGATTTCAGTTTGTCTGTCAACTCTGGACTGGAATATAGACAATTTTTAAAATAATAAAATCTGAAGTTTAATATAGGCCTATGGTACCGTTTTCAAAAGTCCTCAAATATTATGTCTCTGTTTTACGATATTTCCCTTATTACAAACTAGCATCGCATTTTTTTTTTTACTGTGATGAACACACTGTCAGCAGAATGTAAGCAACAGATTATTCAATTAGTTTTCCTCACTTAAAACATGGTACACACCTCCAGTACTGACAGAGCCACAGCAATTGCTGGGAGTGCTCAAGCTTAGATTAACATTTAAAAGCAGCTGGAATTAGGCGCCTCGGTCACAAAATTGGCGGACGGCTGTTTTAGTGTTAATTAATATGCACCTATCTTGCTTTCTTTTTGAGTGAGCGTATTGTGTCGTGTTTTTGTGAGCTCCTGTGACTCATGCCAGTCCCTCTGTGATGATCATCTATTGTGAGCGTGGCAGCAACCAGAACACTTGACTGCACAACTGTTAATTTCTTTCTCAGTGCATAAATTAATAGTTCATAAATAAACGAATAAATTAGAGAATGGATGGGAGGAGAGAGAGAGAGGAATAGGGGCAGGAAAAACTTTCTCATCAGAAAAATTTAATTTCTCACTCCGACACCCACGAGAATGGGGGAAGGAAGGTTTGGGTAGTGGGTAATGGATGTGGGTGTGTGTGCATCTGTATGTGTGTGCAAAAGGGATTCATTTTCAGCCTTTCTATCACACCCCTCTGAACACTGACACGTTGGCATGTTTTTTTTTTTTTCTTTTCCCGAGATCCACGTTCAAGACAAACATCTGTGCCTGTTACTAAACACACACACACTCAACGCAAGGCCTGACAGGGTTGTTTTGTCTCTTTTTCATTAAGAGGAGCCATTATGTTGATGCTGCACAAAGGCACTGTACAGTTTTACCTCACTTTACCGATTTGTCGATAACAACAACTCAATATTGCCTTTAATTTGTGTAGCCACTTCTCTGGCTTCCACTACAAAGACATCTGGAGAATGTCAAGCAGCTCAGGAAAAGGTGCTCACCTTTATAATACCCTGGTGAAAACGCAGAAATTACTCCACGCTGCTTGATTAGTTTCTCCTATCCCTTTCCCTCATGTAGTGCTCTTTGATTTGATTTGATCTCATTCAAAATGAACATACTGTGCACACATTAGAAATGTGTAATATCTGTGCAAAATATTGTAGTTTGAGTATGACAGATACATTTCACCTGCCTTGTTCTTAATAATATGGAAGTGTCTTTACTGTGTGATTAGAATGATGTATTGTACTGCAAAGTCTCTAACAGCCTTGTCCTCTTATCAGTTGTGAAATGGGTTAATGCAATAATAATAATAATAATAATAATGATAATAATAATAATAATAATAGTAATAATAATAGCATAAATATTTTTACTGACGCTGTTGCCACAACACTTTAAGTTGACATTATTTTGTGTTAATAATAAATGGAGAAGTAAGAAGGTCCTGGCTGTGAAACCACCACCAGCCATGATGTTAGAAGTTTGGGTGTCGTCACATTGGATGCACAGTCTACAGAAATGATTTTTTATATAAGTGGTTGTTATAAATTTCTCACAGGTGTGAAAGTGTGAGTGAAAGGTTGTTCACCTCCATATGTCAGCTCTGTGACAAACTGTGGATCTCTCCACATCATATCCCACTTTCACCCAATGCTATATGGGTATAGTCTAGCCCCCCACTCACCCTCCGGATGATGAAGCGGTTAACTGAAATGAATGAATGAACGTTATAAAAATCAGCTTGCAATGCAGTGGTGGCTGCTGACCAGTCAATACAGACAGGTTAGCATCAGCAAAAGCAGAAAAAAAGCAACCTACTCAACAATGCATGAGTAGCTGTTAGAACCAGTTTCTTTCAATTTCACAATGGATTAATGGTGTTTTCTGTGCTTTGGAAGCCATGGGTACATAAACGTTCAGAGTGTCATGTCTAGTGAGGAGGTTGCAGAGGAGGTTGCGTCACTTTGCCTTCATCTGACCTGCCCCACTAGATTAGGTTTAAGTGGTTTATGCTAAAGTAAGAATAATTCTTATTTTTGGGTGACTACACACTAATGAAATCCGAATTGTTCATAATTCCATTTCTGTGCAACATTCTTAGGCCACCAGTAGGTTTTTGTTATTTTAGCAAGACTCAGAGAAATGCGTATGTACGTTATAATATGTCAGTCTCTGTAACAAGATGCAACTGAAATACATTGTCAGAAACATAAGCAGCATTCAGAGCAAGATTTTCAGAGAAAGAACACACCAAAGTGTCCAGTATTTAGTGTCACCTCCCTTTGTACTTAACATGAACCCCTCTGGGCAAACAACATGAGATTTACTGCACTAATCTTCTGGCATTTTGCACCAGGCTTCATTCAGCATACGTCACATGGTTCTTTTTGTTTGAGCTGCTTTTTGTCAGCAGAACAGGGGTGGCGCTAAATACTGGCTGTTGCCTGTAGAAGACATTTTTTGTGAGTTCTTTAATACTGTGCACAATATTTTCTTGTTGCATCTTAATAGAGACTGGGAGATTTTTCTAACAACGTATCAGTGGCCTAAGACTTTTACATAATATTCTTCATCCCTTTAAATTTGTCTAAAATATACACATTGGATCTTTGAAAGTTTAAAACAGCAAACTTAAACGGTGGAAAGATGCACTTGTTATGAGTTTAGTGGGTAAGAAAACATATTTTCAACCAGTCCCCATGTGTAAAATGCAAGCAATAGTGGTGTAAAGACTGAAAAAGACAGCTTGAGAGGGAAGTTTCTATAGATATATATATTTTTAATTTCTTACCTCTGCACAGATGGCTAATCACTGCATGAAGTGGGTGTGACTGTCAGATTGTCAGTTTCAGAAACCGTGAGCAGCAGCTAAAACCAGCTTTCATGTTTTTAGTTGTTGGAGAGCTGTAGTTAGCAGCAGCATTATTTCACATTAACATCAGTAACAATTAGAGATATTGATAGCCTGTTATAATAATGTGTAGATGCATAGATGGCCCTGACCAGAGGGATCATCTGCTAATCTGCTGATTGGGGTAGGACTAATGATTTCATACCCATGTCCTAAGAGCTCTGTTTTGGCAGGAAGTTTTAGATCTTACTGCATTGGTTGTACTTGGCATGTAAGAGCACTGCTGTCATATTCTCAAATTGCAATTATTTGAGTACTTGCTAAATAGTCACAGGGAAACTGTGACTTTCTCCTGAGTTACCAGATGTTAAAGTGTTAAACAAATGAAATTACATTTCATTCAACACATTTTTTAAATGATCAATTTCAGTAACCAATTTGCATCTGTGACACTTGTTTCTTTCTTTCTTTCTTTTTTTTATTTTTTTTATTTTTTTTTTGAGACATTTGAGACACATATGCCATCTCAGGGCTTGCAGCTTCTGTCTCCATATGGTTTTATTCATCACTTAGTTTATTCAGACTTCGTGGGCTGAAGAGCCAATTACAGAGGTGACATGATGTGAGTGTTCACAATTGATTGAAGTGATTAAATTATCTTTGAAAATGATGTGCACAGCTCACAATCATTTCTTACATTCCATTTGAAATGTGTTAAGTTGCAGACAGAAGACACCACTGAGAAACTGTTGACTTGTTTCTTTAAGGAGAGCATGTCCTAATTTCTGATTAGCTACAAATCAAAAAATAATGTGCCAGTGTCCTCAATGTACAATAATGTGTGTGGTTGCAAAAGCTGATTTCCCTTGCTAGTCATTAGTGTTTGCAATAAACCATGGATTGGCCCAATGCAGATACTTGGCGAGCCGTTTGGGTTTAAGGATGACTCCTCTGGGTTGGAACATGGCCATGATGGTGAACAGCTATGTTGGTTTGTTTGTTTTGATCCACTCCTCAGCACAGCATGCTGTTTGGAAGACTTTCCCCGGGATTACATATACCATGAAAAGTAGATTACTAGACTCACTGGATTCCGACCAAAGACTGCTGAGAGATGAGGTCTACCGAGGTCTGTTAAGACTACTCCCATTCAATTATTTATTTTGGCGCCCTGCTTTTGGAACTAGGTCCTCGGGACTGAGTGAATTCCTGAGACGCCTCTTTGACTTTTTATTGTCCTGAAACCAGAAATAGTTGTATTGTCAGTGGAAAAGAACAGACCAAACTAAACACGTTGAATCAATTACAAATAATAGATGAGAAACTGGATTACCCGGTCAGGTGGATGGTTGTGGGGCGGAAAAAGACGCTAATTTTAGTTGGATGATTGTTCAAGTCATGTGGATGTCTTTCTGTCATGGCCTCCCTGCATAACACTGATCTATTTTCCCAACTTTGTCTGTGTGATTGTCCTGAATATGCCCTTGGAAATGGCAGCTGACAACAGACGCTGCAGAGATCCTCCCTGTAAAACTGTTTTAATTATTAATGCTGGCCCTCCATACTGGCAGAACTCCAGGCTGCCCGTGGACGGCCACCACATTTCACTCACTTTCTGCCATGAATTATTCTCATAGAACACACTCGCATACACACAAATGCATACGTGTACAGTACATCAGCATTCACATTCAGGAGGCATGTGAGCATGAAAGCTATAGTGGACACAGAGGCAAGTCTGCACACCTACCTAATAAAACATGACCGCTGTACATTGAACACACATGTTTACTAATGACAGTAAAACACGGGGCATTTGCAACATTTATCATGAAGGTAAACATACAGACACATACTACTTATGCAAGAATGTACGCACACAAACCTACATTGAAGCAAGTGTTCACAACCCCACACTTCCCAGGGATGTTCTCTCTATGTTATCTGACACATTTACACACACATGCACACACTTAACCAGACACACAATAGATGCTCCAGCACACACAAACCATTTGCAGTATTTCTTCTATTCAGTGTATTCTGTCCAGCTGTCAGCAGGCTGTCACTGCCTTCAGTTGCCAGGCAAACAGCCCCGCCCCTTCCCAATAATAAAATATGCCTTTAAAATGTCACTCGCTCCCGAAAGAGCAAAAGCAGAGGCAACAAATCGATTCACATTAGTTGTTCAATTGACTTTAGCTTGAACTTAGCTCCCACTCTCACTCAGTCACACCCTTCTTTCTTTTTTTTTTTCTTTACATCTACTTCCTGTATTATATTCGTATTCTCTGTCCTTCTCTAGCTGGTTCTACCTTTCTTGACTTTCTTTCACCTGTGTTTTCATTTAGCTTCTTTCCATCCACAGGTTCACAGATCTCTCCACCTCTACTCCTCCTTCTTCCCTCTCACTTCTTTCTCACCTCCTCTCTATTTTCTCCCCGGCTAATCTGGGCGAATGAATGCAGCGGCAGCAGCGGCTGCACACCTCCTATTCACTCTCCCCGCCGACCACCGCCGTGGCAGCACTCATTTCAATTTTCACCTCGTTTTAGACTTATCACATTGACATCATTAAGGCTCCCTCTCAGCGGCGCACTCATTCGTTATCCTCTCCATTTTACACCTTTCTATCTCTCTCTCCCTCTGTTTGTGTGCGTCTCCCACACTCTTCTCTCTCTCCTTATCTGTCTCGCTCATTGTCAGAGGATTTAAAAGGCTCTCTATTTGAGAGCGGTGAGTGTCTGGGCTTTGGTTTTTCATCCTAGTGACAGAAACCTGTTGGAGTCTCCTTATTCAGAATGAAAGAGCTGGACATTTTTGCCTTTCTAAAGAGCATAGCAGGGAGCAGTGTTGGGCTTGTAAATCTGAAAAAGTGACACATGACTCAATATGTTGCTCATTTCAAAAGCAATAATATTGCTTATACAACCTTGAAGGAATAGTTTTTTATTTTGCTTCGTGCAGAAAGATTTGACAGCTAATTCTGAAGAAAATGGGAGAAATGACAATTCTACTTCAATCTGGTATCTGAAATTGGAATTTATTGCGCTACTTTTGACATTATTGGAGAGAGAAAAAAAACACATCAGTACATAACTGCGTGACACATTACTTCTGCAGAAAGGATTAGTCAGTTGACAACACTATTAATCTATTAATCATTGCCAGTCACCAAAGATTTACTGATCCTAGCTTCTCTCATGTAAGGCTTTTCTCTATTTTTCTGTGATGGTAAAGCATGTGAAGCAATTTGTAGTTGCTCCCGTAGGCTCTTTGAATTTGTGATAGGAATTTAGATTAGAAATTTAAATCCTTCTCCTTGCATACAAAGCAATCATATCTTAAAGACCTCACCGTGGTGTATTATCCCAAGAACACTTAGCTCTCAGAGTGCAGGATTACTTGTATTTCTAAGAGTTTCCAGGAGGAAAATGAGAACATTTACCCATCAGTGTCCTCTCCTGTGGAAGCAGACACCTACTCTCGACTAGATTAGGGTTCACACTTTACACATTTGGTTACATAAAATACCAATTCACTAAAACTATAAAACTATTGCATTTAGGCTGTGTAAGTATCATGGTTAGGGTTTGGTTATGTTTAGACACAAAAAGGGTTTTTTTAGGGGTAAAATAAATAAAGTAAATAAGGCTTGGGGGGGAAATAAAATAAGAAAATTGCATCTAGAGAATGATTGTAATGCAGCTTTGTCACATTCAGAGCTGCTCACAACCTCCTTTCTGTCCTTTATTCATGACTTCAGTCAGCCCCACTCTAATTAGCACGATTTATAACCAAGGCTATGCTCATTCATTCTGGAGTATACACACCACCCCACTCATTGGCCTGTACATCTGTGAAAAATCATGTTGCCTACCTCCAAAACATCCTCCTGAATTACCAAAAATATAAAAGCCAGCATTTTTGTGCACATAGGTTTGTTATTCATATATGCTTTTTCTTATCCATTCATACTCTCAGGCACTTGTAGAGTGGTTTGTTATCCTCAGTAAACTGTTAAATGTGATGTAAGTATCTTGCCTGAACATATAGTTAGGGGTAGGGATGCACCGATACCACTTTTTTCCAGACCAAGTACAAGTATAAGTACTTAAATTTGATTACTTGCCGATACTGAGTATCGATATGAGTACTTAATAATACCATTATAGTTCTTAGTTGCTTTTGATATGCTTTATTGTCATTATCATTAGTCTGACTGTAACAAAGTGCTGCTACTGACATTTAATGTGTTGGAATGACTGTTTTTCAATCAATCCACCAGAGGGTGCCACTCTTAATTAACCATACTTGCCAAATATCACGAAGAAGAGTAATGTTTTTTGAGAAGAAGAAGAAGAAAGCTGGTAATAAAAAACATGGTGACGACAGAGGAGGTAATAGTAATATGGATACTAATATTGATATTGATGAGGGTAGTTGTCATAAATATGTCAGTTTTTCACTAACTCACACAGTCACTCTTTGAAAATATCCACTACCTCCACAGTTCCCGGTGGTACTGCTTCTCCATCTGTGTACGCACAGAGCCTTTTATATATATATATATATATATATATATATATATAAGATAATATGAGGATCTTCATATGGCTCTGGGTATGCATCCACTAGCTCCCGGAAAATGGACAGAATTGTGTGTGAAATGTTTGCAGAGGATGGACAGAATGCTCCATTCGTATCAGTCTGTTTCTTTAACGTAACTTGCAGTCACTGTTAATTTTGTCACTGTCGTTTATTTAAAAAAATCTCCACACTGCTGACATTACTCCTCGGTCACGTACCTGCTGCACTATGAGGTGAACATCATGCTGCTGTCAAGTGGTATTGGTGTGTTTGTATCGGAGCCTTTTTACGATTACAAGTATTACACACAAGTATTACACACTCAGTATTGGACCGATACTGGTATTGGTACATCCCTAGTTAGGGGTGCAGTGAGGCACAAAAACAATGTCTTTGGGGTTAAGGAAAGGGGAGAAGGAGAGGAGTGAAATAACGAAGAGCATAACACAAACACACGCTGGTCTATTGTGTGCAAGTCCACAACTTTTCACATTCTGTCAGATCTTTCCTCTGCTTTCTAGATTTAGCCCCATTTAACAATGTCACTTTTTCTTTACTCCCACACCTATTCATAAATCTACAAGAGGTCACCAAACAACAAGGAACACAAACATAAGCTGATAAGGGAATGCAAACAGAGCAACTCGTTTTCCTTGTGAGATTGAGCTGAATTGTTAGTTATTGTGAAGGCTGGCTCCAGTGACCCTGAACCATCTTTAATTATGCTGTTATAGGACCTATAGGCTGCTGGGAATCTCCCATGACACATTCTAGTTTGTGCTTTTTCCTCTGTCCTCTCTCTCCCTGTTCTTTTCTGCTGGTATCTCTGGAGCTGTACATTTCTGATGCCTGCTTCCTGGCCCCTCCAACCTACTCGGTGTTTGTTTATTATTTTTCTATGCTCTTATTTCTCATCTCGGTTTTCCATTCACCCTAACTGTTCAAGGCAGGTGGTCGCCCACTTTGAGCCTGGAACATTTGGTGGTTGCTTCCCATTAAAAGTTTGCTTTTGTCTATACAAGGGGAATATGCTGGGTTTCTCTTTAAAATATTGTAGTTATTATGTAAAATGTCTTGATGATATATTCCTTATGAAGAGATACCATGTAACCAGAAATACTTATCACCTATTTTCACCTCTTTAATTACCCATTAGCTAGAAATATGAATATGCTTATTATTATCAATTCTGCATTTAATCAGAACTGTAAGGGGGGGTGTTACATGCTACTCATACTTTGGGCGAAAAAGGATGGTAAAACATTACCCCCTCACAATCTAACAAATTTCTGGTGAGGGAAAAGTGGCAAACAGGAATTAAAACATGTTGATCAATTCCTGTAATAATGTGGATGTTGTCATGTGACCAGCCCGGAGCTCCACCTGCAGCACTCTACTGTACTCTGCATGTATGCATACAGGCTTGGAGCAATATGTTTGTCTGACTACTTGCGCTAGCTTATCTTCCAGCCAGCAGCATCTTGTTATCTGCAACTTGGAAATAAACGCAGTCATAATGTGTAGTACTTTATTCGTCTTATCTCGGTGCAGTGTTTTCTCAGTGTTGGTACTTCACTAGGCTTATCTCATTGTGTTGTCCACATTAGAGCAGGGCTGCGGGGTCTCTTAGCCCCGCTGTAGTTTGCTACGTCTGAATGCTGTCTCGTGTTTGGCCAGCTTTCTCCTCAGCTTATCTGGATGGTAGTGTTTTCACAGACGGTGTTTGACACAGAGGGCCCTACTGTTGGCTGGGTGGAGCTCACAGGTCAGAGGTCAAGTGAAGTGAAACGGGCAGAGGGAGAGGTCAGGGTAGAATACATGGAAGGGAGATGAAGGTGGGGGAAGGTTAAAACCCCAATGAAAAGGAGCCCAAAGTTAATATCCCTCATCATCCCAGTGCCCTAACCTGGGGCTAAACTAATATGGCCTTTCCTAATGAACAACAGCAGCTCACATCTGCATTGTTAGTCAGGAATCTGTGCTGCCATCTTGGATCAATTTGAGGCCAAATAAAATTTCAGTGCCAGGGCCATTTCTGGGTCTCCGGTGTCCCGCTTGCCACACCGCAGGCTTTCACAAGCTGGGAGTCACAATGTAAGACTGCCTCAGGGGAGGAAAGTGAAAGCTTTTCCACACACACATACACACAGCTCACCTCCTGTCTATAAACAGAGGCCCAGGGTAGGGTGTGGTCCTGTGGCCAGCGTTGGGGTGGTGCCGAGGGGGAGAAGGTAAAGGTTAGAGGCTGGTGGCGACAGTGGCAGCGCCGCGGTGAGCCTTACGAGCCTGGCGTCATGCACCCAGCGTGTCGCACCTCCCTGCTTTCAGAGCCAATAAAGATGTTTTAAAGTCCAACAGCCCTTCTCAACAGGAAACTGAGGTTTACTGATGGATTTTGTTTTTGTCTTTTTATAAACATCAAAACCAGCACGTCCTAATTAGCATCCACTGTCTGCATAGCATATTTTAGTGTGTGTGCATGTATGTATGTACACGCCTGTGTCATAATTTTCTGTCTTGTGTATGTCTCCAATGAGATGATGCACACTCGGGCTGCTGCATTTTGATTGTGCATGTGTGTTTGTGTATGCATGTGTGGGTGTAATGTACAGTAAGTCAAAATAAGGGTGCCACATGGGATCGTTTATCTCGCGACAGACCACTTCTGTCTAATTAGCGTGAAACACAGTAGAGAAAAATATAGGCAACTGTAATTAAGGAAGTGGATCAAGATGTGTGTGTTGCACATATGGTGCTTGCGACTATGCATCGCTCACACTATGTGCTGTATGTTTGCACACCCTGCAGTGTTTCAGGTGAAGCTTTTGCAGGTGTCAGAGTTGTCGAAGTTGTGTTGCTTTTATTCAACAGCTTCATTTACAATCTCTGTTTTCTGTTTTAGGGGAATGAATGATGAAAGATTTTCCTTTGGGAGATCTCAATCCGAAGTTTGAGTGACTGGATCTATATTGTCATTAAGGATGTGTTGAAACCACGGCTTGTGGTGCAGCACTTTAGGTTGAACTCTTGAACTCATGTTTGATTTGTCGGACCAGGTGAGAACCAAGCTGTTCTTGTTAACAGAAATATCAGAAAATGCAGCTTTCTCTGCTTCATCCCTGACAACTGCAGCATGTTGTGGTAGAAGCAAGAACATAATCTGAACAGGAAATTGCTCTGGAACGCAAGGGTTTATGGGTATATGGAGACAGATTATAACATCTTAAAGCCAAGTCAGTGGTGCTTGGAAAGCATAACAGACACAAAAATAAGTGAAGGCAGATTTCAGTCTGGGCTGATGCTCAGATTCTAATTTTGTATGTATTTTTAACTGGTTTGTACACCAGTGGAGGTTAATTATAAAAACACAAACCTATTATGTTGAGCTGAAGTTTAAGGGACTGGGATCAGATTTGTTTGGTGTCCCCCCCTCAGGGCCAAATTTTAAACTAACTGGGAAGTCATAAAAGTCTAATAAATAAAATATTTAGTCTGTGTTGCTTTTAATTGTCTGTGAACTCCAGTTCACCTGTAATCATGCTGTTTTCACCCAGTAAACACAAAAAATCTTCCTCTCAGTCACTGACTAAGTAAAATTGATCGTACGTGTACAGAAATGTCCACATTATTGTGTTTTTGAGCAGGATGTATATTAAGAAGCCGACATATTGGTGTAGCAGTAATACACTGTATTGCCTTATGGTGCTCTTCGGTCTTGTTTCCTTGTAGTGACATCTCTCCTTTACCTCATCTTTACCATTCTCGCTGTGTTGCACATCGAGGTTTTGGGAAAATAATTTGTCTGAGCATTGAATGTGATGAATGAAAGCCATATGTCTCTGCGAGAACAGATTGAGCCCTGTGTGTGTTGACAGTACATTTTGTCCCAGTGGGGCTTCCATCTAAGCCTTGACATTTTCAGACAATATTGCGGTGTTGAGCCACAGTTAGGATTTCATAAGTCAAGCTAACACTGGAGACGTGTGTATATGCGTGTTTGTGTATCTGCTAACATTACGATCATCTCTCTCCCTGTCTTAGTGTTTCAGTATCTATGTCACAACACTTATTACTTTCTGCTGTGTGCGTTTGTGTGTGTCTGTGCTTGTCTATGTGTGCTTTTGCGAGCATCTGTCTTACAGTGTATCTCCCCGCCTCTGAATATGTGTTACTTTAAATTCCTCTCTCTCACTCTGTTTGTCCTTTTTGCTTCATGAGCCTGTCTACTTTTTGTCTAGGGTAAAATGACACATTATTTTCTCCATATTCATCTGTCTATCTTTGCTCATTTTGGTCTTTTATCCAGGTGCTTTTCTTGTTTTGCCTGGGTTTCTGTGCCATTAGGGTGCACGGTCTCCAAGGCCTTGATGCTATCTGCTGCATGATATCTGAACTAATGCTGCACTTTTGTACCATCCCCATGAGCAATTGCTTGGTAAAAACAGGCTTTCCTCTCCTTTTAGCTGTCAGAAGTCACAAGGAAAGGCCTGATAGGGCTGAGAGAAGGCTCAGTTTTATATTTCAATATACTTATCTGCCTCTACTGCCTCCACTATACAACAGTGAAGAAAGAATTGTCTGCAGCACTGATGCATTATAGATGCGGGAGAAAATACATGTGGGAGACTTCCTACAGAGCCCAGGACTTTTTCTTTTTTCACCCCTTAGCTGGTAGTACGACATATATATTAATGTTAAAGCATGTCGTTTAAGGGCCACAACTAATATAGAGCTTTTAGTAATAACATTATATTATTTATTAGTTTAAAATAAGCACTTAAAAATTATGAACCAAATGTAATAATGTGTAATGACAGCCCATGTCATATGTTCAGTGTGTGATTCTTCTGTTAAATAAATAATTAAACTAAACTATCAAAAGCCAAATGTACCTCAGATGTTGATATGGTTTTCTGTACTGCAGTTTATAGGCTAACACTGCACTGTATACAACATTTAACAGTGTCATATAGCATAGCCTTGTTTGCTGATCCCTAGAGGAGCCTCTATACAAATACCACAAATAATTTATGCACAAACAACATTGCACAACAACACATACAAATCTGCATAAAAATGCTGACGAACCCCATGATTACATATAAAAGTGACATATAAATAAACCAGTCGGAATGTTTTAAATTTTACACATGGATCTCTGAATGCAGGAGGGTTTTAGTCCAACAAAGTTTAACTGAAAGGGCATCTGGAAAATTACTTGGCTAAAATCTTTATAGTTTTAAATATATCAACAAGCACCTTTGAGACTGCCATGGATAATATTTGAGATTCCAGCTAGAAATATGGAAATGTTCTTGCCTTGCTGTGTAAAATTACTGATCCTATCCATATGATTGGTGCTTTAATCAGGTCCAATGAACATTTAACCCAACATTAGTGTTTCTTCCATCTAGTATAGTGTAGAATCCTGACATTTTTGTTTAAAGCTTTCTGGGATGTGGTGGTGTTTGTTCGTTGTGGCAGAAACATAACAGAGAGAGAAAAAAGGAAGAGGCAATTCTGCACTTTATCCCCCTTTCAATACATAATGCTCACTCGGGGAATTCTTTGAGCCACAGCCACAATCATCACCACCCTCTGCCCTCTCTACTCTCCTCTCATTGTTTCTCTTCCTCTCTCTACCCATCACACTGCACTGCTTGGCTTCTTCCTTCTTTTACAGACTCCTGTGTTGTGTGCATCCACATCTGATATGTATCTGCACAGCATGGGTCTCCTGTGTGAGTGTATTCCAGGGCTTGAATGTATGTACTGTATGCATGTGTATGTATAAGCATATATTATATATATTAGGGCTGTCAAAATTAACGCGGGCGAATCCATCATCATGATTAATCTGATTAAAAAGTTTAAGGAAATTAACCCATCTGTAGTGCAGAATGACTCTGAACATCTCTGCCAGTGCATTTGGGGCAGTTTGTCCAAGTAGAGTTAGCGTCGCAAATGCGCAAATGGGCAGTTGATCCAGTAGTGACAGGCAGCAGAACCAAACCGTAAAGATGGAAGGCGCTAAACAGCATGTTGGCCGTCAACCGACATAAAGTATTATGCACACTCTGTAGGAAGGAGTTTTCTTTTCACCGAAGCACTTCCAGCTTAAAATACCACTCGAATGCAAAGCATACGATAGTCAGCGATTCTGCTAGCACTTCAGCTAACGCGCTGCCCAGCTTGTGACAAACATGTTAAGTGCATATATATTATTCCCTTCTTTCTTGAGTGTGTTTGGTCATATATACAGTGTGTGTGTGTGTGTGTATGTATGTATGTATGTATGTATGTGTGTGTGTATATATATATATATATATATATATATATATATATATATATATATATATATATATATATATATATATGATATAATATAATGTCTGATTTCTATGCTTGTCTTGATAGCTTGTTTGTGTGTGTGGGTTTCTGCTGTATCTGTTAGGTATCTGCACTACTTGTCTCGACATTGAAAATCCCAAGCATCTGCTTTTCATGCACATGATTTCTATGTTAGTCTTTATAGGCTGTTTGGGAGCATGTGTGTTCTTGCATGTGAGTACTCTTCTTATGAATATGGACATATCCGTTATAAATCTGGTGCCTGTGTTTTTGTCTGTGTTGTTTCTGATTTGTGCTCCTGCCTTTTATAGCATGCATGTGCCCATGTTCTCATTAATCTGTCACGATTCAGTGGCATGTGTCTCCATTGTAAATCTCGTGCATGACTTTGATGTTTAATGTAGAGTACAGTATGTCAGATTTCTTCCTGTCTCGGTTGGTTTTGTCCTCCCAGTATGAGTTTGCATGTTTGCCAGCATGTGTGCATATGTGTGTGTTTACCCGTTTATTAATATGCAAGAGAAACAGCTGGCGTGGCTAATGGCTGTCCCTCCCCATGTCCCTCCCAGATCTCGTCCTCTTCTCCACACTCTGTTCACTCAACTGAACACTGCTTCTTCTCCAGCTCTACTCCTCGAGGCTTCAAACATAAGCAGGTGTATGTGTGTATGTAAATTTGAAGGGGTTATACAAGCCTTAAAGGAGGAGGAAAATACTGAAAATGAGAGAGGGTTGTAAGAAAGCAAATGTGGGATTAAGGTTGGGAAATTATTTACAGTAATGATGAAAGAACAGAGATTGCATTAGTCTATGGAACAGTAATGTAATCACCATGCAAATTTAAATTAAGGCTAACAGCATGGACTTTAAGTCCAGAGAGAATGAAAGAGAAGTGGAGGAGTAGAGAGAAGAGAGAGGTTCAGCATAAGCGAGTTCAATTAGCAGAATTTAGCCCATTAATTAGTGCTATTAGCAACACCACGCCGGGGTGTTACATTTTGAGTATGTGTGTGCATCCATTTGAGATTTGACATGAAAGTGACTTGTTAAGAGCCATAAACATGAAGCCTGGAAATGCCAGAAATACACACGCACAATAATGCAGGTTATGGAGATGAGGTTTGCATTAGCATTTTTTAGTGCATTCCTGCTCCAAGTTGCACAATCACATCATGGCTTCCACACATGCACAAAGCACTTGTAGAGTATGCAATAGTGCAGGCCTCTTTTACCCCTAAGTGCGTGTTCACCAGACTGTCATGAAGGGGGTGCAGTTCGGTGTCCTGGCTTGCGTGCCTTTTCTTCATAAAAATGCCACTCAACTTCTCCGCCAAAGAATCAGGAGCAGCTGGCGGCATTTTCTCTCTTTTTCCTTTTCTTTTCTCTCCTTTTTGGGCCACTCTAGTTCCCTCTTCACGAGTCTCTTCTTCTATTTTTAGTTTCCTGCATTCATTTGTGTATTTCTCAGTTTATTTCCTCACTGTGTGCCTGTCTTACACTCGATCCATGGCTTTCCTTTTCTTACATTTTTTTTTTTTTTTTGGTTTCAAACACTCAACAGCTTCTCCAAGTTTCAAGGCCGAGCACTTCGCTTTTCACCAACCCCAAAACGCATGAATCATTTTTATTCACGATCAGACAGGCCTCTGAATGATGCTGCCGGGGGCTCCAGGGGCCAACTGTGCATTTGAGTTCTGTGTAATGATCGATGGTGAGAAAGAGGATTGTGTTTTTAGCATACGTTCCTCTGCTGTTTTCAAGTTCAGACGAAAACAATTTGCAAGGGTGAGGTCATTATCAAGCTCATACAGTGCCAGCACACATACAAGCATATTTCTCTACAATCGTACCCACATTGTAGTTGAAGGAATGGAGAGAATGATGGAGAACTAACAAAGGAAACCTCAGACCACCATCCCCTCCTTCTGCTGAGGCTGGGAAGCTCATCAGCACCCTCTGCTGGCAGAAAGTGTCACTTCAGCACCACTTGTTGCCTCGCCTCCACTCAATTGGTTTAATTGTGTTCTTATTTATATATTTCAGTATTGATTTCTCTGTCGTAGTTGACATGGCTCTAATCCACAGCGACTGGCTGTCATGGTGTGATGGATGGAACAAAGCCTGTAAGCAAACACAATGTGAGACAAGAGTGACACATATATGCGTGTCTTTGTGAGTCATTGTGTGTGTGTTTGCTCTTGCATCTCTGTCAAAGTGTGCCTTCCTACAGGTTTGCGAACCCTCCTGACCGTGTGTATTTGTGTCTTTGTATGTACATGACGTGATCATGCGGTGGCTGCTGGAAAAAAGACAAGCGTGTATTATGATTCACGATGGGTGTCACCGTGGGAGTGCAGCTACAGCCAGATGAGGTGGTGTTTATGATATGAATAAACACAACAGCATTTTTGTGTCACCTATTCCCCACTTTTCCTCCTCTTTCTCTTTCTCTCTCTCTCTTTCTCTCTCTCTCTCCCTTGTGGCTATGCTTCCCATGTCTGTCTCTTCCTGTGTGTATTAATGTGTGTGCCAGTAACATAAATGTATGCAGTGTCTGCCCCATTTTTTCAACTCGCTTCAGATATGATGGAGAGAAAGAGATAGAGAGAAAGAGTCAGAGAGAGATGGAGGAAAAAGTCCGACAATAGATCCAGGCACTGAAAGAAGGTCAGTGTATTGCTTATCAAAACAAGGAGACAGTGGAAGAGGAATAAATGATACGGGAAAAAAAAAAATAAAATAAAATAAAGAGACAGGAGGAGAGTGTATAGTGGGAAAGGGAGTAAATCCACAAGATGAGGATATGAGATGAGATGATTAGTAGGAAATTGCATGAAAGGTATTATAAGAGTAGACCAGACTTTTTTTTTTCTTCACCGAATGTCATTTTTGATAATGTAGGCTACAACATATGTGAAGATTTGACTAAAGGCTTACCATTTTGATGGTCTTATTACATACAACTAGATAGCCACAAATTTCATCACAAACAATCAAGCGAGTACAATGGTGTACAGAGATAAACAATCTCTGGTCAAGTGGCCAGAGAGCAAATTGTATTCACCAAATAACCAGCCTGTTATCTGTAGGATTATTTTCCAAATTGAATGATTTTGTATCTCATAGTTCTTATCCAGTGCATTACTAGAGGAGGAAAGTTTTGTTCTTCCAGGTATTTCCTTAACTCTAAGCAGCTGCTTGAACCTACCTCAATAATATTGGACAATAGACAACGGCAGAAAAAGAGTCTTGAAAGAAATACTGTGCTATAAAAATATATGTAAAACGGAAGCTTTGGAAGAAAAAAATAAGACTTATATTCTAAAAAGCATGAAATAATTAATCTGTACATTAAGACGTGCAGGTTCCATACAGATTTAATGTCTGTTATCAGCTGGGGATATAATCTGCCACCTGCTGTGTTTGCCATTTCAACCAGACAAGGACAAGTCGAAATAAAATATTCCATATAATAATCATTTGCCGGTCTTTACTTAATTTGTCAAACAAGAACCAGATCCAAAGTGGAACCAGGTATCGTAATAGACAACTATAGGAAGATGAATGAAGATGCCAAAGAGAGGAAAAATGCAATAATGAAAGAGAAAAAAGAGATTAAGATGGTAGAAACCGAACAAAAAGCAGATAGGAATCTCTAGAGATGGATGGAAGCCTGAGAAGCAGGATAAGAAGACAAACAGAGAACAGATCCAATTTTAAACATTACAATTCAATCAGCAATATTCTTCCCCAGGCAGCATTAACTGCTGAAATGCATTAAAACACATAAAAACATCACAAAGATTCTATTATGAGCTCTGAAAGGTCAGGAGTGATTGAAGATAGTGTGCTACACCTCTGCCGTATCGTCTCTACAAAGAAAAAAATGTAAGAGTACATAAATGCTTAGAAAGGACCGGACTGATGATAGAAGGAAAGAGAAAGAGTGTGTGTGTGTGTGTGTGATGACTGTGAATGAGAGTTGACAAAATTGGAAGATTGACAAAATGGAGAGAGCCTGTGAAAAAGACAGTACTTGGGGAAAGGAGACAGGAAAATGCTTGTTAAGAGGATGGAGCGATTAAAAAAAAGCTGATAAAAGGGAAGAAATATGCTTTTGCTGGAGCCTGTACGAGCGAGAAATTATCTAAAATGATATAAAAGAGCTTTATGCAAGCTCACATAAAGGCAAGAACATGCTTAATGCGCGCCACGCACTTCCCTTTCCTAAATGTCTCAGAAGAAGACATTTTCTTAAACGTCCTCCTCTTTTGTCACTTACGTTCAAGCTCTAAATATCATAAAAGGCATGTGTGTTAAATGGATGTTATCTAATACCAGCCTGTAAGTGTGTGTGTTTGAGTGTGTGCAGTAAGTGATGTTTGCTATAAGCACTCAGTCGTCCATGACGGTAAAGTGGTGTAATATGTTACAGTCCATCCACAGCCCAATATCCAATATCACTCTGATTCCGGTATTGAACTTACATGGCTGTCGGTTAATACCACACACATACACACCAAAGGGCATGGGGAAAGTAAAGTTTTTTAGCACTGTTCCAGATGAAAGCTTAAATTTCACACGTTTCTGTTGAAGTGCAATAAGTGCACATTCAGGGCATGTTTTAATTTACTGGTGACGACTATTCTCACCCTTAACCTATACACTCTACCCTAAAGACAGACACTTTTCTAATATAGTGCAGGATAAAGGACTCGCAGGAGACTGCATTTTTAGGGTTATGTGTCCCCCGGGAGCATTTTTTGGCGTCACTGAGTTGTAAAAGCCTCGTCCACTCACGCTTACACAAACATACACCGACACACCACAATAAACCAAATTTATGATGGTTCAATTTATGCTTTAGTTCCATGCACAGCCACGCACAAACTCCACATAGTCATATTGTCTTGTACCTCATCCTGTTGCGCACCCTTCACGAAAAACGAGTAGCATAAAATTGAGCCATAACGTGAATCTCTTTCTGTCGTCATCACATACAGCCATAAATGATGGCTGTTTGTAGTTGCACGGTCTGGATTGTGCTGCTGAGTCTCAGCCTGGAGACAGATTTTGAAGGACAGATCGCTTTGTAGTGATGTCATGACGGCCTCATGCACTATAATGCCACCAGCAGGAGCTAATTATCCTTTATATTAGAATCGATCAAAAGTTTTTCTTTTTTTTTTTTTCCCTGTGCTTTCTCACCAAGGCTTTCAAGAGTCCAAGTGATGTGAGATCACTTTGAGCGCTGCAGCCCACTCACCCAGTGCAGTTTCATAAATGCAGGGGTAGTTACTCAGATCAAACTGTTGCTTTAGCACAAAACGCAGCGGTAAACCAATTGTAGTCCCAAATACTTTATACAGGAGGTGCATGTCTTCAAAGGCTTGTATGAGGTAAATAGCTGGAAACAACAACTGCATAAATGAGAAACATTTTTCTTCTGATTACCTACTGTGGGGTATGTAGGTAGGACACCATATTTGATCATTTTGTTGAGCTTCTGCAAGTACTGTATTTTCCTAGACATTTCTTCAGTTGATTTACTGGAAAAAAAAATGTGCTGGCTTATGTTATTTTGGAAAAGCATATAATATTCCTCACAAAGAAGATTAAAGTTGAGTTTGTGTGCCTTTATGCAGTGGAGAGAGGGTGGAAGATAAAAAGATATGGCCATCATGAGACTAACAAACAAAAAAAAACAAAATTCAATTCCTACTGCTACCATCTTAGAACACCCTATCTTCAGATAACCTGCGTCTGTTTGATGATACTTGCTATGATGTAGACAACAGGTTTGTCTTATAAATATTGATGGGAGCCTCAACAGACGGGTACATTCTGGTTTGTAAATAAAAGGTGTACACTGAGATTTGAGATTTGGTGGCTGTCATTTACATGTGTACATATTTCAAAATCAAATAGCAGCCACCCCATCACAGCAACAAAAGGGTGAAACACTCAGTTGGTCCATGTTCTAACACAGTAAATGAAGTAACACCGAATAACTAGACCTTTTCTTTCTGTGCGGTCTTTATTCAGAGTGAATAGTGCCATTACGTGTAGTTTTAGACAGAGCAAAGCCCAGGGTGATTGAAAAAAACACATATTGTATGAGTGGTAAAAAGGCTGAGAGAGATAGATTTGCACAGTCTCACTCTGGCCTTTAAGAGGCGGAAGCTGTCTCTGGTTTGTCATTTAGTGATGAGCACGTGAACAGAATAGGGTCGTGACATTAATGGAACATGGAGCGAGACAGTGAAACGGAGGAAGAAAGGAGGCAGTTAGAGAGAAAGTAGACAGATGAGAGAGGAGAAGGAAAGACGGGTAGAAAGTAGGGCTTAGATGGAAACAGAAAAGGGAAGGAGACAGAGAGGTAGAAGAGGATGTGAAGAAGGAAAAGGGCAGCACTGACTCATGTCGTGCGGGAGGAAGTGGAGGACAAGTGAAAAAATAGGTGGTAAACAAAGGGATGGATGGTGTTGATGGAGGATGTTGAATGGTGCTTCTAGTTATTATATTTTACCCCATGGATTCTGTCAGGGCAGGTCCAGTCGTGTCTGTGCATGTGTGAGCAAGAGTGGGAGCAGTCCACAGCTTTTACCTCCGACATATTAGTGTGGATATTGCAAAAACCTAATTCTTTTCACAATCTCAGTAAATGATTTTCTCTTTCTGTTTTTCATTTCGATGTGCCTTGCTTTGTGTCATGAACGTGGTGGCGAGCTGGGAGTGGTAGATTCCCCTCGGATCAGGACAAGCTATCTCATCATTCTCTCATGCCTGTGATGCATCTTGCATGACATAAAGTGACTGTAAAAAGCCATAAATAATGTTTCAGCCAGGCTATTTACAGGCCACATGTCAAAGCATCAGACTATAAAAGAGATGGAAATTAGCATGTACACTTCTTTTATCCGTACCCATGCCTGTCCGTGCTTGTTCGACCTTAGAGTCATTGCCACTTGTTGCTAATTGAACCTTGTCACACTGAGGACAAAAGAGAGGTGACCATCTTGGTTTTTTGGAGCTGTAAGTGACCATATTTAGGCAACATGGTCAAACTTCCCAAGTTATCACCAAAACTAGTGCTTTAATTATTTACAACAGACAACACAGTAACTTGGACACTGGTTAATGCCAGCTACTTAGACCATGTAAGGCACAATTAATGCGTATATTAGCTAATGTAGCTAAATTATGTCAAAAGGAAAGGTATTGGAATTAAATTATTGGAACGCTGATGTATTTTTTTTTTTTTTTTTTTTTTTTTTACAGTATTCTTGCATTTGCACTAAAATGTTATTGACAAAGCAGTAATTCACAAAAGGACCACTGGGGTACTTAAGAGGGTCCAAACAGAGCCAATGAATCCATGCTGACTCCAGGGAAAAACTTGTTTAGTGTTTTTAAAGAAAAGTTTTTAATTGGGACTCAACTGGAGGCAGCATCAAGGCACAAATCAGTGTTAATACACTTTAACATATTTCCTATACTTACACACAGGCACAAGCATTTGATGAGCTCATGAGCTACACACACACCTTCATCTGTAATCATTTCACCCCAGTACTGTATCCTCACTCTGTATCTGTGACACACACATCCACACACACACAATCAAATAAAGGACGCGGTGAGAGTCCCACAGCTGGGCACTGATGAGAGAGAGAGGGCGGGCGGCCTGCTGGGTGAACAGCCACTATTTCCATACAAATCAATGGAGCATCAGGCTTAGGTAGGGGACGCATCAGGGGACAGGCCTGGTCACACACGCAATGAAGCTGCACATACACTTCCACCCACCCACACATCACTTCACCACATGCAGGCACAGGAAACTGCAATCACCTGCCCTTTACACTACGACACGCACACTTTGTGCTAGCACATTTAGAGGTTGGGTGAGCAGGCAAGGTTACTTTAACAATAAAATCTGCTGTGCTGATTACTACTGGCAAACTGCAACTATTTAAAGGAATCAATCTGAGGACACAAAGCTGGTGAAGATTACCTCAATGTACACTATTTCCCAGAGCTGTGTCCAGCTGCTGTAGTGTTCATGTTTGTTGGCAAGGTGTTCTCAGTCCAGTAAAGGAAAAACCTGACGCAACACGTAAGGGATAATGTACAGCGAGCCAAATAAACCCTGACAAGGTGATGAAGGAATTAAATCACCCTGAAGGGGTTTATTCTGTAATAATGACTGTTTATTTCGCTCATTACATGGCTACTTACTAAAGAAATGAATTAAGAAAGTATTTTGTCACTTCCACACAAAAAGGATAGATTCTACTGTTGGGAATCTGTAACATATCAACAGTCTGTTTTAATAATATATAAAAAAATACAATAATTATAGAACACATCGCACTATTGTATTGGATGCCATAAATAAATCAGAAAAATGTGTTCAACAAAGCCATGTTTAGAGGTGATGAGGAGGAGGGTCCAGTTTGCATATAGTCTCACAGTAACCAAACCTATCTTTACTCTTTGTTAGCACTAGGCCGGTGCTGTAAATAAATCCGACATTGTTCACTATCGCTCTGAAATGCCAATAAAAGTTCACATTGTTCGTCTAAGTCTTGGGCGGCCCTGAGTGCGGGATGCTGTGACAATACATTTGGAAAATAATGTTAGAAAAGAGGTTTTGTTGGCGCATGTTGTGGTCTTACAATGACCAAATACCATCAAGACAAAATGGAATAAAAAGATGCATGTCATGGCCAAAACATACCGTTTTCAGAGTGTTGTTGGATCTTGGAAATGAGCTTTTAAAGTAACAATGCACAGATCACTGAAGGAAGGAGAATAATAATCCTACCACTGCTGGAAAAATGAATCCTTATTCCAGTAGAGTACTTCCACTAGAGCTGCACAATATATTGTTTGAGCATCGTCATTGCAATGTACGTGTGCGCAACAGTCACATCGCAGGATCTGCAATGTAGGAGGCAAGAGTACCTGACACACACTGCACGCAGCGATCCACCAATCACAATTGTTCTTAATCAGTTTGCCGAAGCAGACCACGCCCATGTACATGGAGTGAGTCGCTGGTAACAACACTGAAAAATTTGCAACAAACAAGAGAAAATCACAGAAAATGAAAACTTGGTACCAAAAAGAAAAGCAACGTCAGTTATCTGGAATTATTTCGGTGACAAGAAGGATGATACTGAAACACGTGTTCTGTGTCGACAGTGCCATCCACCTGTCGCCACAACGAGAGGAAACACAACTAATTATTTCGACTATTTACGTCGGCACCACACAGCTATTATATCCTCCTCAGTATTTTTTCATATCGCAAATATATATCGCAGGGTTAAAAAAAATCACAATGTCAGTTTTTTCCAATATCGTGCAGCCCTAACTTCCACCAATCCAGACTCATTAGTAGTATAATGATTAAAATGAGTCTAACTACACCAGCGGCTAGCAGACACAACAATGACAGAATGGTACTGTAAGTTAAATCAGTGTACATGATGTAGTAACAGCTGACAGTTAAGACTCATGACTTGTTCCAGAAAGAGTCACATCACAGGGTCGTAAGACATCAAGGAAAGGTCGACAGTTCTTCATAAGACCCCATCAGACAGTGAATGTATGCGTCTATGTTGATGTTCCCTCACTTAAAAGGATTTTAAAATGCAGCAGTAGTGCGGACACTCCATGCATATGCAGCAAAACTTATGTATTTCAAATCAGAATCCTATTAGCGTGGATGCTCGTGGGCCGTCACCTTGGCCTTTTTTAACACCTTTGTGATAAACTGGAGCACTTACTTCAACCCAGGCCTTATCACCTGACATTCCCCAACCTCATTAACACAAGACCAGTTTTAAGAATCTGGTGGAAAGCTTCCCAGAAGAGTGGAGGCTATTAATAGCAGATTAATGTCAATGGGTTTAGAATGACATGTTCAACTAAGACATATTGGTGTTAAGATGTCCACACTCATTTTACCTTAAAACCTTACACATTATGTACTGAAAATGCAGACATTTCTTTAGCATTTCCTCATGAGAGATGCAATAAAAGCACAGCTATGTATGCAATAAATATAGTTTATGTTTCAAGTATTGCTGTAGCTGCCCTCATCTCTCTGTCTGATAGCCACTTGGGATAAATGAGCACATCAGCTTGCTGAGAACTAATTCGGGCCTTTGATGAAAAATTTGATATAGTTCACACTTTAATTAGATTCCACGTTTCTAGATATGTCCGCCCTTGTTTTCTTTTTTTTCTCCTTGTCACCATCATTGTCAATGTTCAAAGTTAAAATAGAGGTTAGTGACACATCATCTTCAAGGCACAAATAAAATCCTTCGAGCAAAAACTAGATAGTTTAATCTTTTTTTGGCCTGGAAACTGTCAAATTCTAAATGGATTTCAGCCCAAATACAGGCTAATGGAAATGGAAATGGAAATGCGGAAAAACACTCATAAGTCTTTAAAAAAAAACATAATTTTCAAACCCTGCTGCACCCCAATTTTATCTGCCATCATCTTTCTTTGTGATTTGGAACAGGAATTAAGTAACACATTAAAGTAAGCATTAAAAGGATAAGAGCATCACTACAAGCCTGACAAAATTGTCCAGTAATAAGGAGAGAGGACAAAGGGGGCAAAGAGATGGAGAGAGGTGCTCACAATGAAAACAAAGGTGGGCAGGAGTGGAAAATGGGGGGGAACAAAAGATTGTGCACACCTATAATGAACAAAGATAAGGAGAGACTAAGGGAGGGCCATTCATGGAGTACATTTTGGTGAAATGAAACACAAGGATCAAGAAGGGGAGACATGAGGAATTAGGAGGGGTGAGCAAACAAGTGGGCAGAGAGGGGAAACGACAAAGAAAACAGAATGCAATTCATTATTAAAGTGGACAGAGTCTATATGGATCGAGGTAGAAAAATAGAGTTGGGGCCAGAAAGAGAAAGAGAGTATCTGTAAGAGAGAGAGGGGGGAAAAAAGCAAGAGAGACTGTCATAAAAAAATAAAAACAAACAAGCCGTCATCCATCCCATCCCTCTATTGTTGTTGAGTTCCCCTTAAAGGTTGCTGTGTTTTTCTCCCACAAGTGTCGACAGGAGGGAGGGAAGGACAACGGCGGCGCAGAGAAAAAATGGTGAAGATTTATCTATTGAGGGGAGGAGGAGTGGCAGCAGTGGCGGTGGCGCTTCAGAATTCTTGATCATCGCCACAGCGACCAGTCACCTGGCAACCGGGTACACAATAGCTACGGTAGCCTTGGCAACAGCGTGGTCTCCGTCCGATACACGAGGAGGATGATGAGACGGGCAGGGAGGGAGACAGGTAGACAGATGGAGTGATAGAGAGAAAAAGTGTGAGATGGAGGGCAGGAAGGTGAGATGTAGCAGAGGAGGGAGGAGGTGGTGGAGGAGGAGGAGGAGGAGGAGAGGAGCAGGTGTAAACAGAGAGTCAGAATATTACACCTCAACAGGTGCAGAGGATCGACCAAATGTGTGTAAAGACATAATGAGAAATGTAATGAGCTACTGACCAGGAGAATGTCCCACCATATGTGACCCTACATGAAGGAAATATGTGTTTATGTACCTTGTGTGAGTGTTTGTGTTGCATTGTGGGTGTGTATTTGTGCTGTACAGCCTGCTTCTTTTTTGCCTTACACACACACACACACACACACACACACACGCACGCCTTTTTTTGTAATAATATACCATTTGATGTTTCTACGTGTGTGCATGTCCAGCGCTGTCATCTATCGCTTGACTGTCAATTTTAGGACACACTGCAAAGAGAAAGACCCCAACCCCTCTTTTTTTTTTTTTTTTTATATTTTTCCTTTAAACCTATCATGCAGATGACTCAAACGCATTTTAATTTGATGAGTTGAGTCAGTTGTCACTCTCAAAGCAAACTGAGTAGTGCATCAGGCCCACTTTGTTTCACCGGAGGAGCTTTACAGTGATTCACATGTACATCAGATGAAAGCTTATATTGCATATTCATGTACAACTCCCACACATGTACGCAGCCACACGCATTATGACGCAACGCCAATGTAAGCCACGGTGAATAACTATTTGGGACAACAAGGACTAAATATTGTACCTACACACACACACACACATACAAAAACACAAACTAAATTGATTATGAACATAGTGGAGCAATACATCAATGGTGCACTCATATTCTAAATTAGTCACTTTTTCATTTGAGGTTCTGCATTGAAGTGATTTAATAGTTAACGTTTCAGATAAGAGTTATTGAGGCCTCAGGGCCCAGCACAGCAGAAATGTAGTTACTGTGTGTGTGTTTATATGTTTAGGTTGCAGTAGAGTTTGTGTTTGTGTGTCTATTGTAGTACAGCCTATAAGCCCATTAGCCCCAGGTTAAGTGATTTACAGCTTCAGATTTAAGCCCCTCCTGCAATCTCATCCCCAACGTCCCTGTCTATCTGCTCTCTGTATCTGCACACCTTATCTGGAAGATTACACAAACACACACACACACACAGACACCCACATATACCTGACTGATTGTGTCGACACACTGCCAGACACAACTCTGAACAAATACGAGCTGGCAGGGTACACAAAACAAAACAAAAAAAAAAACCTCAAGAAATTTAGCAATCGCACACATATGCGCATGCACACCTTTTGCATGCAGCTCCTCATTAGAAGGTGTTGTGCTCCTGGAGCCGAACACAAAGGAGGTTTTTCATCTGCTCTGTATGTTTGTTCTCATTGCTGATTCTCTTTGATATCCGCATGCTCATCAATGCATCTAATAGCTCTATAGACTCGGCCTCTGAAATGGTGAGAGTGTGCGTGTGTTTAAAAGAAAAGGGAGAAAGTGTAAAATACTTGTGTGAGTGTGTGCGTGTGATCAACCTAATAAACTTCACAGCTGCTCTCTCACACCGCTACTTTTACGGGAGCGGCGAGCAGCCTCCATCCTCCTAGACAAAAGGAAATGTAGAAAGCAGCTCTAAGGACAGATAAAAGCAAGGGAGGAAAGTGCTAAATGATTGCTAGAGCTCCTGTTTTACCCCCACCACCCCCTTTCCGAACCTACCTCCTCTCCTCCTCCTCTCCTCTGTCTGTCGGCCCCTGTTTTTTATTCTCTATTTCAAAGGGACAAAGAGAGAAGAAGAGAGAAACCAACAGCGGCAAAGCAACAACTCCACTTACAAACACACAGGCATTATAATGGGGTGGCCACGGCGTTGCCACGACAACACACAGGGAGGTTAGGGGAGGATGTTGTTGGGAGTGGGGGTGGGGGGGGTGGGGGGGTTGGCGACACTGGGGTAGAGCCGAGAGGAGGAGGAGGTAGAGTAGGTGGCAATAAAGAAAGAAAGAGTGAGATGGAGGTTGTTATCTTGGGTGTATTTACCTGTAGCTCTTGTGGCTGTTTGGCAGAAATGTCTTTTCCTTCTAGCCACTGATCTGCCATGTCAGTCAGTGAGCTGATGTGTTTATCATGCCCTATTTTATGATATGGGAGAGATGGCAGATATAGTGCAAAATCCCTCCTTGGAAGTACTGCTAAATTCTGCATCCAGGTGTGAGTGTGTGTGTGTGTGTGTGTGAAATAGACATAATAGAGGATTTGCTTTTGGGAAATTGTGAAAAAAAAATTCTCTGGAGACTTTTCTTGCTCAACAAAAATGCAAAATGTGACCTATTTGTTTCTTGTAATCTATTAATTGTGAATGTGTTTCTTCATTGGTTAGTGGCATATAGTTTGAGTAAAGAAACTAGGGCATTAGTGACTTCAGATTTTTTCAAATCAACTTATTTGTTAAAAAAGTCTAAGTTGAGTTGACTAGTCGAATGACAATGTCATCACATTGACAGTGGAGGAACAACACAGACACACAACCGTTCAGCAATAAGCAACTTGTACTAAAGTTCACTGTAACATTAACAGTGTACAGTAAAAAGCAGAATAAAAAACTTGCAAGACACAAGCATCAGCACTCCTTCTCAGACATTTAACCAAAACAAAACATAAGCTAACACCTTGAATTTTCTTTTAAATTGAAGTGAAAAAACATAAAGTGGGAAAAGGTTAAGACAGCGGCAGCCAAGACGCACAGCATGTTAAAGAAAAGAACGCATTGTCTTTATGAAATAAATGAACAGAATAATCCAAACACACTGGCTGTCCAAATTATTATTCAATATTGGTTGTGCTTACATGGTTCACGAAGCATTACTTAGACAGTTTAGTAATCCTACTCTGAGTCATGTTCGTCCTTCAGTCTCGGCCTTGCACTAGTGATGCGTGGGTCGGGGTTTTTTATTTTTCAACCCGCTTTTGTGGAATTATTTGACCCGCCCCGCAAATACTGACATTTTTCAGATCCGCACCAACCCGACCCAGGTCCGCTGATCCACACATCACTACCTTGCGCTCCATGTTTTCATGTAGAAAGATGAGAGTATCGACATGCGCTGAATGAAGGCCCGCGCTGTTGGTGATGGAAGGAAGAGAGAGAATAACATATGACTAGTCGGCTCCTGCAAAGTAACGTTGACTTGTACCACAGGTGTCGACAAACCGGTTTTTCTGTTAATGCCATAAAAGAATCTGTATTTTTTCACTTTATGTAGCCAGACCTTAATCAATTAAAAGTGTAAATCATCCATAACATTGGAAAAAATAGAAATCACATTTTTTGGGCCATATTGCCCAGTTCTAGTGTGATTACTGCTGATAACTTTTTTCTAACCTCATTAGTTCTGTTTTCTAGTACAGCAGGTGCCATGCAGAAGCATAATTAAAAAGACACACTGTACTGTCATTGACTAGATTCTTTACAAAATCATCTAATGTCATTTATCTAGCTTCGATTTATGCGGTTAATCCGGTAAAAGCTGATTGCATCATCAGACTGTCTACCAGTCTGTATGCAGTGTCTGTGGAAAGCTGTGCTGTGACTAAGTGTCTGTCTCAGTACTCACCTCATATCACATTTCTACAAAACACAAGATGGCTTCAGGATATTTTAGCTGAAGGTGAAAGCCAAGACCACGGCACATGTCACAACCTGTTACCTTTGCTATTCAACTCTAAAGCTGCCGTACTTTAGTTACTGACGATGTCGATCAATAGTGTAATAGGGAATGAGTCTGGGAAGGCATGAGATGTGCAGTTGTAGAGATGCAGGTCAAAAGTAGGAGAGGATCCAAGAAATGAGAGGAGGTATGTGTTGAAGAAGAGTCTTTCTTTTGTAGTGTTCTATGACTAGAAGTGCACCGCATACTTCAGATTTCAACCTTCTCTGATATTTTTTCATCAAGAAACACTAATTTCCTTCCAAAAGAAACACAACATACCATATGAGTATAGTGAGTAAAACTAGTGTAATGAATGGAGTGCTCTCGGAGTAAATTAGCTCACAGCTTTGTCAGTACTTAGGCTTTTGATCTGTCTGTAATTCTGCTGTAGTGTCTTTTACAGATGTGTAAACAGGTAATAAATATCATGCAAAATGGAAATTATACATTATGATTTGCTATTTAGTAGAGGATGACCCATAGTGGAATTTCACAGGCCAACACAGGAAGAGGCTCATAGCAGATATCTTGCCTGGTTCGCCCTTTCAAAATATTTTGTCACTGAAAATGTATTATGCATGTCTGAAATTAACCATCTTGCACTTTATTAGAATACTGCACAACAGAACATCCAAGTTCAAGTCTAAGCCAAAGTAATTACGCACTAAATGTGAACATGAATTCATAACTAACCTAGGTGGGAGTCGGGGTGTCATAACATTGAAATTTGAGTTGACAATAAACTGTCATACAAATAATTTTAATCAACAGTGTTATTGTGTATTTTGTTAAAGTTTACCACCTCTGTTTAAGTCTAATAATAATTTAAGTATGCACATGCACCTTACCAAGAGGAGACACTGAGTTCTGAAACATACATAATGAATTTTGATTCATTTAAATATTGCAGATATGATTTGACTAAAATCAGCAAAGTCTGTTATAGAAGTGTTGGACCAGTGTCACAAAATTACCTGTTCTCTATTGAACGTATAACTAAAGACAAATGAGGGATGATGCCATTAAAAACACTTCAGAAAATTTTGAAATAATAAAGTAGTAGCAGGGATTTGTTTTCAGTTTCACCATAACGTTTTGGTACAGGTTAATGGATCTCGTACTCACAGTCATGTAAAATAATCTCATTATGTTTATCATATTGTCACAGGTCTCAGTGGAAGCTATTATTTTCCCTCAAAATTACAATTTCCAGTATAGAGGCCTAACATCAAATCACAGTTTATTTATATAACACTTTGCAACAACATAAAGAAGCCTAAAGTGCTTTACATCTAAAAGCATGATTAAATTATAAGATAGAAACAGGTTAATCAAGTACCATAAACATGTATAAAGCAATAGGGCACAACACATAGTGATAAAAGAGCCCACAGATTAAAACCTAATAGTGTCTCAGTGCTAAGGGTTAAAAGCCAGCACTTGGCCACAAACTTCTGCAGAGACCAATCGTTTGTAAAATGTCCTGTTAAGTCATAGATTAATCGGAACACACGATATGGGCAAAATGATTGTGACCCATTGAATTCAAGTGTTTCATTGCTAATGGGAATGTGCTTGAAAACCATAATGATAAATGGACATGTGAACAATTTTTTTATGATATTTTAAATCAAGACAAATGGGAAGTTGTGCAATCTATGGGTGTGATATGTCCCAATATTTGTGTCCTCATAGCACACACTTAAATTAACTGATTTATTAAAGGGGTTTTATGTAATATTGGTATTCTAAATTCTCAACAGAAATGGGATGCTGCATTCCAGAGCATAAAACTACTGAAACCACCAACAAATCAGGTAAAGGGAACACGCACATCTGAACAAAAGTTTCTTATCCTATTCTGTATGCACTCATTTGTTATTAGCTTATTGCTTCTAGTTTATGAAATAGTTTTCCATTTTACAATATTGACTTGTTTTCTAGACACATTGGTCCTTATGTCATAATAGGATCAAGATGTGAAACAGTGTCACTATGCCCATTGAAAGTGTGTTACTTTAAATCTGTGTCAAGTTTCCAATATATTTTCCTAAATTATGACATCAGTGTAGCTTCTTATGTTATTTAACACATCATAGGCTAATTTCAGTGAATTTCCGGTGGGAACCGCATTTTAAGCACTTTGGCGTAAACCTTGTCAAAACCACTGACATTTTGATGAAACTGTGTCACCGAGCACAGTTTAAGATATTTTTGGTCAAAAATTTTATTTTATGTAATCATCATCCTTACTATGCTTAAGTACTTACAGATACCTACTGAAATATGTAACACACATTGATATAAGTTATATATGTACAAAGTTAGAGCCCATTGAACACAAAACATGTAACCATGTCACCGCTTGACCTGGCTGTATCAGTCACTGAATAAAGTATAAAGCTAATTTTATTTGCACATCTATATTATGGTATCATTTTTTTTTTCTTCGAACTAAAACTCACAGATACCGTAATTTCCAGTCTATAAGCTGCTACTTTTTTCACACACTGTGAACCCGCAGCTCAAAAATGATGTGGCTGATTTATGTTTTCCGGGCTAAGGATCGATCCAGTTGTTGAAGAAGGAAATAGAGCTGCTGCATGTAAGCTTGGTATCAATAAATCAATGGTGAGATGTTGGAGATAGGGTGGGTGCAGCTTATAGTCAGGTGCGGCCTATAGTCCGGAAAGTGCAGTAGTTATTTTGATAATCTGTAAAACTGCCGTGTCTTCTAATTGTCTCATGTTGCATCAGTCGATAGTTTACATCATAACCCTATTAGTTTAACTCTGTTTTCTGTGCGGTTTGTGTTGTCAGTAGCTGAACTAAATATCTGTTTGGAATCTGTCCAAACTAGGTCAGAACTCTCAGAGTTTAATCTGAATCTTAGATCAACAAACATCACCTTAGCAAAGATAAAAACATCACATAATAACTTTATAACTTCATAAGCCTCATAATCAAAATCACCCCTGTAGAAGGAGCACTACAATTTGAGCATTAAACTCCATTCCAACAAACAGTGCTTTAACCTTTTATCACTTTGTGGCTTTCTTTTCTCAAAAATTAGTTTCTTAGTGGTTCTCATCTCATGTGGTCACTTTCTGACACTTTGGTCAAAGGCTCCATTGTGTTGGTTTATCTTACCATGAGAGACCAAAAGAGTGACTCTCTACTATGGGGCCATTATTGTAGCAATATTATTTGCAAATGCGTGTGGAGAGTTGAATGTCCGTATTTCAATCTGTCTGTGCGCAGTCGGATTTACAAATGTGTAAATGAATCTGTAAATGTGTGATGAGATTTGTGTGTCCGCATTTCAATCTGTGTGTGTGGAGAGTTGTGTGTCCGTATCTCAATCTGCCTGTGCGCAGTCGGAGTTGTGTGTCCGCATCTCAACCTGTCTGTGTGCAGTCGGATTTGCAAATGTGTAAATGAATCTGTAAATGCGTGATGAGATTTGTGTGTCTGTACAACAATCTGCAAATGTGTAAAACAACTTGTGTGTGTGTAATCAGATTTGAAAAGTCAAAGTATTTTCACTACAAGACCCAGAAATACAGACAAATCATTGGTTACAAGTCAAGCGGCTTCTCGATTGGCTCTCTTTACACACGTGAATTTTGCTACACTTCTGCTGTGACAGATCCACAAATGCGCAGCGGGATTTGTCTGTAAAACCAGGGTTTGTGTGCCTGGGCTCAGGCTGCCCTGGGCTCAGGCTCACAGGCTCCCTCATTCTGGCTGCGTTCGGCTTTGCTCGTTCTTGTACCTGACGTGAGTTTACGTGAGTTGTGCTTGCAAGGTTCACCAACCAGCAAAATTCACATGTGTAAAGAGAGCCAATCGAGAAACTGCTTGACTTGTAACCAATGATTTGTCTGTATTTCTGGGTCTTGTAGTGAAAATACTTTGACTTTTCAAATCTGATTACACACACACAAGTTGTTTTACACATTTGCAGATTGTTGTACAGACACACAAATCTCATCACGCATTTACAGATTCATTTACACATTTGCAAATCTGACTGCGCACAGACAGATTGAGATGCGGACACACAACTCTGACTGTGCACAGACAGATTGAGATACGGACACACAACTCTGCACACACACAGATTGAAATGCGGACACACAAATCTCATCATGCATTTACAGATTCATTTACACATTTGTAAATCCGACTGCGCACAGACAGATTGAAATACGGACACTCAACTCTCCACACGCATTTGCAAATAATATTGCTACAATAATGGCCCCATACACTACTCCCTCTAGTGGTCACATAAATGAACCGACCCCTCAGTGTAAATAAATTCAGTTCATATTGCTTCAGTCCAATACAGTGCTAAAATAGAAAGGAGGTAGGGATGTTTACCTTCCCAAATATCTCAAATAATAGATTAGCTAGAATAACTAAAATCTTGATTTTATTTTGGATCATAGGAGTCCAGGTATGTGAGTCCCTCAGAGCTACTGATACGTACACCTAAACATGTAGCAGTACAAATCCAAGGCCCTGGTGTAGAAACAGGTCAGAGCAGTTCACAGCTGTAGGAAAGAGGGTTTAGATTCTTGCCAGTTTGAAGTATAGATGTCTTCCATGGAGTGTCTGTAGAGGTGGACAGGCCTCACTGTGTTGCTTATTGACAGTCTGTACATGGATCAAATACCCTGGGCTGTGTTGACGGAGACAAACAGGAGATGAACACGATGTCTGAATGTCAAGTCAAGGCTGTCAGAGGGTCAGAGGAGTCAATGATGGAGCGACTGGAGTCAATGAAGGGAGGAGGAAAGACGGGAGGGAGCTGGAGTTGTTAGAGACAAGGACGGAAAAAGCAAGAGTCGGAAGAGAATGAATGCAGAAGAGGCGTAAGCTTACAACGTGGGCTCACACTCAATGCAGAATTGGAGAAATGATTTGGATGAGGTGTTAGAGAGTGAGACGGAGTGGAGTGCAGGAGGAGGCAGATGGAGCTGGTTAAATCCTTGTCCTGAGTATTGTACCAATTGTGGCAGAGAGGCAGACACAATAGCTGAGCGGCCTCCTGTCGCTTCCATAAACAAGATAAATTGATGGGGCTCCCCCGCCTACTAACATCCACAGTTTGTTTTTATTGCTTTCCAAGAGAACGGAATGGAAACCTACTCTGGTAAAACAAAAAGAAACCCTCCGCTAAATATTCCTTTTCTCACTCTCTGAGGCTTTCTCAATAGCATCACGGATAAGTGGCAGCATTTGATGCCATTGTGTCTTATGAGAAGCTTTGCCTTGTATTAGGAGAAGGTTCTTAGAGTCTGGCTCTCATGTTGCTGAGAACAAACTAAAAGGGATGTAATTTAATCAGTTAGCTTTAAAAAGCCGCCTCTTTACAATATGATTTGATTACAGTTTCTTGAGTTAAAATGATAGAGCAAAACCTATATTGATTTTGACGACATTTCCTCATCTTTGACAACCCAAGGGATGTTGTTTTTCTGAAAAATATTTCATTATGACGGACAGAAATGCTTTAAACCGACATGGCAGACATGGGCGAACAACAAAGGAAAATATTCAGAAATGGATTTGTCAGTCTGTAAGCAGAGAGACCACAGAATCCCCTGGCTAGCGGGGTTGGGATGTAATGGAAGAAAAACAAAAGGAAACAATATTATTAAAAGACCAGGGTTTGTTGGACTGAAGCACTGATAAGATCCTGAAAGCTCCCTATGTAGTTGTGATGCTGCTGGGATGAAGCCCACATCATCTAATATATGAAATTAATCAAAAATCATTCACTTCCTTCAAAACAAACCACAAAATGTCCGTCTTTTACATTGAGTTCTCATTTACATCACTTTATTCGAAGGCATGATAATTTGATTCAAGTGAAACTCTTAAGAGGACTTAAAAGCACCAAAAAATAAAGTGATCTCATCCAAACATGGGGTGACCTTTAGAGACTGACATTTCTGCAGCGAGAACTGGAAAAAGAAAAAAAGATGTTTATTAAAGTTGCTCTCTGTCTCCTGTGGTATTTATTCAGTGCTTGTCTACTTGTTGATGCAGTGTTGTTAGCAGTGATCTATGCTGCCTTCAGCGGAGTCTGTGATTTACTATGAGCTCTGACTCTGACACAGGCCAGGGGAGGGGAGGGGGTCACGTTTAATGGCTGTCTGACCACCATCCATCTTCTCACCCAATCAATGACACCATTCAGGCAGATTTTATCCAATCAAAGTGGGCCTATGTGTCGTGTCGGCATGTGAATGATGCAGAAAGCCTGGTTTGAATAGAAAAGTCCCTGCCTATTTACAAACAGATTACAAGGACATTTAGGAACCATCTGGACACCACACACAATGTAATACACCCTCCACTTCTGCACAATATCACCCTGAAACAGTTCCAACAAAACATGAATAATTACTATATTCAGTGCATTTCAGTACAGTGACTAGTAACTCTGCACCATCCACCAGCTCTGTTCTTCAGACTTCCATTTCATACTGTATAATTTTCTAAAATGAACTAAAGGCTTTGTAATTCCATTGGCTAAAACTATGTGTTAGTGCTGGGCAGTATGACCAAAAATTATCTTTTTTTTCTTTTTTCTTTTTTCTTTTTTTTTTAAAGATTCTTATCCTTTGCCTGGCTACGATTCCATTTTTAGGGCACTGAGGCTTTGCCAGTAATCACCATGAGTAAGTAACCAATTACTGCATTAGACTCACTCATGGTGTCACAGCTTCAGTATACATTTAAATTGCACATATTGGGAAGTGAATGGTAAAAGGAGATAAAAGGGAGCATACAATAAAGTACTGCCAAATATAAACCTGCCTCCTATGTCCACAGGCAGTGTTTTTTTGCCCACATCTTGACTTTGAGAGCACTTCTGTGGCTTATTGTTATCATAACAAAGTCACTTCTTCATTACTGCATTCACTCATTATTATAAAAATAATAATGAATTAGATTTATACAGTGCTTTTCTCGGCGGTGGTCAGAGGGGCCGTAGGCGCGAATTGGCAGCCACGCTTCTGTCAGCCTGCCCCAGGGCAGCTGTGGCTACAAACATAGTTTACCACCACCAGAGTGTGAGCGAATGAATAATGGATCAATAATGTAAAGCGCTTTGGGTGCCTTGAAATGTGCTCTAGAAATCTAATCCATTATTATTATTTTCTATGAATGCATACTCAAAGTGCATGGATCCATTATTTATTCACTCACACATTCACACTCTGGTGGCAGTAAACTACATATGTACCCACAGCTGCCCTGGGGCAAACTGACGAAAGCGTGGCTGCCAGTTCGCGCCTATGGCCCCTCCGACCACCACCGAACATTCATACACATTCATACAGTAGCAGCACTGGAGGCAAGGAGGGTGAAGTGTCTTGCCCAAGGACACAACAGCAAATGACTAGGACAGAGAGGGATTCAAACCGCTCTATCTCCTGAGCCACAGGCACCAATGCCTGATATGTGTGAAATAGAGTTACAGAAACTAGTATTCAGATGTTTTTCAGGGGAATATGGGTGATTTATAAACATGGAGAAGTCTTAAAAATACACTGTTACAATTTTGACATAAAGAACCACAGTAACATCACAGATAACACCCTTAAATCAGAAGCTGTTTTTCAAATTTAATGACATCCCAATAGATGAGGCACTTGTTAGTTCATTGTTTTATAGAAATACTTCCCATTTTCCCTTTAGCATGGAAATAGCAAGGTCCTGTGATGAAATCACAGAAGTGTATTTGTCAGACGCTGCTAAAAATTGTGTTGTTTTCAACTCAAAGCATCATAAGCACAGTGGAACATTAATAGTTTACTACAACTAATGATTAATGTATTAATCAATAATTCGCATCTCTAATTCGTCCCTATTATTATTTGCATTAATATTTAGGAATTGTGTGCATCATCTTTATTGATATATTTTTTCATATTAGGTGTGTGAGGTGACAAAAATACAACAAGATGTGTAGTGAGTACAACTGTGCAAACTCACTGTGGTACTGCTTCTAGTCCTGTCACTTTACACTTCTGGTGTTTCTTTATCTGTGTTATTTCTAAAATAAAGTCTATGAGAGATGATCTGAACATTTGCGTCATCTTGACTTCATAGCTTAAGGCTACTTCATAGCAAAACACCTGCAAACACTTGTCTCACAAGACTCACAACATTAATGCTACCGATCCCATGATGCAATACTCTCTGAAATATACACGGATATTTGGCCCATTTTACATGAATATGTGTTTGTAAGAGGCAAAGATGATCAGAGGGACAGAAATGAAAGTTATGTCTGTAGCTTGAGCTAACAATTAGTTCTTCATTTTTACACGGTCTGAATATGTCCCATGCAGAACATTGAGTATATTTAAGAGATTACCAGTCTTGGGATGTTGAGAAAAATTCAGGATTCATTTTATTGACACAGAATATAAGGACATTTGCCTCCTACCTGTGCTGCAACCACACAAACTAAAACATTCAACATACAGGGAGGACACAATGAGACCAATTACCAAAACCATGGAAGACTTGGCTAAATTACCCAAATAAAAGGCAGTAAAAACTACCACTGAAGTTCAGTCCATCCTTTAAAACATGTTTTTAGTTGCTGAAATTTAAATGGAGCCTGGGATAAAGAGATTTTTAGATCTATTCTACAACAGTATCATTCTAAACCTCCTGCCTTTTGATTGTAGCTGACACTCAGTGTATAGCACATAACCGGAATCATTTATTATCTCATGCGCCTTTTTTTAATTCAGCATGCTCAAAGGTTGACTGCAGAGATGGGTGCTGTCCTACACCTACTATCTCATGCCGTGTTTCCACTACATGGTACCGACATGACTCGACTCAGGTACCAGATACTATTCCTGGAGACCGTTTCCATGACAGGATACTACCGACTTTAGAGTACCTGGACATCATAGCAATGCTACACGTAACTTCCCTGACATCTGCTCAGAGAGTTGCTGATAAACTCGCTCGATGTGTGTTTCTCCATCAAGCTCACGCTGAATCTTTTCATCGGCCACCATGGACGGAAATATCTGAACCTCCTCGACTGACCATGGTGTCATTTTGCGGGCTGTCATCATGGATTACCCTACTGGTATATTTACTCTAAACTTCCAAATCTGTTTTAGCTTACCGGCCAACAGGCCGTAAACTATTGTTGTCATGCGTCGTCTGTCGTCATCTGTCGTCCGTTACAAAAATTTCAATCGTCGTCTTCTCCAAAACTACAATTCCGATTGACTTCAAACTTGGTATACAGCTTCTTTATGATGATGTCAAAAAAAAGTTAGTGAAATTATTTGGATCTGGATCTGATTCTGGTTTTGGTGCGACTTTGAAAAATTTCCGCATAATAAGAGATGGGAAGTGGATCGATGCAATAACTCAGTAAATATAAATGATATCAAGTTGAAATTTCTACAGTCCAGCCCTGATGGGGAGATGACCAAAACATAATGGCCACATGCTGATCAGGATCTTCTTCTGGATCCTGTAACTCAAGGAAAATTTAACATGGGCTCTTACGGGGAAAACATTTCAATTGTCTTTTTCTCTGAAACTACAGTTCTGATTGACTTCAAACTTGGTATACAGCTTCTTTATGATGATGTCAACACAAGGTATTGAAATTATTTCGATCCGGATCTGATTTTGGATTTGGTGCGACTTTGACAAATTTTCCCATTATAACAGATAGGAAGTGGATCGATACAATAAATCAGTAAGTATCAATGATATGAAGTTGGAATTTGCATTTTTTACAGATCTGATTGGAATATGACCAAAACATGGGCTATTTCTGTAATGTCATAAATACACATAACTGGGTGATAGTAAATGGCATCTGGATACATTTCCCAAAGCTTTTAATTTGGCCGATAAGCTGCAGGGCCATTGGTCCTATTTTTTTTTAATGGCATGTTGCGCATTGATGACTCAACGACGCAGAGACAACTCTCTGACCAATCAGTGGTCTGCAGTGTTTACACATCACATTTTAGTATCTCCTCACCAATTTTGGAACCTCGGCCGAGTAAGGACTAAAAATTAGTACTGGGTACCAGATTCCAGGTTCTTTTACATAAGGGAAATGCAAAAAGGTAGTGTCGAGTCAAGCCTGTACCACATCGTGAACTGAACCAGGTTTGACAGAAGTTGCACACTGAGATTTCCAAACCCGGCAGTGATGTATTTAATTAGTCTCTAAAAGACTATCTGATTAAAAAATGAACATAAACCTCTGATCCACACCATGAACTCTGTGTGCTCTAGGTCACCGAGCTATCAAAAAAAAAAAGAAATACCATAATGTGTGCATGAGGAGACCTGTGAGGTGGTTTCATTATGGAAATCGCCTACTCCTTTAGTGTCAAGTACCATCTCTTTTTTCATATTGACTACCAGGTTGTACAGACAGCACTCTTTAGTGGAGTATTTCTCATTAATGCCACTGTCCCTCTTTAATGAACCTGAGATTGCAGTATCCTATAAAAAGTGAAAAGGAAAGGTGACAACACCCCTCGAGGGCTCCTGTGTTTAGTTCTGGTTCATTTGATATATCAACCAGCACTGGTAAAGTAATAGCTTTTTGTCAGTCGGACACTAGTTTCTTTGTGTAAACATAATCTTTGACATTACAGTACTGTTATGAAAAGAGCTTTCATAATATCTGACACCTCTGTGGCAGAACATTTCTGATGTCAGTTTCCTATAAAACACCAGCACAGCAGAATTACAAAAGCAGGCCTCCTCACATCTGCATTAGTAGAGAGGTGGGAAATCAATCTTCAGACTTACAGTGTGCATTGGAAAATGGTCAGCATTGATGTGAAGTATAAGTGATTTGTAGTTAATGGACTAAAAATGTGCAAAAACTGCCAGTATGGTCTTTGAAGCTAATAACCCCGCTGAGAGGCGTCCTTGTCAATCTCAAGCCCATAATCCATCTGTGTGCTCTGAAAGGTTCCTATATTATTCATGGAAAAGTTTCCCTGTTCCTTTAAGGTAATTTGTTTTTGTCATTCTGGGCAAGTTTCTGCTTGGGTTTGCTTCAATAGTCTCAGTGGGAAGCCTTTCTGTGGGAAAAGACATTGTTTTTGATGTCTGTATTGTGTTTAAGATAAAGTGTATAAAGGTGGACTTGCTGTATAAAGCTGTATGGCGTCTGTGTAAAGGTTTTCTGCAAAAATAACAAAAAAACAATGCAAACAGACAGCAGATGCTGTGAAATAGAGCTATAATTGCAAAAACAGAAAGAGATGAGCAAAGAAATGTAAATAAATCCTTCCCATGCAGCATGTAGGATACAATTCACATTGGTTAACAAATATTCCATCCAAATAAATGGTAGTAAAGACAAACTATTTGACATGCTTTTAACTCTTCAGCTGTTCTGCTCTTCACAATAGCTTATAACATTTGCCGAGTCACACACAGGCTTGCTGCCCGGTGCCCTTGCGTCAGGAAGTAATCCTTCCCTTCAAAGTCAAGCATTTACCAGAGAAGCACATGGTCAGAATTGTAAATAAATCATCAAGTTAGGCCCAGACGTCCCGCCAGGAGGAAGCCGCTCACATCTAGCGGGAAATGATTGCTGTGTCTCTTAGCCAAGCTACTACAGAGGAGGTAAGCAGACTGCAGCTGAATGAGAATCTGTGGTTTAATGAAGTGTGTTTATTGCCAGGTGATCAGCCGTTAACGGACAGACCTCCTCTGAGAATATAGTAAGAGTACATTGTCGGCCGAGGAAGGAGATAAATGGAAGGAGGAAAAAAAAGTGTAATGACATATGGTCTAAAAAGCTATTGTTAACGGTGTCAGAAGAATAAAGCGGAGGAGAAGCAATTTATTCAGAGCCTGTATACACACACATAGACACATAAAAAATGAGGTCAGTGAATATAGGTAGTGTCCATAGTAAATGTCTAAATAACAACATTAACAGAGCTCCATATCCCTGCAAGAATACGAGGTGTCATTATACTCAGAACACAATATCACCATATCATCACACCCTAGCAGACATCGCACACAGGCACACGCGCAAACACACACTGTTCGTTGCTTTCAGTTTTCATTGCTACTTTGTGTACAAGCAGTTCTGGGAGTTCCATACAAGGTCATCTTAATAGACTTTTGCTTTCTCACTCACCCTCACTCACACAGCCATATACTACCCCCAGTCCCATAAATCACATTCACACACTCGCACATCCATCACCGTGAGCGAGTCAGAATGACAAATAATACCTCCAACAATAGGTCCTATTCATCAATATGGCCATATGTTTTTCAACAGTGAAAAATGCCGAAATAATGGACCGATTCGTAGTCAAAACAAATATGCATGACAAATGTTTGAAAAACTTCATCACAGCCCAAATTGAATTGACTCTTTTTGGCAGCAGAACACTATAAACTCTGCATATATTTGTATGTAGCTACACTATATTCTACGCTTTGTACACTGAAAAATGAGATAAATCTGGAAGGCGAATTGGAGTGGGTTATGAAAGATGCAGAAAATGTGTAATGATTATGGGAAATACAGTAAAGCTGTGTGGAGTCTGCTAAAACTAGATATGGGCAATTGGATGATCTTATTTCATGATCAATCTTACTGATGTGCATTGCCTCTAATTACCATATTTTGTTGTTTCTTGTCATCCAGTTTCTGTAACCAAATGTCAGATTGTAACATCAAAACAGATTCAAGCTATTGCAACAATCCAATAGAGCTGTATAGCATAAATAAAGAATGGCTAAATGTACATATTATTTTGTGTCTCTTCGGTAATGTGACATACATGTAAACTCTTAGATGCCAGTGGCAGCAGAAGCTAACAGCAGTATGCACCACAAAGCCCTGCAAGGATAGAGGAGACTGCAGCGCTTTGTATTTACCAAAGGAAATGAAACTAGGGCTGCAGTACTTGGCACAGGGTTGGAACTTCAGGGGGGCAAGGGGGTCAACTGCAAAGAGCTGCGAAGTTTTGTTTTGTTTGAACATTGCTTTTGTTCCCATTGCACATAAACAACACATGGGTAGTGACTTGATACAGGGCATTTAAAAGTATTTTTAGGGATCCTTTGTTGAATCATTTACATATACAGTTGCTTAAAAAATCATTAGACCACCCCTTGTTTTCTTCAATTTCTTGTTCATTTTAATGCCTGGTACAACTAAAGGTACATTTGTTTGGACAGATATATATGTTAAAAACAAAAATAGCTCATAAGAGTTTAATTTAAGAGCTGATATCTTGCCATTTTCCATGTTTTCTTGATAATAACCAAACTCACTTCAGTTCTTACATCAATAGCTATGCCAAAAAACAGTGCTTTTGGGCATTCCATGTTTTCTTTTCTGTCTGTTTTAGTCACATGATACACACAGGAGTTAGTATTTGTTTGCATAACCATTGTTCCTGATGACTTTTGATGGTCTAATAATTTTTTCGCGACTGTGTAGGAGGATTCCCATGTACCATCCTCCCATGCAACCCTGCAAAGACCTCTTACTACACTAGGTTTAAACTGTGACTTAGTAAAAGAGTCATATTTTGATAATGATGGACTGGATTAACCCATAAAGACCCAGTGCTACTTTTGTGGCACTTCCCAAATGAATTTTTCTGTAGATTTAACCTATGTCTTAAGTGATTTATCACCATTTATTATATTATCCTCTGTATTATGCCTTGTTTTCAGTGAAAATCATACATTTTCTCGTATTTAATTCACTGATCATGCAGATGTTCACAAAACTTCAGATTGAAGTTGAGAGTTATTATATCAAAAACTGAGAAAACTGAAGAGAAAGTGACTTTTTCAGCAAAGATATCAATAACTGAACATAACCCAGTATCTCCAGTATCCACTGTCATTGATCCAACTCCATGGGTTTTACTGGTGAATCAATGTTGTTGAAGATGACAGTGTTTCCACGTTCACTACAGAGCCTCTGAACATCCAAATGGGTCATATCTGATGACCATGAAAAGATGACAAACTGCATTTTACACCAATTATTTACATGTATTGATAGGTTCACTGGTTCAGAAGATATTAAACATTTTAGATCGGTAGATGCTTGTGGTCGACAGTGACTTTTTGGTCTTCATGGGTTAAGATTGCACTTGTGATGTTTGTTTGCTTGGTTATCAAGGAAAATCTACAAATTACCAGTCATTTGGAAATGTATATTTGTTCAACATATTCTTTCATAGTGGAATTAATATGAAAAATAGCAAACTTTTTTTTTTTCATTTTCCATGTTTTACAAAGTACTTCTCTACTAAGTATTTCTGGATCTAAAATATCACCGTACACACACTGGACCTTTAAATAGCAGCCTTTTGTAATTGTCTAATTACATGGGCTGACATTGTGTTTGAATTTGCATTAATCGTGCTGCCCTGCATGGTTCCATTTAAACTGGTGGACAGCTTGGGCTTAGCGTGTCAGATTACAGATCTATAGATTCCATTAGCATTTTAAAACCAAAGGTACTTTTCCAATACCATCATTCCCCATCTTTATGTCAAGTCTTGACAGAAGATTGATCAACAAATGACTTATTAAGTGTCAAAATTTGAAAAGTGTACTCTGGGACATGTAATCAGTCAGAGAAATACTGGCATTATTATTGTTATTTTATTGTCAAATAGAAACCAAAGATCACACTTCAATTATTTTGTGCTAAAACACTGTGATATGACCTTTTTGCCAGATCCTCCACCCCTAAATAAAACATATTTTTCTAGTTTTCATAAATTCTGCTTACCATCTGTACTGCTACAGTGGAATCATGATCTCACCAACCCAGATGACCAACAACACGACCTCATATTAAAATCCATTTGAATATACTCAGGCTAGAATTTATAAGGCCAAATAAAAGCTAGATTGGAGCTCTGATGAGGTCCATAGTTTTAAGGCCACCACGCCTTCCAGCACTGCATTCAGGCACAATGCTGACTGATTACTAATCAGCAACACTAAAAAGCCAACTGATCAGCCTGTCAACAGCTTTTAGCGCATGCACATTCACACTCACACATACACAAAGTGGGACAAAATATACACATGGAGCCAAAAATTGTGATTGCATCTAGATAAGGAAGCAAGTATAATGCACATGAGTTTGTGCAGACGCAGGAGACACACACACACACACACACACACACACACTCTCTCTCTCTGTTTCATACTTTTCTTGTGTCTCGAACACAGACACACTCACGCAGACTTCTAACAGCCTCCAATCAGCAACAGCGCCACGCTGAGATGAGAGGGCCACACCTCGTTCTGAAAACAACTGAAATCAGTTTAAGGACACGTATTACCACAGTGCGTTCCCCCTCCTCACGTCATCTCCCCTTCCTCACTCTCCACTCGTGTTCCTTTCTTCCTCCCTCTCCCTCTAACTCCTGCTTTTCATTTTTCATCGTGTACCACCTGAGCTCTTCAAGGTTGCCGCCACAATTTGGGTCATTCAGCTCGGCCCCATTTCAGCCACCCTGCATAGACACACACATACACACACATGCAATCACACACCTCCCCCTCTGTGTATTACCTGACACCGCCAGGTGGGAGAGACTCCATTACCGCATTGAACTCTGACCCTGCTTCGACTGCCTGGCCAGAGAAGAGAGATGTGAGGTGTGTGTGTGTGTGAGAGACAGACAGAGGAAACAGAGAAAGCAACAGAAATGAGGCCAGCCTAAATGTTTGTGTGTGAATGAGCTTTTTGCATTTGTTTGTGTGTGTACAGAGGCATATGTGTGTAGGGAGAGGTGGAGGTGGAGGTGGGCTTGGCATGCTCTACATGTCTCAAATGACACCCCTGGCCATTATTAAGTCCACTTTATTCTCTTGTCTCTGGCATATTTTCTACTCCCCATATGTTCACATTTTTCTCCTGAACCCAGTTTGCATAGACTCCAATAACTTATTGATATTCAAGAAATCTAAGTAGTGTCTAACATTAGGAGTTGGCTCACGTAAGCATTGAATCCCATTAACAATAACCTGGAAAAGCCTTTATTTTGAATAAGAAAACAAAACATCAAGTTGGAAATTAATTCCTGCCATAAACCTGGCTCATAATTTCACCTCATCCTGTTATTCCTGTGTGATAAATGCTGTATCATTCTTTATAATTTACACATTCTTTTATTCAGGCAATTAAAAGGCCAACTAAAACAAAATATCCTGACTGCCAAAGAAATGAAGCCAAGATGGTGGTTATTCAGATTTGTACCTTTACATAGAGACTTATTTAAAGGGGGACAACAGTCTGCTCACTCCAAAAAAATCTATCAACGTGACTGGGTTGTTAGAATTGTCTTCTATCAAAGAAATAAATATAGCGCCAGTTGATTTAGAATAAACAAGAAAAAGTGGGAAGTAAACATGTGGTGATAAATGCCATGGCTGAACAGCAAACAAGAAAAGAACGTCCCCTTTGGAAATTCTGATTTCATAAACAGAAATTCAAGAAAAAGACGTAGCAGTAGGCTGCTGCCAACGCTGTTTGACAGATGAGTAAGAAATGGGATGCAGAAACAACACTGCATTGTTTACTTCACTGCCAGAGAGAGAGAAAATGTTGAAAAAACAAATCAAACATATCATATATTACCAATCTAATCAGGACAGAAGCTGCTAGCCAAGATGTTGTGTCTTTCTATGTAACACAGCACTCCTTAACTCTGTTTACAACAGAAACCCCCTAAGCAGCACACTATGATATGGGAGACAGAAGAAAAGAAGTGGAATTTTGGCTAATGTGTACTGAGGAGTGTAGGAGAGTTTCTCCTCTTCTTTCATCCTGGGTTTTGCACTGAAGCTGCAGGCGTCTCCTGGTGTGAGCTCTCTAGCGAAGCAGAGCAACAGCCCCCTTCTGTTTTCTAAATGTGGCCTGCTGCCTCTCTCTACGGCATGCCAAGGCTGCTGTGGTGGGCGGAAAGAGGGAGAAGGGTTTCCTCTGTGTGTGTGCATGTGTTTGTGTGTGCATGCATGTGTATATGTGTGTCAGGAAAAGAGAAAAAAGGAGACTTCTGCTGCATATGGCTGTATCTTTCCACGTCTTCTTCATTATGCATCCTGCATCTGTGAGTGTGTGTATTTGTGTGTGTGTGTGTGTGTATTTGAAGTTGGGGGAGGTGGCTGCGTGACAGGATGCATTTGACAGAGGAAGGCAAAATGGTAGTCAGATCAGTCTCTCCGTGGTAATTGGGCACTCTTGACGTTGTCATTTGCAGCGCCTGGAGCTGCCATTACTGCGTGTTTGTCGGTGTGTGTGTATGTACAGATGTGTGTGTCTGTGCTATATGTCTTGAGTGACACTTTACATTCAGTACACCCCCATAGCTTGAATAAATGATTCTGTGTATGGCTTTACCTTAGCAAGGTTGATGGGAATGTGTGTTTGTACATAACCATGTCTATGCAGATCTATTTGATAGTTAACAAGACAAATCCAGCACATTAATATTTAATGATGACATGTGTCCCATAAGGAGCACCCACCCCCCACGCATCATAGATGTGCAATCCTTGACACATGCATGTTAAAAGCCTTAGTGTGAAAAAGTGTGGTAATGTGTTTTCGTGATCACACCCTGTATGTGTGTCTGTTTCCAAAAACTGGGATGTTGTTATATCCATGTTTCAATAATTTTGATACTCCAAATGATATTTTTCAACAAAATTTCATCATACCTACAAAATGTTCACTGTCATTATAAATGTGTTACGCTCCTGGCAAATGAGGCATAATTAACATTTATATTTTCATGTTTAGACAGCTGTAAACATTTGACTAAAGCTAGGGAGAGATTTGGCTTTTGGTTGAGTGTCATTTACTACTTGATGTATGAGACTTTTGACATGTTTAATTCAAACCCAAACAGAGTTTTGAAAAAGTTTAATTAGTTTACCTGTTGAATTTGAGATCATACACTACTTATTCTACTTCGTAGGTTTAGCCATTGAAAACCTCTGTAACGATCACAATCGGGTAATTGTTCTGTAAATTCATCCATGTAAATGCTGAAACAACTACATTGCACTTCATCATGTTTTTTTCCCCCTTGTACTTAAAACTGTCATGCAAACAATAGCAACTGACTCACATGAGTGAACACTTGAGTTAAAAAAAAAAAAGAGACAAAACAGTGAAATGAACATTATGTCAAAATTGTAACCTTAAGTTTCCAACTGAGAATAATAACATGATTAACAAACCAAAGTACGGTATGCAAATAACTGGTGATAATTGAACTTCATCTAAATAGATGAGACCAATATTTTCAAGTTTTAATGGTTTTAACAGCAGCCCTGCTTCACAGGTGGTCTGGATTTGTGAAATTACTAAATTACATAAAAGCACACATTCTTGGGGGATCCTGCAGCAGAAACGTTATTGCTAAATCAGTACCCACACATTTCTTCATACTGTCAAACCAAACTTGCATCTGGATGGGACCTTTCTGTGTGGAGTTTGCATGTTCTCCCAGTGTCTGCGTGGGTTCTCTCTGGGTACTCTGGCTTCCTCCCACCATCCAAAGATATGCACTGATAGGTTAATTGGTTAATCAATTAATAATTAAATCATATCACAATATTTTTTTTTATATCAGACGATATCGATTTGTATCACAATATAAATCACATCACTGTTTTTGTCAAACTTAAGTTTTGCGTTACTCATAAGTTAGATGTGAAAACATCAGAAGGTTATTTTTGATTTAAATATGATTTATTTTTTGTCAGAGGTTGAACATGACAGATGTGCTGAAGAACATTATACAACCGTTTCAGATAATTAAAGCAGGTACATGTATTTAAAATTAAATTAAAAGTCTGACCAGCATGCAAAAAAACAAACAAAACAGACCATTAGATTTGTTGGTCACCTCCAAATAAGTAAAATCTTCATTCCAAAAAAGTTCATGTGGAAAGGCAAGTGTTTGCGTTCTTCACATAGGCTACATATATTCATTCGATACATCTCTGTATCATATTGAAGGCCCTGAACAAAAACGGTACAAACGATTGCATCGTTTCAGTAACCCGGTTGCCTGAGTTCTCTGCCAAATTTTCTCCAGAGGGAACACTCATCTCCCGCTGCAGCCCAAACATTAGCGTGTATGCTGCGGCTGCTCTTACAGCTGTGCTGTGTGCGTCAACCTAACTTGCTGTGGCTCTAGCGTGATTAGTTGGGTGTGGTGCTACTTAATTATGATTGGCTGTTCTTATGTCTGTCAAAACATGGACAAATGAATTCTATCGAAATTGTATCGAGCATGTCTCATATTTCTATTGAGGAAAAGTTATTTCACGATATATCTTGTTATCGTTTTATCACCCAGCCCTACCCATAGGTGTGAATGTGAGAGTGATTGGATGTTTGTCTGTATATGTCAGCCCTGCAATGAAATGGTGACTCGTCCTGGGTGTACCCCACCTTTGCCCATAAGTAGCTGGGATAGGCTTCAGCGACCCTAGTGGGGATAAAAGCAGGTTCAGATGATGACTGAATGACCAAGCTTGCATCTATTATCTAAATGTATACTGGATACCTGGATCTCCACTTGCTATATCTCCTCAAAACTATATATGTGGTGCACACATTAATACAATACTAACTTGACATCCATTCTCTAAGTATGCTACCTCTTCAGAATTGTGTTGAGGTCCATTTGGTGACTTGTCAATGCAACACTGATCCCGAGTCTTCAGCCTGCTCACAGCCCACCACGTATACTCTATATGCTCAGTAACATTTACATATTCACCCACAGACACTCGAATACAAACACAGAAAGGTGGAGAATGGGAAAGTGTGGAGTATCTGTCTCTCACTCCTCTCCCTCTCCGTCTTCCCTCCCTCTATCTATGCGTTTCATAATGTGTGTGTTGAGTTGACATTTTACCGTTCTCTCAGTGCCGGCCGGCATCTCTCGCTCTGCACCCCTCAGTAATTTCCCCACTGACTGTCTGCTATCTGCCTGTCTGTACCTTCCTCTATCTCTGCTCTCCTATATGAGATGGTATGCCTGCATCATCTCCATTTTGTCGCCATGACCTCAATATAGTGTCTGCGCTGGCCATATTTCAGCTGTCTGATGCCTGTTGTACTGTTTATACTGTAAGTCTGTCCGTCGGTCGGTCTTGCCATTCCCTCTGTTTCTACTGTTAATGAGCCCTGATCAATTCATTACTTTGACTGACCTTTACAGACACAGACTGTTAGTCTGGCGTCACTGGGTAGAACCGAATCGATAGTAATCCATTAATGATTAAAAAAATGAAAAAAAGAAGAAAGCGTGGTTCAACTGCAGTCTTGGCAGAGACGAAAGCCTCTATTAACTAATATTCATATTCACTAAATCTAAATCCAGCCTTTTTTTTGCCCTCAGATCTGTATTAGACCTGAAATGCATCACAAGCAACATTAAACACAGTCCAGCAAAACCTCCAGCAGTAAACCCACTGACATAAAGAATGATAATCATAATTACAGTTAATTCATGCATACTTGAGGAATATCTGATTAAAATGTGACATTACAGCTCAATTTAATGAACGAGGGCCTCCTCTCCAGAGAATGGTCTCTCCTGTTTTTTTTTTTTTTTTTTTCTCCGCCTCCATTTGAGTTCTTTCTGGTCTTTTTATGATTTTATGTGATTTAACTTGTGTCGATCTGTACGGATTAAATCACATCAGTCAGCTTAGGTTCATAACCCCTCATTTTCACTTGAGGTAAACGTAGGCCAGCAAGTGCACAGCTTTGGTGAAACACTATTTCTGTTAGAAATGGAGTTTAGAAATCACACAACTATCTCAACTCACACAGATATCGCATCTTTAGCTCTACTTTGTTCTAGAAATGGAAATGTATTCTACTAAAGATGGATGTTTGTTTAATAATGAGTCTGACTATTCTGTATCTATAAGAAGATTGGAAATTCTATATAATGATGTAATTTGTGATACAGCCTCCATCAGTAATACAGTAATATGTAATACAATATGTATGCAATATATGAATCCTGTTAAAGCTATATGCACATACTTATCACACAGTATCACACAGGTAGTTGACGTCTGCCCTCCTTTTCTTGTGAGAAATAATGTTATCAATTCCTGTCTATGTTTGTGATTCTGCCCCTTTTTTATGAACACACTCATAACTGCTGTATGAAAGTCAATATTGACAAAGCAGGTTGATGACTACATTTATGATGCCTCTTAATGTGCACACGATTTTTAGGTGTTGAGCCAAGCAGCGGATCAAAAACGAACTTCCTTTGCGATAATGGACCTTTATTTACCTCCAGTAACCACTATTTATACGTGGAGGCTCTGTATACAGAGCCAAGGTAATGCCCTTGTGTACCTGAGACATTTTGTGTTGAATGAAAGTTAACTTCATATAAGACAGCTTTATTCATGAACTGGCCAGACCAGTACATTATTATGGATTAGACTGATGTTAACATGCTGTCTCTGTTTTACTGCCAAGAAGGGTTTTTAGAATTTGGCCCACCATTAATATATGCATTTAGGTAGTTAAATGTCAGTTCAACAGATTTCTAGTTTCTAATAAAGCCAAAGACTGGGAGGAGGAGGTTGCTGTGAGTGATTAATCAACTTTTTTGAATCGGCTTTTCCCTGCTCTATATCATACACCTCATTTTATTTGTGATGGTGCTGTACTTTCGCGATAACATGTTGGGCTGGGTCAGTAAAGTCCATTAAAGCATTGAATGAGATGTTGGGCTATGAAAATAACCCTGACTTCACAATACCGGTCTAATCAATACAAATGTGTAATCAATTATTTAAATCTGAGGTCACTCAGACTGTATCGACTTGAGATAAAGATGTCATCGAAATATATGAGCCAGCGAATCCATCCATTAGTGTAATCAGCTGTTTGTGACTGTTACTGATTACCTTTGTTAGCTTGGTATCAGCTCCTCTGGCACTATCTCATGATATCTTGTGCCCAGAACTTTCCATCTTTTTTTCTTCAGTTTCAATCTAGTTTGGTGTATTTGCTCTTCTGCCTGTTTGTCTCCATCTGTTTGCATTCAGCCGCTCTTACTCTCTGTTTATTGACCTTTGCTTTCTGTCTGTCTGCTCATCTGTCTTCTCTTGTGTCTCCTTGCCTTTTCTCCTGTCTGTCTGACTCCAATTTACTTGCTATATCTGTACCATCCAATCATACACCTTCATGCTCACACATTCCTTCTTAATACCTGCACCTATTCTCTTCTGGGGGTGAACCAACACACAGGGCACCTGCTATGCCTCAGTAGTGTGTAGACGTATGTGTGTATGTGTGTATAGTTGTGTATTTGTGCATCCATTGTTAATTAACCCCCTTCACCCGAGCGAGCCCCCCCAGGAGTGGCTTGTGTGGTGAGCTTGCTCCCTGAGCCCCAGCCGGCTAATCCACACCTGAGTCTAACACACACACACACACACACACACACATCACAACATAGCGAGTGTTTAAGGTGTGAAAGATATGTAAGTTATATAGATCACTGCTTGTGTGTGAACACAAAAGCATATCAGCACTGCAACACCTGTGTAACAGTGGTTGTTGTGTGTATCTGTGTGTGATATCACACAGTTTGAGCTGGAACACATTATACACACCTGGGAGGATTTCAGACTCATACCGCTATGCCACATTGCTACACACCCAATCACATGAAAAGCAGACATGAACAGACCGCAACTATGCTGACACACACACTGAAACACACAGTCCCGGCCAGGCGTACCTCTCCAGGGCCTGAGTGCTAGTTGTCTGGCTGTCACTGTGGCACGCTGTGCCAGAGAAAGAGGAAAGCGAGGCTGAAGCGTGCTGTTACGCAACCCACTAAGGACGACAACTGTGTCTCTTGATGACACACACCCGCTCGCAAACCCACAAACTCACCAAGGGTTGGGTCTGGATTACAGCTCTCTGCCTCTTTGTGTGGATACCAGACACTGGAGCCATGCTGCCAATGCAAATGCCAACCCAGATGCCAACCAGTGTGTATATTTTTGTGTGTGTGTGTGTGTGTGTGTGTGTGTGTGTGTGTGTGTGTGTGTGTGTGTGCGCACAAGTCTGTTTTGGGCAGGAGAAAGAATGACGGCTACAATGCACACACAAGTGGCGTGTGTTTGATTGGTGAGCAAACAAGTAGACTGGCAGCAATACACATAGCTGACTGCAATGCATGCACAGATACAGACTCACAATGATGCTGGCACATGTATGCACACTTAAACAAATACACACACATGCACACACACTCCATTGTGACTTTATATGCAAGAGCTAATTGTCTCTCTGGTGCTTTTTGTTTTGCCATTATGTGCTTTCTCTCCTGTTTAAATGGAGATACTGTCCAACACTTAGTGTGTGTATGTGTGCGTGCATGCACTTTCGCCTGTGTAAATGAGTGTGTGCGCAAGTGTAAGCATGTGTGCCATTTCAATCCCCTCACTTGGACGCCCACAAAAACGCTTGTCCTGAAAGAGGCCTGCTGTTGATGTGATTGTTTTATGGATGTTTCCATATTTGGGCAGATTCAATATTCTATTCTACTATCTCGCTTGCCAACAGCTCTGACCACGCTATTTGCCTTTCCCTGTCATTCAGGAATGCTCAGGCCCATTCAAACCTAAACACAGCTTGTGTTTATACCACCAGTCTCGTGAAATACTGGGCCTGTTAATACTCCTGAGAATTATCCTAAAACAAATAACTTTCAATCGTCAAGGTCAAGGGACTATGAAAATATGTGATCCCTGTGTTCCTTGGTCCTCCCGATGACTATGTTGAACGTTATGAGTTGGGCTGGCAGTGGAACATTTTATGGAGCCCATATTAGGGTTGGACGATGATCAGGATGTTATTGAATGTGTGTCTGGCCTGCTAAATCCGTTGACTGGATGACAGAGCCAACAAAGAGGGCTATACACCATTCAAAAGTAGATCTTGCTGAGCCATAGCTCTTTCTACACTCAATTTCACTTCATTTTAGAGCTGCGCCAGCACAAGTGAAAATTCATTGTCAAGTGGGAATAACTGAGTACATTTCTGTGGCCAATCAAAGTTCAGGGAGGTGTCCAAAACAGCCTGCTTTATGAGCACAGGCTCTAGGAAAGTGTCCTCTGTTGAACCTGCACGGACCAGGCACAGGTGGTCAGAGCTTAATGAAGGGACTGAGAATGTGACGAGCAGAAAACAGAACTACAGTGTACAGGGGAATTTAAATCATCATCAAGATGAGGAGAACTCCAAAATGTACCGCAGTATCAGGGGTGGGCATTATTTTTTCCAAGAGGGTTGTACTGACTTTCATAAAATAAGCAACAGGGCCAGACATTTGACCATTGAACTGAAACATAAAACACAGTAATGAATTATATTGTACGTGAAAGATTGCTTTCCAAAAAAACCAAAAAAAAAAAAAACCACTTTCCTGTATTTGCCAATCATTGTACTCAGGGGGTACAATGAGTAGAATATTTACATCAAACTGTACAGTTCAATTCAGTATCAAGTTTTAAATCGGCCAGTTGAACTCACTGTGGAGGTCTGTGAGAGTATCTAGTATATCTGTCAGTGTGGCATGGTGGCAGATCCAGGGTAACCTGTAGTAAGAAATGTGTGGGGCACTCGTTGGTCATTTGTCAGAAAACAGGGTCAGCTTGGCTTTGATTGCCTCACTTTAAAATGTAGGTTGTGAATGAACAGTCTTTCACTGCAACTTTAGATTGAGGTCAGCCTATTAGCTCAGTATGCCCTCTGTTGGAATGAAGGTTAGTATTTAGGAGTACAGACTGGTCATATCCATATATTTGCCAATGTGCGTACTAAAGGTTTGTTAGTGTCTGTGAATTATGTCATCATATGTTACCTGATTTATCTAACATTGGCATTAGGTCAGCATATATACTTTAAGTAGATTACAGTATACAGCTGCTAGCTAGCCTGCTAATTAGGTTTTATATACATTATGTTAAATTGACATTAATGATACCAAAACAAGTTAATCTTCATTTGACAAGTTTTCAGTTATATCAAAATGTCATTCACTCTCTTGAGGAAATCAAATACCACTTTGAGGTAAACGGTATTGGGCGATACTTTACACAATGTCAAAGAATAATTTAATTCTGTTTCCAAAAAAAAAAAAAAAAAAAGCAGATGCTGTTTGCTAAAAATGTTGTAGAGTCCCTTAAACTATGACTTTTTCATCCATGCCTTTTCTTTTTATAAAGATTATTTTTTCAGTATCTGTGGACATTTACTACATATCTTTCTATAAAAATCCTGCCCACCTCAGAAGACGGGGCATTATAGACACACCAGGAGTTCTCTCTGTCCCTCTGTCCTCACATCCTTCTGTCCTTTCATTCATCTGAGATATTTGTCCAACCTATTTCTCAAAGATTGTTCACGCAGTTCTCCTGAGGCACATGTTCTTTACACGAAGAGAGGAGCAGCTTAATGGCTGAATTAAGATTTTTTTTTTTTTTTTAACAAATTTTCGAAAATTTCCACTTGGAAAATGTCTCCAATTGACACTATTCAACTGATTCTTTTCAAATTTGACACGTTCTTCAGGCCTACATGTGCCTTTCTTTCAATTTTCTCTTTTTCCAAATTTTGTAAAAGTTTTTGAAAAGATGGAAAGTTAAGACTCAAAATAAATCCCTGGGTAGGCAGGTTATTAATGAACAGGAGGGACAGAGTGTTGTGCACCTGGGCAGGGGGTATTTATAAGCTCTACTTACTTTTTCACTTGTTTTATTTGAAAATAAATGCAGGATTAGGGTTACAGACAGATTACAGGTTGCAGACAGATCAGAGAATGATGCATATCTGTCTGTTGATCATTTTATTTTGCAGAGCTTTAACCAGAAAACTATTTAATATTTTTTTCAGTAAACACAATACAGTTTATCATTTTTGTGTCGGAGTGGTTGCTTTTGCTATTGTCTGTTGTCCGTCAAATCCTATGCGGTCTTATGTATTGTTATGTTTTATTAGATGCAAAGAAAAAAACAAAAACAAAAAACGGTATTGGCCTTTTATTGTCCATCAGCCACTCTGCTCTCTAAATGCCTATTAGTCATTGAAAGTTGGTTGAGCTTGAAGCCACAGCTTTAGGCTTTACTCTGCCTCCAATAGATACCAGTGGGTGAAATCACATCTCTATATCCATTTACTGTCTGTAGTTTGGACACCCGGAAGCCAAAAGTGAACTGTGACAGAGGACAGCCCCCAAGCTGTTTGTGGTAAAAATTCTTGTCGAACCATTTTCCCTTTTGAAGCTGCATTTGCTTCACTTTGATTTTCTTTCTAAACATACAGCACACAGGATGAAGTGTATCAGGAAGCACTTAGCCACTTAGCAGTAATAGCTGTTCTAGAGCTGGTCTTTAACATGGTTACAGAATATTGGGCAATACATTACAGGGAAGGGCTGCTGTGGTACAAGCAGCTAGGATTGCGTTAGTCTGAAATGGGTTGTTTTCAAAATGTCAGCAGCCTGTCAATCATGTCTGTATGCAGATTTCCCATATGCGGCTGAATTTTTCTCGACAGCTACTCTCGTTATTGGGGGGGGAATACGCATACTTGTTTATTTGCTCAGCTGAAATACAGACTATTATGAGCACATGTGTTTTCCTCTCATCCTAAATGCATGTATTTTGCTGTACTGACCTTCTCCATCCACCTATAGAAGTGCTGTCAGACCTATAGCGTGACCCTGTCATTACATGTATGTGTGGCCGTGACTCTGACACACAGGTTAACATAATAACTGCTATGATAATGAAGCAGCAATTTCCCCTAGACCCCATGCTGCTCTCAGGTAATTGGAGTGTTTACAGGCAGAAATGTTAGGGTGTGTGTGTGTGTGTGTGTGTGTGTGTGTGTGGGGGGGGTGTCTACAGTTGCATGTGCATCTGTTTAGTCTGTGTGGATGTCGGTAGAAGTTTGAGAGTTTGTGCGTGGACAGGTGGGCGGCTGTGTTTGGACAGTTGACAGTTGACTGTGACAGATGACGTCCCTATCCTACCATTATAGACAGATGAGAGCTAAGGCTGAATGTGTGTTTGTCCATGTGATTTACTGGAGGTGGGAACATGGCTTTGAACCATTACACACACTCACAATCATGTCTCTCTATCACTGTGGGAACACAGACTGACGTAGTGCATTCCCTCCTAACATTAACCTAAACCTATCTGCACTTACTTCTAAAACCTTGTCTTAAAGCTGCAGTGTTTGTAGAGTATTGTATTTCAAGGAGTCTAAAAGAAAACAAGAATTCCTTCTACCTCTAAAAATCTACTCCATGATGCAGACTTTTGTTGCTGACAGTACTCCAAACATCAGTTCAACTCACCTTGACTCGACACGGCCTTGTTTGTGTTTCCATTATGTGAGAGGAGGTAACATGAGGTCTTCTTTTTAGTACTGCCTTTGCCTTGGTACCAAGCGAGCTAATGTCAGACTAAATATGATCCAGAACTGTTGCCGCATCACTATGTTGCATTGTCATGTTACAGTATGAGATAAATAGTCAAGTCAAACCATCAGGAAATCTACAAAATGTCAAATATCCATCACAGAACTGAAGTCTAAACTATTTTCTCACCTGAAAAAATCCAACATGATTCTATAAAAGCAGTATTTCACATGCTATTACTGTGATGCCCGGAGCTGCAGCATATAGCACATTTTGCAGCCATGATGAGGGAAGGGGTCCTAAACCTCTGTATTAGAAATCATAAGAAAATCAATTGAAGTCATAGTGAGTTGAGCTGATACTGTCAATGGAAAAGTGGCATTTCACTAAACGTCTGTATTTTCCCACAGGCAGGGGGTGAAATATGTGATTGACAGCTGTAATTACTGTTCACTTGTCAGATTCCATCAGACGCAACTCTACTGCTCTACCCTGTGGCTCAATATATATATATATATATATATATATATATATATATATATATATATATATATATATATATATATATATATATATATATATATATATATATATATATATATATATATAAGCTTTGTAAAGTGACTTCTCTGTTCCACAGCAGCATGAAACAGATCATTTAAACTTCTGATTTGGACCAAGAGGAGAGAGAAGTATTTTCAAATTCTGCCTTTTTTCCTCTTTATTGCAGCTCCTGTGGGTTTAATTTTTAAATTATGCGGGGCTATATGAACGAAGTCACCACAGTATACAGGGTGGGGAAGCAAAATTTACAATATTTTGAGGCAGGGATTGAAAGACAGTGTATGACCAATTAGTTTATTGAAAGTCATGAGAATTTATTTGCCACAAGAAAATTGACATAATAGAAAATGTTTTTATTCTCTGTGTTCTCCTTCTTTCTCAATAACTGCCTTCACACGCTTCCTGAAACTTGCGCAAGTGTTCCTCAAATATTCGGGTGACAACTTCTCCCATTCTTCTTTAATAGTATCTTCCAGACTTTCTCGTAATAGTTTTGCTCATAGTCATTCTCTTCTTTACATTATAAACAGTGTTTATGGATACTCCGACTATTTTTGAAATCTCCTTTGGTGTGACGAGTGCATTCAGCAAATCACACACTCTTTGACGTTTGCTTTCCTGATTACTCATATGGGCAAAAGTTTCTGAAAAGGTATGGATAATAGTGTTAGGTATGATTATGACATCAATATATGTTTGGTTTCAAAACAATTGATGTAGTGCCTGCTGAGAAAAAACAACTAAATGTTCATTGTAAATTTTGCTTCCCCACCCTGTATATAATTTTATATTACCATAACAGTGTATGTAATCATCTGAGCCACTGTGCAGCATGTTCCACCCAAACTTAACGCAAATTCCTTGTTTTGACTTTTACGGAATTAGCTCTTTCTACTCCTTGTTTGTTTCAGTTTTCTTTGTAAATATATCCTGTCAACATCCATGTGGACGAATGCGAAGCTTCATCAAGAAGAAGAAGAAAAACATCGCTGTGAAGAGTATGTGTTGTAACACAATACTACAAACGACAGAACATATTATGAAATGACAACATATTTCAGTCATCATACAATATGTGTAGTCTTAAAGTACAGCCCTACTTTCAAACAGGCATTTAAAGTTGGGAGGACTGCCAAGATAATCTCAGTGATGTTTTAAAAAGAAAAAAAAATTTGTTTACACATCTACAAAGACATTTACTCAAACATTCTTTTTAGCCAGTTTGTGTTCAGGAGGCCTGTGCACGCGCCGGTGTACATGTGTGTTTTTGTGTTGTTGTTGCGAGGCGAGGGGTGTAAGCTGACAACCATGACAGATGATGTCTTTATCCAGCTGTTTCAGAAGACTGTGTGTGTTTTTGTGTGTATCTGCGCGCATCTGTGCGTGTGCGCGTATGTGTAAGTTTCAGGGTCATATCTGCCCCCAGGCACTTTGGACCTGATTCTACTAGGGCGGGATAAAAAGGAGGGGTTGTTACAATTCACACCCCAGGAATGTCTACTCCTGTCTTCTCTTCTGGGAATTTCCTCATCTCTCACCCTCTTCTCTTCTCTTCTTTTCTCTTCCTTTCCCTCTCTGTCTCATTGCTTCATCCCCGAGGTGACAGGTAGAGGGAGGAGGGAACGCCAGATGCACACCTGGTTTATTTTTGTGAGGAGAGGAAGAGGAAAAAGGAGAGATAGGAAGAGGTAGACAAAAGAGAGATATAGTCCTTGAGTTAGTCCTCTGCTTCAGTGGTTTATTCATTCTGGATCTTCTGCATAAGTGTGTATTTGTGTGTTTCAGTGTCCTTGTTGCTGTGTGCATCACTGCACTTACTCACTCTGTCCTCTATCTTGCATGCATACTCAATATATGCATAATATGTCATTTGGTGAGATACTTGATGCAAAGTGTTGTGCAGCGGTGAATGCATAGTATTTTACAATTTGAATACAATAGCTTTAAAGAGAGGCATGAAGGTTTTTTGAAGGTGACTGATCGGAAATTGAGGCATGTGACCAGTTTTCCATGAACGCCAGCCTTGTACTAAAAATGTATCAGAACGATTAATTATAGACTAGAACATATAAAAGCCGATCTGTAGTAGTGAAGGAAAAAAACAGTCCTCATTAAAGTAACTATAGAGGACAATTTATTAATTTGTGAGGGACTATACAGTATAGTTCATTCCTCATGTAAGCTCTGATCTCATTATTTCCAGAGGCATACACTTAAGTCTGTAAAGAGAGAGATTGGACTGTGACTAATACATTTTCCTACCTTTAGGGAAAACTACAATCACAGCCTACAGGTGGGGCTGATTAAATAAATCATACAAGGGATTTGAGGACACTACACAGTTGTGAATTATGTATTTTTATGGAGTCTGTAACTGCAGTAAACCTAAAGATAACCTCAATTAGAGTGTTATTTTACCCTATAGGTGTTTGGCCAGGTAAAGTCCTGCAACTACCTTGGACTTATCATAAATGATACAAGAAACACAGCAAAGTATAATTGGATATGGACAAAAATATAATAGTTTCTTCTTACAGTTGAATGGGGAGTCACAATTATATAATTTTTATTCTAATGTCATTTACAGTTGTGACCTGTGCATCATTCCCCTCCACACTGACAGAAAGGATATGACAGGGCTGTTCAGTTAAACTTTAAAGAACTCCAATTAGTCACAATTTTCCTCTAAGCGCATTTCCTGAATCACAATATGTCACTTGCATTATAATATAGGGAGATAAACTGTTTACTGAAGTTGCACCAGTGTCTACATGTGGTCAACAATGAAAAATGACCTAAAGAATAATTAAATCACATTTTCAAGGTACTTGTTGATTTTCACATTGATATGGATGGATTGTATTAGTAAATAGTAAGTATAAGATTAAGTGTTATAATTGTAAATAACATGTATATTTTGTATTTTGTACAGTATATTTTGTACTTTTAGGTCATTTTTGAATAGCAGGCAAAGAATAAATACAGTTTATAGCTTCTATAAAAATTATGATTAGGGATGTAACGATATGAAAATTTCATATCATGGTTATTGTGACCAAAATTATCATGGTTATCATTATTATCGCAGTATTGTTGAAATTGTGCTCAAAATGTTCAAAAAGTACTTATACACACTGAAATAATTTAACCAAGTTGTATTTTGGAAAAAGAAAACTAAACAAAACAAAACAGCCAAATAAAATAATTGGCACAGTGCACTTTCTGTTGGCAGAAACATTCAAGTATAGGGGTCTGAGCCTATTTTGTCCATTTTTCAGTACTTTTGATTTTGCCTTTATTTACTATATAAACAAATGTTTTCTATACCCATGTTTGGTATCTTTTTTTTTCAGCACAACTTCATCTATCTCATCTGTCTATTATTTTTTCACTTTAACCTACTATATCAACACAAAAGGACAAAAAACACAAAAAATATATAAAATCTGATTTGAAAAATTTGTATAATTTATTGCATAAATAACTCAAAGATGCTTAACGAACCTTTTCAAAGACTTTAAAAGTGAATATTGGTTCCAAATATTAGGTATATGAAATCAAAATTGTAATAAATTAAAACTATACTCAAATATTTGACATAAAAGCAGATCTTTACATAGGGTTTTTTCCCCTAAAAGTGCGGTAATCAAACATGGTTATCATGATAATTAGAATTCAAACGGTAACACTAACTCTCTGTATTTTTACTGCGGTTTATCATTATACCGGTAATTGTTACATCCCTAGTTATGATCAGTGTCGACTTTTGTCTTTTTTAAAACACACCTTGTACAATGAGTTTTCCCTGACTCATTTTTTTTTCTGTTGTATAATAATTACATTCTGTCAGACTATTTCTGTTATAATTTACATTACATGTTTGCAGTGTAGTCATTTACTACAGCCTACATTGAACAAGCTGCAATATATGAAAATATTGCATATGATTTTGAATCCTACCGTGAGGTAAGGAAAGTATCATTAAACTGGAAATGATGACGTTATATTTCACATTTCCGGAGTCCAGATGTCCACAGTACTTTCAAAGATTGGATGCACTTTTGAGCCAAGTTTGACATCAGTCTTTTGGATTTGACTCCTATAGAGACAGAGTTGTGGTTGTGTTTTAAGTGTTCTACTGCAGTGGTACTTAAACTTTTTACAGTGGAGTATCCCCTAAATTTTTTACTTTATTAGCCAAGTATCCCCAACTCTCACTTCAGTATTTTTGATTGAAAAAAAAGGCAAAATTTGTTCATATTTTCAAAACTTTGTCAACAAACAACATATATTTATAGTGTGCAATATATAAACTGAAAAGGGCCCTCTTTCATTGATAGGAAAAATAAATAAATTGGTCATTAATTAATAAATGAACCTTGCATCACTGAAAAATATTTACTTAGCTACTCAAACTTGTTTTCAATAATATAAAATAGAAATGTTCTTAAAATGCTACTAAAGGCTAAACAAGATGATTGATGATAAAACTGTTATTTGAATATATCTGTGTTTTATATTTCAGCATTGATTCTCATTCTTTATTTTGTTTTTAGAACATGATGACTTATTTAATGTATTTTTCCAAAAAATTGCAAGTACCCCCTGGACTTCTTCCAAGTACCCCTGGGGGTACATGTACCCCACTTTGAGAGCCCCTGTTCTAGTGGAATACAGGAAACCGTTTCCCACAAGTATTAGATGTTGAAATCTTTTGTGTACGTGCTGGCAGTTTTATTACGTGTTATGTCATGAACAGTAGCTTTAGGCATCACCTCTGTTCATTTCCTTCTGTCACGGCTTTCTAATGGCATTTAAAGAGCTACAGTGCCATTAATGTCTGAATTTAAAGCAGCAGATGACTCTCTCACATAGTTGTTATGTTCTGGAAGCCTCAACGACAACCAGGGACAAAGCCAATCAATTTTATAATAACAAACCAGGTAAGTAAATTTCTAATCTGAGATAGCAATCAATTGCCTGCTTCCTTTAACTGGCTTGCTGAACATTTATCTATCGCTTAATACATACCTGTCAGGATAACTGCAATGAAAATAAACAGCAGGCTGATGTAAAACCTAAAGGAATCAGTGCAACCTGTGATCAGACTTTTCAGTCCTTGGAACGCTGTAGCACTAACACGGCACTTTCAACTACAGCAGGCTTTTGAGGTCAGCCATACTGAGTCAGAAACATGGCAGACAATAGAAATTACCCCGCTACACTGCTTGCCAGTGTGATTGCCACCTCTCCTCAGAGCACAGAAGGCAGGAACCTCACTTCGCAGCGCATCAGCACTGAATCACTCAACCAGGATTACAATACATTTTGTTTGGTAGTGTGACGATCCATGAGATTTCCATTTCATGGCCTTGAAATGTCAGGAAAAACACAAAAAGTGGGTTTTATGGATGAAAAACAAAGACTTGACAGATATGTTAACAGACAGGACTGAGTTTGTGCCATGTGCGAATGGTTTCCTGGGACGAGAAGGATCAACTTTGCAGGAAGACCATGATTGTATGTGTACAAAATAAAATACTGGAAGCTAGTAGTGAAACGCAATGCACTGAGGAAGAAATTCAGTTCTGATAGCAACACCATGGAAATAAACAGTTTGGCCAGTGTTCAATGATGATTTTATTTCAATTAGTTTTTATTCCCACTTTTATTCCGTGGAAGCAGAGAAATGTTAATTGAAATACTTCTTCAAACAGTTCAGTTATTACAGTCTCACTGTCTTTCAGTGAGCACATTTTCAATCCAAATTTATGACGCAGCTTTCAATATAACAGAACAGATTGACTGCCGTTGATGAAATTCTGTTTTAATAGGGTCATATTTTGTTAAACCCACTTTTATTAGTCTTTGGTACATTTATTTGTATATTTGGGGACCTTAATAGTTCATAAAGTTTGAATTTGAACCCTCCAGGTGCTACAAAGCTATCTTTTTTTCATTTTGGCAAAAATCGAATGGATTTCTACAACCTGTTTTAATTCCTGCTTAATTTGTTACATTTTATAACCAGTTACATTATGACATTTGCACATATAAGGTCAAGACTTCCAACAAACATTTCTCCGAGTACGACATAATTGCAGCAGCAATTATCAGGAGCAATGGTTGTAGTCCAAACTGAAAACATGTCCAAACTTTGGTTGTATTAATGAACACAAGTGGCTGAACAGGGCAGAAAGCATGGTCAACAACCCCGGAGGGGGTGGGGTGTGAAATGGCTTATTTGGATTTAAAGGGCCAGTGCTCAAAACGACCTTTCTGGTGTCATTACTCAGAAATAGGGTTGAAGATGGACCTGTGGAGTTGAATTAATGAAGAATTCAGACCCAAACATAGCATTTACTGTTGATGTAGACCACAGGGAAATGTTTTAAAATACATAATTCCATTTAAAAAAAAGCAAAATATCACTCCTTTAATTCTCATTTTCTTATTAGGACTGACACTGGCTCTTACCAATGTTTGATTGGCATATTTCCACCTACATTTATCTGTTGAATGTAATATGTTTAAATCTTCTATAGTTATTGTTTATTCAAATTTCTCTACACACAGCACCTATTGTACTGTTGGTATGTTTTTTTTTGGGCAGAGTTTTTCCTTACTTGACCTTAGGGTCAAAGGGTGTTCATATTGTACAAATGTAAACCCTTGGACACAAATCTGATTCTGCGAATCTGTGATATTAAGTTGTGCATTTTGTTTTTACAATCACAACATAAAATTATACCAATTTACCTCACGCTAAACTTGTCTGTCAACCTGTAAAGATATAAACGGCTGCTGGCAACCAAAATAATCTACTAATCTAAAATGATTAATAACTTCTGAACCATTAATCCAATGAATTCATAATTTAGATAAAATATTGATTTTTGACTCTTCACTACCATCAGATATGACCCATGTGTATGTTTAGATGTAATAAACTTGGAAACACTCATGTTCTGCTGTAGTGATTCACGAATAAAACCTGTGTAGTTTGACTGTCAGTGGTTGTAGACACTTGTTTTTATGCTCAGTTAATGATATTTTGTTAAAAACATGACTTGCTTCAGTTTTCTCTGTTCTAATGTAATAATATTGATATATCAGTCTTGTTGTCATCTGTTTCAGGTTCATAAAAGCTGCTGCGGGTAAGTGCTTGTGTTCCTTTTCTTCAGTGGTTTTGTTTTACTGTGTGTTTTAGGGTCAAAACAGGGTGGAATAACAGAAAAAGACAGAGAGGAATTGAAATTTTACAGGTTTTTACTAATTAAGGCACTCAGAAAGTACATCAGTAAGAGGTTTAGGATGTTGAATATGAACTGTGAACTGGAACACACTGAACAACAACATGTATTTAAATTTTGGCACAGTAGTTTTTTTGGGGGGGCTCTTTTTTTATATCAGTCCAGCTGCTTTTTAGCACCTGGTTGATCTCCAAAGAGCAGTTACACGGTCAAAACCGAGTAAAAACACAGTAAAAAAATTAAAGAAAAATTAGGACAACACTGGAAACAACAGTAAAAACAAGAAACAAGGAAAACAGTGTAACAGAAGGCTGTGCTTAGAGTGACTCGGTCTCACTCACTGCTCTGTGTTTGGCCCCCTATCACACAGGCGGTGAGGGATGCACTGAGCATGCTCAGATGTCTATGGAAAGTGCAAGGTCTATTCTAAGAGCAGATTTTGAAATATTATTGAGCAAATGGTTGAATTTTCTTAAATATTTAAAACAAATCATACATTCAGAATGCTCACCGCAGACACATCAGGGGTTAAAGGGTTAAACCAAGATTTCTTGGTTTTATATAGAGGTGGGTCAGTTTGGTAAAGCAGTGGCCATTTGAACTCACTTGGATTCCAGTAATTTGACTGCTGGTCCACAGGTTTTTAGACTCAAGACTAGACCCAAAAACCAGTAAAATGTGATGCAACTTCTGGTTTTGAAAATCTGCCCACTGTCTACGAGGCCTGTAACGGTACACAAAATTTTCAGTTCGGTACGTTATCGGTTTTCAAAGCCATGGTTCGTTTTTTTTTCGGGAAGAAAGAAAACCCCTCAAAATGTCTATTAATGCATTTCTGAATTTTTTAACATTTTCCCCCCAATTTTTGGAGACAATAGAATATAGAAAAGTAGGAATAATATAATTCTGCAGCAACAAATCAAATAGAAAATAAATTATTAATATTACTAAATATATTTTGAACATTAGTATTGCACTTTTCCCTGAAAGGTAGTTTCGAACAAACAAGAAAAATCTAATCACAGTTCTGACAGTTCACATTCTGCATAAAAATAATGTAAAAATTCCACCTGAAGTGCAACATTAACAAGAGGGTAAACTGGTATTCTGTTTAAACAAACTGAAGAGAAACATTGACAACGCAATGAACCAAATTATTACCTCCGCCAGGGAGGTTATGTTTTTGCCAGGGTTTGTTTGTTTGTTTGTCTGTTTGTTTGTTTGTCTGTCCGTTAGTGTGCAACATAACTCAAAAAGTTATGGACAGATTTGGATGAAATTTTCAGGGTTTGTTGGAAATGGGATAAGGAAGAAATGATTAAATTTTGGTGGTGATCGGGGGTGGGGGGGCCCACGGGGGCGGCCACTGATCAGCCTTGGCGGAGGTCTGCGCTCTCCGAGTGCTTCTAGTTTATTTTAGGACAGAGAACAAACTCTTTAGGACACTGTGAGTATTTGTGTGTGCCTGTGTGCATGGGTGAATTTTTTTTTTTTTTTTTTTTGTTGGAGCCGGGGGGGGGGACCACAGTTATATACCTGGGGGTGCGGTCCATAACTAACGTAACAAATGCTGTCGTGAAACGAAAGTGAAACTTTACATACTTTCAACGTTCTACGTATTCCTCCATTATGCAGTGTGCGTGACAGACAGACAGACAGACAGATGGAGCTAGTGTAAGTGTTTTAGAACTACCGTAGTTCAGGCTGGGCGGTTTAATGGAGTAGACAGCGCTCCCCGAACTTTATAACTTCTACTTGGTCACCCACCCCCTGAATTATTTTTTGCCCTTCATATATAGTATTGTGGTGCACCGTGGACATTTCATGCCAAACCATGCCTCCAAAAACAAAAAAGAACGACCAGGAACGAGAAGACGCGGCTAATGTTAGCACCTTTACAGCCGTGCTAACTGCTAAGCTAGCTGAGATGAAAAGTGAACTGTTGGTTGAGATCAAGGACACCTATACGAGGTATGAGGCAAATCTTCGTACTGTCCAGACCACTGTCGATGACCATGAGGAGCGCATCACCAACTTCAACTTCAACTTTCAACTTTATTTATCCTTAGAAAAGGAAATTCGGTGTGCAGCAGGGGTCATAAACACATAAGCACATACAGAGAAACACATACTCATAAACAGCACCCCCATATGCCACCCCAATAAAATTACATAAAACAGGACAACACACAATGGAGCCACTCCCCTTCCCAACACAAGTAAAAGAACAGGTCCAATTGGGCAGTACACAAGTTAATTGCCATATGGCCACAGGCGTTAAAAAATAAATAATCACATAAAAGATTTTAAAAATTGACATAAGAAAAAAAAATTTGCTCCAGTCTGGAACAATCCGCGAACGCTACCAGCCAAGAGTTATCCGATACAAGAACTACTGTAGTTCATAGGGGCCAAACAATGTCCGTCTTATTAACGTCTCTTTCCTCGTTGTTGTCTTTCATCTGAACCTGAACTGATCCAAACTGGACTGTACTGATGGTGGAGGGTCTTCAGTCTCTTCCTTCCAGGTTCACATCATATTTGTTGTTTTTTTTTTTAACCTTATATCAACTGCTATTTCATATTTCGGGTCAGTGTGTGCTCCTTTATCAAGTCCGTGTGAAACTTGCGCGGATTTAAAGTTCCCCGTTGAACGACGTCTTTCATTCCTTTTTCTTTTTCTCAACATACTGTGCCGTTTCGGTACAGCTGTGTATCGAACTGAACAGGTGTGTACTGAAACGGTTCGGTACGTGTACCGTTACAGGCCTACTGTCTACTCACCGAGAGAGTATTGATAAATTGCCCCCCCCCCAAAAAAAATCTTATGTTTTTAGTTCAAAATTGAGCGGTGCATTTTAAATTCCTTGAGTGTATTTGCTTTTCACTGAGCAGTGCAGAGAATAGAATAATAAATGGTGATCAATGACTTAGGGAAGTTTAAATATAGAGAAAATTCATTTGAACATCACCACAAAAATTGTTCTAGATGTTTATTTTTTCAGTAATAAATGTGATAAAGTATAAAAGCTGTGTGTGCTTAATGCATGATACTGATGCTCCTTGGGTCCCGAAACTAGGAATACAACAACAAGACATTTTCTGATACTTAATGAGCACTTGAGTCGGTGCTATACAACTCTAGTATGGAGGATTCTTCTGGTATTGAATCTGTAGCAGTAAGACCTAAGCAACCATTTGTATGAGGTTACGGGTGCAAATGCACCTTGAGCTCCCTTTATGAAAAGGTCATTCTTATTCTCCAGCAGCCTTTGTCTAATCACCTAGTGTAAGCGAGCATTTTATGCATTCATCCCTGAACAATAAAACTGTGTTTTTATCAGGATATACAGGACCAAAGGATGTACATTGTTAGTGTATTTGTGCGTCAGCCGAGCACCTTGCATTTGAACACATCAGGCTGTATTGATGTGAAGTGGCTGAATAGAGTCGCTGTGTTTTCTTTGTGCTGATAAGTGGCCAGGCCTTGGGCACTTGTATTTTAATTAGCATCAGGTTGTATGAACTTGAAATGCAGGAAATTGTGGTGTAAGATCTGTCCTGGCAAAATGGCTAGGGCAGCTGAAGGAGAAAGAGCTTAGAGCGACAGAAAACAACCTGAAATGGTAGCGATTGCTGGGTTCACGGCTAGAGCATGAATGTGTGTTTAGTAGTGGGGTGTTTGGGGGTTGGGTGGGGGGACTAAACACAAGGCAGCAGAAAAATACAACCTGACAAAACACAAGTATTGATTTGAATGTCCTACCTCTGTCTCTCTTTCTTTCTCCCTCTTCCCGTGTTCTTTCCATTGCCCTCGCCATCGCCTCAGCTTTTATTTCCTTGTTTCTTTCTCTTTTTTTCATCTAAAGAGCTGCTGGAGGACTTTATTTTCTATCCATCTTGAAGTACTGCAAAGATGGATGGAGGACAGGATGGAGGGGTGGAAAAGAGGCAAGGCTTAAAGAGGGAGGCAAGAAAAGTGGAAATGGAGAGACGGCAAGAGAGAGGGGAAAAATGGGGCCGGTAGTTGTTGAAATGAGTGCAACCGGTGCAGCTGAGATGGAAAGAGATGGTTAAAGTGGAAAAAAAAAGAAGTAGAATAAGAAGCAGGGGGAGCATGTGACAGACCGATAGGGAGAAAGAGGGAAAAAAAAGGGAAGGAGATGAGGTCTCAACCAAAGGAGGAAGAGGAGCAGACAGGGGAGTTGAGGAGCAAAGGATGCTGGGAAATGTAAAGTGGTGTAAATGGGGTTTCTGGTCTTGCCTCCGTCCCTCATCCCCTCCCTGCTCCCACCCCGACACCCCCTCGTTATCTCTATTAGCACCTGCTGGGCTAACGAGGGCCCCGCTCCCCGTTGCTAAGGCAACACCTCGTCAACCTTCGCTCCTTCTTTCTTTCCCCCTCTCGCCACACACACACACACACCTACCTCTAACTCCAACCACTAACTACTTTCAATCTCAGCCCCTCCCTCCCCCCTCTTCCCCACCGCCGCTTCCTCTCCAGGTAATGAAAGGAAGATATGAAGTAGAGGGTGTGTGCGTGGGGGGTGGGTGGGGGGATGCTGAAAGGGAAAGAAAGAAAATTTGAAGTGAACACACATTATACCCTGTTTCGCTTCCCTCTGCCGTATTATCTTCTGTACCCTATTGACTATTCAGTGCATTCAGATGGTGCACTCATTGGTGTAATAGTTGGATCTGGAGTGGACAATGTTCCTTGGTTTTATTGTAAGAAAATGATGATAGAAACCCATAAACACAGAGCCAGAGCTAATGCAGTACATGTTGCCTTCACTTACTCATCTGTCACCAACGCGTGTTCATGTACTGGGCCATGTACATTAAGTATTTCAGCTGCATAGACAGGTGGTTACACTGTTAGCTACATTAAATGTTACCATGACTACATTTGGACTTTTTTCAGTCGTGTTGAGTGTTCAGTTAGAAATGAAAGGTATCCTGTTATGTTGTTTGAGCATAATGCAGACCCACTGTGTGATTTTTTTTTTTTTAAATATAGCATTCTGGAATCAGATGCATCAGTCAACATTTAAAGGTGGGGTATAAGATCTTAGAAAAATGGTTCGAGCAAGCTACATTTTGAAAATACTCAATTCAAAAGTCCAAACCCCTTTCTTCGGATATCCACCCGAAGCCACGCCTCCAGAGTACTGGCACGCGCAATGCTTGTTCTTGAGGGTTCACGAGTGCTGCACGGCAACAATTCGCCCGGCTCCAGTGGCTCCAGTGGCCCCGGCTCCAGCCCTGATCCATGCATACCTCATTCAGTGTCCTCCAACACCCCCCTGTTTGTCAGCAGAACAGCCCCAATTCATACCTATTTGACTAATGTTACATTTCCTGGTGATTTACGTCAGTGAAAAAACAGTTTGCCGGTGAACTTTCCATCCTAATATACCTAATATAGCCAAGCTCTGGCTCTGGCTTCGTTTCCTGTACAAGTGCTCCAAACCTCTGAGAACGCACGACTCATGCACGAAGAGGGGTACATGCAGAGGGGGGAGGGACAAAAGGCAGTTGAGTTTGATAGCTCAAAATGATTGGATGGGTTTTTTTTTCAGTCCTGTCCGTTCCACAGGTGACTACGTTTTTTTATTTTTGTGTTAGAGTGTTTAATTAATTGGTTGTAATCGGGGTGTGAAGGGGATTTTAAGCAATATTGTAAAACATGCTCCAGGAAAACATCTCACACCCCACCTTTGATGTGACCTTTAACATACGTGTCTCGAAGTGTGTGATTTCAGGAACTCCTGGACTTTGGCATCTCCCCAACATGAGAATTTTCACATCAGCATAACCGTTCTTTAAAGACGGCAGCCAAACCGTTCTGAGGGAGCATTTATTTCTCTTGGTTGTGGTTTGTGTACATAGCCCATCATCAGAAATCTCCTGTGAATCCAGCTCCACCTTTAACATAAATCGATCACATTGATTTAGCTCTCTGAGTACCTCTACGGGCAGTTTAAAGGTGAAATAACTCATTTTTCCATATTTGCACCTTTTCTATAGGGTGGTATGGTGAGATGAAAGGCTCAATGTCCCTGTACTGGACTAGCTATGTAAAACAAGCTGTGATCAGTAAAATGTGTAATACTGTACCCATTATGGAAATACTGTGTTCCCCTTTAGGCTGTGGTCGAAATCAGCACGATCCAGGGGCGCCTCAACATGTACCTGCCTTTGAATTTCATACAATGGGATTAGAGGCATCTATTAAGTTGACCAGTAGGAGCACAGAGCACGCAGTTTTTTTTGTTTTGTTTTGTTTTTTTAATTCATCAGCAAATAAATTAAATCTGGTCTAGTTTTAAGTAATTTTTTTTTTTTTTTTTAGTTTTTTTTTTTTTTTTTTAATTCATCACCAACTGAATTAAATTTGGTCTAGTTTTGAGTAGTTCTTTTTTTTTTTTTTTTTTTTTTTAAATTCATCAGCAACTGAATTAAATCAGGTCTAGTTTTGAGTAGTTTTTTTTTTTTTTTTTTAAATTCATCAGCAACTGAATTAAATCAGGTCTAGTTTTGAGTAGTTTTTTTTTTTTTTTTTAATTCATCAGCAACTGAATTAAATCTGGTCTAGTTTTGAGTAGGTTTTTTTTTTTTTTTTTTTTTTTTAAATTCATCAGCAACTGAATTAAATCTGGTCTAGTTTTGAGTAGTTTTTTTTTTTTTTTAAGGTTTTTTTGTTTGTTTGTTTGTTTTTAATTCATCGGGAACTGAATTAAAACTGGTCTAGTTTTGAGTAGTCTTTTTTTTAAATTCACCAGCAACTGAATTAATTCAGGTCTAGTTTTGAGTTTTTTGTTTTTCTGTTGTTTTTTTTTTTCTTAAATTCACCAGCAACTTTAATTCACCAACAATTTAAATAAATCTGGTCTAGTTTTGAGTAGTTTTTTTTTTTTACTTTTATGACTTTATATTTAATCAATGGCAGAAAAACACATTCTACAAACTCCAGGAAGTTAGAGTGGATTAGACAAACACATTTAATGCTCACATCCTCATTGTGGACCTTTCAAGAGACAACTCACTAGCTTCATAACATTAATGCTCTAACCAACCCATGATGCAATGCTCTCTGTAAACATAACATATTTACACTCATGTTTGTGGATGACAAATCAATGTTAATAGAGCAGCAAAGCTTTGACAACACTCTTCTACAATGGCATAATGTTTAAAGATCCACAGTCTCATATCATTACAATAGAACTAAACGGTCTCTTCTGAAGGGTACTATGTTGTAATTGTTACTCACAAAACCATTTTCCTTGCTCTTTTCTTTTTCCTTCCATTCAGTCGTGGTCTTTCATTGATTGTTCCTTACTTTCTCCTGCTCTCAGACGTCATTACTTCATGAATGTCCTGCCGGTAAAAGCTCTCAGATGTGTATGATTGCAGGAATACAGTACGCATTTGCACCCTCAAAATGTCCAGATAAGAAGAATTTTAATGTAAAGTCATTTGAGTCATCTGATTAGAATTTACGTCAGTAGATAAATCTTCAGCAGGCTACGTTTTGAACATAATGTACTAAACACAGCATAGACTCGCACAATTGCAGTTGCACACACACTCAGCCACCCACACACAGACAGAAGTGGTTGAGAATTCACCGTGTGTCCAGTAAGTGCTGATAATGAAGCTGTCTGTGGTGATCAATAGAGATCAGCTCTCGTCACTTCTCGCTGCTCTGGCCCTCTCTGCTTCTCTCACTAGCCTTATCTCAGTCCTCCCATTCCCCTCTGCACCTCCTCGCTCCTCTAACGATTTGTGTTTGCTCCATCATCGCTCACTCTCCTCCTCCATCTTCCACCAGCACCATCAGCCTGGAAAGTTTGGTCCAGCTTGACTGAAATGGAAAGATCTGGTGAAAAGGGTATTGCTTTTTCTGATGCCCACTCAAACACACAAATGGAAAAACTGAAAATGCATTAAATTGTTTTCGTTTTTTTGTTTTTTTTCCTTTTTGTCAGATTGACTATAGAATTAATACTCTAATACCAGACCTTGACGACGAAGAGTGAATTTGGAATTGAGTGAAACTGTTTCTGGAGATAAATACCAGACATCTTTCAGCAATCAGACTGGATTAGTGTGATGCATCTTCATTAGGCCATTATCTCATTCGAAGATAGTTTATTTGTCCTCAAAGATGAAATTAATTTCCACACCAGATATGTACATAACACTGACACATAGCTCTTAATTACAGATGCCACACAACAGAGGCAAAGATGTGGATCAAACAGTCTTTACACCACATACTGGATTTCCTATAGCTCGAAGGACAGTCTGCTTGTTTAAAACCCATATGGATGTAGAGACAGATGTTACTAAAGCAGGTCTTTCTCCACAAGGTTAGTTTGAGCCTGGAAGGAAGATCAGCAAAATACCGGTAGAGTGGGTGGTCAGGGTCATGTATGATTGTAAGTGTGTTGTGGAACAGGGATGAGGTGATGCAGTTGGATGCAGTGGGGGTGGGAATACCCATGAGTCTGGAGGCTTATTTTTGTTGATGTAAGCATATTGAAAAGAAAACACATGTAACTTTAAAGAAGAATGGGATCAGTAGTACTATGCTGAAGGATATTTGACTCTGTTGATGTTGTATGTGATGTGGTGATTGAAGCTGAGGCTATTGTCCTGTGTAACGCCAAGGCATCTACTACTTCTAGGGCTGAGCGATATGGACAAAATTTCATATCTCGATATTCATGCCAGATATCGCGATATCAATACGATATGACTACGGGTTCGGTGAAAACCAAGCATTTTTCAGAAAAATACAAACATCATAATACAAAAGAATGTGGAAAGTGCAGTTTTATTTATAAGAACTCACTGCCAGTCATCAACATTAACATACAGTATGAATAAATAAATTACAAATCAAACATTTTACTGCAGAAAATGGTGTTTTACTGCAGAAATCTATTTCATTTATATCATTGCTTTTTCTATATTAATATCTTGAATGTTCATATCTAGATATAGATACAATAACGATATATCTTTCAGCCCTAACTACCTCTACCATACCTTATGATGCTGAGACTGAAGGAACGGATCAAAGGGTTGGGTACCTAATGAGTAACTGTGATGTTGAAATGGATATGAAAAAGTAGTTTAGGAATATGCTGAGAAGGACCAATGTTACCTGAATTGTAGAAATTGTGGGCTAGTTAAGTAAGATGCTGTCAAAATGATCTAAGAGGAGCTGTGGGGGTTGTCTGTGTTGTGCACTGTTTGGCACTTTGGGGAATATATATATAGCAAACAGTCTGGACAAAAAAATAGTCCCACACTAACATTTCATTAGACTGCCCTTATTTTTGATGATGGGAAATGTTCACTGTGATGAATGTGAACAATACCATAAGAAATGTCATAACATTTGTAGCATTCATTTTTGGCCAATATTGTGTACTGGCATCTGTCTTAAGTCTTCTCCATCAAATCCCAAAGATTCTTAGGGTGTATTCACACATACTTAATTTGGTTGTTTTAAAATGGACCAGAGTTTGTTCCCCCAGAAAGTGCAGACTTTTTTTTTTTTTAGACACACACTCTGATTCGAATTAAACAAGCGGACGGTCCACTTCCAAACAGACTCTGTCCCAGTTCAGTTCTGGTGTGAATATATATCATATATATCATATATATATATATATATATATATATATATATATATATATATATATATATATATATATATATATATATATATATATCATATATATATCATATATAATATATGAGCCCAAACAAACCAAGGAACCATGCACCTTTTTGTACTTGACGAGCCACCATAGCCGCTGGAAGTAGCAGAGCTACTAGCAGCAGCCGTGAGCCGTGGACAGACGTAGAGCAATGAGGAGATTGAATGTCTTACTGATGTCTGGTCAGATGTCCATATTACAAAACTGGCTCCGAATGAGCTGTTCTTGACAGTTAACATTATTTTCATAATTTTGTGTCTGTAAAAATAGAATATGTCGAGGCCCAAAACGGAATCTGGCCTGATTCAGAATCGGGCCGGCCCAGAATGGAATTCTATTCTAGGCCGGCCTAGAATGGAATTCTGCTGCTATAATGTTGTTTTTATACCATGTTTAATGCAAATGATCTAAATTATTACAAAAATCAATACATGGAATTTGCAAATATGTGAAAAAAAATGAAACAAACAACATTTTAATTGTAAACTATAATACACTTTATTTACAAATAGAACCTAGTGGTACTCCCCACCAATATATGGTACAGAGAAATCGACTGAAATTGACAATAGTTACTCAAGGTATGTAAGACTGAAAATGTAAAATTATGACAAATTATGGAATTATGGATCATTTGCATTAAACATGGTATAAAAATAACATTATAGCAGCAGGATTCCATTCTAGGCCGGCCTAGAATAGAATTCCATTCTGGGCCGGCCTGATTCTGAATTGGGCCAGATTCCGTTTTGGGCCTCGACAAATACATATTCTGAAAATGATAACTGCACATAGGACCTCCATGTTGGTTTTCATCAACACCGGCCATCTCTGATTGACCCCGAACCCCCAACTTTTCAGTCCAATGCCAGCGCAGTTTGTCACATGTGTGCTTCTGTTGGCAAGTTTTGGTCCACTTGCAAATAGTGCAATGAGAATGTGATCCGACCTAAACAAAAAAGTCCACATTCGATCCATATCAAATAAGCAGGTTCAGGTCTGTACTCTGCGGTGGCCAATCCATGTGTGTAAATGATATTGTGTGCTCCCTGAACCACTCTTTAACAATCTGATCCTAGTGAATCCTGGTATTGTCATCTTGGAATGTGTCTAAAAAATCCACTAATGGAAGAACCTGGTCATTCAGTATATTCAGGTGGTTGGTGGACTTTAACATTGCTGAGCCTAGATCTGAACAACTAAACCAACCCCAGATTGTAGCACTGCCCCTACAGGCTTGTACTGTAGGCATGAGGCGTGATGGGTAATCACTTTATCTGACTCTCTTTTCACCCTGATGCACCCATCACTCTGGAACAGGGTCAATCCGGACACATCAGACCACATGACCTTTTTCTGTTGAAACACAGTCCAATCTTTATGCTCTCTATCAAACTGATGGTTATTTCAGAAACGAGATGCTGCTAACTACATCAGTTAAGATGAAAGAACTTGTTTCCACAGCAGCTATCCAATGGAAGGACCTTATCTGTTTATTCAGTTAAATCCAGCTGGTCACTTTTTTTGTGGATGTACACAATTGACCACAATAAGCTGCGAACTCTCACAGGAAGTAAGATGTGGGCAGGTCGAGCACCTCTAGATACAACTAACAGATGTTCACATGTACCTTGATGACTGTATCTCATCATTTTTCTTAATATGAAGAGTAGTGGTCAAATAAGAAAATTCAGCAGTTTGTTCAGATTTGTATGAACATCTGATATGTTGGATATTATATTATATTTTTGCCTATATGATTGAGGAGTTGTATCACATGATATATGGGAGGTTGAATCAGCTGACAGTGGACAGTGGGAGGAGACTTTCTTGGTCTTAATCATTGCTCTAGGTTACAGTCACTCACAATCTGCACGGTGACAAAAATAATCTAAGTACATTTCATCCAATTACTCTTGATGTTTCCTCCAGCTGTGGCAAACTTTGCACATTAAACACAAAAACAAAGTGACACATGAAGACGTGGCCTTGTCACTATTATAATAATCATCTTATCACAATTATTTGATTTTCTTAGTCATGATAATGCTCTCCATTCATCTGTATAAAATGACTGGAAGATGCTGACAGAAATATTAACTTTCCATCACTGTTTTCCACTTCATTTCTCTGTTGTGAGATTTGACTGGTAGTTTTTAAGGTCTTTTGATTTACTTCTATTGGTACCCATCATTATCAGTGATTTATCTTTATATTTACAGAACCGTAATAGTCTTTGTGTGGCTTATATCACATCATTATTAATGATGTGATATAAGCCACACAAAGACTATAAAACTATTAAAGACTATAAGACTATTAAAACAAGGAGATTTGACTTGTAATTATGTGTGATGGTGGTCAGCGCTAGAGAATGGGTCTTCATTAAGTGTATGAGATATATATATATATATATATATATATATATATATATAAACAGTTATTTAGGTCATACAATAATGGCATAAAATGAACAAAATATGACATCCAATGATTTGCAGTTCATTGTCAATGCAAATTTCATCATGACAGCCCTAACCCAGCACAGTCCTGAAGACTGGACAATGGTTGTGGTAGGTGATCGAAAGATGAGTCTTCATGCTGATGATGAGGCATGAGCCGACGGTCTGAAATGGAAATGGAAAAGTATTTCCGGTAAGTGAATGAAAATCAAGATTCAAGATGTTTTTAACCCATGTCATCCTCATTTGGCACAGTAGCAGCACAGCAAAGAATGAAAATGACAACACTGTTTTGCTGCAGTGCTTTAGCTCCGAGTCCAATGATGTTTGAGGAATAGCATCTGGGGACCAATCAGGTTTAAAAAAAAAAAAAATGTATCAGAATTGTGAATGTAGACATTTGACAGCATGGGAAGGTGGAAATGACAGAGAAAGGATGGGGGAGAAAAGTAGACATTTACCAGTGGTTGAATAAAGACTAAACAAAAGCCAAAAACCCTTCCTTTTTCCAAGGCTGCTTTAATTTCTCAGCCACGCATGTTGCGAGGGATAATTATCAAGAACCTTTTCAGATGCATTTACCATTTTTTTCCCAATTCAAAAAAAGTAATTTAGATAAAGTTCACATGCCTCCTTCTCCAGACAGTTAAACTTGGAAATGATGTAAAATGTAATAACTGTGATTTGAATCTATATATATAACTAGTAGATCTCGACAGACTAGAAACTTTTCAAGTAGATCTTGATTTAAAAAAGGTTGAGCACCCCTGTATTACAGAGTCAAGGGCAGATTAGTGATTTCAGCATTCTTTTAATTCAGGGAAGGCCACAAGAGCCCAACAAAAAAATGGTACTTTGGAGTTTAATGGTCATTTCTGTTGGTATTTAGAGCAGCATTTAGAATATTTGACATGTGCTTGATATCTGAAAAATGGTTCAGATGATTATGTTGTCAGACTCCAGTTTGATCTGTAAATGTTTATTCAAATCAGCGCTGTCGCCATCAGCACCCATGAAGTCCAGTCAGTTCTAGCCTTAAATGTCAAGCAGCTGCACTCTACCATTTATTTCCTTAATCTTCCTCCTTCTCCACCTCCTCCCCCTCCTTCATGCTTTCTGCACCCTCTCTTTCAGCCCCTCAGTGAAGATCTTGGTTGATTGCTGTAGTCGATGGCTATGAGGAAGGAGGCAAGATGGAGAGGGAAGATGAGCGAGTGCGCCAGAAAAATGACTGGGTGCTGTTTGCCCCCTTGCAGAAATTTTGGATTTAGGGTTTTCAGATGTTCACACCGCTGCAGCTGCAACATGGATGAGAGAGAGAAAGAGAGAGAGAGAGTGAAAGAGAGTGAGGGGACAAAAAACAGAAGCAGGATGGGAAAGAAAGACAAAAAATAACAAACTGACTTAAAACCTGGAGTGGTTGCAAAAATATCAAGTGGTGCCAGGCACAACAAACCCCGCCCCTCGCACATACTGTAGTTTATTTTCATTGGATTTTCGATCCAGCTGATGTCATCATGTCTATGTGTGTGCTGATGTCAGCATAGACATAGACAGCCTAGACAATTTTTTTCCATTATAAGTAACTGAGCAAAATAAAAAGATTTTAAAAATTCATAAAGAATTTGAACTTCGACCTACTTTTCCCAAAATGTAATCACATCTATTCTGGGTTGATGGCAATCTATAAACCCAATTTGGTATGATTTCAACCAATAGTTTTGCTGCTAAAGTGTTAACAAACAAAGAAACAAGTGGTGCCAGGCACAATAAATCCCTCACACGTACTGTAGCTTATTTTGGCATCAGTCCAACTGATGTCATCATGTCTATGCATGTGGTGATATCAGCATATCAATTGCCTCTGTATATGTGCCAAGTTTGAAGTGAATTGAAACAAAATTGATGTTTTTATAGATGTGAAATTTCCCCCTTTAAAAGTAAATGGGAATTTAAAAAATTCATTCAAAATTTGAACTTTGACCTACTTTCCCCAAAATGTAATGTTGTCTATTCTGGATCACTGGCAATCTATAAACCCAATTTAGAATGAATTCAACCAGTAGTTTTCCTGCTAAAGTGTTAACAAACAAACAAAGAAACAAACTGAACCAAAGACAATACCCCTTGCCTCCCCTTTGGGGGGCTGGGTAATAATAGTTGTAGCACACACTGCAATTTGTTGGGGGGACGTGTGAAGGTTGAGGTTTTTCCTGCTGCTGTTGTTGTTAAGGGTGTTAGTATAATGGTTATAGCTGCTAGTTTTGTACATGGATGTAATTGTAGATGTCTACAACCTGTTGTTGCTCCTAATTAGAGATAGAACAGTGTTTTTTTTTTTTTTTTCATGGTCAATTCTGTTTAATACAATTTGTGGAGGGGTGACATAGTGATGTAGTGGATAACACTGTCGCCTCACAGCAAGAAGGTCCTGGATTTGTTTCTTTCTGTGTGGAGTTTGCATGTTCTCCCCATATTTGCGTGGGTTCTTTCTGGGTACTCCAGCTTCCTCCTTCCATCCAAAGACATGCACTGATGGGTTAATTGGTCGACCTAAAGTTGCCCATAGGTGTGAATGTGAGAGTGATTGGTTGTTTGTCTCTATATGTCAGCCCTGCGATGAACCGGCGACTCATCCAGGGTGTACCCTGCCTTTGCCCATTGGTAGCTGGGGTAGGCTCCAGCACCCCTCGCAACTCTGTCAATAATAAAAAAAAAACAAAAAACAATTGAAATAACACGCAGGTTGTGACTGAGTTTTTTTACACCTATAACCTACTTTGCTGGCACTAACTTTCACCTGAACCGAACTGTCGGCAGTCTTGGAATTTGCGAACGCCCCCATGCACATAAATACATTGTATACCTTACCGATCTCTCTCTGTATATATCAGTGTGTGCCTCTCTCAAATATCACTCAGTATGCGTGAGGTTCTCACAGCAGGCCGTATGGATGTATGTCTGCAGGCACCAACGTAGATGTTCAACACATGTAATCCAACATCAGAGCAAACTGTTTACTTAGTCTAATTAGCTGAATTATTTTGACATGATGTGAAATCTTAATCGATTAGGTTTTATGTTCTGTTTTACAGTCTGATTGAGTTGCCCGTTCGCCATAAATCTTCTACCATGTTGGCATGATCAGCCCTTTTCCGTGGTCCTGAAACTTAATTAGGCTGTTTCCCACATCGCAGGTGTAGCTGTGGCAGAAAATTTAATGTTTCATGTATTTTTTGTTTGAATTATAGATGAATGTTCAACAGTTCAACATGTAATAGGGCCTACCGTTAACTTAAAAAAAAGAATTAAGCCTGTTGATTGCTTGTTTTGTCATGATTTCAGAAAAACAAACAAAAAACATCCCCCTCTGTTTTTTTGACAAATCGCACCCTGAATTAGTGATGTGTGGATCGATACCAAAATATCAGTATCTCCAATGCCAGATCTTTATACTCTAGAATTGATTCACAAATAAAAATATCGATACTTTTGAGGTAATGTGTATCAGGAACACAGTAGAAAGTACCTGAACTACTGGGATCTTGTCCAAATGAACGATTAGTGGGAACTACTTCTTCTTCCGCGTGGATAAGTGTATACAGCATCACGCTTCACAGTCAATCAACTCTAACTCACTCAGCCTGTAGAAACAAATGTCATGTTATGTGTGGAGCTATTTTGGCTCCACAAACAGCCAAGAAGATGATTAATATGCAAGTTTTCATTTTTATAAGAGGTCTTAATAATTAGACAATAATTACTTTCATGTCTTGTATTCTTTTTAAATTTATGATTTGAAATACACTTTTTTTTTTTTTTTTGTACTTTCCAGACTTTAAATGTATTTGTACAAAGTATTGGTATCGGATCGGTATTGCCAATACCAGCCTGAATTTTTCTCAGAAAGGAAATTTGTCGTATTGAACATCACTGCCCTGAATGTAAAGCTCAATAGTGGTCACTAGTAGTGTGTGATTTATTGTCTTGCTCTTATTTTTGGTATTTCATCCAGTAGTTGGTTGTATTCAAATCATTAAACATTCCTCACTTGAATTTGTTGCTATTTCTCGTACCAACTGTTGTTTCCACTGCTGGGGTGGTGGTTGTTGCTACGACTACTATTTTTCATCCATGTTGATCCAGCCAGCTGGCCACTCATTCTGTGGCCCTGTGTCAACAGATAGGCTTGAGATGGATGCCCACTGTTCTATTGTCGGAGGGAAAGAGACCCCCCCCTACCAACGCCACCCTTTCCTTTTAACATTTTCTGCATTTCTCTTTTTTACCATCTCTCCTTGTCCTTTCAGTCTTTCTGCTGCTGTGATTTGTGGCAGTAGGCAGCGATAGGGGAGGAGGTAACTGCAGGGTGGACTTGTGTTAAAGGCAGGGAAGAAAAAGAAGGGATGGAGAGAGAGGCGTGGAGGGACACGGGGAGCAGCAGTGGGTAAATAAAGGGATGTGAGGTGGGTACTAGCAGTTTGTCAGCCCAGACAGTGTGCCAGTGTGTGTGCTCACATGCATGGAAGTGGGCTTATGTGTGTGTTAGTGCATACGATAAAGCACATGTTCTGCCATGAATCGTCTCACAGATGGACTGCCGCAAACACGGACCTCATTAATATTAATGAGCCAATCTATACAATGAAAATTTTATATCAACAATTTGCGACTGGGTGCCCTGTGCTGCACATCAGCAGGAATTGGAATTTGTATGTTTGGGTATGGAGATTCCAGGCATGTGTGTTTGTGTGTATCGGCATGAAACCAACAAAACATTAAGGTGGAATCCAAATGTCCGCCCTCCAGACTTGCTGACTGAGCTTTAACAGACAGACTGTGATGTGTTAGCAGTCATCATATGAAGTGTGTGAGGGCGCTGAAGTGTGAGAAAATATTATGCACCATTAGACTGGACTAATGCACAGAAACCTCACTACACCTGCATATGCACGGCTGAATAAGACTGCCAGCCGACATGTTTTCTAAGATATATATCCCCGTACAGTTCAGAAGGGTATATATGTTCTATGTTTACTGTAATTGCAATCTGGGGGCGATTTGTGTTAAACTTATGGATATTTCTAGAAGTCTGGAGGCTGGTGTGGTTTGCCTTAATATCACTGAGGTAGTGTTAGCAAAGTTAGCGTCATCCAAAGGGCCACAATGGCCACTTTCATGGTCTGAAAACCCTGCCTTATCAAGTGTTACAAAAATATATGTGGCGTTTTATGAGACGGTTCTTTACCAGAATGGACTGGGATAAAATATTGATACAGAGTCACTGCTTCTTGGAATGATGGCACACAGGAAACCTGGGAGTTGTGGTCAGTGTGTGTTAAAAAGACATTCATTTATCCCTCTACACTTTATTGTGCCTTGTAATTTCAGTTGTCCCATTCTATGAAACTCACACCACATCGTAGTGAATAAATAGATAATTTTCCCTCTTTCTTGTTTTTAGTGGTAGAACCCAAGAAAACAATAATAATAATAAAAAAAATAAAAATAATAATAATACAAAGTTTGGACAGTGTGGAAAATGCAAATTAAAAAAGAAAGCTGAAATATTAAGTTAGTCCAACCTACTGTATGTTTCATTATAGACAATATAAAATAAATATATTGTATGTTAAGTTGGGTCCATACATCCATTCACAACATTCATGTCTGCAACACGTTCTAAGAAACCTAACTGTGCAGGTTGCCTTTTGTTTTCAACACTTGACTGAACAAAGAAAGTGATGAAGCATTTCAGGTGTAATTAAATCCCATTGTGGCTTGATTTTTCTTCTTTTTTTTTTTCCTCTCTCCAGTTCAGTTACACAGACATTCCAATGTATCATAGATGATTGTTTTGCAAGGTTGTAAAATTGGATCAAGGATCAAGTGATCAAGCATTAAGTGTTGTAAAATTGCAGTTTTGTGATAACATCATTATCCTGAGTAGTGTGTTTTGTTCCTCTGTTATTGTCACCCCTGGTCATTATATTGTAACAATGGAAACTGTTTAATCCCACAAAATATAAATATTTTTGGTGATTTAGTAATGATGAAAACACACAGAAATAATGCATCCATAGTGTTTTTGTTTGCAGGCTGCAACTTTGTGCAGTGTAGGACTGCATTGCATTTTCCTGTTCTTTCCCATAAGGCCTTGGCTATGTGTCACTGAGTTACCATCTTCTACCCTTCCCTATGCAACAATATCACCCAAAATAAACTGTCAGAGAGTTTCTCAGATGAAGAAATATGAACCAAAAATATTGTGCATGAGTGTGTGTGCATGTGTGTGAGTATGTGTAAGCATCCCACCTGCATTTGTTCTTGCCGGTGTGTCACACCGCGGTACTCTTATGCAGTTATTTGGCAGTGATGGTCGCTCTTGTGTCAAAACACACATGCACTTTCTCACACACACACACACACACACACACACACACACACACACCTGATACCCAGTCCAATATCGGTGTAAATGAGACAGGAGGACCACTCTTACAACGGGTGCACACAGCACTCAGTGTCACTGTCACCACAGGAGGAGAGAGGGCGAGGAAACAGAGTCAACAAGATAGGAAAGAGGAAAAAAAAAGGGAGAATAGAAGCACAGAGGGAGGAGGGGAGGGCAGGCGGGCAGAGGAGTGGTGGATACTGCTCATTGCCATTGTTATTCCCCCCCACAGAAAATGGCTGCCTCCATTAAGTCACTAATGATCCCTGCATTGTGCCATGGCAGCGTCGGAGAGAGGGACTGAAATCTCTGAGTGCGAGAGAGAGACGGGGAGTGATGCAGAGCAGAGGTGAAATTATGGAGTGAGTGATGGAGAGGGAAAGAAAGTGGGAAGGACAGAGGTAGGGGGGAGAAGAGAAAGTGAAAAGTAAGTGGAGAAAGAGTGAGGGGACGATAAATGAAATAAAGCAGTGCAGCAGAGTGAAGGATGGAGCTCCAGGGAAACAGAGTGAACATGAATGTGACATGCATTTTCCATACGGTACGGCATCCTAATGCAGCTTCTTGTCCTTTATACCGTGCCAACACTTCCTTCTGATCTGTCATGTAACACATGCACTGCTACCGGAGCATGACATTAATGGACATGCATGGTACAGGCAGCCATTCACACATCCAGTCAGAACCACTCAGGCGCTGTACGAATGGACACGCAGATACATTTTTTTGACAGAGTACACACGGATTCCTCCTCACACGCTCGCGCGCATGACACATTATGCATAAACACATGCATCATGGTACAGGGACACCTATAGGAAAAGGCAGCTGTGTCACTGAATATTACTCTTGAAGATGAAGCTAAAGTATGGAGGCTGAATGATAAGGTTATCTTGTCTGAACTTGGCCAAGTTTTGCGCACTCAAGCGCACACCAACTCACCTGTGTATTTGCAACTCCCCAGAATATCCTCAAATTAATCTCCTCCGTCTATGCATCAATGAACAGTGTAGTCACACAGCTGCATCCTGCAGCCAATCACTGGCGAGATCTGCTTATTGAAGAGCAGGCACATGCCACAGCTAGTTGTTTGATTTGAATTAGAATTTTAAAACATCTCCCTCATTACATTTTCCATTATTTAATCAATTATTCATGAAATCCACAAACGAGCAAGGGCGCTCGATGCCGTGCAAACACTTGGACAGCCCTGAACTTGATTCACTGTTTCTCCCTCATAACCTCCAAGTATATGAGCTCCTGCCTCGTCTACAAGTGTCTCCTAAGGACACTTAGAGAGATGGGGGAGGAGAGAGGGCTTCGATAGACAAAAGAGAAAGAGTTAGAGGGATGGAAGCAGAAGGGGATGCGGAGAGGGGTGGCAGATGGAGGAAGATGAGAAGTGAGGCACTTGGGAAAGACAGAAGGATGGAGGGGAGTAGAAAAGGAGAGGAAGGGAGACACAGACACAAAGAGGAAGAAAGGCAGACGGCAAGACAGAGGGCAAACTGAGTTAAAGCAACCAAGGCAACCAGCAGCATCTGTGATCAATAACGTGTGCCCAGTGTATGATAGGCAGAACAGAGAAGCAGCCGGGCTCAGACTTTGGATATGTAACATCACTGCCACCCACAGCAATACACTATACTGTACCTCTAGGAATAGGATTTTGTAGCTTAAGAAGAAATCACTTATTTTCGCTTTTCATCACATCACTGTGTTTTTTGTCTCCTCATCCCTCTTTGCGTGTCTCTGTGCTGCAAGATAAATAAAGAGATGTAATGAGAAATCTTACAACCTTGTGAGAGGCAGCCATTGTGTTCCTATATTGCAAGTCATGAATGGTAAAAGGCCCATGCTGTCTCCCTCCAGTCAAGACACAATTTAGGCAAAGACAAATAGGCTCTCGGATAAAATAAAAGGTGGGACAGAGCGGCTCGAGGATATTGAAAAAGCAACAAATGACCTTCTCCAAGTTTCATCCCTTCCCCCTGTCTTTTCTTCCTATGTGTGTTTCATTCTCTCCCTCTGCCTCGCCATCTCCCTCTTTCCCACTCACTCACCCACTAATGGTTATTTACCTTGTTGGAAAGGGCTCCGCTTTCTCACCGACGAGATCGACAACAGGACATGAGCAAAAGCCGAGCGGCCTCGAAAAAGAAAAGAGCATGGAGAGGAGAAGGAGTGGGCAGAACGGGAGAAAAAGAACGAAAAATATATCATTCATGTCGGTTTCCCCGGTGACACCGACTCTCCCTCCCACTCTCCCTCACAGCTGTAATGGAAGTGAAGGTTTGGCCGCAGACAGAGAGGGGAGAGAAAAAGAATTACATGTCAATATTTGTTCCCACCGGCTGCTTGGATAGAAACAGATACATTACATTCTCTTAGTCTTTTCTCCCTTAAGCCAATTCAAAAGCTCTACCTTTTGTTTGGGATCAAGAGGACTTCGGGGGTCGCCTGGGAGAACCCAGACACGGCAAGATAGTGAACGAGGCGACTGAGGAAAGGTATGAGTACAGGGGAAAGAGGGCAAAAGGATGACTAATGCTGGCAAACAATGTTTTTAGGGGCACAGAATGAGAAGAAGTGGATAGTGGACATTTCCCATAGCAAGTCTTGGTAATACAAACAATGAGTTAAATCATTGTCCAAGGCTGCTACTTCTCCATCTCATTAACTACCGGCTGTATCATCAGTTTGAGCAGTTATTGCTCTTGAGCCAGAGGCCATCCCTGTCTGGGAAATTGCATTGGCAATACGAATAAATATTTCTTTCATTGTCTTCAGCAAGGACAGTAGCAGGAACACAAATGTTTACTATGCTGCCTGTTGGATTTTGTGCACCAGAGATAAACAGTCACATACGACAGTACCAAGCTTGGAGTTTGCTTTCTGTGGCCCATTCCACAGCACAAAGGTTGAATATTGTCAGCACCTCATTACCAGTAAATTATGGCTTAAAAGCACAACTTTTCCACCATGTTTTAGACGATGATTTGCCTTCAACCAGTTCCTCTAAGTAAACCTAATGACTTTGCCAAGACACAGCAAGAATCCTTCACTCCCTTTGAAAACAAGGCGGACAGACTAGTGGCTGCCCTATTGGACAGACTTTAGGATTCTATCATCTCAGTAAATCAGAGATTTTGGCTTGTGTCGATGTACTTGTTGCCAACTTGTTCTTCTTTGGCAGACACACTAGTATGAAACATGAAGAATCAGCTTCAGTCCAGGCCAGAGTTTTCCAGAAAACGTATGTTTAGAGGTTTTATTTCGTATTTTTTGTTTGGCCAGAGGAGCACAAAATGTAGGAAAGTGGATGTTTGTAATGTGACCCCACAGTTTGGCCTAAGAGGCCAAACCAAAGCTGTCTTGTTCATTACAGTAGCGTCGAGTAAAAGTGACTGTATGCACCACATCCAGAGCCTTCCAATGTCATGTTCAATATTTCATCATTACTCACTATTTGACATTAAACTCAAGTCAGCTTGTAGAACCGTGTGTAAGCCAGTTTGTATGTCACGAATGATGACTTATGTGACACCAACTAATTAACTGGCCAGAGGCAGTCAGGCATTCTGACCTGACACCATTTGTAAATGCTTTTCGTGCTTGCAAATAGCACTTACAAATCAATGCAGCGCTATCTAACAATGCTTACAGCCATTGGAATATTGAGTGAAACACATGTTGTTAAGGTCACCCAGAGTTGTACAGTGGCAACAGCGGGTAATGGCTGACTCTTGTTTTAATTGCTTTGTCCCTCTTGCACTGAACAAACATTTAGAAACATAGTTGTCTGAAGCACAAACCCAATCAGCAAATAAGCAATAAAACAGGTGTGAAAAAACCCTTTAGTGCCTTTATATTTCCGTAAAAGCATCCTGCTGTTATAGGAGCCCTTTCCACTACTTTTAACAACAGCATTCCAACCTGTTTGTCATTCCAATTTTTTCCTCAAAGTCAAGTCTTCAGATCCGAATCAGGCCATATGAAACAATGACGTTGATTATCACTGAGGCAACAATTTTCTTGCTGCACCAAAGGCCTTTGATTGTAAGATTAGAATTGCTGTCATTGAACACAACCTGAGTAAAGGTTAATTATAGCTGTAGATGAAAAATTACCATGGCATTCATACTAATCTGTTTGGAATAAGTTGTCTATTTAGCATAATAATAAATTCCTTTTTGAATAGGACTTGTATCACCTAGGGCCACTTTAGGATTTGTAATAATTGCACTGGATGTCTATTCTCTTAATCCCATACAAATCTAGCATGTCTATAATCTGGAAAATGACACCATGAATTGCTATTTCACAGAGGACAGAAATCATCTGATATTAATTACTTCGTATGAAACTCATTAATTTGCTTATTTTGGCTTATTTTGTTTCTAGAAGGATTTTTTTTCCCTCTTGCATTTTGTTTTCCCCATTTAGCTCTGCGACTTATGGAGCCTGCTGTCAAAATTCCTAATAAAAAGCTTGATAGCAATTTGGGTGCAAATTCAGGAGGCTCATCTAGCTACTCGCATGAAGAGCCATTATGTTTCTGTCATCTCCAGAGATAATTCGAGATTAAATTAGAGTGAAACACAGACTTTGTTTATCTGGTGGAAATGCAATGCATGAAGCATGAATGTGGATTAGATTCCTTAATGATATGAGGTCCTCTGGTCTGCCTGTGCGCATAGACTTAAACTGAACATATGGAAAATGAAATGATGCTGCAGATGTGAATCTTCTTTTGGTGCCAAGTAATACAGCAAAGTGGTTTAAATGTTAGTGAGATCACAGAAATAGTTCAATTGATGCAGACTTTCATTCTTTGGCATGGGTTTTTGGGGTTGTATTGCGAAATGATCCCTGCAGATCAGATTCCCCCGCGTAGTTCCAAACTGACATGACTTTCTGACTTTTTTTTTTTTTTTCATGTAATGACTGAAACATACATAGCAATGTTAAACTGTAAAGGTCAACAGCAACATTTACCTGAGTAAGGTCAAACTGAAGGAGCATCCTTCAAGTACATCTCCAGGTGGAATCGGAACAACACGTCATGGCCTTACACTGTGGCCAAATGCAGATCTGCAGTGTGTGGCGTGCAGTTATGAAAGGCCTTCATTATAGGACACAGTGCCCTTTTTAAATAATGTAACCTTCACATTGTGAGAGGTGACTGGTTCGCTATTCACTGTACTCATTTTAAACACTTACTTGAAAACACAGCCCCAGGGGCCTCATTTGAGTATGGACAGCGCTTCAGTCAACATTTGACCTTTAAAGCCCCAAATGGTTTTTCCTCTTATTCCACTGTTGCTTATGCACATTCTCCCAAAGGATATGGATTGCAGATGGCAAATAGCCTTTTGGATTGTTTTCATTAAAAAATTTCCCCAATGCTTTCAAACCCATTTAGAAGTTGATTTTTGATCTACTGTTTTCAAATTAAAAGCAGACCTTTTGCAACTTCAATAAACAGCTCAAGCTGACATGCCTTTTTTGCGGCATGTCTAGAAAGATGCGTGTCACTCATACGTAACATAAAGTTCCACGTGTTTTTATGTCAGAGTTCCTACGCAAGTATGGAATTTGTTCTTTCATTCATTTTCTGAACCCGCTTTATCCTCACTAGGGTACCGGGGGTCGCTTGGAGCCTATCCCAGCTACTTATGGGTGAAGACGGGGTACACCCTGGACATGTCTCCAGTTCATCACAGGGCTGACGTATAGAGACAAACACACACTCTCACATTCACACCTATGGGCGATTTAGATTAACCATTGAACCTATCAGTGCATGTGTTTGGATGGTGGGAGGAAGCTGGAGTACCTGGAGAGAACCCACACAGATACGGGGAGAACATGCAAACTCCACACAGAAGTATGGAATTTGATTTTATAAATTTCCAGGTCTGGAAAAGTATTGGAAAATGGAAACAAATGTATGGAAAAATATTCATGCTTCCAAGACTGTTACCACTGTTCTATTTTCTAAAACACAAAATTATGAATATCTAAAAAAATAAATGGATCGATCTGTTTTTTTTAAGGCGCTTGCTAGTGCAGTAAAATGTTTGTGTGAGAGCACATACAGTAGGCTACACGTCCCAGAAAACATTTGGGCACACTGACAGGTTGAATGCCCCACCTTCTGTTCTTATCCTCCTCCAACCCATTTTAAGGCCCGCCCAGGTGTCGTCAAGTTTTATTGCAGCTTTTGACAGACAGGTGATGTCCACACACTGTTTGTGAGTGAGATATTCAACATGCCTTGGATGATCGCTGGCAGAACTCATAATGGGTAGATGTAAATTCTCTGATGACTGGCTCATAAATCCCAAATATGAGGACTGTTTGGGTGGTTGGAATTTTTTTACTAAGACGTCTGGAAATTAGGGTCTGGAAAATATATGGAATTTTAATTGTGATTTCAAATGTGTAGGAACCCTGTAATGTTCTGTAAGGGTTGCAAACTGTGTGAGATTTTCATATTATGTTATCAGTCTCAGAGAATAGCACAGTGTTGTGTTGTGACACTACCACACAATTATTATTATTATTGTCAGTTTAAGTAATAAAAACAGACTTGTGGCACTAAAAATGTTAATGTATGTGTTAAATCCTGATATCTGTAGAATTCGACATAGTTGTCAATAACATTAGGGTTCTCGGATAGAATTATTTGAAAAACTCGAGCATAAAACTTGTCAGATATTTTTATTGTGAGACATATTAGACTCAGCAGTATTAAGTGTAAATGAGGCCTCTGGTTTTGTAAGAAAAGATGGGAAAAGGAACAAGAGGGAGGAGGCATAATAAGAAGAATAATGGGGAGATTTCAGAGAACACAGAGAAAATTGCAGGTTTTTTTTAACGTTTAGTTACAGTTAATTTATCTGAGTTTGATGTTCAACTATTGAAATTTACTTCTACTTATTTATGCAGGTATAGTATTCATTACTTTGACATAGATGTTCAGTTTCTTTAGTCTGAAATACATCATTTACGTTGGTGTTGAGTTTTTTTCCCCCTGGAGAGAGGGACATTGGATGATAAATTAGCTTTTTATTCGTAGGAACTATATATCAGCCTTTTAAAAAACAAAAAAAAAAATCCACCATGAGTTAACCTTTAGTAAGTATGTGTCAAAGTCTCCCTAATGAAAATGAATAACGACAAGAAGAAAGAGGCACATTTTACATTTAGACAACAGAATTTCTCATGTGTGTTTATGGCTGACAGTCATCCGAGAAGGAAAAAAGATTCACATGTGAGATTCTCTGTTTGATTGCATTTTTTCAATACCATAGATGAATCAAATGTACAGTGCATGTTATGATAACCATCAATTTTCATACTACCCTATGATTTGACATGCTATACCACTGCATCCCTATCTGTAACACAGTCAGCCTTTTGCATGTAGTCTTATCTCGTCTTTCTGGGTTCGTCCATAATAATATCCATGCAGTTGTTTAAGGCAATCATAAACCAACTATACATATTTTGTTGCACACACTGTACCAGATACAGTTCGTGGTTAGTAATGCACCTCTTTAAAAAAAATTGTACTTTTGTAATAGATGGAAACCATAATCTTTTTCTCCAAAGTCAGGGATAATATTTTTTCTATCAGAGTAGCAGATTGACCTCTTCAACTCTACCTGGCATTTTGGAGGAAATAACTTTTTTTTTTTGCCTTATCACCTCTGCCCTGAAGAGATTTGCACGGCACTAGGCCCATGCAACCTTATGATTTCAATCTTACTGATGTACTGATAGTCATGCACCCCACATCCCCCTAAAAAAAATATAAAAAAATAAAATACATCACACTTAATATTGCAACATACTGCAGCTATCACATAATCCTAAGATGTATCGTCTCGCGCTGGGGAAAAGCAATCATCACAAGGGAAAAAACTAGTTCTCATAATCAAAGAGGGTGTTTATTACAAATCTGGAAAGAAAAAAATGGATTTACAACAGCCATGGCTGAATCTGTATGCTAATTTGTCTCAGAGTGTTAGCATAAGGCATTCCCTCAGATTCTGTAAGGCAAACATTCACCTACTCCTGATGGCCTTGATGTACACTCCACATTTTTGCTACAAAAATAGCAACTCCTCACGATCCCTGCTAGAGCTCATAAAATGGACATTTAGAGGGCGCGTGATACATATGAATAGAAACAGGAAATAGAGAATGATCAAATACAAAATAAAGTACTTTTTTGGGTACATATTTATGTTTACAGACAGTGCCTGGAACTTAGCTGGCCTTTGTCTTGTGGGTTTTGACTAAAATATCTGAACATGTATTATTCAGATTAGCAGACACTTATGTTCCCCATATAGTCCCTCTGACTTTATGATCCTGTCACGTTTCCTGTTGTGTTTGAGGCTCTAGTTGTTTTAAAAATGATTGAATGTATTAAGATGATACTCAGACTGAAATGTAGTAATTATGAACATCAGTTCAAAGAATATTTTGTTTTATGACTAAATACGGCAACATTAATGACAATTCCCTAATTTTCAGCTTTTGCAAGTTGTCATACTAGTTGTTAAAGGACACGTATCTCTGCCAAGACCCCACAGTCTGTCCTTCAAACACACCTTACCCTGCAGAGTTGGGGAAAAAAAAAAAGAAAATCATGGCAGTAGTTTTTGGGTAATTAGCCAAAAGTGATAGATAATAAAATGGAAGTCATCACATGACCACTTTAGCAGTGATAAGAAAGATATTAAAATAGGAAATATAAGTTCTGCCTAAACATGGGTGTACACATCACTGCTACTGATTAAACATGAAAGAACAAGAATATTAAAGTAACCTGTATTGTTTTAACCAAAGATAACAAGCGACAGAAATGATAGTGATAGTGTAAAAAAAATGTATGATTATTTCCAAGGATGACTGCTTCAGTCTCTGTCTAGTTAAAGCTGTGTATGACTTTTGTCACCAATTTTTCATCAAATCTGTAAAACCCCAGTCATAGCCTAAGTATAACGAATTCGTAAGTCTGTCCTTGATTACTCACCTGAATCTCTTCCCTCACGGTGAACAATTTTCAAGTGTGCTCCACCATAAACAGTCCATTTGTTTACAAACAGAGCCAGTAAGTCACTTGGGCATTTTCTGAAATTTGTCATGAAAGAGATTCAGGTACGTAACCACGGAAAGACTTAGGGATTTGTGATACTTAGGCTATGACTCGGGTTTTACAGATTTGATGAAAAATTGGTGATGAAAGTCATACCCAGCTTTAAACAACAGGAATTTGACATCAAATGCCCATTGGTAAACAGGTATGTCTATGTTCCTAAAATAAAACTAGCCTCAGCCTGTCTTTGCAAATTTAACACAATCAGGCCCACATTCTTTGCCCCCTCCTCCTTCTTTTCCATACACATAAATACCACTTATGTTAGATCACATCATGAGGTTAGTGTCACAGATAAATGACATGCACTGATGACATTTCATATGGTGCTCTGATTTGTGTCATAGCCTGAGATTCAGTAGATGTTATCACCGTACAGTCTGCATGCACGCTGTATAAGCTTATTAGATCCATATTGTACCGCATGGCTAAACTTATGAGATTGTTGAAATCCTACAGTGTGTAGGAGCCTTAATATATGAATCCCAATATTGTAATTGTGAGAATGTTAACATACTGACTTTCCCACTTGGTATGAAGCACAGTTTGAAAGCTGCTACTGTGGCTGTAGACTATTGGTCTGGTTGAGTTTCTCAAACCACAGGGGATGAAAAAAGAGGTTGAGTCATTTGTTGGCAGATGCAGGTCTAAAAAACATGCTAACCTTTACTTCAGGAATTTCTGCACCCACAGCAATACTTGGAATTTCCTTTGTGTCACTGTTAAGGGTTGCTTCTTGGAATTTTTCTTTGACAGATTCACTGACCTTCTATTTCTCTCCAGTACTGATTTTGATAGCCTCAGGCTACACCCATACTAATGCATAAAATTAAAACAATATCTCTCCACTTTTGGGGTTTAAAGGTTTCAGAAAAAAAATCTTAACATACAAACATTTGCTTAAATGCAAATCTCACAGCCAGGGGAGCTGAAAACGCGGCTGGACATAGAAATTGTTGCAAACTGCTTGAAGAACAATGCTTGTTGTGAATATCATCAGCAGTATCATGATGAAATGAAAAATGTATGTACATAACAGCTGCCAGTGGAGACGAGGATAAAATCTACCTGAAATTCAGTATCCATATTGAATTATGCGCTGGTAGTCAAGGTTGATGTCTTGGTATAACAGGAAAGTGCTGTGATGAATCGGGGAAAGATAAGACCCAATCAGTCAGTCAATGCAGGTGTCTGAGTCATTGTTTCCAAAGTCTCTCTTTTTGTCCATCCACATTAGAGCACAGAGTTTCCAAACTAAAACAGTCAGCAGCATTTCCAAAAATAGGAAGGGCAAATTTAGGAAGGTTAAAATTCTGTAAGTACTGTAAACGTACAATATTTATATAGCCTATAAAACAAAAACCTACTAAATTAGACATAGCCTTAATAGGCAGATCTCAGAATGGAGCTTCCAAACTCCAAGGATGTTAGAGATCATTTCAAGGGGTTGCCAGATGGTTGTGGAGGGGGAAAAAAAACACAAAACAGAACATAACCCCAGTATAAGCATATTTTTAAAGGATGATGTTTTGTTTTTTTTTTACATAATAGTACATACTACACCACCAATCTGCCATAGAAAATATGACTAATGTTACTGTGAGGGCCAAAGTGTGAATGCACATGGGCTCTGATTGGACATGAAAACTTAGATTTTTATGCCTTTTTACCACAATATCATGCTTAACCAAGCTCATAACTTAAAAGGTTGAGATCCACTGTAGTTATTACATGTCTGATACACAATCTGTTCCCCAAATGTAAAAACTGTGTACTCCACTACATGGGAGTCATTTAAAGTCCTTTTTATCTAAGGTGGCAACCCAGGTGTTGGCACTGTACCGAGTCGGCCGGCTATGAGTGAATGATTATGATCTGGGTGATAGAAGGAACATGGAAGTTTATAATGACATGTCAAAGAAACTTTTAATATGGATTGGTCATGCCATGGCAGATACCTCCTCTGGTTAATAAGGTCAGTACCAACACCTGCAGTGATTTTGTTGGTGAACTCTCTGCATCTAAAGTTCTGTTGCTGCAAAAAAAAAAGTAAAAAAAAATGAAGCCCAGTGAAAAATGACACCTTCGTCAGTGAGCAGATGAATATCTCAAAAATGTGAGCACACAAAACCAGAACTATCTGCAGAATGGGATGCTGTTAGAGTCAAGAGAGATGTGGGTCGTCTCTTTTGGTAATTTGGGAGAGCAAACCGTTTAAGTACAGGTCAGCTGATCTCTAATGCCTAATGCATTGATTGTCAGCATTATTATAAAGCCCAGGTGCCACTTGACAAATGAATGATTACCCTCCTCTGATGATTTTTAGCAACAAAGCATTATTGAAACGTATTGCCTATAGGATAACACTGATTGGCAGAGTTATTAAGAAGCTCAGGTGCATGGTGTTAGTGTTGTTAATGAATGGGTCTGGGCGGTGTCAGATGCCCATCAGGGTACAATAGCATGGGGTGATGGGGCTGGGCTGTCCCATCAGTCACATTGTGGTGGGGGGTCAGAGGTGACCCTGGCACCCCATCTGGTTCAGAACACACTGATAGGGGAGAGGGAGGGGGGGTGTTGAAAGAACTGTCGACAGTGGTGCTGATTTCGGTGGGTGCAGGGTTTAAGGGGTGGGGTGTCAGGCACGCCTATTGCTTATAAAGATAGATCCAGACATATGGGGCCTCCTGCAAACACACAGAAATTGTACATACTTACAGATAGACACACATCTTTAGCGTGCAACTACAGAAGTCAGCACACACACACACATGCATTTTCTCCCAGAGGGGTGGGGTCAGGGGTGATCTGTCACACGACACACCGCCATTGTAACAGATGGACGCTTACACACTCGCTCCCTCACACACATACACCGTTTTGTGTCCCAGCGAGGTTGGCAGGGTCCTGACCTGTGTGACCAGGCTTCGAGTCTAGGCAGGCATATGGGCCAGGACCCTGGGGGCAACGAGATAGACAAAGAGCTGATTGGCACCGCTAGAGGATAAATAACACATGGTTTACCCAGCTTTTAAGTTGGTAAATGAACCCTGCACAACTAATTTTAACAGCAAATATTTATTTAAAATAAGTTCCGTTGCAGCTGCTACACGCCTCATGTTTGCTACGTTCAGCTAATGTGATCCTTATAAGAAAAGGTCGAGCATAACCTGATGCTGATAGGGAAGTGTTTTGTTTATTCAGGCAGGAGCTGGAAGGAAGCAGATGCTGATGCTGGTTGGCTTTGTGAGCTTGGACGAGGAAGGACATACATGGGTAGGCATGGCTGGCTACAAATTAACACGGGTTGGCTCACCTGCTTTAAACCGTGTAATTTATATCCCACATCAGTGAGTCTAATTCCTTTGTACTTATTTCATGTATAGTCATTTTGTTGTTGCCGTGGGGCGGTAAAATTGGCAGATGGTGGAAAACAGACTGTGGCTTTTTTATTTTTTTTTAATTCTCTCTTCACGTTTCTCACCTAAAGATGCACATGCAAAAACACATACAACACCAGGAGCAGGAACAAGCATCTGAATGCATGCTTTGTTTTGAAATGCTTCAAGAAGTGGCAAAAACCCAGGAGTGGAAGGACTTTTCTGATTGCTTACTTCAGTAAAAGTACTAATACGACACTGTGGAAATACAGGGGTTGGACAAAATAATGGAAACACCTTCACCTCAAGATGATAATGCCCCAATCCATACAGCTAGAATTGTTAAAGAATGGCATGAGGAACATTCTAATGAAGTTGAGCATCTCGTATGGCCGGCACAGTCCCCAGACCTCAACATTATTGAGCATTTATGGTCAGTTTTAGAGATTAGAGTAAGACGTCGATTTCCACCGCCATCGTCTCTAAAAGAGTTGGAGGGTATTCTAACTGAAGAATGACTTAAAATTCCTTTGGAAACAATTCACAAGTTGTATGAATCAATACCTTGGAGAACTGAGGCTGTAATTGCAGCAAAAGGCGGACCTACACCATATTAAATTATATTTTGTTGATTTTTTAAGGTGTTTCCATTATTTTGTCCAACCCCTGTACCTTTACATAAGTAGAAGTATGTAAGTATTCACAGTATGTCAGTGTTTTACTACTATATGTGATGTTTGTAGATTTGTGTTACAGCTCCATTAATTTGCATGCTGCACTTAACTACTTTATATAATGTCTGCTAATTTAATTAACAGTAACGCATCATGTTCTATAAAATCATCATACATTTGCAGTGTCCTGAGAGAACTGCGCATCTCAAAGTATTGTGTTACATTCCACCACTGCAAGAAACAAGCTACAACGTCTTTGCAAAAAACTAGACCTGAACAGGAATCATGCATTTACAAGTCTGAGAAAATAATATCAGTAGGTGTTGCCTGTACACAGATTTGTCGACCACATGTTTAAATGTTATGCCTTTGAATAATGTCTTTCATATTTATATATGTCAGATGTTCATACTGTATTTCATTGAAAAGCAGAGGGTTCATGATCTGAAAGCTTCGTCTGCAATGTTTGTGGTCCCCCCCCTGCTTCCACAACGAGCTGACTTTAGATTAATAGTCATCTGTTCCAAGCACAGCACGCAAATGAGAAAAACAAAGGAGAGAAAAAAGTGAAAGCCGTGTAGGCTACTGTTTGTTTACAGAGCCTCTGGAGCCAGCAGGACAACAGGGCATTGCTCACAGATGCTGTGTGCTGGGTCTCGGCAGGCGGTTAGCCGGCGGATCAGAAGGGAGCGGGAGGGAGGCCGCTTCCATAGCCGCCAGGATAAGATAAATAAGTAGTTTTTAAATGTAAATCATCTAAATGTGTTATTGTAAAGTCCTGGAATCACAACATGAAATGTGCGTAATGGATTATGTGACTAAAAGCTTGGAGAAGTGGCAAAACTTTGGACTAAAAGTTACAGTTGCATGATGGGAAATGTAGGAGCAAGTGATCATGGAGATTAAGCCATACTGAGATTTAAAGGGGTCATATTTTGCTAAACCCACTTTTATTAGTCATTAGATTTATTCATTCACTTGTGTAACAGCTATAGTATTTCATAGATCAAATGACAAGGTGTATTGTGAAAGGTGTAAATTGTACGGAGAATCATCACACCACTCATATGTTACTACTTCCAGTCAGTCAACAACTCTCACTTAAAGGGGGCATATTTTGATAAATCCACTTTTATTAGTCTTTGGTACATTTATTTATGTCTTTAGACCCTAATAGTTCATACATTTTAAGTTTGAACACTCCAGGCGCTGCAAAACTATCGTTATATTCATTCCAGCAAAAATTGAATGGATTTCTACAACCCGTTTCAATTCCTAAATAATTTGTTATGTTTTATAACTAGTTACGTCATGACATTTGCATATATAAGGTCAAAACTTCTGACAAACATTTCTCCGAGTACGACATAATTGTTTATCAGCAGCTGTGGTTGTAGTAAAAACTGGAAATAGGTCCAAACTTCGAGCCAATTACCTAAAATGTTCAGTTGTTGGTTGTTTTAACAAACACAAGTGGCTGAACGGGATAGAGCACTACAGCCAGCAACCTTGAAGGGGGTGGGGTCATTTGCATTTAAAGGGCCAGTGCTCAAAATGACCTTTCTAGTGTCATTACTCAGAAATAGTGTTGAAGATGGACCTGTGGAGTTGAATTAATGAAGAATTCAGACCCAAGCATAGCATTTACAGTTTATTTAGACCACAGGGAAATGTTTTAAAATGCATAATTCCGTTTAAAATGCAAAACTTCACCCCTTTAAAAGTCACTTGTACTGTGTTCTGCTGCTTCAGTTTGAACTATTTTACTTTGCTGCTGATAAATCGTAGGATTACATATATTTTTTTTATTCAAATTTTTATTCAGAACAGTCTTACAAAATACCACACAGGACATCAGTGGCACAAGGCATACTGTTCTCTTTTTTTTTTCTTTTTTGCAAAGAAAAAATTCTATCAATAATGCTATAGGATTATATATTTTTGATGTGTACGTGGTCTAGTTGGATTGAATGAGGGAGGGTCAGTCTGCTACTGTAGGTTATTTTATATAGTCTAATTTTTACGTTGTATCTCCAATTGTGTGCTGCCAAACAGTTTTTACAAAACTCGCACTAGTCTCCATTCTGCTGATCGATTCTGCATCAGCTACCTTCACCTGCGATCTTTCCCCTCTTATCAATACAGATTAGCCTTCTCCCCACATTTTCTATCTATCACTTTATCTGTTCCCACTCTCTAACACACACACACAGCCCGATCACTACATGTGATATACACACAGTCGATCAGCTCGAATTGAAATCTCTTCACTCCCCATTTACTCCAGACTCCGTGTCTATGCATGCATATGCGCACACACAACAACAACAACAAGACCTGTGAGATGTGCACAGGAACAAATCACCAGCTGCCAGCGGTAAATAAAGATATAACCACTTCTGGCCGCCGTGTACCTGCGGCACTGCCACTTAATCCTGCCATAGGATCTAATGTGGATGGACACTCAGTGATAGAGAAAGACACGCACTAACAAACACATCCACTCCACCTAACAGTGATTGACACAAGCCTGCACAAAGCCCTGTCTGTCTTTTGCACCGTCACAGAGACAAACAGGCCAGCATGCACGCCAACACTTTACATCTATAGTTGCACCATTAAACAACAGTCAGCCTGTTCTCACATGTTTTACTGGTGCCATTTATTTCTAATCTTTGCATAGCTGCACTTATTTTTCATAACATTCAGATCTAATTCTGCAATAAAGGAAAACACATGGACCTTTTTACATTGTACTCTCTCTCTCCCAGTCTCTCCTTGTCCTCTCTCTCTTTCTGTCTGCCTCCTTTGTTCGCGTCCTCCCTCTGTCGGGGTCTGTCACAGTTGCCTCCATCTGCAGAGAGCACTGATCATCGGTAATGACAGGCGGGCTTTAATTAGCCCGCAGTAAACAATTAACACAACAGAAAAAAAAACATTTCAATGCAAATCACATACTCCGATGATAAAGTGCTGCAACAATATCAATGAATACATTTGCCTGTAATTATGAATACCTTCCAGGTTGTTTCTGTGTATGTGTGTGTGCGCATAAGCTCATCAGCATGCGCATGCAGTCTTAATAAATTCCTTTAAAATGTTTTTTCTTTTGACTCACTGGCCTTCTGCGTGAGTCACTCATTAATGCTTATAGAATTGCTATTTCAGTAATGGATGTGTGAAAGTAAATCCATAGAAAGTACAATTGAATGAAGCTGAATGGGATGCAAATGAACAGGGGAAACACTGAAATAGCTTTCTTTGTACGTCTCTCTCCTTTTACTTGACATGTTTTAACACATCCTGTTTATTATTTTTAGTGTGAAGAGCAGCAGTATCTGCATTGAGTCAAACAAGACGTGATGGTCTGTGACAGGAAAAGTAGATTTGAAATGTGGCAGACTGCCAAGAATAGCATACACTGACACTAGTTGCATCCCATGTGAAAAAAAAACCCACGGCATTGAATTGCAATTACATTGTTAAGAATAGGACAAAGAATTACAGGCAGAAGGAATTAAGTCGTATTAGTCCATCTGTCATTTATGGGTTGTCAGACTCTAGAGAACGTCTTCTCTCTGTTGGCGATTTGGTGTGGTGAGCCTTTCCATATGCACCGCACTCCCCAGATCCTTCGCTCACGGATGAAATTCTGGCCTCCAACAATGTAATTTGATGTCTGTGTAACAATTCAAAGACGGACAAATAGCATTGATCCTTGCATGTGCTTGCTTTTTATGTTAATTGCTAACGAGTAACTAATGGGTCATGGCTAAATCCCTACTAAAGGCTATCTGCACGGAAATGATCAAAACTCCCACATAAAGCCGTTCCAAGAGCTGCAGTGGTATTCTTCACCTCCAGCCTCTTTTTCAGTGAATGGTTTGGAGTGTAAATGACACAATTGACACAATAAATAGTTTGTCCTGTTTGGGCAGGTTTACTGCAAATAAATAGAAATGCCTCCTCTGTTGTAACGCTATACCGGCTGATAGGCCTGTTACAAACCAGACAGCAGCAAAAATGTCATTTCCAGAAACCACTGCTCTCCTTATCTGGGTTGGTCACTAACAAATGTGTCACCTTGTTTTGACCTGTAATTGCAGTGCCTCTCTTTGGGCCAGTCACTGTGATTTAAAAAATAACAGAGGCCAGATGTATAAATGATGTATCTGGACACAAGAACCACACATTTCCACGCAGAATCTGTTATTTATTGTTACAAAATGCACATACCTTCACGTGTGCACTGCACCATATGTGACATTGATTTGAAACCACCGTTGCTTCATGACATCATGGGTCTAAACAACAGCCTACATGCAGTTTCGATAACAATTACAGCAGTGTGTGAATAAATATGTCTTTCTGCAAACTTGACTTTATCCAGAACTAGTAAATTATTTTATGCGGTCAACTCCCAAATCTTATAGTAATGTGGGAATAAGGAAAATCAGCTGCAGATCACAAATTTGACCCACTTATCTATCATTATTCTTATTAGCAGGCTTTGATGGGTCATAGCAATCATTAGTGTGATGCATATGGCTGTGTGTAGTACCACAGAGGCAGGCTCTGGTGCAGCTAGAGGACATTGCCAGTGCCAGATCAGGAATGGAATGAGTCTGGGTTATGTCCAAACAAGATTACACTGGGGTGTGTTGACAGAAATTTATGAATAATTTTGGGAATGGGTGTTACAGTTGCGCACATGCAAACACTTTCACAATGAGTCAGATGTATAAATCTGCCACGGAAACTATATCTATTTCAGCTTTTGTGCATGCACAGATGTTTTACTCATGAAACTGTGTTAAAGATCCGGCCCCAGAAATTGTAATTGTAGCACAAAGACAAAGAAACAAATAGACCAAGAACCCGTAAATGAATCTATGTTTAATACAAGGGTGTGAATGATATTCGGTTTTGAAACCAATCTGCTCTGACTTCATCCAGATCCCAGAGTGTCCAGATGGATTTTGCATTGTCAAAATTACCACTTTGATTCCAGCCCATATTGACTCCATCCCTTTAAGGGCTGAAAATCACTCTCCCTGTCTCTTTCCTCTTTTTTATTTCATGTTTTTCATGGCATCTCTATTTTGGCCCTGTTTTCCCATTTTATTTCCCTCTCCCTCTCTCTCTCTCTCTTTCTCTCTCACTCTCCTCTCCCTTTCTCCTTTCTCTGGAGTAATTGCATTGATAGTGAACAGTGCTGCTAATTAATTATGCAACAGACGAAAATTGAGGTGAGAGCGAGGGATGAGAAGAGGAGAGATGAGGTTTGTGCCAAATGGTCTACAGTAGAGAAGGAGGGAGAGAGGGAGAGAGAGAAGAGAGAGAGAGAAACAGCATGAGTGTATGAAGTGCTTGAAGGAAAAAAAAAAGCCAGATGGAAAGCAGAACAAAGAAAAAAAAAAAAAAAAGCAAAAGAAAATGAGGAAGGGAGGAAGATAAGAGGCGAGGAACGTAACAACTGAGAGGTTATGTTTGTAACGAGGATCTGTCAGAACGTGAAGATCAACAGCACCGAGGCAAATCAGGGCTCTCCTACAGAAGAAGATCAGAAGGACGGATGCAAAAGCTGGTAGAGAAGTCAAAGGGAAATCTCAGCGTTCTCATATTCTAGTATTCTAGTGAGAAGCACAGATGTATTCCACATACTTAACATATGTCCCTGTACTCAAAGGAAATCCTAAGGGACGGCTAGATCTGATGGATTACAGGGGGGTCACGTTGAAAAGTAGTGACGACGTTTAAGAAAAAAGTGTGGCAAATATATTCCAAAATAAATACTTTAATTTTCCAGCCTTTAGAGTGTCTTTTTGATGTCTGTTCCAAGTTTAGAGGACTTGCAGAACAGCTAGTAGTGAGCCATAATGTCATGTGAGGTTTGAACAGCTGGGGTTACACAGAGCAAAGGTGTTTTTTAATCATTTATTTTTTAGTGCGCTGCTTATCACTCACAACAGAATTACAATTAAAGTTCAACACTGGTCACATAAGTTGCGTATGTATGGAATGGCTTAAGTATGAAAATGGGATTGTATTCACGGCAGAGTATTTTATACTCTAAAAATCAATATTTGATTAGTAGTTAAATATTCTCTGAATTTTTGAGTTTTTATGCATAAATTCAGTGCAGTTGATAAGACGTAAGTTTAAAGTCAAGGTCCAACAAAGGGAAGGTAATGAACACATTCAATGCACAATCATAATCCACTATTATTTAAAAGATAATTATTCTGGGTTTGACAGGTGTAATGTCAACAGCATACGCCCATCAATTTTCAAAGGTGCATGCAATGTGCTAATATTCTGATATCATGTGAAGTCTATGAATTTGTTTACAGCACATTGAGAATATGCATCTCTCTTATGCTTTTCTGCCCATGTGTTGGTTGAACTGGACTAATAATAATAATAATAATAATAATAATAATAATAATATATTTTATTTAAAAGCTCCTTTCTGGACACCCAAGGACACTGTACCAATGTTATAATAGTTTTGGGTTTTTCATAATAGTTTAGTTTTATTTAGTTTTGACTTTTTTTTTCTCTAATTCAGTTAGTTTTAATTAGTTTTTAGAGCAGGTTTGCTAGTTTTTATTAGTTTTTGTTATTTTCTAAATGCTTAGTTTTAGTTAAGTTTTAGTTTTTTCACATCTTTTATCTTCTTCCCTGTTGTATTCAAATAAATCCCAGACAGGACTCTGCTGCTTTCTCCCAACTTTAGTCTGCATGTTTCCGGGTAGAGTGGGGACCAGAAGACGACTGGAAACCACAAGTGATGAGAAGTGACGGACCATTAAATATCATATGGTGCCGCCAGCTAAAATTGCTTGAGGGAAGTAAATCGATTTCGTATCAACCCGACTTTGACAAAGAGGAAAACGAAGGGAATTTTATCCATAATTTTTATCCGTTTTAGTTAGTGTTGTAAGCACACAATACAGTTTCAGTTAGTTATTTTTTTCTTATAATTATAGTCTTTATTTATTTCAGTTAACGAAAATGTTTTTACAATTCTAGTTTTCGTCATTTTGTTAGTTTTCGTTAACGATAATAACCTTGCACTGTACAGGAGAGAATAAAACCGACAATGCATAAAATACAAAGAAGTAAACAAATAGATACTAGAGAAATTACAATACATAGAAATAGAAAATGTGGACTAGAAACAAAGATTCTATATGGTAGAGATTGATGCTCCAATGAAAAGTCTACATTTTGGTCTGGAACAAGAAAGACACGTACACGTCAGCGTTATCAAAAAGGGTATCAACAGGTTTTTGGATATGCACTTCTATCAAAAACAACCACAACAACAAAACAACCTTTTCTAGAAGGTTTGAAGGCACAACAAATGAGGCATAAGAATAAAAAAAAATATAAAAAATAAACATAAGTATTGGAGCAATATTAATTGTCATTTGCTATGTAAACAGTTCATAAGGATATTTTTCTGACTAATCCAGAACATTTTGTGCATGTAAATGTGATCTGTGAAATAAAGTTTATGTGAAGGGTGTCTTTATTTTCCTAATGTTTATTGCCTTTTTTGTATCGCCCTATTTCTTTTGAATCACAAGCTGCAATCTCATTATATTGACCAATTGCCTTCTTGTAAAAACATCCACTTAACCGTCTGAAAATACAAATACAATTTTCTGAGCTTACGCTATCTTTTTGTGTTTTATCAAATGATTTTCTTGTGAGATAACAGACCTGTGGCATTCTTTGAACAGATGCAGCTCACATTTGTGTCTGTTACCACTGTTTATTGACACTAATTTGTGTCTCTTTTGGGACTAAAACAAAGGCTTTTCAGATGCTCTCTCAGGCAGCAGGATACCCGTGGAACTGTCAAATGACGTGAGCGTCAGTGAGTCGTAAACATGAGAATCTTTCCGTTCCAAAGTGGTCCTTGAGTTAAGATAATTACTTGTCAAGGTCAGCTGCAAGAAAATCACTACTATTTCCTATTATCATTTCCTCGTATTTCCAATGTAGTGCTTGGTTTGTTAAACGTTCAGCTTCCCATCGCTGTTCCATATACCTCAGATCATTTCAATGAAAGATAACTGTGCCATGATAGCTCATTTTGTCATAATTTAGGTTGACATTGAATTGAGCCACCTCTCGCACATCCTCTTTTATTATTTGCTTTGGAGTGCATTATTTAAAACGTTAGTCCTATCATTATCTTTCAAAAGTTTTAAATCAGAATATCATAATAAACTATGACATAGTGAATTTTTTTTTTTTTCTTATCTGGAAACATTACACAACTGGCATCAATCTTAACCCATAAAGACCCAAACATCCACTGTCAACCAAAACTGTCTACTGATGTAAATGTTTAATACCTGTCGATCCACTAATCCTATCAATACATGTAAATAATTGTTGTAAAATGCAGTTTGTCATCTTTTCATGGTCATCAGATATGACCCATTTGGACGTTCAGAGGCTCCGTAGTGAACGTGGAAACACCGTCATCTTCTACAACATTGATTCACTAGTAAAACAATGACAGTGGATGGAGACACTTAGATTGTGTTCAGTTCAGTGTTGATATATTTGCAGAAAAAGTCACTTTTTCTTCAGTTTTCTCTGTTTTGATCTAATAGCTTTTGAATTTACTTTGAGTTTTTATGAACATCTAAATTAAATATAGGAAAATACAGTGACAGCATCAGTTCTAGTGAGGACATCGAGTCAACAATCCAATGTGGTCTACAGGGTCTGTAAGGTCCACCTCTGCAGGTACCATGAAGTAATGGTACTAATGTAAGGAATGATGTTCAAAGGGATAATGGTGTCTGGATCAACACTTATTTTGGTCTAATGTTCTAAAAGGGATGTTTTAATATTCTGAAATACGTGTTCCTTTCACCTTACATGTGTTTTTCTTGTATTTTTTATATTTACTTCTTGTATTGTATTTATTTATTTATTTATTGCCACATATATGGTAACTTCATTAACCTTGATTTTCTACATAATATACATTTTTGAAAAATTTCACAGAAGTAATAAAGTCTTGTTAGGTCCTCCAATAACACACTAAGGTTGAAATTTTTAATTTTGTAGGATATTGTTATGTTGGAAATCTCCACTCTCTCCAAAGTTTGAAACCTGGATCAAAGATGCTCTCCATTTCACGAGATTGGAAAAGATTAAGTTTACCCTACGAGGCTCTACGGCTAAATTCTTTATTGTATGGCACCTTTTTTTGACAATGTTCAAACTTTACAATTTCATGACATACCTCCCTGAGCTGGCTGTAGAGATTTTTCTTTTTTATGCTATGATGCCTGTGACCTAATATTTAATGACCAATGCTGTCTACTTCTGTAATTTTCTATTTTGGAAGGGCCATGTTTTGTAATGTAGGTTCTAATAAGCACACCTCTCTGAACACTGTGATGCTTTATGGCTCTGTTTATATGTATGCACGTATGTATGTATATGTATATACCTCCCTTTTTTTTCCCCTCTTCTCTCAGGGATATTTTGTACCTATGTTTAAATGTAAGTTTTGCGTCTCACAAACTCTGTTCATTTGTTCAGGACGATCAGTGGCTTGCTTTGTGATTTTTTTTTTTTTTTTGTTTTGTTGTATGTGTGTTTTGTATATGTTCTGTTCTGTATAAAAACAACAATTCCTATTGTTTAGATCAGTGGTTCTCAACCTTTTTTCAGTGATGTACCCCCTGTGAAATATTTTTTCAGCCAGGTACCCCCTAACCAGCACAAAGCATTTTTGGTTGAAAAAAATGACTTAAACAGAGTGCTGTGCCATCAGTGTCTGATTTATTAAACTTTGGAACTCCATTTGTAGCGGTCTCTCTTGAACTATTTGGAAATAAAAAGATATAACTAAAAAAAGAAAATAATTAACTTAATTATAAATAAAGATTTGTGCACATAAAAATAACTATCAAAATAAAGTGTCCTCCTTTGGGATCATAGTAAAGATCTGTTCTCAAAAAGAATTGCGCTTCACCCACAACTCCACTGTTTGAGTTTTCAAGTGATTGACAGGTGATGCTAGGTGGCATATGACAGGTTGAGTCGAACCATTCTGGTATGGGGGAGACTCTGGGTTTTTAGGAGGATGAAATTGAATAGCCTACTGAATATAAAATTCATTTTATGAACTTATATATTTTCCTGAAATATTTAATTAATTTGATAATTATTTTTAAAGGATTTTTACATGGATGCTACTTTTTAAATATATTTTAAAATCTCACATACCCCCTGGAGTGCCTTCACGTACCCCCAGGGGTACACTTACCCCCATTTGAGAACCACTAGTTTAGATGTTTTTTGCACTACTGTTGTAAAAAAACTCAATTAAAAATAACTGTGAAGAAATTTTGAATTTCAGAGTATTTCTATGAGTGAACTATAGGGTTAAGAGAGGTTAAATCGATAGAAATTTTCATTTGGGTATTGCCACTAAAGTCGGACTGGGTCTTTATGTGTTAATCCAGCCCCTGCCTTTCCCGTGTCTTCTAACCTATGTATCATTTAGCATTATTTCTTCTATGTTGGTGAAACTGATGACTTATCTCTCCCCTGTACTGTTGCATTCTTCACCTCAGCCCTCTGAACAGACTGCTCTGCTCCTCTTCCACTTTCCCTCACCCCCCCCCCCCTCCTCATCTCCCACTGTCTTCTCCATCTCTGCCGCTCTCTCCAGCTGAAGTGCTGGCTCGACTAATTAAAAGCCTTAATCAGGATTCATAATTAGGTCTAATCAGTGCCTTGTACATCATTCCCTTGCATTCTTCCTTCGCTGGTGGTGAAGGCCGAGATGCTTATGAAATAATTTAGGCAACTTAATGCGTCCAAATGTGGAGCTGGGAGCAGGGCTTCAGTGAAAAGGGAAGAGAGGGGAACATGATTAGGACCGGGCCGCTGATTGCTTCCCCTTCCTCCCTCCCCTCTGGTTGTCTCCTTCAGATTTGTTCTTGTGCTTTCTTGCTGTTTTTATCTTTTTCTCTTTCTCTCATACATATATGTGTGTGTGTGTGTGGTGCCCCCCATGACAAGGCAGTGCAGTAATAAAGCAGACAGCCTCCCAGATTACAGCTCCCTCATCTAACTGCACTACATCCACCTGTTTCATTACATCTGAGGCCACAGCACACTAAAGCCAGCGACAGGCTCTCTGCTCTTTACTGCCTTCTGTCCACCTGAGCTCTCATCTGTTAGGATTAACACCCGACACAATACAGTATAGCAACAGAAAATAATTATACTGCTCATTACAGAAAAGGCCTTAGCATAACAGTACAGCGGTGTCTGTGCTGCTCTCATCACTTCTACAAAGTAGGAATATGATCCGGCTGCATAAGGAGCTGCTTCTTTTTGCTCTGTATCATTGCAGCTCATATAGTCCTGAACATTTCTCTGGTGCCTTGGTGTCAACCTCCTGCTGCCTGAATAAGGAATTGTCAAGTAAAAAAATGAAAAAAATAAAATCAAACCGGAAACAGTAGGAGTCTGAGAATAAGCTGCATAGAGCACATTTCGGTATGGCGCTTATTGTGCCCTCTTTGTCGGTGCTGTCAGAACCAAACCATTTAAAAAATATACCAGGTGCTTGAGTACATGCTCCTGCTGGGGTGCACACATGTATTCACAATTATGATGAAAATGATTTTCTCGCCAGCCATACAGAAATTTCTCAAAATTATGACAGGCATTGTTCTGTGTGAGCTATTAAGACTATAATGGAGTGGTTACCTTGACGACCAAAAATCAAGCCAGGTAGTGCAACAGGATGAGGGTTATAATGGTGTCATTTTCTAAAAAGGTTGCTTTATTATCAGAGTGTCCTGCAGAGCCATGCAAGGTGGTCTTAGTTTATGCTAACAGCCCACGTCTGTGGAAACTAGACAGAACATTATGTACCGTGTAGAAGAAAAGTACTGAAGCACCAGTAAAAGGTTTTTTTTAAACTTATTTGCTGAAATTCAACATTGAGTTATAGCGTTCCCTTAAACTTGGTGCTTTTGATATTCTGAGCAGATTTTCAAAGTTGTTTTTTATATATAAATATATATATATATACATAAATGTAGATCGGTTCAAACTGGTCACTGAGTTAAGAAGAGCAGAGAAAATAAATCTATCTCCCATCTGACAGTAAAAAAAAAAAAGAGCGCTTCACTCCTTTAAATTATATTCACCAAGCTGATAAATCTGAGTACAGGTGTTAAAATCACTCCCTTGAAGGGGCTATATGTGTTTGTGTATTTTTCTTACTTTCAAATATAAAAAAAAAACCAACCTAAAAGTATTATTATTGTGTTAAGAGTAAAGAGCTCTGAAGTTATGCCAAAAATGCCAGTGCATTTTATTGTAGAGATAAGAACTGAACTATTTACGGACAGTGGGATTTAACCTTTGACCACCATATCAGGAAGTCGAGAACCACTAAGGAACAACATTTAGAGTTGAAGAAATTGGTAAAACCAAGAAGCACTGTCGTTGTTTTCACCACTGGACACAGCTCTAAATAAAATGAATGGAGTTTGATGATGAAATTGCAGCGAGTCTTCTTTTATTATGAAGTTTATTAAGGAATAAAGTCATCAAATATTTTTGCTAATTTGGTTGTTTGTTGATGCACGGTTCAGACCTAAATTTGGCAGTGTAAATCAACAGAGTGGAAGGGCTGCTGGGTCTTCTTGGTGATTATCCACAGGTGTTCTTTGGAAACTTGTGGTGTGTCTTATTATTTAGTGTCCAAAAAAAAAAAAAAAAATCTGCATAAGCAAAAAAATATTCCAAGGCACACTGTAGGATTTGTTTATTACTCCATGGCAATCTTTTAAAATACTTTATTAATAATTAATTAATTTAAGATACTTTAATACTTGTATTTTAAAAGATTGCCATGGAGTAATAAAGGCATTTTATTTTCACACAAATTCTACAGTGTACCTTGGAATATTTTTTGAAATCTTGCATGCTTATGCAATTTTTTTTTTTTTTTTGACTCTAAATTTGGCAGTTTTGACCTTTTTTCGATGACTCCAAACAGATCTTTAGTGTCAATATTGGCAACACAAAATGTGCAGAAAAGAAAGGTGATTTTTGTTTTTATTGTAGCTGTTTTCAGTCTAAAAACAGAGCTAAGCTAACAGTGATAATGTAAACCTGATGACATCATATTTCAGATGTGTGTAAACAATGAGATATAGAGTTTATTCAGTGAGTGATACTGTCTGTGGATCCATTGTGTCGTTTTGTTGGGGGTTTTATTAGTCCTATGTGTGTTATGGTCTGTGACTTTACCTGCTGTTGAAAGTTTCTGATTTCTAATTGATTTATTCCGAACATGCAATGAAATTTAATATATGTGAACAAGCAAAACATGCATAATAATACAAATATCAACAATCATAACAATCTTAGACAGAAGAACAGCACAATAGTTCCATTTACATGCACAAAAAAGGATGGGAAGAAGTGCAATTTATTTAATCCCACCCCCTCTCCCTAAAATATTAATAATGTGTTTGCCCATCTTCCTTTTACATCACTCTTTTATATTTATATATCTATTCACACACACACATACACTCATTCATCCATATAGACATGCAAACAGTATACCCACAACATACAAGTTCACATACACGCATACAAATACACATATAATCTTTTACCTATGCGTTTCTTAGTTGTGCTGGTGAATATTTGGATTATCAGTACTACATAGAACCCTATTAAAGCATTCTCACAGGATTTGGATTGATATTTGGTGTCCTTCAGAGGCAACTTTTGTTTTGAAAAATCTATATTATTTAGCTTTACTGCAAAATCACAGTACAAGACAAATAATCGTATTGATATGCAAAAGAAGAATTATAAGTAGTAGTTCATAGGAATGACAACAGAAGAATAAGCTGCTTTTATTGATGACAAAATGACAAGAATGTCTGAAAACACGTCATCTCTCTAAGGTTAAAGAGGATTATATTTGAGACCTACCTTGTGTGGAATGGGGCGACATGGTGGTGCGGTAGATAGCACTCGTGCCTCACAGCAAGAAGGTCTTGGGTTCGATTCCAACATCAGTTGATGGGGGTGGGACCTTTCCGTGTGGAGTTTGCAAGTTCTCCTGTGTCTACGCGGGTTCTCTCCAGGTGCTCCAGCTTACTCTCACCATGCACTGATAGGTTAATCTAAACTGCCCATAGGTGTGAATGTGAGAGTGATTGTTTGTCTCTATATGTCAGCCCTGCGATGAACTGGTGACATGTCCAGGGTGTACCCCACCTTCGCCCATAAGTAGCTGGGATAGGCTCCAGTGACCCTAGTGAGGATAAAGCAGGTTCAGAAAATGAAGAAATGTTGTTTTGAAGTTATAGCTGCAGATGTGCAGACACTAATGATTCAATGAAACAACAACGTCCGGTTTGAAAATGAAAGCCTTTTTCTCAAAATGTGCCCATTTCAAAATAACTTACTTGTGATGATTAGAAACTCAACACAGTTTAACAGCAGGACTTATGCTGGACCATTTCATCTGAGTCACATTTCCCACTTTTTCCTCTTTAAGTGTACGTCTGTCCACTTGGGGGAAAAAAAAAAATATTGAAATGAAACAGAACAATGTGACACAAGAAATGGATGGAGCACAATGCAGTGACACTTGAGGCAAGCCCAATCAGTCTTTGTGATCATCCAATAGCTATATGTCACTGTTGATTGCATTAATGCACACTGGTATAAATGCAGTAATCAGTTGAAATAGCAGCGCAGATGATTGTGCACTGTGTCTAACGCCATGGGCAGGAGTACTTTATGAGTGTATATACAATAAGAATCAGTGTTTTTCTGGTCAAAATGAGCATTTGTAATAGACTATATGCAGCCGCCATTCTACTTAGCAGTGGCCTTTTGTTTATGGAAATGACTTTTATGTCTGAAAATAAAAGCAACACTGAATTATTGATGTTATATTAAACATGGAACCTGTAATCTTGCTCTAATGGTGTCATCGGTCACGACAAGGAAAGGATTTTAAAGATGCACCTATAGTAAACTGCACATGCCTACACAAAGCCATCCCCACTTCCACCATAGGGGAAAAAAAAAAAAAGAAAAAAAAAAGAAAACATCATTTGTACGGGTCTTTTATTGCAGCAGAAGCGGTGAGACATGAACTGAATTTGCAGATCTGCATCAGAACACAATGCAATACAACAGTTTAAAAATTTAAATGTGCTTTTAATAAATGCATGAGGGCTGCACCTGTGGCCACTTTGGAATTACAGTGAAGTAATATTTACAAGCCTCTCAGTGTACATCTTTTAACTTCACACAAGATGAGACTGAAACTAATGTAATTTTGATGAATGCAAGCTGAATTAATTTCTCCCCCAACACATCGGCATGCTTCAAATAAATGACTTTTTTTGGGGTTTTTTTATATCACTGTTTGTGGAGCTGTAGAGAAAATGAAAGACCAGAGTGGAACTATAAACTAAAGGTCAAAACTGCACAGTGGCTGGCTGAAGTGCAAATACATAAATGTTCAAGAGAGTTTTTTTTTTTTTTTTTTTTTTGCGGCTGTGTGTGTGTTTGAGTCGTTGGCTGCAGATGAGTCCATGAAAATTAGTTCTATGAGTCTAAAGCGCTTGAATTGAGGGGAGAGCATTATTAGTTACTGTCACATGACTCGCTGGCAAGGTGGTCTCAAAGCCTCCTGATGCGACACACACACACTCTATGCAGCTGTCTGAGCAGTCATTTTCAGAGGTATTAGAGGCCCTATGACACGGTGGGCCATTAACAGCGGAATAATATCACAAGTTGACCCTTGACATTCACAGCAGCTTATATCTCCGTGCTGATAGATGCAGCCTGTGCATATAACGCTCTGTACTGGAAATGAACTGACACAGGGGGAGAAGAGGGCAAAAATCCCTCCATCTTAAGCCTTGACGGAGCGAATAGCATAGAGGCTTAGGGGAGGTGGTGGTGGTGTGGGTGGGGGGCGGGCGGGGTGTATGGTGGGAGGGAGCAAGGGCGAGAAAAAGAGAGAGAAGCTTTGATAGAAAGAGGAGAGAGAGGCAGAGATGATGGGATAATGAGAGCGCAGAAAGCAGATCCAGACCCCCCCCCCCCCCCCCTTTTACGAGGTTGCAGTTACACCCATCTCAGCGTTGTCGTCCCCAAACCCAGCATGACGGCGTTGCATCGAGCCAGATGACATCACCTGTTGATCTGTTAGCAGAGCCACACTGATATATTACACCTTGAGCGTGTGTTTTATTCTTTATCTCATGCTTTTTTTTAATTCTGCCTGTGCATGCCACTCACCGTAGCTTTCATTCTTCTGTCGTTACTCATTTTCTCAACTCGTCTTTTGCCTGTTGTTCAGCAGAATCCCTGCATTTTTTTCGTCTACCGTCTATCTTGTTAAAAGATAACATTCTTTAAGGGTTAAATTATGATCCACAATTTTATCAACAAAATTAGAACAGGATATTCTTTTCATTACTGCGGGGTTCATTTTTTTATGGCTACTTTTTACTGTACTTTATTGTATCATGCTAGACTAATAATATTAAAATAGTAGGGCTGGGAGATATGATAAAATTTATCATCACAGTAATGTTTTTCCCCCACATTTTGTGACTGAATACATTTCCCTGTTCAGACAGACAGCAACACTAACAGAAAGTAAAAGATCAAAACATATTGCAGTTTTTACTACATGACTGCTTAAATACAAGCATTTATGTACATGTCAGTGAGACAAATAGCTTTCTGAGATTTACCCAGCTAACAGGTGTTTGCTTTCTGCAGTGGCCCAGAGGTGCAACAGCCCAAAAATTATCCACTATAAGAAAAAAAAAAAAAAAAAGAGAGAGAGAGAGATTGTGATTTATTTAAAAAGAACTATCTGAAAAAATAAATGGACCCCTTAAATGAAAATATACTTTAATAAAAAGTCTCCTAAAAAACAAAACAAAACAAACTTTTAATAAAAAAATAAATTTGTACAAAGAAATAAAATAAACTTGTATGATTTAAAAAAATAATATTGAAATAAAATAATCTCCTCAAATGAAATAGACTTCTACAAAAAAAGTATCTCAGAAAAATTGAACAACATCAAAAATTATACATTTATCCAAAAAAGAGTGTTTGAAAATATAAAACGTCATATGCCTAAAAAAGAAAACCCCTTCACTTTTTAGCATTAGCTTAGCACCAAACCTTCACACAGTGCACACAAAGGCCATTTACCACTGAAAACTAACCCCAACCATACCCTAACCCTAACCCAAACCCAAACCCAAACCATTTAACACCCAGACCTAACCTCAAGCAGACATGGGAACCTTATTTAAACATTTAACCCCTTTGCAAACTATATTAATGTAAATTTTTTTAAAAATAACTTTACTTTTAGCGCACCAACCTCCACTTCCGGTGAGTCACTTCCTTAGCATTAGCCACATTAGTTGAAGGCCTTAAAAATTTTCAGCCTGTGCTTTTGTTTATTGTGGTGGCCTTAATTTTATAAAGCAAGAGACCTTTTGGGTAAACAGCGCCCCCCTTAATTGAAAAGGTGGATGATGTTTTTTCTTTCTTTCTTTTTTTTGATGAACCTTATTTAAAAAGTGAAGTTTTTTTTTTTTCAGTTTTTTAGGCATATGAAGTTTTACACTTTTTTTTTGATAAATGTATAATTCTTGATGTTACTCAGTTTTATTTTGAGACACTTTTTTTGTAGAAGTCTATTTTTTTGACGAGATTATTTTATTTTAAATAAATCTTACAAGTTTATTTTATTTCTTTGTACAATTTTTTTTTCATGAAGTTTTTTTTTTTTTTTTTTTTAGTTTTTTTTTTTTTTAAGGGGTACATTTATTTTTCAGATGCTTCTTTTTAAATAAATCACAATCTCTTTTTTTTTTTCTTATACTGAGTCATTTTTTGGGCCATTACCCCTCTTGGCCACTGTAGTTTTCTGTGTGACAGGTTGATAGATCTATCCATATTGAATTCAAAAGTCCAAAGTGTGTCACTGTTACTTGCCTAAATTTTATTGTGATCCCGTTTTGAAATTGTTTTATCATCCAATTTGCTAATTGAAGACTATGTTCACATCTTCCTCTCTATGCGGGAGTTTGCAGTGTGACTTGTCTAATTTTGCCTGCCTCTGTTTCATAGTTAACCACAAACATGTCAACACTTGTCATGATAGCACAGGAGATTTATGCAGTTGTATTTTGCACTATTATTTCAGCAAATTATCTGTGTAAAACGAGGCTAACTGCACCTCCGATGTCTTCATGCACCACCAAAAGAACATGTTACGCAAACCAGCTGATATTTGAAGTGAACTAAGTGAACTTTGTAAAGCTTTTAACTTTCAGAACCTTCTGTTGGTCCTAAAATCTTATTAACAGAGGAGTAATTTAAAGATGGAGCACGAGAATGTGTATTAGGGGGTCCAAAATAAAACAAATGAGACCATTATGACCTATCCTGGATAAATAAAAGTCTTTTAGAGAGAAATTGAGTCAAAGTCTACAGGAGCCAGTGTCTTGCGTTGTTAAAGTTAAAGATACTAATGCATTGGCTTAATTTTTGCATTTTTATACGTGTACTTAAAGTAAGAGTTTTGAGAGCACAGTTTTTTTTTAAATTTTTTAATAATGCAGTCTGTTTGGCTCCCCTAAAAATCAGATCATATACCCATTTAAGACAATACATAGTCACCACATCACCCTCCTTCATTATAAGTTCTTAATATGTTCCTTTGATTGCACCACGTCTAACGTACCCTCCACCTTTCTAGGAGGAGTGATTTAATAAATCAGTAACACCATTCATTTGCATCTCTCAGTAGCTTAAATCCCTCTTGTGCCCCATACTTTGACCTCTTACTCTTTCCCCCTCCTGCTATGCGTCGCTTTTTCACATTATTTCAACTTCCTCCCTCCATCAGCGTGCCCTTAAGCCGCGGTTTAGACAGTTTCCCATGAGGCTGAGTGGCAGCCTGACCGCCAGTCTACCTCTACTGAACTTCATCTTGTCCACCCCTCCCTGCCCTCGGATTTTCCACCCGTTTTCCCATCTATCCATCCACCTCCCCACACCCACAGATGACTCAATGCCCACCTGCCCTGCAGCCATCATCTATCAGTCAATCTGAATCTCTTGCACACACACACACACACGCACACACAATGCATCGCTGTGTGTGCTCCACTGGATACATGCGTACAGTAACTGCTGTGAAGGACTAAAATGACAGCTCTAGCCCTTAGGGATAGGGTGAACTTCTGTGTGCAAGTGTGTGTATGTGTGTACGCACATACTCAAGGGTGTCCGTGTACATGTAAATTCAGTTATCTCTATAAATATGTATGGTAATGCACGGGGTGAGGTTGTGAATAATACATGGGAACAGGTGATGGTGGCTCTACTATACTCTTTATGGATGTTAATCTCAGAGGCCGTTACCTGGCTGTGATTGTGAAGACTTCACAATAACTTGCTTAAATGTCACTGCATTCAGCGGTAATGCTAAACTGAATATATGACTGTTCTTTATGTCAGGAATTACATTATAATAACAAAGGCTTTTTACTATATGCATACGCCACCTTTATAAGCGAAATTGAAGTTCCACTATGACCAACAAGCATGAAAAGTTCCACCATAAAAGTTTTACTATAATTAAAGGGCAGCCATAAGTTCCCTTTTTTTTTATAATAAACCTATAAAACTTTATATGCAAACCAACTACTTATCATAGATATCACTCATTTTGATAGACTTGTGCATTTTGGTTTATGCCTGCTTGTAAACATCCTAACCTGCTTTTATAATGACCCAGATAGGTTCTTCTCTGTTATGAAAAAGCTGATTAACATACATAGCCGGCATCTGCAGTGAGATGAGTACGCACATAATACTTTATTGCTTTAATTTTGTGGTAACACATGGGTTTTTGAGTTTATTTATGGATGTGTACATGGAAATCAAAACAAACCCAGTGAATAATACTTTAAGCACAGAAGTTACGCTTCTGGAAAAATGTTTTGCATAAAATTGTATCCAAGGTCAGTCAAGAGGAGCATTGATTTTTGCTGTTTGACCTTCATTACTTAAGTACAGCACAGTATACCTTGTTTCTAAATAGTACTTTATTTATCAAACAGCATCATCCTCAATTATATCTACACAACTTAATTATGTGCAAGACTGGGATCATAGTATTAAGTCAAACACATCTCTAAACACATCCATATTTCAATCAAACAAGTTGAAATAAAAGAAAATTTATATATTTCAAGGTTATTTCGTCTTTCTATTGTGACTCTTAATCATTGCAAACAGCATATTTGTGTTTCACAGCCTTGAATTGTTTGAGGAGGTGAATACAAACCTTGCAAAAGACTAGAATAATAACACCACGTTGTCATACACTTCTTCAACTATGTGAAGTGTGAGTTTATTTTTGAAAGCATAATTGCTGAGTGATTTGTCTTGATCAGCAACATTTTTATTAGGGTTGTTTCGTCTTGCAGGGAAGCAAAAAAAAAAAAAAGCACTTATTTCCCTTTTAATCAAAACAGAACTGCTTACACGAATACACAAACTGATACAAATACATTCTCTCATTTATGTGAAGTGCTAGTGCAGCATTCATCACTGTCATGATCATATTTACTCTACGTTTGGAGGAAAAATATTGCCGTTCTTAAATCGCAAAAACATGAGCGAGGTCAGTCAAGAAAAGAGGAGGGTGGCAGCCAAACAAAAATGTCCTACATTTTAGAGGACTGGGATAAGGGATGGAGGGAAACTCCCCATGGAGGCAAATGAGACAGTGTAATGACTTGCCAGGATTTGATACAGTTTTCCCAATCAGTAACACACTCATCCAGATAGACAGGGGTCTTACTAATGCATTCTGCTGTAGACAATTTCCCAGCTTGCCTCCCTCCTTCGTTCTTTCCTCTCCCGGCCTCGTCTCTGTCTCTGTCTCTGTTCCAGCCTATCAGACATGACAGTACCAGCTGGCTGCTGGCAAACTCACAGCCAGAGGATATAAGCTGTGTTTGTGAGTGTGTGCATGTATGTGTGTGTGTGTGTGTGTGTGTGCGCGGGTGGGTGGGAGGTCGAAGGTGTCAGCGTATCTGTCTTTTCAAGGTGCGCGTCCGCATTCCTGACAGTCATAGGTGTGTTTATGTAGAGAGTTGAACGTTATGCGCGCGCGTGTAATGTGTCGAAAAGCGGACACGATGATTTAATGCCATAAAGTCTGAGTGATTTGAGTCACAGGTGTGTGGCGGTTACTCAGGGTGGTGCTGAGAGCAATATTTAATTCCAATAAAGATAGTTGTCAACACTTGCTTGAAGCAGCTGTGTACTCTTGTGGGTGCTTGGCATTTGCTTTTCTGTCTGACTCACTGAGCACATTAAACGGCACTTATTTGCCTTTCTTGCTGTGTCTCTAAAGATATGTACCCTTACTTTTGTACCTCTGTTGACTTCACTGAAGTTTGGATAATTTATAGAAATCTTTAATGGAAAAAACAAACAAAAAAAAAAACAAGTCGAGACCACCTATTACTTCAATGCGCACACAAAGAAAATCAAAAACCAACCCCCTTCTGTCTTGGCAGCTCAGTACGATTTCACAGGGCTGCAGGAAACATTTAGAGCTTATTGGAAACACTCGCGATGAACAGCAGATGTGTCTGTGATTTTGGCACTGTTCAACATGTTCACCTCGACCCCACCCGCCACCGGCCCCTCCTCACCTTTCCCCCGCTGCCCCCTCTCTTTCCCCCATCGATTAAATATCCATATTCCCTTCCTTCCATCTGTCCCTCCGTATCTCCTGTTGCCTCATAAAATTTTTGCCCTAGATTCAGTGGGAAAACAACATCCCAGCCAGGAGAAACACTCAAGTCCCACTCCCCGAATCCAATCCTTAATGTGTATTTTTAGATCTTCAGTAAAGCAGACCTAAACATCTACTTTGCATTTTAGCTGTTCTTTTCATTCTGCCATTAATTTTCCTCCTTTTTTTAACTCAAAATAAACTCTTTAACCCTCAGCACTGCAGCCTGCTGAGCATAAGCACAGCAGAAGTCAAAGAGTTTTGGAACTTTACATAATTCTCTAAGTTAATTTGTGTTTTCCTAGTATTTATGGTTAAGTTTTGGCGCAGAATCTCTGGTCAGGATCACATTGGGGTTAAGGTGAAGCTTCTGTTAAAAATTATGTTTGCAGCTTAGCAGCTCGGCCAGACATTAAGTAAGGGCCCTAATTTGAAAGGACCACAATGAAGCTTGATGAAAACCAACAGGGCCTCGTCTTCCTCTCCAGACACGGTCCACACCAGCTCTGGACTGGTTGAAATGGACCAAAGCTGATGACAGACAGGCAGACCAGAACTGGTGAAAACAGGGGCTCACATGTTACACTCTGTTTGTTTTGTACAGACTCCAAAATCTATTAGACATGGAGGAATGGGGAAAGATTTTTGAAAAGGAGAAGGTGCAGAAGGGAGATGGGAAAAGAGTAGGAGTAGGGCTAAGGAATGAGGAGAGCTGAGAAAAGAGAGGAAGTGGGTTGACGGTAAGTGTGGGGAGGTAGAGGAAAAGGTGCAAGAGTAGGAACATTGTGGGAGGACATTGTAACATTGTCAAAGTTAGAATTTTTGTCTTTCAGGTTTTATGGTGGGGGTCTTTGTGCTTTATGTCCTGTCATAGAAATGTCACCCCTTCTCCAGGAAAGGAAAAAGATGTGTTTTTTTTTTTTTTTTTAGTGTTTGTAGCCCCTAGAGGTAGATAGAGGACTATTTAAGTCTCAAGAGCAGTAACATCAAGGAATGGGTGGACAGGGAAAAGAGGAGGAGGAAGGAGTATAATATAAGAAAGCTGAGCTAATGCATTGTGAAGAGAAATATCTCATTCTGGAAAGAGCAAATGGAAAAATGAAGGGTAGAATAACAAACTCTGTAATGTGTGAATGTGAGATGAGGAGAAACAGAGAGCAAGACTGGAGCACGGGGCGAGTGGATCGCTGTAGGCATGTTGGCAATGACCATAACAGCTTTCATTGCTAGGTGTTAATTCTGTTGCTGAGCCCTTGAGCCACGGGCGTTTAACCTCGACAACAACCAAGAACAATGGCAAACAGCTGCATAAACGGATCACCTGTGATGTGAATTACACCATTTGCGGCCTAAGACCACGACATCTGGGGCTAGAAAACCGAATCAGGGCTCGGGTTAGATGTTGAGCGGCGAGGGCAAGCGCGGCGGGATGCTGCCGAGACCGGGGGTGGGGATGTGGGAGTGTGTGTGGGGGTGTGTGTGTTGGGGGGGAGTCAGGGGAAATTCAAGGTAGGTGCATGGTGTTTAAAGTGCATCCTGTTTTTTTTAAATCCCTACGTGTACAATCAGCTGACTTCAGCGGCTTCTCTGGTTCCTGGGGGACTTGTTTAACTGCGGCACAAGCCCTGTAGTTTTTTTTTATGAATCACCTGCACTGGGGTGTGTGTATGTGTGTGTGTCGCTGCTCATTACTGATGAAGTTGACTGTGATGTGGAGCTGGGGGGGGGGTCCCAGGAGGGGGCAGTGACTCGTCTGGTGAGGGGTTAAGACCTCTGAGGTTGCGCGCATCGACTCATCACCGCCAGCATGTATTCTTAACTATACTCAGCGCAGCCTTAACACCATTAAGAGCACGCCCGTTTCTTTCAAGTGTTCCTGTGATGTGTTTTAACGTAGCTTGTAGGTGTGTAGTTTCTCCTTTCAGTGTAGATGTCCAATAATTAGATGATGTGTGTCTTATTTCCAAGGAAGTCTGATAACTAAGTGTCAGTGCGGGAAATGTGTGTTTGCAAAAGAGACGGAGAGTGAGAGTGGCAGCGAACAGGGTGCTCAGTGTGTGTTTGTGCTTTCTGCTGTGAATGTCTTGCAGATAGTGCTGCTGATGGCTATCTTTCGGAGAGAGCTCTATTGATTTGGCTGGGGTAAATAATTGGTTGGGTCTACAAGCTGTCATGTTCAGCCTGATTGCTGAGCATTGGTGGTCTTGAACAGTTATCTTCCTCTATATCCTTCTCTGATCCTTCTCCAGCCTCCTTAGTCTATCTCTACATTTATTGATCAGGGCCCTATATGACCATTCTCCATCCTTCAATTTGGGCTATAATCCCCACCCTGAAGCAGTGTGTTACAAGTTATCAGCTCTCTACTCCTTGTTCTGCGGTGGGGAGAGGGCAGGTACAATTTAGGAAGGCAAAAAAAAAAAAAAACCTGGAAAATGAGAAGAATACAGAATGAGGACATTTGTAAGGGTCAGACGTAGTACAGGCTTGCATGGTTTGCCCTACTTTTCCTTGACAGTAGTAGACTACATTAGAAAAGCGACTGCATTTTGGGGTGGACTGGGAGTCTCCTGCAAATGTCATTTTATGAACTAAACCCTACAGTGTTTAAAGGAGGGACAGTTAGATCATAAAGTTCACTGGTGTTCAGTATGCACATGCAATTTAGACATAATTCATAACTAAACGCCAGAATTTCCCCGAGAAGCTTCTGCCTGGATTTAACAAGACAGACATCCCCTGTTAGATCCAATCTACTGGGACTACTGGGTGTCAAGTTTAGAGGTCCTGGCCCACATGCAGCATCTTTTCACAGGGTCACTGGGCTGAGGTGATGAAAAGACCTTTAGCGACCCCGCTTGAATGGCTGTGGGAACTGCAACCCCCACTGAGCCAAGAACAAGAGGGTTTATTATCCAGGCAAACCCACAAAGCGTTTTTGTGAAATGTATAGAGAAACGCCTCATTTACTGCAACTGGTGGATTTTTAAAATTCGTTTTAAAGCTATAATAGTCCCACTTCTTATGGATATAATTCCTTACAGTCTCCCAGGGAAGTGCTTCAGTGTTTTCCTACAGGGACTTGGTGGTATTTAATTATGGTTTTTGTAAAGCATGAATGTATTATGACCATATAAACAGTGGAGACCATAACTGACTTAGAGCAACTTATGGAAACTGGCACTGTCATAGTGAGTCTAGAATAAGTGGATTGAGTCTGGATGGCTTTTTTTGGGTTCCATAATTACTTTTTTTTTTTTTAAATACATTTTTTTTCTGTTTGACAAAGACAACACATCTCCATGGCCAGATGTTGTAAACCAAGGGTGTCAAACATACGGCCTGGGGGCCAAATCCGGCCCGCCAAAGGGTCCATTTCAGCCTGTGGGATGAATTTGTGAAATGCAAAAATTACACTGAAAATATTAATCTTTTTTGTTCAGGTTCCACATTCAGACCAATTCAATCTCAAGTGGGTCAGACCAGTAACATACGATTATAATAACCTGTAAATAATGCCAACTCGAACATTTTCTCTTTGTAAATGTAAATATTTTTAGGTAATTTTACTGTATTTATACTAAAACAAACTAACATTTTTCATAAAAAAAGAATAACGTGAACAAGTAGGAATCTGAAATGTCTTAAGTGCGATTTTACCAATATTCTGTCTGTTCTTAAATATTTTGTGTATTTGTAGATCCACTTTGATCTGTAAGTTATAATGTACATGTGTCAGTGATCAACTGAAGCATAAAACTGTTAAAATTGCAGTTATTTTTCTTAAGAAATTTCAGTTTGTTTAAGTTATTCACATTGTTTTAAAGGATAGTTTGTAGATGTAAACATTTTTTATATTGTAATTTTACTTTTTCCATTCTAAAACATGGAGAAAAGTTTGGGGTTGACATTGTCTGTATATTATCATATTATTATTTCACTGGTCCGGCCCACTGCAGATCAAATTTGGCTAATTGTGGCCCCTGAACTAAAAAGAGTCTGACACCCCTGTTGTACACGGTTTCAATTCACTCGACACTTGGCGCATCTGTAGCTTCCACTGTGGCGTATGAGAAGCGTGAACGCGTCGGGAACACGCAGAGGAGGCAGGCCGGGGTGAAGTGGAGGGTACACGGAACACTTCCTCCGTGCGCTGCCACGTCTGCGCCCACGTCTGCGCCCACTCCCAACCCCACTTCCTACGGAGCGCAAAAGCCGAAGGACGCAGCGCAGGAGACGCATAAACTTGAATTAATTCACGGTAAAATTCCAACAAACACTCCTTTTCCGTCTTTCCTTTTTCGCCTAGAGGTCTCCGAAAAGTCCTGACAGAGTGGGTTGAATTAGACAACAGATGTTTCCCGTCACTTCTGTCAGCGCCACGGAGAAATCAATGAGTCGAATATGCGTGTGCGCGCGTGTGTGTGCGCGTCTTTGGAGTATTGGGGGGGTGGGGCGTGGGTGCGCATTTTTCCCTTTCTATCTCCAGTCGTAGACTACAAACCGTCTTTGAAACTCCATCAAAGTTAATTGTCACACTCTGGTTTTTGCGCAGTGGGTGTGATAATAACCGTGTTGCCAAGTGGGGAGGAATTTACAAAATCAAGTTTACTGCTGTGGCACAGTAGGAGAAAAGGCTGCCTTCTGCAGGAGATCTACAGCAGCAAGGGAACCCTTAGGTTGTGTTTAGATTGCTTTATCTCAACAGAGCAATAAGAGCAGGAGTCAACTACTGCATTGTTGAAAATCAGTCAAAATATGAAGGATAGTGATTTAGTTAAAGCCAGACATTCCTCTTTGTCACACACTTAGTTAATAGTTTACCTAAATGAGTTTTATCTCCTTTCCATCCCTTCATCAGGTCTGAAATGCTGCCCCAGCTGTCTGTCTGTCTCCTAGTTTATTTACCCGTCCTCCTGGTGCAGGGCGGCACCACCAGTCCATCCCAGAAAAGCCCCCTGCTGCGCCCACCTCCACTTTTAGGTGACCCCAGCTGGGCTCTGGGGTTGCATCTATACAAGGCTCTGCGGTCTGACTCCAGCTCAGTCAATACCCTCTTCTCGCCTCTCCTCCTGGGCTCCTCAATCGGAGCTTTAGGTGGTGGATCTGCAGGAACCACCGCCAGCCAGCTGCATGATCTCCTCAAGACGCCGTCTCCAGCTAAAGCCCAGCCAGGGGAGATTCTGTCCGGAGCGCTGAAGGGTGTCACTGAAGCTAATGGGACTAGCTTCCATGTCCATGCATCCTCAGCTGTGTTTTCCAAGCAGACTCCTCCAGTCAGACAAAGCTTTGAGAAGGAAATCCAGACCAAATTCAGACTGCAGCATCAGCCTCTGGGGAAAGGAGACTCCAAGGCAGACCTGAGGCAGATCCACAGCTGGGCTAAAGTAGGCCTTGGTGGACAGGAAGGCCCAGCTTTAGAGGCTGAAATCCAGACTAAAGCTGGGGCCTTGATACTGGCAAATGCCTTGCACTTTAAAGGTGGGTAGCAGTATTTGATACTGGACATGGTGTCTAAAAAAAATCTAAAAACTTCCCCTGAAATGGAAATCATCAAATATATTGTTTCCAACAACCCCTGTAGACATATACTAAGATATAAAACATGACCTCTCCTCCATCTAACATCACTGGAAAAGTCCAGAATCCTCAGATATGTATAAAATAGCTCCAACCAACAATAGCTTTTATTTTTAAATGTTAGGTCTTTTTAAGATGATTTATTGATGAGTCTTTTCTTTGATTAACTGTTAGAAAATAGCTACAAATTGCTACTTACTTTCTCCCTCAGCTCACAGCTATATATTCAAGTTACTTCTTTGTCCTAAGATATCTCTGGTCTACAATTTCTTATAAAATATCTGCTTCAGACATTAAATGTGCTAAATCTTACATAGTTTAATAAGATGAATCAGAAAACAAATGACAAAAGTGCTGGTTAGCTCATGTTTTCAATATATATATGATAGTGTGTCATTATACATATATGTTGGTTTATGTACATTTATATAATGGATTTATAAATGTTCCACTAGAAAGAACCTGAAAAGTGAATGTATTGTGATGTGCAGACACTGTTTTGAGGTAGATTTAAGACAAACATTTCTTTTGAATAACATCCATTCGCTCATTAATTCTTAGAATTTCACATTTTATCCCTAGACCGTATCACAGAAACTCCAACCAACTAGCACTTTTGACTTAATTTTTTCTTTATTAGTGACTCAAATTTGGTCAAGTTGAACTACTTTTATTCTGGAAGCATTTTACTTGTAGACCAGTGTATTCAGTTTACTGACAGAATTGACAACGGAAAGTATCAAATCTTCACATTTGACAAACTGCAACCAGCAGAAGTTTGGTTAATTCTTTATGAAAACAGTTCTAGTGCATTTGTGCTGGATTAATCAACTGATCAGTGCAACTCCAACATCACTGAGCCTGTTTACATGCACACTGATACTCCGATCACTGTCCTATTTCTGGAGTTATCAGATTATTCAAATGATCGTGTAAACAGGATAATCTGATTTATCAGGTAACGCCAGTTATCTGATTATGAAAAATCAAATTAACACACCTGGATTTCTCTCCAATCCTCTAATGTCTTCTTTCATGTGTACAGGTTAATCTGATTTACTTAGTTCTTTTAAGTAAACACAATTAAAAGTGTGGAAAACGGAAGTTGCGTAGTCAAACGTGAGTGGAAGACAATTATAGGAAGTTTGAGTCTACCATCACTATGTACGTACGTACTTCAAAAGAAATCCGATAATGGACTGGAACATCTAAACCAGGGTTTTCATTATCGCATTTCTTAAGTGTATGTAAATGCATCAGATCTAAATTATTACAATTATCTGATTACTCCCAGTTATCAGATTTTTATGATCATGTAAACAGGCTAACTGAGAAGGAACTTGATAAAAAGTGAAAAGAGACTTTAAAGTGGAAAACTAGCATTATTTGGTATTGTTATGTTATTTATTGTTTCAGTATAATGAATTTTAGAGCAGTAATATTAGATGCACATGTATTTTTTGGTTTTCAGACATCTCTGAGGGCTTCTGTGCCAGTTTGATAGTAACATTGTGTGTGCATAGCTACCTGAAATCAGCTTGGACGTGTGAATGTGTGTCTCTGCATGCAGTGGACTCCAGCTGGTGGACACAGCAGATAAAGGATGATTCTGGGGTCCATCACTGAGAGCTTATTCATCTTCCATTGGGGGGTGATGTGTCATCTTAAATAATTGAGTAACAAGTGTCCAGACTATCTCCCTCAGTGTCAGGCCTAACATCTGTGCTCAGAGCGCTCCAAGTCTGCGGCAGCACAGCTTGGCTCGGCTTGGTTCTTTGTGACAGGCTGCAGTAGTGGAGACTAGTCGGTATTTTGCTGCAAATGCAGTCAGTTTGAAGCCCCATATGTGATTTAACACCACCAGAACACTGCATATCCGTATAATCTTTATCTGAAATCTGTCATTTGTTGTAGTGCTTTTTCAGGAATATCAGCATTTACATATAATTTTTACCTTAAGCAGACTTGCAGAAATTAACTTCAGCACGAGGCAAAGTGTTAAGAAAAACATCATTTTGTATTTTCATTGTAAGTTTTGGGAACATCATGTTCATCATCATCCAGCAAGTATTTGTATGCCTTCTGACGTAGAATCTGAGATTGTTTGTGGCCTTCACAAAGGATGATTATGCGTTAAATATATCCTTCTGTTTCTCTTTGTTCTTTTTGTGGCATTTGACAGTGTTTTTGTGCTTTTGTCGGTGTTTATCGTGTCTCTAATCTACCCCTGTCTCCTCTTCTTCCTCTTCTACCCCCACATGTCTTGTGTTATCTGTTTCTATCTGCCTCTACTCCTTATGTTCCCTCCTGCAGGTACTCTTTTTATTATTAGGTGCAAAGAAGGCAAGGCTGCTGAAGTGAAAACAGGTTGCCAACAGATAGACAGCCCTCCGAAAATAACACTCCCGACAGACTATACATTGATAAGCAATTTAATTAATTTTCTTTGTTTGATGTTTTGACTTCATTACAAAATTAGTTTTTCTGTGAACCGACCCACGTTGGTCGGTTCATTAATTTTTGCGCAGGAAACATACAAATTAGATTATACAGCAGATTGCAGCACAGAAATTAGATTATGGAAAATTGGATTCCTTTAGTTTTGATTTGTAATTTAAAAGTGGTCGATAGTTTGCTTCTTACTCTAACTAGCCATTGCTGGTTTGTAACTTTTTTTTAATTTGTGATTTCTGTGTCCTGAGGCAATTCCTTGTATGTGATAAATGTAATGGTTTTGGAGATGGTACCTGAATTTCCTTTGGCACAGAACAAGTAACTGCTTCCTTGTCTGTTTTTGTTTGTTTCACTTTGGTTTCCTGTAGTTAATTATTGAAGGGGAGACTTAAAAAAGCTCTCTGCTGTCCCTTCTTGCCTGGGCTCTGCACAGCATTCAAAGAAAGGGGAGGTCAGGGGCAATTAGCAGTGGAACATGTTTATAGTAGAGAGATGCTAAAAGCAAAGAGAATGGCAAATGGACTGGAGAGAAAGGACAGCATTCGGAGAGGCTTCTGGGTGGGAACTGGACAAAGAGATTCAGTGGAATAAAGATGGAAAAAAACACTGTAAAAAAGGACCTGGTTGCCTGCTGAGACGGCAAAAGAGATTGACAGTCTTAGATGAAGGATGTAAAAGGCCTATCTTGGGAGTTCCCGTCCGCACTAGTTAATTAATGCAGGTTTTGTTCCTGTTTTAAACAAACAAACATTGGAGACTGAAGAATAAAAATCAGGTTGTAAGAAAGAACTGTAGAGAGAGAACCAGGACACAGGATAATGCAACAACCAGGAGAGGAATGAAAAAGCAAGAGAGAACAACAAGTCCCCCCATATTTACCGCGTAATAATAGCTTGTGAAATACCACAAGCACTTGTAATCAAAAGTTGATGAGGGAGGAGAGGGAGCCAGTCGTCTCATCGATTCTCCTCTGGTTTTTGCCTGAAGTTTACAGTACGAATTGGGAAGTCTGTATGCAATTGGATTTCTGCGTGATGCAATTGTCTCATTGTTTATTGTTGATTGATATTAATGGATTCAGGTTTCAAACGCTGTCGGTCTCCCTGCTGCAGTGCTGACTTACAGAAGGAAATAATGCAAGTGTATACCTGAAGTGGGCTGGGTTGTCTAGACACAAGCCCACAGAGCCACACACAGAGATGAATAATGTCCACTGTGAAGCCTGGTGAGGTCATGAAATCCCTGCCCCAGTACAGCTTCACTCACATGCACACATTCTCTGGAAAAATATTTCGTTATGAGATGTTTTCAGCGACACGGCTGCCACTTCAGGTAATCTTCAGCTCTGTGTTTCCAAATTCCATCATGATCACGTTTCTCTTTCTGATCTTACAGGAAGCAAAGCAAATGTCTGTGACATGTGTGAGCAAGCCTCAGACAGGAAAAGGGGAAATCACATTTCACTTTACCTGGGAGTTATGATTGGCTGGTTCAGAATCACTTCCTATGTATTATGTAGAGATTTATTTTATTTTACAGTTTTTATTCGCAAGGTCGAATTCTAATAATTGGAGATGATTAGGAGACTACTGCTTGTGAATAGGACAATGTGACCTTATAACTACTGCAACATAACATAGCATCTCAGCTTCTTTCAGCAGCGGAGATGCTCTTTTTTAATGGGTAGAGTATATCGATGATTCATGAACAGTGTCACTTCAGTGTCACCATGTGCAAGCTGTGTATGTATTTTATGAACATGGCATTATTTAACCTAGCGATCACACTTTGACCTGTTTGAATCATTCATTTTTTTTCTTTTTCTTTTTTTCCCAGCATATTCACATTGCATGTTGTTGTGTTGCTGCTTGTTCAGGGCTATGGGAGAGAGAGTTCAGTGTGGAGAGCTCAGACCAGCGCACCTTCTTGGGGAAGAAATACACTAAAGTGACGATGATGCACAGAGCAGGTAAAAAAAAAAAAAGCCACAATCTGTCACTTCTGTGTTCCTGTCGACAATTGAATGCACTGAAAGGAATGAAGTTGTAAAATGGCTTAAACATCTGTAAGGCCCAATCTGCCTTCCTACTGTTTATCCCAGTATCCGGGTATGATTTATTTAAGATGGTTGTCATATTTTATGCATTGTCTTAAAACAACAAGGCAAAATGAGCATGTACTACAGCCACAGTCAAAAACATTGAAAGAATACTGTAGAGTACTGCATAATGTCATTTGCGGTGCATTAAATAGATGATTCCTGTACCTCTGTGTAATCCTGTTTAAGATACTCCAATGCAGTAAAGGTAAGGAGTGCTCAAATTGGGAATGAAAACGACAGTAGTACTTTTCTCCAGTGGTACTGTAGAGAATTACAGCACTGAAGCACTGTACAGAGACAAAATGTTCCATACTCATTTCTCCTAGACTCCCTGTTGTCTCCTCACTACTGTTTTCCATCTCCTTTTGTCTTATCCTCCAGGTTTGTACCGTTTCAATGAGGATATGCAAAACATGGTGCAGGTTTTGGAAGTGGATCTGTGGAGTGGGAAGGCGAGCTTGGTGTTCCTGCTGCCGTTCCACGTTGAGAGTCTGACCAGGTTGGAGAAACATCTGACCCTGGAGCAGCTGTCCAAGTGGCTGGAGAAGACCACTGTCACCAGTGTGGCCATCTCAGTGCCCAAGGCCAACATAACAAACACACTTAGTTTGCAGGTTAGTGCACATTTTTTTGTTTCAGATACTTGGAGAAGAGTTTCCACAAAACTGCTGAGGCTCGTCTATGTCAAGTATTAGGGTACACAATTCCAAAGAAACCTGAAATTCTTTATTTGTGCAACTTTGGTGATGGCACTAAACGTGAATACGATAAATATTTGGTAAAGGTGATGTTGATAGCTGCAAAAAAATGTATAACAAGGAGATGGGGGAAGATGAACGTGCCATCAAAGGATCAATGGATAACTACGACTGAGGACATATTTCTAATGGAAAACTAACACACAGATTGAGACTACAAGAACCACAAATGAACAAAAAGTGGAAAAAATTGACATTATATAAGCAAAATGCTTGGTAAGACTGAGCTACCCAGACATGTTCATGTTGTTGTGTTTTCATTTTGTTGTTCTTTTAAAATTAATAAAATATGAGTCACAAAAAAAAAACTGCTGAGGCTCGTATAGTTCATATAGTCAAAAGTCTTCAAAGTGTCTGGGACAGCGGTGTAAGGTGAGCCCCCTATGCCCCCTCAACACTACACTACCACTGCCTCCTCTATAATATAGAAAGCCTTCCCTTATGGACAGAATGCTTTCACAGGGTATGTGCCTTTCCTGCCTTTGCAGTGTGTAATACAGCAATATTAGCTACAGGTTATGAGACCTCCGCTGCCTTAAGCTGTGCACACACCTAAAGACAGGCTGAGACATTATAAGACTGGACACCACACACATCAACTGGAACACATTCTGGTCTTCTAGTCAATCAGACAGGAGTCCAAACCTAACAAGTGAATCAGTTCTCGACACAATACCCGTAATGGCTGGCCAGTAACGGCTGGACATTCTTCCAGTGGACAACCAAATTTCGTGATAACTATCTGTCAGCTGTCAAGCACTTGTACCGAAACAAAAGCAGGCGTCAACTCTCTAGTTACTTGCAGTGCAATTTGTGCTGAAAGTAAAATACACACAAAAAAAGAGTTTGGGAAGTATTGTGAAGGAAGAGGTCCAAGCAGTGTGGACTTGTTGTCTACAGAGAGAATAGGGAGGTGAGTAAGAGCACATTTTTGCTTGTATTGAAATTAGTGATGAACTATTGCGGTGTATCTTTGTAATATTTCACAGATGCTCATTTCCTGACACAGTTCAGTCATTTTTACCATTTCAGCTCACACTACTTATAGTACACCTTTCCTCATCTTGTGAGTGCTTGTCATCTCTTCGGCAGCAGGGATGTTGGCTTAAAGAAATCTTGTGTAAAGCAACTTTCAACAAGTGGATCTTCAGTATTAAAACTAGAGTCTTTACTCAACATGCAACAGTATTTTATCTGCAAACTGTGAACACAGACTGCTCCTGACTAGGACAGACTCAGTCCAACTGGACCTGATCAGTCATCACACCAAAATCACATTCATAATCAGCCTGACAATCGCTAAGTGTGTGCCCAGCTTTGTGGTTCACTTCACTTGACTGTTTCACTACCCTACTCTCTCATGTACTTTCAGGCCCTGTGCTCATGGCACTAAAAAAAAAAAAGCCTTTTGCTATTTCAAGCACCTTAATTGCCTCAGTGCACTGTGTCACAGCCGCTGTGGCTGCTGCCACTGCTAAAGGTGTTGATAAGCAGGCAAAATCAGCAGGGTAAACTACAATAACTAGCTTCCAGTTGTTTTCAGAATGCCACTATGCACCTGTCTGTTTCACTTGCTGAAGTGTCTCGCAATCAGAGGAGCTTTATTAGCTTCCCTTATGTCACTGTGTGGCTGTGAATCTACAGGTGTTTCTGTGGAAGTAGTTTAGCTTTTCTTATAATCCCTGTCCCTTGTATATGTACGTGGCACAACAGACTGATGTTAAAAGTAAGCTGGTGGTTGCTAGGTTTTTTAATACTGCCGAGGAATTTGACCGAGCAGATCCCTGCATGCAGCCTCAATTGTACTTTTTCTTTTCGTTTCTTTCATTCATTTCCTGTGTCCACACACTGCATCATTTTTCACTTCACCTGATACGGTTTCTCATATTTCCAAACAATCATTATCATTGTTTTTTTTTCCTCTTTATCCTCCTCTTTGCTTTTCTGTGATGTCCTTTGTTTTTAGCCTCTGCCCTGGCCCCCATCTTCCAGTCTTGCACTCTGTTTATCTTGCTTCTTTTGCCTCCCCTTCAAGAATAATTTTCTCCATTCATACTCTTGGCTTCCTCCTCTGTGGGCTGTGTGGTTTCCTCTCTCTCTGTCCTTGTGTCTCATTGCTCTGCCCCCATTTTGTGGTTCCTTTTCCTCACTTGTCATTTCTTCTTCTTCACTTTCTTCCTCAATGCACCTGTGACCTCTGTTTTGGTCTTCCTCTGTGCAGTGTAACTGTAGTACTGGCCCATCTTGCCCCTTCTACCTCAATGCAAACTCTCATGCAGGTGGGTTCAGAGTTCACTACTTCCTACACGATTTCTCTTTTCTCTCTTGAGGAAATGGGCTTCCAGCTGTAAAAAACAGACTTCTGCAGGGAATCAAACTCGGGCTGGTAGTAAGCTAAGAATGTAGTTGTATTTCAGGCTCCTGAAACCTCCCACAGACCTCCTTTTGCAGGAGCACAAAGGCCATGCCACAACACAGCTGGCAGTCTCCCTGGGTCTATGCTCTCTGTGACACCCAGAGCCAGCAGGAGGCTGGTTTAAGTTGGGAGAGAGAAGGCTAGAACGAGCAGCAGGCAGACAGGCAGCAGCTTAGCGACTGCTGATGCTAATGTGAGTGCATGTGAGCTGTAAAGGTTCATTCAGGCCAAGTTGGAGGCTGCGTTCAGGCTTCTGACTAGGAGGTTAGAGAGTTGTCAGACTAGTGGAAGAGCACGTATTTGACCAGGCCATAGGGTTTATACCAGGGCGAAGGACACAGACAAGTAACTAGACTCACACAGACCTCCACACCTCTGACAATATCCTGCTGATCTGAGTCATGACAAAGAGAAAGTTCCCTTTTCAAGCTTATTTTACTGACTAAGACTGTATTCATAGTTCAGAGGTTTGACTTCTCACACATAACTGCCAAACAATTCCCTAACAGAGAGAAAACATGAAACATTTCCAGGTTCATAATTTTATTCTGGCGTCCTACTAGAACAGTTTTGCAGGATTTACAGCTCTGGGGGCAGTTTCACAAAAAATAGATTGACAAAGGCATAGATCCAACTCAATGTCAGCTAGATAGATGTCTAAATGGGTCTGTTACACAAAGCTGCTTAGTTTCTGACTATCTTAAGTGGGCTCATTTGCTGTGCATTCTGGGTAAACTAAGTCTTTTTGAAACTAAAAAGCATGGTTGATTGTGCCACCACTTCAATCCTCTTAGTTTGCTCAGAAGAAAACTTTTACAAACTATTACATCCAAGTTACAAGATAAAAATAAATCTTGAAAAATTATAATACTTCACACGGAAAGGCTTGGCACTTTGTGATAACTCTTCAATTTAGGATTAGGATTGATACCTTTGACTAAATGATTTAGCCGGTGGGTGGGTTTGCTAACTTCTTATGCTTAAAATAACCCAAACTTTATTTCTATTAAACTGTCCAAGTTGCATCAGACTCCTCCGAGAGCAAAACTGAGACTAACACTACAGACCACTTTAAGATTTAGCCTGAAAGTTGAGTCCGTCATCCCCCGTCTAAGTCACAAGCGCAATTTCTTACCATCTCTATGATCAGTCAGCTGATTTCTATCCTCATCCAATCACAATCTGACACTCTACAGATTACCTGGTAGTCACTCCACTGTCATTGAGCCGTCATTTCTCTTTCATAGCAATTTTGTGACCCTCCTTCTACCCCTTCACCACCTCCGTTCTGTCATCGGGGCCTAGTTTCACACTTGTGAAGGCATCACATCCTCAGCTCCATCCATCTTCATCACCACAACCAGTGTCGAGGCTCCAGGGGAGTCTTCTCTGTATTTGTAACGCCTAATTCATTCAGTCACTACACATGGTGATCTTCCTTTCAAGGTCTAAGCGCCAAAGTCTATTCCTTTGGTTCAGGATAATTTAATATACAATACAGATAATGCAAACTTTCTCATTTCCTCTCCATTCTAATTTAAGTCTCTCTTGATTGAAATACCTTTATGAAACTCACCCCCAGTTCAGCTCGTCTGAAACAGGCCTGACACCCTAAAACGTTTCTGTTGTAATTGGAAAGGCCTGGATATGAGGAATAGACGTGTATTTACTAGTGCTGTCAAGCGATTAAAATTTTTAATCACAGGGTTGCTGTGGATTGATTTCGATTAATCATAATTAAATATCATCCATTTTTAATCATATTAATCGCGTTTCATTTTGCATCAGCAAATAGACTCGAGAAAGAAGGGAATATATATGCACTTAACGTGTTAAACACCTTCAACAGTTTAAACAAAATCACTTGCAACAACTGTTCCGTCTTGTTCTTTTTGTTCTCATATTTCCATCCAGAGGGCCGATTTGCTGTTTAGCATCTTCCATCTTTATGGGTTGGTTCTGCTACCTGTCACTACTGGATTAACTGCCCATTTGCGCATGCGTGATGGTAACTCTACTTAAACAAACTGCCTGAAATGCGTTGGCAGAGACGTTCAGAGTCATTGTGCACTGCAGATGGATTAATTGTGTTAAAAGTTTTAATCAGATTCATCATTATGATAGATTAATCTGTTTTAACACGTTAATTTTGACAGCCCTTGTATTCACAAATTAGATTAATCTTTAAGAGACAAAATATGAAATATATTTTGTCCATACAATCAACAATGGATTACATGTCAAAGTAGTTTTTAATATCACTGAATTCTTTTTAATTTGCATTTTCTGTGCAGTTCCAACAATTTTTATTTGGGATTCTAATGGGGAACTTGCCAAAAGCCCAGCATAAAACACACTCAAGACAGATTTAGTTTGTTGGGATTACTTTTACATATGTTCCCCTTACATTTTATTAACATTACATTATATTTATGACAGAAAATAACAAAAACTTAATATCTTTGAAACTCTTTTGAGGTTTTCAGACTTGGAAGAAATGCAAGTTCTTACTCTGCTTCAGTTGTAAAAATGTTGTTGCTTTAACCCTTTCATGCATAGTGGTCATTACAGTGGACAGTTATTCTCCAGCTGTTCTCTTGTACTTTCATGGATTTTGTTGTTTTAGTTCCATATCAGCCAACACAGTAGACACTTATGCATCATCCCATACACTGCAATTCATACCGTTACAGTAATTTTGCTGTTGTAGATAAACCTGATTTGCAGTAACATGTTTGAGTATAAACCAATTGCTGATTGTTATTAGACTGTTATTAACACTTGTTTTTTTTTTGTTTTTTTTGGCATATTATCTCCATGAAATGAGTAAGAATTAGTATTGGAATATGTTAAAATATGAGAAAACATCAGATTAGCAGCATTAAAAATTGTTTTATTTCATAGTTTTCACACAGTATATCAGTAAATACATGTTTTTTGCTTCAAAAATTAAATGCATGGTGTCCAGGTGAGTGGACATTTTTGCAACTCCATGAAAAATAGGTTAATAAAACAATTTTCAATCATGTTTTTTCTTTCATGCCTAAAGAGGAATAGAAACACTCTGAAAAAAAGTCTTGATTAAGGTTCTCATAATTCATGCATGAAAGGGTTAAGCGTGTGCGATGTATAAAGTGTCCACTCTGTGTGCATGTTATTGCCAGGCCTTTCTGTTTTTCTACTCCAATTTCTTACCTTGGGACTCATTAAAGTGTATAAATTAGCATAGATGTTTGGCTTGACATGAAACATTAACAACATCAATATTAGCTCTATTCTGCAGCCCCTGATGAAAAAACAGATTTAGATGCGTGAGAGGGACATAGTAAGAGGGAAAAAGAGGGAAAAGGGTTAGTCGAAGCTGACAGATACAGAGGGCATGCCAGTAAAACCCATTTCCCCGGGGCAGGGTACACTGACGGAAACCTATTACCATGTCCTCTTTAGATGTACATTGTAACCTCATCATGGACTGATGAAATCCACTTTGCCCTCCTTCTAGTCTAACAAACATCTCTGTAGAGTTTCGCTGCCATGTTATTCTGCTAGCCATGCCCTGAAGAACAAGCTTTTGACATTAACATTGTCAGGGTGCTCTGGGGAGGAGGCTGTAATCTAGAACTAAAGCTTGAAACAACTGCTTTTGACACGGCTATAACTTTGCCAGGGAAAGAGCAGAATACATGCTGGTGCTCAAATTCTCTTTTGTCTGCGCAGGAGTATTTTTTCGAAACAGAAAAAATATGTTAGTGCAGAAAATAGCTAAAAGTAGCCGTGTAGTGCTCTCATTATGTTACCTAATTACAGATAAGCACTTGAATGTTTTGACCTCTGTCCCTCTGACTCATCATGAGTTCTCTCCCTTTATGCTTTCTCAAGAAGTAGAAGTGCATTTGAGGAATCATTATGAGAGGGCTGAAGCTCTGAACAAACCCTCAACCAACTCCAATCTTATTTCATCTGTCTGTCCAAACTCTCTGGCCAGTGACAGCCTGCTATGTCTTCTGACGATCATTTTTCCAATTGGGTCAGGCAAATAATTGCTCATCACTGTGCGTTAATACTGTTTACCACTCTGTCTGTCAGTGCCTTGGACGGCCATGGACTCTTGAGAGTAGAGGGCAGTATCTGGACAAACAGAAGATCACAATAGTGTGTGCGTATGTCGACCCTCGCAATCCTGCGTGCGTGGCAAATGAGAACAAACACAACTGAGCACCTCTGAGTCATGTTGCATGGATTTACCACATCCAAGCGCACCCATTCCCTTCCTCACCCCTGTTCCTTCCTGTCATATCAGTCCTAAGGATCTAATTCCTATTTGTAGGTCTCACATGTGCTTCTAATGTGCCATCACTCAGCGGCCGCACCTTGGCTCCGCTGACCTAAATAGGAGTGACATTCAGCAGGCAATGAGCAGAAGAGATGGAGGAAGACGAGGGGGGTCAATGATTGCTTGGGGACAAAGTGGAAAGCGTCACATAGAACTATTAATAGCTACAGAAATCTGTCTCTTTTTCTTTCTTGCTCTCTGCCTGTTTGTGGTGTTCTCCTCTGGTGAAGGGCAGACTGTGTCGGAGTCTGTAGCCATAGACGAAGAACCCTCTTAACAAGCCTGGCCCAGAGGTCACTGAATAAACCACCCTCATCGCTCTCTCTTTCTGTCTCTGATCCACTGCTGACCAGGCCATACTCACGTACACACTAATGGTCGTGCTCGAGTTCCATTCTGGCTGTATCTCTGGTCGGTGACTAAGACATATGACTGTGCACCGGAGAGCTCACTCAATCATAGCTAATGAGGTCAAAAGGCCATCAAATATTTACAGAGCACACTTTGCAGTATACAGTGTCGAGGGGCCTCTGTTTTTAACACACCTACCACAGACCTGCATCATATGAATTAATTAGATGCATTTCATGGACATTAGTTTATCTCACGCTAAAAGCTAAGACCCGTGTCTCCATTTAGATTTGGGATAAAATGGTCTTGTTGAATAAAAGCTGCTTCATGTATATGCGAATGAATGAAAGACAGAAGGTGTATTGACTGTGCAAAAGCGGTAAAAGCCCATGTAAATAAGATACCAATAGGAGTATTGCTGATGAGACTCAATAAAGAGATGAAGAGGCTTTGAAGCCTCAAGAGAGCTGATGGTGTGAGAGAGGGGAAAAAAAGGTTTTTTTTTTTTTTTTTAAAAGCCTGCATCAAATGTATCCGTGAAATGGAGCTGTGATGATGCCAATGCCACATGCTGCATACTGCTTGAAACCACCCACACAGGATGTTAAGGGCAGTGCTGAATTAAAAAGAACACGTCTGTAGTCGTTTGACGTGGCGACAGCTCAGAGGAATCATTTGATGGCTGTGATTGGTAAGCCAGAGGGAACAGGAGGTGAACTGTGTTGAGGTCTTTGAGGCAAGATTGGCACTCGTCATCTTTTACAATTGTTGAGGCGATTACAATCACGAGCCGAGTGTCAGGACCTATTGGACTAAGATGGTAGTCTGGGTAAAATCATACATTGTGTGGGGTACAGAACATTTGCTATCTACACTCAGATATATTGCCATTCTGATTAAAAGTATCCAGCAACTTTTTTAGCAAAGGTTTAGCGAAGTAGTCACCTCCTCATATGCTCCTACACTTTATGTGAATACTACTTTAAATCATTTTTGTCTTTTCTCTTATCCACAAAAATGTTCAGTGACATCTCTTACGCCTTCTTTACTGAAAAATCCAAATTTTTACTGATTGGGTACCAAAATTTTCATCTTCTTAAACTGCAAAAGTTGCATACTAGATGAAAGATGTCACAAATCCTGTCAGTAAACACCCAGAGCTCAGTTTTCTGTGAGCACATAAACTTTCCCTTCAGCAGATGAATGTGAAAACATCCTGATAGACTCCAGATCTGGAAAGACCGTTCAGCAAAGTGAAATTCAAAGATTACAGTGGATGTGGAAGATGTAACTGTAGATATCACTGACACCAATGTAGGATAGCTTTGCTTTTAAATGTAATATGCAAAGGTTAATCAAGTTTTAGTCTAATGCTGCAACTGCAATTTCCCCTTAATATCCCAAAGTTACAGCTGTCATTTCAGTCAAATGTTCTTGTCCCCAGTTTGCATCGTCACTGTAGATTTGAGGTACATTTTTCTACTCAAAGGTATTCATTTTTGTTTTGCTCCATAAGCACACAAGTATGTTTGCATTTCAGCTGTGTAGCTTGATAACATTAATCAGTACCAGAAAAAAGACATTATGGGTGCTAGGGATGCCACTAATGATTATATATTAATCTGACTTTGTTGTCTTACCATATCATTAGGAAAAATGTCTGGAAAAAGCACAAATATGTCATAATTCAGCCAAAAGTGATTTAAATCGATTTAAATTATTTGTTTTATTAAACCGTCTGTTCAAAGGGTACAAAAATAATTGAGTTTAATATCAGAAATTAAGAAAAATATTTTAGATGGCTGGAAAGTTTTAGAAGTTTTATTCTACTTGAACAGCATAACAGATGAATTATTCATTGTGTCAAAGACCTTAGACCTTATAATATATGTTCTGTTGACTTGAGGACTTAACATTATATAAAATATTTACATTATTCACGTCAGAGAAATCCGTATTCTTTTTATTGCAACAGCCAGTTTTGTTTGGTAGTTTGTCACTGTCCTCCTCAGGAACTAACATTAACATTTTATGTAACTTTTGGGTATTTCATTAAAATGAGACAACATGAGTATATATACAGGGTGGGGAAGCAAAATTTACAATGAACATTTAGTTGTTTTTTCTCAGCAGGCACTACGTCAATTGTTTTGAAACCAAACATATATTGATGTCATAATCATACCTAACACTATTATCCATACCTTTTCAGAAACTTTTGCCCATATGAGTAATCAGGAAAGCAAACGTCAAAGAGTGTGTGATTTGCTGAATGCACTCGTCACACCAAAGGAGATTTCAAAAATAGTTGGAGTGTCCATAAAGACTGTTTATAATGGAAAGAAGAGAATGACTATGAGCAAAACTATTACGAGAAAGTCTGGAAGATACTATTAAAGAAGAATGGGAGAAGTTGTCACCCGAATATTTGAGGAACACTTGTGCAAGTTTCAGGAGGCATGTGAAGGCAGTTATTGAGAAAGAAGGAGGACACATAGAATAAAAACATTTTCTATTATGTACATTTTCTTGTGGCAAATAAATTCTCATGACTTTCAATAAACTAATTGGTCATACACTGTCTTTCAATCCCTGCCTCAAAATATTGTAAATTTTGCTTCCCCACCCTGTATATCACTAAACATGATGGAATAAAATTTGAAAATGTTACTGTCTGTGCATTTAAATGTATTTTGATCAACTAATCCACTAAGTGTTTGTGACTCAAATCTACAAACTGAACGCGTCTGCTATTTTCTTCATACTGTTTCTTCCCATTGTCATCGTTAAGGCTTTTATGCCTTTTCATGTCGACTGCAGTGACTCCTCTCAGATAGAGCTGTAACATGTCCCAGCTGCCACAACCTATCCCCTTTAATGCCCCCACAGGTCCGTCCAACAAGCTACTTAGTGGGTTCAACCACTGAGCTGAAATAATGTGATGCGGAGTGTTGCACGCCCAAGGGTTGATGCCATGCTACCTCTGGCCTGCTTCGACTGTGGTGCTGTAGGCCAAGTAAGCTCTGCACACACATAGAGGGAGCCACCAGTGCCACAATGCCTGTGGCTCTCACTCACAGACAAATAGATTGTTAATGCTGTGTGGGAAGCATCAGCAGTCCACCCAGTGCTGTTCCATCTAAGATTCATGGAATGCTTCAGAGAGAAAGGGCAGCCAAAGAGCACCTCCCAGAGGCGTCTCTCCCCATTTAATGCAGTGCCACACCTCGAAGGTGCACAAGGCCTCCATTAGGGTGGTCCTTATACGGGGTCAAAAAAAAAGGAATATATATTTTTTTGAAAGTTCAACTCTCACCCCCTAAATGTGTTAGAATATCAAATAAAACACACTTCAAAATTTTGATATGTTTCTACAATATCTAGAGGTTGATCATTTTTGCAGAAATTGCACCATTTAAGAACGTACAACAAAATAAAATGCAATATTATTTTTAATAACACAGGCGCTGTGGTAAACAACATAATACATCAAAGAAAGAAAGAAAGACTTGTCATGGTTGTATGTATGGACCACACAACAACAGGACTGACCCAGTGTGGAAGTGGGAGGCCTGTGACGTGAACCTCTGTGTTGTTGTGGACAGGAACTGTTTTTAGAGAGCGACATAAGTGATCTATCTAGATGAAATTTTATGACAGCTGATTGTATATAGTTGTAATAGTTGTATATAGTTTTGTGTGTTGTGAAAATGGTTCATTGAACATGTTTGTTTCATCATATTGTGACACCAGATTGTTTTTGAAATAGTTGTATACATTTTTTCCTAAAAATAACACCTGAGGTATTGCCTGCATTTTCATTTAAATACACTGGTCTACATTTTTTTTAGAAATGATTTGCTTCAGAGATTAAATGTGCTAAATGTTACGTATTTTAATAAGATTAATTGGAAAATAAATGACAGAAGTGCCGGTTTGCTGATGTTTTCAAGGTATATGATTAAGTGTTATTACACATATATATTGGTTTATGTACATTTATATAATGGTTTTATAAATCTTCCACTAAATAGAACCTGTAAAGTGAATGTATTCTAATGTGCAGACAGTGTTTTGAAGTAGATCTTGTAGCTCTGAGACAAATATTCCTTTTGAGTCAAACCCATTCTCTTGTTAATTCTTGAATTTCACATTTTGACCCAAGGCTGTATCTTGGAAAGTTCAGCCAACCAGCATTTTTTACTTGATTTTTCTTTATCAGTGACTCTCATGTGGTAAAATTTCATTGCTTTTATTCTGGAAGCATTTTCCTTCTAGACCAGTGATATTAGTATATAACTTTATTTGCTAAATTTTTCCGTAAATTTTGAAGTTTTCTATTTATATGATCATTCTAACTTATGAAAAATGTTCATTCAACATGTTTTTGGTGAAAAACAGTAAAAAATGTAATTTTTTTGCCTCGGATTTCATGTTTTTTGTGTGATTTTAGGTGTAGTGTATTAATTCAGCAGGTCAAATGAAAAAAATACCTGTACAGTCACACAGATTTTGTGCCGAAAAAAATGATACCAAATAAGGCATGATAAACTTTTTTTTTTTTTTTTTTATGGAGATATGAAGGTAAAATCAAAAGTATTCATTCCCGAATATGCATAGTGTATGTTTAAGTTCACTGGTCCTGAGCAACCTCTAAATATTGATTAATATTGATTAAATTTTGCCCCATTTTTTTTTTTATTCATTCAAACATACTGGTGGGGTGAGAGTATGAACTTTTAAACATTGAAAAATAAGGCCCACCTTAGCCTCCATAGGCTCTTCTAACATCCCTGGCGTGTGACATCACACCGCCACAAGGTGCCTACATTTTCAAATATGTTAAAGCTAAAACAAAACCAGAAAAATAATGAATTAACCAAGCGCTTTTGCTTTGACAAGAAGAGTCAGAGAGGAAGGCGAGGCCGTGAGGGGTCGTTGGCAGCGAGCGTGAATGAAACAATGGGCACGAGTGACAGAAACCAGCTGCTTTCAGTCACACACTCTTGTCTTCACCGATTTGACTTGATGGATCCTCCAGCTTCAGTCTGTTTGCTTCCTCGATAGATAAGCAGCAGAAAACCTTGAAACGATCGCCAGTGGAGATCGGGAAGTTGAGCAACGGATGTAAACCGGTGCAGGCTGGCTTGTCACAATGAAAAGAATGAGCTGGAGAGGAAAAAAGAGTGAGTTAGGAAGAGAGAGAGAGAGAGAGAGAAACACGGTGGGATAAAATAGAGGCACACGGGCCAGATGAGGGATGGGGATGCCAGGCAAGTGGCAGAGCAGCAGAGGAAGACAGTGATGTAGTGGTAGCGGTGGAAAGAGAGGAAGAGTGGAGGAATAATGGATGAGGACAATAGAAGCGCATTAGAGCAGGAGATGGCATGTGTGTGCATGGAGGGGGGGCCTTAGCATGAAATACTGGGGTGGGAGTGAAGGATGTCTGCAGTTGTATATATCATGTACTTATTTCATGTCTGGCCATAATCTGACATGATCTGTTTTGCATGCAGATATTAATTTTAAAGTACAGAAGCCGATATTCTACATGGATTATTGAAGTCGTCCATTAGCATGTGGTCTAAAGACCTAAGCAGATTTATATTGAGCTGTAACAATGTGGTTTTGAAAAGCAAGCCAAAGTCAGCGATACTGCACCCACAGAACATTTACATTTACCAAAACAACTCATCCAAATGATTAAGCACAGTTGTCTTCTACTAACAGATATTCCCACTAAAGAGTTTAATCAACTCAAGTTTAGACGGCGCTAGAAAATACGATCCTCACCCACTCGTGTTGCTTCCAGCCATGGCCCTCTGCATATCCACACATGCACGGGCCTCCACTCACACCTACACACACTCTCATCTGGCCCCTGGAGAAGCCTGTCACTGTGAGTGGCCCTGTGCCATGGGAGGATAAACTACCTGTCATGGCGACGAGTTTCTGTGGAATTCATATCAGAGGCAAAACAAAGGAGGTGCTGAGGTCACGGGGCATCACTCTTAAATTATTCATCCTCTGCTTCCTCCTTCCGTCTCCTCTCTGCCTGTCGCCCACTTTGTTCTGCCAGCTCACAACAAGGGCAACTGTCAGCCTCCTCTCCATCTCAAAATTTTTCAGATCTAAAGTAAATAAATGTTATAAAATAAATAAATAAATAAATAAATAAATGGTTTTGAAAAGTTTCTGATGGACAATTTTTTTTTTCGGGCGTGTTTATGTTGACATTAATCATGTGATAAGGAAAGGGTAGCTCATGTCTGCCACTTCTGAATGTCACAGCGTCATGAAATTTTAAAAAGTGCTTTCCCTCTTACTTGTTTAGTCTTCTTGTGTGCATAATTGATCAGTGTCCCAGCAGCTGCTTGTTCATATACACTCAGAGTGTCTATATGTAGAATGGCAAGGATCCGTAGGGACAATTGATTTGATTCAGTCTGTTGCTGCACTATTTAGGTCCATTACCCTGTTTTTTTTTTTGTTTTTTTTGTATTCCAGAAACAGCTGTCTGCCCTTGGTCTGACTGATCCCTGGGACCAGAAGGTGGCCGACTTTTCTGGTGTGTCAGACAAGAGCAAGGGTATGCTCCACCTCGGTGGCGTCCTCCACTGGGCTTCCCTGGAGTTGGCGGCTGAAGCTGGGAAAGGAGATGTCGAACTAGAGGAGGAGCACATAGAAAAACCCAAGATGTTTTATGCAGATCATCCATTCATTTTCCTGGTGAGGGAGAACACAAACGGAGCCCTGCTGCTCATGGGAGCTCTGGACCACGTGGAGGGAGAGGCTGTGCATGACGAACTGTAGCACCTCCAAAAAATTTCTCCCTGTTCACCCTTCGACTTCTCTTTTTTCCTATCTCTTTGTCTTTCTTCCAAAAACTGCACACTGGTTTCGAAGTTAAGACATTGTCATTCTCTGTGGCACACTATCACTCAGACTATGGCTGGCTGTCACACATTGACACTACATAGTCTCATGCTGACTGACACTGCCATCCCCAACATTTACACACCTGCACACACACATGGCGACACCTACAAGGCATACATAAATGAAAGTACTGTAGAAGACATTACCCAAGTTGGCAGATACAGCGAAAATACTAACTCGGAAAGATTTTCAGTTCATCCCCCTAGTCTTTCTCTCTCCTACTCATGTGCACCCACACGCACATTCAGAGCCTCAATGAACAAGTCAACACAAAACAAAATGACAAAGAACACTGCGCTGACAAACGATAACACGCTGACAAGCAGACGTGGTTACAGTGACACATAAAAACCTGGACAGCCGCGTCAACAAAGAACTTTTAACGGAAACGGAGGCTCGTAGTGAAATCCTCCCTGTCAGTCAAACACCAAGACGAAGACAGGCGAGTGTGTGCGCACGTACTGACCGACAGATCAAGGGTGCTGTGTGGCCTCTCTAGGAGCTGGCAGGGACCTATAGCATCTGTCCCCTGGGCTACATCTGAGGAAGACTGATGGATCAGCCAAGTGCTTATTGATGAGCCAGCTTAATGCTAATGGCCGTAATGAGTCACAACGCTTGTCAACAACATGGAGCGGACAGGGAACCTTTTAATCTCTTAATACCATCACAGATCAATGACACAGTAATGCCCTCAGAAACAAACATTACTGACATTGCTTGACTTTAATGTGACATTTTAGCATTGAGGATTATTACAGTAATCATGGAGGCATTGATTTTCATTTGACTTTTTTAATTTACCATTGGAGTGATTATTAAATCATGAAACTAAAGTGGGAATGTATATTGAGTATTTGGTGTGGTGCATATATGTATTTTTTTACACTTTATTTTTAACCTAAGGGGCATTTGGGATACATTGACCATGAAAAACTTTTGTGACTACCAATTGGTTCTAGTAATGTGACGCTGAAATGAAAATTGTCCATTTCTTCCATTTATCATGGCACTGCTCTTCTAGAGTCCTCAATCTATGAGTCAGAATCTCCAACTCAAATATTCCATTCACAATTTGTAGCTAGTCGTTATATAGTCATTATATAGCCTATAATAGCCTTTTTACAGGCTGCTAATAGGATTTTAAACAAATATCTATCACTTTTCTTACATTATTACCAATAATACATCCAAAATACATCACCAAACATGTTTTAGGGATTGCATAACCCAATATCTTAACAGTTGTTGCATATACATTATCCAAAATGATGCAAGTTTAGGACAAAACCAAGAGACGTGCATGATTTACATTGACATCTCCACATTCTGTGCAACAAGGTTGAACTCTGGACACATTTAGCTGTAGGTGTGGTGCATATTTTGTTACTAAATTGGCAGATTATTTGTATTTATTCAGCTATGATATCTGTCCTATGTATCTGTATCTGTCCTTTTCTATTGTAGCACTCTGAGATTCACTGAATGAAAAGTGTTATAAATAAAATGTGTTATTATTATTATTATTATTATTATTATTATTATTATTATTATTATTATTATTATTATTATTATTATTATCTATCAATATCTTCACCTGATCCTGAAACAGATCAAATATGTCATCTTGACAATACTGACACAGGCCAAGACAGACTGTTTTTCCCAAACACTGAACCTCAGTGGTGTATAGAAGCACATTTAATGCCTTGAATTGGCATCAGTTACTGAATTTTACATGATATACTCGCAGTGCTTAAAAAGTACAGCTGGGGCATCAACAAAAAGCCTCTCAACAAGCCAAGGTAAAACGTCGTCTTTCTGTCGATGAATTATTGATAAATAAAATACGACATAAATGTAAGACTCCCTCCTTGCTGCTCCTCGTCAAAAGTTATGTTTGTATCTTCAATATTTTATTAAAAACGAGACAATTTCGGTCCAACTGCAGGATCCACGAGTGTTTCATATTAGATGCAGTAAAATTCAAAATAAGATGCAGTGCAGTGTATTGCTTATAGGTAAAAAGGTAAATGTGTGTTGCATCTGTTGTGTTATATTATCGGCTAACAGCGTCTAGACACACAGCTGGTCTGTCTGAAGCACATTCAATGGAGCTTTTACACCCTAGTATTTCAGCTTTGTTCCTAATTTAGCCCTCCGCACAGGTCTGCTCAGCAACAGTGTGTGTCCGTGCATGTTCATGTACTGGTCACATGTGCACCCATGTGTGAATAAACCTACTACAATGACCTCTCTGCAGTGGCCTCCTGTGCAGCCGAGACTTGTAAAGGGCACTATACTCCAGGTATACTGGGCTCTGAATAAACCCAGGAGCTCAATTTAGACAAGCCGATGATGGATCCGAGGCCGTCTGCTGTGAGCACATCAATCCCGCTCATTCCAACTTGGGCTCCCCGCTGACTCACCTTCACATTTTATTCAGTTCAGAACACTGGCAAACACATGCATGTCCACATCCGCTCGCCGGTAGCCAGACATAATCTGACTTTCTGACAGGGAGAAGGGAAGAAAACCACTGCTTGCAGAAGTGCTGAGCAGCTGCCTGCTTCTCACTTTGGGTCACATTGTCAGAATTTAAAGATTCCTTTAATAGAGGGCTAACTATGTTTTGGTCACTTTATAACATTTTCCCACAATCTTCTGGTCATTTCAGACATGCACATTTGGCACTTGTAAACTGAACTTATAGACTGACCAGATTCTTTTTTCCTGCAGTATGAGGGTAAGTGAATAGTGGCTGTTCTTTTTTTTTTTTTTATCTACAGAACACACAGTCACTACCAAAATGCTTTAAAGCACTGCACAGCCACTTAAAATGCACACAGGCTTTATATAAAATGCACATTTTCTGGTCCTCTGTGTTTATCTCAGAGGAACATGAGACTATTGATTTGTTAGCTGTACCGGCTAGTTTACTTTCCATTTACATAATTTCGCATTGCAGCACTTGCTATAGGAGGTAAGCTGCCTGAAGATGAAAGAATTTAACAGTAACCGCTACATAAATTGATGAATATCTTAAATAATCTATTTTTTAAAAGTTTTAAAGGAATAGTCATGCTAAGATGCTTTATATATTCTTAAAGGAAATACAGTTGTGTGTGTATAAATGTTTCAACAGCTTGTTTGATTTTTTTTCCCTGTTTATTTGTTTGTCTCTTCAGTGTGCACTATGGCTTCACAGCACTCTTGGCGATAGTAAGGCGCAATATTTTGGTCAGGTAATTGAAGTAAACTGTATTATGTGTTCTCTGGGATGAGTTAGCACTATCTAACAGAGCTTTTGCTCAGCTACCCACATGAAAAAACAAAATTCAGAGCAAATTTAATCTTTCTTTTCTTTCTCTCCTTCTGCCTTTTTTTAAAAAAAATATTTAATCAAACATGATGTTCAAGTGGGACCATGAACTTCCTGTCCTCCTCCCTGCTGCCTTTGTGATGGGTTCAACTCTTGGAAATCTGAACAGCAGAAAAGAGGGTGAAACAGCAAAATAGCACTCAGCAGAGTCATCCCTGTTTCAGTGCTCACCCTTTAGAGAAAAACACAGAAGTGGTTATGCTCAACTGGAGGTCAACTTGCTGATAGCAATGCTACAGGGGCCCGTCCATTTTCGCCTTGCTCCTTCTAAAGACTTGAGGATAGGTCAAAAGTAAGAGGCATTCATGTGATACATGGAAAACAGACATGTTTCATACAACCATAGGGAATACATGCGAGAAGCCAACAGCCTCAGACCATTTTACTTGGATGTAGTAGGTTTTTTACCTGCAAGGGAAATGCTCTCCTGGAGAAGTCCTGTTTTTCAGTTTTTAAATAAATGGCCCTTAGACATAACATACCAGCTACTGAGTGTTTACTTTCTCACATTAGGTTATCACAAAATCTAGGATAGGCTTCCCTGGGACTACTGATTAATTAGTTAATTAAACATAGTAAATTTTGTATGAATTAGGCTAGAGATTAATGAATTGCAGACAAAATTGAGGACAAAAAAGAAATTGTAGCAGAATGGTTACAGAGTTGAAAAATAACCAGGGTAGGCCTACTTTAACAATCAGAAGGCTATCAGATCTATGAGGGGGAAAAGAGGCCTGTACTCTCATCCCAGGTAGAACCACATCAGATAATAATGAATGAAATCAGTTACCTTTTTTTCTTTTTTCTTAAAATATGCACATAGAGGGTTGTTCTTTCATTTTTAGAGTTCCCCTACTGGTAGAGCACCAGAGCCATTTGGGCAAAAAAAAAAAAAATGAATCAACGGAGAGCATCTAAATTAATTAAATTACTTTTCCTAAATCTAGTGGTGGCAGCTTTGAGCTTTTGAGGTGTTGTTGGTTTACTATCAAGTGTAGCTATAAATATGTTTAGACACTGTACAGTTCCCCAAAATTATATGAAACTAACCTAAATTTTTTTTTTTTTATGTGATTTTAAAATCAGGACTGTGCTTCTTAACACAGGGAAAACGTTTCAGTAAAACATGTAATCAAGAATTTTTCAGGTATATTGACTGTTGTTGCTAATCTTATGGGACAAAATTGTGAAAGAAAAGGTGGAAAAAATGTGATATACGTTAGTTTACCAACAATCATACTTGACCTGTGTCAAAAATGTGAAGAAACACCTAAAACATGAGTAACATTGACGCAAAACGAGGGCAACTTTGTATCAGGTGCAGCACTCCATTGGTATGTTTGCGCCACTACGTCATTAGCGCAAAAATGTTTGTGAATAGGTCCAAAAGCTGGAGAAGAGTGCGTACATTTGCAATTAGCTAAAATTGGTTTGCGGTTGCTGAAGTCATGTGGTGTGTTCACGTTGACAGTAATTACCTAAAGCTAGCTGAAGTGAAACTCGGTAAATTATACTATTTTTTTATGAGTACTAATGAGCATTTGCTGCTTGTTAAATGTTTTGTCTTTCAGTGCATCTAATTTCACATTTATTTACCGCCATGAGGTGTGTTTAGTAGCTCAACGTCCCAGTTAGCATATGTTAATCTTCTGCAAACAGACAGCAAACATAGAGCTAAAGCCGATTATATATCTGATATCTGATTAAAATATAAAATCAACCAATAAATGTTCTGTCTCAATATATTAACATTATTTAAAAAGTCAAACAGAAATATGAGAGTATTTTTTCATATGTGAATGTGTCTTGATAGTGTGAGCTTCAAGCCAGTAGGGAGAGTCCAGAGGTGCACAGGTGCAGGTAATCAGAGTTATGTTAAGGCTGGGTCTGAAATTATTAAACAATTTAACCCTTAAAGACCCAATGCTACTTTTGTGGCAGATCCAAAATATATTTTTTTTCCTCTATATTTAGGCTGCCTGGTCTTAAGGGATTTATCACTTTTTATTATGACATTATGCTTTGTATTTTGTGTTTTTTCAGTGAACATCAGGTGTTTTCCTATACTTAATTTACTGATTATGTAGATGTTCTTAAAAGCTCAGAGTAAAGTTGAGGATTATTATGTAAAAAAAAAAAAAAAAAAAAGAGAGAAAACTAAAGAAAAGTGACTTTTCCAGTCAGATCTCTCATTAACTGAACACAAACCCAGTGTGTCCGTTCACTGTCATTGATCCAACTCCATGGGTTTTATTGGTGAATCAATGTTGTAGAAGATGACTGCCTTTCCACGTTCACTACGGAGCCTCTGAACGTCCAAATGGGTCATATCTGATGACCATGAAAAGATGACAAACTGTATTTTACACCGACTACTTGCATGGATTGATGAGATTAGTAGATCAACATGGATTAAACAGTTTAGATCAGTAGATGGTTTAGGTCAGTGTTTTTCAACCATGGGGTTAGGACCCCAAATGGGTCGCCTGAAATTTCTAGTAATTGATTAAAAAAAAAAAAAAAGCTTACTTACTAATAAAAATATATGGTGAGTTGAGAGAGACAATCACAATACATAAAAGACATGACAAACTCTGAAGCTGGAACTGAAGCACTGTGGTACTGTTTATCTTTCAAATGTTCATTGTGGTCGGTTTCAGATGCTGGAGCTCTTTCATAATTCATAGTTTGAGTTACTGTTTGTTCAGTATTAACTGTCAGTCTTGTAAATCCAAGCTGGACTGACTGTACATATCCTGACCAAGGAAAATAAAATTCTCACTTTGTGCAGTAATCTCAACCTGGCTTTTCTGTCTCTGTCCATAATAACATACATTATATAGCCTAAATGTTGGCTAAAAATGAATGTTTATTTGCAACATAGTATAGCTAACTATTACTTGATCAAAAACAAATTAATTTTAGCGAAAAAAATGTCTCTGTTTTGAATGTCTGGGGTAGCCAGAAATTTGTGATGTTAAAATGGGGTCACGGCCAAAAAAGGTTGGGAACCACTGGCTTAGGTCGTCAGTGGCTGTTTGGGTCTTTATGGGTTAACCAAAAATAATTTTAGGCTACACGTTTGTTTTACCATTTCTTTGTTTGTTTGTTCAGGAACAGTGTAAATAGACCAAAACTATTGTAAATATACTCGTGTTAGCCAAATATTTAATTTTCAACTGTTGTCCCTTGGCTGGATGTTAAAGCTGCGGGAGAGTTTCATCACCAATTTTTCATCAGATCTGTAAAACAAGAGTTATAGCCCAAGTATCATGAATCCATTAGCCTTTCTGTGATTACTCACCTGAATCTCTTCCCTCATGGTGAACAATTTTGAAGTGTACTCCACCATAAACAATCCATTTGTTTGCAAACAGAGCTGGTAAGTCAGTCTTGCATTTTTGGAAATTTGTCACGACGTGCATTGTGGGAAGTGGAGCTACGAGCAGCTGCCATAGCAAGAAGCAATGAAGCCATTTACGTGTTTGTTGCAGCTGCGGCCATAATGCTTTGACCTTAATTCACATTATGGTCCCAGCATCTGAAACGGCGTCATTGCCTCTTGCTACTGCGGCTGCTTGTACCTCCGCCTGCCACAATGCACGTCACGACAAATTTCCAGAAATGCCCGGCTGACTTTCCGGCTCTGTTTGTAAACAAATGGATTGTTTATGGTGGAGTACATTTCGAAATTGTTCACCATCAGGGAAGAGATTCAGGTGTGTAATCACAGAAAAGCTTACAGATTCGTGATACTTAGGCTATGACCAGTGTTTTACAGATTTGATGAAAAAATGGAGACAAAAGTTTCCCGCAGCTTTAAATCAGCCAGAGAAGCAACAAAACAGGGTTTAAAATTAGCACTTGAACTTGACGACATGTTTGATAAAATAATATAAATAGTCATTTGTGTTTACTGCGTACACAGACAGTGACTGGATATTGAAATTTGTCATCAAATGTTAGCAATATTTAAGCCGCTCTGACAGTGTTAGTATTTATTATTTCAGTTTGGTATCCAGCCTTAATTATGCTTGTGTTCCACTCTGTGTCTGTGCAAACAACAGAAATGGCTAAAACAAGGGCAGAGCTAATAATACATAACACATAAATAATAACGCATCCATTAATGAAAGTGCACTGTAATTCATGGGTACCACTGTACATGGGACTAGGCAGGGTTGTACCTTGGGAGTTAAACGTTCTCTGGTGATGTTATTCCATCTGGAGCTAAAAGCTACATAAAGACTTTACAGAGAGGAAGAAGAGTGCCATACTCTGTTTTTGTGTGACTGTAACTGAGATTAAATATTGATACAACTATTTTTAGGTATATAGCTGTAACCTACTCGGACTGAACTTGCTGGCAGTGTAACTACTGTTTCTGTACAGTGTCACTTAATAATTTTTATAAAAAAAATCAGTGCCCCAATGATATTAGGAACAAGAAATTGCCAGTAAACACACTTTGAAGCTTTAAAGAAGAATTTAGCACCCCTAAATTAAAGTGTTGTATGTGCCAAGATGTGAACTATTTGGACAATAATGCTTTGTAAAAGTAAGTGCTACATAAAACACGTAATTGACAAATAGTTGTACAATTCACAAGCCTGCAGAAAACTTTAGAAATATAGACGTTAAATATCTCAAAATAGCCTTACTCTGTCACTATTGTCTATTGCTTTTTCCTAGAGCAGATAATTAATCTGCCTGAAGCATCCTGTCTCCAACAGGCCATATTAATGTTATTGATCATTGTCAATGTTTTTGCTTCCTCCAGCCTCATCTCACTGTTGTGTAAGGTTTCTTGTCTTTCCAGTGAAGGTTTCTTTTTTCATTAGTCACTTTCTCTGTTCCTCTCCCCAATAACCTGTCTCCTTTATTGCACACAATCCTTAGAAAGTGACAACTTGGGAAACTGAATCAAAGTTTCAATAAAGCCTAGACTGCTGTGGGCTTTGACAAGTGAGGTGGCTGGAGTGGAACAGAACAGAAAGAGACTGAAAGAGGACATATCAGTTCCATAAAGATAAATAGTTCATGAAGCTGTTGACTTCACCATTTTATTACTTTTGTCTCAGAATTTTCTGCCTGCCTGCAGCGCTTTCTGCCCACAAATTATTCATCGTGCTCCCCACAGGCCCCAACTGTCAATCCCAGGATTAGGAGTTGGTAGGTAAAATGGGAATTATAAATTTGTCATAAGCTCAGGTGCATGCGTACTTGCTAGTATCTTGATAAAATCATATGGGCTGTCACATAAACCATATAATCATTTTAGCTTTACTGGTAAAAGACAAAGCTGCTCTTGTTGTGCAGAATAGTTAGCCACCTTTTAACTTTCAAGCCTATATACTGTTACTTCTCATTTTATCTCCCCTTTGTGTTGAAGCTGACCCAGAAGGCCTCTATTGGACAACTGTATCTCATACTTCCTCTGAAGGTCCCAGCCCATGGTAAATAATTGCACTCATGTTCCATAGCTGCCGATATTTTATATTCTGTTTCCTCTATAGTATGTACTAATAATTTATGGCTTGTATGCATATGAAATCAGTTCCATATCTTTCCTACACTTTTCACAGCTTGAAGCCAAGAATATTTTTGGTGATTGCAGTAAAGTGTCCAGCAAATCTTAAAAATGACATGCAGTTATCGTATTGTTCTCCTCCAATATGCATCATTATGTAATTATCTGATTACATCTAGAAGGAAGGAATTGTGTGATTTGTCTTTTTTGCCTCAGTAGTTTAGATTTTCTCAGCAGTCTCAGCACAATTAAATCAACCCTGTAGTCCAGACTACTGTCAGAAGTAATGACTCACTCAATATAACAAAAGAAAGTATAGCCAGACCAGTGTATTCTGCTAATGTGAGCCAGATGTAATTTTGAAAATTGGTGTCCTTCAGTATCAGCATTTCACAGATCTATTGACTTTTTTGTGTGTTGATCTTTTTTTGTAATATATGTGCTGATGCTGAAGTGTTTTCTGGTATCTGATAAAGATGCCTCCAGGGCACCTGAACACTACCAGGTGTGGCCAGTTGGGCCTAGGGGCTTACCCAGAAGGTAAAGTAGAAGGGATTATATCTCCCAGCAGGCCTCAGAGCAACTTGCCATCCTTTCAGGAAGAGACATCTCTTCTCCTCCTGTTGCTACTGAAACATGGATGGATGGATGGAGGGAGGGAGGGATGTATGGATGATAGAAGGATATGTGGATGGAGGGATGGGTGGGTGGATGGATGGGCAGGTGATAGAAGGATGGATGGATGATAGATTAATGGATAATGGATGGTCAGAGGAAGGGATACAAGTGTCGATAGTCTTACATAAACCACAGAAAAGGGAATGTAGTCTAGTGCAAAATCTTTGGTACACAGACCTTGGGTTGCTGGTGTATGAGTAAAATGGTAAAGCCATCAGCCTTTTAATGGAAGCCTTTATCAGTTGTGACATCGAATCGGGGAACTCATTGCTGCCACCAACAGTGACACTGATGGGTTAAAGGAAGTACATAATGGAGATCACACATGTACACTAAACTGAATACCAGTTAACTTTAAGCATATTTTATTCTTGGGTTCTCTCACAACTCCATGTAATTCACAAAAAACCCAATACTTATCTGCTATGTCAGTTAGACTGTGCTTCAAAAGCAATAACTGGAAGTTCTGTGAGCCGCCAGGTGTTTGTTTGATCTCTATCAACCAATGACTGTTTATTTAATTTTTTTTAGCTATAACAACATCAGTGAATCTAAAAAGACCTGATTGATTCCAAATAATTTTGTTCTTTGAGCAAATGTCTCTTTCTTTCTGTTTGTACTAGACATGATTTGAGAGAGAAAATGATAAAACTGTAGTGTTTTATGTAAACATGAGTGTCACAAACTAAATTTAGCAGAAAAACAGTCTGCTGCACAGATGTAATTAACCTTGTGGTTACATTTTTTATGGCTAAATATGGCTATTAGTTAAAGCACTTTAGTTGAAAATCAGCTTCTTGGACATAAATCAAGCAATAATAGGCTGATTGAGATAAAATTTGGTTCATATTGATCTTCTCACAAATGCTCATTCTCTTGCTACCATGCAGAGTTCATATGGTGTCATTTTCATTCACTAGGTGGAATTTTGTGGGGAAAAATTGGTTCTCTGACCATTATTCTGCCACTATCAGGTCAATGTAGCTCAAATGTAGTTCATATCAACTGTCTAACACTTATCAAGGATAGATTTATATACAGTAGAGGATTGGGGGGATTTCGGGATATACTCTTGCTGTCGGCCCCCTGACAGTATAAGCCTCATTTCGTTCGATGATATGGCTTTTATCTTTTTTTTTTTCTAAAAGTACAAGTAGACTATGGCTAGTTTACAGAACTGTAAATGGTGTCTCAAAACATAAACAAATGATCTACTTTACTTTTAAGTCGTGTTAATTTTGATGAAAAGCTATTTATAGGTAATGAATCATAGAGGTGAGATCTGAGCTGCTCAGTGAAGCTGCATCATCACTGTCCTCATGTCAGTTACATTAATAGAATTAATTACCACTCTCTCCCTAGGAAGACACTGCTGCCATTTACATGCGGTGACCCGTACTCTGTTCTCTGCAGTGTTTTATGTGTGTGTTTGTACACCTTCCCCTTGAAAGTAACAGCTGCTGTGCATGGGCATTTTACATACACAGACACCTAGCATCACACACTGGCACATGCACATTTTGCCGCAGCTTCCTGTTGGCATTATTCGACAAGACAGCTCCCTGTATAATCTGCATAGTGATATCATTTGGGTAATATTGCAGGTAGCTTAAGCACCACCTGCTTGTGTGTTTAAATTGCCAGTGAGGAATGGGGCCAGGTGGGCTGGGGGTGCTGGGGGGGCTTCATGTAGTTAGAAAACACAGCCTTCTCCAATTATGATATACACTGTTATAATTGGGGGGTGTATGTCATTGGTTGTAATTGCAAAAACTTTTCTTGCTGTTTCCCCTGAGTGTAAGGGGTTTCATGGTGACATTATCACACTGTGTAACCATCTTTCTTTCTCCCTTGTCCTTGGGCTCTCCACAGAGCAAAAGTTGTTATTCTCTGGATCATTCCTGGTGTAACCAAGGACTTGTGGATGGAGGACAGAAAAAGAAAGCTGTATAATTTCACCAAGGACACCTCTACCACAACCACAACTTCACAAGGGGTCCTCTATGCCCCTCCAGGTACAGCACATGTCTCCCCTTATCCAAATGTAGCAGCAGTGGAGTGCTGCACCAACAGATAACGATTGAACCCCTGTGAGACATGTGTTATGGAGCCCTTAATGAAAGAGTTGTGCCCCATTGAGCCCTATAATGAATGTTCTGACATTGAAAATCCCAGGAGGGCTGCTTAATTCTTATGAGTAGGTAGAGACTGCTTAGACATTTTGATAAAGAAAACAGTGGCTGGAGGTTTTGATGGACAAGATGATGCTTAGGTGTGTGTTTTTAATTGGCTGTGTGTAGTTAGTTTGTTATGCATGTACCCGCATGTCCCCTAAAGAAAGAGGTGTTTGAATGCTTTTGTTCAGGCTCTTTATGCAGCCTTGTCCAGCTTGTCTGATACCTGTTTAACTTTCATCCTGACTAATGGAAATGTCAAAAACACTGTGGAAAAGCTGGACTGCCCATTCTCCTCAGAAGCCAAAAGATGTGAAGCAGAGATTGCTGCCAAGCCTTGTCAAAGACACACACACACACACACACCCCTACACACACAGGCACATACTGCTATGCGGTATTATAACTGATAAGAGCTTTTGTAGATTTTGGTAATGATGTCCCTGAATACCAAGTGAGCTGCATCTAAAGAGACCCACTGGAATTAATAAAAATGTCTCTCATTTCATGGCCACTGTGGTTTCCTGCTTTCGAGAGATCACAAAAGAGAATCACTGAATGCCACAGTTTAATTATGTATTTCAGGGTGTCGCGCTGTGTATGCAGCATTTGGAAATTTTGCATCCCCATTATGGTCCGCTGCTTTGTCTTTCCCTTGTCTCCTTTTCTCCTCATCCTTTCATTTCTCATGTGTTTTTCACCCTCTCTCAAAACTCATTTCCATTTTCTACTGTTTTCGTTTCCTATTTTTCCTTCATCAATTTTCTGCTGACCTTTATGTAATGTCTTTAATTCATACACCGTCTTACTTTTATTCCTGTGTTTCTTTTATACTTCAGCCTTTACTCACGGCCACTCTGATTCATTTCTCCTCTGCTTCACTCTTTACATGGGCAGGTGGCACGGCAGCTGGCCTACTACATCCATTTGTCAGATGCGGTAATCACAGAGGAGACGTTTGATTTGGTCCTGCAGTTTTGGCGTAGTGTGGAGCGACCTCAACCAGAGCTGGGTGAAATGACCTCTCTTGGTTGCCTTGAGCACCTTCACTGGGAAAAGAGCATCAAGGACTGCTAACCTACACTGCTACTCCAGCTGCTTCATAGGTGAGTACACTCCCTGGCTCCTGTAAAGAGGATGTTTTGAGGTCTTCTGTACACAGCATTAACTAGTGACAGGCACTGACTCTGTTAACATTCTCTCTGTCCCTTTTGAAACTGGGCTCTGTCCTTGAATGCATCCTGCTGCTCTACCACTGTGTTCTGATGTTTTCCCTACAGGCCTGGTGCTGTTTAATTCTGTCTGGACAACCAGCTGGCTACAATTTAATTTAAAAAAAAACCCCAAAAACTAAAAAAAAAACAAAACATTATTACTGTTATTTTGCTTTATTTTGTTTTTCTGGGAGACATTTTTTGTGACAGTAGGCTATGCAAATACACTTCAAAAACACTAGGTGCTGAGAGACATCTGCATGATCTGGGCCGCTTAATTTCCCAGCTCAAACAGAGTTTTTAAAAAACAGCATCAAGGAAATGAAAATTGGAGTCCCTTACAAGGTCCCATGTTGTAGCTCCAATCATTAAACAGCAGCACACTTTATCAGTTTTACTACAGTTGTCTATAAATGACCCTGTTGTGTTTGCAGTACTGTGAGGAAAAGCCTCACAATAAAGGTTATGGTGCTATCCTCTGACAAAATGTCAGTTTGACAGCCAACCATTGATCTAATTCATGTGGTAATGACAAGAGTTTTCACAATTTGGACTTGTTCTTTCATGTTGCAGCCAAAGAGATGCTTACTGTTGTTGCAAAACCAGAAAGGTAAATGCTGATGGACTAGTTGAATTGAGAGACGCACACAGGGGTAATTGCACACCGTACTAGTGCCTTGTGATGGTTCAATTCTCATGCTAATTGTCTCAATCAGTGTACACACGACACTGCTTTTCAAAGAGGCAATACAAAATCATAGACATGTACACAGACACATGTGCACACTCCCACAGTGGTAGTAAACAGAAACTGCACACCCACAATTACAACCTCCTCTACCTGACACAGCTCCATGTTTCCCGGATAATCAGACAAAGATTGGATAATCCTGACAGAAATCCTTTTCATTCCCTCAGCCCCCTGCAAATTCTCATTTTGCAATATCATTTTTCAGTCAATACACCAACAATCAAAGGCATTTCAAGGTTTTAGAATTTGTTGAATCAAATCTCGTCTGTGAGGTAAACATTTATTTTTTTCCTTTCGGGAAACTTTATTCTAAACTTTCCATATTCCGTAACAGTGAGGTCTATAATGATTTGCCCCCTGTGACTGCAGATGGCAGATTTAGAACATAAATATGTATGTGAATAGAGAGTTCAAGTAATGTTATAGCTCCTGGGTGTGCACACCTAACTCCCATGTCAGGCTGAGTAGTAGCAATCACCTACCTCTGGATCAGTGTACCTCGGGAGGCTGCACTTCAATTACTTCTGTTCCTGTCTGCATCCATTCACATCAGGCTCACAAAGGTCAGCTGGACTCACAAAGCATGCACATAGACAAACACTTTCCAGCACATAGTTTGGTATGTTCAACAACAGGAAACAACAGTATGGCGTTAAAAAGCACCAGTTTAAGGAATAACACATGTACCCTTCGGTGTGGATTTCTGATCTGTGGTTTTGTGCTCCTCTGCTGTTTAGCATAGATGTGTTTCCTCATTGTTTCTCTGACTTCCAGCCTCTCCCTGGCCTTGTTATGTTTTAGTAACCATTAAACATTAAAAGGCTAATGGAAGTTATGGGATGGAGTTATGGGAGTTATGTTGCTATCAAACAATGTTAAAGCATGTTTTCATAATGTCCATGTATCATCTTTATGTAGGCCCCAGAAACTGAAAAAAGGAAGTGGTGATTGTTCTGCATTACTTTTTTTTTTCACAGAATATGCCAAATCCTGTTTTTGTAGTACTTATTTATTTATTTATTGTATATTTTTTTTAAATTTAGAGCTGTTTACAGAAGTTCAGTACAGAAGGTCAATCACATACTATGGCACTAACTATTACTGCTATTGAGTATCAAACAGTACCTTTTGGTGTCATTAAATACTGAATGTTGGTATCAAAGGTGTAACTTTCTTCATATTTTTACTTTTGTTAATATACAACTTCAAATTGCAGTAAATAGTAGGGTTGTAGCGATACACTAATCTCACGATATGATATGATACACAATATTCCGCTCACTATACGATATATATCATGATATTTGGCCAATGATTCGATACAATTTGATACACTTACCTAATTTTCTAAAAGATTTTCGAGGGACAAAGTGCTTTTGGCGACATCTTGTGAGTGTTCCATCGACTTGGATTGAATTAATTGAACTGAAAACTGAAAGCATCGATCAATTACACAATTTAAGGCTCTGACTGGAAAGAGTCTACAGCTTGCAAATGCTGGACAAAATGAATCAAGGATGTGATGAGACAATTAGTTTGATTTATTGAAACAGTGCAAGCTGTTGGTTACAAGCCTTTGAACAGTGCAAGTGAACAAAACTGACACGTGAGGTAGCCAGTCGCCACTAGGAAAGTAAAAATAAACCATGACAGCCAATAATTCAAGTCCACAGGAGCAACATTTAAGCCAACTTAAAGTGGGTGGTGAGGAGAGTGCCAGTCTGAACATGGGGGATTTGAATAGGGCTTAATGTATCAATACTCGCAGCTGAAAAATCGATACTTTCTGGGGAAACAAAATATTGATATTTATTGCTGAATTGATAAAATTGCTTAGCCTTAGTAAATAGATGGACTGAATACATGCCAAACAAGTGTAAACACAAACCATAAGTTGATATTGAGTCAAGAAATCACTATTGAACATTTTTATTACTCAGTCCTATTTTAATTTCTGAATTCTCATACATTCTTCAGCGTTGTGTGTGCCTTTCTTTTAGGGGTAGGAGATCTGGCCAATAGATTGCACATGATGTTCTAATAAGAATCTCATTTTTGTTCTGTAACATTTCCTCTCAGTTTTGAAATGTACTGTAGAGTACAGACAGGCAACAAATTAGTTTCTCTATTACACGAATATTATATAACATATTCAAGATAGATTGAATAAAGAGCTGTAATTGTGTAGATAATTCATTTAGAAGACAGGAGCAGTTTTTACCTGCTTGACTAGTTTCGGCTACTTCCGAGCAAAGGGCAATAACCACAGCACCAAAGGACTGTCGAATCACACTCTGGAAAAGTTGCGTAGATGACATCCTAGAAAAAATAAAAACAGAACACACCAAACAGCTCACAAACCAGCTTAACACCATGGACAGTACTGGGAACATAAAATTCACACGTGAGGAGGAGACAGACAACACTATAGCTTTTTTGGACTTGAAACTAACCCATAAAGAAGATGGCAGCATACACATTAAAATGCACTGTAAACCAACCCACACAGACCAATATCTACTTTGGACATCTGAACAGCCCACAGCACACAAACTGTCAGTAGCAAGGACACTCTACAACAGGGCCAACATGATCACAGACACACAGGACAGAGAGGAAGAGGAGGCACACATACCAAATGCACTCACTAAATGTCAATGTCCATAGTGGGCAATAGAAAAGGGAAAAAAAGCAGGCACAACACGTACAAAAAACAACAAAAAGAAAGAAAAAGTCACAGGACACAAACCCACCTGCCATAGTTACTCTTCATACGTTCGGGGGGTCACAGAATGCATTCAGAGGGCCATGAAAAAACACAATATCAATACACCTGTCAAACAATACACAAAACTCGGATAACTACTGGTCAAATCCAAAGATAGGATACACCAAGAACAGAAATGTAATGTCATATGTGAAATTCCGTGTCTATCATGCAATAAAACCTATGTGGTAGAGACAAGGAGACCATTTGGAATATGAAAAAAAAAAACCCAGACAGAATGTGAAAAGGAAATGGCACACAGACAAACAAGAGCAGTAAAACAAGAAGCACAACAAGAAAACCTAAAATCAGCCATATCCGACCACTGCAAGAGGGAAAACCATATCATGGATTGGAATAACGCCAGGGTCATCTGGGCTGAGAGTAACAAGTACCATCGCTGGATAAAAGAGGCTATCAGGATATGGAAACGCGCACCAAGGATGATGAGCAGGGACGACAGTGCATACACCTTATCACACACCTGGGATGCGGTCCTGGAGAAGGCTTCAGACAGCAGGGGGCGCAACCTCTTCCTGCTGTCAAATCCTCCTGAGTAGCTTACAAGACACGTCACGGCACCATCACATGACGCTTCTGACGAAGGCTACAGAAAGTAGCCAAAATGAGTCAAGTAGGTAAAAGCTGCTCCTGTCTGCTAAATGAATTGTCTACACAGTTGTACTTTGAAAACAATATGAACTGTACCAGACTTGAAGAGCTGTAATTGGTAAAGAATAATTGCTTAAAAATAATAATTCAATCAAATGACATCCGAGTTTGTGCTTTTCAGTGCTGACATTTAATTAGACATTTGTCCAGCAATCTTATGCCGACTCAGCATGAAGTCAGGAAAATGACTGGAAGAATACTTGGGGTTTGGCATGTCATTACAGATCTACACTCTGCTCTAGCATTTTAAAACCCATGTTCTCTACTGCCTTAAATGGCGCCATGTCTGTGGCCAAATATAAAGTGACTGGCTCTGTCACTCCTGTGGTTTCTGCCTTGGTCATAGTTTGTCAACTTCTGAAATGCCTTGATGTTTGATAACTTTTGTAGGCCCTCATCTATCATACTACTACTGCTGTGTGACAATAGAGAAGAAAACAACAAGTAAAGCTCTGTTAAACTGCAGGCTTATCAAATGTTCAATAAGGGTGTCATGCAGAGTTTGAGAGGAGTACAACATAAAATAAAACATTTCTGTGATTCTCTAGAATGAGAGATTATGGACACCTGTAAAATCAATCACAATTGAAGATCAGCACATTGTCTAGCCCTACTTCCTTTAATCCAAGTAGTATGGCATATACCCAGGTCAATATGTATTTGGACAGTGACACAATTTTTGTAATTTTGCCTCTGTTCAACACTACAGTGGATCTGAGATGAAGCAATGAAGATGTAATTGAAGTGTGGACTTTCAGCACAGTCTCTCCATTTTCTGAGGCTCAAAAGCAATTGAGCAAACAAAGATTATTATACACTAACCAAAAATATAAACACCCCATGTGACCCTGTAAATTTTTTAAAAGCATTAGGTGTTGCACAATGTATTAAATCAAACACAATTTATTTTGTTGAGCAGTGTGATGAAGGTTACTGTCCATCTGTAAGAATGCCATAGTGCCGTCTGGCATTCAGGGACATTCATGTAGACACAGTGGGGGCTAGTCGAAAAAAATAATCACTCAATATCTTGCGTGTCCACCATTGGCTTCCCGTAGAGCGACACATCGTCTTCTTATCGAGTTGACAAGTTTGTCAATTGTGGCCTGTGGAATGTTATGCCACTGCTCTTTGAGTGCATCATTTCTGCATCAAGCATGCCAACGGCATGTTCCTTCATGATTTGTAACATCTGTGGCATGGTAACATCTGATGAAATTTGACATTTTGAGGTGACAGTTTATTGTCCTCAGTATAAGGAGTGTCTAAGGACTGTTAATGCTGTTTGAGCAGCGTATGGACTGGCTACACCTGTGTTGTGGGTGGGATCACTGAACAAGTGCTCACTTGCAGACATGAATACGAAGTTTGTTTACAAATCAAGATAATTAATTATGTTTTACAATTATAAGACATCATGAGCTCATTTTGTGCCATGCATCTCATGTTACACAAATACTGTACATGGAGCATTTACTGGTATATTTTTGCTCAGTGTAAATATGAGAATTGTTGGCAACAGTTGGATGAAAATCCATTGCAGTAAATGACAGCCTTAAATCTACAACCCATGGACATCACCAAAAGCCGAGTTTCCTCCTAGAGATGCTTTTCCAGGCCTTTACTACAGCCGCCTTCAGTTGCTTCTTGTTTGTTGGTCTTTGTGCCCCTAGTCCAGTCTTTAGTAACTGAAAATCATGCTCTATTGGGTTGAGATCAGATGAGTGACTCTGCTTCTCAAGAACATCCCATTTGTTTACCTTCAAAAGCTCTCAGGTTGTTTTTGCAGTATGTTTTGGGTCATTATCCACCTGCAATGTGGAGTTCCATGCTATTAGTTTTTCATCATTTAACTGAATCTGAGCAGAGAGGATACCCCTGTATACTTCAGAATTAATCCTGTTCCTTCTGTCATTGTCACATTATCAGTAAACACCAGTTGCCCAGTTCCACTGGCAGCCACACATATTCACTCATGCCATAACTCTGTCCACCACATTGGACACATGACTTGGTCTGTTGTGGATCATAAGCTGTTCCTTTCCTTCTCCACACTTTTCTATTACCATCATTCTGGAACAAATTGATCTTAGTTTCATCTGTCCGGAGAATCTTTCTCCATATTTGGGCAGTCTTTTTATGTTTTCTGTCTGTTGTGTATTGTTACTAGTTATTTGCATCTTGTTTTCAACCCTTCCATTCATGAAGGCATCTCTTGATCGTAAACTTGGACAGTGACATGCTTACCTCCTCAAGTGTGTTCTAGACTTGGCTGGATGTTGTGAAAGGGTTTTTCTTTACCAACTAAAGAATTGTGCAAACATCCACTTAAGTCGTCTGTTGCTGACCAATGGATTTTTTGTTTTCAAGAATGTATTAAATTGATGATTTTGCCAAACCTTAAGTTCTCATTATTTTTCTTATAAATTTACTTATTTATTTCAGTCGAATGACACCTGTTACTTACGTCAACCCCTCTTTGGGACTTATATTTAGATTTCAAGTGAACAGCTACCAAATGCAAAGTCCACATTTGGAATCAACACTAAAGCGTCTGTCTACTTCATTTGTCATAGAAAAACAGGGAATAGGACACATCTGGACATGAAGCTGCTTGTTAGTCTGTTGTACAATTACTATGGAGGATCTGAAAATGGAGAGACTATGACTATGTTTAAAAGGATTGTTAAACTCGGATCCACCATTGCAATGTACAGAGGCAAAACTACAAAATATGTGTCACTCTGGGAATGTATATGACCTGGCTGTATAGTAGTGTAATTTCACAATTGTTCATAGCCAATGATGCATACACTTCCTGTTTCTTCTTCTAAGGTTGGCAGATTGAATTCCACTTGCTGTCATTGTGAAGAGCAAATTACATTTTTCATTCCATGTATCGTTACCGCTGTTTCCTTGTTTTTCCCTTTAAAATACCTTACAAAAAGGCACTATCTCAATACACCACTCTACTTTTATGCAGTATATGGATTTTCATTTTGTAACCATTAAAAAAACCTGAGAGAATGGGGCCTTCTTGAAAAGCTGTATATATGACTTTACTGCATCTGCAGTCTTCTGAACACATTTTTTCTGCATTATCTCACACCTGAGCACAATAAAGTGATGGCTTTGGCGCAGCTCTGTGATGTTATGTTTTATATGATGTTATTTTTGAACAGATACTGTTATGTATGTAAGGAGGTGAGCATCATAGTGCTTTACATCCCAATGGAAGGCCTGCAGCGCAGCCCTGAGGAGGACACTAAGGACAAGCAGATAGTGCACAGAAACCTATGGGGCCCCGTGTGTGGATGCCTTTGTCTGTCTATTTGTCTCTCTAGGGATGGTATCTAAAAGGTCACACAGACTTTATCTTTTGATCTGTGATTCACTGTTCAAAACGCCATTGAAGCCTCAGCATCTGCTTCCTGACTCTGACTCTTTAGAGTTTTTATTTAATGAGGCACTGGGCACCCCACCTCTCACCTTCACCTATCCACATCCTTTAGTGTTTTGTTTTCAGCTCTTTGTACCTCCATCATCTCTCCCCTTCCACCTTTCTACAGTCTGCATCAATCCTAATTTAATTTAACCTTTTTGTGTCCTTTTCTCCACCCCAAACCAACCTTTTCTTGGTTTCTTTAATTTATTATCCTTTCACCTCTTTGTTCTTCTGTACTCAATTTTTGTGCATGTTGTAATTCTTTTTACGGTCAGTAACTCCAGTGATTTCATTCATCTACAGAGAAAATGTTTGTAGCTGTTGTCAATGTTATGCTCCAGAAATTACATGACATGGCATAGCATTTAATTTACTCATATTTTCTTTTGTTGTAATGACAAGCAGTTGAAGTTAGTTCATTGTGTGTGTTATGTTAAATTGGTTGTTGTTTTACATATTTCTCCATGCTTTCATAGTAGTATAGTGCCATACATTAACTAAGCCACTACTACCCCTCATCGCAGTCCTCCCCATCGCTTGAGCACCACTGGTTAGGTGAAGGAGCCACTGTACTGAATTCCCTGGAGATAAAGGACACATCTGGTCTCATGCAGGAGATGGCCTTCCAGAGCTTCTGTGTTCCCAATCTGTTTGGCACATCATCTAGCAGCTGTGAAAGCCAGAGGTCAGACACATCAAGAGCATCATGTAGATCTGCAGGAAACAACTTATGGGAATCTGCAGATCCATGCATATTTTAAAATCTCGTCTGCTATAGGACTCTTACCACCATTAGTCTTGAATATTACAGCTACTGTTACATGGACAAAAATAGTCACAGCTGCTCTATACTGTACATTTTATTGTTTAGTGATGTAGCATTGAATGTCCTTATGTCATCTTACATAAAAATAACTAGAGGCATGGTAGGGCTGCACGATTTTGGCCAAAAATAAAATCCTGATTTTTTTTTTTTTCTTTTTTTCTCTAAAAACTCAATTTTCAATTTTTGGGTAAAACTACAAAAGACAACAGAAGTCGACATGTTTTCGTGAGCAGCCCACAATGCAAGGCACTGCTCCCCATCTCAAATCTGTGATGGTATCGTGGAATCCCTGAAAATTCAGTGATGGACCCACAGACATTTTACCAATGTAAGTCAGTGACAGGCATCAGTTGTGCGTGCATTTGTGGACCACGTCAGATGAGTGATCCCCATGGGTTATATTTAAACTGGGGGATCCATGCGTGGAGGAGACTGAACCAGGACACGCTGGAGGAATTATATTTCTGGGCTGGCCTGGGAACGTCTTGGGATTCCCCTGGAGCCGGTGAATGTGGCTGGGGAGAGGGTTGTCTGAACTCCTCTGCAGAGGCTGCTGCCCCTCTGATCCAGACTCTGATCAGAAGAAGACGGTACAGATCCATGTGTGGACAACATAAGATGAGGATCCCCATGCAGTTGTCTGGAATTGGGGGATTTGTGCATGGACCACAACTTACATTGGTATCACTACTGCGGGCCCATCATGGATTTAAGGTCTGTGGTCATTCTGTGAAAGACCACTCTGACAGTTAGGAGGAGGAGCTTATGGTCGCCCGGAGGTGCACAGCTCAGAGACATGAGAGAGATGAAATCAATTTGATGATTTCCCTTTTTTAAAAATTGTCCTAATTAAAAAATCTGATTTCGATTTAAAATCGATTAATCGCGCAGCCCTAAAGCATGGTGTTAAGAACAGCCATACTATGTGAACAAAGTATATGTTACATATGCTGTGCAGAGGAATTCCATTTATTAACACTTGTTATTTCTAAAAGTTATGCTGCATTATGTGTCAGCAGGGAAAAATATCCACTCAACAGTGGTGTCTTATTTTAGGTAATATACGTCACATTTCTGCAATAGTGCTGCTTGCTCAGCGTGGATGTATGTCAGTTTGCACACTATATATGTCTTTAGGGACCTTTCTTTTGCCCCTATTTTTTGTGGATAGAAATGACAAAGTGCTTGATTAGCTTTTATTAATATTTTCCCTTATAATAGTAAATGAACAAGAGACTAAAAAAACATGAAAAGTTGCAGTTGTTGCCTGCTGTGAGTCTTTCAGGACCACAGAGGCATGGAGAGTTACAAGATGACAGTAACAATTGTAGTACACTTAATTCCCAATAGAAAAAGTTCAATACATTAAAAAAAAAAATGTTTTACACAAGTAAGAAGAAAAGAAGAAAAATTACATCATTTGTAAATGTATCTCCCATCTCTGAACAGGAGAATCACAACTGGGCGCCATCTTTGCATCTAGTTCTTTCACACTGAGATCCTCCACAGGGGACACATGGAGCCTGGAAAAAAAGAGATGTGAATACAATATTCTGCAGTTCTGTTCTACAGTTAAAGAGATTTAAAACTAAGCTTAAATACACATTATCTCCTATTCAGTATAACCAAAAATTATGAATAGTTTTCGGCTAAATTTTGGCTATCGGAGCAGTGACTTTCAGAATTTTATGTAAAGATCTTAAAAGAACCTATAGATAGTATTTCTCCTTTAATGATACTTTTTGCTTCATATTTGATTATTTTAGAGTGTTCACAATGAGTCCTGAAGTTATGCCATAGACTGAATTTGTACTCTTTATGCCAATGGTCCAGCAGAATTATGTGACCACTAGAGGGAGTAATGTGTCATTGCCTTAAGGTATCGAAAACGAGCGCTGCACAACTTTTGACCAAAGCGTCAGAAAGTGATGAGATGGGATGAAAACCACTAAGAAACTGAAAGCTAAAGGTGTTCTTGTTTTCACCACTGGACACAGCTCCAGATAACAAGAATGGAGTTTGATGCTGAAATCGCAGCATTTCCTCTGCATCAATGAGTTTGAGTATGAACCCTTGTAGCTATAAAGGTATTAGTAGTTATGTTATCTTTCTAAGTAAGCCATTTGTTGATCCACGGTTCAGACTAAACTGTGCCAGTTCAGACATTATTTGGATAATTCCAAAGAGATCTTTAAGGCAGCTACTGACAACCCAGACCCTACAGAAAACAAAAGTGGTTTGTGGTTTTACTGTGGCTGTTTTCTGTCTTAAACAGAACTAAGCTAACAGAGCTGTATTGTAAAGTATTGGCAAACACAATACCCAACTAGACTTTATTTTGGCTGGCTTTTTTTTACTTGAAGGAGAAAACTTGACAATACCACATTATAGATGTTAAACAATGAGCGTTTTACTTTATTCAGTGAGTGATATGGTCTGTGGATACATAGTGGTGATTCATTGGTGGTTTTGGTCGTCTTAAGTGTATTCATGTACATGACTTCTTCTTTCTGTTGATAGTTGGAAATATCAATACTACATAGAACCCCTGTAAGTAACTAATGAGCATGACTTGCCTGTTTAACTTTGAACTAAGCTAACAGGTTCATTTCCACCACACCTTTCTTTCTATGACATATTACCCTTTCTTTTTGTCTTTTTTGAATTATCTCAACTTTTCCCCTACATGGTGCCCTGCTAATAATATATCCACTTCCTTTACATCTCAGTCATGTGGTCTGTAATAAATTATTTGAGCAACAAACAGCAGATAACCTTCTGCTGACAGAATGCCCTTTTGATGGTTGATTAGCTCTCAACTTGGATTAGGTTTTTGTCCTTTACTGATAAAACATCACCATCCCTGAAGCTCACTCATCTGAACCATAAGCCTTTTTTTCTGTTCCGCTGACAGCACTGAAAACCAAGAAAAAAGTGTTTCACCTCAGATAATTATGATTTGAACCCTGATTGTTACAATCATTTACTGCCCTGTTGCCTGACCCTCCCTTTTCTCTCTTATGTGTCCTACCATTTCAGCATCTTTCTCATCATCTTTATGTCTGGCCTCCCCTTTTTTCTCTTTTTCTTATTCTTTTGATAGACTGTCAAGAGGCGTACAGGCAAACAAAACATTCACTGTAATTATTTTCTGTGTGAATGTGGTTGCAGTGATTTAACAGCCAAGTGCTTTTGAAATCTTGCTTTTTTTGTGTGTCTTAACCTTTGGTACACCTTTAAACTCACACCAAGGACTGTGTAGATCGCACCGCTGTCATAGTTCTATCACCGTGGAGTGCCTTGTGCAGTCGAATTTAATTTGTTTTAATTAAATGGTTTCCTGGGTTTAAGAAGACAGCAAATACACTGATTGGTGTGAAGGTTTCATAACCTGCACTGTATTAGTGGTGTGGCCTTCACAGTCTTGGTACTGAGCCTCTTCAGTGATATGACAAAAAAGGCTTTTCTGTGTCCTTTTAGTCATTTTTAGTCATTTATTATTTCTCACCTACCTGAGTGCAAAGACGTTTAGTTGCCTTGCTAGGAATGTGCTGTCAGATGCCAGCACACACTCCATTCCAGTATTCCAACAGTCTGCAGGCTTTTTGACCATTGGCCCAGTTTTGCAAGTATACTTATGTAAAGTATCTGCAGGAAATCGTCTTGATGTGCTCGACTATAAATGAGTATTTTTTGCCATTCTTCTCTACACTGTACATGTTATCATCAGCCATAGAGGGAACCTGTGGCTCACTGTGGTTTATGCTTCTCAGATGGACTCTGCAGCACTGCTCACTTTATGTTTTCCATTGTTTCTCATGGTTGGGAGGCTTTTTTCCCCCTCCAGTTATATGAAATAATAGAGATGGAAAGTGTCTTGTTTATTTTCAGCAGAAAAAGAATTCCAGCAGGCAGCAGGGCCTTCTCCTTCTTTTCTGGAGCAGAACCAGATCACTGATGTGGTTTCCATTTGTGTCTGATGTTTTTTGGCTAATACTTTCTAATCAGAGTCCATTTGTGTCACGGTAAAATGTGTGGTTGTCCGCCCCTCTTAACATGTACGTGATGTGTAATGCATGTGCTCAGTGCGTTGCGTTGTGTGTTCTTTATGTGTATGCACATCTGCAGCTCTGTGTGTCTGCATTGTATTCCAAATTTGTGTGTGACTTGCCACTGCCCCTTCTCTCCCCTGCAGGGCCTCAACCATTTTCTTCATTTGTTTCAGCTTTGTGTTTCTTCTCTTTTTCCCCTTGTCTTCTCTTTTTTGCACTGGGGAACACAGTGTCTGGTTTAATATCATTTTCCAATCACTGAAGGCTGCAGGGCAAGGACTTTTGACTGGGCTGTTTCGTTCCAGCTAATACCAAAGAGAGGGGAGAGAAAATAATAACCATAGTGGTTGATAATAGCTGCAGCGATCATTCTGCAGTCATTTGCCTCTGGTGCTCTCTGTTGCTGCAACTGATGTTGTCTTTGTTTTGTTACTCCTCACTACACCAATATTACAAGCTGTCCGACACCATTTGTCTCTTCAATGTCCATCTGAGGTGTGTTCACACCATCTGCTTGTTTTTAAGAGAGCGAGAAACGAAAAAAAGGAGTGAATAGTCAGAAGACAGGGGAATACAAAAAGTCCAGTGGGTATGTAGTTTTAAAGTCGAGAAAGGCCTGTTGTAATGCAGGTCTTTTTGAAGAGGTCCAGATTCTAAAGAAACAGATTATCCTAGCGCTTAAGGGAAGATCTCTGGAGAGTTCAGATTCAGGGACATATGTTGTCTTCATCTTCATTCCCTCTCTCTTCTACCATTCTCTTTTTCTGAGGGAGAAGGAGGGTGGCAGTCAGTCTGAGAAAGAAAGGAGGGAGGGAGGAAAAATCATTATTAACTCATAAGCTGGTTAATGCTGTAGCACTCTCAACCTTCAGCTCGAATGAGAATTTCCATCATTTACATATCAATTTAATTTCCTGTGTTTCCCTCTCCTCTTTCCCCCTCCTTCATTAAAAGCAGCATTTGCTTTCTACTGCAATCAGCCTGTACAACACATTTTTCAGGTGGTGAGCGCTGTTGCACACATACATACACACACACACACACACACACACACACACACACACACACACACACACACACACACACACACACACAAACCCATACCTGTTTTGACAAAAGAAAATGTGAAGATGCACACACATACATCCAGATGCACTTTGTGTCACCCTGTCGTATGCGCGCGCACACACACACACACACACACACACACAGGCATGGAGGCAGTGTGTTGGAGCCTAGGCTGGCAGACAGAGCAGCTCCGTGGCCCGCTGTAGCTCTGTCAGGATTAAACCAGTGATCAGAGAAATGAAAGGGAAGCTGTCATTTCACATAGGCCTCTATACACATCATCCTCAATAATTACACCCTCTCCTTCCTTCGCTTCACTTCCTCCTCTCTTATAAGTTCCTACCTGTGTGTGTGTGTGTGTGTGTGTGTGTGTGTGTGTTTTTACATGCATGTGTGTGTCACAGTCAGCATGCTTGACTGACACCCAGCACATCAAATAGGGGCTTTTATGAAATATGTGCCTGCTTGAATTACACTCACTTTAAGCCTTACCTTTTTTTTTTTCCTTGTGCCACACCTGTATTTGTGTATGAGTGTGTCTGTGCATATGAATGTGTACATGTACCAAGGCGTATATGCGTGTGTGTGTGTCGTCAGTTGAATCGATACAGATGTGCTGATTCCTGCTCAGCCTACATCTGGCAGTTAGACTGAACCTGCAGGGGATATATCCAGCTAACTACTTCAGTCTGGGGCTTAAAGCTTATGAATGTGATCAAATATTCAGTTCAAGTAAAGTGTTACACAGCAAGGCCTCAAGTGTAAAGTAAGTTTAGGATCTGTCAATTTAAGTCAATGCCATATGTGACCTTTGGTGTGAAAGTCAAGAGGTACCAGATCCAAGCCGTCATAGAATGATCCCTTTCATTTTTTATGACTGTTTTTTATGGAATTTCCATTTACACTGGGATTATAGAGAATACACACAGGCCAAAGGCTGGAATAAACCCATGACACATCACAAATGATACATGACTTGGGCGGGCTGAGTGAAATTTATTTGTAAGCTTCATAGAGTGTTATAGACTTCTAGATTTTATGTTGACATCTTTGTTTCAGTATTTGTTCTTCCTCCTCGCATATTTTTTCCTGATTTATTTTTATTGTTAGTAGCATTTTACAATAATAGGCTTTATGGAGTGGGAGCTCCATGGTTATTTTGGTACAGGTTTTTAATTTTGTTACTATTAGACTGACGATCAATCATGACTGACTGTTGGATCCAATATTCACATTTTATTATTGGTGCCTGTTTCTTTTTTTTCATTCTCATTTCAGAAAATTTCAGTAAATTAATTTAGAAATATTCTACTGCCTCTCTCTGTCTGTAGTCACCACTCTGCGGTTTTGAGCAATGTCCAGCAGACAGCATCAATTGATTGGATACATGTCACTAATAGCAGCAGTAAAATAATAAAACATTTATTCATTTGGAAATATTTGTTATTTATTAGCCTGACACTTTATCATGAAAACTGTTCATAAATGGGTGCTTCTATGAAACTGGTCCCTAAAAACAGGACAGAGGGGCTAAAATTCAAACTAGATATAGACTGTTACAAAGCAAGTTTGGAAGCACTTTGGGTCTATTTTAAAAACTTACTGAGATGAAAGAGAAACTGTTTTCAGATAAAACACTTTTATATTACATTATATTTAATGCAAAAACCTCTATGTAACATGATGAAAATGACGCAAAAATTATGTACTTCTGTTTTTTCAAGTATCTTTTTATTCTCTCACGTTACATTTTGGGAATTGAACCAATTACGTAAGGCAGAGTGTTTCACAAAAATGGTCGCTGTTGCAAAATCATTCACGATTTATACGCATTTAAGTGGGCAGGTTCTGCATGTAACACAAGTGGACACGATGGGTTACACAAGAAACCTGGAATGAGACTGTCAATTCATGAAAAACCTGCATGTCTGGATTAGAAAAACCACTAGGATCATCAAATTTAACACTGTCTTTATTTATAACTGTATATAAGACCATTTCAAACCATGTTTTCCAGATCAAATGCACTGACACCTCCGTAGTTTTTCATGTCCCAATTTTGGTCCTATTTTTGGCCCGAATATTTTATTAAAAATTCATTAATTTTGGGATGGCTCAGAGCAACAGTATAATTTTTTTTACATGTATCTGAGGTCATCATTAGGTACATCCTGGGGGGAAATGTGTCTAAATTTTTCTCTTATTATTAGGCCTAAAAAGCTGGAAAAGTGCCAGGTACCAAAATTAACCCAGTTTCATAGAAGCACCCAAATACAGTTAAAAGCCAATTTTAATTCTTTATTTGATTCGTCTACTTAAAGACACTTCGGCAAAGTTTTGTGTGTGAGTTAGACTAAAGTTTGACACTGTGAAATTGTACTGAAATGAACAGCTATCAGTCCATTGAATACTAATAGCTAGTATTGGTTTGGTGAGTAAATTTTGTCCTGTTAAAAATCAGCCAAGGACTTTGTAACCACTTTGTATTTTGTACTTGCTTTTTAATTTTTAATGGATGCATTAGTCTTGAAACCTTGAATGACTTAAACTAAGAGGGTTGAGCATTGCCCTAGTCCTTACTGGACTTGCACCCAGAAGTCCAGTCCAACCAGTGTAATTCCTCTGTCTATTCAGCTGAGCTTTGTAAAAACCAAAACGTGTGCTCTGAAGCGAGTAATGAATAAGCTAATACCTGGGTTTGCTTGCTGTTTGCCCCCTTTTTGCAGCTAATGACTTTGTACTGTAAGACTACTTCGTATTGAGGGTTTTGTATAGCAGTGACTTGTTATTATAGCTCAGCACTTGAGCATGTAATAAATGTAAATCTCAGTGTCTGTAACTTGGTCCCCCAAAGCTCATTATTTATGACAAGTGTGTGTGTGAGATGCTGTTTGTTTTCTGCTGTGTTGCAGATGAGTAATGAGATCATGGACCGGTGCTTCCAAAGTGTCTCTCTGGACAGGATCCTTCAGGACTACATGATCTCCAACAAGCAGATCTCATGGATTCACCACAGGTAAGAAAAACTTCAACATGGTAGAGAGAAGATAGCAATTAGAAGTTGTGTGGATTATTTCTTAATTGAATTTAATTTTTACACAGTTGTAAAAAAATTGTGCTAGAAATAATAATAATTATTATTATTTTTTTACAAATCATGGCAAATTAATGGAACTGACTTTTATGTGGATTCATTTTCCCTTTTTCCACTGCAGTAGTTTTTGCTGGTAATACACTAGAATACTAAGATCCACATAAACTGTCAACATCATATTTAATACAAACTGCACTTTTGGCCAGAATCCTGCTTACATTTCAGCACAAACCGCACAATTATAGCAAAGGTGCACTGTGTAGCATTTAGTGGCATCTAAGGTTGAATTTTTGCAACCAGCTGAATAACCCTCACCTCACCTTCCCCTGGGTATGGAAGCACTAAAAATTAGAAGAAAATGGCAATAATAATGGAAACATAAATATGATATGATATTCCATTCCTCCAAACTAAGGATGCAATTTATCGATTAATCCATTAATCATTAGTTGTTTGACCTTATCGATCGATTAATGATTAATTGATAAGCGGCGATTTTCCTGAGACCCTAGGGTCTATAAGAATAAAAGCTGAATATTATTTATATACTTCATGAAAAAAGCATGTCATGTACAGGGGTTGGACAAAATAATGGAAACACCTTAAAAAATCAACAAAATATAATTTAATATGGTGTAGGTCCGCCTTTTGCGGCAATTACAGCCTCAATTCTCAGAGGTATTGATTCATACAACTTGTGAATTGTTTCCAAAGGAATTTTAAGCCATTCTTCAGTTAGAATACCCTCCAACTCTTTTAGAGACGATGGCGGTGGAAATCGACATCTTACTTGAATCTCTAAAACTGACCATAAATGCTCAATAATGTTGAGGTCTGGGGACTGTGCCGGCCATACGAGATGCTCAACTTCATTAGAATGTTCCTCATGCCACTCTTTAACAATTCTAGCTGTATGGATTGGGGCATTATCATCTTGAGGTGAAGGTGTTTCCATTATTTTGTCCAACCCCTGTATCTTAATGGTTGATTTATTGTATCATTAGATACAGTACAGGCAATGACATTTATGGAATAGAAGAAAATAAATTCTGCAGAGAAATTCAATAAAATAAATGGATCTGAAGAGGGGCAGTTTAGAAGAAAGGGGCATTTCTGACTTTGCATCACTACCTGACACGACAGAGCGAGATTTCAGTGGACACCCCCTCCTCCCCCACTATTTTCCCATGGCCAACGGGGTGGCCACGAGACTCAATCCGGGATATATCTGTGGCCCGGATCAGGAGCCTGGAGGATGTTTTCAACTTCTGTCTCACTGACCAGATAGTCCAGATGATCGTGGACTAGACCAACCTCCGATCCGATCCGTTGGTCCGATACTGACCCGCCGTGTTTGTGCGTGTATTTAGGCGGGGGTGCACCGCTCCCACAAACAGATGGTCTGGTCTGTGTTTTGCTCCACCATGCTCCTAAAGTGATTCTAACTTATCAACACCATGATTCAGTTCGATGACCAGCTATACCAGCTGCGGCGTTGCAGCACGGACAAACCGGCAGCCTCGGACAGGTGTGGGACAGGTGGACGGGGTGACTCCTCTGTTATTCAGCTTCAGCAATGAAGCCTAGTTTGGGCAGTGGCGCCCCCTACTGTCGACACCACAAATCCCGCCGTGGAAAAGAGCAATTAACTGACAATTAATAATGTAATTGAGCAAATTCTTATTGACAATTAATTGATAGTTGATTAATTGTTTACATGCCTACTCCAAACAGTACACATAGTGAAATCTAACACATTGCACCTTTAAAATCAGTGGCATCATATATAATCACCAAATTCACAGTTCATTGCAGAGACTAGAAAAGTATTATTATAATTATTTCTGACTTTGACTCATTTGTTGGTAAAATGCAACCTCATAGTCACAATATTCTTTAGATTTAACAACATGCTGTATGGGTCACCACTGAATCTGGTTTACATTACTTAAGGTTGAAATAAAAATGGCAACTATGAACTATTATGTTTTGTAAATGGAAAATCCTTCACATCGGTTTCCAAAGGGGGGAGTCTTGGCTTTCAGTGTATTTTGGGAATTAGAAGATTCTAAATCTACAGTATCTGATGTTTGCTGACCATATTTATTTTCAGCTGACTAGTACAGATGCTCCTGAAAACCAGAATAATTATGTGCATATAGTGTTCAATGTGTTCCCAGCAGTGCAATTTCACTTGATCATTTAAAGTTGAACATGCATATCTAGTCCATAAAATCAGTTCAGACAAGTAAAAAACTACTCTCAGAACCTGTCTTATGTAATTTATTATTTCAGTATCTTCAATGGCTTTGTTTTTTATATAAATAATTAGAAACGTCTGAGTGATTTTATTTTATTTTTTTCAGTCTTTGAAGCTTTTGAAGCAGTCAGATCATTCTTGTGATCAGTTCTGCATCAGTAAACAGATGCCACAGGGAGTAAACTTGTGACTCATTCTTTAGAAATCACTTTAATTTAATTTACTACATGAGAGCTAGTCATGTTTCACTTATTGTGGAGCAGAGTCATTTCTCGCTTGTATTAAATGCAGGACAATGTGTAAGAAGACGCTAGTGTATATTAACAAGTATTCACAGCAGATGAAAGCAGTACTTATGACAACAGATAAAATGAAGCTTTGAGTCAGGGGCTGTTACCGGTGCAAGAAAACAAAATGTTTTATTTGAAAATAGTTCAGATCAGTGCAATTTCAGACATTACTTTTTTTTTTTTTAATCTTGTCCTTTTAATCTGTTTTAAAATTAGAACTCGTACGTATGATCCCATTACTTTAGTCACTGATAACAAATGCAAAACTTTGTGAACACTGTTAGACTCACTATTTTCTTGTTCCATGATAAAGATAATAACTACATATAAAATGTGAAAGTATTATGTCCTCACCTCCGCTGCTAATGCAATTAATAGTGATGACAGATGTTTCCCTCACAGCTGTGTAATGGTAGAGGATGAGAGTATTCTCCTAAATCACATTAGTATGAAAGTGAAAAATGATCACTGCACAAATCCGCTGTTTTTTAATCAAATGCTTAACTTCCTCACATGATCTCGCATGAATTTATATAGTTTTAAGCTGTTGTAGTAATGACTTTACCCAAATCGTACAACCATATTGTAGCATTACAATATACTCCACAGAACAGACATATAAGAACTGGAAGGGCAGAAAACAAATAATCCAGAGTGTTATTAAAGTACAAATTATGTTGCTTTACTCTGGCTAGTACAGCTGCTACCCTGGCTCTAAATTGTCATCTGCTAGTTGGAGGTTAGGTAATTAATTCAGTGGTCTTCTATCTATGGGTGTAATGGTACAGAAAAATTTCAGTTTGGTATGTTTTCAGTACAGGGGTCTTTGGTTCGATACATTTTCAGTACAGTGAAGGAGACCAGTGAAGGGGGTGGGGCGTATAGGGGGATATAGCGTTCCATAACTACAGAAAACCGAAAGTGAAACTTAACACGCTTTGAACATCTGACCCAGCATCTGTGCCTCTGTTACACTCTCTGTTGTCATGTTTATTACCCCCCCCCCCCCCCCCCCCCCCCCCCCGTTATCGGCACCCCAGCCAGGGGTAACCGTGCACATGGGTTCTGCTTGGAGCCACCCTGCTTCCTAAGTGTTTGCGTTCTTCACGTAGGCTACATGTAATCATTTGGTACACCTTCGTATTATATCAAAGGCCCCGAACCGAAATGATTTGGTTCATACGAGTGCGGTGTTACACCCGTACTTCTCATGCGTGATAAAAGTTCACAATTTTTACTGTTTCACCACCGAAAACCTAATGTCTAACTTGTGTGTAATTAACTTAAGCTTTGGTAATGTGTACCACTGTAAACCAGCGCCATCAATTCTCTGACGTCAGCAGATCTCCTCCTTAGCAGATGTCTTAGCTGTGATGGTAGAGATTAGCGACATGTTTGTTGAATTTGGTTATTTTTTTGTAATTTGATGATGTTAAAATGAATGGAGACATAAAAGAGACTGTTTCTGCAGCTGCATGATAGTGTAGCGCTGCCATAAACTGACTGTCACCTGTTGCAGCACCTCAAGCTGTCACTTGTCTCACCAAACGATCGTTTAGTTCATTTTAGAGCTGGTGCCATACTTTGTTTATGGATAAGATATTAGTGTTTATCATAGTGGTTGTCTGATTGTTATCAGAACCACCATTTTCACAAAATTCTCCTATAGGATTCCATTCAAATAGAATAGTCTCTGGTCACAAGGCTGTGATGTGTTTACCCTCAGAGACTACAACGTGTTGTCTTTCGTCAGCGTATGTTGTTAGAATTAGACGTTCTAAGTTAACGTGATACCCTCTAGTGTGAATGACGAAGCGAAAAGTGTTTCATCCTCAACCCATTTTTTATGGATCTGCTTCAAAGTGTGAGGGATTTGTCCTTGGCCGCTGTCCTACCCCTCCACCAAGTTTCATGAGAATCCATGCCATAGTTTTTGCGTAATCTTACAGACATCACCTTACATAACCTTTTCCTTTGGAGGTAATAATACAAAAACCTTTTTTATTTAGGTCAGCAGCATGTTGGCATGAAAGGTAGTGATTAATATAGAGGGAAGGAGTAAGAAGAAGAGAAACAGTGCTTGAAGTTATTTGTTTCCTTCAACTGTCAGTTAATCAGTGGATCAGTGGTTTTCTGAACTTTAGATTTTCACTTCATTACTATGATTGCCCTTAGAGAGAGACTGAAAGGCTTCCAGTGTATTCGCTGTCTGACACGCACACACACACACACAGGCACGCACACACACACACACACACACACACACACACACACACACACACACACACAGACACACACAACTTCCAGACGCTTTGGGCCTCTTGCTGTCTGCACGGGCAATCGACCTCGTCCAACCAATTAAAGACAGCGCTTAGTTCCTGATCGATGGCTGGGGTTGGGGTGGAGCAGGATGAGGACAGAAGGAGAGGAGTGGAGCAATTCACAAAGACCAACTCTATGACCCAGGGAGAGTTTTTATTTGGTCTCCCAATCTGAAGCTCCTCACCCCAAGATTGAATGAAATTAGTCACTGCGGAGTCATTTTGTTGGAAGTCCATTGTGTTGCTGCAGTGTGGAGTCGTGGACCTCTGTGTCATAGTGACGTCCAGGAGGTCACACTTCCTTTTATAGAGTGCTTTATATAGTTTTTCTGAGTAAACTAACATGGAGTCGCATAATTCATATCAATGTCCAAGTAAACTTTTTGTTGTTTTTTGTTGAGAAAAGTGGGTGTTTCCATATCAGTGACTTTGATTTATAGTGTGTGTGTGTGTGTGTGTGTGGAATTGCCTGTTAGATAACATATGTAATGACCATAGCAGAGATAGCTGCGATTAAAGCGAAAGTCTTCACTTTGCAAATTTCCAAATTGAATAATTCCTTTTCCATCAGTTTTCTTCATTTGTAGGATTTCCAAGAGACCTTGAGTTTAAAAAACGTCCCTTTGGAGACAGATAGCCACCTTTTGAAAAATAAATGAATAACATTCCCCACTATCTCCACCCAGTGCTTCCTTCATCAGCGGCTGGTGAAGGAGGGAGGGTGTTAAGTAAAGAGACGCTGATCTGTTTTTCTCCCCTTCAGATATCACACCAATGAGCCTGTCACCCACACAGCCAATATCACAGTCAGTCCACACACTGGGTTCAGTCACAGGGCAGGGAAGGAAGGCAAGAGGGAGGAAGGATGAAATGAGGAAAAAGGGAGAAGTCAACAAGGGTAGAAATGTGCTGCGTGTCCTGGTGGTTCCAAGCAGTAGGAATGTGCACGCCAGCACTTACTGCACGATGTGTTAATGCCATCTCACCTAACCTCAGTACCATTATATTTTATTTAATCTGATAACCAGAGGTGTAAAGAGTACTGAATAAATTTAATTATGTAAAAATACTGTTTCTGTGGTGACATTGTGGGTGAAGTCCCCATGAAATTCGCCACTGGAGTGTCATTTGCGTTTGCATATTTACGTATTTACGACTGCCCTTCTCCCATAAATCCTAGTCTGTGCTGACTGGTCAACTCTGCCTGTGAAGCAGTAATCCACTGACACCCCATAACTACCAACTATCTCATACCTCCTCCGCAGAGGACATAAAAGGCATTCGATTGGATGCAAAATTAAAACGCAGGAAGAGTCCTCAAAAACAAGTTTCCCAGGAAATTGCAAACTTAAAATAACATTAAAAGTGCACACAAATAAACAAAACATCAAAATTTGATAAAGTACACATAAACACTAAAAGTATTAAATAGCAAAATTAAGAGTTCAAGAAATCTTTTTAATGAAAATAAAACATGTGTACATGTATATTAACTTTAAAAAAAAAAAAGGATTTCATGGTTAGTTTTTTTAAAAATATTTTTCAGTTGTGTTGAAATGTTGCTTGCCATTGTTTATAGATCTGCACAGTGCAAATTTGATCAAGTTTGAGATCAAATAAACACAGCACAAGTTGAGCCAGAATGTAAATGTCTCTGGTATAGATATCCCTTAAGCATGAATAAGCTAAATTAGCAAGCTAACCACCAGAATTGCATAAACATTAACAATGTGCTCCCGACACTCTGTGAACCAACATTAGCGAAGTTACTGGCTCTAACTATGAATACATTTGAAGCCCACTGCAGGTTGGATGCAGAGTTTTTGTAAGCAGCTGTCTCTGAAAGCTTCTCTTCATGTTCAACTTCATGATTAGTATTCAGATTCACTTAGGATTGCGTTTAGGTTTCATATGCCCTCTTATCTTTACTTCAGTTCACTTCTGTGGCATCTCATCTTGACTTCCTGGCACGGAATGGCATAGAGCGGCTGTCTTGGTGTAGGTGATCACATAATTTCCAGACATTTCCTCTTTAGGCAACTTCAGGCAATTTGTGCAAAGTGAAATACCTCAAAGTAGACACTCACAGAGGTTAAGGTAAAAACGCTTCATAACAGCAGTGAGAGTTGCCTTTTTTGCCTAGTGATAAATACATGCAAAATGCGCAGGTAGCGACAGGTAGTTCACACTCTGACCAAAAAAGGGGAAATGAAAAATGAAGGGGGAGATATGCGAGAAGAGTGAGACAGCATGAGAAAGGCAGAGGGAGGAACCGGAGAAATAGAGCTGTGTTGAAAATGAGAGGACCAGTGGATTAATATTGGAAACGCTATAGAAAAAGGTATGAAAGGCATGCAGTATGAATAAGCAGAATAGGATTCACTAGGTCTGACACAGGGAAACCCGTACATATTTGCGGGCTGCAAAAAGCATGATCCAAGGAAATTGGTGAAGTGCTGTGAGATGCAATGTCAACACAACAATACTGACAGCTTGGAAACCCATTTATTAGTCCCCCAAGGATTTCACAAACTCTGAATTTGTCACAGAGTTAAATATTAGCCAGCTCTCTTCTGTGGCAAATGGAATAAGCTGCAAAATAAAGTAATGAATTGGAAGTGTACTGGCAAACTGTCACCAGCACCACAGTAGCCAGACTGGAGCATTTGCGTCCTTCTCACCTTCTTGCTCCTAAAGCACAGCTCCGACTCATGCAAGCCTCATTTTTCACATGTCTCAGTGGCGATAAAGTGGTCACTCCCACGCAGTATTAAGCGCAATAAAGTGATTCCAGGACACATTAAGATTTCAGAATAGGCTGTAATTGCAGTTAAGACAATCTTTTTGATGTATTAATGCCCACTTTTTAGGGACTGACATTTTAACTCTCTTTAGTCAGCTTTCTTCAGACTACAGAGCAGTAAAAAAAACCCACATGTGCATAAATGCAATATGAGTTCACTCAGTGGGAATGGGCACTAATGTACACATATTGAATTGTCATAGGACCAGCAGGACTTACAGGAGTTGAGAAGTTTCAAAGATTTCTGCTCCAATTTGAAGTTCTGCTTCAGAGACAACAGTCCTGATCACCTAACACCTTGCTTCCAAAAGGTAATAAACCAGGTGTTGAGCCGTCTATATGACTCCAACTTTTTTTCTGGTTCATTTCCTCACTTGGCCTCTATTTTTCCTGTTTTCCTCTCCTCTTCCTCTTTCCTTGCCTCCTTCTCCTCCGTCCTTCCACTCCCCTGCTCCCTATCTCTCACTCAACAGCCAATTTAACGACTCAAGGAGACACAGGAGTGCAAAACACATTCACAGATCGATCAAAGTTGAGACTTTGCCATGAAAACAGCTATGAATCACAGTCAGCTTCCCTGCTCTCCCGCCACCTCTTCTGTACCGTTAGAACACATATGTTTATATTAGGCTCTATAGGCATGCAGCCACATGCTGAACAGTTTATTTAGTTTATATAACCCTCCGGGGTGTTAGTTGATATGGATTGTTTCTGTGCGCTGTATGTGTGGAGGGGAGTGTGTATGATACTAGATCTGTCTTGTATGTGAATGTAAGTGTTGTATGAGCATGGTGTAGTGACACATGATGAATGTGAGGTTGGCCGCAGTCTGCCCTCCCTCCTCTCTGTCCTCCTGGTGGCCTTTCTCTCTTTTTTCCTGTCCTCTCTTCTTCTCTATTTTTGTCTTCATCACTGTCGCTCTCGTTTTCAGCCTTTTTTCCCCCGTTTTCTTGTAGAGGAGTTCCAAGCGCCACCTATGTGCAGCATTCTTTGCATGTGCATTCATGCAAGGCACACACACACACACACACACAAATACAGTCATGCACACACACCTCTCTCTGTCTTTATTTAATCATTGGCTCTAATACAGGGGATATTTTCCCAGACAATGCCTCAGAAGGCGGTGAGGCAGGCAGGCCGAATAGGAGGGGAGATCTCTCTATCCCTCATCACATGGAAGCCACAGTACTGGCACTCCCACTGACTGAGATGAATGAATTTAATATATCTCCCTTTTGAAGCACAGATGACCTCCTGATATGGCTCTCTGTCTCTCTATCGCAGGAGGCCTTTATATTTTTTGCTCTGCCTGTGAAATCTGGAAGATGCACAGGAAGACATCTGAAGGGATTCTGGCAGAGACTAATTTGTTTTGTGGCCTGACGTGACTCGTGTATATCTTTGTCCATATAGTAGCAGCCACATTTCTTCCCCTACCACTTTTATCATCACAAGATAGGGCTTATCATAGGAGTTTATGTTTGTGTGCAACCTAAGCTGTTTATAGCGAAAGCAACAAGCTGTGCTTTTATGCCTATGGGACATATTGTATTAAAGTCAGTTTAATAGCTCCGGTATTTTATGATGTTGTAAAATGGGGTGACATAAAAACAAGATGGATTATTATTTCCTTACTGCAATAGAATATTTTGTTTTTTGTAATCCTTGGAGGAAAAATGATCAGTAGCGCTTTATATTAAGGTACACATATTCACCATTAGTTTCTTTTGACAATATGTATCAGTAGCGTATTTCATCATAAAGCACTTACTCTGCATGACCAATGGGGAATGCATCATTTGCAATATTTGGTATTTCTTTTTGTGCATTTTGTTTTTTTGTTGTTGTTTTTTTAATCCCATGCCACTGCAGCTCTTAAGGGTCAACCGTGTCTGGAATAAAACTGTCTGAAAATCGCTTTGAGCAGGTTTAATCCCATATATTTGAAAAGGGCAGACAATCACACGTTTGCTTTGTCGTATGGCACAGTGTCTGTGTTGGTGCTCGACTGACACGTACAGTCTATTCTGATGATGTGCTTCAATCCTAAAGTAAGCCACAGTGACCCCTCTCTTATTTCCATCCTTATTGGATCTAGTCCTCTCCTGAGACAGCAGAGACGTTGATGCCTCCGGTCATTTTTCTGTCCCTTATAACCAACTGTCCCAGTGTGCAATGTAAGCCTCACTTAATTAGGCCCCAAATTGGATGGATTTACGCTCATCCAGACACCAAAATGTCTTTTATTGGGTATTTATCCCATGAGGGAAGGGCTGCACTGATCAAATTACACTGATTCAGCCTTCTGCATATAGGTAACCGCCCTGCTTAGTACTGTATGTTCTGTGTGCACTGATACATTTATGATGCACTGATATAATACTACACATAAATACTACCTTCTCCATCTCTTCAGAGCACATTTACCAATCATTGCCAGTGATGGAAATATGGCATTTGATTTTTAAACACATCTCATAGCCTTAAAGCAGGGAGACCCCTAGAGGCCAGACTTAGTTTCACACACAAATACATCAAACTGACTGGAGCTATATGAAATAACTGGTCTGCTTTACATTGTCATACGGCACTCTTGGGAGTATAGATTTAAAATAAACACAAATCAGTTGTGTTCACTGACTAGATGAAATGAAGAAGGATTTAATTTAGGATCATAAGGCAGAAGGCAAATATTTAATCTTTTTTTTTTCCCTCTCTATAACAATGTACAATTTTTTTGTCAAGATTGATCTCTTATTTAAATTATAATCAAGCTGGTAAATTAATGATTCATCATAATATTTAATAGCCTAATTTAAGAGTCATTTTATGAGCCCCCAAGAGGAAAAGAGTTGTTGAGGCAATGTAAACATCAGCATAACATACCCTTAACAATGGCATCTCTTTGTGTATGAGCAGAGTCGGCCTTTTATTTTGTGTATGTGTGTGTATATGAGAGTGAGTGAGCATGTTTTACACACACAGGGCATCCTAATGCTGTTAATTTCCGCCCGAGCAGGGAAACGGCCACTAAAAGTATCAGTGAAGTGATGAATGTGCTGCTTGACGTGGGCACCAGTGTTTAATCTGAGTCATTGGAGAAATAGCACCACATCAACTTCAAACGACTTCCTTTCATCTGCAGTTAGAGTCACAGAGTCACAGATGTGGACCCTCTCCCCTTCGCCTTGTGTCATTTCTCCTGCACATTTTCTTAATACCACATAAATCCTCTACCATCAAAAAAGGATGTAAGACAACATCCCTCATACGTCAACCTGAGATGTATGTTCAGCACTATGTTTGCATTTGTAGGCGATGAGATATGTCAAACATGAGTAGGAGAGGCCAGTATTCCAAATGACATGTTTATTATTGTTTTTCTCAGTAAATCTTGAGTTAAAGCTTCTTTAGTAAAGGCAGCATCCAGGCTCTTCTATTTATCATCTTATTTTAGATTTACTTCACTTTGGTTTCAGGTATGTAACGGTTTTTTATGCACTTACTCAACTTTGATACAGTGCATAGACAAAAGTATTGGGACACATTAAATGTGGTGTCATCAGAAACAAGGGGCTAGGCTTCAATAAAATAATGATAATCACAATATAATTTGTATTGCAATAACCATTTTTATATAGCCGTGCGAGATTTTTGTTTTTACATCAACATCTACACTATAGAATGCTTCCGAGTTTCTTTGTATTAAATTTTACTCAACGATGTGTACAACTTCTTTAAATGCTTCAAATATACCTCTAGATTTCTGAAATATTTGTCACAGTCTGACCATAAATAATCACTTTAAACCAGTTTTATTTTTGCCAGTCAGGAAGAAAAATCAGCTTCTAAATTTAAAAGACATGTTGACATTCACATTTTTATCAGGATAATATTTCAGATCATAGAAATTGGGATGGGAATGAGAGATTCTACAAGGTCAAGGTGTGAAGTTTGCCAATGTTTTTGTTCATATAGTGTATTTATTTGGATATTTTATTTTGTAATTTATTTATTTTTTACACAAGCGTTCATTTTATCTAAATGGGGTTGTCTTTGTTTTTATTTTTCATTTGTTCTCTCATATTGAGGTCTGAGAGAGACCTGTAGCCCTCTACATGTACCAAAATAAAAACAATTCACTTATACCTTAACTCAAATAGACTCAGACAGTAATTGCTTATTTTCTTCAGAATTGACTCACAAATAGAACATAAAATCAGCATTGAAGCGGGGAGAAGAAACAAATTTTGTAGAGCAGTAAGACAGAAACCTGAGCGGGAGCCAGAACACCACGGTGGCTGTCCACCACAGAGGTGATTGAAGATTACAGAGATAATCATGAACATGTCTACCATGACTAACAATCTAATGACTGGGAGGGAAAGCCCACGCCACAGATTAAATGCTCGAGGGAGGTGTCGTCATCTGACCACAGCAGGTGTGGAAGTGGAAAGACGAGCAACTGTAATGTCAGATACTACCAGAATACAAATGTTTGCGAGATACTGGCTGTGTGATTCATTATGATTACTGCAACTCCCACACTTAAGATAAGTCCACTATCCGCTGCAGTAATACAGGTTATCCAGTTGTTAAACAAATGTACAATTAAATGATAACAAACCAATTGACACCTTAGGCTTTAGGCGGCATTTTAGAGCTGGGGAAGTGGGACCTGGTAATCCTGTATCGCTAATGATGCTGGATAAATCTGTCAAGGTTTGCATTAGGCATGAACAATTAATCGAAATATTATCCAAATCACAGTATGGCCAAGTGCAATATCCAAATCACAGCAGCTGCAGTTTTTTTTCTAAAGGCAAAATGCGTCACAACATAACAGTATGCAGATGCTTCGTGGCAAAGCAGATTTATTCATGAAGCACATTTCATACACAAAGGTAATTCATAGGAAAAACATGACAGCCTGAGACTACAGACCCCTGCTTTAGATAATATCCACCACACTGAATAATTCTATATTGTAAACCCACTTAAAAAAATCAAGTCCTTAACCCTGAAACCTTGTTTTGAAGTTGTTTGGGGTGGAGTGGATGTGAGGAGAATGAGAATACTGACAGTGCTATTGTAAGGCTTTAGATGAAAAGGTTTTTTTAGGGGATTACTTTTTTAGTGTCGTTTTATGAGTCAGCAAGAAATCGATCATGTTGACAGATATTGTCATGCAGCATGCGTGGGTTTTTTTTTTTTCCCCTCTCCCCAGAACAATGACTACTTTCTTTTTTGAGAATATCTCAAATTGTCAGACAGCAGCGAGTCCTTTAAAATCATTGGAGAACTTGGATGTGGATCTGGATCTGCTGTAGATGCGAACAGACCTACTTTGTATAAAATTTCCAGGTTAAAATGTGCTGTACATGTTGAGTTGCAGGTGTGGACAGACAGATTCAGCTGCAGTGCCTTAATGAGAATGAGGGTAATAAGAACAAAATACTTAAAGTAAATATATAATTTATAGGAAGTATTCATTCAACCATTTATTACTTTTCTGAACGGCTTACTCCTCAAGGGTGTCGCAGAAGTGCTGGAGTATGTCCCAGCTACCATCTGGCAAAGGCGGGGTACTTCCTGGATGTGTCGCCAGTTCATTGCAAGGCTGACATATACTGACGAGCAATCATTCACTCCAATTAACATATTAGTGTATGTCTTTGGATGGTGGGAGGATGCCGGAGTACCCCTAGAGAACCCACCCCCTCCATTTAAAGACAGTAGAATACATAAAATACCAATAAAAGTGAAAATGTAATTTATTTATAAACTGAATATTATTACTCAAGTGATGGTGTATTACTAGAATTCCTCTGGCTACAAATCATGTTCTCTAGACTAGGGTTACAGTAATAGTACAATTGATAATTGAGGGTTATCAGATGACCTACATTTGCGTTTTTATGATGTTGAAAAAAAAAAAGAAAATGGATGGATATTGGATAGATATTTCTGTTTCCATTTTATGTTGGTCAAAAGGTACATATTGATTTATTTATTTCTAAAAAAAAATCAGTTTTGCTTGCTGTTTCTTCTATATAACTTATTTTGCTTTAAGTGATATTTTGCTTTAAAAAAAAAGGAAAAAAATGGAATTATGTATTTTAAAACATTTCCGTGGTCTACATAAACTGTAAATGCTATGCTTGGGTCTGAATTCTTCATTAATTCAACTCCACAGGTCCATCTTCAACCCTATTTCTGAGTAATGACACCTGAAAGGTCGTTTTGAGCGCTGGCCCTTTAAATGCAAGTGAGCCACTTCACGCCCCCCACCCCCCCTCCAGGTTGTTGGCTGTACTGCTCTGTCCTGCTCAACCAACAACTGAACATTTAAGGTAGTAGGCTCACAGGTTGGACATATTTTCACTATGGACTACAACTGCTGCTGCTGATAAACAGTTACGGCGTACTCAGAGAGATATTCGTCGGAAGTCTTGACTTTATATATGCAAATGTCGTGACATAACTAGTTATAGACGTAACAAATTAAGCTGGAATTAAAATGGGTTGTAGAAATCCACTAGATTTTTACCAAAATGAATATAAAGATCGCTTTTGCAGCACCTGGAGGGTTCAAATTCAAACTTTTTGAACCATTATGGTCCCCAAATGCAAATAAATGTACCAAAGACTAACAAAAGTGGGGTTAGCAAAATATGACCTCTGTAAATGTGTGATATGCAGCTTTTCTTTGTATGTTTTCTTTCATTTCCAAATATTGCTGGTAATTGCCTTTTTAACTTTAACCAAAAGAAGTACTTGTTCATCCATAAATGCCTTCTGTTTTTATTTATTTGAGGATCATTGTAGCTAATTTTAGAACTTGTGCTGTTAAAATCTCATGCTGCCACCTTTGTCTCAGCTTAACATAATTTTTATTTTAATCAGTTGTGGTTGAAATGGTCATTTTTGTGTCCTGTCAAAATAGCACAGATTTTTTATTTTTATTTTTTATTTATTTATTTATTTTTTTATAATGCATGTTTTATGTTGAAATTAAACTGTAATGAAAGAACGCCTACTTTCATGCTGTTAAAAAAAAATAATTGGATTAAAAATAAAGTAGTAAAAACAAACAAAAAGTTCCCTTACAGTCTCCATGAGTGCTGTGTTGTTTCGTGATAAAATATGCCTGGAAAGGTTGTCCACCAGTACACGCTTACATTATGTTATCATGTAGCGTTGTTGCATGAGTTATTGTATGAACAGTAAAGGAACATTCCCTTACTTTCAGAGGTTGGATGGCATTACTAATCCACCTAGTGTCACCTCCGATTCACCTCAAGTTTGTCCCTACCTCCCTCAGCTTCCCATTTCCCACTGAGCAGCTACTATAAACTTTTGTGTCTTCAGGATTACCTTTCCATCAGGGGAAGAATGAAGTGTGAAAAGCAATCTGAGAAAGGCCCGGCCACTGATACACACCTTTAGCGGATGCAATTATGCCAATGACAGATCATTTTCTGACCTTTATCCCTCAGCCTTTATGGATGACTGTGTGCCACAGTGACAGCCTGCTTTTTTTTTTTTCTTTTTTTTTGTTTTTTTGTCTTTGTGCACTGTACAATTTTGTGACAGATGGAGACTCGCCTCAAAAAACTCTGAGGTGCTCATCTGTTTTTGAGAGACAGCTTGACTTTTTGTGCCACTTTCTCCTTCACTCGCAATTTACTTTTGTTGTGTACATCCCTGTCAGTCTACCATTATTTCTTTATCACTCCCTTTCTCTCTATCCTCTCTACCTTTTGTTCTGTTTTTGTCTTTCTCGTTCTTTATCATCTCGGTTTTCTATCTGACAGTCTCCAAAAGGCTGGATCCCTGACCACACCGGTGTCTTCCGTCTGGTTGATAGCTTCCTTCAAAAGTTCAGAGACCCGCTTGTGGTAAGATGTTCTTGAAGCGCTCATGAAGACACATAAGGGCACTCATCTCCTCACAATACCGGAGTCCACTTTCTTAGCTGTGCAAACACATCCAGTTAAAAGAGGCCTCAGACGTGTTCAGTGCCATCCACCTCATGTTTTCATGCTGCCTCTGCTACTTGTCATACTCCCAAAGATATATGATGCTGTCTGAATGCTTGATTTTTTTGTTCCTTATCTCCTCCAGTTTACCCATTACTACAGCTTTTTGTCATACGGAGTGTGGCTATCTGTCATATTTCCTGTGGGAATGCATTGTCTGTTTCATTTGTCCTCTTCTCCTTTTGTTATTCGTGACATTGTGGTGACGCTGTCTCCTGCCCTGCACTGGCTTCACTGCTTAAGCCAACCATATTTTTGTCCGTTTTTATTAATGCTCATCATAACAGTTCACAAATTTTAAGTGGACATTTTATGCTCTCTGTTGTTTTCTGTCTTCAGCATCAACATGCAAGGGACTTGTATTATCTGTGGAATGGTGGTAATTCGCAATAATTGTGGCGGTTGTCTGTGATCTTAATCCCATGTGAATATGCCATGTGTGTAATGTAAAAATTCTGCTGAAATTACATTCCCTATTTCAGCAAAACACAGATGTCCTATGATAATAGTCCTGTGCAAATCAACTTCTCTACATTTTGGGGTGATTTCCAATGTTTTTTGTTTTCCCCCGTGCAATTATTCTGTCTATTTCCCAGTTGACTATTGTGTGGGCTGTGCTGGCATTTTTAAAAAGATATTTTTTAAAGTTTCTTGTTTTTTTGGGCCCAGATTTGTTGCTATAAAGTATGGAGACCCATTCATAGAAGGAGCAAGCTCAAATCAAATGGATTATATGGATGGTAACAAGAAACATTCAACAGGCTCAGCAGTTAGGTATCTATAAGTAGGGCTGGGCGATATGGAAAAAAATTATATCATGATTTTTTTCATATCAGACGATGTTGATGTGTATGTATGATATAAATTCCTAAACTGCCGTTACTGGTGTAAAAACGAAAGTGAAACTTAAGGAAAGGAGACTGTTTGCATTCTTCTCATAGGCTACATGTATTCGTTCGGTAAACCTCTGTGTTGCATTGGAGGGCCCGAACTAAAATGGTTTGCACCCTACTTTTCAGTAACCTGGTCACCCGAGTTCTCGGTCACATTTTCTCCTGAGGGAACACTCATTACCTCCCACTGCAGCCCAAACATTAGCGTGTGTGGCAGCTGCTCTTATGCCTGTGCTGTGTATCAACCTAACTTGACGGGGATCTAGCGTGATTGGTGGGGTGCGGTGCTACTTAATTCTGATTGGCTTTTTGCATGTCTGTCAAAGCATGGATGGATGAATTCTATCAAAATTGTATCGAGCATGTTTCATATCTAGTGATATATGTTATCGTTTTATCACCCAGCCCTATAAGTGGTATCTTATTAATAGTTAATTTTAGGCAGAACTGGATTATAACTGGGATTGATGTCCAGTGACAATCAGAAGGTCTTTGTGGTATAACTTAAGATATCCCACGTATTCAGACAGTATCCTATAGAAGCATGTATATTATATCAGATCCTATGTGCACAGTGAACACTAAGAATATGTGACACCTTAAGAAAGTCGTAATTTTCTGGATCTTTGAGGATAGACTCATTAGTTCAGTCTGCTTTGGTGGCAAATGTCAGTTCGCAGCTCTGTAATATTCAACAGGAGCTAATACCTAACCTTGAATTCTAACAGATTAAGCTACAAATTATAAATTGACAAATTAGCATGCTATCCCTTGTGTCACACCCTAGCTATTTTCAGATAAGGACCTGTCAAGTTAATATCACACATCAGTAAAATGATATAGTTAAATTTTTTTTGTCTCAAATTATATGGAGTTGTCTGAACATCCACTGATTCTAGTTTCCTGGATCTGTGATCTTTTTTATGTGTGAATGTAGAAGTCTAAGGGATACATTGCAGATGTACAGTGTATCCGAAAGATGTCATATATAAACATTTGTGACAGATAAGATCTTTCCATATTCTCTCTGTAAACATTATGGATATGTCACAGATCCATAAACTTGTTTTCAATTGGATCGCTCAGGTTACTGCTCCTTAATGTTCACTGACATCATGTCTGGGGGGCCAATGACTGTACTTTCCAGTAAAACACAGTATCTCTTATATCATCCGAATGCACAGCGTGAAACACTGACATGGAATATTAAGTTCTATATCAGTGATGGTCCCTGGGTTATATCAGTCCCACGTGACGAGGACACACTGATCAGCCATCATTATGACCACTGACAGGTGAAGTGGGCATAGTGTTGCTTATTTCATTACAAAGGCACCTTACAGTGGGTGGAAAATATTAGGCAGCAACTGAACATTCAGGCCTCAGAGCTGATGTGTGGGAAGTGGCAAAAATGACAACCTAAGGATCTGAGCGACTTTGACAATGCCCAAATAGTGATGGTCTCCTTGAATGTTCCCAATCTGTAGTTAGCAGAAATAGCAAAAATTGTCTGATGAAGGACCAATTGAGCATCTGTGGGATGTGCCGGACACAAAAATCAAATCCATGGAGACCCTGTGCCAGTACATAGAGAATATAAAGGGTTTGCTGCCAGCGGCTCAGTGCCCAGATATCACAGAGGTCTTCAGGGGTCTTGCAAAGTCCACAGCTCGAATCGGAGCTGTTTTGGCACCAAAAGGAGGACACAATATTAGGCTGGTAGTAATAATGTTCCTACAGATGCTTCCTAGGCCACTTTTGGTTGACGATAACCACTGCAAACCAGGAATTCCCATTAAGATCTACAGTCATAGTCTTTCAGATGTTTACACCTGTATATTTTACCTGTTTCCAACATATTGACTTTGTGGACTAAATGCTCACCTCTTGCCAAATGTATCCAACCTGAGAGGGTTGTGAATTGCTACCACTTCACTTGTCTGCTCATAATGCTATGGCTGATTGGTATGTATAAACCATTATGTTGTTTTTACTAAATATAGTCAATCTTGGAGTATGAAGTGATGTGTGGAAGCCAAAAAGTGCTCTAAATATTTAATGATTCTTTTCTTTCATAAGACGTCCCTATGGGCTTTGGCTGAAGATATCCTTGAATGCAGACACCCTACTTTATAAATTCATGGAATGTGACCTTGAATATATTTACTTTTGAAACACACAGTATTCTCTCTTGTCTTCTTATCATATACATACAAAATCCATAAATTGTCCTCTTGCAGTATGAATGTGTTTTCTTTTCACATCTACTCTACTCTTTTTTTCTCTCTTGTGCTTCATCCCTGTGATTCACCTGCTGATACTTTTACAGAGATTATACAACATTATGCTGTTCATGGTGTCACACTGTTGCTTTTTAACATCGTATATATGTCCCTTAGCTTAATCCGTCTCTCTTCAGCAGGTTTGCCATTTAGAAGATCATTTTCTCTCGGCCACGTGGGGGCTAGTAGCAGCTTGCCCATTGGGAGGAGGGTCAGCTCAGGGCCCTGCTGTGCTCTGACGGCTGCCAGGGGTCAGAGGTCACCTGCTGCAAATACAGAGCAACTTCCACTGCTGCCTACAGTTTCTACACTTTGCTGGCAATGGCATCATGGACGTCAAAACACCACCTGGCACAATGATTACAACAGGTATTTCTGTTCAGATTTTCAACACAATGACACATTTTCCCTGTTCTCTGTTCCTCCTTTGCTTTTTCACATATGGGTCCTTGTGACCTTTTTAGCCCAGAAGGTGTCAATGCTATTATTAAACTGGTGAGAGTTGTTAAAGGCACATATGGAAGCTTCCTGGATCAAAGCATTTCTATGGAGTGTTATTAAATTTACCCAAAAGCCTTTAATGACAGGCTGTGACCTCCAGGATGCACACCAACATGCAAAATTAATACTTTTCTGCTGACTTATATGCAAATGATATTATGTTAGTGGAATCTGTCTTGTAACTACCTCTGTTATGACACGTTATGACACAGTGTACACATTAGGTGGAACTGCATGGATAAAATACAGCAATTCATAGTTGTCAAGTTGTAAAAAATGTATGGATATTCATGTATATTTATGATAAAACTCTTGAGTGTTAGTTTTTTTGTATTATTCATTTAGAAAACTACTTACACACAAATAAATTGATGATCTGTTGCTCAAGGTCTCATTATTTTCATTTATTTATTTTATTAACTTGTAATGAAATGATACCAAGTGCAATATGTAGAAGCTATAGTTGAATGACCACAATGTACTGCCTAACAGAGCACTATTTGGTAACAGAATCAGTTTTATAAAGTTACATTTGCATATAAATAAATAACAACCAATGTAACAGAACAGTGTGGATGAGACATAAAAATGGTAAAGTAAACAAATAAATTCAATTAAAGTGGAGTCGATAAGTCAAAAATGGCAATAAATAAGAGGCAAGAAAAAAATCATACCAAAGTAAAAGAGAATAACATTTAGGAGGTAGAAATAAATCATTGAACTGAATGTAATATGAGTTCAGCAGTGCAAATCTGTAATGTCAGTAGCATCCAATCTTCTCTGTATGGGCTACAAATGGCTTCCAGATAGCATATCATTTCTGTGCACGGCCTCTTGTACAATAGTGAATTTTCTCCAGTGTCAAATGATGTATAAGGTCTTTAATCCAGAGCTTAAAGGTTGAAGGGAGTTTTCCTTCCATTTAAGCAGTAAGAGCCGTTGAACCAGAGGAGATGCGAAAGCTATCATACTCATAATCACTACATCTGGCCGGCTAAGATGTATATCGTGTGGAGCTCCTCCAAGTGATGCAGTGGTAGTAGAACGTTCTCTGGATACCTTGAAAACATCTGAAAAAGTATAATTTAGGCCTTATTTGTCCTTAAAATATAGAAATAATCATTAAATCTGGCATAGGTCTTAGAAATTCCACAGACATAATACATGATCATTCCATAATTGTAATGTAAATACTTGTGAAGAATTTGCCAAATTTGTAAGTAGTGTTCATCATTTTATCATAACGGAGATGGGAATGAGTTCATCCTCCAATAATCATTCACTGTGGAGTGGTTCAGGTATGAGCTTTAGCAACCTGTACATCAGTCGCAGAAACATTAGTCATAGAGAAATGCAAATGTAAAATGAGCTGGATTGAACACGGTTAAGACAGGTTCGAGGCAGTAACTATGAGGTCTGTTGGGCTGTTATTTGCGTAGTTTTAAGTTAATATCTGATGCTAAAGAAACCTTCAGAATTGTCTTAAAAAGTCAGAAATTTTGCTTCCTCAAACTTGCAGATACCCTGTTTTCGTTACCTTTGGACCAATGGAGCCGAAGTAAAATTGGACAATGACGTAAAATCTAAAGTTTCCCCCCAAACCTTAACATATTATGTCCCTATATCTGCCTCCCACTTATTCCTTAACAAAGTGAAGGGTTAAATTGAAGCTGTTTCGACTGTTATTTAATGACATTAGCAAAATCAATACTACTTTACTAATCTAATTTGGTAGTGTAGTTTGTCATTTTAAGACATGATTGGAAAGGATGGAAAGAAAGTTACAGAAGCGTAAATAATTGACTTTGTGTAATCAAACTTGCGCTATTTAGCTTAGGTGAATTAATATATATGTATATATGTCTAGTCATGTGCACTGAATATGGTTGTTCATGTAATAGCTATAAAATTGTACCTTTTTTAAAGTCTATTTGAAAAGTGCAGCAGTTTAAGAATTAATCCATGTAGGCTGTCTCTTAGGAGAAGACTGTGACTGTTGATTGCACATGACTGATGATTTCCCTAAATGGTAATATATTCCTGGAAGCACAGTGAATGTGATAAAACCTTCTGGGAGCCCATCTTTAAGGCAACAGGCCCTCAGTAGATTAGACTAGATGTGTAAGAGCCAGAAAATGAAACTTAAGGTGCCGTTTAAAAGTGTAACTGTCTGTATTTAATGCACCTTTAAGTGTACTGTATTGATGCTTCTGTGGACCTTTTTATATAAATCTGAGCATGCTTATGAAACAAGACATTTTCAAGAGAAATATGACTATAGACTTGATGTATTTTAACTCTAATGATTGTTCTTAATACGGAGGTAGGCTTTTGAAGGTCACACTCAAACATATAACAGTAGAGAAGTTTTCTTAGGGATTTATCCGGGCCTATTTCGAAGCCTTGCTTGTTAGGCACTCCAGTTGTTACATGTTTAGTGTGAAGGTGCTTAGTCATCAGACACACCAAGCACAAATAAGGGGGATGTCAACAAACCAGAATGCACATCAGAGACAAATTTGGGAGTAAATATGGCTGTCTGGTCTACAATTTCTAAAGAGTAGGTTTAAAGACCATCTCCGCCTTACGGTTTATTCTGTTGAAGAAATAACCAACTTTGAGCTAGAAGAGCGTTAAACATTTGATATGAGAGGATCATGCTGATAACTGGTGTAAAATCCCCGGGTTGTCATCAGGAGAATTTAGATGCCTGGTGTTGCTGGAAGTAATAGAGATAAATGCGCGGTGGCTGAGAATCTATCTTGTTTCTTCCCTCCGAGTCAGTGCCTTGCCCTGTGAGCCAGGATAAAATATCTCCTCCATTATACTAGTTCACATACACGCGCACACACACACACACACACACACACATACACACGAGGGTGTTTTGTCATCTTTTGTGTCATTTTTCAAGTAATAATGGGTTGCCGTACACAGTTGTCAGATAGGACAGGTATCATCTTTCGTCTGTTTCACACACACATATATGTATGCAAAACATCACAGTAAGGCCACCCTGAATACATTTTTTGGGGGCTTCGAAGCTTCAGTTAGACTGAGTATTACCTGGAAATATTCAAAGCTTTGATGTGAAGGGGGACCAAGAAAGATGTAGATAAAAATCAGACAACCAGGGTATGCTTTGTCAGTCATGCAGGTCCCATTACCATAAGCCATGATAGAAAAAAAGAACAATGATATTCTTGCAACTGCTAATGTCAGTACAGGCTATGTTTGGGTTATGACTGTAATAAGTAAAATAGAAAAAGAGTATTGTTTTCCAGGAGGATGCTGAAATCAGTCTGGTAATCAATGATGCGAGCTAATGTTTGCAAAATCAGGAACAATATGCATCTATTTCCTATTATGCAGTGAAGTCAAAAACTACTTCAAGTGATTAGAACTAATTATAAAGCTGTATAAGTACATACAGCAAGTGTATAAATTCTCAAATGTCACTGTCTGAGATTAACTTTAGATGTTGATTACAGGTAGATTATTTTTCAATGCGCATACATAGAAAGACATTTTAGACTGAGGAACACTCATGTGATGCATTGGATGCATTACGCAGAATATGTTGTACATTAGAATGAGTTAGTGAGAACGGAGATTGTTCACTACAGGATGTTAACAAATGTAGTCCTGAATGCACCTGCTGATGCACTAAGCTTATATACCACTAATATCATAACTCAAGCATTGGTCTCAAATAGGGCTTGGAATGTGTGTGTCGTACCATAATTGGCTGAGCAATGTAAATATACCCATAACCTCATTATTTACCAACCCTAAGAAAAATATCGCAGCTGATGCTCATATGTAGATTCCTAAAGGACACAGAAGGATAGTTTGGTTGAAAGATCTGTCTGCCAACCTTTGTTTTGGAGACTCTGAGAGCAGAGTCCTCTATCGTCATAACAGCTAACAATGCCTGAGGCTTATATTTCCCAGTTTCTCAAAACAATTACTGTGGCAATGCTGGCGGTTTAAAGGTGCGATGTCGGGTCAGCCCTACATCACAGCCAACACTATCTGGCTAAATTGTTTTCTAAACATAAAAACCTTGTCATACACAGTGTTTGTGTTCAAACCATGAAGATGGTCTTAAAGTGAAGCTAAAGACTGTGTGTGTGTGTGTGTGTGTGTGTGTGTGTGTGTATATGTTAGGGCTGGGAAAGTTAACATGTTATTACCGCGTTAACGCATTCATTAAATAATGCCGACAATTTTTTTTTTATCTCACGTTAATGCCGTTTTATTATAACTCATATTATTCTGTCCCTGCTTGTGTGTGTGTAGTGATTAGCTCGGCAGATAGACAACAGGTTTGCCAAGAAAAGCTGGACGCCGAAAACTTCTCTCCAAATCTTTTACTTGAGACTCACTGTAAAACTGCGACATACATACAAAATATGTCTCAGTTATGTTCATTGCCTTAGTACATTTGCATGGCATTATACATTTAAATGAATGGGGAAAAGACCGCTAGCTCGATGCTAACTTGAATGGGAAAATCCATAGACTCGCTAATGATTAGCATTTACAGATTAATTTAAGATTTACAACATCTTTTTATCCAGCAACAAAGGTTCACATCAGAGATATTTTATACTATTCATTCTTACAACAACTGAACATCAAATACTCACAGGCAAACGTTTTTCAGGCCATACAAACAGAGTGAAAGAAACGTGTCTGTTAGTTCCTTCTTATGTCCGAAGTGGCTATGGTAACACTGCAAGTACAAAACATACGTTAGTGCAATTTGTTCTGACCACTAGATGGCCCTCTTTGCTTGCTTTTAACAACTGAACATCACATATTATTGGGCTTATTAGTATTAGTACTTATTAGTGGGCTTAAGACTCCTGTCAATCACTTACAACTGGAATTAAACTGGTGGGGACATAAACATGGAGAAAAGTACTGGTCTTTTACATGGACATTTTCATTTTAAATGTCTTCAGATGGTGGGGTTGAGAAGGACACAGTTGTTTGTAAGCACTGCAATGTGAAATTATTTTTTTTATCACTGGAGTATTTCGAGTCTGAAATATCACTTAAAGGCAATACTTGCTGTTGATGCTGGCAACCCCCCCCCCCATAACTATACAATTAATCATGATTAATCGCAGAAATCCACACGATTAATTGCGATTAAAAATTTTAATCGCTGCCCAGCACATGGGGAAAATTTTAAATCTATTTTAATATTAAAGAGTTTGTTATATTGCTATTTCAAACTGTTAACATCAAGAAGTTGCTTAATAGAACACACCCACAGCTACCAAAACCACCAAGAAATTAACACTACATCACAACTGTATCACTCACTGCATATACTGTGAAGCACATCTGTATTTTGGTATCAACAAGTTTTCCCTTTCAAACTAAAAGGCAGTTAAAACTATAAAACTAGAAAAGCACTCGGAGAGCGCAGACCTCCATCCAGGCAGATCAGTGCCCCCCCAATCACCACCAAAATTTAATCATTTGTTCCTTGTGCCAGTATCAACATTTCCTGAAATTTTCATCCAAATCCGTCCATAACTTTTTGAGTTATCTTGCACAGGGACAGACAGACAGACAGACAGACAGACAAACCAACCGTGGCAAAACATAACCTCCTTGGCGCAGGTAATAACACCAAAACAGTCAATAAATACTTTGCATAGTTACATAGCCAATATTTAACTGACAGAAAACAGCCACAGTAAAAACAAATCTGTTTTCCATATGGTTTGTGTTTTGAGTAGCTGCAGTAAAGATCTGTTTGGAATCCTCCAAACAAGGTCAAAATTGTCACAGCTTAGTCTGAACCATGATCAACAATCAGCGTAACAGAGTAACATGACATGCATAGTAGCTTTACCCATAAGATTTTTAATTAAACTCACTGGTGGAGAGGAAACATGATTCGCAGTTGTGAAAACAATGGCAGTGCTTTTATTTTTTTCATTTATACTTTTGTCACTTTCTTTGATTCTTACACTTGTTTCGTGCCATTTCTCATCCTCAGGCCCTTGGCATTAGTTTTAATTGTCAAAGGGGACAGAGTGACTCACTACTCCCTCTAGTGGTCACATACATTCACAGTGGCAGAACAGCCCATGCCTCTGAGTAAATGAATTTCATATCTTTGCAACACAATACATTAAAATCTTTGACATCAGAACTCTTTATTCTACACAATCCAGTGATACTTTTAGTTCATGTTTTGATAATTGTATTTAATATAGTATTATGTATATTTAATAAGTATAAATGCTACATATTGCTCCTGAAAAATGGAACATTTCCCTTAATTTTTACACAAATACAAATAATGGCAAAATACAATTCACAATGTTATTCATAAATCATTATAAAAAAAAATACATAAATAAATAAAAAAGAAGCATAATTATAATTTTTTTTCCTATAAAATTGCCACTCCCTAGACCCTGTAGATAGCAGACGCATTTCATGCAGATCCTCGCTGTGGACTAATGGCTTCCATCCATTGCTTGAACCCAAAGTGCATCAAATTAGTGTTTTGTCTAGACAGCCTGTCCATATAGATGTGTGTGTTCATAAATATGACATTAAATGCATAGTTAGTATGTGTCGTCCAGATAAATGAGTCCACTTGTGTGTGTGCGTGTGGATTTGTGGTTGTGCGTAAATGTGTAATTTATCCTCGTGGGGCTTTTGTTCTGGAGTATGACATGAAAAGATGCCTCTTCATTGCCATTCAGAGCTGCCACCACAGCAGATCATTTGACGTCTTATCTGAATAACATGATCAAAGATGGATGTTTTGCCTGTGTTACATGCTTGTGTATGTTTATATTATGGTCCACGTATGTCCATCTTATTCATGAATTTAAGTGAACATGTGTGGCGATCCCAGCATGTGTGTTTGTTTGCATTTCACAAGTAAAATCACAGAGGTGAAGACCCAACTCTTTAGGGACGTTGCTCGCTCAGTCCCCTCCACGCTCATCTGACACATCACTAAAGGTCTTGGAAAAGGGTTTCTGATGGCAGCATGTATTGATATACGTGTGTGCTTGTGCAATGTGGATGATGGATTGGGGTCATGAGGGGTCGTGGTGTTGTCGCCAAGACAAACAGCTGCGTTTGTGTCTGGGGCAGGTGTTTCATAGCGACTCAGCACATTGAAATAAGTCAAATCAATAAACCCCTTCCGCTATTCTACATATTGGTGTGCACAAGAGTTTATATGTGTGTGCATTTCTGTTTTAGATATATGGTTTTGATGTATTTAATAGTTTCCTTTGTTCAGGTAATCACTGTCAGCCTATGTTTTCATATGGTCATAGTTCCTCTCTAGATTTTTTAATGGTAAGCACATGCTTGTACACATCCCTTACTTCTGTACAGTCAACCAGTCCTTCTGTTGTATTTACAGTTACCTGAATATAAAGTGTCAAATCCTTATTGTCTTTGTGGCTTGCTGTAGCCCACCTACATCCAAGTCCATTTTCCAGTCTTAAATGGACCACAGAAAACTGCCCAGTCTATCACTTTAATACACGGAGAGGAAGAGGCACTTTTCCCACAATAGTTTTGGTGTGTAGATTATCCACCCTCCGTTGATTTCTGAGCTTTCCAACAGCCCGAGGTCTGTCTCATCTTCCCAGTGTGTGCTACATTCACTGAGAGGCTCTTTCTCACGCTCAACCAACTTTATGTATTCACCCATAGATATAAACACCACTCTCCTGAGTAAAGACTCTTTCTATTGTCTTGCTCTTTTTTTTCGCCCTGTATGTTCATCCTTAGCACTCTCGATTTTTCTGGGGTTTGCCGCTCCATTTATTTATTTTTTTTTAACTCTCCCCCATGTCTGCCCCAAAGCTATCTGTTATCAGTTCAGAATGCTTTCCATTAAGCCCTCAAACACACCTCTGTAAAGGCAGTGCACAGCAATATTCATAAGGTCCTTTAAGTCAAGTTAATATGAATGTTAATAAAAGGTGGACCAGAGGACAAGGACGTTCCAGGCTCACCTCAAATGGCCCTTTCTCACTCACTTACTACACTAAATTCTGGCCAAAGTTATACAGAAACTCTTTTTTTTCTGTCAGATCAGCTTTAAAGGTCTCTGCAAAATCCCCATACTATATAATACAGACACACAAAATCCATACTAATGTTCAACATACGCTTTTGTAAATAAACAGCGGAATGTTTTTTTCAGAGGTACTGCTCAGGGTGTGAATACATATTTCTTACTTAGTAGCTGGTAGTGAACCTCTCCCCAACCTCTCGCCTCTAATATGCTTGTGTGTAATATCACGCGTAATACATGTATCACATGTACTGATATCTGTGTGATACTATATACTGTGTTGGTCTGTGTATTATAGTTCAGAATGTACCAGCATATATATAGTACTACTGACTACTGTCAATTGGGCTGTGTTTGCCTTTTACAGCTGCATTGCATTCTGGGATATTGATTCTGGCAAAGTGTCCAGAGATTGCATACTATAATATTCACTTGAAAATAGTTTGTAGGTCACATACTATTGGTTTCAGACAAAATAAAAAATCTTTCATATTATTTTAACCTATGAAGTAGCATGTCAGACAGGAACTTTGATCACCACCTATATGTGTAAATAAACAGCGTTCAGGTCCCCAACTACAACATATGTGAATCACACACATGCACCTCGAAATTGAACTTAAAACAAATTTTGACCAGCATTTGTCTATATTCACGTATTAAATAGCAAGGTTTGTATGTTTCTCTCTGTTAAACATTACAGGTGTGGTCATAACTACAACTAATATTATGTTTCAACTATTCGTGTCAAAAACAAAAAAAAAACCCTCACCTGTGACTTGGCGCAACACATTTTCAAGAATGGAGCTGCAAATGGAACAGTGTTATGTCACCTCTTGAATATTTATCAGACTGTTTTATTCCTGATGAAATTAATTCTCCACATAAATACTGTTTTTCTTTCTTATTTGGGGTTCTTTGGTATTTCACTGCAGATTCTTGCACATTAGTCACTTGCAAAAATCATTGAACTGTTTTAACACTGCACAGAGGTCAGTGAGTTACCTTTGCCCATTTTTAACAAGCTACTTAGACTAATGACCTGTCATTTGTAAATGAAAGGCAGCTCCCAGCTAGAGGCGTTATTTATATTTCCACCTTTTCACACCTGTTTTCAACTCAGGAATTGAACCGAGCAACGGAAGTGACAGAGTTAAAGTAATAAAATAACAAAGACAGAATTAGAACCCATACTAATGTAATTCGAAGTTTTAGTGCAAAATTTAAGTTTTTCCTATTTCCAATGAGAACACCCATTGCCACTTTGAGCTTTCATGTAAGTTTGTGACTGAATGGAGAACAAAAAAACACGTGAAACAAAACAGACAAAGAAAATAAATCAGATGAACTTAGACACTTGAAACAAAACCAAAAAGGAATGAATCACAGAGGGAATATGCTGTGTTCTCTGATAGGCATTCTGGAATGTTCCAAAAGTGAGCAGAAGTCAACTAATGAAATACTAATACAGACTGTCATACATTTTTTGGTTGGGTTAAACCTCTTGACTGGTCAGAATTAAGTGGGTAACCAAAGTTAGGCCAGTCTGAGCCCATCCCCGATCCCCTTCAGCTCTGTGAGTTCTGTATCTATGGCTTTGATCCAGCTGTGGCCTTGGCGGCTCGGTCACTATTAAACACAGCTGTTTCTGCCTTCCCTCTGGTAATAAAAATGGTCAAACGTGCACAAGTACAAAAACAGCGAGGGCTCATACTCTGTTTAACATCATTATCTTCAACAGGATACACAAAGAACAAAAATTAACAACAGTAGGGGAGCTTTAATTGTGCACAGATATGATTTTGTTGCTTCCATTGTACTTATACTCTCCTCGGAATAAGACTTTCTTTTATTAAGGTTGAAATATAAAACAGAAGCACAGCACTGCCTTTGCAACAGCCTCCTGTGAACACTTAACTAGATAATATATGTTTACTGCTGTGCTGAACTGTGAATCTTAAATTTGAAATAGTTTTGCACTCTGTAGCCGAGGATGCTACATAAAACTACCTCCACAGGATTAAGAATTAAAGCCCCTGGCACAGGTCTTCTAGAATGTACCTTACTGGAAAGCCTTCAAGGTCATTTATCAAACCTACAATCATGTGAAGCATTTTAAGACTGAGTTAATAGATGACATTCGAATTGAAGTTATTTATACAAGCACGGCCAACACTGTGTAAATTTGACTGCAAAATATTTGTAGGAACAAATTATGAACGTACTTTGCATTTTCTGTCAGTGGATCAAAGTGAAGAAGCTGACTTGGGTCTAAAAATCCAATGCCTCACAATGACAATGTGATAAGATCTGGAGCCTGCAGTTACTTTTAATAAGACACAGCAACAAACTGTCTGACAATAGGGGGCCTCTATTGGAGTAGAAAAGACACAAAGCTGTTTTTCCCGATTTTTATTTGTTTTTCCTCCACTTCATCTTTATCTTTTTAGCTGTCTTAGTTCTATAAATGTTAATAGACAGCAGGGCAACCATCTTAAATATTGAACGCAGTGCTTATGTTATTAAGGGTTAAATTTATGTCCTCATGTATAGGAGAAACGGCAGGAGACTAAGCCTAATCCAAGCTAAATCAAGCCTGAGGCATTAAAACAAAAATGCACTTCTGTCAGGCTCGTACCCTTCGCACTGAGTCAGGCCCAGTCAGGTGTTGGCAGCAAATCAAAGCTCTGGTGTAACCTTCAAAAACGATAAACTACTTATAACTTGAAAGCACCGTGCCCTGCTAAAAAAGAAGCCAGCCGGTGCTTGTTATGAAACGCCTGCCTTTTATTAACTTTGCGGCTTCTTCATATTTACTTTAATGTAACAGGACAACAGTTCAATGAAAGCATAATTCTGTGAACATGCTTTGTTTGTGAAGCGAGGGCAGGTCCTGTGTATGGCTCTAACTGAAAGTCTCCTTCTTTGACCTTCTACTGCCTTGTTCCTTTTCTTTTCCCTTCAGGTGCTCCAAAAGGCCCACTTCATGACGGAGACTCGCAACCACAAGCTGTTGGTTTTGGCCCCTTGCCAGATGTTCCAGTTTTTTGGATGAGGTGGCGAAGAGACCTGGAATCTGAAAAGGCTGGAACAGACCCTCATGGGTTGGAATTTGTAACCACAAACAGGTCAACAGGTCTGACACGTCGAACCTTATATCAATGATTACAAATCATGTTGCTGAAAAGCTGTGGTGTTTAAGGTATTATAATGTATTATTAGTCTTGGGGGCATCATTTGTGTGATATAAACATGCGTACATCCATGCCCCCCACCCCACCCCCCCAACACGCATACACTGTATTGTAGTATTGTTAGTGAGATCACTCCCACTCTACAATAATATAGGTGATATAGTATAGTTCCTCATTGAAGCTATATGCCATAAATGTACTGCATCAACAACAATTAAAGCAGTACTTGGATCTTGTGCACTATTTGTTTAAAAAAGAAATCTGAATTTAAATTAAGTAAAGAGCCATTGGTAGGACCAAGCAAAAGCCTTTTTCATATTAATTCTGTAACATGACTACCGTACTTTAGTATTTTTTTCCTTCAGGAGCTGCCATTACTCAAGTTTGTTGTTGAGTAGTAGAGTATACATATGCAGGTATCTATAAACTAAAAGCAACAGCCTATCTTTCTGTTGTAACTGCAGAGAATGAGTGCTTGTGTGAGTGACAGCAGAGTGCTAATTTTGATTTGCAAGTTAAAAATTTTTCTTATAAAAGCAAAAGAAAAAAAAATGCATTATTCAAAATAATTCCATATGTTTCCCAGTTCTAGTTCTGTACCCCTCCATACTCATTGGCTGTAAGCACAGAAGAATTGGATTGAGGAAATATCAAAAACAGATGTCATCTTCTCTGTAGACACAAGAAAATCAGACTTCACCTGTAGATTCAACACCATCATCATATTAAAGTGTAGTCTGCCATGGTGATAGCTCAGATTTGTCTGAACTCTACACACTCATCTGAGAATTAGACCTAAGGGAGAATGTATTTCAGTCTGCGTCTGTCTCTGCAAATGAGTCAGCAGAAATTTAGCCAGCCAAGCATGCCCTGAATGTTCATAACCCAAGAAGAGCCCTTGTCTAAGGTCAAGTGGATGCACAAACACAGCTAATGCCAGCAGGCTTCTGCCTGATGTTTCCTTTCTTTTTCCTATTCACATTTTTAATGATTTTAAAGTAATTTAAAAGCACAACAAAACACTCCCTTTAGGGGAGAGAGGGATTAAAATAAATTTTCTTCAAGTTCCTATGTACACCTAGGCCTTATCAAAAACATTCTATCAACAGATAATCATAATTCACTGGCCAATGTTCAGTTTATAGGTTTATTCACATGAAAAGAAAGGGATCGTGTTGGAATGGGTTGTCACAATACTTAGTTTATTAAATATTAGATCGGCAATATGAGACATTTTAGCAAAATAAAGCTGTATACCATTTTGCCCTCCACTATATAAAAAGTAAGGTTAGAAGAAAACCAAGTGGCTGAACATTAATCATAGTGGTCCCCTCAAGCATAGCAAAACAAAGCGGTGTGTGAGGCAGCGTCTGTTTGTGCTTGTGTTCAATAAACAAGTGGGACAACTTGATTAGGTCTCGTTTACTGTGAAGACGTGGGCCTAATGAGGGATATTGGTTTCAATGTGCTAAACAAAAACAATGGTAGCATAAACTAGAAGTCATACATTATATTCAAGGAAGGCTCATTTGTGTAAGATCAGACTAAATTATACTTTAAGTGTTGTACATTAGGCATTCATCATCTTAGCTGTCACGTTGGGGAATGCAGGTGGTGTAAAAATAGCCATATAGAAAAGCAGTGAAACCCTTGCAGGATGTAAATATAGATATAGTAGAAGAGCTGATGAATGTAGGTCAAGGCATGGTGCAGTGAGCTGTATGTAGGTTATGTATTTATCTGGTGATGTGTACAAGCTTTTTGACCTTCATCTGCTGTGTTTCTGAGCACAGCTGGGGACAGGAGTACAAGAGTATACTTGACTTTGTAGGTAAAAAGAGGGGTGGATTCACCCCCGCCTGCATTACTCTATCTCAGATGATCTATCCTCCTGTTCCTGTATTCACACTTGGCTCTGAAGCTCCTCTTTCCTAATTATCTCTTTCATTTGGTCACTCATTCACCAGCACACTCCTGTGTTACTCTGGCTGCTCAGCTGTCATCATGCTGTCATCTGCATTTTTTAGGCTGTGTTGGAAGTAAATGCAGCATAGCAGAGCAGCAGCAGAGACAGTCTGGCTGCAGTTCAAGCTTTAATACATAGACTGTTTGGGGGGAATCTGGTGTCAGACCCCACAAAGGTCATAAAGTGGAAAGACGGGTGCAGTGCTGACTTTCAGCACCGTGCTCGGTTATGACCAGAGGGAAAAGTTTGTGTGTCAGTTCATGTGTACTCAAGCATAAGAATGTGTATGTATTTGTCTTTTCATCTGCACTCTTTTAACAGTTCATCAGGGAGCAATAGGTAGTAACTGCTAGAATGGCAAATTTATGGAAGACGACAGATCCATAAACACATACAGACACATATATGCACATACACACACATTGAAGAGTGGACTTATGCAGTGTACTGTTGGCCTACAGTTCAAAAACAATAATAAAAGCCTTGAGATGAGTTGCCAAGGGGCAGCTGGAGCTGCGGCAGGTTGAGCATGCCTAATGAAAACTTAATGCTCATTGGCAGGGATTGCCACTGCCCTCCTCTCCAAGGATTTAGGATCAGGCTGACATCAAGCCAATGTCAAGATCTGTGGAGCCCAAAGTCAAAAGCCTGGCAGTGCATCTCTGCCTTTCTAGGTACACATAGAGCATGAGAGAGACAGAGAATCTGCAAAAGAGATCTAAACTGGCTCAGAATAGTCCCCCCGCTTCCTAACCAACAAAATTTCTCTCAGAGGCTTATTCCGCACGCTGTGCCTTATCCCCATGAAAGCCATAAAATCCGGAGATTGGCGCTTGGATCTGGAATTTTGACTGAAGGCAAAATTGCTCTCCTTATGAATTAGGTCCAGTAGTGCAGATAGCAAGTGAGAAGGAGGTGATAGACACAAATTTGTACAGGAAGAGAAAAGAGAAACAGAACAGTGTTGAATCTATGTAGGAATCTGTGATCTGTATTATCGCAATTTGAATAGGAAAGCACTGGACGTATATTAGCCTGATGCTGTCTGGATAAGGCCTGTCTGCAGTAATTCAAACCGGAGGGTGAGGCAGAGGATATGAGGTACTCTTGTTGCATTCGAGATTTTAGGTCCATGATATCCCTATGTAATGAGTTTGCCTCTGATGTGCTGAACTGCAGAGAGGCAAGGAGGAAAGGAGTGAGAGAGGAAGAAAGAGGCAAAGGAGAGATGCTAGAAGAATGTGAAGGAGGATTCTGAGGCCAATGGAATTCTTCCTAATACCATCTTCTCTCTATACAGAGTATACACTTTCAGAGCACATGTAGGTGCACATTGGTTGGTTGCACCTTCAGGATAATGAGAAAGTTCGGCAGCAGACCTATTTCCAAACTGTGTACTCAGCCATGTTGTTGTCACTCTGAAATTCCCCCTTGCCCTTCTGCCTGCAAATACACTGCACCAAACACTATACTGTGTTTGTGTGTGTGTTCCAGTGTGTATTTGCTGGATATTGTGCTTATACTCCACTGAACAATCTGACTGTTTTGAAGAATGACATAGTAGAGCAGTGCCACACGAAAGTGCCAAGAATGAGGGTTCTACCAGCTGTTTTAGAGCGCCATCCAAAAAAATCTGGATAATTCCAATGATACATTTTCCTAGTGTCATTAAGGATTGCGTGTCTTTTCTTTGCCACTCCAAGAGGACTGTAAGAGCTTTAGCCAACTAAGTCTGTAGCTGGAACTAATGAGTTGGCCGCTTCTTCTTTTCCTTCCTAGATCAGCAGCGCTGAGTGAGTCACACGTGGGCCGCAATGGGTGGCCTAATGTCTTTATGGTCCTGGTTGCACTGCATTAGAGAGCCCCCTAGACCTCAAGTGAGGTAAGCTACTCCTATTTATCCAACAAGGTCATATGAGGTGTGGCAATGAAATAGTGATACTGTGCTTATATGTGTGTGTGTCGAGCCACATGGTATACATTGACCAGTTGCCCTGACAGTTTCAATCTGTTCATGTCTTTAGTTTCCTTTAACACATTGCTTTAAGTAGGCATGTTGTTCTGATAGCTTATGTGGAGTTATTAAATGCGCAGCTAAGTTAAAGTCAAAATAGTGGATGTGAAGATATTTGCAATTATTAATGACTTACTTTTGTGTCCAATTTGTGATCAGATCGTAACATACCTTAAAAAGTGAGCACCTTCAGCACTTTTATTAGTTGCCTACATGCATGACAACAGCCTGTACACTGATGATGTAGAGGTTGTGGGTTTTTGTGGATTTTCCATGGAAATTGAAAGGGTGACGTCAATATGTGCTTCAAACGCCTCTCTTCTGCTCCTCTACAGTAGCAACAGCATACAATGTGAGCTACTAGTAACATAGACATTCAGTTCTCCATCGTCAGTAATCTACAAAACAAACTCCACATAAGCACTGCAGCATGTATGCATCTTATAAACAGTAGCTTTAATAACTATTCCTTATTTGTTCACATTGCTTTAAATGACAGAAATACTCAATAGCGACTTATTTACATCTTGCTTAGTAGCTGCTCAGATGGATGGAAAAATGTGTATTGTTGCCTTTTTTTTTTTTAAACTACTCTTACTGTTTGTGAATAGTGATTTTACTGTTATCAGCAGATACGTGACCACTAATCTCGAAATGGTCTTTTAACCTTTTCCAAATGAACATTGATTGATGAGGGGATAATTGTTTCATAATGAGAGCTGTATGAAGTTAGCCTAAAATGGACAAATCTGTAAACAGGCTGAGGTTCATTAAGCAACAACTCATAATAAGCCACACTTTGTGTTGATTCTGGAAGAGCTAAGATAAGCAGAGTTACAGACTATTATATATTACATTCCCTGAAATTAACTTAATTACCCATGACACATGGCCTTGCATGGGAAGGAAATTATACATATATTTAATAGGTCATATTTAACAAGATAATTATATAACCGATATTAAATGTAATTTTCCACCAAAAAGATAATGACACATTTCATAATAGGTCAAGATGAGAGGAGGCTGAAAGAAAAGGCAAACCTCCATCTGAACGGTTTTCCCCAAAGTAAATTCAAGGGAAAATCTGAAAAAGATGAGATTATAAACATTCTGAATTACATGTTGGATTGTTGTATTTGGGATGGGAGATATGATGGCTGACATGCTGACATATTACCATACACATAGTCCCCACAGCAGGACAATTTTTGCACAAGGAATACTAAATAACAACAGGCAATAAAGGCACATGGAGAGATCTTTATTTATCTTGCTTTGACATTTACTTCAGGCCGGGGAGTTCTACCAATATTATTCTTTCTCAGATACAAACACTTACACGTACACAAAGAGAAGAAATTCATACTTTGGGGCTGAACAAAGTCATCTATCTTCCCTGTGCGATGCCCTAGCTTTGTTGCAGTTCCAAGGACTGAGTCACATTGAAAATCTTGTGCAGACAGGGCAACACCTTGTATACAGTATGATAGAATAGGAGAATAAGCATTTGTCCTTGTCAAGTAGCACACGGACAAAAACATGCCACAATGCCTGTATTCATATGGTAAATATCTCACAAGTGCACATACAAACACAGACATCTCAGCCATATTTCTGTAAGTTAGATGATATGCATCATAGCAAACACTCTTGTCTGAGCCACTTGTGGGTATAAATCAGGACTGACATGAGAGTCATGCCTTATGCATGTTCCTTGACTCCAACTTGCATTAAATAGACATACTATAGGACTGATCACAATGCATTAACTCAGCTTGGTGTTCAGCGATCTGGACAGTGCAGCCTCGATAGAGCAAAATCAGCTTTGAGGAGAATGCAAGTGATGAGTGTTTGTCACAAAAATCAATGATGATATCGGAGATAGGATGAGTGTTTTATTTTGGCTTTTTCTTATGTACAGAAAAGCTTGCTCAAAACTTGCTCGAGTAGTTTTGCCCCAAGGCTGTAAACATTAAACCAGTGGATGTTGATATTAACGTCATTTATTCAGGCTCAGGTGTGTTAGTGAGTCTCTGTTTCTATTTCTGCTATTTGATCCCTATTGCATATTTTCAGCATTTATTATAAGCATATTTTTACTAGGGACATTTCCTCAAGGATCCATATTTTTATACTGCACAAGTGGAAAACCAAATAAAACTTAAAACCAAACAAATTTACCCAATGAATCTTAACATATAAACACTTGTTTCCTTTGTTTTGAGCAACAAGTAACATTGCAGTTAAAGACTGGGCACCCAAATGCATTCAGCAAATGTATTTGCTAAAAGTGTTATCCACACATCAAGACCATTTTCCTGTGTTAAAAAAAAAAAAAAAATACAGCCACAGGCAGAAAGCCGTTTTACTTTTTACTAGCCTTCACATGTTGATCTGGAAGGTCTATATGTAAAAACCAAACTCATAACTGTCATTTCCATTTTTCCTTGAAACACCCAGGGATCTTTACATTCTTTCAACACTTATGTAAACGTTTGGGTAGAAAACAGAAAATGCTGCTTGTCTTGTAATACCAGTGCTTTTATGTTAGCCTTGTTTTGGCTAAGTTTTTTTTTTTTTTAATGCATGTAAATAGACAAAGAAATGACTGAACCTCTAGACTATTGTGATAAGCGTTGTGGGAATATTTAAAACAGATATTTGACCAATCATTCACTCTGCTCCCTTTTCCAGTGGCAAAATATTTTCCCTCTTCACTCTCCATGTTTCATTGCTCCCCAGAGTGCTCTTACATTCGCTTTTCTACCCCTTTATATTTTCCCTATTATTCTTAATGTATTTTTGTATTTTTCACATATAACACACCCTGTTTGAAAGTTGTTTTTGATAAATCGACACAACTTATGTTTCGCCTTTTGTTGTCAAGAGCACACTTCGTGAGTCATGATTGTTTCATGGTAGACGGTAAATATGCACCAGACACAAAGTTACGTTAAAATTAGGTTGAAATAAATGTGTGTGAAAAATCTAGACAGAAAATTTCATGATTGGATTCTGGCGACGTCATATTCAATCTCTTCATCCTTCTCCCTCTTTTTTTCTTCCAAAATATTCACTCTGACCTCTGGAACCCAAGCCGGGTAGATTTTCCACCCGCTGATCTTCACTTCTTCATCTCCCTCATTGTAAAAACTGAGCATTACCTGCTTTTCTTGCCACTTTTCTCTTTACTTTTCTTCTCACTGCTCATCTTTCCTTCCACCCGTCTATTTTAACGAGTGCAGCCGGAGTGTTATACGTGTGTGAGAGGCTGGATATGTGCACGCTGTGGGCTGTATGTTCTGTATATTTAACACACAGCAGGGCATCTTCACTCACACTGCTGTGCCTTAATTAAACCAGAGGGACAAGTCTAAGATGCGACAGGAAAGTGTGGAAATGTGTTGTGATCAGCACCTTATTTGAAATTAATGAAATGTAATATGTATTCCACTATTAATTGACAGCATCTCTAAAAACGCTGCAGATGGAGCTGTAGACTTCAAACTTGATTCTGCAGGTGTCATTCATTCATTTACTCATATTAAACTGGAAATCTGGGAAATTAACTCACAAGAAAATAAAAGAATCATTGAATTCATTATTGACAGCAGTAGATGGTTATAGTGGTAATACATACAGTAAGTTATATTAGTAGCAAAGTAGTCTACAGCTGTTTTCCACTTTATTAGTTGTTAACTCCAACTTTCTTCATTTAACTTTCCAAGGTGAAAAGGAATACATTGTCAGCATTGGCCTCAGTGAGGCTACATGATCTAATTTGTAGAGGACAAAGTCTGGGCTTCAGGTCTACTCAAGGACACACCTTTCTTTGCGCTCTGTGTCCTTTCACAGATCCTAAAACTGGGACACAGTTTGTGAGGCCCAAAATCTAGGCAGGGGGAAAGAAAAAAAAAACTACAGCACAGAGATTTGACACTGGATGATTGTTTAATGTTTAGTTCAGTGTGGGATTTGACCTGACAGTGGAAAATGTGTTTACTTAATTAAATTAATCAAAGCTGCTCTCACTATTTGTGTGGTATAATTCCTGGTGATGGTATGCACCATAAAAATGCAAGATGACAACTGAAATTAAGATAAATATCCAGAGCTATAAACACAATATGCACAGTAAATAGTATGTCATAGACCACCAATTGAGTCCTGTAATGGTCTGTATCTGTGTCATAGTCGGAACCAAGGTATAATTTGAGTGAAGTCTACCATTTTTCAGTATAGAAATCTGGAGGTGAACTCTAAACTGACTGTTGTGCTGTTGTCCATTCAGTATTTTCTGCAGCATCTTGAAGATTTAAAAAGGTGTGGTGATGCAAATTTAGGTTAAAAAAAACAAGACTCTGAGCATTTGCACACCGAAGTATTCGTGGAAAGCAGTTGAACAGTCAACATGAATAACGTGTGAAAAATGCACAAACTATTTGCAGGCACTCTGTGACTGTGTTCACACTTAAAGGCAGGAAGACGGTCAGAGCTGCCGTGAGTTAGTATAGATGTTACTTTTAGGAGAATGTAGAAATTTTACATGCAGATTCTCCAAGCCAACTATCTAGCTTTCCAACTCTGTTCGATGTTCTGAAAAGCACTTCAAAGCATGCAATAATGATCTAAAGAGCAGAGAAAAGCAGGGATGACAGCAGAGTTAAAACAAAGCACATTGTCCTTGTGACCTTAGTGGAATCTATACACAGGGGTCCAGTCAAACATTGCACACCCCTCAGTCATGCATACACACACTGTATACCCACAGTGCAACTACGCATTATTGCCTTATAGATTTGTCAGTGCCACTGGTATGTAAATCTTTCTCATGTCAACACTGGTCTGTGTGTGTACACATTGCAGCCTGTCTCAGCACTTTAGTTTCACACCCATGTCGATAATACCCCACCATCAATATAACTAATCTGATTTCTTCTATTGCTCAAATGAAGTTTGCATTGTATTACTCCTGTTGTGTTTTATTGTATTGATGCTAATATACGTCATTGCAGCAAAATACAGATGCTTGACTGTTGCTTAGTTCCCTTTTGAATCATGTTTCTGAAATCTCCAATGTCAAACTTTCTTCACACACACACTGACATTTTTCAATGTCACAAGTAAAACAAGTTTGTTTTACACTGTTCCATAATATCTGTTTCTGTAAAGGTCAGATTAAACACTAAAGTGTCTTTAGAGTAAACGTTTTATTCGCTTTTTTTTTTTAAAGGTATTTGATCTCTGTTTCTCCTCAGTAGTTGCCTTACTGTTCAGGCTTAAATTGCATTACTCTGAATTTTTTGATAGAAAATGTTTTTTTGTTTAATTTTGTTATTTTACCTTTAAATTATTCTTCAAAGGTCGCTCACAGACAGTTTGTTTTTCTGCTCTGTCTGTCTCAGGTACACAGAAAAAGGCCACTTCTTCAGGAGGTTGTATTGAACATCTGGTTTGTCATGCTGGACTGCTCACTCAAGTACAGCACTGCAGTGAGTGGCATGGCGAGTTCATTCATCTGCCAGCACCTGTCCTAAAGAATTTACAAGACAATGCCAACAGGTGAGGAGTGATGTGAACTTACTCCCTCAGCTCCGCATACCCTGCATGTAATGTCAAATACAGGCTAAGATGTTCAAGTGTCTTAACAGCACATATGACAACTTGCATTAGCTTTGATTCTATTTTACTGCTAAACCTTTTGCAGGTAGATTTGGTAGCATATTTAAGTTGAATGCAGACAGAAAATGGGGGGAAAAGTATTAGCACATTTTAACCCTTAGGGGTCTGAGCCTATTTTGGCCATTTTTGAGTACTTTTGATTTTGCCTCTATATACTATATAAAGAAATATTTACTATACCCATGTGTGGTATCTTTCTTTTCAGCACAACTTCTTCTATCCCATCTGCCTATTATTTTTTCACTTTAAGCTACTATATCAACACAAAAGGCCAAAACACACACACACACACACACACAAAAATCAGATTTGTATATATATAATTTGTTGCATAAATAACACAAAGATGCTTAACAAACGTTTTCAAAGACTTTAAAAGGGAATGCACATATTCCACATATTAGGTATATAAAATCAAAATTGTAGTAAATTAAAACTATACTCAAATATTTGACATAAAAGCATATCTTTACATAGGTATTTTCTTTGGTTTTCTCATCCTCTGGTCCTCTCAGTTTCTGCATCCAGTTCAGTTGGTTAGTTTCACCCTTACCTGCAATGCTAATGCAGTCTGTGGATTAAAAAGGACAAAAAGGATGAAGATATGGTAAGAATGCCAGCCCCCACTCATTTTCTTACTTTTACTCACCTTTGTTTGCTCCAGTTTCAAAATGTCATATCTCCAGTTGTATTTGCTTTATCAGTGTCAAATAAAAAGTGGAAGTGTTTCAAGTCTGCACTTTTGAATGCAATTGTCCCCAGTGGTCTTTGTAACCAACTTCCGATGCTATGACGTGTTGAAAATGTCATGTGATTCAGTCATGGGGCCATGATCGTGGACCCCTAAGGGTTAAATACATCTCTAATTCTTCCATTATTTATAAATTAAAAAAAACAAAAAACAGTGAGTGTGTGCAGAAAGATGTGACAGTTGTGAGATATTGTCTGTTTTTCATGCTTAATTTTAATGTATATGTCTCAGGTTTTAATCAGAAATTCATAAGCCTTAATTCATCAGATAGCCGCTCAGTAAGCCGCTGATTGACATGCTATTTGTTTAGTGTGAATTTATTGTAACATAACCCAGCATTTTCGAGTGAAACTCCTGATGATAACCTGTTCCGGACTAATCTAAATTGATCAATTTGAGCAAAATGGAAACTGTCACTGTCTCCGGGCTACATTTTCCAAAGCTCAGCTGTCTGATGCAGTCAGACAAATCACTCCATATTAGATCAGTACAAGTGTGGGCCACTCCTCAAGACTGGTGAGCTGTATAAGAAGCTTGAAGTTCTGGGAGTTTGTCCAGAAAGATCTGGCCAAGACCAAGGTTTAAATTCCTGTCTTTTATGAAAATTGCAAAAGTGGAGTGTCAGAAGAGCAGGCTCATTATTAGAAACAAATGCTAAACAATACATATGATAAATTAACAGCAAATTTGATTTTTTTGTGTGTTACAGATGATCAAGTAAGACTAAATATTAATACCAATTTCTGTCACCATAATTTTTTCCCAGGCATTCAGTTGGAGAGAGCAGGCACTTTCTTTTCTGTTTTATATTACTTACAGAGTGCAAATTAAAATGCCTGTCATACTTTGTGCTGCTGATCGTAATAATTGTGCAGGGATGCAGGGAGGGAAATTACTCATTTGCTGTTTGATAAAAGAGAGATGTGACCCAGTAGCAAGAATTTGTTTTATAAACATAACGTCATGTCACCTTCAGTGTAGTCACGGACAAGCTTTTGAAAGACTTTTTGACCCACTCTGAAGTGAAATAATTACACTGATTTGTACTCGGGTGCACCCTGAAACATCACCGCAACATCAGAAGTAGTGATTGGTATATGTGCGCAAAAACACACTCTCAAAAACATTTAATCACTTCCTCACCCACTTCCTCGCCTGCTTTTATGTCGGCCGTCGTTCACAGCTTTGCCCTTGTAGACCCTCAGTCATGCAAGAACTTTTGTTATCTTTTATGAACTCTGACATTACAGGATGGTGTGTATCGTGTGTGCTTGTGTGTGTTTCAATGTGTACTCTTGCACATTTTGTATCTGTCCATCTGTCCCATCCCCCAATGACCAGATGACTCAGCTGGGCGTCTATCTGTGTGTCTGACATGATGTGAGGCCGTAGCCTTGACTGGCCCGGTGGGTGGTCATGTCCCTGCATGGCAAAGCAACAGACTGAGGCATCTCTGTACACCTCCAACCTCTTTCACTCCTCCTCTCCCCTCTCCCTTCATCTCCTCTCACTCTCCCTCTGTTCTTACAATATTTTCATCCGACTGTCAAAGGGAGTTAACACCCGAAGGTGGAACAAACATGTATAACACACACATAATATTATTATATTCAGAACCATTTTCTTGTATGTTACTAGTATTACAACTTGCTACTGATATGTTTTGCATAATATGGTTATCTATGTTATAAAAGCCAAATGGCCTCTGTGTGCGTGTGTGTGTCTGAGGAATCACACAAAATCTGGAAAGAGTTGACTGCTGCAGTTTGGCATACTTAGGTATTTTCGGTCAAGGAAGACAATAGTGAAAACGGCAAGTTGATAGGACTAATATTTTGGGAGATATTAGTAATTTTCAATAGCCTTACAATCACATTGCTATGCCCGGAATGCTTTGGCGGTGACTGCTGGACAAATGTGGTATAGCATGCACAAATACACAACAGCTTAAAAACGTCCACATCTATCACCCTTGGATCCCCAGGGGTTGACGTGCTAGTTTTCTTTATATCCTAAGTTACCAACTATTTGTTTTCCCACATACTGTAATTTCCTTAATGTGCTGTGCATTTCCATAGTAGAAAAGTGCTCGGTATTCAGATATAAAGGCAGCTCCTCACTACTTACCCCCACTCTTTCCTTCCGTCCCCACTGAGCCATTACTGATCTATACGAGGCCTCATCAGAACCAATAGCCTGTATCTAATCTGTTCCTGCTCCTGATGATTTCTGACTACACCGCTGCTCCCCACCGCAGTATAAGTGACGGCTCCGACTGGAAGACACACCATGACTGATCCCCTGCCCCATCACCATTCCTCACTCCCTCTTCGCCTTTTCCTTTTTGCCTCTCGGTTTTCTCTTTTTTTTCCTTTTTTTTTTTTTTTTGGAGTGCTCCCATCATTCTTCCACCTTCCCTTGCTTCCTCCGAGCTCCCTTTTCCCTCACCATTCTCACCTCAGTTTCCCCTGTGTCTATGTCTCTCTCTTTCCATTCTTCATAGGCACCTTGTTTTGTGAACAGCTGAATGTTTACTTCATGTTGGCCTCATCATCCATTCTGACTAGGCCTCTGCTGGGAGGATTTGCTCTTCTCTTTCACATTTTATTTGTTCCCCTATTTGCTGTTTCCATTAAAGATGAAATTGAAATCTCCTGTGCTAACACACACACAGTCACAGACGCATACAGGCATCACAGTGCGCACACCACACGCATCGACTAACAAAACAATGCCGTGCTATGCCAAGGCATATGAAAGAGCACAAACCTCTCGTCCTACTTTTGCTTTACTTTCCTCTCATCCTTTCACTTCATTTCTACACTCGCTTTCCTCTCCCCCACCTCGTTCCTTCCTCTTTAGTTCATGCAAGTGCATTGGGAGACAGTGATACGTGTTTTGTTTTTGTGTTGTATTTTTTCCTTTATCGCAAAAGAACTGACTTTTTCCCTCTCTCCATCTGGCACTTTCCAACACATTCATAACCTGCCTACAAAGTTTTTCCCATATTTGACACCATTTTACACTCTCACTTTCCTTTTTTTTTTTTAAGTCATCTTTAACACAGAGAACAGACAAACTACTCCTAGTTTTCCCCACACACATGTGCTGCCTCTTAAAGACTGTCTCCTCTATGTCCACCGTCCAACTTCCGAAACCCATTGAGACAGGATACAGGAAGTGTTTGGAACATTCCAGAGGAAAAACAAAGGCAGTCTTCGGCAGGTTAATGAGGCCAGGAGGCAGCTTTGTGGAGAGCTTCATCAGTATTCAAAAGCGGCCTCTCTCTCTCACTCTCCCAATAATATCCCAGTCATTTGGGTCAGCCGCATCGCTGTGCCTCTGTGAAGGGCACCCACACACACACAAACAGAGACAGAAATTCTTTGACAGTTTAATAGAAATACAGTTTCATCTAACATTCACCTCCTCATTCCCTCTAATCATTAGCCATGTCCCACACTGTCTCTCTTTGTCTTCTTTTCATTTTGCTTCCTCTATCCATCACTTTCACCCCAACTCTCCCCCCTCTCCTTGATTCCCTGCCATTCTGTCTGTCTTCCCACCCCCCATATACAGCTCCTTCAATTAAGATAAAGTGGCTAATCATATATGAATTACATTAACATCTCTAATAGCTTCTGCAAGTTATTGGTTCTTCATTAAGAAGCAGTTCGTTTCAGCCCAGGCCAGCTTCCAACAACACAGAGAGCAGCAAAGTACAGTAAAGGGACTAAGTGAAAACAGATACACGCTGCAGATGTGTGTGTGTGTGTTTATTACTAGAACCTGGGAGCTAGGACCTCGCTGTTGTGGGACAGGAGGGAGGGAGCTGTGAAGATCAAATGTCCTGTAAATCAAAGTTGTCATACAAGTGAGCAGGGCCATGGGAGCCTTCAGTCTGCATGGGGCTCCTGGCTGAGCAGAGGACCGAAAAGGATACCTGGGCCCTGAGCCAGTCCTTCCTGTGTCTGTAGTCATATTTCTATCCAAATGTATAGGATATTTTAACAAAATTTCAGAAAACGTTGAGACAGTGCAAATTTATACACATTTCCATCCGTATTGCTTATAATAAATAAAGTATGTTCATTATCAGTTTTAACTAACTATGCTAGTTGTATGCACTATTTCATACAATCACATAATACCTGCTAGATGTAAGAGGTAGTATGTCAAAAACCTGAGGCTGATTTTAGCTTTCCCCAGGTGAATATGATCTGCTCGTCTGGATTATACAATGTTGTTTCAAACTCTTCTGAGAAGTTGCCGTAGTTGGAAGGTTGTGTTTCATCACTGTTTTCAATATGGCATGTATGGTCCGCACATGCAGACGCAAGTATTTGGTCAATGTGTTTCCATTGGACTTTATACTCACATTTATCTTTTTATCACTATAACAGCTTTTCCACCTCTCCAAAACATGAAAACTTTTTTGCAATGCTTTTTTTAAAAAAAACAACATTTTTTGGCATCTACACACAGGGCTTTATACGCAAATTGAAAATGTGAATAAAAACAGCTGCATGGAAATATACCTTTTCCCTCCCCTTTTTTTTTGTTCCACTTACTTTCCTCACATTTCTCATCTTTTCATCCCAGCCCCCTTCATCCTCCTATACCCTAACAATTCACTTCCTCTGCTCTAACTCTATCTCGCACACAGTGACAGTTTTGCTACTGTTCAAACTAACATCACATAGATAACTATCTCTACACACAAAGTTCCAGCTCCTCCACTGTCTAATTATGTCGCAACTCGCACTGAGCACTTGTCATAGAGGTCTTAAATTAGTGTCTCGGCTTAATGTCACAAGCACATGTAGTGTGTCAGATCAGTTGAAATGTGCTTTCTGTCTGTGCGCATGAAGAAGGGGTGTGACTTTATTAAGATGATTTATGATATTAGTTATTTTTGCATCATCTCTCGCTTGTATGTTAATTTATGTCTGTTTTGCTGCACTTTAATTTGTGCTGATGCTTTGCAGATGCAGTAGGCATTGTATTAGTTATTTTTACACCACATCTGTTTTGCTGATGTGTTTGTGTGTGCACCTGCTTACATGTGTTGTATGTGTTGACAATGCGGTGAACAGCAAGTTGGCTTTAAAACACATTGCCATGTTCTGCAGTCAAGTAATAGAGGAGTTGACTGCGTTCTCAGGCTTGAACTGAAATATCCTCTGGTCCAAAGCTGGACAAGTGACATTTCCTGACCTTACTCATACACGCTCCGACAGAGCACGGCACAATGGAAGTGTGTTTTTGATGAACTAGACTGTGATGTCCAAATTTGTATTACTTTTCCATTGCTCTCTATTTCAGTTTTTCTCCAGTTCGACTTTTCAAACTTTCAACTCTGTGGGTATAATTACTTAGTGAGATGTCAGCTTTAGTAAACAGACAGTGCAATTGTTTGTTTTTCCTACACTTTGCTTTTAAGAAAGTTACTGTAATCTCACTTAGCTCTACATTGTCTACGCTGCTTTTTAATACTGTTGTTAATCAGAGATGTTTTATTATTCCCCCAACCAAGGGCAGGACTGGCAACAATGACATTTTCTGTTTCCTTTCAACAAGAGAGCCAACATATCACAGTGTCTAATGAGTTGTTTTTGTACATTTGTGCAGTTTTGTTTTTTTTTTTTTTTTAACATTTCGGGTAGTCTGTTTTTCCATTCACTTGATTAGCTTAGAACACTTTATAGAGCATTTTTGAATAATGATAAGCATGACATAGAAGTACTTGTATCTTAAAACTGTCAAACATACTTCTTTGTTGAGCAACTCAATTGCCTGCTGAATTTTATTTTATGGTTCAATAGTGTTGAATAATAGCAAGTTTATGAATCAGCAAAGGCCACATATGCTTTAGTTGTGGGTCTTCAGGAAATTATTTTGTTTTGTTATTGCTAGCTTTGTTATTGCCCAGTTTATATAACAAAAAGCATGTTATTGCACTTTTTGTGTGGGCTGCTAGGTGCCTGAGTGCATGTAGCAGATGAAGAATGACAAATGGAACTTCAGGATCACATTGTCACGCTACTGGCTGAGAGCATGAAGAGCACAGCACAGGTTGTGTTCAAAAGCCTCAAGAGAGAACTCAAGGTCAGTTCAACCACTCACACCTAACAGATACCCAGTTTAGCTTTTTAGCAAAAAGTGTAGCAGTACAGATTCAGCTCTGTTGTATCACCTATTCCAAGTTAGGTTTAGCTTCATGCAAAAAACAAGGAAATAATTTGCTTAGCGCAGTTTAAAGCTTGTACTTTGATCATGGTGTCTGTAGAAAAAAGCACTGAATTACACTTTGTATTTATAATGGATACAACGTTTGCAGACTCTTCGGGGACGTCATTAGAGGTATTTTTAGCTCTGTACCCAAAAACTCTGCCCAAAATGCATTTTACAATGACAACTACAACATTTTATGGCCTTCCCTGTGGATAAACAAGATTTGGTGTTAATATCACAAAAGAGTGCACACAATTCCTTCAAAATAAACCTCTTAGCAGTTCTAAAATGAACATTACACAGTAGCATGGGCTGATTATGAGTTTATTGCAACAAGAACAAAAGAAAAACAGGAACTGATTAGAATCAGCAGACCTGTTAGCTTGACATTTAGTAATTCAAGTGCCTCAGTACTGCTTCTTTTATAAGCGTAGCTCCAAATTTACATAAAAAGTCACATCTATTGCCTTATATCTATCTTGATTTTGATATTTTTTGTATATAGCATGATTGTTGCCCTGCTACTGTCTTCTGTTTTTGTGCAGACCTTGCAGAACCCACTTTGGGATGTACAGACACTGCCTCTAATGACAAATCTCCCAATTTTTAGTGCCAGCATCCCTGTCCTGACCTACCCTGTCATTTTTGTCAGAACTGGCAGCAGCATATCCAAAAATACCAAAGGCAAGCAAATCGCAGTGGTCTAAGGTGGTTTGTGTTATCATCAGTGATGTAACTTAATGAAAGACCCCGGCTTAGCTTGCTGCACACAGGGAATAAACGAACATAAACAAAGAATAGATCTGAGACCACAAAAAAAAAGAAAATAGCAAGTGTAGAGAAAATAAAGAAAACCATATATTCCTTTACCCTGTGTGTCTTCTGTTTGTTGTCGTCTTGGGCGAGTGTAATGAAGGATGAAGAAACACACTGAGGAAGAGGGCAAGAAGTCTTGTCTGTATTAAACATGGGTGTATTCGCCTTGTGGTTAATGTCAAGTGTGGCTAAGGTACCTGGGTCTCCAAGGGGTTGCCGAGTGAGAGCACTGTTGGAGTGATTAAAACAGTGGAGAACAGCCAGAGGGTGATAGCTGGCACAGATTCTGCTCTTTCTCCTCCCCCTCTTTTTCACCCTCCATCCCTCTCCTCTTACTGCCAGCTGTCAGTTATGACAGTCAGTGTGCTAATGATGCTCGTTTCCAGAGCTCAGAGCACAGTGATACATCCGTCATGCCCTGGTATCTCGCTCTCTTCATATGTATATGTCAATAAATGACCTCATTTTGTATACTTTAGGTTTAATACCGCAGCAGCTGATCAGGATACACAAATACTGTCTTTTCTGCTAAATAGTTTTGTCATAAAGGAATGCTGTGTCCATTAATTTAGTCCCATTTTTTGCACATGTATCTCATGCCTCATGCAGGATAATAAACCCATGCTCCTGTATTTGACCCATTCCTGCTAGACTCCTGACAAGGAACCCTTAGTTGTCATTCTATAAACAAGACCCAGGTCTGCTATTTTACTTCACTACTAAACGACAGAAATAACCCCAATTTACCCCAATTCTTGACACAGTAAAACTACTCAGCCTACTAAATATGTTGCTGCAACAATCAGTCACTTTGTATCATCATGATTCTTTTAAATGTCGTCACACCTGTGCAAAGGTGCAAATTATGTTAGTGGTAATGAACAGAGGTCGATGTTCTACAATTTTAGAACATTGCACCTTCAGTGCAGATTGTGACACGGATCCATTAGCAGTTATTTGAGCAGCTGTTCCATGCAATTTACAAAACATGTCTTCGGAGTCTTCTAATGTTTTTAATTTTATTGTGTAAATGCCAGAATGCTAGGCTAATGTACAAGGTGATTAGAAGGTGATTAGTGCTGAAAAGACCAAGCCTGATAGTGACTTCGTTGCAACTTTACAGTCAGCTGAGAGTCCATAAAATTCTTGATGTAGGATGATTAACAAGTGACCTAGACAGTTCTAATAATGGAGACAAGGAAATTGTATTAGTGATACTTAGAAGCATAAACCAACATAGTCACTGAAATATGTGATAAACAGAAGCTTAACACCCTCATCTCAAAGCTCATTTTAATTTTATTGGATTTACAATTACTGTGCTTTGTCTTTGGATGCATTTATTGATCCAACAACTGCCTCCCTCGCCACCTTTTTTAGGCACCAGAAGTGAATCTGTGATGAGCTACAGCACTCCCCTGACCAAATAAGTGAGAAATTCACCCTGAAGAAGACCATATCTCCTGACCTCGACAAGTTTGTTGACAACATCTGTGAGAGCTCTGGAGCCGCCAGCAAAGAGCTCTTCAAAGAACAGGTCTGATCTCTTCCTCATGACTGACACTCATCTGGCATTGTCTTGCTCTTCCTGCTTTCATTCATTCTGACACTCAGGAAAAAGAGATGCACAGACAGCTGGTGTCATGCCGATAAGTGCCAATGTTTTCCTATTTTTAGTTTTTTTTTTTCTTTTTCTGCTACCTTGTTTTTTCCCCACTGTCTTACAGATTTACCCTCTTCTCTTACATTTACCTCCCTTCTTCTTTCACTATTCATCTCCATCCCTCTCCTCAACCCCTTTCAAAAGGTCAGTAGAATTAGTGTTTAAATTCTCTACGGCTAAGTTATTCATTTGACCTTCCCATCTGTCAGTACAGTGCAATTCTCCAGGGTCAGTCACATGATACTTTTGTTATGGTTCCACAGGTCAAAGGGCAAAATGGATATCCTTTCAAAATGTGTTTCCCTCCGAATTTTGTTTGCGCTCATGTGTATGTAAGCGTAGAAACTCTTTCCAATGCCATTAGTCCAATATCAGGGTATCAAAGGCCGCGGTGCTGCTGGGAATGATGAATGACTGCCAGGTGTTGAGGGCCATGTGGTAATCACCTCAGGTAAGGGCTTTTGGCCCTGCTGGCTGGAAAACACAAAGGGTTAAGTGGCAACGGCGGCTCATAGCTGTAGTCGTCCATCGCCTCTGGCTGGAGCTCATCAGCTAATTCCCAAACATCTCCAAGGGGTTGTGTATATGAAGTCTAAAACTCAGACAGGAAAGTAGCGGGGGAAATGGAGAAGAGCCTTAATTTCCTCTAGACCAGAAGTGGGACCAGGGTTAGAATCGGGTATGGTCTGACTGGCTCCTTGGCGCCCTTCCTGGTTGCCTCCAGGCCTGCCGTACTGGGACAACACAACCATTTCTTGGAGCAACACTGTCAGCCTGTCAGCCTATGTCAACATCAGTGCTGCCCCTTTGGCCTTATCCTCTTCCCCTCCACGCAGCTCAGCACTCACATAGGTCACATAAGTGCAGATTTAGTGCATGAATAACATTGGCCTAGGGAGGTGTCAGAGGTGTCTGAATCAGACCTCCCAGTCTCCCCTATTCCCTCAAACCTCCCCACAGTTCACTGACAAGTCATGTTGTGTACAGTGAGGAAACAGAAAGAGAGGAGGGAAAACATAAGAGAAATGCTGTTACATGCTGTCATCATCACGCCTATTTCTAAAAGGTTCTCTGTCTGTGTTTGATTCTCCGATGCTCGCAAGCTGCAGCACTCTGTAGCTGCACAGATCAATGGTGTCCTGCAGCTAGTGCTGCATCATATCATCATAAAATGTTATTGTTGGTCTTGTGGAATGGAAAAAGAAAAGAAAAGCCTGTTTCTCTTTTGCCTCTTTCACCTTGTCTCTGTGGTGACCATTTGCACTGGAGATTTTTTTTGGTCTGTTCACATTACACTGGCTTTGATATTGAAGAGTGGTGAGGGTATTGCAAAGACATAGCTTGCAACTCCCTGCTTACAGAGATGAGAGGTATGGTTAGCTGAGGTGTGAAGACAACCTACGGGCCTTTTCACACACAGTCTGAACCATGGCTCATGTTTTATGTTGCACTGTGTACATTGGGTTTGATTTATACAATTGTGCAGGCCCGGTAAAGAACTTTGCATGACAGTGTCATCACAAGGCAGATGTTTCCATATGCTTTATTGATTAATAGACAGATTGACTGAGTCATGGGCTTACTACTAGCAGCATCAACTTCTGTGGAACAGTCATGGCATTCACAACAATATTTCAGAATCAGAATCAGCTTTATTGGCCAAGTATGTGAACACATACAAGGAATGTGGCTTCGGTTTTTACATTGCTCACGACATACAGTTCCGACATGAACCAACACAACATGTGGACCTAGACATAACAGACAAACATTCGACTAGAGACAAAGACAACAATGGGTTGAGATTTACAGTGGATTTATAATGTAATATGTGCAGAGTGCAAATTGGAGGTTTTATACAGTGAATGGATGCGTGGATCCGGACTAATAAAAATATATGTGTATGTATATGTTATTTACAGTGGGATTTACGTTGTAATATGTACAGAAAGTGCAAATTGAAGTATTGATACACTGTGTGGATATGTACAGGAATACAATCTGTAAAAATATATGTTTATGTATATATTATTGTAGTGCAAACAGAGTTTTTTACATACTGCAAATTAGACAGTTTTATAAAGAGTGCAAAATATAAGTTTATGAGTTGGTGAATTGGAGTCAGGGGGGTATTGACACTGGATGGCTCATGACTCTTATATGAGTCATTTTGTTTTGCCTTTTAATTTTTTTTTTTTATATTTAATTTGTGATGTATAAACAGTTTCTTCTAATTGTCCAAAAGCTCAACCATCCAAAAAACTGTTAGTTTGTACTTTCACACCAGATTGGTAACGTGTGAAAGTGTGCTAAAAGGCTAGGTTAGGTGTAGGGACAATGACTTAATCTGCCATGAAGATCAAACACTTTAGGATCAGAAATCAACTGATGCAGCAGGTATTGCAGTCAAGTACCTCTGTGAAACACTCAAAACCTCAGGTAGGCAAAATGATACATTACCATATTGGTGGATACATGGAGGGGTCATTAAGCATTTGCGTAATTGTCCTTACTTTTGCTGAAAAATTAAGTTTGAAGTTTTGATTTAACTAATTCTCTTACCACTCTTACTACAAATCCATGTTATTTTCTGAATAATTACCTCCAATTTCCAGTTAATGTGATCACTTCTGTTTGTTTCTTTGTTTCTGCCAGCAGAATTACATAAAAAAAAGAAGTCTACACCACATTTTATGAAACTTGGACAAATCCCTTAAAAGTTTTTTAGCCGCAATGGGAGAGATTAGTTACATGTTTGGTGACTTTGGTTAGTTTTTCGATTTTGGTTTTGACAATATGACAAAGAAAAGAGACATGAAAATGCATGTGTGTTTGGTCCATGATTCAGCTAAATGACAGACTGTCACAACACCTCAAGCTGTCGTTTATCTCACAAAACAATGATTTAGTTAGGTTTAAATCTTTTCAGGTGGCATTGTCATTTTCTGTTCCATGGATAAGATGTTAAAGATCATCACAGAAGTTGTGTGATTGTTATGGAACCAACAATTTTCACAAAATAGTTGCTTATTTAGGGACCTGAGCCTCTTCTCCCATAAGACTCCATTAAAAGAGAAGAGCTCCTGGTCAAACTTCGAAGACCCAAGGGCTGTGTCGTGTCTACATCTGGGAATTTGAGTCTTTCGTCTTTAGTCAGAATAGCTTCGTTAGATTAAAGAAAGATAAGCTGATCACTAACTGGCCCCAACTGAAAAAAGGACCAAGGGGATTGTAACAGTCAGTTCTAGGCTTTACACACTAGGGGATTTATTTCTTTTTCTATGCATTTTATTCACATGTCATTTTTTTCCAAACTGTTGTTGATATAATGAGTGCTTTCACAGCAAAAAAGTGCCGTTTCATTTTTCTGGAGCAGAATTCTTTCCTGCCTTTCACAGCACAAATAACGGCATCAACCAACCATTTGTGAGGAATGGAAGTCATTTGATGGCAACAACGATGCACCCAAACCTGTTGATTTCCAGCCACTGTTTTGTATGAAAAGCACAAATGATAAAGATAATGAAGTGACGGACAATGTGTGGAGCAGCATCAACAAACAACTAGACTACTGTCAGGATAGGGAGGCGTTGTTGTAACGTGAACGTCATACGAATCAAACCATTTTTACTTGGACACCGGATATAGACCCAGAAGAACAAGAGAATGCTGGGATCAGACACGTAGGCTGCAGATGAGACTCCAAGTGATGTTGAATCCATTACTGTCTCTGTCTAATGGTCTAGTGTGAATATATCCGAATGTTTTTTGAATAATTCTTGCTCGTATTGCAAACTTGCATTGGTGTTGTCACTGATGCGGAATATTTGTAGGTGACTATTTTGTACTGTTGAGTCATTTATTCTTCATACCTGCAATGTATAAAAGTGTTTACATTAACTGCTGGCACAAAGTTCATTCATTCATTCATTCATTTGTTTTGAGCAAAAGAAAAAAAAAAAATTAATGGATTAGATTTATATTGTGCTTTTGTTTGAACGCATACCCATTATACATTCACTCTCACATTCTCCCTCTGGTGGTGGTAAACTACATCTGTAGCCACAGCTGCCCTGGGGCAGACTGATGGAAGCATGGCTACCAATCTGCGCCTATGCCCCCTCCAACCACCACCAAACATTCATACGCATTCATACACCAGTGTGAGTAGCAGCACTGGAGACAAGGAGGGTGAAGTGTCTTGCCCAAGGACACAACAGCACATGGACAGAGTGGGATTTGAACCGCCAACCCTTCAGTTATTGGACGACCTGCTCTACCATCTGAGCCATGGCCGCCCACAAATTTAAAAAAATTTGTGTACAAGGAACTAATATCCGACCAAATACATTTAGAAATAAAAATGATCAAGACAACATAGCAAATGCCATGTACACCAGTAATAACAAAATAAATTTAGTATTTACTGCTCAAAAAGGAGGACAAAGTTATTAAAGGAGGAAACATAGGTTATCATTTGTGGTTTGTCTATGGTTTAAAAATGAGTAATAAAGACTAGAGTGTCATACTGCCTCTGGTGGAAATGTTTAGCTATAATAAGATTTAGCCAAAAGTCTATCAGCATGTTGATCATCACAGTTCCTCATCTGTTTGTGTTCTAATTAAAATGCGGAGCTCCAGGCTGATCTTTGGACAGTTACTCTGCGTTTTTGTCTGTAGATCATCCTGAGTGAGTTATTAATGAAAAAGTTTTAATTGTAACTTTGACTTTTTACGGAGTGCTGTGAACTGTTTGCTGTCACTCTGCAAAGACCTGTTGATTTTCACTGTCTCAAGTAATTAATCATAACCATGCCTGATGTGCTCATAAGAACAGAGCTTTGATATATTTTTTTTGTCTGGTTTTGCACACAATTTAACCACTGGATGTTGTGTTCTTAATTGTAGTTTGTAGTGGTGTGGTAGACAGATGCACTCTGAATGAAATTATCATTTTCTGTGTGATCATGTCTGTTGCTTGAAGAAAGCGATTCGTGTCACTTTAGAGGCATTCTGTGATGTGTGGAAATATTACAGGTGCAGATCTGCAGGCAGCAGACCACTTGTAACAGGGTCGACCACAGTGCCAAGACCAAGCATGGCACGACTGAGCCCACTGGTGTGTTAATCTCCTTTTTCTGGGGGATTAATTGATAGCATCATCAGTGGGCTGTTTTAATGCTCTTTAGGATAACACTCTTCATGTTTTTTTCTTTCAAAATGATTAAAAGAATCTATCACTTCACCAGCTCTTCAAAAACAGCTGGGGTTTGCCAGCTTTGAATTCGATAAAAATCACTCCAAACCACAAAACTCATAAGCGTTTACATCTACTGTACTCACACTGACACAGCAACTATAAATAGTTACTCATAGAAAAAAACACACTCTTGCTCTCACCCTCTCTTCTCCTCTACTTGTCTGGTTCCTGTCTCCCACTTCCTCATGTGATCAAACATGGGCTTGGTCCCCTTAAAATTTGATTTGCAGTCTAATTCCGTATCAGCAGCATGGTCAAAGCTGTGTTTGTGGAGCACAACACAAACAAGCAAGGACACAGTCTCAGCGTGGCTCCTCCCGCAACCTCATTATAGCTGTGCCCTCAAGTAACAGATTTGTCCTTAATTGGTGAGCTGTCCTAATTGACTTTAGCTAATTTATGGATTAGATTATTTTTACCCTCTTTCCTAATTGAACCATAACTTTCATGTGTTTCTCTGGCTGGCTTGTGTGCAATTGGTGCTTGAGAGGTGAAAGCAGTTGAAAGTTTTGCTTTATCACGTTCAGCTATGTCCAGTATCCATGAAAAACCATAGCACAGGTGAGCAGCAGTGGTGTCCATTTCTCTGGCTGATGGAGTGTGGTGCCTTCAGGTGCTAGTACATACAGAGACATATTGTTGTTTTATTTGTTTATGTTGGTTGCAACACTGTGTTAGCGCATCATAGTAGTGGTTCGGCCAAAGAGATCACAAGGGAGAGCAGAAAAGAATGTATTAAAAATTAAACTCAAGTTAAATCAGTCGTAATAAGCAGTGAATCTCTCAAATCTATGGACCATTCAGTGGACAAGTGCATGTCACCAGCAGTGTTATAGTATTATTCGGGACATGGTTGGGGTTTATCAGCAGTAAGTGGATGTTAAGAGGTGTTAGCACTGTTTTACGAACATTTATTTCCACATTTTTTATTGCAGACGTTAGTGAATTATGTGATTTTGTTCCTGCAGGCAGCTTAGAGACGAGTCCAGAGTCCAGTCTTGGTTGGTTTGAAATGCTGGTTTTATTGCACTTATGGATTTTTCTACACAAAGCTCTCCTTTCCTTGAATAAGCCTGAGGTATGGCTGCTGCCTTTGCACTAAACAGCTACTTATCTTTTGTTCATTAATTATAAAGTTTAACCAAACAAAAAAAAAAAAAAAATCAGTTGGATTGTTATTGATGTAGTGGAGAGTAACTTTAATGATGTGCTGTATTATGTCTCCAGTTGGACTTGATTACAATAGTTTTTTCATCAGTAAAATAAAGGCATTGGGTTACTGTATACACGTTTAATCATTAGAGCAGTCTGTCTTAATATTAAACACTACAGTGAAATTTATGAAATAACACTAGTTGAATAAATATATTACAAATACAAGACATTAGTCGCTTTTCCATTGGACATCTGCGCTGAACTTTACCGATATTTACTAAATGTCAAAAAAACAGAAGTGCGTAATGTCGGTTTTTCCATTAAATCACAAATGCGATGATTTGTTTTTTTATTATCATTGTGTCATGACATGAGAAGTCATTCCATAAAAATGGTGACGAATGTAAATATGGTGTTGATTTACAGATATATTCATTATTATTATATATTACCCCTCTATCTTGTACTAAATTTAAAAAATGATTGGGTTTCCTGGTGTGTCCACACATTTCTTCTTCTTCTTCACTTGTTGTAATGTACGTCAACATCCGTTTTTTTAATTCACCTGACTCTAGTTGCGGAAAAAGTCTTTCCATTACAGTTTTTCGTGATATACCATTTGCGTTACACCTGAAAAACCACCTCTTGCCAGCGCAAAAATTTTTAATCGAAAAATGAGACTTTTGGCGTAATTGTCGTTTTTCCATTAGGCAAATTTTTATGCACAAGTTATATTTGCGCAATTTTAGGGTCGATGGAAAAGCGACTAGTGACACAATCAGAGGATAGATATTATAATAAATGCAGGCTCTTTCGGTGAAAACACAAGTTGACTCCTCCAATCAGTTACAGTTGTTTGCTGTCACCTGCTTGTGCTTGTATACATGCTGTTTTTTGGTAAATATGTGTGGGTGACCATATACAGTGCACTGTGTATGCGTGTATGTGTCAAACTGTGTGTGTCTAAAAGTTCATGATGTTGAGGAGGGATGAGAGTGCTGCATCTCTCCTTGGGGCTGTCAGCCTGTTACCGGGTGTCACTTCAGCTACGCTCACCCACCTGTTTTCCAACCCCCGCCAGACCACACACGCACGCGCACACACACACACACACACACATAGACACACACAGTCATACAAACCTGCTGACAAGACCAAGGTAGCTGTGACGAATAAGCTAGGATCGGCAGGAAAAGAGGCAGCAACACAAAGAAAAAAAAGCATCACAGATCCATAACGTCTGGATATGATATATTTAGCTAACAGCTATAAAACGCTGTGTATATTTCCCTACATTCAACTCATCCCAAAAACATAGTCACTATGCAAATCACGACTCTGTAGCTCTGAATCTCTCTCCAACAGAAATATTATTAACAATCAGTGATTGATTTCGATACTTTCTGCTGTGCTGTATTCTGTTAAGCTACTGCTAATCACACAGTTGACAAAAGAAGCATTTCAGGTAAAGAAGGAATCGGAGGGAGGATTACAGTTTGATCGACTGGTTCTCAGTAGTAGCCAAAAGCCGCAGCTGCAAATGATTCATTGCATAATAACAAGACTGTGTGATGTATGACAATGTATATGGGTTATGAAAGGAAATCTATCCTTTCATGTAATGCTCTAGTGTTTAAATATTATGTGGCATTATATATATAATGCTTTTTGCAGTTTGAACTAAGGTACTGTGCAGTGTCAGGAATATATCCACTTGACCAGATACACTGTCAGTGGTTTAGTTGCTTTTCTTTGTGTGGATGTTGTAAATAAAGGAAAAGAATCAAATGTAATGAATTAGGGTATAGTTATTTTAAATTGGTCTTCATTTCATTTACTGTGTAATTACCTCCTATTTCTGTTTTCAACTTTCATACACACCATATGGACAAAAGTATTGACATGCATTACTTTCAGGGCTTTATTGTTATCTGGGCTGAGCTACAAAATGGTAATGACAAATACAATATGATATCTCACTGCGATAAATAACAATGCAATACATTTTCGTTTGTCTGGAGTGTGGCTTTTATTAATTACACTGTCATTGATGTGTATAAAATTCTTCAGTTTGTTTTTATATCATTTTACTCAGCATTGGAATCATAATTGTGTTACATGTTTTACATCTAGATTTTGGAAATATTTGTTACACTCTGATCATACCTTTTCCATCTCCGACTGAGGAAATTCCGCCTTTAAACTAGAAATACTGATTTGACAATTATCCTCATAATTTCTGACAAATGACATGGATATTTTTTTATCATATCATTTCAAATCAATAGGGATGACAAGTGCTATAAGCTGTTGGTGTGATATGACCCAGTATTTTTGTCTGTTTAGTATACTGTAATGCAAAAGAAGAGTTTAACCATATTGTCTGCCCTTATTCCATAGATTTTAGTTTTACAGGTGCAAATAGGAATAAAGACTTGTCTGCAAAAGCTTATTTTCTCTCTTTAAATTAAAATCAGTCAGAAGCAGAGATGGAGTGGAAAACTTTAGTTTATATAAGTAACATCAGTGAGCTAAAACCCAAATGCATTTGGGGTTTTTGGTTCCACAACAATCTATAAATAATTAGTTTAAATTGAATTTTGTAAAATAGAGACAAGGGCTTATACTTCTTATGTTTTGTGTGCTTATGTGGAGAGAAGAGTGAGCAGAAACAAGGCAAGGATGTATGAGAAGAGCCGAGAGGGAAGGATTCAATATCAACCAATTCACACGTGGAGGTGATAACAAAGTAATTTAAAGTGGAATTGAAAGAATATACCAGAACAGACAGGCATCAGTAGGTTCTGCAGTGCTTAACTGTTTCTAGCAGGCTTCTCATTGAGTTACAGGAGAGCGTCACTGCTGCAAAACAAGTCACACGACTCAATGTGAATACAGAAACCTAACTGTAATGGAAATATTCAGCGGTGTGCTTGGTGTTATGAAATAAGCCTTCATTTCATTACAAATTCCAAAAATGCTTCCACGTTGGATCAACAGGAAAAGGGAAAAAGAAGAGCTAAAATAGGGTCTCTCAGCCCTAGTATGTCAGTCTTCTCCTATTTATAGGGCCTTAGTATTCTGCTCCTCAGTTCTGAGCTCACAGTCTCTCATTGTCTCTTTCTAACTATCTTTTAAGGTTTCTGACTGTCTTTCTTGCGTTCTCTCTCCTAAATCTGGTTTCTTGTTAACACAAGGGGTTTCGCGTAGGAGGAGAGAGATTCCGTCCATCAGGTTTTCTCCTCTTCCTGTTCCTGCAAACTGACTCACAAACAAGTAAACGCACACAACAGAAACAATTTCCCTACAGTCTTGCCTCCTAGTTGTTCTGTCTAGAAGAAGAGAGGGACAGAAATAGACAATAAGAGCGAAAGACGAGGAAAGAGACACCTCTCACAGCTATTTACAGAATAGGAGAGCTTCAGATGCTGACAGCCCTTTATCATTAGCTTTCATTCTCCTGTCTTGCCAAAGGAGTATTTTATATTCTGAGCCAGGCTCTGTGTGTGTGTGGGGGGACTAAATCAATTCCAAATTATTGCACCTCTCAATAACTGATGGCCATGTCTGGGCAGAGGAGAAATGATTAATGATGATACTATGGACAATATGAGTAAGACACACACTGAGACATTATCGCCTGCATACCGACAGACATGCACACCGGAGATATAACTGTGTTTCTCTAGTAACTGCTGCTGATTACTGAGGGGAAAGAGACATCACAGATCCCTTTATTGTTGGAATAGAGTGGATTTTAGACTTGTGGTTTTTTGGAAAGTAGCATAACCAAGTGACAGGAATGTCACATAAGAAATCTAAATCTTGACAGTGCAATTACATTATAGGTGAATTTGCATACCCAGAATATGAATTTACAGCATCCACCTTAGACCATTTGCAACCAAAAATGAATACCAACCCACATTTTTAACAAACAATCAGTTACATTCCATTATTAAGTGAAAGAATAGTTGATTGAATGCTTAATCACTCAATACACTATCTTTCTTATTTAATCAAAAATGTATTGTTTTCATAAGCACTTTGTTTTTCTAAGAGAAACACCAAAGAGCATCTGAGATGTGAGGGTTTGTTTCTCAGCAATACATTTTGTTGTGTTTATTATTCCATGTTGCACTTGCCTCTCATTTCTTGACATTTCTCTACTGTGGGCTCTAATGGATGCATAAAAACGCCATCAACAAAAGCCTAAGAGTCTACCACTAAGCACTGGTGATTTAGATTTAATGCAAATGTCACTATGCCAGCATGCTTTTAAGTGTTAAAGTGTTAACTTATAGATGATGAGCAAGTAAATGCTTTTACCTTCATGTATTGCAATGTTAATATTTAGTAATTAACAGTACACATACACAAACTAGAGCTAAGACTGATTAAGTTTTTCATGTCTGTGACTTGATAATGCGCTAGCTATAAAAAGTCTTAATTTCTAAGAGTGATAGTTTCTTGTCTCCACTAATTCTCACTGTAATCCTTTATTTAGCTTTAAAAATATAATGTGAGAGACGTAAGTGAAATCTTCTAGTGTCTCGTAGTGAAAAGTAAATGGCTCAACAGAAGTAAAATGATCCATTCCTTGGCATTCAAAGATGTCTGTATTGTCATTTAAGTCACATTAATCTTTTCTCAGTTGGTACCACACACTGAGGAGGAACTGGGACGTTACCCTCTCATTTCAGATCTGCTCTTTTGATGCCACTAGTGTGTAATTTGGCTATTGTCAGTGTGGCTTGTTGGTGTGAGATCTAACCATATTTGGGATTAAAGGGGGTGGATATGAAGAAGTGTGAGGTGTCACAGACATCTGTAACGGGTCAAGGGTCAGCTAATGTCTTCTATTCAACCTAAGATCTTATTAATAGAGAAGAAATGTAAAGATAGACCATCACAGTCCTTATTAGAGGTTCCTCATTAAATAGATTAGACCTGAGTGAATCCTGGAGAGAAAAACAAAAACACCCGACTTTGTATTTATAGAGAGATGTTCAGTGTCAGTCTGTGGAGGCCAGGGGTTTTTAGAGCCAACCCTAGTGGCTGACAGCTGTATTACACAAATACTTCCACACTTGGTTGGTAGCAAAGCAGGAAAGTCATCCTTGAAGAGTACCTGTAGTGAATTTTCATTGCTAGCTGTTTCAAAAAATCACGGTTCCATGTGCGAGTACTAAATCCTCGGTCAGTCATGGTCAGAGACATGTTGCCTCCTTCACAGGCTCTTCCAGCAACAGTAGTACATTGCATTATCCAATTAGATGGGCTGCAATAGACTGGTCACTGACTGTGCAGCAGACACCAGTCAAAGATGACACATTATCGACCAATGCTGGATCACGTCCCCAGGACAATGGTGGAGTGCAAAGCTTACGGCTGCACAAACAGCACATATACTCATACACTCAATGTGGCTTACTGACTGCTGCTTGTTTACTCGCACTCCAGCACCCACAATCAACGCGGGTACGTCGCTTACAGGCTCTGCCCCTAAACATAATTCAGGTAATAAAAAGGTCCAGTTTGGTGCATTCATGGTGTTTTTTTTTTTTTTTTTTTTGTTTTTTTTACTGAATTTGCACCTCTCTTGCTTATAAGTAATACACAAAGCACAGTTAATGTCGTAAGCATGACCAGTACAGGTACACTTTAAGTAATCCTGTGATCCCTGTAGTTTTTACCCTCAGCCCTCGCCACTGGGTATTGTCATCAGTTTGTTGTTTGTCTGTCTGTCTGTCCATCCATGTGTGCAAAAACTTTAGCGAGGACTGAAGGCCGAGGGATTTCAAGTGCGAGAATGTTATGTTATTAGCAGTTTTTAGAGGTGAAACATTATGTGCACTGATTATGCACCAATTTGTTCTTCACTCCTGAGACCGATACTGGTTATTCATGATTAATACTGGTCAGTAACCAGTGTTTTTGAATATATATGTATACATTTGCATCAAAGGATTAAAACCTTGAGTGACAAACTGTATACTTTTCCAACATAAAACTCTGTTGAAATTCCTTTAAGCTCAATGTCAAGTGTAATAAAGAAAATACAATTCACTACTATTTCAGCAATATTTACCGTGAGTTATTGCATTAAACTGTAGGTGAAATGAATGTTTTCTCATTTCATTGTTCATGAGTTGTTGCCAGAAATGGCATCACATATTAGCCTATAATATTTTATTGATAAATAAAAACAAACTGATGAAATATATGAATACCAAAAATTGTCATTATGTGTAAATATGTAAATATCACCATTTCCAATAATTTGAGTTCCTCCGTTAGTTACTCATTTGAATTAAATACAGTGTTGTTCCTCTAAAGTGACAAAAGCCTTAACTGACACGTTCAGAACAAAAGTTTAACCACTCCTGTGTAAAACCTGTTTCATATAACATCATGGTGCCAGTAAAACTGTGAACATATTCCATAAAAAATAATATAGTGACTTGTTCTAGCAGTTGCACGTATAGTGGTTTGGGGCCTCAAACCTTGTCGAAGAGTAATTAGCCCTGGAGAAGATGCTGCATTGTCTCTGTCTATAATAAGCGAAAAGCAGAATACACTATGCACTACCCAAATCACCTGCAATTACTACCCACAGTCTGGTCCATTTACCCAACTTCCCTCAGACCAAAGACTCTATCATCCATACAGATGCATCTAAATAACTACTTGTGCTCATGCATTTTCCCAAAAATGTACAAACATCCTTGCTTATAAATGTAAGATCTTTGTACAAAGAGCTACTGTCACGCCCACAACTCAAATGGCTGTTTTGTGTTGTCAGCCATTTACTCCCAAAACATACACTTACTCGCTCTGACAAAGAGTTCCATCTTTTATTATCTTGCCACACAACAAAGCCAGAATTCATGTGTGCTTTCTATCTTACTCATAATCTTCCTCACAGCACTCAGGCTGCACTCTGGGGAGTCATCTCGAAACAGTAAGCGCAGCCCTGCACAAGCATAAAGTATGCTGTGTTTGCTCGTGCGTGCACATACACACACCACTATGCGCACATACACACATGTCCCTGATGCACTTGATAGCTAGTGATAGTAGCCATTGTGAGAAGCAATGTTCCCCATCTATGTGTTGTGCTGTTATTACATTAACGGCTCTGATTTTATCCCCTTCTTTCTTTCTTCAGTTCTCCACCTCTCTTGCCTTTCATCTCTCTCTTCCCTTTTCTGTCTGCTTCCCTCTGTTACTCCTTCATTCCCACTCTGTCTGTTGTGATTTAGTGCTTACAGTGTTTACTCTCCAATGCAGCACCAGAAACCAGGGAAATCTCTAACCCAGACCCAGACTTTCCAAATTATGGCCATTGATTTGTGTCTTTATTATGTCTTTTGTTGAACCTTGTTCACCAGCATCTCCAGATGCGAATGTTCTGCACAGCTCAACACTGCCATCCAGTGATGGTTTTATCCACTGGTGTGCAACAAAGACAGTAAGAACAGATTTTTGCTGTTGAGACGCATGGTTATATATATGTAGTGACTAAGTGGCATGGCAGTCCCTGTTATATTGCAGAGATCATGTGAATCTGAATGCAAAATGAGGACAGTTGTGGCTCAATACTTCAACTACAGTCAACTGTATGAGAGTTAGAAAGTGAGTGTATCTTTGTGCAACCTCAATGAATTAGGGGACTCTCTGTCCCAGTGTTTTTCTCTGTGGTGGTTTACATTACCCTGGGCAGAGCAGTGTGGCGGCCCACAGCGGGCTGAACACAGGAATGCCCCGACCATCTGCTGTATATTAGAATTAGACCTCCAGCCCAATTCAATTAGCAGCCCAAGCCAGTGCCACTGATTGGGCAGAGGGGGGAAGGCCACATTCAGCCACTGGCCCACAGTAAACATGTTGGAGGGAAGCAGAGAGACTGTGAAGCCAGTAGTCAGAGAAAGGCAGAAAGCGCCGGGAAATGCTATTCAAAAATAATATGTTGTTTTGGGAATATAATCATGAATGGGAACCATCTGAAAAATAAATAGAAACAAATTTTGAGGCATGAGTGAGTGCTGGTAGAAATCACAGAGGTCATTACAATTAAAATAAATACAGGGACTTGAAAGTCTAATCATGCCAACACAGATGCGACAACAGCAGCAGAGAAAGAAGAAACAAGAAGTATCCCCAAACAAGTCCTTTGCCAACTTCTGAGCAAAGCAAGAGGACATTGATTAAGCTGATTGAATAACAGAAAAAAACGGCCCTACAGATAAGCGTCTTGTTTGCCTTCATATTATTTGGACAAAGAAACAAACCTGTCATCATGCAAAACAAGACTTGATTGGTGCTGCTCCTTTCCCAACTTTGATGAGCAAATAAAACATCTGAAGTAAAATGAAAACATAAATAGATGTGTCAGAATGTCAAGTATATACCTCCGAACCATTTATGTTTTCTTAAGCAAACCAAAATGACTCTGAATCATCTGCTGTTGTCAGGGGTGTTGCATAGGTTAGAAGTGGTATTAATCAAAAACAGAAGATTAAAAGTATTTTTTCTGCACTTGTTTGACCTTACTTTAAAACAACAAATGACTACAAGGGCATCCTACCCTGGAATCAAAGTGATTGGAAAGAATTGTGGACTCTGTATATGTGAAAGGAGATGGGAAAAATGAAGATGAAGGTTTTTTTAGGCACACTTGTTCTATCAGCACAAGTCTTGGTCTACAGAAGAAAACAGGCCTGGAGTAGCGCAAGATTTTTAGATTAAGTGTGAGACATGCACTTACATTTGGTGGTAACAACAACTTAGTCACCATAATTCATGGGCACACACACAAAAGCACACCCAGGCATGTACACTGTGTGTTGGTGGCAGCAGGACACACACTATATCCATTGGAACGTACTGTTCTAAATGCTGTCAAATATGCTCAGAGCCCTTTGAGACATAATGCACAAAAACATTGGCTCATATAAACAGTGTGCTGGGCGGATATGTTCCCAATTATCTGCTGCATATTTCTCTGATTTTTAACTCATGCCAGACTGGCATCTTTGGAAAACTGAGACTTTTAAACAATTGTGGGATTGTGTATTTTGCTTGCGAATGTTCAGCACAGCAGCATTTTTTTCCCCCTCGCACTGGAATAGGAGAATATGTTGAACAGTGTTTGCTCTACCTTGTTTTTCCCTCGCACAGTGGTGTGTGAGTATATGTGCGAGTATCAGGATATAATTCTGTTGATATTTCAGTGCAGGGAGGGCATCTTGTCGACTCCCTTTTCCTCGTCTCTCACCTGTTCCTCACACCACAAAAACCCTGCAGTGCATCAGCACACCTTGCTGTGCAAACGTGCCCTTAGGCAAGTACCACACACACATATACACGTTCACAAAACTCACACACACACGTAATCAAGTTTAGAAGTAACAAACACACTGACCTCAACTTCAAAACACGTCTCTGGTTTTCAGAAAGATCACAAAAAGGGAAACATGTAGCCATAGAAATTCTGCAGAAAGAAACATTTCCCTTGATAGAATACAGATTCATTCAACAGATAATACGGCAATGCTCATGTGAGTCACTTCTGTAATCGAAAATGCACACACAGACACAGCAGGCTAACAGCATGGCAGTAATGACATCTGCTTAGGTGCATCTGTAATCTTCATCTCTTCATTGTTTTGTTTTCTCTTGGCTAAATTCACCCTCTAAATCTCTATTATGAGCCAACAGACTAAACCTCGGCCTGGTGTGCTTAACTACCCAAAATCGATAAGTGTATTACGCTACATGTGGTCTTTGTGTGTCTGCGTATTACTTTAAAGCAGGACAGACCAAGCTAACCACATGTACAGTGAGAGGGTTCCAGGTCAATAAGTTTGTGGTTTCAGTTTTTCACCGCAGTTACTGTAGCGGAGATTAAGGCAGCCTTTGTGCTCCATTATTTGTGTTTTATCATGCTCATAGTCATTAGGGCATGTATATCTGTCAGCCTATGTAATAACTAGGGTATCATACATCATTATGAGTTGTTCTGCTCATCGGTATTAATGTAGGAAGATGGATCGCGTGCTCATAATGTGGGTCGTAGCTCATCACTTTGTGTACTGTAGATATAGTGAATCACTGCATTGAGTCAGCATCTCATTACTACAATGGTGTGTGTACGTCCTGTATGTGTGTGGGGTTGTGTATCTGGTTGGGTTAATGGTTGTATTTTCAGGCGTACAGCTAAGGTCAGAGTTAATAATTCCGGACGTTCTATGAATGTATAAGAGCACTGTTGTTTTATTGTATCTCAAGTTAAGGAAATATTAATTTTGCATAACCTGCTTTAAAAATTTAGGCCATCACTTCTTTGTGTTAAGATAATGCACACACTAATGTAATGGCTGAGCTTTTGACAGGAAAAAAAAGCCTTTCAAATGAAAAAACAAATATGTTGTAAACAATTGTGGAATAGAGGTAGAAGACGAAACAGTAAAAGTGAGTTCATTTTTAATATTGCAGAAGGAAAGTGTGTGTGTGTGTGTTTGTGTGTGTTTGTGTGTGCGTGCATGTGCGCGCCTGCACGTAGCTGCTACTTCCTAAAGGACTTTATCCATTTTGCCCACTCATGCTAGCAAATGTTTGTTTTTACCAATGAATCATATTGGTTGTATTTGTTGCCCAGTCTCGGTTAGATAAATGATGCTGAGTTAATTGTTACGAGCACTGATTAAACTAATGATGAAAATGAAATGAAAACAAGATCCAAGGCTGTAATTAACAGTCTGTCTTAATGCATGGCAGGTAACTTCATCTAACCAGAGGTGCGAAGTATTACAGTGCTTCTATAAAGTGTTCTCCAACTTGGACATTTTCCCCTTTTAGTGGTTTCATGGAACCATGGTCAGTATAATTTGACAAGGATATGGACAAAAAAAAAAAAAATCTCTGTCAATTAATTAAAAATATATGACATAAAATAAGTGATTGCATAAGTATTCACTACCTTCAAGTCCACCTGAGCCGCATGGATGAATCTCAATCAGGATTCTACATCTGATATGACAAAAGTACTTCCTTTCTCTATATTTTCCACTACTAAAATGTTGACTGAGCTTAAGTGTATGTAAGCAAGCTAATGTTAGCTCGACAGCCAGGTTTCATCAAATGCAAAACATTTTAAACTGGTCTTATGTTGATTTTTTTTTTTTGTTCATTCCTCTTCACGTTCCGTTCCATTGCATCCTGGCATGGAATTAGTAACTGACTTTCTATCAATATTGGCAGATGGGAAATGTTGAAGTATTGTACGAAAGGCTTAAAGTGATCATACACAAGCCATAACCAAGTGAACAAATAGGCATAAATGTGTATTTTAAGAAAATACAAAGGCAGGAACATTTTTGTCTACCGGTCTAGCCCCAGGTTTTTACTATCATGGCTTGCGACAGGTTTTAACCATCCAGGAAAATTGGGGTCTCCAACAACGACTCCGCCCTCCTATTTGCCTCTCGTCTGTCCTCGCCTTCCTAATTTTCTTTATTTTTTCCAAATGAATGCAGTAATAAGCTATCTCTCTTCATTGAACGTGTAATATTAAATGGTAAATGCATGGCCTCTGAATTGCCGCATTCAGTACCTCCAATTTCTGATTTGTAAAGACGACAGCTGTGCTCGTTGAGTCATGTTCATCATCACAAAAAGCATGACTGATTAGAAAGACATCACATGACAAGAGATGCATAAACACAGACGTAGGATCCATATTTTCCTATTCTAATTGTATCAAGAAATGATGTGAAATGAGATATTCTAGACAGTTTACATGTTCTATTTGGACAAAATGATGATTGAAAGTTATCTCACATTATGGGACTATGGACATCAGTTGTAAATCATTCAAAGGGAAAGCTATAATAAAAAATACAATAATTATTATGCATCTAGCAGTGCTGGTTTCTATTTTAGTCATAGGAGATCATGTCATTACTCAGTGTGTAGGGCATAGAGAAGTAAAATACCTAACCATAAGAAATACTAAAAGTACAACCCCAATTCCAAAAGAGAGGTATGCTATCCACACATGCAGGTTAAAGTTCTGTCATGCAAAAAAGAGGTCGTATGTGAACATGATCCAGTAAAGCTGTTATTTTCTCTGGGTCAAAGGTCATTTAAAATGTACTGAGGCAAAGTGGAAAATTGTTCTGTGGTCAGATAAGTTGAAATGTGAAGTTCTCTTCGGAAACTATGGATGCAATGTCTTCCAGACTGAAGAGGAGAGAGAAAATCTGGCTTGTTATCAGTATTCAGTTAAAAGCCTGCCTCTCTTATGGTATGACGGTGCATTAGTACCTGTGGAACGAGCAGCTTGGAAAGGAAATACACAGTCAGTGCTCCCATCCATGGATTTTTTTATGGAAGGCCTTGCATATTTCAGCTGGACAATGCTTAACCCCATACTGTATCAATTCAATTCAGTTCAATTCAACTTTATTTATAGAGCACATTTCATGCACAATGTAGACTCAATGTGCTTCACAACAGGTATATAACATAAAAACATTTTTTTTTTAAAAATGACACACTAGGCTTCACAGAATTAGTTGAATATGAAAACAAACAACAGTCAAACAGTTGAAGAAGGGAATGGATTAATGTCCCAGGCATCCCCTGTCCTTAGATCCTCCTTCTCGGCAAGGAAAAACTCAGAAGAATCAATGGAAAAGAGAAACTTCAGGGAGAAACACAGTGAAGGAGAGATCCGCTTCCATGGACGGACAGCCCATAGGTGCACCAGGACTGATGGATGTCCATTTGCAGATTTAGTTCCAGTCTGTAAAGATGCAGTAGGGTGGGGGGTGGGGGGATGGGGGGGCACATGTAGTCAGATGAGACAGGTGAGGGTGAGGAGGTCCATCCAGACAGGTGAGGGTGGGGGAGAAGGTCCGGGGTCACAGGTTAGGTCAGGTCAGGACACCGATGAGTCACCTCAGATCCTGTCGTCATTGGGCCCTGGCGGCTACAACTGAAACAGTAGCCACTCCCGCAGACGGGAGTGAGGAAAAGGGACACCAGGTTAATAGTGATGAACAGACTAAGTAAACTATATATTGGAAATTGTAAGTACAGACAAAAGTGGTACGTAGTAGCACATGCGCACATACCCACACATGCACACACACAACTCAACAAAACGCAGTTGTAAAAAGGTACATTTTTAACCTGTTTTTAAAAATGGCTACTGATGTGGCAAGTCTAATTGTATCAGGCAGGGTGTTCCATGTTTGTGGGGCATATACACTAAAAGCTGCCTCCCCTTTCTTGGATCTGGTGTTAGGGATGAGTAAGTTGCCACTGCCTGTTGACCGAAGTGTTCTTGCTGGGGTGTATGAGCATATCTGTGATATACTGAGGTGTAAGGCCATGTCGTGCTTTGTAAGCCAGGAGCACGATTTTGAAATCGATTGTTGTTTTAACGGGTAACCAGTGCAAGGATTTAAGAAAGAATCTATTACAACAGTGTGGCTGTAGAAGAGTCCAGGTCTTGAACTGACCTGCCTTAAGTTGAGACATTTTGCCTGTTGAAAAAATTTGATGCATCAGGTAAACAAAAATATGACAGAGAAGATGCATGAGTAGCTAGAGTCCTGTATCAGACAGAAATGGGAAAACATTGCTCTACCAAAACTCTGTCAATTGGTCTTCTCAGTCCCCAGACATTTATGGGCTGTTGTTAGAAGAAGGCGTCATATACACAATGGTAAACATGACACTCTCCCAACTTTTTGGATACATGATGCTACCATCAGTTTCAAAAATGACCTTATTTTTTCTTAATATTGTACATTTTCTCCATCTTAACATTTGATATGTTTACTATGTTCTATTATATTCTGCTGTTATTCACTTTTTTTTTTTTAACAGCAAAATAGCAGTTCATTATTGTGCTTGAATCAGTGTTGCAGTATTTCTAAGCTAACAGTCGCCAGTATTTCACACTGAAATAGCTGTAACCGAAAAACGCATTTTGCAGAAAATCCAACCCAAAGGGATCCAGACAGTTGTTGCTAGAAACTGAGTAGAAATGGAGTTATCCAATGTCAACAAACGACTGGCTTCCAGCACAAGACAGACTCCAACACAAGCTTGATGTAAGTGCACAAGCATTAAAAGCTTTAAAGAGTTAAAAAAAAAAAACAAAAAAAAAAAACACCCACTATTTTGTTTGGTTATAGTTAGAATAACTTCAGCTCACTACTCTTTTACCTGAGTGTAACCATGGATATATACAGGTTGAGTGTATGTCTTGTAAATATATATAAAGTGTTTGTAATGTTCAAATATGTGAATGAAGCTGCAGCCTTCAGGAAAGGAAATAGATAAAGAAAGGGAGATTTCAGCCTTCTCCCTTCATGCTTAGTACACACTGGAGGTCAAGTACCACATTTCTGAACTTCCATCTCACTCAAGGCCCTCTCTCTTTCTCTCCCTTGCTCTTTTTTTTCTCTTTGCCTTTGCTTAGCTGCTTTTTTTATTTATTTATTATTTTTTTTAAATGTCTTTCTTCTCTATCAGATGCAGACAGTAGATGCTGAATGGCATGGCAAAGCTACATAAACTCCTCGCACTCAGTGACCACCGTAATATCTTTTAGTCAAACTTATTATATACTGCGAAATGTAAAATCATTTTTTTACCCTCGCACACAGCAGTTTTGGAGTAGACAAAGGGCAAGAGCAAGCTATCACTCTTACTCGAAGTCACACACACACACACACACACACACCCACCCCCACACAAACCCAGCCCTACCTCTGTGTCCTCTTTGCCCTGTCTGAAATGTATTGTTTAGGTAAATGAGTCTGTGCACCCAGCGGGGGAATCAGCATGAATAAGAACCTGAATGCATTACCCCATTACTCTTCTCTCTCTCTCTCTCTGTGTGGCCTCTGCCTCTCTCAGCACCCACAGTCCTTGAGAGCTCAAATTGACATTGGAGACCTGGTTATTAATATATGGGTAGACGGTGTGTGTGTGTGTGTGTGTATGTGTGTCTTTGCCTGTACATCCAATGGAGAGTGATGAAGTGCTCTTGTCATCCGTGCACTGTATGTTGTGTGATTTGTGTTGAGAGAAATAAAGATGTGTGCGGTGTGTGTCTGTGTGTATGTGCCCTCATGCAGACAGTCAGACTCAGCCAGTCTCTCTAATTAGATAGACAGAGTGTAGCATGCAGACGGAGAACGGAGGAGAGGGATGAAAGAAAGGTTGCCTCTGCTGAAAGCATTACATTGTGCATGTGTGTGTGCGCGTTTAACTCCCACCATTCTGTTTGCCTGTTTGTGCTCTCATGTAAGGTGCCCTTGTGTGCATATCTGTATTTTTACCACCTGTGTCATGCTTTTTCTTTGTTCCCTTTTCCTTTCCTCTATGCGAGTGCACGTCTCTCTATATGTGTGCGTGCATGCATTCGTCAGGTGTCACCCAGCGAGTCTGATCCCCACAGAAAGCAGCCGCCACTGTTGGCATGGCGACGGCTGCAGCACCGTGAGACACTGCTACCATGGTTTCCAGGCACGCCAAGCTGGGGGGAGAGGGCCAGTTCTGTATCACTATGTTCTCTTTATCCCTATATGTGTGTATATGTGTGTGCTAGAGGGAGAACCTCTCGCTTCCCTCCCTTCCTTATACCACATGTTCCCACCCTACAGCATCTCACAGACCTCTTTGTTAGGACTTGCCCTCAAAATGTGCACATAGAGGTGTTTCAAATCTCATTGGTGCACCGCATGTGTTTATATGCTCGGAACTGCACATATATACTTGTCAGGCCCCTGTTACAAGGCATAAGCTTAGTGTCTGTGTGTGTATGCATTCGTTGGCAAGTGCTCACAAATGTATTAAAAAGCCATACTGTGCTCTGGGCCACTGTAATGTTTATATAATGAATGTTCCTCTGAAACCTCTGTGCATAAGACGACTGTAGAGCAAAATGTAAGAGTCTGTGTGTGCATGTAAGCGTCTGTTTGCATATGCATACACACATTCTAGATTCCATGTGAATTTTTCCTTTTGAATAGACCTCAACGAAGCTGAATCTAATATTGCAAGATATTCATTTTTACAATTTTTATGCTGTTAACACTAATGCTCTTTAATACAGCACTCTTTGCATTATTCAACAACTTAATTATTTTAGAAAATACCAACCAACAGAGGAGTGTGTCTTTTAAATTATGGATTCTCAGCAGGATTTTCTGTCTGTGGTCAAGGAGTAGCTTTACTCTGAGGTGCACGCTGTCGGTTTTCCCATCAATATTTTTGTTTAGTCTGGATTGCTGTGTCCACTTGCCTCTGGTGTCTTTTTGATTATGGTCAGTAATGAATGGAATGGAAATCAGACTACCTGTGAGCCTTGCTTCAGATAGAAAATATGAACATCATGCTGGTTAATGATAATGTCCGTCAATCAGCCTATCACTTTGGCCTGGACCGAAACTCATTTATCTCAACAAATATCCACTGGGGATGTTGCTTTGTCTAATATTTTCTCTAGTGCCACAAGTGGGTTAGTCTGACTCACAGGAAGCAGTCTGTTGGAATAAGTGACTATTTTAGTTGGCATTCTCTCCTTCCACTATCTGTGTGTCAACGTTTTCAAAGACCCTCGCGCTATGTGAAAGAGCAGCAGCCTGCGAGCCAGTAACTACCCACGGAAAATGTCAAGTTTTGGCAAAAGTTTGGATCCTGCACTGAGACAGGCCTGTTCAGTTTTTAATGCCATTTTATTATGAAGAAATTTAACCACTTCATTACTGTTCTGCTAAAACAAGATCCCCTTCCCCAACATCCTCCTTAACTTTACATCACTGAGGACAATATCATTCACTCAAAACATAATGAAAGCCCTGTTCACACAAGACTCTTATTACCTGTGAACCTCTGGTAGTTTGTAGTAATTGCATAGATCGTATATGGTCTTAGTCTTGTGCAAATCTACCATGTATGTACAAATTCCATTGCATATTTCCTACTCTTTCGGCAAGTGCAGAGGTCGTGTGATAATATTAGTCTGATATGAATTGACATCGCTGTAATTTGGTCCGATATGCAACATTTTTTGTTTCCTTTGTGCATTTATTCAGACTTTTTTCTGGATGAGGGCTATAGAGGCTGTGTTGGTGATGATAAATTAAAGTTTTAAAAGTGTTTTAGGCAAAAATCCAGGAAGGTTATGTCACAATATAGCAAGAATGTTCACTGCAAAAGCAAACTTAAGTCTTTCATAAAAGTTATATCTCAAAAGTTGGATCGATGACATGATGATAGTTACAGCAATAAACATTTTTCTGTGTTTCAACAAGTATTTGTAAATGGCAAACCTACCCTTGACATGTGAACCGAGGGATAATGTCAGTAAATTTGAGTAAAAGACAGACTTCGCTTATCCTGTACAAAGGCACCGCATGAAACACAGATGTGATGTGTTTATTTCCAAATCATCAGAGATCCACAGGTTATACTAGTTTCATGCAAATATGGTTTAAGTCATTGTTTTAGATGAGACACCCCTGCTATGAAGAATAGCAGGAGTTACCATGATCATAGGAGAACTATGCATTATAAATCAGCTTCACTGCTAAAGATGTGTTATTAAAAGGATAATTTTATAGTATTAACAGTTTAGATTAAATGCAGAGCAACTTATAGATAAATACATATGAGGCAACATAATGTTAATTTAAAATTTTGTTAATGTAAAATTGAGTTAAAGCTGAATTAAATTTCTGAATTGCTACACACTGAAAGACTGTCCTGACTCCTCCAAAAAATGGGGATATTATGTTGAGGTCTCTCGAAAGCAACCCCCCCCCCCCCCCTTTTTTTTTTTTTTTTTTTATATATATATATATATATTATGTTTTTTTTTTCCTTGACCCAGAATGATAATGGGTTCAGCCAGATGCTCCTCCACCACTGGCATAGCACTAAAATGACGTGTGGAGATACAGTAGGTCTGACTACGCCAGGCTACAACGAGGTTAACATATGTGGTCTGAAGTGAAATGTCTCCGCATTTGGAGAAATCTCAGTGAAATGCTTCACAGACATTCATTTCCCCCTCAGGGTGAATTATCAGCTGACTTCTCCTCCAGTGTCTTGTCTTTGTATATTCCGGACTAAATGCCTTCAACACTATTATTTGCCTTTAATACTCACAAGAAAATATTATTACATGGATCTCTTCATTATTCACTTGTACCATAATTTATCTATCCTGCAAATACTAAATTTGACATATTTATTTGGCCATATAACCACATTATACCAAGTTTGCTTTTTAAGAATAGTATTTTATACCGGTCATACTATGCTCACAAATGTAATCTTTCTTGATATTGCTGAGGGTAATAGACCGCATATTTAACTCTGCCTGTTACATATTTCTCTAAAGGAAAACTGATAATAAAGGTGCATTTATCTGAAGGTATTTTTGGGTCATCTAAATGACCTGCTTTTTATATGAAATGTATTCATTCAAGTATTTTTAAAGAATGTTTTAAAGTGATGTGAAGGATTTTTTTTTTTTTCCAATGTAGTTTCTGACCGTCTTCTCTTAACCTTTTGAGTTTATCTCATGAGTATAGCTATCTCGTATTAAAACTATGCGTGTGTATTTCATTACACTCTGCAAGGTTAGGGTTGAGGCAAGTAATCCATAATAAAATGTCACTACACCCAACATTGCACAAAATATTTACTCATATTACAAACAAGCAGACTGTGTTAATCCCCTGAACATGCTGTTAGCCTCTCTGTAATCTGCCCAGCAGTTATCCTGAAACTCATTTGTTCACTCCAGTGTAAATGTATTAACAGGACAATGTTCTGAAGTGTTTCACAAAGTTCTTTTATGAAGCAATCGCTGAACTCAGACTTATCTCTGTGAGAGCCATCTGGGGTTTGTTTTGGGTTCATTTTCTCATGTCATTCTTTCATAATTACCTTAACTGCCTGTGTTTATTCTCGATTTCCTATCTCCTTCTCTGGCTTTAATTTTATTTTCCTTTATTCATCCATTCAGGACATTTTCTAAAGAGAGGAAATGTCAGGTGATAGCTGCTTGAACCTGTTAAAACTTTAATAACACTAGTTATGCATAAGGATAATAAAAACATCTTGAAATAACCACATATTGTCATGCTTTAAAACAATTATTTTGATGTTACAGTCTTTTATTACTCAGAAAACAAAATTGAATTGAGAGAAGCGTATTCTTTCCGCAGAAACGTTTTTAAAGAAATGACAGGATATTCAAAGCAGCATACAGAACAGTGCTCTCTATTTTAGGACAAAAAGTATTATGAGAGTTAATTTGCACAAATGGAAACAAATGAAATGAAATTGCTTCATCTTTGGGAAAAATCAGCTTCTCATACTGAACCTTTTACTCCAAAACTCTTTTTGGTGAGGTTTTTCCACCTGAAAGCAACACTTATTGAGTGTATCAGAGGAGCAGGACTGCTGATGTAGCTCCACTTCAGCATTTTACATGATGATGAATCAGATGTTCCAGATGAGCTGGCCTCTGATACTTGATAAGCAGGAGGATTTAGAGGGTACATAAGTACATATAATTCAGCTCATGGATTCTGTTTATTAAGATTTAATCAAGAATATCAGAAAGGAGTTAACACAGGCAGGTTCATGTTGAATTTTGGGTAAAGTACAACGTTTATTTAACCCTCAGCTACCTGTAATACATGAGACACCCTGCATAAATTTAACAATCATGCTATTTAAGCTGTGTAATCATAAAAATTCTGATTACATCTAAGTAGTATTGTACTGTAGGTGCTGATGGATTCACAAAGAGAGCTGATTCTGATGATAAGGGTGTCAGATCTGGGTATTATCATGATGACACTGGTCATAAAGTGGGCAATAGGGACTACAATGGGTGACATTATAGGAGCACTTTTTTGTTTTGTGTGCACCGTGTGATGCTAAATTTACTGTTTTCTATGCTAAAGCATTATCTGAATGCCCTTTATTTAGTCAGATAACAGAACAGAAAGATGAGGACAGATACATGTGTTGTGTTCTCACCTTTGTTTCCCAGGGTGGCTAAAAATTCTTTTTCAAATTCTTTTTAAAGCAGCAGTTTTTCCCCCTTCCCATTTTGAACCAATTTAATGACTAATTTAATATCCAGTCTTTTTTTTTATCTTTGTTCTCTCCCTGTGTAGCCTGCTCAGCTACCAACAATAATTTTCAAATTACAAATCCTCATCGTGAACTCAGTACCCCCCCTCTCCATCTCCTTAAAATGTGGATTTGTCATCACTGACAAATTTGAAGTACTCTGCATTGTTTCCAAAGCAATGAAGCCCATAGATAAATATGAAGAAACAGTGCATTGTGTTAGAATTAATACAACAGCTCCCAGACTTTTCTAATTACAAGAAGCTTTGACTTTGATAATAGGCAAGTTTAATATCTTCTGTAATATTAGTTATAGTTACTGTATCATACTTCCGTACTTTTTTGTTATTCAAAGGACATTGTAAAGCAATGTTCTCCACATCTTGCGTGATGGAATTTTTGGATTTTATGCCCACACTATTTATGTCCACACTATTATTTTGCTCAAATGTGTATTTCTCCCCTCTGTTATTAAAAAAAAAAAAATCTGTCCACATAAACTTTGTTTTGCAAACTTTCTCCATACATTATATTCTACTGCAAACTCTCTGACAAACCATTGTTTCTGGCGTATTTTCGGATGCTGATACTGCAGACCTTCAGACAATATCAGATTCAGTAGCAGATGCTGAGGCTTTGGTCTGTCATGAATTTGAGCAGTAATGAGAAAACAAATTATAAACCTAATTTAAGTTTTATTTTATCTTGTCAAAGTTTATTTTCTATCGATTGTACTCACCGGCCACTTTATTAGGTACACCTGTTTAACTACATGTTAACAGAAATGTCTGTTAGGTCGCCAATCACAGGTTAGCATCTCACAGTCAACACCATCTGCTCAAGTTAAAACCGAACCTCAGAACGGAGAAGAAAGGTGGCTTAAGTTACTTTGAACATGGCCCAGTTGTTAGGGACAGATGGGTTGCTATGAGTATTTTAGAAACTGCTGATCTCCTGGGATTTTCATGCACAACCATCTCTAGGGTTTACAGAGAATGGCCCAAAAAAGAGAAAAATATCCAGTGAGCAGCAGTTTTCTGGGTGAAAATGCCTTGTTGATGCCAGAGATCGAAGCTGGTTTGAGCTGATAGAATGACAACCGAGGAATGCAGGAGAGCATCACAGATCGCACAACATATTGAACCATAAGGTAGATGTGCCACAGCAGCATATACAGTCACTGGCCACTTTATTAGGTACATTTACAACTGGCAAAGTGGAGGGGAATGTAGATTGCATCACAACATGTCGACATGTGTCTGTTTTCTTCATGTGTCTTTTTTCCATTGCAGGTAATACACTGATGAATACACCCGTATGAATGATATGTGGTGTTATACGTGGACGTTCATTACACAAAGCAACAATCGGCAATGTGCAAATTGGGGTGTGATGCTAGCGCTGGCTAATTTCTTAAAAATCTTCACTTTGGCAGGGGTTTAAAAAAAAAAATCTTTTACTGACATAAAATGCTGTTTGTGTGGACTAGAGGCCCAAATGTTGAGAAAGATGTATAATATAATAGTGTGGAAAGAAAATAAACCTGAGGATGGATTAATAAGAATGCCTTGGGTATTCAGTAAGACAAGATGGTAAAACAGACCCTGAAATCTCATCAAAAAAAGAACTAACGTGGACTGGTAGAAGAAAGCAAAATTAGCTGGAGCTGGAAAATGGATATTTAAAGTTGGCATGTCTGTATGACTGAAAGTGGTCGTTCATTCATTTTGTATTTTGTTCAGAGGGGTGAAGGCTGTAATCTTCGCAGGGGAAATAGATCTCAAAACATCTCTGTATAACATTCCGCTGCTGCTATTTAATAAGATTTAAAAGCAAAATCAATGGTGTGATGGAACAAGAGGGTGCGGATGGGAAGCTTTTAGACATTCAGCAGTTTGTGGCAGTTGAAGGAAACACTTAAAAAGGAATACTAGAGCACTAACGCCCTCCTCCTGCTTCACATTTGTTCCCTGTATTATCAGCTTCTCTCTCTCTCTCTCTTCCCCGCTACTCATTATTTCGCTCACTTGTCTAACAGCAGCAAAAAGGGGGGGTTTTTAACTGGAGGGAGGCCAAGAAAGCATCCACTCATCTTGTTCATTTCCTGTATGTTTGTTTCTCGGACAGGATTATTATTATAATCCATATAATCCACCCATTATTCAGTCTTTTTGTTAATGTAGTTTTTTAATCACCGGTGATGCCCTTTCAGCCAAAAATGAGGCTGTGTTCGCCTGTGTACAGTGAGTGTAATTTAAGCAGTATTAGAGAGAATAACAGGTAATTTTTTAGAGTGCACATCACCTAAAGACAATTTACTGGCAAAATTAGTGATAATGATGAAGAGTCCTGATAATGGGAAATAATAGACTCAGTGAGGTCCATGCTCTACTTAGAGCATTATTACAATACACACACAGACTTACTCACCAGGCTGGTCATTTTGGGAAGACAGAATATTTGTCAAAGTTTCCAAGAGACTAAAACAGACTGACCTTATCTCAGTGTGGAGTAAAGATGTAACAATTACAGATTTTGGTGCTACGATTATCGTCAGAGAAATAATTGCAGTTTCACAATTACTATGATTATTTTTTTTGGGAGGGGGGGGTTATATGTGGGGGTGCGGTCCATGCCGTGCGTACCTCACAATGGGTATGCGCAGATCATACGACCATACATCCCTCTGCAAAGTGAAAGTGAAACTTAACACATGTTAATAATTCCTCTACGTCTCCCGCTGTTGAGAAGCTCATTTACCTTTTCCATACCTCCTGAAACTTCACTAACTGTCATTTGAGGGGGCAGGACCTTTATTTAAGGGGCTTTGCCCCCCCCCCTAGAATCGGCTGTGCTCTACAGACGTGTCAGACAATTTCATGCAGTTTAGCTTGTGATCAAACAGAGTGTGTTTACTGCATCAATTCACAAGTTAACCCTCCCGAAGCTTGTATGACAGTCTGAACTGCTGAAGAAGAATGGCCTTACTCTACCAAAGCTATGCAGCCAGATTATTGTGAATGTGTTGTGCAGTGGTAGCCTAAATCTGCGTAGCTGACGGTAGTGAATGCAAACTCCATGGAAACAAAATTGAGCTCACATCGAAAATAATATTTACAGTTAAGACAATTCAGAAAATATCCGCCCCCTGAGACAGATGGTCAGCTTGTTCCTTCTGTCATTTTCACTCATGGAATGTTGAATGCGTTGCTTCTGTAACGTTGCTTTTGTTCTGTGCGGGAAGAGCGTATTGGCAAGTCTTTGATTCCGCTTTTAATGTACTGTACTTTATGAGATGTTTATTGGCAGCCTTGATGATTAATTAACTGTGACATTTAACATTGCGATTAATCATAACACTATGACATCATTACAACCTTAGTTTGGAGTTCATGGGCCAAAAAGGGGTGTGGCAAGAGAAAGATATACTAAAGTCGATGCATTCAAACACAGGTTTGAGTTTTTGTTACATGGAGCACATTTGATTTTTGGTTTCATAACGTGTACTTAAAACCTATTGGTTTGTAGATGAGTAAGAGTCTGACAGTAGTCACTTTTCCATTGACCCTCAAATTGCATGAATATAACTGGTGCATAAAAATTTGCCTAATGGAAAAACTACAATTTCGCCAAAACTCTCGTTTTTTGATTAAAAGTTTTTCTGCCAAGTGATGGTTTTTTCGAGCGTAACGCAAATGGTATATCACGCAAAACTGCAATGTTAAGACCTTTTTCTGCAACTAGAGTCACGTGAATTAAAAAAAACGGATGTTGATGGATGTTACAGCAAGCGAAGAAGAAGAGTTTTAGAAGAAACATGGAGCGGTATGTGTGGACACACCAGGAAACTGAATCATTTTTTAACTTAGTACAGGATAGAGGGGTAATATATAATAATAATGAATATATCTGTAAATCAATGTGATATTTATGTTCGTCCCCATGTTTATGGCATGACTTCTCATGTCATCTCATGATAATAATAAACCAAATTATTGCATTTGTAATTTAATGGAAAAACTGACATTACGCACTTCTGTTTTTTTGACATTTAGTAAATATCAGTAAAGTTTTGCGAATATGTCCAAAGGAAAAACATCTACTCGCAGGTTGTTGGTTTGGTTTTCCAACTGGAAGGGGAAAAAAGACAGAAGAAGATGGACAGATGAACAGATTAATTTCCTGCCCAAAAATATGATTACAACCTAGTTTCTCCAGCATATCAGAATTTTCACTTATGTGAACATGTAAAAACACATATTTTTACAATATTATCTAATCTTTTAGTCTATATTTACAATGTGAAGGTAATGCGTGCTAAATTGGTCAAATGTACTTATAGATATGACCATCAAGCTCAGGGAAGAAGAAGCCAAATTGTTCAAAAGTGTTTCAGATACATATTCTTGTACTTTCTTGTGTTTCTCACTGTAGGAACCAACACTAATCTGCATCAAATTTGGTCTGAAGTCTCTTGGTACCTGTTTCTGTTTCAGAAATATCTGCATGAAAGCATTCACCCTGCTCATCACTGATATCAGCCAAACTGGATGTGGAAAAAATTAAGGTGCAAGTGGGGGAAATCAATTTTGAGCAACGCTCTGCACCCCATTGGTTCATGTGCTTCTGTCATTTTCTCAACTAGATGATCATAATCTGGGGCTTAATGGTTGAACAGAAAATTTTGTACCACTTGAGCCAATGATTCCCAGGCTGTTAATTCTAGATCTGATACAGGATGACCAATGAGTTCTCCAATCTGCGGTCCTATGAATCATATCATATCATTCTGCTTTGCATCACTTTGGAATGCACCAAATTTCTTTTGAACTTATTACTTCATATTTTACACAGAATTTATAAAAAAAATGATATGCCAGCAATATACGGCTAATGGCTTTATATTGGCATGCATGAAAATCCGGACATGTAGGAGAAATTCTAATTTCAGATACTGAATTGGTGTATCTGATTTATGTGGCCAGTTTCATTATCATACTGTATTTTATTTTATTTCTATTTTATTTTATTATATTTAATCTGTTAAGACCCAAACAGCCATTGGTAACAAAATCATCTACTAATCTAAAGTGTTTAATGACTTGATCCACTAATCCTATCAGTTAAATAATTGGTGTGAAATACAGTTATTCATCTTTTCATGGTCATCAGATATGACCCATTTGGACGTTCAGAGGCTCCATAGTTACCGTGGAAACACTGTCATCTTCTACAACACTGATTCACCAGTAAAACCCATGGAGTTGGATCAATGACAGTGGATGGAGATACTTTTTTTTATGTTCTGTTATTGACATCTTTGCTGAAAAAGTCACTTTTTCCTCAGTTTTCTCTGTTTCTGTTATAATAATCTTTGAATTTACTCTGAGCTTTAATGAACATCTATATGATCTGTGAAATAAACATAGGAAATACCGTAATTTCCGGACTATAAGCCGCTACTTTTTTCACCCGCTTTGAACCCTGTGGCTTAAACAACGAGGTGGATAATTCATGTTTTACGGGCTAACAAGCTTCCTGCCGCCAATACATTTAGGCTCGTCACACCAGACCAGTGAAATTACCGAACAGGTCAAAGTGAACCAATGAATCAGTTCAAATCACTGTAAATCAAATGTACTCACACTAAATTCTTCAGATCAGTCATTTTGTGCATCATGCACACACCATCATCGTGGAAAACACACGAAGAAATGCATATGAGGCAGCTTTCAAGTTAAAAGCGATTGATCTGGCTGCTGAAGAAGGAAACAGAGCTGCTGCACGTAAGCTTGGCATCAATGAATTGATGGGGAGACATTGGAGACGGCAGTGTGCGGCCTTATATTCATGTTGGTTCAATAGTCCGGAAATTACGATACATAATTTACACTGAAAAATGAAAAAATACAGATGATAATATTAAAGTAAATGGTGATAAATCACTTAAAAAAGGTCAAATATAGAGAAAAATTTAGTTGGGAACTACTACAAAAGTAGCACTGGGTCTTTATGGGTTAACAGGGACATTGTACATTAATTCACATTGCTGTAACCAGAGTTAGCTCAATTACTATTTTCATCTACAGTCCCTGGACAGATGTTAAATTACTACCCGAAAAAGTAACACAAGGTTATAAACATGCAAATTTTTAAACATAAATTAAAAATGCCTAACACAGATGAGTACAATACAATATTATGTCATTACTACCAACAGCACTAACTCCATCTTCCGGTGTCTTTGACTCCTGTCTTGTATCTGTTCAGAAGAACACTGAGTAGTTTTTGTATGTTTTTCCAAGTTGATCTTTACTCCTCCTGTCTTCAAGTGTTTCCACACCTCATTTTCCTTCCTCTGGTTCTTTTTTTTTTTTCTTTTAATTTTGTTGATAGCCTGCCGTAACTTCCTATAATTGCTCTAAAAGTCTGATCCATCTGGTAAAGTGCTTTTGTGTTAAAAACAAACCCATTTTATGAACCACAACCACCTCTATTCATTAGGTTAGCATCCTGGTGCTTGCTTATTTCCGTAAAATGGTCTTGTTCAATTTTCAGACCAGCAAAAGATGCCACTTTATTCTAACAACTGTGTTTCAGAGAAATTAGTTTTGCATATTTGACTAAATTCTAACATGGCAGTCATGTCAACCACTCTATTATAGATCGCCTCATAATGAATCCATTTGTTTCAGTTGTGTCAGTCTATTTCATCTAAAATATCTTTATCTTATAGTGTTTTTTGTACTGTATCAGGCAAACGGCAAATGTCAGATCTTCTACATTTTTTCTTCAGTTGCTATATAAGTGTTGACTGTGTTGATGTTCCCACTGTGCAGATTCAGGCACAATTTGCAGTGTGATTAGAGACATTTATAATTAGTAAATTACACTTAAGCAGGCAGAAAGTAGCATTAGACTTGTCATTCACCAGCTAAAACCTTTTTTGCTTTGTGTGTATTACTGTCCAATAGATTAGTGTTATTATTAGGCTAATTGGTTGCTGTGATGGGTGAAACAGTAATTGCAATGTACAGTACAATGTCATGCTCATGCTGAAATACATGTCAGAATGAATAGGATAACGCTCCTGATTTCAACTAAAATTAAAAGAAATCATGACAAATAGTAAAAAAAATATAAATAAATTTTTAAAAAAATTGTTGGATGTTGTAAAATAGGGGTGTAGTTTTAATTGTCATCTGCTGATTTGTATTATATTTTTGCTACATGGTTTCTGGTACAACTTGTGTCCCATTGTAAGATTTTGGACAAACACAAACGTGATGCCATGGTGATTCAGTGCAACAAAGCCCCGATTTGGCTACTCAGTCATTCTGCTGGTGCAATGCTGAGAGGGGGAGTTTGAGCAGTAATGATATGGACTTGTTTAGCCAGGCTTACTCTGTGAGTTGCAAGCCAGGGACAACAAGCTGTCATTGCATTACTCTATGTAACTGAGGAAACCTTACTTCAACTGCTTTTTCATATTTCTCAGTAACAAGGCCTTGTCTGTATAGTAGATGTATCCGTTTAATGAATTCTGCTGGGGTGCTATTTTTACACTGTACACAGTTCTGAATAAGCACTGATTTCTAAAGTATATCTTGTTGAATTATCACTGCCTTAATGAAACATCCTCGCTTCTTTTATGTGAAGAGCTCAAGCAATCAGCAGATGAGATTGAGTTCTTCCACACTGATAGAGATGCAATATCATCAAATCAATGTGATGGATTCAATTAAAAAATACCCTGCTTGCCTTTTCATGTCAAAGTTACAGACTTGGGAGACTTTCTTTTATAGATTCACATACTTTTTATAGATTTTTAACAGGGTTTTAACAGGAAAAAAATGTCTGCGCTGCCATTGTCCCGACCAAAATCACAGTCATTAAAGTGATACGACAGAAAAATGTTTCACTCTATTAGTTGGAGTAGCCTCAACGTAGATCATCTGTGGATGTTGATCCATCTGTTTCCCGACTGATTTCTAGCTTCTCTAAGCAGTAAATGCTGGTCTGGGATCAGTGTCAGTGTGGGGTTTGGTGCAGGGCCAAGGCGTGAGAGGATTAGTGTGTGTGTAGCATGTGTGTATGTACTGTATGCGTGATGATTACACATACACATGGTTCCCTGGGAGCAGACCTGGAGGAGGATTACTGCTGACTCACCAGTCAGCTCTTGCTGTTTCACTTCGTGTGTGAGATAGGATGAGAGAGGGGTGTGCAGAATGTATTTGCTTGCTGCAGAGTGACGAGATGAGGTGATGGTGGTGTGTGCGTGCATTCCTAACCAGCGTGTGTTAAACAACATCCTAATTCTGCCTTGCACCTGAACATGAACACTTATTTGGCTCCCAGGAGACTTCAGCAAAATCTGACACCTCCGCCCACACTCACTCACTATTCAGCCTTCACCAAGTTTTGCAAAACTTGAGCAAAAACAGCAGTCTGTCTATCAGTCTCAAACAAACGCACATACACAAGAATGCAGAAAAACACACACAAAGATACACAGCGTTACGCTAAATGCTAGCATGGCACCAGCCTTGCCATGTTGGATCCTATTGGGAGCAGTAATTATATGCCAGATAGAGAATTAGGAGTGTTATCCAAGCAGCAGTGCAAACAACAACAGATTAAGACTGAAACAACACAGCCACTCAGTACCCAGTGTTAGCTTCACACTGTGCTGTATGAGCTTCATTATTTTATGTGCTTCTCCAACAAGAGTGCCAAGCCTATTCTTATCGGCCAAAATTCTCATCACGATTTGTCAAACTGTTACCTGAAACCAACTTTATTCCTGTTTAACATTAGAGCTGAAATTTAACCATGGCCTAAATGATCCTAGAGATTAAAACTCAAAGCTAATACTCTGTATTTAATAGGATAGATGCTTTTGTAGCACCGCCGACAAGCTTGTACACAAACTTTTTGTGTATACCTGCCTGGCCTGAAGAGGATTAATTGCCCTATTACTCAGAAGCACTCAGTGTGTGTGTAGCATTTTAAGAGGAGAAAAGAAACATTGTCCTTAAGCATAATCAGTAGCAGAACTTAAAACCTGTGATGCTTCTTTGTCTAATTGGCCTGTTTATAATTAGTTTCATTAGTTCTCATTAGGCCGTAAGTTTCACTTTTTACAATGTTTATGGTAACAATTAAGTTGGAAATAATAAATGCCCTCAATTTTGGCAAAGGTGCACAGTTTAGATTTGCTTGAAGGTTTATTTTTTCTTATTCAAAAATCATGTGTATATGGTAGACAGAAATACTTTTTGAATAAGTTCTGATATTTAACATTAAACTGTAATCAACTGACAGATCTGCATGATTTGCTAAACCATGATGATTTTACTTTAACTCTCTTTATTAGAACCATGTTTAATGTAGCTTACAGCACTGCCATTCGATGACACCATGTGGCCTTGTACATTTGCTCCAAGAAGGTTTATGGAAATGTACATAATTTGCATTTTACTCATTTTTTTAAATTTGCAATATTTCAAAACTTCACTTAATGTTTTCTTGATATTTTATGGGAAAACAGCCATTGTTTCCAAGAAAAACACCACTATATACAACAGGCCATGGCAAAACTACTTCTTTTTATTCTTTATTTTCATTTCAGAGCGGTTAAAATGTGTTATTTGTACTTTTAGCTAAATAAAGGCACCAAATTCCTTCCCAGCTTTTACAAAACCAAACTATATTTGGCAGTCTTCAAACTTCTACCAGGGTATTCAGGTGCTTAACCTTGGTAAGTGGAAAATGGACTGCATCTCTACCTTAATTCCATCTAGAGTGTTTTAAAATGAGTCATACTCCCCCACTGGTACACACAGTCACAAACACGTGCAGAGCAGCGGCTTGGAGTGGTTCAGTGCCTTGCCCAAGGACATTTCGACCTGAAGGCCAGTGGCTGGGATTGTGTTGATCACCTTATAACAAAACAGCAAAATCTAACCAAAATGGAGCCAATAATCAATAAAGCAAAAGGTGTACAATGGTCTGAAGTTATTAGAGTACATCCAGATAATTTGTCACACATATGTAGGCAAACACAGTATCACCTCTCACCAAAAATATCTATTTCCAAAAGTAATAAGTTAAAAGTGTTTCTGGCATCGTTTTTTTCATCTAATATGCAAAAAAATGGGATGAAATCTGACTTGAGAACAGTGCATTTACTGGTGGGTTAAAGTCTATTGAAACTCTATTGAGACTATTGAGACTCTGGTTATAAAGGTGTTAGAGCTGCATAAAGCAACCAGCAAACAGTAGCCGTCATCAGATATCAGTCTAAGGAACCTTGAGGAATACACTCAAATCACTTACCTTTTTACCTGCTCTTAAAAAGGTCTGAAATACTATAACAGCTGTAACAGAAAAATAATGACTGACTCCATGTTTACTGGAGCGGTATATTACATTCTTTACTTTTTGGATCGACTGCTGGCTCAGGCCTACTTTAATGTGTAAAAATCCTAAAGGAATTCTTCATTAAAGATCTGAGTTGCCTCAATGCCAAAGATGTTATGTAACTGATGTTCAGAAACAAAGACAGAGACCTTTTCTCATTCAGCTTTTCTGTGCATATTGTACCTCTGCAGGTTTTCTGAACCATTTCTTCCATATTGGTTTCAGTTCTCACATCCCTCTGTCAAGGCCAAAATAGGCTCCCTTTTGGTAGAAAACGCTACCTGGTGCTGCGGGGGACTGATCCCAAAACTGGCCTACTTCAGCGCACTTTGGCCTGGTTTGGAGGCTCTGCGACTAGTCTTTGAGCTGGAACAGAACGGAGGTGGATTTGCCTCCCACAAGCCCATCATCTGTGCTGCCTAGTATGACAGCCGTATTGTGTATGTGTGTGTCTTTGTGCATATATTGCATGTCTGTGCACATTGCTGTGTCTTATAAGCTGTATGAATCAGGTTTTGATGAGAACAAACTGACATAGTAGCCCAAGAGTCCTGCATACTGTGGAAATATGAGCAAAAAGAGTTTCTGTTTTCACACTGCCCCCAGTCCCTCTTTTACACTGACATATTAACCATTTATATGACATGATAAGCTCCAAATGGCATAATCATGTTATAAACTTCATATTTGTTATCAATATTTCTTAATAATTCACCATAATCAATGGTCCAGAAATGTATTGATTCAGAAATGCATTGGGATGCAGACATCATAATCAGATAGCGAGGCTTGGGAATATACACACTGTTTGTAATGCACTGCAGAAAGATTTATGTTCTGTTGTTGTCACTGAGAATTGAAAAGATGCAGCTGTTTATATTGCAGCCTGATGTCTTCTGAAAGTATTGGAAACAAAATAGAGCTGAGATTTATCTGACTGCATTATTAGTGGAATGAAAAATAGCCATGAGCAGCAATACAGAGAATTGTTCACAGGTGAATCTTAATGGAATCAAACAGGTCAGTACAGATTCACACTTGATAATAATAATATTTTTCAAATATTACAATACATGCTAATCTTCTGTCCATCTATTCATTTTCCACCTGGTAAGAGAAGGTTACAGAAAGCCAGGTGGATATCCAGATTGGCAGACACATCACATGCTCGACTGACATTATACTCCTCCTCCTACGACGCGTGGTTGCTTTATGGTTGAATGGATCCATGATTTGAGACCTGTCTTTGAAGTCCACCGAAGCACAGAACAGAAATTGATGGATTTATGTTCCATGACATGCTTTACTAGCACAGTGCCCTTCTATGTCACCCCAGCTCGTCTCAGGTTCATATTACAAATTTTAATTGCATTTATCTGAAGCCGACAGCCTTGTATAATTCACTTTTCTCCTTATAACCTCCTCCTTTGCCTCTTCTGATTCTTGTTTTATGTCTCTGTTTGGATGTTTCTTTAGGCTTCACTACAACCTGTACCTTCCTCCTTGTCACCCATTACTCACTTTCTCCCTCATCTGTCTCTTTGCTCTTCAGCTCCTGGCTATGAAGGCGTCCACCCCGTTCTCCCAGGAGTGTCAGCAGCAGCTTAAATAGGATGATTCTGGTCTCTCACGCTCGTTGGTCCTGTTGAAGAGGTCAGTCTGACTCTTCTACAAACCCGCTAGGGCTAAGAATGTGTGTCAGTATGTGTAAGGGTTATAAGAACTGCTCACACATTCTCAGGGAACAAGTAATAAACATAAAACTAATCTCTGAGAAGGAGGTTTTTAGTTTACATCACTATTCACTAATAGTTTTTTTACACTTGTTTGAATACCATAATGACTTCTTCAAAAATGTATCCACTTTATCATTGTGCATATTTGTGCTTTGCTTTGATTAAGGCTGCAGTCTCCGCTTCTTCCAAATTTCGATGAAAAGTCAGTTTTTACCAGCAGCAAATACAGCAAAATTTGCAGACATTAATGACCCTTCGACATTGATGCAGATATTTTACAAAGCAGATATTTATTCTATTCTATTCTATTCTCATTTGGGTCTCACGTCCACTTGTAAGTAGGGATGAGAATTGTAAAGATTTTAACAATTCCGATTCCATTATCGATTTTGCTTATCGATCCGATTCTCTTATCGATTCTCATGGGGTGAAGGAATAAAAGTATACAAATGGGTTTGTTTGCATTAACTGTCTTTTATATTTTCACCTCTGCACAGAAACTATAACATATGCAGTATGCGCAAATAATAATAAGAGATGTCACAGGGCCTGGTTCCAGATAGTCATATATGAGGTGGCAATCAGGAATGTTAAGGGGGCACATACTGGTGACGGAAGCAGCGATGGGGGGGGGGGGTCACACCATATGACCGTACAAAGTGAAAGTGAAACTTAAGACGCTTTACTAATTCCTCTGCCTCCTGCTGTTGTGCACCTCATTTCTCTTTTCCCTACCATTGGAAACCTTTATTTGAGGGGACAGGACATTTGTTGCCCCCCCTAGAACCGGGCCCAGATGACGCCCTGGTGTTTTCTCTGCCGCTGAATTCACAAGCGTCGCTAAGTAGCGTATCAAACATGTGACATTCCTGGAAAATGAATTCTATGCTGTGTGGACAAATGTTGGAGCATATTGGAGGTATTTTCCCCCCTTGAAGAAATGGAAGCTTTGTAAGTGTTACAAGTGGCCGTGGTGTCATCTTTTTGTGTGAAATATCGCCATACTTTGGAGTGTTTCTGCCTCAACGCCATGTTGGCTACATTCTAAACCATAACAATGCAGCATTTGTGTGACGTCATCACACATGTGCAACAAAGGCGGAATCGACAAGCAGAATTGATAAGCAGGCAGGCAAACAATGCTAAGGAATTGAGCTACTGGAAATCGGTTCTTAAGAAGAACCAGTTCTTGATTCCCATCCCTACATGCAAGTGTTATTTTAGATCACAAAAACAAAGTGAAAGTTTGTAAAAATGATTTGTGCGTGTCTATGTGGACAGGGAAAATGGAAATACGGAAAGAGAATGGTGTTTTTTGTGTGTCTATTATTATTTTAGACATTGAATGTCCACCTGAAATATTACATTCAGTTTCTGAGTTTTTGTAGTCTTTTTTTGCATTTGTCATGTGGACAGAAATATTTTATAAAACAAGAATCAGTGGGCAGTATCTGTATGGATGGGACTTTCAATCCTTTGTTTGGAATAGTTCATTTTCAGTAAGAAACAAACAAAATCTAGGCACCATGGAATATAATCTGGATTTTGACACACAAGTCAAACTATGCCTTGATATACTGTAAGACAGACTTGCTGCACATTATTATGGCTTTAGCAGAAACAATATTTTGTGTTTTTATTCTTTGCTCTCTTGTCACTATACAAAAATGGTTATATTTGCAATGAAATGTGTGGGATATGGATGTAGTTACAGATATTTTCCCACTATTACTGCTGTGTATCCTTGTTATGAGCTAAGAGTGTGAGAAAGTGACACACAAATGTAACTGCTGTCATTTACCACACTCAGCACTGTGTCTACTGTCTGTGACAAGCAAAACAACAGCTCCAAAGTTTCGTCAGATGCTTGGCTTGAGATATTTGTGGATGATTTTAGGATTGAATTTAGTTTTCTGAGCTGTTTTTCTATTTGTCATTTTTTCCCACATTTGTCTCAATCTAGTGACCACTTTTTCAAGAAGATTAATATTCATCACATAAGTAGAGTAAAAGTGAACAGAACCGCGTTTACATTTACGTTCTTTTTATATAACATTCAGTCACTCAAAATTCATGGCTATCTCTCTCAGTCAGTGTTAAAAATTCTAGTCTAGTCTTCAAGTTGGACATTGCGCGACTAAATCTTGAATGAGATAAATGAAGCAGATCCTCTGGGTTATAAATAGGTTCTGCCCCGAGTGTCTGGATATAATTAGACAGACCAGCAGCCAATCAAAGCAGTAGTTATGGACAAAAGCCAATGCGGGACAGGCAGATATCAGATATATGGTTGTGATTGGCTGTACCTGATCAAAACAACATTTTTAAACATTTAGATATTTTTTTTCAACAAGGGTCATTTTCAGTTCAAAGTGTAAATCGTGGTGAAGTGTAGGTGCAAATCTTCTGTATTTTGAGTCAGTCAAACAATGTTTGAAATATGACAGTTTATTCAGCGTTTTTTTTTTTTATTTGCAGCTTTATTTCCCTCCATTATCATATAGCCATATTGAAATGTGTACAGTATGCAGGTCATTATGTAGTATATGTGTTTGTTGGGAATATTATCCGCGTTTACTGAGAGAAAATAACAAACAAATGCACGTACAATTACTTTCTTCCACTTTTTCTTCACTTACTGGTGTATTGACAGAATTATTACACAGTCTACAGACAAAACAACAGATTTCAGATCTTTAGCGGCTTGGTGTGGAATATTTGTGGGTATATGTATAGTGAGATATATTTAACAGATTTGGAGGAGCCTTTCTATTTCTTTATTTTATTGTTTTAAGAGACAGAAAGCAATGAACTATTCAGATTCTGGAAATACGAAAGAGCTGGATTGTCACTGGATTGTCCTTGCCATCCCACAATTCACGGCTGATCATAAAAATAACCAATCAACTTGACAAAGACTTTCTTTCTCATGCCATGTACTCTGATATGTTTTGATCTTAAAGCACAAATGGAGAACCTCAGAGATGTGTCAACTGTTGGTGTAACATATGAAGTAAAGCAGAACCTGTTTTTTGTTTGCATTAGTTATGCCTCATTTGTTTTGTAAAGCACACACAGATGCCTCAATAAAACTGTCAACAGGGAACTGTAAAGTGGATCTTCAGCAGGAATGGAAATGCACACAAATCAGGAATGAGGAATGGAATGAGCATATTTTATCAGTTAAAAATTGTAAATAAAAATTTTAGGCAGATGATGATTCAATATATAAACTAAAGACTGGTTACATGTTAGATAGTAGATTTTTAGACCTCTAAATTGTAGATTTATTCTTATCTTGCATAGATGTAGCTTGTTTTCATCCAATAATACTAAGGCATACTAAGGCTGTGTGACTGGTAGCCTGTAGTCCTCTATGTATTATTCCAACCGTGGCTTGACCTGGTTGTCATTATTTATAGCCTGCATTAAACAACACTGGAATGGACAGTGTGAAATATCTAATATGTGGTTTTTATAGTTTGTCTTCAGGATATGAGAGTTTAAAAATAGAAGGCCCACTCGTAACGTCTGACTAGTTTAAGAGCAGTTAGATTCACTCAGCATCATGATTCCAAAGTCCTACACATGACATTTGTGATCAAAGTCAAGGAACACTGATTAAGAACGCTGATACTTTTTTTTTTAATAGATTTTTTAAATAGATATACAGTACCAACAGTTCCTTTCATCCTTCAGTACTTCGGACCATCCATCCAAGATTTTTGTCTACCCCATTTCTCTGATACTATTCTTTTCAAATTTCACACACATGTTCTTTGTCACTAGGAGAGGTGCAGTGCACAGTTTCATGGCTGAATTTTAATTTTGGGAATTTTTTTTTTTTTAATATACATTTTAAAAAATTTCAATTTAGGCACTTTGTCCAGTCGATTTCTTAGATACCATTAACCCAGTTCTTTTCAAATTCAACACAAATGTTCTTTACATGTGCCTTTCTCTCAATTTTTTTTTTTTTTTTTTTTTTTTTTAGAAATTTTTGAAAAGTTTTTAATGAAGGTTGAAAGTTAAGACTCAAAATTAATCCCTGGTATCAGTGAGGAGGAGGGGCAGAGTGTTACAGGGGTATTAGTAGGCTATGTTTACTTTTTCACTTGTACTAGTATGATGTCTTGTTGCTTCACTGGAAATTTAAAAAAAAATGTCACTTTTCTATTGCTATACCACAGACATTTTTGCACAAAACTGTCATAGAGTACAATAAAAACATGCAACCCATTGCAACCACTTTTTATTTTATTTGTCAATGCAAAAGTATGAACTGAAGAAATAGAAGGAACTATGCATTGTATTCTATTATGAAATGCATGCATGTATTCTACAGACCTCGGAGTAGTTTTTGTTTTCTATGTTCATTGCACACTGAGTGACTTAAATTTCACTTCTTTCTGACTTTGCGTTACTTCAAGATTTTCAGCCTTAAGGAATGCAACTGCACATTGGATCAACTTGCAAAGTGTTAAACTAGCACATAGTATGAAGAGATTGGAAGAAGTAGACGTGGTATTGAGACAAGTTTGAGACAAAAAAAAGAAGAAAAAGCAAAGATGCAAAAGTTTAGTAGCTAAAATAAAGCTTTCATCTGTTAATCTATAATCAAGAGCATTGTTGCCAGATGGGAAAACAACAGGTCTATACCTAAAACTGACTGAATGTACTTTACATCAGTGTTGTGAAAAATGGCTACATCTGGCTGTTTGCATAGCAGGCATATGTCTCTCACAGTTGTATAGCTATAGGCTGTGGCTGTTCTTGCATCCCTGTAGAATACAGTCCTCAGCGGGGATGTTGGGACAGTTATTGAGACTGATTTGATGCTTCAGTGTCAGATTTAATCAAGTTCTCTCTTACTGATTTTGCATAAATGGGAAAAATTGTGTTGGTCACTCCCTAAGAAAAACTACAAACTGAACCAACATGGACCCAATAAACACTAATTCAAATTGTGCAGCTCAGTCAGAATGTATTACAGCACACCAAGCCAGTGTGGTGTGTGTGCTAATATGGCGTCTCCTTTCATAAAAAACAATGGCCACTTTTGTTAAGATTACTTCATTTAATGTGGGTGCAAGTTCAACAGGATGGAGCTCAAGAATATTTACTGCTCTGTTAAAGCCACTTACACCTAGTGTTTTTCTTGGTCCACATTGGTATGACCCCAACAACACTAATAACTTGGTTGTAAATTGTATTCATAAAAGTCGTTTATACAGTCATTTTAACATTTGTCTCAATACCATGTGTACTTTTTCAAAACTCTTCACACTGTGTGCTTTAGAAACTCACACTTGAACTCATCAGTTAACCTCAGGTGCAAAATACACTTCAGCCACCAAAACACTTTATACTTCAGTCAAAAGTGGCTCATGCTGCCTTAACTATAGCATCTGCTCTCTGCCATAAGACGACTATGCCTCTCAGTGTGCATTGAACTGCAAAACACGACTATTCGAAGCACAGTAGAATGTATGTTTTTGTATACTTTTGCACAGTTAAGTGTTGCATTTTAACATAAAATGAAAAGCAGACAGCTCTGACAGTAGCGTATGCCATATAAAGTCAACCAAACACAGTAAATGCAAGATTGCGTCACGATAGCTCCGTACTGCTGTAAATGGTCAGAGTGTGTACTTTCTCATTTCAGTAAGTCAAACAATAACACGAGACAAGTTCTGAAAATCTAATGAGGCCTCATGCTTCTGTCCAAAGGATTTGAGCTCAACTTTTACATGGATAAACTTCATTTTCATCCTTTAATCCTCATGTGCCTTGAACCTTGGAAATGCGGAAATCTTTTGCTTTTCCGTAGTAATGTTCCATAGTAACGACAAGTGGTTAGAATGCATACAACACGACGCCAAAGCCAATGTCTCTGGTTCAGTTCCTGGCTCATTCCCATGTTTCCTGTCTCCTTTCACCAACACCTATCAAACATTGACATAAAATCCACACCAAATATCTTATCCTCGCTGTTTCCACCCCCACAATCGTGCATAAGTATTTCAAGCCAGGCAGCTATAGCATTTAATGTAGTAAACTTTCACTGATAGCCCATGACTTGTGTTCACAGCAGTGAAAGTACATATTTTGCCCATAAGCCAGAACATTTCAATGCAAATATATACGTTTTCTTTAGTCAGTAACAAAGCTGCAAACAAATCCCTAAACCCTCAGTTTAAACCAAAATAATATGCCTGCTTGAGGTGTTTAGTTTGCTTTGTTTGCCAGATTCCCATCTCCAGTGCCTCCATTTTGAACTGGAAGTGAACTGTTTTAGCAAAATATCTAAATATTTGCAGGATGTGCTGTAGTTGTGCAGAATTTTGCTACTGGTGAACACTGACAGGGAGTGCTATTCATGAATTTTATAAGAAGTAGTGATTGAATGTAATGTAAAAGGATCGGTGGTTTGTTCTAACAATGTGCAGAAAGGTCTAATGTATTTTGAAGTCGTAGACATGGTATTGAGGTAACTGAAAGGAATTATAAAGAGCTATAAAAGATCTTAAATATGGCTTCTGTATAATAATTTGCATCCATTTAAGAGTTTTAGCTGGCATTGAGGAATGCAACTGCTCAGTGAATCGACTTGGGAAAACTCAAGCTGCCTCTGTGTGCAAAATTACTCAGGTAGTGTTTAGGCCTTAAGGGTATGTCCAGACATCCTGCAACGGAAATGAATTACAGCTGCTTTCATGCAGATCTTATTCTTTTGGTTACGACCCAAATTGTGTGGCCAGCGGTGAGAGATAGACCGATAAATTTAGAGCTTTGCATTCAGGTTCAGTTCCTTCCTCACCACAATAATTTAGTAGAACATCTGCATATCTGGAGGTTATGCAAAAGTGTGATCTCATGGTTCATTGGATCTTCACTTACAAGCAAAACCTTATGTTAAGTAAACTTCTGCCAAAGGCACGATCCTGTACTTATGACTGTACATTGTGTGTGCATCACTGGACTTCCCACCTGCTTTCAGTTCAGGTGCAGACTTCTCCAGTGTGAATCAAAGGTCACGGCCTGACAAATCCAGCTAGGGAAACACATTTACAGCAGATGCAATACAGATGAAACTCTACAATCCTCTGCTGTGCATAAATATCTTAAACAGAACTGATGAAAAGGCACAGCTTTGGTGAAGCACAGTCGCTACTAAACTGCACACACACTAAGGCTACATCCAGACGACAATGCTTGTGGTATTTTTCTTTTGCGGATTCTAACAGTTTCTTGTCCATACACATATTGTTTCAAGAAATATCAACGTCCAGATTGAAATGGGAAAACTAGGTTAAAACGGTGTCATATGTATGCTACACCTATATGTGGCGCTGTACACAAACACAGAGTCACAGGATACATTAACATCACAGAAGAGTGCAGGGTGCAAGTCACATTCTAGTAGAACACCATGGTGAACTTAAAAGTATCTGACACTTGTATCTGTTTATGTGTCTCTGGTCGTTGACTTGATGCAGCATTATCAGGTTTTGTTGTGGTAGTGCTAATAAACCTAGCAACGCCTACAGCACAAACACAACTCTGTAATCTGCCATTGTTGTTGTTGCTATTGGATGTTACGTCTGGGGTTTTCTTCTTCTGGTCACATGGTATGGCATCATCATTTCCAAAAAGTGGCGTTTTGCCTATCCACATGGCAACGTGACGGCGGCATTGTGAGATTTTTCTGCTCTGGAACCCGTTCTTAAAATAACGTTTCAGGGCACCGACAACGCCAGTGTCATGTGGACGAAAGGTCAGAACGATATTAAGCTTTTGCGGATTGACATCATTTCGTTGTCGTGTAGACAGGCTCTAATGCTGAAACCACAGCTCTATCTGTTTACACAAGGACCAGGTGGTGCAGAGAACAGCCCCAGCACCTCGTGTTCCCTCCTCCACAAATTGCAGCTCATGTTGTTGGAAAGGTCTAGTTATTCATGACAGTGGAAGCACCACGTATAATATATGCTCCTAATGTGCCAGTTAGCCAGGGGAGCTCAGCAACAAAGCAGAAAGAGCATTTCAAAAAAACATTTAAATTGCATAATTACATACAGATTGATCACCAACTGTTGTCCATTGCCCGGCTTTCATTTTGGCTTCGGCTTTTGTTTCTGGCTCATTCTGTTATTCAACTTGTAAGTCTCACAAAAGAGAGAATATCCCATGGGCAACTGGCACCAGTAGAATGCAGCTTACATCTTTACTCACCTCTTACTTGACCTCATATTTTCATCCTTTGCCAGAGTTTCCTCAATCTACAGTCAGCACGTCCTTGTAGTACTGTTGAGGGGAAAAAGTGGCCATCCTGCATCCACACATAACAATATACGCACACATAGTTGTTCACACAGGGAGTCGATGAAACTGTGACTGTAGATGAAGGCTTGACACTGGGAAAATGTGTGTCTAATTCCCCACAGGGAATCTGACTGTGATCAAAAATGTATCACAGAGGGAATAAAACTTGAAACAGCAAACTTGAAAAGTCCTCATCATTTTGTACCTGGTCACAAAATCTTTTCTTCAGGTTTTTGAGGGCAATGTAACCCAATCGTTCACTAACAACAGACACAGGTTGTCACATTTTTCAGTTTTGAGCTGGAAATGTCGCCATTGTATGAAAGCCTATTAGTCTGCATTTCAAAGTGATATTAGTCATGCAAGCTGCTGTCACATTTTTCTCAGTGGGGTTGTCCTGATGGCAGAGTGGGTCTGGGACAAACTTGCATGAGAATAAAAGGCAGTTGCTATGGCTGCATGAGCTGGAATGGTGACCCCAAGCTGTGCTGTCACCTTTCTTTAAGTGGTCTGTCAATCTACACTGTTAAATGCAAATATAGGTGATCCTGAACCTTTGAATTTACAGTAGGTGGACTTACAGTACCTTTCTTCTTGTCTTACAGATGAACCAAGCACTGGTCAAACAACAGGAAGTAATATCATGAGTGACTTTGCCCTTGTATTTCTGTCCTGAGATCCCTCTAGCGTTGTTAAGCTGGCCTATTGACCTGGGGTTGTTGAATGGGATCATCCAGCACTTGTCCCATGCTGTGGAAACACCTATTACAGACTTAGGTGAGGCAGGCTGATCCAGGGCAGTAGCACTCCTGCAGATAAATAGTGTTGTTATGTTTTCTCTGAATGCATGCTCTCACTTCTTCGGCTGCAGAGTACTACAAAGGTGATCGCTTGTCTGAGTCGGTAGATACCAAATAAAACACAGTTCAGCTTCAGTTCATTTGCCTCTAGTGAAGGTCCTAAGATGTGCCAGCTACTCTTTGCGTTCATTGCGCTAAAATATGCATAAACACCTCTCACTAGCATTGAACCCCACTTCTGTTGCTGCATCTTCTGTTAAACCTTTGTCCTTTTGTCTTTGCTTTGCTTTCTCTTCAGCTCGCAAAGGGTTAAGAGTGCCCATGAGCAAGTGCAAGTGTGTGTTTATAAACACAGGTGAGAGCATGTAGTTGAATGAATAGCTCTGCATTATCACATGCAGAGCACACACAAGCTAAATTATTTATGCAGCCGCGATATTGCATTTTTCATTTCTGCTTCATTCCTGTTCTCTTCGTGCTGTGAAAAGCAGATGGCATATTTTGAGGTGGCACTTGTGTGCAGAAGGATGGATAGATGGATGGGCAAGTCTCTTAGTCCAAACATCTTTGTCTTTTTCTCTCTGACTAAATTTAGCCATTCCCACATGCTCAGCCCCTCCCCACCCACAACAGTCCTGATATGTGCGTGACTTTTTATGCATGCTCTATTTGAAATGAGTTGGAAAGTATTCATGTTTTTGGGTACAAGTAGAAGTGCCTGCATGCATCTGGTCACATGCAGGTTCATGCATGTTTGAGTCTACGTGCACTTAGTTTTTGCATCCTAGTTCAGACAAAGACTCAGCCAGAGCCAATTGGTGGGGCGGGAGCGCATGCAGCGTAGTAATGAGGGTGTCATTAGTTTGGCTGGGAGGCTCCTCCACTATTAGCTAATGGATTCTCAGCCATCTGCTGTGACAGGCTTCACTGGTTACTCATTTCCACCTCGATCAGAGTGGGCTGCTGTAGATGTCTTTCCTCTCTCTCTGTGCTGAGGCTCAGGGAGTGGCTCAGCCTTTCCCACTGTGTGCTTCAACTCCTACTGTCTGGATGACTGCCAGACAACTACCTGTATGTCTGTCTGGTCAGCACATGTATTATTAGTGTTATTTTTTAGCGTAGTTCTTTTTCTCTCTGTTTTTCCTGCTTCCCACCTGCTCTGTCATTGATGTCTCTTAACTCTTCTGTAGTCTAAAAGCCAACTTTAGGTGTTTCAAAGAAGAAAAAGTAATCGAGACAACAAAAACTATAAATATAGTTGATGTATTTATCTGAAAAATCATCCTGGCCTTTATTCAAACACACAGTATGTGATTTCTGTTGCCAGGTGTTAGTCAAAACAAAAACAAGTCTAGTAGCAGTAGATAGCGTGTAATAATAGTAGCGTGGGATAATGGAAGTTGTCAGTATTATCACCGCTGTAAATGAAAAGCTATTTGATGAGAATCAGGCAAAAATAATGTTTAGAGATGAAGCAGTGTACTCTAATGTTATTCATGTTACGTTTGAGACACATTTTCAGCAGTAATTAATGTTATTTTTAATGTCAGTAAAGGGGATATAACACGACAGGTACGTGACCAATACATATTACAGCTTTCAAAGCAGCATTGCAGAAGTTGCCTTAAAAATATATATCTAAGTGAGCTGTGTTTGCTAGTAAAGCTATTTCACCCACACTTGGTTTTCTTTTCTCAGTGCACAACCTTGACAACAATTCTCAAGGTATACTTTGAAAGGGTTTTTGAACTCACTTTAACAATGTAGTCATGCAGTGGATGTGCTGGAGCTCCGTGTGCTGCTATCTCCATCCATGCTTAAACACGACAGAGGATGTTAAAAAGTACATGAATAGGCAGCATACCAATAGAATGTCTGCAGTGATGGTGGAATAATAATTATTACCAAAACAAAAACATGCCTTTTTAACAGAGAGGAATTCTGCCTTGGGGCAAACGATAAGTTCTTGGAAAAGACAGTGTGTGACCTATCTGTCAGCTTCACTGGGATCTGACCTCTTTCTTCCACTTGGGTTCAGACTAGAAATAGTTTGCAGGCCTATTGCTGGTGGGTCTCCACAGGACACAGGCTGTAATAGATTTTAAACAGACTGGCTCCCAGGGCTAGAGAATAAACTTGTCACCTGGGATCCTGTCAGGAAAATATAAAAACCTGGTATATTTACCTGCTGTGTGCCACTTAAACCGCTCCACAGAATTCATTCTCTCTAGCTAGCTGTGGTTTTTAGTCTCTTGGGACTTTTGTGCCAGTTTTGTGAAATTCCACAAATATGAAATGCTGTGCTGGAAAGATGCATTTCTGTCCGGTGGACTGAACGAAATCAAGAGATTCTGAATAAATTGTAAAAAAAAAAAAGAAAAGAAACTGAGATTTTTCTAGGACAAATGAGTTATATATTTGTTTTTCCAACCCCTAGAGGGCAGATTAATTAACTCTTTCATGCATGAATTATGAAAAAAACTATCTAGATTTTTTTTTTTTTGGATTGATTTTATTTCTCGGAATTAGGCTAAAGTTGAAACGCATTTTACATTTTTTAAAAATATAGTTTTATTAAGAAGATATTTAACCTCCTGAGACCCAGGAAAGTACAAGTTTGTTTGTTTTTTTAATTCAATAATTGCCTATATTGGAAACATCATGATGCAACAGTTTTTTCAGATGCATATTTTTTTTATTCTTATGAGATGTCCTTTGTGGTGGACAGTTGTTTTTTTTTTGTATAAAGTTGTGAACCTCTTTTCCCCAAACATGGACAGTAAACCCATAGCTGGGTCTGATAAGGTTAACTTAATGAGATCACAGAGCAATCCAAATTCTAAAACTAAGATAATCCTTTTTTTCATTGTATTGCTGAAGGCAGTGGTTCCCAATCTTTTTTGGCTGGTGACCCCATTTTAACATCACAAATTTGTGGCGACCCCAGACATTCAAAAACGTAGACATTTCTTTTGCTAAAATTAATTTGTTTTTGATCATGTAATAGTTTGCTATACTATGTTGCAAATAAACATTTATTTTAGATGAGATTTAGTCTATATAATGTATATTATTATGGACGTAGGCAGAAAAACCTTGGTTGAGATTACTACACAAAGTGAGAATTTTATTTTCCTTGGTCAGGATATGTACAGTCAGTCCAACTGTATTTACAAGGCTGCAAATTAATACTGAACAAACAATAACTCAAAGTATGAATTATGAAAGAGCTGCAGCATCTGAAATCGAACACAATGAACATTTGAAAAATAAACAGTACCACAGTGCTTCAGTTTCAGCTTCAGAGTTTGTCATGTCTTTTATGTATTGTGATTGTCTCTCTCAACCATATATTTTTTTATTAGTATGTTTTTGTTTTTTGTTTTTTTTTAATTGATTACTAGAAATTTCAGGCGACCCCATTTGAATTCCTGGCGACGCCACATGGGGTCCCGAGCCCAAGGTTGAACAACACTGGCTTAGGGTCTATAGAGACGGCCCCATGTGGTTTGGAGAATATTGCCTTTAGAACCCTTTGGAAAGTGAGCACACAAAGCACACAAGAAACACACAAATTTACGTATTTTCTTTGTAAACATCTTAATCGTTTGATCGACCTTTTAATGCCAATGTCAGTGCGTTACAGATCGCATTTCTACAGTTTATAGTTGATTGCCACAAAAAGACGACCAAAGCCCATGGAACAGAGACGGTTACAGCTACTGATGGCGTGGGGAATACTTTTGGAAACAAAGTTTTTGCATCTGTTTATAGCAGCATCGATGACTGCTGATGACGTAACAGGTCGCGAAGGGTTGTCTCATTTCATAGGAAAATGTTTTAACCCCCTACCCCTTGCACTTGGCACTACCAAGTGCAAGGGGTAGGGGGAAGGGTTAGAACTAAGGGGTGAATTGGGATTGGGCCTAAAATTGAGGGGACTTGTCATAATTTTATCATATAATAATCATGAAAGAAAAAAAAATTGTCAGAGAAATCCATGAATTTTGGTATTTTATACATTTCATGAGTTGCAAAGTTACAATTACATTTTAAAAGTAGCCCCATTTTTGAAGAAAAAAAGCCCAAAATGTCTATGAAGGAATAAGAAGTTCATCAAGAACAGGGGCAGAATGCATGATAAACAAAAAGGCAAAAAGGACCGCGAAAACCCCCCGAATAATAATAATCATCGTAATCATCACTGTTCAAAAAGTAAGTAGCACAAAAATACAGCAGCCAGAAAGTCTGTGGCGCTGAGACAAAAATAAGTCCTGTATTAACTGTAGGGACACCGACCCGTTTTGAGCCGTTTGAGTCCTTGTCAGAGCATTACCACATTTTTTTGACGGTTTACCTACTTTTAAAAGAAACAGAATACTGTTGCCGAGGTCGTCTGAAAAGTTGTTAAATCTAGGAACAAAATTAGACATGAGTGTCATTGCATCCTCATATTCTATAACAGATTTCTGCACTGAATTGAAGCCAAGCAGATGGTTATCTTAACATGTCCAATTTTTCTGACAGTTTAGTTACATTTTGCTCTGCATTTGCATAGAAATATCTCTTATTGACACACATGTCACTACGCTCTATATACACATTAAGTATCTACTCCGTATAGTGTCAGGGAGATTGGCTCTAGATTTGAACCGTCTGTAATTAGCTCGGAGAAAGTGTCTGTCTGTTTGACTAATAGTCTCTGTTTGCTTTATCTCGTGGTATTCCCACTTCTCCCATGATCTTCTGTCTCTTTATTTCTCTCCTCCCCTGTCCATCCATTTCTCATTTACTATGAATATCACAACATCCATCCCCGAGGGGCCCTTCGTTGAAATTACATATTATCACCCTTCGCTTTGACACAGACGTGTTGCAGCATTTATCTCACCTATCAGAGTGCGTCATCAACATATGATCGCATCCGCTGTCTCTCGGGGGCTGTATCTCATCCAGCATACACACACACACGCACGCAAACATTATACACAGACTGCCAAGCGTCCAGATGTATCTGTCAACTCTCTGATGCTCAACTTTCGCACACACAGCCATCCACACACATATACCACAGATATTACAAATCTCCTCTCTCGCTCATGGTTTCCTCATCCTACTGGTTTAGCATGGCTCCCCAGGGCACAGTAGAACACCATCCTGTTTAATTGAGTGTATCTCATCATTTGCAGTGGGCCTTCCCCTCTCTAATCAGTTTTAAGAGCTGCTTACATTCTACAACCCTTTACACTTGAAGGAGTCTAGCACCGTGTGTGAGAGTATTTGTTGAGTGTTTTAAACGGATCTGGTGGGCTAAGTGAAGAGGATTAAAGCACCAATGCGAATCATCATGTTGACACAGAGTCTAAGAAAGTGTAAGTGTGACAGACAGATGAAAAAGTGTCACAGACGAGGACGCTCATCTCGCAGCCTTGATATTCATCGTCCGATATCGCAGTCAGAGAAGAGGGTTCTGGCACCTTTCTTTCAAAATAACCTCTTCTTAACAGGGGTGAGGTGGACTGATTTAATCCCATATTTACTGCGACACTGAGAAAACTTTTGTTGTTCTGTATCGGCAATGTCACTGACTCTGATATCTCACTTCTTGTGTGAACGAGAATGGTGTGGTGTTCGGGCTCTCCTGGTTTACTTTGGTGTTTTGTCTGTAATGCCTAAGAGATTTATTCCTCTGCAATAGCTGTGGTAAGGGCAATAAAGGAGTTGGACAGTCTTTCCTCCTCTTATTGTATTGCTTGAAGCTTTAAATTCCTTTTTTAATCAGTTTCATCTGATTTAAATAGCAGATTTCATACACAAAGGCAATTCGGTGTGCTTTAAATAAACAAAAAGAAGCATCTAGAAGAAGATAAAAAACAAAGTGCTTCATCAACAAAAGATGGAAACAAAAATGTACATATATGAGGGCTGTTCAATAAGTTCATGGCATCACCCAGAAATACTGGTTGTTATAATACAGGATGTTACATTCTTTCGTGATGGGATAGTGATGCTTGAACATCGATGGACCAAGTGCATTGCTGTAAATGGAGATTATGTTGAAAAATAAAATATAAATTATCAGTCTGTGTTGTTCTGTTCTGAGTGAGGCCATGAACTTATTGAACGGCCCTCGTATATCTGTGTGTGTGTGTAAATATATATATATATATATATATATATATATATATATATGAGGATATGTGAAAGAAAAACTAAGTGTAGAAATAAGTAATAAAACTGTAAAAAGACAGATATTATAATGCAGCTCAACAAATGTGGCAATCACACACCTTTGTTGTGCTGACTCTAGTTCCTCACTTTTACCTGAAATAAGCTCCTCAATCTTATTTTATAAATTCGAGCCTTCTAGGGATTGCATCCTTTTAAGAAATGTTCTTAACAGACAGAAATACTTAAATATTTGGTTGTAAAATCATTCAGACATTGACTGTCTGGGACCAAATATCAATAGATGAATACATATTGTAAAACCATGTATACATTATATTGTATTGTTGTTGTTGTTATTGTTCCAAATGGGTGCTTCTATGAATCTGGTCTCTAAAAACAGGACAGAGGGGCTAAACATTCAAACAAGATGTAGACTAATGTTATGAAGCAAGTTTGGAAGCACTTTGGGTCTATTTTAAGAATAAATATTTACTGAGATAAACTGTTTTTCAGATAAAACACATTTTTATTTTATTTTTATATTATTTTTATACAAAAATCCGTATGTAACACGGTCAAAAGGACACAAAAATTACATGCTATTAGGTTTTTTTTTTTTGTTTTTTTTTTAAATATCTTTTTATTTTCTCATTGGTACATTTTGGGAATTGAACTAATTATGCAAGGCAGAGTGTTTAAAAAAAATGTCCGCTGTTGCAAAATCATTTGCGATTTATATGCGTTTAACTGGGCAGATTCTGCATGTAACGCAAGTGTACACGATAGGTTACACACGAAACCTGGAATGAGACTGCTGATTCATGAAAAACCTGCATGTCTGGATTAGGAAAACCACTAGGATCATCAAATTTAACACAGTGTCTTTATTTATAGTGCTATATAAGACCATTTACAGTCATGTTTTCCAGATCAAATGTACTGACACCTAGGTAGCTTTTCCTGTCCTAATTTTGGTCTTATTTTTGGCCCGAATATTTATTAAAATTCATTAATTTTGGGATGGCTCAAAGCAAGAGTATAATTTTTTTTTTGCATTTATCTGAGGTCATCATTAGGTACATCCTGGAGGGAAATATGTCTACATATCTCTTATTATGGGGTCTAAAAAGCTGGTAAAGTTCCAGATACCAAAACGAACTCAGTTTCATAGAAGCACCCAAATACAGATATTTTTCTTAAAACATGCAGGCCCTGTCAGTGAATTCCCCTGCCAGTTTCATTTACCAGAGTCACTACTCCTTGTAATGATGGCCCACAAGGGCATAGAAGTCACAATTAGTGCATGTGTGTCAAAAAGGCACTAAGCCAAGACTTTATTCATTTTCTTGTAATTGTCAGTTGTCAAATTCTGTGACACTGACACCACAATCCAGTGAATAAAAACAACATTCCTGCTTTGTCCTCCACCAAACACACATTGAATGTTTTTATGCATACTACTTTTCCATTTTTTTCCCCCTAAACTTACATTATTACAAATTAACTGTTTTCTTGTTTACATGCCCATACCTCACTACAAATTGTGTTTTTTTGTTTTTTTTGTTTTTTGTTTTTCAGTTTTCCACTGCAGACAGCTGTTACATTGTGCAAACACAGCCTCTCTCTTTCAGTCCTTCTGCCACTTTCTTATAGGTTAGCATTATGATATTCACGCATTTCCACAAATCTGTTGATATCAGAGTCTTTCCTGAAATTTAAAAGCAGCTGTGTTTCTCTTTACAACAAGATATGTGCGATTCTCTTTCAACCATCCATCGCTACCCTAATTATTCCAGCTGTAGTTTGTGTGCTATACAGTGCTGTACAATTTTCAGTTGCAACTCACATTCTTAAGTCACTGCGTTCACGTCCAAAGAATTGTCATAAAACTGGAGCGATATGGACAAATTCTACATGGCTGACTTGGAAAATGCTCCATTCATAAAAAGGGGAATATTCAAGTGGAAAATGCTTTTTTCTTGACACCTGTCAAATTCAGGGTATTGTGAAATAGTAGTGGAATATTTATTTGCATATTAGCACACTCACTGTGATCCATCAGTTACTGTTTTGCCACATATCACATATCATCCTTATCATCCCCATGTTTCTGTCCTATAGTTATAGTAGTTTACTTAAAGTGGCTTTGGGTCCTAAAGTTTCCACAGCTGTCCTTTCCTTTTAAATACAATAAATAACATTTACAGTGGTGAACTGTACACCAGTGTATTATCTGTAAGCTCTTTTCACTCAGATAAAAGCACTCATCTGAGCTTTCCTCTCTCCATATTCTACCTTTTTACTTACTGCTGGGGTATACACATGTGTTGATCTTGCATAAATTGGATTCTGTGTCTCATTGGGCCCAGAGGCAATTGAGTCACACACAGATACACTCCACTAAGTGATGGTGGTGCCTTGTAGTGTTTTAAAAGGACCCTAGAGATATTCCACAGGCAGACACACACTTCAATGGCCATATGCATATTTAGATACGTGCATGCAAGTTTAGCCAGTAAATACAAATCAAGTATTTTCTTTCTTAGTGAATTTTATCTTTAGACACTATTATGTGGTATTGAATAGAGCAGCACAATATATTGTTTGAGCATCGTCATCGCGATGTACGTGTGCACAGTAGTCACATCGCAGGTCCTGCAATGTAGGAGGAAAATGAGTGTGTTCTCATCTAATTTCAACCTGGGTACCTGATACACACTGCGCGCAGCGATCCACCAATCACAATCGTTCTTAATCAGTTTGGAGTGAGTTGCTGGTAAAACCACTGAAATATGAGCAACGAACAAGAGAAAATCACCATAAACGCAGACTTGGTGCCTAAAAGAAAAGCAACGTCAGTTATCTGAAATTATTTCTGACAAGAAGGATAGTATTAAACCACATGTTCTGTGTTGGTAGTGCCTTGGACCTGTTGCCACAATGAGAGGTAACACAACTAATTAGTTTGACTATTTACGTCGGCACCACACAGCTATTATATCTTCCTGAGTATTTTTTCATATCGCAATATATATCGCAGGGTTAAAAAAAATTGCAATGTCAGTTTTTTTCCAATATCGTGCAGACTTAGTATTGAATGGTTCATTTATGGCACTTTCTACTCTCTTGTCTCTCCTTGTGTTGCATGGCAGGTATACTCATCTATACAAAGCCATACTCTCCAGGTGACCCACAGTAAACTGGGAGGGCCGTCCTAGTTGCCACTGCTTACTGCTGTTTTCTAGAGAGAATATGTGAATAGGGATGGAAAGTGATGAGAATTTAGCAATTCCAGTTCCATTATCAACATTTATCAATTTGACTCCCTATCAGTTCTCTTGTAGATTCTTATTGGATTAGGGCACAGGTGTCAAACATACGTCCCATGGGCGAATTTGTGAAGTGCAAAAATTACACTGAGATATTATCAGTCAAGGGGTACATTCAGCCCAATATGATCTAAAGCGGGTCAGACCAGTAAAATACTATCATAACAACTGCAAATTTCTCCCTTTGTTTTAGGTTAAAAAAGTAAAATCAAGATAAGATAAGATAAGATATGCCTTTATTAGTCCCACAATGGGAAATTCCAGATTTATAGCAGCGACGCACACAAGAGCAAAAGAAGGACAAAATCAAAAATAAAGACAAATCAAAAAAGCTATATTTACTATTTGCAGCTGTGCACATGCTGATCATGCCACAGGTTGGATAGGCAAATGGAAATGTTTACATTTACAAACTATCCTTTTTACAAAAAATGTGAATAACTTGAATAAATATGAACAATCTGAAATGTCTTGAGAAGTAAGTACAATTTGAACAATATTTCTGCAGGTTACTTAATGTTTTGTGTCTTCCTCTGTAAGTTCTACTGCATGTTTAAATGATAAACTGAGAATATTGTTAAAATTGTTATTTTTCATAAGATAGGTTCTTCGTGTTATTCAGATTTTTAAGGAAACTTTGTAGATGTGAACATTTTCATAATGTAATTTTATTTTTTTTTCACTGTTATTATTTAACTGGTTCGGCCCATTTGAGATCATGTTGCCTAAATGTGGCCCCTGAACTAAAATGAGTCTGACAGTCCTGGGTTAGCTAATCTACTGTAGTTTAAATGACATTGTTTGCATTAACACTTTAATATCAAATAAGCAATAACATTTTGCATTCTGTTTCGAGAGTTACCACCACCTTTGCTAAGCAGCCAGTCACAGACATTACATTGGTGCAGTTAAATTGCATGCTATGTGGCTAAATATTTTTGCATGTTGGATGTATTTCCTGCTTCTGAACCAGAAATGATGTGAGATGCATGTGACGTAATGACATTGCAGAACCAATAAGCGGAATTATTCAGCAAGCAAACTAGCGATTCTAAAGTACTGAGCTACTGAGAACCGGTTCTTGTAGATCCCATCCCTATATGTGACAGAGCATCAGACTGAACTGTGCCGTTTGATGTCACCCCAGCTGCTGCCTCTCTTAACACACTACAGTATGGTCTAACTCTTAGCTTTCCCCCATGGCCATCAGCACGGTCTCCTCCTACTCCTCCTCATTTCCTTTCTCATTCTCTTTGTCACACTTGTAGTAACTCCAGATGGGGTTATAAATAGATAATGGGTTTCAGAATGTGGGTAGGTGGGGAAAGCAGGGGAAGATAAGAAAGGAAAGAGTAACCTCTATTTTTTAAGTGTATGTGTGTTTGTATACTTGTGATATGCATGCCAAGCGACATGTTTCTCTGTAATAGTGTTGTGTTTCACCTGCTTAGCCTCTGTCATCGTGTCTCCTCATTCTTTTATCTTTGAGCCTTTGATAAGGACACTCTGCACTTGCTCATTCCACACTTGAGAAGTCCATCAGTGCATTTGCAAATGGAGTGTGTGTTGCTTCCTGTGGGTCTTGCTGTAATTCTGCATGCTTTCCAACTTGTTTTGTTTTCCTTGTGTGGCTCAACCTCACATGTCTATTTGTGCCTCTTGCTCCTTCTCTCCGTCTTTCTTACCTTCTCCTTCCTTTCGTAACTCTTCCGTTTTTCATTCTCGAACAATATTTTTTCCACAGTTTCCCCACCCTTTCCCTGCTGTGTTATTCCACTCAAAATCACAGCTTTTTCTGATTTCATTTCACATTTTCCCCTTTTCCATCTCTCTCTCCCTCCATCTTTCTTATGCATTTTCACTCCTCCTCTCACTTTCTCGCTCTCCCCTCCTCCTTCCATGCCTGCCATCTCTTCTTTCATTTTCTGACTCAACACCTTGCTCTTTGCATGTCTATTTCTGGTCTCTATCTTCCTCTCCCCATGCCAGCATCACCTCCCCCTGGTTCTCATTATCTGTCTCTCTCTTCCTCTCTCTTGCCTCTGTCTCTGCTTAGATACCTTCTATTCCCGAACCTGTCCCACCCACATGTGCATGTATGCACACGTGCACCCACACATGCAGGGTTTTAAAGGCAATACTTCCTCAGACCAGTAATTTTATTCTGTATTCTCTTCTTGCCTCTGGGAGCATCATACAAAACATGCTAAAACTACTTGTGGGAAGGAAAAGTAACTGCACTATCAAGATTAGCCTTGTCAAAGATTGGTTTCCTTCCTCCCATAACCCCATTTTTAGGATGTGACTGGATTTCACTGAGGCAGAAACACCCAGTAATATTGCCTTTAAAAAAATATGTCCATCACATCACCTCTATACCATGTGATGTCCATAGTTGCAATATAATATACTGCATTAGCCACAGATGTAGTTGTTAAAACGCTGGATAATGAAGAAATTAGTGCACTTCAACTGCCAATAAAGCAATTACCAGTGGAAAGCACAAAATTCTATTAAATTATAATGTTTCTTTTCTTTTTCTCCTTTCAGCAATTGAAGAATCTGAGAAAAAAAAGGGTGATTATCAATCTGACTATTCCTCATCTTGTTGCTCTCTGTTCTGTAGGAACCTTGTTACCATGAACTCATGCTCTTGCCACTAATGATCCACTGTCAGTGCAACTAGCAAACAAATCACAGCAGATGTTCCCCCGGATACCTGTTGTTAAATTATAGCACATTATATTTTTCGTCATTCAAACCTTAACGAACAAGTCATCGGCAGTATGATCAGACCACAAAAAGGATTTGTGTAATTGCCTCAGCACCTTCAGCTTTTTTATTTCCCCCTCTCGCTTTTCACCGCTTTCATTTGGCACGTTGTTACTCTGCCCTCATTTTTTGTGACTTCAAGTGTAAGATACCCCCTGCTCCCTTTTGATAAAGCAGAACAGATGCTCATTGAAAAGCTACTGTGGTGTTTTAATCACAATTCATTTTATTTTTTGTCATTCATGCATTGATTGCTGACAAACAAAAGAGACATTTGTGATCTGCTCTTCCTGTAATGAGCATTTGTATCATTATATCCACAATTACAACTTCCTCATTATCCGTTCCCAGACTGTTGCTGTGTGATCTGTGCACTCTGCCTTCTGTTGACACTTTTCACCGTGTTCTATTGTTGTTGCTTTTTTTTTTTTTTTTTTCATTTCAACTTTCCTAGGTCAGGTGGGACAGTAGGAATATCCTCTGAAATCCAACTGGAAAAAAGCTGCATCGAGAAAACAACATTTCTCCCCAAACTGGATTGAGAGAGTGTTTCCTTCTGTTATGAGATCAGCATGAACAGGTAAACATGCAGGCAAACCGATGATCCAGTAGCATTTCTAAATTCATATATATAAACCAAATCAACAGTATTGTCTTAGTTTAGGCTTAGATGATGATACACTTAAAAAAAAAAACTGAAAAAGGTAAAGCTTTATATTGAGATGTTTATAAGTGCATCGCATTGCAGGGCTAATGGTTTGATCCCTGACTTGCTTTATTTTTTACTGCAAGTTTTTTTCTTTTTTTTCTTCTATAAGGTATACACTCTTAAGTGCAGTCCCTTTCGAAAACTTGCCATTAACCTTGATAAAGCATTGTTCTCGCGTCAGACGTGGCAGCAGCAAAACAGAAAAGTTAACATTCACACGTACATGAAAACACTTCGACTATGCATTTATTAACAGTCACCTGTTAATAAATGCATAGTCAAAGTGTTTTAACTATGAAGCAATAAAAAAAATGGTTTAAGGTGTTAAAGTCACATAAGTATATTCATTAAACTCAAGAGTTGAAATTGTGGGTAAAGCATATTAGAACAAAGGAGAAAAAGTGATTTCCAAACTGTATCAAGGATTGGTGTCTAACAGAAAAACTTCGACTCTGTATATTAGAGATAAATGGAGTAAAGAACCGTTGGTAGAATTAAGTGATGACACATGGTATGAAATCTGTGAAACTCAAGTGACTATATCTAATTCCAGAAATTAGAAAATATTTTGTTGGAAAAACATAATCAGTTTTTTTTTTTTATAACATCAAAGATCAAAAAAGCTTCACTATCATTACCTCAGCCCTGTTGGAGTTTGTACGGTGAGCAGGATGTGGGTCATGCACATGTTTTTTGGCAGTGCACAAAATATCGCAATATTGGAATAATATCAGCGAAGAATTTGGAAAAAATATTCTGATACGAACCACGACCTGTTCTGTGCTATATTTGGGTCATTTAACAGGAAAAGACATATCAAGTAAGGATGAATATTGGATTAAAATCTTTTTGGTAGTGTCTAAAAAAGCCATTACATGAAAATGGTGTAAAGAGGAACTCCCTACCTTAAATAATTGGAGAGACATTGTGGAAGAAATTCACAACATGGAGAGACTACAGCGAGCAACATGCGAAGATTGATGGAAAAAGTGGACAATATACAGGACGACAACAGACACTATGTTCTAAATGTTTGTGTTGTAAAATTTTAAAAATGAAACAATAGAATATAAGTAAAAAAAAAAAAAAAAAAACTCAAAAGTTGTGTTTATGATGCTATTGTTGACAGTGTATAAATGTATTAACATATGATCAAAATAAGCATCGTAGAAGGACCTTATTAGTGCTGATCTGCTCATTAACTCTGACACCATGGTTCTGTTAAACTCATTTTCAGGTCTGTATGCTTGTTTACTATAACTGCTTTCTTTAGTGAGGTTCAGAAGGGGCTAATACCACTTTTTTATCGCACAGTTTTAGCACTACTCACATTTACTTGATTTGATTGGTCTGGACTCTACTCAGTTTCAGTCGTTTTTCATTATTATTGAGTACCACCTCAATGTGGATGGGGTCATCATAGGAAGGGAGGGAGAAACTCCTGTGACATCATTTGTATGCCACACAAACACACCTTGTTGACTATCACAAAAATAATAAAAATGCCCAGTTTGAGTTTGATTCTTATCACTCTCATGACTAATTTAGTGACATCACTCTGGCCAATCAGGAGCCTGCAGTCTGTTGACGTCACATGTTCAACACCACTTAGATCACTAGGAACCCTGGACAAGTAGGCACTAAAAACATACCTGGTGCCAGGTACTATCACCCCTAAAACTGTAAAAACTGATTAGAGTTGAGTCAAGTAGAACCAAGTAGATTCTAATGGAAAAGCTCCATAAATTATTTTCTTTAACTCAAGTACAGTGATTAGTTAATTTTTCATTGTCAGTTTTACCTGCAGTAGATTGCAGTCGGCAGGCATCAAGTGAAATTACCTCTGATTAGAACAATTAAATTAATTTGACTTTAGTGCACAATTTAACTAACATGCATTTCTTTACTTTCTAACTGTCTAAAAGCAGTTTCTGCTCCTGTTTACATTAGAGTATTGCTTCACTTCATGCTCAGCTGTGTCCATCTCCTAAATGGGGCCATGTTGACATAAATCCTTACTCTATTTACCTTCCTTGAACCAGACACCACAGATAAAGGGCTGACAAATGAAATATGAAGTGTGAGGATGTGAAACACCTTAAAAAACCATAGTCTATATCAGGGGGTTCCATAAAAATCTGATTTGGCAGCTAGCATCAGGTAGTCGTATGAAGCATTACCTCTTTATCCACTTCCCCTGCTCTTTACTTTCACATGGAAAGTGTTACAATAACAAGTGGATGTGTTTAATGGCAGTATATTAAGACTGAAAGCACGTTCATTTCAAGCATCGCACAAAGATAGAAACAAAGTAGTAGTAGAAGTAACAAAATGCCAGTATGTTGTCACTAATCTGAAGAAGGGTTTTCAGTTATCTGGACAGGAAATTTAGTCAAAAATCTGCAGCTTCTGCGTCTTCCATTTTCAGACACATTCTGTTTTTATCAATGCGTTCCAGGGGATTCTTTTTTTTTTTCTTTTCATAAAGATTTGTTTTTATCAGTGGAAGCTCTTACAGGATATTTATGGTGTTTTGCAAACATCTACAGTTCATTACAGTGAGATAAGGTGCATTTTACAGAAGGAACATACATAGATGTATAAACTTATAAATACACCACACAGGGAGGATTTTTGAACATCAGAAGAGAAAAGAATAAATAAATAAATAAATAAATGCATTCATACATACATAAAAAAACATTAAAACAAAAACAAAAATTTGACATGAACTTTTCCCATCCCATCCCACCCCTCACCCCCCTCCCTCGTATTGCTCTCAATTTCCTTTCATTTATACACTATGTACATAGTTTATACTTATACCCATCTGGACTCATTCATATGTATATAAATCAGCACATTACTCACAGCACATACAGTACATCAGTGAGGAAGTTATATAAGAAGAACCTACAGAGGGCTAATTTGAAGTCGGTCCAGGTTCTCCATTATGTTTTAATTTGTATTATAGGCCTTCCCAACATCAAAAACAATTTCAACCTAAGTGGATGGGCACAAATAAATAGAAAAATGCATGAGATGCATATCAGACATAGGGATGTATGACACATAAGAAAACAGACAAGCGAGGGAGACTTGACCACAGAGAATAGGTATCATCCGGAGAACTAATATTGACACTAGTGGTATGATGTTCGGTAACCTTTCACCCAACAGAAAAAATTCTTACTTTTAATCTAGTAAGATTAAGTACATTACAGATCTTGTATTTTTTTATTCTTTCTTTTTTTTTTAAACATTAGTACCTGTACTTCTACTTAGGTAAAATGTGTGTTCTTACTTTTGCCACCTGTGGCATTAAAAGAAAATTTACATATGAAAGCAACAGTGTGCTGGAAAAAAATTGAACAAATTGGCAAATTACTCACAGCTTTTCTCTGTGTAATCAGTGCATCTAAATTGTAGCATGCAGAACCAATTTTTTGTGATTTTACTATCCCCAGTTAGTTTTAAGTATGTTTTTTTCTGTAGACCTGCAGGGCTCTTATTATAATTGTTATCCTCCATTGAAAATCCAAGTAGAAAAAAAAAAGTCCAGACAGAAAAGTGGGCTAGTGGTTCAGTTGCGTTTTCTTGTCAGGCTCGTAGGTTGTGCTTGTAAAGCTGCTGTGAAAATGGATTGATTTTGATCCAACACACAATATTGTATCTCCACCATGGTTCTACACAGAGCAAGTTTGCCATACAATTCACATCCTTCCACACAAATGCTGTTCATTTTTACGCTTGCCTGTAGATCTGCTGGAGAGGCTTAGAAATGATGGGATTTTCTGTAGGTCCATGCTGAGCTGTGCATGTGTGAAATGCTTGTGGCAACAGCGGTAACTGAACCCACTAGTGACAGATGTTTACATTAACAGTACATTTCTATAAAGATTCCATGTGTTTTAATATCAAGGGATGCAAATAAATGTAATATAGATACACAATAGCACATATTTGCTCCTCGCTTTGGCAAAGTTTGGTTTGGTGCCACCGTTTGCATAAGAAAATTAATTTCTAGATTAAAAGAAAACATTGAAATTGATCTGATACGGGTACTCTGGGGTGCTGTCGGGGGGGGGGGGGGTACACATGACAAATTCATGGGGCCCATAGAAAAGTAGAAAAAAACATGTTAAGTTTCAGTTCCTTTTTTTTTTAACCTTCATTGAAGAGACACCAAATGGCAAAGAGATTTATGTACAGTATTATAAAATATTTACATTTACATTACATCATCATAATGTGTGTGGGGATGGTTAAGATATATGGCATGTAATATACAAAAGAAACCAATTGTCAGTCAGTAATAAGAATGAATGTCCTGTCTTGGTGGTACAAATGTTCTGTGTGTGTTGGAGTGTGTAAGATGGGTATGTGGTGTGACTGTTGAGATGTGGGCTCAAAAAAACAAAAAACAAAATCAAGGATATGACCAAAGACAGTCATTAGGTAATTGAAACTAAATGAGGAGAAGAGAAAGGAAAAGGAGAGAGAGAGAGAAAAAAAACAGGAGGAAAATGGGGGGTAATAAAAATAAATAAGTAAATAAATAAAATAACCAAATGAGATTAAAAGTACAATTTATCTACATTTGATGCCATTGCCCCCACTGTCTCAAGTTTCAGTTTCATTTAACAACAGTGTAAGTTACATTAGTTATGGACCACACCCCCCACCCCAGATCGACAAGATAATGAATTTAATGAAGGGTCCACAACATTTACCTTTCATGGGGCCCATAACTGGTAGCGGTGCCCCTTCGGGTATTTGTGGTTTCTATAATAAGTATGTTTGAGGCTCATTTAAAGCTGTGGTAAAATGCACACCTGTAACTCTATCACATTAGTATTGTAGCACAAAACACATAGTTAACCAGTCAGACTGTGTTGTGAATTTTGAGTTCCTCTGTAAGTTTAGCATAGCTGATGAAATGAGCAGTATAGAGGCGGACTATAGAGAAAGGAGACATGCTGAAATTAATGAGAGAGAAACTGAAGAGCTGGAAAAGTCACAAAGCTCTGACTAAACAGACTGTGTGATCTGCTTGTTGTTTTCAGACCTGGTTTGATAAGACTGGAACAAAAAAAAAAAACTCTGTGATGGTGGCCTAGAGGCAGAGAAGGCATGTAAGTGATTGGACATAAATGTGAATCGTCCGTGGAATGTAACTGTCGACCAAACGACAATGAGAGAAAATGCAGAGGTAATATCATTGCTTCTGGCATTGTTCAATTAAAATGCAACATTCAAACAGTCTGGTACTGGCACGGAGAATGCTAGCTTAACTGAACACTACAACAAATGCACAACTAATGACGATATCCATATAAATCTTAATAATCACCCTCATCTTTAAAGGAAATAATCAATGAACTAAAGGAAAAAATGCTGTAGAATGCAAGACAATCCATCTCAATCAACACATCTGACCCTTATTTTCTGTTTTTGTTTTGTTGTGTTTGGGACTTTTCTGGTTGTGGGTCTTTGGGGAATTAATTTGTATCTATGTGATTCAACATGTGGAGGTGTAAACATGTGAAAATATAAAAAAAACAACAAAAAAACAAACCCAGCAACCCTAGAACATTAGTGTTAGAGTTATGTAACTGTCTGTGTTTATTTGTGCTTCTGAACATAACCACTGTGAAATAATTACAAAGTAAGGATTTATTTTGTATTTCGCAGCTTTCTTTATCTATAATGGGTCTCACTTTCCCCATTCAGTCTGTTGTTTGCTTGACCACTACACTCTCTCACTCGTTCACTGAGCAAAGAGGAGAGGAAAAGTTTGCACAGTTCATCTACACACATCAAGTGGCAAATGTTGCACAGTTTACTTTCAATACTGTTTCTACACTAGAAGATGCAGGGGTAAACATTTGAGTCCTTCAGGAGAACAAGGCAGCTGTTAGTTTGAATCTTATTTTTGACAGTAAAAATGTCACCTCCATTCCTTGCATATTCACCACATCTCTTTTTTGTTACTGCCAATTGCTACAGCAAATTTGTATCCACTGTCTACATATGAGATGAGGTCTGTTGTGCTTGGCGATCATAATAACATCCTGTTGTGTTGTGTGGTGTGGCATTACTGTCAAATTTTGTAGCCGGCATGTCAAAGATTAGACAACAAGATTATCTGTGGAGCTTCTCTTGTCTTCGTGGGAGATGCAACCAGGTTTCAAAATCAGTTAACTGACCAGGTTTCCCAGTGTGTGTGTTTATTTTATGAAGCCACACTGTCTGTTATTTGGATGCTTCTGTGAAACTGGGTTCATTTTGCCAGCTTTTTAGACCCAATAATAAAAGAGAAATTTAGACATATTTCCCCCCAGGATGTACCTAATGAAGACCTCAGATAAACGCAAAAAAAATTATACTCTTACTCTGAGCTATCCCAAAATTAATGAAATTTTAATAAAATATTGGGACCAAAAATAGGACCAAAATTGGGGCAGGAAAAGCTACCTAGGTGTCAGTGCATTTGATCTGGAAAATATGGCTTTAAATGGTCTTATATACCGCTATAAATAAAGACACTGCGTTAAATTTGATGATCCTGGTGGTTTTTCTAATCTAGACATGCAGGTTTTTCATGAGTTGGCAGTCTCATTCCAGGTTTTGTATGTAACCCATCGTGTCCACCGGTGTTACATGCAGAACCTGCCCATTTAAACACAAATAAGTAATGAGTAATTTTGCAGCAGCGGCCATTTTTGTGAAACACCCTGCCTTTCATAATTAGTTTGATTCCCAAAATGTACCTGTGAGAGAATAAAGAGATATTCGAAAAAATTGTAGCACGTAATTTTCGTGATTCTGTGATACACGCTGAGGCAAAACATGGAGTCACTACATTCTGGAATCAGAAAGCTTTACTTGCAAGGAGTCAAGTACATGCAGCAGGATGTAGCAATTGACTGACTAACACTAGGAAGTCTAAGATTTTATTATTTATTTATTACTTAGTCTAAGATTTTTATTTACAAAGAATGGTCTAATATATTTTTCTAACACCTTTTTACCTTTGTGTAAAAATAATATAAAAATGTGCTTTATCTGAAAAATAGTTTCTCTTTTATCTCAGTAAATATTTATTTTTAAAATAGACCCAAAGTGCTTCCAAACTTCATAACATTAGTCTACATCTTGTATGAATTTTTAACCCCCATGTCCTGTTTTTAGGGACCAGTGTCATAGAAACATCCATTTTTTAGGAATCCCTATCAAAAACCAGACAGTCTGTAATCTTAGCATCTTCATCTTTTCAGTGTCGGTATCTGTGCGAGTCGCTTCATTACATAAACATCCCAAAAATAACACATAACTTACCTCATTACTTGACTCAGTTATGATGCCAGCATCTTTGAATCAAGATATTTCCACATCTCTATGAGGTATGTGCTATTAGAACAGCCTGAGGTGGTTTACAGCGCTCTGCTTCACGTACATAACTCTGCTCCTTAACTGGTCAAATTTACCTGCGGCTGTTTTTTTGTGAGTTGCTTTCCTTAAATAAGATACTGAAGCTCCACAATGTTAGACTTTTCCTAAAACTGTCCAATCGATTCATATCGATAAATGAAGATTAGAAATATGGGTATTTTAAGCACCTGTCACCTATAGAATGAGGATTTACTGCACTCCCTTGGGTTTGATTATAGGTCGGGTTCCTTTGCTGTAAGTTATCCAATCACTCACTGTCCTAAAGAGATGAACATCCACGGCCACCGAATCATCCACCGAAAGCAACTACTGATCTTAAATGTTTAGTAACTATTGATCAGCTAATCCTATTAATATATGTAAATTAGTCAGGTAAAATGCAGTTTCTCAGCTTTTCATGGTCATCAGATATGACCCATTTGGACGCTCAGAAGCACAGAAGTGATCGTGGAAACACTGTCATCTTCTACAACATGGATTCACCAGTAATACCCATCTAGTTTAGTAAATGAAAGTGGATGCAGATCCTTGTTTTATCTCCAGTTAATGATATAGTTTACTTATAGTCAGTTTTTTCTTGTTTTTTTTTTCTTCCTAATTCTTTGATTAAATATAGAGAAATCCAAAATGCAGAGGATAATAGTATAATAAATGTTGATAAATCACTAGGCAAAGACAAAAAGCACAGATATAGATAGACTTTATTTCAAACACATATAGGGAAAAGAAAGCCAGATTTAAAAGGACACTCCAATATATGGAAATAAATCAACCAAAAAAGAAAACAAAGATGACACAAATGTATAGCAATGTCACTGTGGCTCTTGAACAATATTTTATGTCTGAAAAGGAGTAGGAAGAAGCCAAGCTTACATTGTCTTACCCTAATTTTACCCGACTTGGCTAATGAGCTAATGTATACAGTCCATAACAAAGAATAGGTCATCATTTGGAAGTTAGGAAAAAATAGTTGTGGATCCAAAATGCCCCAAAAAGAAATGTCAGATCATTTGTAACATTCAGTAAGGGACACCAAGAACAACAGTCTTGCACAGAATTCTTAAAGATAGTTAAAGTGTAAAACAAGATGACCAAAAAACAGGATATGATAAAACAAATTCATGTCAGAAGTTGAGGTATTTCTTAGTAATGACATTTTTGTAGACTAGAATCGATGCTTGCATTTGGTTGTTTTTGCTATATAGCAAGTTCTGGTGGGTCCAGCCACAGAGTCAAACATGAACCGCTGGGAAGTGTACAGACTGTTTTTCTATATGTTGAGTCCTTAAAATTTCCATCTAGTCCAGACAAGAAAGAGGTCAGTCATCTTGTGAGTTGAGAGCAGAGCTTTACCCACATTCCCGACTGAACCAACAATGTTGTATAGCACATCGTGACATTTGAGACTTAGAGAGAGAGGAGACATGGGGACTCTTCTGAAAAGATTGAGAGATTTAGGGAAAGGTGGAAAGAAGCAGACTGCGAGATAGATTGAGATAGAAGTGGCATGTCGAATGAAATTGGAAGTGAAATATCTGCCGTTCTACGGACTCGTACGCACACATATACGCACCGCCGCCATCAGACAATCAGTGTGGAGGGGAGGCATCACTCGTACAGCTGTGTCCTGCTGCCCATCAGAGCTATCTGCCCCCTCCTGTTCCTTTTCTCTCTAAAACTGTGTCTCTGTTGAGCCCTCACACATCATTACCCAGAAACCCCATTGCTTTCTGCTGAGTCCTTTCATCCTCAACAGCCTCTCTTCCCTCCCAAACTTATTCCTCCCTACTGGACCGACGGTAGCGGGGGGTGGGTGAGTCAGAGGCAGGTGCCTGACAACCAACCAGCCAGCTCAAAAAAATATTTTCATCCATTACCTCCTGCATTTTCTTTTTCCTGTGTGGTCTGGTGAAACCCGGTGCTGCTCACTGGAGATAGTACCAGTACCGGGATTTGCCGAGCACCACCAAATCCCCCCATCACCTCTCCTCTTTAGCTCATCATTTTCCTACTCATTCTGGCTGTCTGTTTTGCTCCGATCTCTTTCTTTTTCACCCATACGCTCTTTTTTCACCTAAACATTTTTTTTCTCTTTGTCTCCCTTCTCTTTTATTTAATCCTTCTCCCAAACATAGTTTCCCCTGCAGGCCTCTGCCCAAGCTCCTCAACCAGCACACCGCTGGCACACAGCGTAGTCCTGCTGGGACACCACTCACAAAACACATATTTTACTTTGGCCAAATATTCACTCACACAATCATCTCTCCATATACAGATGCATTCACACTCAAACAGCACACCAACCGAGAGCCAACTGAGGAAAGCTTGTTTGTTTTTCTGTCTTTCTCCGTTTCATGTGCTTTTTTTTTTTTTTCCATTCATCCTGTGTGGATCACCTTTGGGACAGAAGCTCTAATCTCCCTGTTTGCTCTTGTTTCAGTTTGTTTGGTAGAGGTTCTTTGAGCAGCTTTCAGATTGTTTTTTTGCAGCCCCTTTTTGCACCTGTGATGTTTGTGGTGTTCTTGAACCATATGTGTTCTGACTGTTTGTGACCTTTTTGCAACTGGAGTCTTCTGTCCATGATGATGCCACACTCACCTAGATTCAGAGCCGCTTACTGAAGCAACATCAGTCCTAAACACAAGCTGTACAATCAGGTCCCTAGTAGCTATAAGTTGGGTTCAGTTCCAAACCGGCAGCCTAATCCTGTACCATCTCTTGGTACACGATGACTTCTACACATTTAGACCTCACATTTTTCAGTAATATTCTGTCTTCTTAAAAAGAGCTACACAACCAATCACAAACCACCAGAAGGTTTGATAACTTTTGAACCACTGACCCTATAAATACGTTTAAATAATTCAGGTACAGTGCAGTTTCCCAGCTTTTCAGGGCCACCAGGTATGTCTTATTTGGACATTCAGAGGCTCTGTAGTGAACATGGAAACACCACCTGTTTCTGTAACATTGATTCACACATGTACAGTCACAGAAAAAATTATTAGACCATCAAAAGTTATCAAAAACAATGGTTATGCAATCAAGTACTAACTCCTGTGTGTATTATGTGTCTAAAACAGAAAGAAAAGAAAACATGGAATGTCTAAAAGCACTGTTATTGGCAGTACAATGCCATAGATATGGATATAAAAACTTAAGTGATTTTGGTTATTATCAAGAAAACATGGAAAATGGCTAGATATCAGCTCTGAAATTAAACTCTTAATGAGCTATTTTTGTTGTTATCATTATATTTGTCCAAACAAATGTACCTTTAGTTGTACCAGACATTAAAATGAACAAGAAATTGAAGAAAACAAGGGTGGTCTAATAATTTTTTCCGTGACTGTAGTTTGCCAAATAACAAGAGTTGTAGACACTTATTTTTTCATCCAGTTAATGATATGTTTTGGTGAAAAATTAGTTTTTCTTCAGTTTTCTGCTTTGATTTAATAACTTTTGAAGTAACTCTTATGTCACCCATAAAGTTGGAGTGATTTTGTTTTCAGACATATTTGTGTTGTTATTCCTATTTATACACATAAATTATCACTTTTGACCTTGTGCAGTGATTACATATGGAGTTTCAGTTGCACTTTATTCATCAAGAATAGACCAACCAGCCCAAGAACAAATAAACCAGCCGCCCCAGGTGTTCAGATGGCCCCATAATATAACAGAAACAAATTCAAGCATTTCATGCATCACCTACAATGGGAAAATAGCTGAAATTGGTTAAATACAGTAAAAATATCAAATATCACTAGTTTTCTTCTAAATAAAATGTTGACAGTAGAGAAGGTACAGTCATAATGTGTAACGGCAGTAAGATTAAAATATGTGGTTATAATGATGGTCATTGGGACATCTTTGTCCACGAGGGTAACCAGAGGGAGTATCTGACACTACAGAAAAAATACTAATGCAATCAAATCAATTTTGTTGCTAATCTTTGACATATCCAAGGCTCTAATCACAACCAATGTTTCATCCCCCTACTATTAGTTGTACATAAAATATATCATTTTTTGTGTTTTTTTTTTTTTTTTTTTTGTAATAAATCCTTCAGAATTCAAATTAAACTGGCATTTAAAGGGTTACATTTCTGAAAACTGTGGAATGTTTGGTAGTAGGAGCAGGGTGAGCAAAGTTGTTTAAAAGATTTATATAAAAATAAAAGCAAGAAAAAAATGTTGACATGATTTTATAATAGTTTTTGTGTGTGTGTACATTTTTGCTACAAAGGTAACCAGAGTATAGTAAATTTGAGGAGGGCATAAGGGTTAAGAGTAGGTGAAGTTCAAGGTAATTACAGCAAAATAGTCTATTTGGTAATCAAGGTATAGTTTAGCGTCTTTGCTGAAACCCATCTGTTTGTGACAAACCTGAGGAACAGGGACTTTAAACAATGTGGACGCTTCAGCTATTACCTTGGAAAGAAGACAAAAGCAGACACAATCTACTTACTCAGATTTAAGTCCAAATTGTGGCATCAGTAAAATAATAAGCAAGTGTTATAAAATTTGAATACATTAGTTTCTTTCATAAGTGTAACTGGATCTAAAGTCACTCAGAAAATGCAAATGGAAGATTTTATACACCAAAGGTTTAGGTGCATGACCAAAACAATATTAACTTTGTATTATTCACATCAGTTTTATGTCACATATTGTTTCTTGCTTAGGTTATCTGAGTATCATGCCACTGTACTCTCCATCCACTTCTTGAACAGTTCTGGTCTAAAGCCTTGTGTGGTGTAGAGCATTATCTCTTCACACTGATTCAACAGAGTTTCATTGCATATACTCTGAGTCAGTGTGTAATTGCTGCAGACTCCGCCTTTGTCCTGGTGTGGTTCCAGAGACAGAAGTGCACTTTCTCCATCAAACAAATTGAGGGGGCATCTATTTATGTCCCTTTTCCAGTGCACTGTGGGCTTTTTAGTAGATTTTGTATTATGGATGTTCACCTGAAATTTAATGGATGTTGAAAAAAAAAAAAAAGTAACTAGCAGAGTAGTGTGCATGAAAACACACTCTCGCCTTTTGTGCACTAATACACACATGTGCACAAAGCCATCAATTTTCACTGCATCCATTCATCGTATTCATCGCCTTAACACCCCTTATTTCCTTCCTCCTTCGCTCTGTTCCATTTCCCCACCTCTAATTGCTCTGTCGCTTTCTCTTCCTTCAAATTCATTGCCTTTCATGTCTCCCACCTCTTATCGCAGTAACGTGATATTTATCTCCACTGTTCTCACTCTGATCACCTGTTACGCTCCGCCTGCTCCCAGCTGTGTTTGTGCACCGTGGTCCATGCTCCGAGACACAACCACCAATCAATCTATAAATCAATCATGCCATCACCTGCTGCCACTTCTTCCATTTGCCTTCATATTTTCCTGTATCTCCTTTTTTCCAGCTATAATTCTTGATTTTTAGGAGTGTGTTGATGTCCTTAGCGTACCATCTGCTTTGTTTTTGCATCTGCCCTTGAGTGAACATGTGTGCAGGCGCATCAGCAGACGCATAAGTGCATATGAACGTACGTGAGTGTAATTGCGTATGCCTTATTGAGCGCTTGACTGCTTCTCCGTTCAGCTCAACTTGTTTATCATTCCCTCCTACCTTTATTTGCCAAAAGGATCAATCCCAGAAGGCTCGTGACAGTTTTACTTGTCAAATGTGAATGCATTCGCCGTCCCTCCTCTGTGTGTCTGGCTGCTTCTTCCTGCTGATGATTTGGCCTCATTCTTCTTTGAAGTCATTGTGATTTATCAGACTCGTTGGTGTGTTATGAATGACACTCAGAATGATTCTATGAGATGACTTACTAAAAAGCACAAGTATGGACATAGTCGTGGAAAAAATTATTAGACCACCCTTGTTTTCTTCAGTTTCTTGTTCATTTTAATGCCTGGTACAACTAAAGGCACATTTGTTTGGACAAATATAATGACAACAACAAAAATAGCTCATAACAAAATCACAATCAAAATCACAAACAAAATCACTCCAACTTTAAGTTCTTACATCAATATCTATGGCATTGTACTGCCAAAAACAGTGCATTTAGGCATTCCATATTTTCTTTTCTGTCTGTTTTAGTCACATGATACACACAGGAGTTAGTACTTGATTACATAACCATTGTTTCTGATGATTTTTGATGGTCTAATAATTTTTCCGCGACTGTATATTAACATTGCATATAAGAACAAAAAGACGCTCTTGAAGTCCGTACGGTTTGGATCGTTTACAGTGTTAAATAACAGAGGACTTACATATTTGGTAATTCACTAGTATATTCACCAGTTTTAGTGTTGTTGACACCAACGAATGATCATATACAGAAGAATAACGATGTTCATTAAAGTCTTCGTAAACTTTACCTAGTCTGAGTCTGTCTTCGCCTACTGCATGATTCTGTCCTTCAGAGGCTGAGATGGAAGTGATAAATGTCTGAATGTCAAGCTGTAGATGTGAGACAGGAGTAGGTCAGGGACATTCTTAGGATGGAGAATCACAAGACACTTATGCAGAACCACTTGAGTCAGTTAAAGGTTGTTTTTTTTTGGTTTGTTTTTTTTGGGGGGGGGGGGGGGTTCACTTAAATATTTATTGAAATTTTTTACACATATATTCGACAAATACAAACCAACATTGCGTGGGTACATTACACATATTTCAATACATTTGCATTTTCCAGTCTTTCCACCATTCTGAGCTCTGTAAACAGTCCATTTATTCCACTTTTGGTCCATTTGGGCTTCCTGTAGTCGCAGTCTATGAGTCACCCTTTCCATTGTATATATTCCATCCATAATTGTGATCCACTAATCCTGTGTTGGTGGTTCTGTCCTTTCCCAGTTGTTTTTTTTAATTTTAACCGGTAAACTCCTACCTAAAATCTGTATCCATCTACATGTGCACTAGATTTAGAATATTTTTGCTACTTTTTCTCTAACATACAGAGTCAGCACAGGGGTTTCCTCTGGGTTTTCTGGTTTCCCCTCCATTACAAACAGGTACATATACTGTAGGTTAATTTTCCTGTCAGTGCTTGTGACTACAGAGCTGATGAAGGTCTGGGATTGGTCCTTGAACGCCTTCAATAGCAGCTCACTGCACCTGATGTTTATTATGTGCTCATGCTAATTGCTAATACTGTTACTAGGTATTGTGTGTGAATTTGAATGGGTAAAATGCAGAGACCAAATTTTTCTATGAGGATAATAAAGTGTGTTAACCCTTAACCCTTCACACAGAGAACTGAAGCCCTGAAGTGCTCTTGAAACTACCATATTTACCACACAAAAAGAGCAAATATGCAGCCCGTGTTGTTGTGTCATTGTGTTCTTTTAATATGTTATGCCAGAACTGACAGACAAATAAATCAAAGCAGTGGTGACAAAATCGGCAACTTCCTGTGTGTTCAGTGTCTCTGAATAGAGCAATATAAAAGCCCCAGTTCAGCTTGTTAGAAAATGAATGACATTAGGCAGAATACAACTGAAGGACAGGCGGACTGAACACCTCTAAGTAGAGGCAACAATATTTTCAATACAAAGTTGTTGTTTTTTTTAATTTTTAAGAATTTTTTAATACAAATTTCATGACAGACTTGTACCAAAAAAATACTAAAAGTACGACATCATGACATAGGTAGGAAGGCTCAAATGGATTTTGAAACTGAAATTGGTGCATGAAACCCTCAGTTCATATTTTCTTCCACAAAATCCAGATTTTTTACATTCATTCACTCATTCATTTTCTGAACCCGCTTTATCCTCACTACGGTCACAGGGGTCACTGGCTGGAGTCTATCCCAGCTACTTATGGGTGAAGGCGGGGTACACCCTGGACATGTGGCCAGTTCATCACAGGGCTGACATATAGAGAAAAACAATCACTCTCATATTCACACCTGTAGGCAATTTAGATTAACCGGTTAAGATATCAGTGCATGTCTTTGGATGGTGGGAGGAAGCCGGAGTACACAGAGAGAACCCACGCAGACACAGGAGAACATAGATTTTCTACATATTTGGACATTTTTATGTGTATTATCATTGACATAGATGTATTTAATTACAGTTTAATCATATGATTCTGTTTACTGTATGTGCTTAGTATCACTTTTCAGCTATATTCAAACCAATAATCCAAAATGCTTTAGTCATATTAGTTATGTAGTGGGTAGTATTGGTCAGGGTGTGTCTCTTCAATCACTGGTGAGATTTAATTCAATTTAATCTAGAAAATCCCATTTGAGAAACAGATCCATCCATTTAAAAGCTTCTTACAAACTGGTCATAGAATGAGTTAGGCCATTATTTTATCATTTGTCATGACAATTGCGAGTTAAACAGCAGAAATATGGTGCTCCTACAAAGGAGTCCACTGGGAATGTGCATTTGTACATGGTCATAGTCATTTTCCTGAATGGCACAGCATTTACAGCTGAAGTTACATCAGATTCAGCTTTTAAGCTAGACAGCACTAGGTGGTGATGCAGTATGCGGTAGTCCTACTGTGTCCTATAAGTCCAACTCAAGTTCTGAGTGCTGAGATATGAATGTTGCTTTTATTTATGTGTCAGCTCCCTTCTTCTGTCACACTCTGCTTATCCTCTTTATCCTTTTGATAAGAAGCCAGGTGTGATGAGGATTTCATTGTGGCTTGTTGTCACCATGTGAATAGATCATTTTGAATTCTGTTATGGACAACATAAGATGCCTTCACCCTTCAGTGAAAGAAAATCCTCTTGCCTGAAAAAGGTAACAATGGAAATGGTAGCCACAATGGACTAGAATATGTACCGAGTCTTAACAGATTTTAAAACTGACAACAGTTACTAAAGTGAATGTACAATGATTAAGGACAACGCCCTCTTCTGAAATTAAGTTCTTCAGACTGTTTTGGTTTCTGTCTAGTTAATCCAACAAGGCAAAGGCACAAAAACAGGGCAGGATTAATAGCTTAAAAACAGAAAAGCAGCCGGAACATCCAAGTGGCTTGATCCATTCAGCTGACAGTCTGGCACATATTACAAATGGAAAAAACTGACAGCCAACAAATCACTGCTATGTTTGTGTGTTTTACATGATTAAGTGATGGAAGAAGTATTAAATCAAGCTCAGCTCGCTTTGCAGACGCACAAGACTGTCTCTTCTCAATAGTGTAACAACTTCTTCACATGGATGAACATTGATTTTTAAAACAAAGTCCGTTCCTTATTGACCACACGTTTAAATGAGACATTCTGTCAGTTTAAAGGTGTTTAATATAGTATTGATATTCCAGACTCTCAACACCTACATATGGCTGTGTGTTATATGTGTTATGATCACGGATGCTGTCTGTCCATACGTGATGTCTGTATCCCTGAATGGGATTATGTGCTGATGTATTGTGTTAGATTATATTGAATGTGCTGCTCTTGTATGTTTTGATTATATGTGCTGTCTCTATATGATTGTACTGATGTTTCACTGTTCTCTCTTATCTTTATTGATTTATCTTGTCTCTTAGCTGTCTTAACTCTCTCTTTTTAATTAATGTGCTGTAATATATTGTTTTTTTAGGGTACGTATTGTCATCAGGCCAGGGACTACAGCAGGATACTAGCCATGTTGGCTAAAGCTGCCCGTGTTACTGTTATTGATACAGTTAATTAATTGGGATTGTCCACAACAAAATAAACTAAACTAAACAAAGCAAGTGACGTACCAGAACACACTTAGTTCTACCAAAACCACCACTGAATCAATGTTTTGCATCCTTTGACTGTATCACTGATCATTGTTTACACACATCTGTATGGTATCATCAAGTTTTCTTCTTCAAACTAAAACTCATCTTTGGTTATTTTGACAGTCAGTAATAATAATTGTCTGAGATAGATACATTTATTGTCTGTTCCAAATAAAAACAGATATTTGTCTTTTGTCACAGCTGTTAGACAAAATTAGTAAAATCCTATAATTTCCATGAGCTGTGTCAGTTTGTAGTTGACATTATATCTCATATTATATATAGCTCTGATTTTAGACAGAAAACAGCCACAGTAAAACCACAAATCAAGTCTGTTTTCTGCAAGAGGGTCTGCACTAAAGATCTGTTTGGAATCGTCCAAACAAGGTCAGAACTGCCACAATTTGGTCCGAACCATGGATCAACAAACTGCCAACTTAGCAGAGGTAATAACATCACAATAACTTTATACCTAAATAAGCCTCAAACTCACCCGTGGAAAAGAAATGCTGCAATTTCAGCATCTAACTCCATTCTTTTCATTTAGAGCTGTGGTCAGTGGGGAAAACAACAACAGCGCTTCTAGCTGTTATCACCTTGCCAATTTCTTTGACACTAAAAGTTGTTTCTTGGTGGTTCTCATCCTATTTGGTCACTTTGGGAAGTTTTGGACAAAGTTTTTCTCACCATGGGAGGCCAACAGAATGACTCACTACTCCCTCTAGTGGTCATAATAATAATAATAACAATAATAACAATAATAATAATAATAATAATAATAATAATAATAATAATAATAGTAATAATAATGGGTTGGATTTATATAGCGCTTTTCTAGACACCCAAAGCGCCAAAACCCATTATTCATTCGCTGTCACATTCACACTCTGGTGGTGGTAAACTACATTTGTAGCCACAGCTGTCCTGGGGCAGACTGACACATAAATATTCACTAGCAATATAAGAGTACTTAGTCATTCACATTTCTACTATACATAACAGTGGAATCTTTGGCTTTGACGTCAGAGCTCTTTATTCTAAAAATATAATAATAATAATTTTAGGTCTTTTTTTATTTTTTAACATAATAATACTTCATATATCCAATTTAACGCAAGACAAGTTAATACTTTATTGTCAGATCAAGACTTTTGTTTTGCATTTCAGCGGTTGTATTTTCAACATCTTGATGACACGATAGTTCACAGCAAAAGACACACCACACAATATCATAATTACAGATGACGATATTTAGAGAACTTCAACATGCATTTGATCTGGTATTAAGCTCCGTATTTTGTTTCAGGATTATCTGTTGACTAAAAGAGTTCTTAAGTCGAACCTTAATAAATTATAGAAGTATACACTTGTTTTAATGGTTCGTATGATGTGATTAGTCAGCTGTACTTGTAAGCTGACTAATTGTTTCTCAAGAGGTTGACCTCCAATCTTTGAGCACGTTTTCATTTGATGGAGCAATTTTGACTTTAGACAAGTGGACACTTATACCATACAGTGTTATGGTACTGTAGAGCACTCATAATTACAATAGAAGAATTTGGTCACTCCTAAGAAGGCAGTGAGCTTTGTTTTTACAGATAAATTCAGCGTGATTATTCCAGTGTAACAGATGATTCCTCATTAAACCCAACCATTTGTCTGCTGATCCAAATACAATGCAATTGCTGGGCAAGATCCACCTCCAGTATAATAAAATATATTAATATTAAAATATAGTCATGGTGAGGTACTATTAGTTTACTTTCTCTCTGTTTTTAGACCATATTATTAGTAAAGTATTGTCTCTGTTCCATCATTTCTATTCTCCTTTACTCACATGACAGAATAGACCTCATCACTAAGTCGTTTTTAAGTCCAATTACAATACGATATAAATAGAAAAAAAAACAAAATTCTGTTAATCAATCATGTTACTTTCATCATCATCTTGTATAGTTTCTAAATAAATTTCTGTATATTGAAAACTTCGAGACAACTTAAAACTTTATTTGGTTAATTTAAGCAGTAAGTTTTGAGAAATGTTTTTTTCCTTTTTTGTTTTTGTTGTCTTTATTTCACAGTGTTGTGTGCGTGTGTGTGTGTGTATTATTCACCCATCGGTGGGTTAGCAGTAGTGCGTATACTTCCTCTGTACAACAAAGGCTTGTTGAAACGCTTGAACTTCCAGAGTTTTCACCTTGTCTCTTTTCATGAAAGGTTCTATTTGCAGCCGCTATTTAATATTTCACTTTTGCCTTTAGTCATATACTGCAACAGCATGTAGACTGTATTCTGTATATGTATATTGTCAAGGACAGAAAAACCTTTTAATACCTTATTAATGTCATATAACATCATATACTGATAAAAAAGGGATAACAGCCACACATTAGACCTAGAGCCAATTAAACCTGTGGCAAGTTAGGGGCTTCCAGGTGACAGACCACCACCGCCAACATGACAAGACGAAAGGCCTTTTCAGACAGTGATGGTAAAATTGGACTGAATACCAAGAGCACACTTGTACTGGCCATCTGCTCATTTTTATTTTTTGCATCCAATTCTCTTGTGTGATACAAGCAAGAACATGGACATATGTACAGTATAAATGATCAAACTCTGAAATGAAGGATAATTGTCATATTGTAGACATTAAAAAAACTTATGGCATCATGTGTTTAGTAGTTTCAACTTTGTTTCTTAATCTCAGAAACCCGAATATACACTATATGTACATACCACAGGGTTAAAGAGTTCACTAGAAAAGCACTCGGAGAGCACAGACCTCCGTCAAGGCAGATCAGTCCCCCCCCCAGATCACCACCTAAATTTAATGATTTTTTTCCTTGTGCCAGTATCAGCATTTCCTGAAAATGTCATCAAAATCCGTCCATAAAGTTTTGAGTTATCCTGCTAACAGACAGACAATCAAACAAACAGACAAACCCCAATGAAAACATGAACTCCTTGATGGAGGTAATTAACATTCGTGGTCCCACTTTTTCCAACAGGCTGAGACTTTTATTTGGTGGGTTTTAGCACTGTCTGAACTTTTTATGCAAGACATTCTTTTACCCTGAACTCTTTTAGGGCACTATTTTAACAGCTATTTGTGCACGTCAAGAACTAAACCAGGTCTTCTTTAGAGGATAACCTGCCAAAGGCTGATGCTGGGCTGCCATGTGAGCCACCGTCTGGCCTTGTGTACGTGACCTCAGGTGGTGTATGTGTGTCTGCGTGTTTGTGTGTTTATTGACCTACCACCCACCTGCTGCCAGATTTGTTAGCCTCGAGTCACCTGCCTCGCATCCACACATACTGTAATCACTTCCCATTTTGTATATCTATAATGTATCAAGTCTCTTTCATTTGCTCTTTCAATAGTATTATTTTACAATGTTGCATTTAAACCTACTACTTGACCTACTGAAGTGCTAGTAATTAGCTAACAATATGAATAGTATTTTTACCTCTATAGGAATATGTGAGTGAATATTAAAAACTCACATAGATGAGATGAGATGAGGTTTTCATTCATCCTCTAACTTGTGGTGGGCCATCAGCAGCTGCTGGCCCTATAAAACTGAAATTAAGTATGTGTCTATGTTGAGTATTTAGTCAGTTTCATTAGTGTGATGTCCCCAAATTGCTGAAATGTCCTACATCCATCCATGTTTGCCTTTTGGTCAAAGACTGCACATCTGATTTTCAATAAGCAGTAGTAACTGGATCACCTTCCAATCAAATTTTGATGTTAAATGACAGGGCGCCCTTTAGGACAAGCAACAAAGAAATATGAATGTGAACTTAACCCATAAAGACCCAAACAGTCACTGGCGACCAAAATCATCTACTGATCTAATATGTTTAACACCTGTTGATCCACTAATTCTATCAATACATCTAAATAATTGGTGTAAAATGCAGTTTGTCATCTTTTCATGGTCATCAGATATGACCATGTGGACATTCAGAGGCTCTGTAGTTACCGTGGAAACACTGTCATCTTCTACAACATTGATTCACCAGTAAAACCCATGGAGTTTGATAAATTACAGTGGATGGAAACACTTGGTTTATGTTCAGTTATCGATATCTTTGTTTTCTCTGTTTCTGATCTAATAATCCTCAACTTTAAGCAGAGCTTTTATGAACATTTACATGATCAGTAAATTAGATATCGGAAAATACATGATTTTCACTAAAAAAACACAAAATACAGAGGATAATATTATCATAAGTAGAGATAAATCACTTACAAAAGGTTAAATCTAGAAAAAAAAAATATTTGGGAATTGCCACAAAAGCACTGGGTCTTTATAAGCAAAACAGTAACTGACATCTGCTACCACTCGTGGACCAGATTTTGTTGCCGATCTACAGAAATAATTGAGAATGGAAAACCTACACCCAAAATAGGTCCAAAATCACTAGCAAAGGCCAGCAGAGGTTTTTTGCACTATTTCAAAGATTCTAAGTAGACTCTATGAGTGGCTAACATTTTGGACTGAGTTCAACAAGCTATTTTACTGGCTGTTTACTTTATAATACGAGTACGAGAACATGCAATGATTCTGGTTTTTGCACTCTGAATGTCTTCACCCAGGCAACTCTTAGACACCAGGGCCCTGAGCATCATATAATGTCAGTGCATCTGAAAACATTTGGTAAATGTCGGGTTGGTTTGCAGCTGAACAAACAGAGGAAATGTGAGATTAACATCCCCAATTTGAGAGTCAGAGGGAACCGGGACATCCTGAAGCACCTTATTAACTATATCTTCTTATTGAAGCACCTTATTAACTATATCTTCTTATTGAGACAACAAAAAATTGTCTTTCAGGGATTGTGATGGATCCAGAGCTTCACTAAATCAAAGCAACTACTTGTTGAATAGTCACTCATTTTTCCACAGCCACAGTTTTTACAGGGACATCAAGAAAAATCCTAAATGAATGATGTGACTGAGGTCATAAATGATGAAATCAAAGTAGTGGTCTAGTGCCACGATGGGGCAGCTGGAATGGCATTCAGGCTATGTGGTGTAGGTTTATGTAAAAGACCAAGTCCTCCAGGCCCTCCACATGCATTGTTAGTCAGACACTTTGAACTTCGTGATGTCCTAGGAAGCGTCAAAAATTAAAGAATGTGAGATATTTTTTGCAAATTCTGGTGGATTAATTGCATTTTTTACTCATAGTCCCAAATGCACCTACTTGACCAGCACATACTTGACCATGCTGAAGATTTTGACCAGGAAACTGTACACTGTGCATCTTGGCACCTGACAGTTAAAAAGTTCACACTGGCATTTTTTACATTAGCGATGTGCTCTTTGGGACTCTACTAAGCAAGACCTGAGACACACAGTTTAGCCTGGCCAGAATTTCAGGTTTTTGTCAGTGTTAAAAGGGATCAAGCTCAGTTCAGTGATATCTTTGACAAGACAGTGCAGGCGGAGGGACACCCGAAAACCTGACACACATGCCCATGACAGAGCTTCACATGGCTGTGATCGACAATATATTTGGACAAATTAGGAACAGATTTGAAGACCACTAAAGACTGATATTTGTTGGATTACTAGATTCCCACCAGTTTGAAATATTTAAGCAGACCTTTCCGGCGGCAGAACTCGGAACTCTGATGTAGAACTACAGTGCAGTTTGACCTGAACAGACATGGTTAACATGTCAAAGTGATTAAGTGAACTGATTTTTGTAAGAACAAGCCTTGAAGACAGTATAACAGAACTGTATGCAGTCACATGCCTGATCCTAACAATCCCAGTTTCTGCAGCCTCTGCGGAATGCTCGTTTTCGACTGTCAAAACCTATGGAAGAAACATAACTGGACACACAAGGCTATCTTCTTTGGCGTCTCTTGAAATTAAGAAATAATTGAATCAACTGAACAAAAATGACAACTACATGAGAAGGTTATTGAATGCTTTGTCAGAAAAGACAGACACATGGATTTTATTTATATGTGTTAGACGAGTGCTTTATTCTTTGAGGAGTTTTGTGTCTTGCACACTGTGGTTCACATCTGAAAATGTGAAAATGTATATTATTTTTATAGCTGTGTTGACTGAACCAGGGATTTACAAGGTTTGTGTTTGTGATTTTCTATTGGGTCTCATTCATTCATTGAGTATTGCAATGGTTTCCACTGTTGTGTTACAGCAAGAAGGTCCTGTGTTCGATTCCCAGGATCAGCTGATGTGGGCCATTCTGTGTGGAGTTTGCATTTTCATCTCGTGTCTTTGTGGGTTCTCTCTGAGATTACTATCTTCCTGCCACCATTCAAAGACATGTACCTCATTACGTTAATTGTTTTAAATCACCTTTAGATGTGAATATGAGAGTGAATTGTTGTTCATTTGTATATGACAGTCCTGAGATGAACTGGTGACACATTCATGGTGTACCCACCCTTTACCTACTGGGAGCCGGAATAGGCTCTGGCACCCTGTGGCCCTCACAAAAGCAAAGCATTTCAGAAGGTGGGTGGATGGGTTTACTACTGCTTATTAAAGGCCCTGACTGAAACCCCATGGTACGCCACTGCACAGTAACCTCAAAATGAAATCAAATAAAATTGAAGCAAGCAATTAAAACATTATTCTAGTTTTCAATCCCTTAAATTGCCAATATTAACTCCATAGTACATTACACACTGTGTTTCATTTGACGTACTGTCTACAGCTAAAAAAAAAAGAATGTTTTGGTGTTTAGCATTTAGGCTCTATTCAAATAAAAGCTCCAAATGCAGCAGAAAGTTCAGCCTACAGGATTGGTAGGGGTCTGTCTATTCAGCTGCTGATGAGAAATTCAAGAATCAGATCCATCCATTTAAAAACTTCTCAAACTGCATGGAGGTTGAGTTACGTCATTATTTTATCATTTAGTAAGATAATTGAATATGAAATGTTATATAGTGCTAATCCACCATGAATGTGCTCCTGCAAGTGACCAAGAAGACATTTTGTTGGATGATGTTGTGTTGCTATTGTAGTTAAAACATTGTGCCTTTATGTCAGATAGCGGTGGATGATGATATAGTATGTCGTAATCCTAGTGTCTCCTGTGACTGCTAGCTCAGATTCTGAGTGCTGAGGAAAGAGTTAATTCCAATTCCAATTTTTTTTTTTTTTTTTTTTTTTTTTTTTTAATTCTTTTTTTTATTGGAAAGGCAAGTGTCCATCACATACATTAATTACAGCCTTAATCATCAAAGAAAATAAAGACCATTAATTTCAGTTGAAACAATAATACAACAAAACAGAACAGGGGAACACACCACCTCATACAGTCACAACCTCACATAAAAGCAGATAGGTTCACACAAAGCACAAATACAATGAAATGAAATCAGATCTGATTGGTTTTACATACTAAGTCCATTTGGAACAGATATTATAAAACTGTTCTTTTCAATTCTAAGGGTAAAGGATATCTTCTCCACAACATAAATCTCATAGACAATTCCGATCCATTCATCAATGGTGGGTGGTTCTACTTTTAACCATTTCCTTGTAACAGATTTCTTACTGGCTGCCAACAGTATAGCCAGTCATTTTTGTCTTTAATTTTCCATGACTCAAACAGTAGATTGCCCAAATACATGGTTTCACATTTAAACAGAATGTTTACATTAAATACATTTTGTATGTGTTTGTGGATCTCTTCCCAGTAAGGTCTTATAATAATTCCAATTTTAACTAAATCCTCAACATTATAGCCTCAGTGTGTGATATGTAGTGATATTTAGCTGTTAATTTGTGATTTACATCTAACTAAATATTTCCCATCATCCCCACAGAATCATCATTTCTTTTTTTTTTTGTTTACGTATATACATCTATGCTGAAGACTACTTTTTGTGTCAACAATTTAAAACTTGGATACCAGCAGGAGGTTGTTGTAATCTGTTCTCACAGCTTCGCAGAATGTTGATCAAAGTTGCTTTGTTCAAATGTGGCAGGCTTCCTTTCCAAATTATGTTGAATTTTATCAAAATTGTCACGCTTTCTTTGCTTTTTCACTTTGTATGTCAGGATTGTGTAGATACTTTCTTTTATTCTAATCCTCTGCTCTTGTTTTCTCACCCTCTTTTAACCCTAGTTTACCATCTCTCTCTCTTATCCCAACATGTGTCCCCCTCCTCCCCCTTCCAGTTTCTCTCCACACCCTCCTGTCTCCTCTCTTCTGTTATCTTTCCCTCTTTTCTCATTCCACCTTCCCTCTCTCACTTCATCCTGTCATCCCCATAACTCCCTCATCCTTTCATCTGTCTCTGTCTATTCCTACCCTTCATCCCTTATCTCTTCTGTCTTTCTCTCTCCTGTCATGCTTTCATCCCTCCCCCTCTTATCCTCCCTGTCTCATCTCATCCCACTTTCCTCTCACCCTTTCATCCATTTCCCTGCTTGTCATTTCAGTTAGTTTACTGACTTCTTATCAGAGACAGTTTTGCCTAAACAGTGTGCAAAATGTCACTTTCAAAAGCCAACAAGCAACAGTTTATGCAGTCAAACCACACTGAGTTTATAAATTAAAATGGAACATCTATATATCATATGATAGCAGCTTATCAATGACATCTACAATATATCTTTATCTCTATCCCTCCTCCCTGTGCTGTAGTACTTATCGGATTATGGTTCCCACAGTAGAGAAACACTTTTGCAACAGTTTTCTGGTTTTCTCTTGTTGGGTCGGTAAATGAAACCCAAGGCCTTTGGGTACCAGTAAAACCTTACTGGTATCCCTGTGTGCTCAGTGCTCACATTATAAACAAGTCTTTGGTGAGTGTTGGTTGTGTAGCTGTGTCTGTTTTAGCATATTTGTTGAGGATGAAACTGTTAAATTATGTACTATATATATCTGTATAGTTCCAGGTCATTATTAATGGCCCAATTCGTGGATGATGGAAATGGGAAAAGTAGCTGCATATGAAAGAATGTCATATAGGATGCAGGACAAGACAGAAAAATGTGTTTTGAAATGAAGCAGTTACCAGGAATCTTTAGATTTCAGAGACTAAAGGCTGAGAAGATTCATACTGAAAGGACAATGATCACATACCTTATGTATGTATATGAATATATTATGATTAGACACCACTGTGTAGATATCTATGGTGTATGTATATATAATATACATGGATACTCAAAGCTGATGTGTGTGGGATAAAAAGCCAATACCGTACTTTCCGGACTATTGGCCACACCTCACTATAAGCCACACCCACCCCGTCTCCAACATCTCACCATCGATTCATTGCTGCCAGGCTTACATGCAGCAGCTCTCTGTCCTTCTTCGACAGCCGGATCGATCGTTAGCCCGGAAAACATAAATTAGCCGCATCATTTTTGATCCACGGGTTCACAGTGTGTGGAGAAAAGTATCAGCTTATAGACCGGAAATTACGGTATATTGATATGAAGACCCCTTCTGATTATGGGTGGGCAGGCGGGAGGGTCGGTGGGTAATTTACCAATTTTGTAATGTTAGTATTTGATGTCTGATGATGTGATAGGTTTGGCAAAAAGGAATAAAAAATGCAAGTCATAAAAAAATATTAATTTATGGCCCAGTTCATTGTTATTTCACACAAGCAGGTAAAGAGAAAAAATATATAACACCATTTTTCCTGCTTTAAAGCAGAAGAAGCCAGAATCAGTTGAAAAGTCCAAAGTTAGACAAGGAGTTAAGTCCTAATTTCCTGTCAGATGACCTGATTGACAGTATTTCCTCAAATAAATACCAGGAATCAGTTACAATTACCGGTCTCTAATATTAGTCGGTGTCAAGGTTGACAACAAATAAAAGCCGATTATATGGATCAACTTCTCATGCCTGTCATGTAATGTGTAGTCAGTTAAGCACAATGACATGATTTAATTTTAGAAATAATTTATTCAACAGTATAATTTCAACAATTCTAGATCACTCTGCTGAGAAATTATTGTCTGAGCTCAGTCACTGCAGGTGTGTGTCACTGCAGCTACAAAAGCACAGAACAGAGTGGATCAAAACAGATGGAAGTGACACATGAGATGGAAACACAGAAGACAAAATGAAACAACATAAAAGACAAAAAATATGCAGAAGATTAAACAAAATGAAAAAGATGCAAAAGATGAAACATGAAAAAGATGAAACAAGAGGAAAACAACACAAATGACAAAATGATACAGGACGTAGAAGACGAGGCAAGGAAAATGCAAAAGACGAAAACAAAATGACATAAAAGATAAAAACTACGCAGAAGATGACACAAGAGAAAAACGATGCACAAGATGAAACAAAATGAAAAAGATCCAAAAGACGAAACAAGACAAAAACGCAAAAGACAAAAACAAAACAAGACATAAAAGACAAAAACTACGCAAAAGATGAAACAAGGGAAAAATAATGCGCAAGATGAAACAAAATGAAAAAGATGCAAAAGGTGAAACAAGATGAAAACAAAACAAGACAAAAGACAAAAACTATGCAAAAGATTACAAGAATGAAAAAGATGCAAAAGACATAAACAAAATGACAAATGGCAAAAACTATGCAAAAGATGAAACAAGAGAAAAACAATGCACAAGATGAATCAAAATAAAAAAGATGCAAAAGACAAAACAAGACGAAAATGCAAAAGGCAAAAACAAAACAAGACATAAAAGACAAAAACTACGCAAAAGATGACAAAAATGAAAAAGATCCAAAAGGCGAAAGTGACACATCAGACGAAACAAGATGAAAACTACACAAAAGATGAAATGAAAAAGTTGAAACATGCAAAAGACGAAATGACAAAAACACGCATAGAGTCTGATTTTAATGAAAGCTATGTAGAAAACTCTTCTTAAACATCAGAACTTCAACTAAACAGTAGAAGGTTTGAGGACATCCAGGTAGAACCATGAATTGTTCTATGACCCAGCCCTCCTTCACATCATCAACAAACTGAACCTAGAACTGAGGATGACTGACCAAGAAAGACCTTCAGCACCAGAGGCTGTTTTTTCTCTGATCATGGTGAAGTTAATGTGGGTTTTCAGTCCATAATCATGCCACTGAACCTGATCTGTGTTCATTGTTACATGGACTCGACGTTGGTTTGATAAATATCCGGTTTTCAGCCGATCGGACGGACACCACTGGACGTGAACGTGGCTCCTTCTTCCATTTCTATGTTGTAACGTTACTGTAGTATCACTGTAACATAAGTGTTTTATAAAAGTTATTAAAACCAACATCCTAGATATCTCCTCAAAAAAAAAAAGAGTGGATCAAAACAAGATTTGTACTTCATATGACCATTTCTGTCTATTAAATAGAAGAGATTAGAAATAAAGAACTGTCTCCTATACAAACAAAGGCCTGGTAGCTCCTGCAGCTGAGAGAATAATGTCGCGTTTCCACTACGTGGTACCAGCTCGACTCAACCTGACTCGTCTTTTTTGCATTTCCATTACGAAAAAAGACCTGGAATCTGGTACCCAGTACTAGTTTTTTGGTATCACCTCCGCTGAGGTTCCAAGACTGGGGAACAGATACTAAAACGTGACATGTAAACACTGCAGAACACTGATTGGTCAGAAAATTGTGTCTGTGATGCGCCGTTTAACAAAAAACAGATGTGGAAGTTGACATTAAATATAGCAGTAGGTTAATCCACATGATGACAGCCTGCAAAACTACACCATGGTCTTTTGAGGAGATTCAGTCTTTGGTGGCTGACAAAAAAATTCAGACAACTCGCAACACGCGACTTTATCAGCAACTCTCTGAGCAGATGACACAGAAATATCAAGCTACATTGCTATGACGTCCAAGTACTCTAAAGTTGGTAGTATCCTGTGATGGAAACGGTTTCCAGGAATAGTACATGGTAACCGAGTCAAGTCGAGCCGAGTCGAGCCGGTTCCATGTAGTGGAAACGCAGCATAATAGTCACTATTTGATGAAATATGCTGCAATATGCTGAAAGGTAATGTGTTTTTAACCAGAGAACCAAAAACTATCAAACCGTGCAGCTGTAACCTGTTAGTGAGGTTGTTTATTCTCATATCTTGGATAAATAGACATAAAATTCTTCTATTGCTTGTTGTTTCCGGTTGTTTGTGGAGGCTGGGGCTTGCTAACCATGTGCTCATAGGTGCTTTGTGGCGTCACCTGTAAAAGCTGACCAATCAGTGGCTGAGTAAGCTTTTGCGAGGGAACTGCACCTAAAACAGCTTTTTTCAGACAGGTTGAAGCATAGACTGTATATAAAGAGCAGTAAAAGTTGACAGCTCCCCAAAAAAGCAGAGCCAAAAAAAAAAAAAAAACATTTTCACCCGGCTGATTGGTGTTGAAGTTGTCATTTTTCTGATCAGTTTGTTTTTAATAAGGTATTCCACGATATAAAAGTGGGTAAATGACAGCTGTAATGACCAGGTGGGCGGACATCATGTCTCTGCATCTCTACTACGCAGACATCGCCTCCAAATTGTGTCACAGGAGCAAGATGGCAGCTCTTTCTCAGATTTTGGCTCCACTTTAACCTAGGATCCATCTCTATAGAGGTTGAAGTGGATAACAGGCTGATAGGAGATAAATATGGAGGTGTTTAACTTTATATCTTTCAGGACTATTCCAGTAAGGTCACCAAATCAAAATAGAAACCTGAATGTGTCCTCTGAGTGCTTGTATTTTCCCCAGAGCTTATAGGTGTATCATTTCTCTTACCTATCTGTCTCTCCTGTAGTACCACGACATGGATTTTTGTATTCAATATGTCAGCTTGGCAACTAACTCAGTCGTAGACAAATGTACCCACGTACGCCGGATAACACACTCATCTCACCTGTCAGCTAAATATATCTGTGGACAAGCCGCCCTCACTCACCGCATGAGATGAATCCATGCAAAGGTGAATGGATACAGGTGTCGCTTGTGTATGTCTTTTCTATGTAAGTGAGCGAGAACATCTGCCTCCTCCCACCACATGGCGACTGAATAATCTCCATCTGAGCTTCACTACAATTAGAGTAAAAGTGACGCATTGCTTCGAGGCTCCGCAATTAGGCTGAGTCACATCAGTGCCGGACAGCTTTGATGAAGGGCTATTAGAGAGCCAGGGATGATGGAGGCACTCGTCACCCCCCCACCCCACCCCCCACCTTTACCACTATCACCATCATCACCATCCGTCACCACAGCCCCCACCTCCCTTTCTTCTCCATATCCATCACCATTACCACCAAACTTTCACAGGCAACTACTCTGAGCAAGAGTCATTCTAACCTGGCAGCTCTCTCCCCGCCATTTTCCCTCCTCTCTCCTCTGCATGTGTCTCATTTCCTGCCACGGATTCATATATATTTCGGGATAAGTGCTCTCCATGAATCTTACACCTGCTTCTCTCTCTCTCTCTCTGTGCCTTTTCCAACTTTCTATCCTTCATCCACTCTCCTTCCTTCTGTTCATCTGTGCATCTATTCATCTTCCTCTCTAGCCTCTGTGAGTGGTTCGCTTGCACTCTTCCTTCCGTTATTTTTTTTTTCCTTCGGAGTCGTGCACCTCTTTTAATAGCTCAATTTCTCTTATTCTCCTCTTATCTTCTCCAATTTGATGCATTTCACCTGGCTTGAATCATTTCGCCTGCTTCAATCCGTCTCCTCCTGCCCTCCTCCCACCTAACGCCTATGTTAAAGCCTTACTGTAAAGACTCCTGCTGGTTGTCTCTACAAATGTATATTTTGGGTTGTATCAAGAAACCATGATTCACACATTTTGGAGTTTGGAGGTGTTGTGTGATATTTGTTTTTTTGTTCTTAGTTTTTCACAAAATTTAGTTGCCTTGACTGATTTAGTTTATCATTTTATTTTCCTATTTAGTTTTATATTTCTTTCAAATCAAATGGCATGTTGAACATTCATAGTGATTTTAATATAATCACTTACAAAACCACACAAGCTGTTACCTATGAAGTGCACAAATGGAGTCTTGAAAATGAATGAATGTATTATGTATCATAATTGGATGTGAAATAAATTATTAAATTAATCACCCAGTCATCCTAATATTCTAAAGATATGGGTCTGTTTTTCTGAATTTATGGAACATGGGGGTCTTTTCATGCCTGAAATATTCATGTTTTTGTTTTGTTTTTGTTTTTTGGGTTGTTTTTTTTTACATTGTAAGTGTGTGTGGATCAAACTTAAAAAAAATAAGACCAATGGCCCCGTATCTCACCGACATGTTCTATAAAGAATCAATAACAAGTTGAATTTGTGAGGTTGTGGTCTCGATGCAGGAGATCAGTCTCCCAATACAAATGGGTGGTACTTTCACTGGAGGAGAACTGGGATAAAAAGCCACTACCGTATTTTCCGGACTATAAGCCGCACTCACCCTGTCTCCAACATCTCACCATCGCTTCATTGATGCCAAGCTTACGTGCAGCAGCTCTATTTCCTTCTTTGTCAGCCGGATCGATCATTAGCTGAGAAAACATAAATTAGCCGCATCATTTTACAGCCGCGGGTTCACAATGTGTGGAAAAAAGTAGCAGCTTATAGACCGGAAATTATGGTAATTAAATGAAAGTCTATGTATGATTTCCTATGAGTGCTCAATGGTAACTATATTGATATGTGTAACCATTTCCATTTAGTAAGCCACCAGAGTATGACCCATTATAAGTAAAGGCAAATTTTTAATATTTGTTTTATTTTAAAAATTGTCAAAAACTCAAAAATCTATATTTGTCAAAACTGTGAACAAACTTTCTTTCTTTTTTTTCACCTTAATTGAAGCAATACCTAGTGACAAAGAGATTTATGTACAGTATTACACAATATTTACATTTGCATTACATCATCATAATGTAGGGGAAGGGGTGGTGGTTAAGATATATAGCATGTAATATACAAAAGAAACAAAATGTCAGTCAGTAATAAGAATCAATGTCCTGTCTTGGGTGTATAAATGTTCTGTGTGTGGTGGAGTGTGTAAGATGTATTTGTGGTGTGACTGTTGTGATGTGGGCTTCTCAAAAAAAGCTAAAAAAAAAAAAAAGATAAATGTATTAATAGTAAGAAGAAGAAAAGAATAAAAATCAGGGTTACGACCAAAGACAATCATTAGGTAACTGAAACTAAATGAGAAGAAGAGAAAGGAAAAGGAGAGCGAGAGAAGAAAAGGAGCAAAACGGGGGTAATAAAAATAAATAAGTAAATAAATGAAAATAACCAAATGAGATTAAAAGTACAATGTATCTACATTTGATGCCATTGCCCCTACTGCCTCACCTTGCCATCACAGCACGCCTGCAACTTTTTTTTTTTTTCCCTTTTAATGGTGAAAATAAACTTCCAGCCCATGTTGGGAAATGTTAGTATGAAAGTGTCTGTACTGTGCATTAAAAACAAACTTGTGAACAAACTTTATAATTAAAAATGAGTAACTGATGCGACCAGTAGTTTAATCAGATAAGATGTTTGAAGAAATTCCTAACGACAACGAAGACACAGTGCCTCCACAGTAGCTCATGGCCGATCAACCAAACAAGGTGACTGTGAATTTGCCCTGTGTATCCTTGTCTTCCTATAAACTTCTTTTTATTCTTAAAATACATTGGTCAGTTTTTCTAAGGTACCTGTTGGAGACCATATTCATGCAGAGGATGTTAAGGCCAATCACACGGCAGCAACTCAATACATTTATGCACATGAACATAGTCGAGACAATCTGATGAAGTTCACACTGAGCATCAAAATGGGCAGGAAAGGTGATTTAAGTGACTTTGAGCGGGGTGTGGTTACTGGCGCCAGACAGGCTGGTGTGAGTACTTCAGAAACCACTGATCTCCTGGGATTTTCAAGGCTCCACCATCTCTAGGGTCCAAAAAGGAGAAAATATCCAGTGAGTGGCAGCTCTGTGGGTGAAAATGTCTAACTGATATCAGACGTGAGAGGAGAATGGACAGACTGTTTCGAGCTGATACTCACCGGCCACTATATTGGGTACACCTGATACTTGTAAGTGGCCGATGATTGTAACTTTTGTCTTTAAGGTTGTGTCAACAATGAAACAACTGTAACAAAAAAAAAAAAAACAAAAAAAAAAAAACAAAGACGATAAAAACAAGAATATTTATTTAAACAAGGTTAAAAAAGGGGGGGTTAAATTGACTGTATTGTCAATCATAGTCAGAGTGAATTGTGCAATTACTTGTGTCCAGGTAGTATGTTCTGTTTTGTTTTTTGCAAATTATATGTTGTGTTTAGAAAATTTTGCTGCTAAAGAAATAAGCTTTATATCAAGCAATTTTCTGTTTCGGTATTTCACCAAGAAGAAAACATAAAATGCATTCTGTGTTGATAATAGCATCACGTTTACACCCTGTTGCACAGTAAGAATGACTACCCCACTGCTAAATGTATGCTAAATTTTACACAAAAGGCCTTGTCTCTGTGGTAGGTTTAATTTTAATTTCGCTTCCATCTCTCCATCTGTGTGTCCTCCACTGTGCAGGACACCTCTTATTAGCTCCAGACCACCAAGGAGAGCTCCACAGATAAGACAACTAAAGGTGTGTTTGTGCCAACAGGGGGTGGGCGTCTGCTGTGTTTCATGGATGACCTTAACATGTTTGGCTCTTGGCCACTGCTCAGTGAACTTCTGTGTCTTTGGATCAACCACGGCTCCTGGAATGACCATCAGAAACACACACTAAAAGGTGAGAGAACATTCTGACTGAGGGAGGGGGAGAAATCTGTGTTTGGCACGAATGAAAATAGGGTGTTAACACTTTTGTACCTCATATTTCACATTTTAAATACTAACTCAGTTACTCTCATTATCTCTACAGATGCTAATGAATGTATCTTCTCTATATATCTACCTGTTTGCATGTGTTTGTTCCTTTTTTTCTGTATATCTGACACATAAGAGCAGGGTTTGTTTTGTTAGCGTTAGTGTTACATCCGGCCCCCTGGTGGAAGAATCACATCTGGTCATTTCAACAGTCTGTCTGCGAACCCTTTCTCCTCTTTGTTTGTCTCAGGACTACTGTCATTATATACTGTCTTCCCCTCTTAGATCTTCTCTCCTTTTTTAGCCACATATATGCCTGTAATATTGGCTTGTTTTTCTTCTTAATTCTTTTTTAAGGAGTAACAATCATTAGACACATTTGACAGTTTTGCTCATTTTGTTTAATATGCTCCATGTAATTTTCTAAATTATTATGTAGTATATGAGTCCTGACAACTATTATTATTGTTATCAGCGGCAACACACGGCACACACTTTGGAAAACGCTGTAATTGCGACTGTCTGATTAAATTAAGAGGCTCATACTCATTTTCTCTCTTTTCTACACCCTTTGTCCTTCTTTTGCTCTCATCCACCTACAGTATCATCGCCTCAGTGTATTCCACCACGGTTACTCTCAGTAATGTCCTTGTTCCTCCTATGTGACATTTTATCCTCCTCCATCACCCTTTGCCATCCACCTTTCCATCTCGCCACACTCGAATTACCCTGATTATGATTATAGCTGTGATGATAATGATAACCACTGCAAAATTGCACACACACTCTCATATCCAACACCCAGGAGGTTATGATTGACTGAAAGGCAGGCTGCAAATGTTTCCCCCATCTCATTTTTCTGCTTTCCTCAATCTCTCTTTGTTTCTTTTTTGTTTCTTTTCTTTTTTTTTTTTTTTATTTGGCGTTTCATACTTTTCCCTGCTCTCTCCACTCATTGCCTGCTCCCTCTCCAGCTCACCCCTTGTATCTTTTTAGTCTTTTTCAATTTTCTGCCAGTCTTTCATCTCCCTTGTTGTGCTCCTTTCAACCGTTCCTGGTCCATCTTACCTCCGCCACTTGTACCCGGCTCTCTCCGCTCTCTTGTCTGGTTTTCAGCCCCTTATTTGTTCTCTGCTCCCGCTCTCCACTCTTCCCCTCTCCTCTCCGCTCATTCTGCTGCCACAAAAGCACAAGATGAATTTGCTTTTCAGCCATATTGCATTCAGGAAATAATTGTAAAGTTGCCTTGCCTCTTCAGTATGTAAAGTGGACGACATGAAATGGCTGTATTAGTCCTCTTCATCTTTCATCAGTGCTTGCCCTTTAAATGCAATTTCCATTCTCTTTTCCTTTTCTCTTGACCAGTACAACTTTGTAATTGAATTTGTATCTTATTAACATGGCTGTATGATTTACAAGATGTACCTAATTTAATCAGATGTCATTTCCGTGGTACATCCTAGGTCAGGTGGATTTAAAGCAACGTGATCAACCAGAAGCTGCAGTGGCTTAAAGACGGGGTGAAGCCCATCAGACAGAATTTGTTTTCTCTCTAAACCACAAGATACGCTCCTTCCTCAGCCCCAGGTATGGCTCCAAGGTAATCACAATGGCACATGAAGAAGGGTTAGGTTGATAGAAATTACCTAAAATTGCTTTACACATTAGTAATCGGGGTATTTTTCTGAATTATTTTGTAGACCAGACATGTCCTAGCCGGTAAAAATCCTTCTTCCGATACTGATAGCTCACCATGTCAGTGTACGACATCATTATTCAAATCACTTTGTTTTTTTGGGGGGTTTTTGTTTGTTTTTTACCTTGTACCTGCCAGATTTTAACTCATATATCTTTAAAACCTCATCAGCACGGTGTGTTGCCACAGAATGAGAAAGCCTTTGCAACTTTCCCTCATTAAAGCGAAAACCATAAAAAACACATTTAGTTCCAGTCCCTCAAAAATGTTCCAGATTCGTCTTCATTTAGGCATCACGTTGCTCTGTTATTAGGATCCGATTCACTACACACTAAAAGTAACTGTAAGGTTCGTACGTGTAGAAACAGAACCCCTTTATTTCGCTACATCACATTTACTTTTACGACTCGATAAGAGAAGCGAAATTGTCTCTTTGTATATACTCTCTGATTTCTCTGCCAACTTATCGAGTTCCTTCTCCTCGTCTGTCCCTTCAGAGTTGTGAAAATATCAGATGGATATTTGAATATCAATACTGTGCTGGAGACCATTTATCTTCGCGTGTAATCTCCCAGGTATTAGGCTTTATATAAACACAGATTACACATTTTTGCTAACAATACAAGAACACACTTCCTGATACTGTTTAAACACAATATTGACTGGAGGATTTCAATCACTGCAGCAGTATTGATGGAAATGTGGAGGATACAGCAGCGTGGGTTGACAGTTTTATGGAAAATCTGTGTGATAAATTGAAATCTATTTAGAGAGTTATTACACTTATAACATGATTACAAATTATAATCTTATAATAGTTTAATAAAGAGGCAGACGATGATGTAACAATCATGTCTGTTTATTTCAAAGACTACATACTGTAGGTAGGTAGGTTCATTTTTACACATACAGTAACCCCTTTGTAAAACTTTGCAGATTTGCCAGTCACTTTTTGGTTGTTTTTATTCATTTGTGATTTATTTTCACTTTCAATTTGTTGAGGTGAGACGCTGATCTACAGTAAGCTTCTTAGGCATATTATCTCAACAGCACATTACTGATTGCATCTGCTTTCCTTTCTTTTCTCTCTTTTTTTTGCTTTCTGTCTTTCTCCTCATGTTTTATCATTTTTAATCTTTAAATTAAGTGTTAATATTGTGCAAATAAACTGCACTCTGCATTAGGCAAGACTTGGATCCAGAAATAACCCCACTTTATCAGCTTAAATCCAGCACAGAGTTACATCAGAATACATCCTGACATTGAAATAAAATACCAGGTGTTTGCCCTTTATGCCTGCTTTCAAGTTTGTTTCTATGTGTTGAGTAGAAATATTTTTTGATGTAATTAAATGCATAAAATATGGAAAGGAAAAGGAGTGATCACATCAAGTAAACATTCTGGATGCAGTTTGATGTCATGTTGCATAAATCAGTAAATGTTCCACAAAGTCTCTTGTGTTCATGTGCAGCAGCGGTAGGTAACAGCAGCTCGGTACCCCATTCATTCGGACGACAACTTGACACCTGGCATTGTGTCTGGTTCTCCCCTGAGACACTGCTAAATACAGTGCGTCCTAAAATATAATGGGTATAGTATTGACTATGGACTATTGTGTCTTCCCCTCCTATCACACAGACCAGCATCTAGTCAGAGCAGTACATTATGACAATCAATTTAAGAGGTCCTCATGTGCTCTAGTCTGAAGTGTCACTGCTGTGTTCTCTGTTTGCTAGTTTCATGATTGAGACCCAGTTTGAAACTCCTTTGAAAAACCCAGCATGAGGTGCAGCTAAAAGCCACCCTGGAGTTAAAAGAGAGAAGGCCTGTCAGCACCAGGCGCTGGTCCCTCCATACTGCTGTCAGTGTGCCATTTTACCACACATGACTGCAGATCAATGGCACTGCATTACTATAGAAACAGCATGGATCAACATGACACTGCTGGCTTTTGTCATTCGTGTAATTTGTATTTGACTGAAGGTGCTCCCTTAATATAAAAATCAGTTTTGATTTTTTTTTTTTCTCCAGTTTTTCCCGATGTTTAAGTGTCTAAAACTAGTAATAATCATTTATTGATCACTGGACTACAGAGAAAATAGACTTTTAGAGACAATCCAAAATAGCCAGCCAAGACTTAGTTCTCACTTTACAAAATTACACAAGAATTGCCAGCTATTGCTATGTACTGCCTTTTCTAGTAGCTAAAGTGCACCCCTTGTTCTATATTGAGTCTAATTAAAAAAACAGGATATTATTAAATCATGTCCTCCTGAGACCCAGGAAAGTGAAAATATTTGCTTTTTTACATCAAACAATTGTTTTGATTGGAAACTGCATAATGCAACAGTTTTTTCAGATGCATTTTTAAAATTATTTTTATTTATTTATTTATTAATGGAATGTACTGTGTAATGGACTGCATTGTTTAAGTAAAACTGTTAAACTTTTGGACAAAATGTATTGCTGGGTCCCAGGAGGATATAGACAAAAATACCGGGACAAATCACACTAAAGCTTGTGAAACTTCCTATTCCAGTTGATTTGAAATATTATCATGATAACAATTTTCATGCCAGTTGTAGATCAGACATAAATAATTTCTGGATCGTTTTTGACTTAATGGTACAGTCCTTAATGCTGAACTTTAGGGATGAATAAGGGACACTTGACATAAAAGAAGGACAGTGGCTGTTGTGCACAAAATTATGGTTTATTTCACACAAATACTTGCAAAGTCCAAACAAAAAGAAGAGAGGGGCAACAAAAGAGGGGGAAACTGATACAAAGCTAAAAGGCTGAGTGTCTTACACTTCCAGGCTAAGACTAAAACTAAAGGAAAGGATGGCGATAGTGTTACAGTAGGCTGTGGCTGTAGCTGAGTGAGAGGGGCTCCACCTTTGCCTTCCACGTCTTGTTTCCTTTGGCTGGCCAATCAGGTGCTAGGAGGCTAAATGAATGAGATTAATATTAAATAAATAGACAATAAACAAATAGTCAATAGAGCTGGGTGTACACATGGAGCACCTAACTCTTATATGCTATCACTTACACATATTATCAGTTTAAAAGATAATTTTGCTAGTTGTAGTTTCAACATGACCAGACTTGTGTCTTTTAATCGTTTTTCACTTCTCAGAGATTGAGGTGAGATTTAATGTGTTTTCAGGAACAAGCATCATGACAGACAAGAGATGTCATTTCCTGAACTGTTTCACATTGAAGTAAATTACACTGTGTTTACTTGATTATCTTTATGACAGGCTACAACAGGTTGTTAGCACCTCCGTCTCACAGTTGGATTGAGGCCTTTCTGTGTTGAGTCTACCTGTTGTCCACATGGGTTTTACATACGGTCGTGGAAAAAATTATAAGACGATCAAAAGTCATCAAAAATAATGGTTATGTAATCAAGTACTAAGTCATGTGTGTATCATGTGACTAAAACAGACAGAAAAGAAAACATGGAATGCCTATAAGCACTGTTTTTGGCAGTACAATGCCATAGATATTGATGTAAGAACTGAAGTGATTTTGGTTATTATCAAGAAAACAAGAAAAATGGATAGATATCAGCTCTGAAATTAAACTCTTATGAGCTATTTTTGTTGTTATCATTACATTTGTCCAAACAAATGTACCTTTAGTTGTACCAGGTATTAAAATGAACAAGAAATTGAAGAAAACAAGGGGTGGTCTAATAATTTTTTTCTGCAACTGTATAGGTTAATTCCTCTCTTCTCTTGACTAAGGGACTCAGTAGATTTATATGACATGTAAAAAAAACAGTCTGACCAAAACTGGACTTTGAAAGTACATGTAAATGTGGTAGATCGAATGAAATTGAAAGTTTTAATAGTCATATGAACACACTCAGATAATACAATTGAAAGGTGATCACCTGTTGCATGTATGCAGACCATCTGATAAAGATCTGGAGTTGGTATCCAAGCACCTTCAATGACAGCTCACTGCTCCTAATGTGCTGAGTACCAGTGCCAAAAGATGCTGTGTGTTTTAGGATGGGTAAATTAAAAGAGACCAAATTTCCATGCAGGGATAATAATTAAGTGAGTTAACCTTAACCTTTAACAATTACCATACATGTGATTGATGGTATAATTTAACTGGAGTCAAAAAAAATTAGCTTCCTTTTCTCATGCATATTTTTCCTATTTTCCATTGAACCTGGAAGGGGCAGGACTTCACCTCTACTGTTGCACAATGGCAGGATTATTCCAGCAGAGTGCATCCTGTGAGACTCAGCACAAGGTATTTCAGGCCTTATCTCATAGAAGGTGAACTCACACATACTGCTCTTATGTCCCTGTATGTCCATCTTATGTTTGACAGTGAACGTGACTATATATTTTGCTTTCTGCTGAGGAAATCATTCTAACCCCTGAAAGATTGCAACAAGGAAGAACTTTAAAAACACGGAAATTAACTGAGATTAGATCAAACCTTGAGCACATTTATCCTTTGTCATAGACCGCAGCTCCCTCTTCTCATCATTCAAGCTGCTATCGCTTTAACACTACACATAGAATAGCAGTAGCTTCCAGAAAAGTTAGTAGAAACATCATAATCAACATATAGAAGAAGGATATATGGAGTTTGTGCAGGAGAAGTTCATTTTGCACATAATTGTACTGAGTTATGTTGCTGTAACTGTCTGAGCATTAAATATTAATCGTCTCAGACTGCTGCCCTTATGCTGCTGATCTGCACTAAACGAAACACTTTACACACACGCCATTTGTCACCGTTATTTGCTGTCATCTCATATTTGGTCCCCTGCTAAAAGTAGCTGTGTTCCTCTGTCTTTGCTGAAGACTGTGTAGCAACAATATGGCATTTTATAACATGAAGGCAGAGATCATTCTTGTTCATTATTCTGTTTGAGGTAGTTGAGCTTTATTGTTTGCCGGAGGGCAAGCATATTGGTCAGTTTGTCTGTCTGTCTGTCTGTCTGTCTGTCTGTTTGTCTGTATGCGCTCTGGTGGTCACATTTCAAGCATTATTGATATCAAAACATGACCAAATGATTTTGCCATAGTCTCTAGTTGACCTGATTAGTTTTGATTGATTGATTGATTGATTGAAATCTGTATTTCAAACATGTAGACAGTGAAATAAAAAAAATAAAAAAAATCAACCAACAAAATAATTTTTGCCAAGAGAGTTATTGCCAATAGTAGGTTAAAGTACAGCTGAGATATAGGCCAAAGTTCAAAAATGGATTTTTTGTGATCAAAATCATCGTATCGACTTGAAAACCAAAACCAAATTGTGCATTTTTCCATTCTGCATCCAATGGTATGCATCAGGACATCATAAGGGTCAAGGCCTCGTTAGTGCCCCGGGGGAAAATATCAGGGGGGTCAGTAAACTCAGTTTTCTGACATTTCAAATGGCTGAAATATCTTCAATATTCATCTGATCATACCGAAATTTAACATGCAATATCTCTGTGTAAGTCCCTTCTCATATGCCAAATTTTGCAACTCTAGGTTGCGTGATTTCCAATTGCTATGGTATCCATCCATCCATCCATTCTCTTCCGCTTATCCGGGGCCGGGTCGCGGGGGTAACAGTCTAAGCAGGGATGCCCAGACTTCCCTCTCCCCAGACACCTCCTCCAGCTCTTCCGGGGGGATCCCGAGGCGTTCCCAGGCCAGCCGAGAGACATAGTCTCTCCAACGTGTCCTGGGTCTTCCCCGAGGTCTCCTCCCAGTGGGACATGCCCGGAACACCTCCCCAGGGAGGCGTCCAGGAGGCATCCAAAACAGATGCCCGAGCCACCTCAGCTGGCCCCTCTCGACGCGGAGGAGCAGCGGCTCTACTCCGAGCTCCTCCCTGGTGACTGAGCTCCTCACCCTATCCCTAAGGGTGCGCCCAGCCACCCGACGGAGGAAACTCATTTCGACCGCTTGTATCCGGGATCTTGTCCTTTCGGTCATGACCCAAAGCTCATGACCATAGGTGAGGGTAGGAACGTAGATTGACCGGTAAATCGAGAGCTTCGCCTCTCGGCTCAGCTCCTTCTTTACCACAACCGACCGGTACAGCGATGCTATGGTAATGTATGTAAAATTTGTTTATCACTAATGACTTCCGTTCTGTTCATCGTAGTGATTTCAAACTAAGGCCAAATTATTGGAAATTCAAATGTCTATGGATTATTTACCTCTTGTCACACGCGTATATATTGATTTGAAGTTATTGGCATCTGAATTGACCTAAAAACCTGAAAACTAAGACAGATATTGACTAACTTTGTATTATTGACTTATAGGGAGTCAGACATTACCTTTCATTTGGTACCAATTTTGTTGGCCTTCGATGATCTTGAAAGGTCAAACTCAAGGTTATGATTATCAAAATACCCAATTTTGACCGTAACTCCCTCAATTTTGCAGGTAGAGAAAAATGACTACTATCAGGTTATAAAGCATGAAAAAGGCCTCTGGCAAGTGCACTGCCTATGGCAGTTTGTTTATTTTTTGCCATCTTTTATTTGTCAAGGAATAGTGGTCTACTGTATTCAGATTCCTCACTTCTGTCTGCAGTTACAGTCGATAATGAATAGCATATAAGTAGCAGGAGACAGTTTCTCATATTAGTGACTTTAGCCTCACATCAGTTATGGAAGACTCACTGAAATTACAATGTACACAGTTTATATTAAATGGCCTCCTCTGTTCAGTGTAGAACAGGCTAAAGTTTGTCTCCTGACATGGTGACCTTAATTAGCCTTTTGATGAATTACCATCACCTTTGCATGGTCAGTTTAATGAATTTAGCTGTTTTTAGCCGCTTTAAAGAAGGTCAAACGCCTGCTCTTGTCTCCAGATATGAAACAGGTGTTGCGTCTCTCTTTATATTGTCATAGTTGTTGTGTTAAATTTTATGTAATCAGCAAGCAACGCATGAGTTAATAACTGAAGGTTGACTAAATTCAGATCCAAAGGTGGTAGCAACACTTGATCCAGGTTTGCATTGTTTTCAGTTCGTGAAAACTTTGTTTAAGTCACAACCTTAACATAAAGCTGCATATACAGTACTGTTCAAAACTCCTAGGCGGCCTCTAGCTTTGTTGTTTTTGCAGGGTTTTAGTGTGTGTTCATTTCTAACAAGAAATATGCAGGAAATATGTGTACAGTATCAAAATACACACACAAAAATGTGAACTTTGTAGCCTCTGCAGGTAAAATCAGTATTACTGTCATTTGGAATCAGTAAATCTTCAGCTCTCTCGGGTCCACTGTCTGACTATTTTCTTAAGCAATCTAATGTTATAGTGCACACCTTCAGAATGTCCCAGAGGCATCATCGTCTTTTGTTGGTTTCTCTGTCCAGATGGTCCCACAGAGCTTCTATAATATTGATAGGATTTTTTCTGAAAAGCATGACCAAACATGCACTTCACAGTCATTGTAGTGAGATATGTACAACAGATATATACAGCAAATATGTCAACGGTATTAAAAACAGCTATAAACTATATGGGATCTGGACAGAAAGTGTGTAATGTAACACAAGATCATGAAGAAAGGCTGCCCAAGACTTTTACGCAGCACTGTGTCATCAAAACATCATTCTACTGTAATTTAGTAAGTTTTTTCTTCTTTGATGAGAAAAGTTGGGGCAAATGACTACATAGAATAATTTTCAACTGACTTATCTATTGCTTTTCATTTTATTTAATAAACAATGGTACAGATAATAGTACAATTCACTGCTACAACTCAATCTGTCTCATCTGATATACATAGGTTTTTGATATCGTCTCTCTGATGGATCTGATAAAGAGCCCATGTCTTCAATTAGAGCTAATTTCTATTGTTTTCGACTCCTCAGAAGTTTGACTCAGGTCCTTGGCACTTGAATATATTTCTAAGTAGTTAACAATTATTGACACACAAAGCTGTTATTGCCATCTTCAGTTTTCTGACTGGATGATCAGACTGATGAAAGAACAAAGCATCAAAGGACACAAATATACAACAATTAAAGCATTTCCTATTCTGTCACGCAAGACTGATCAAACTGAATCTGTCAAATTTTTAATCATTTGAACACCCGTTTAACAGCTATAGTCAGTATTTTATAGATCAAATAACAGGGGGCATTGTGAAAGGTGTAAATTGTACTGAGAATCATCACACCACTCATATATTACTACTTTCAGTCAGTCTACAACTCTCACTTAAAGGGGGCATATTTTGCTACACCCACTTTTATTAGTCTTTGGTACATTTATTTGTATATTTGGTTTGAAAAGTTTGAATTTGAACCCTCCAGGTGCTGCAACGCTATCTTTATATTCATTTCGATAAAAATCGAGTGGATTTCTGCAACCCATTTTAATTCCTGCTTAATTTGTTGCGTCTGTCACTAATTACATCACAACATTCGCACATATGAGGTCAAGACATCCGATGAACATTTCTCAGAGGAAACTATAATTGTTTATCAGCAGCAGCGGTTGTAGTAAAAACTGAAAATATGTCCAAACTTTGAGCTGATTACCTAAAATGTTCAGTTGTTGGTTGAACGGGACAGAGCAGCACAGCCAACAGCCTGGAGGGGGTGGGGCGTGAAGTGGCTCATTTGCATTTAAAGGGCCAGTGCTCAAAACGACCTTTCTGGTGTCACTACTCAGAAATAGGGTTGAAGATGGACCTGTGGAGTTGAATTAATGAAGAATTCAGACCCAAGCATAGCATTTACAGTTTATGTAGACCACAGGGAAATGTTTTAAAATGCATAATTCATTTTTTTTTTAAGCAAAATATCACTCCTTTAAGCAGTTTCATACACACACACACACACACCATAGCCATATTAATTTAAATTAATTCATATAAACTCAATTGGAGAGTAACTGACACAAATGCATTATTAGAAATATTAAATTCATTGTTAAACTCATTGTTGTATTGTGGCTGCCTCCGCCACTACCACCGCCACAATAATACTAGCAAATTAGACTACTGGTATTATTATTATATATTTTTGTATTATTACAAGTATTGTTTTCCCCCCTCACTCCCCTCTCTCTCTTTCTCACTTTCATTCGCACTCCCCTTTTCCCCTTTTCCCTATTGCCCCTAACCAAGCAATATTGTTTAGTTGTTCTTTACATTTATTATCTTTTTCATTGTAATATGGTGTTGTCGTTGTGGATTGTCACTATGTGCTGTTGTTTTTCTGTCCACAATGTCTTGTCAACTATCACTAATAAAAAAAAAAAAAAAAAAAAAAAAAAAAAAGAATTCAGACCCAAGCATAGTATTTACAGTTTATGTAGACCACAGGGAAATGTTTTAAGATGCATAATTCCATTAAAAAAAAAAAAAAAAGGAAAATGTCACTCCTTTAAACAGCTTCATACATTATTTCAGGCTTGTATTTGTATAACTATTATATAACGGAAGAGCACTACTAACATCACTTAAAGAGTTGATATAAATTTACAATAAAACAGACACAAGGTTAAAGTGTTGATATAAATTTACAATAAAAACAGACACGAGGTCAGCAAACTTAACAACTCATGCATACCCCAGCTGTGGGTAAGTGCTAAAAATTGATAGATGTGTCTCATCCTGGCACAGAAAGCCTTTTTTCATGGTTCAAACTAGTTAAATTTTTGTTTTACACATGAAGAAGAGAAAGACCATAAGAAGTTATTTTAGAGCATTTCATTTATTCCAAATCAGGTGTTTGTGTATCTCTAGGTATATAATGCTCTGTCAGAACATTACAGCAAAGACAGTGGAGACTCCTGACTCCTTGTTCCACTACCCGATCGAGTGAACGAGTCAGGAACAACCTGCACATAGTTCTCTGTATGAGCCCAGTGGGAGAGCCCTTCAGGTAGCTTCTGACACTGTTTCCTGCTGCACGCTGTCTACAGTAAGATATTCTGGTGCACAATATGCTTCTGCCTTCCTGTTTTTCTCCTCTCTTTGAGAATCATGTTCGCTCTTGTTTCACACTGTCCTGACCTGTAGTCCTCAATGAGTACATTAACACAGATGAATAGTCCTGCTTCTACCACCATAATTAGAGCAGAAAATTTCATCTGCTAATGTGTTTGGGTACACACTCACTGTGCACATACACCAATTTTCAAGCCGTCAGTGCACACACATTTATGAAAAGGAGCACAGTATGATTCACATTGCAGTGCCTCTAAACTGAAGAGCCCCAGCACTTAATGGTACTCTTCAGCTTTCTGTAGCCCTTGTTTGTGAATTGTGGCCCTAACAACAAGGGATTACATGAGGTATTGTATGGTCCTAGTACATTGTGTGATACGCTTTTATAATCTTGTGAAAACTCTTTTACCCTAACACAAACAAACTCAGTGCAGTTCATAAAGGTCTCCTGAGGAAAAAAAGACGTTCATTGTGGTAGGAGATGCCTGAAGGAGTGATGTCTATCACCTCATGTCAGTAACAGGTGATTCCATTTTCATGCTTTTTATGCTAATGTAAAACTGCAGACTACAAAACAAGTCATGAGCCATTTTATGATTTTTTTTTCCAATTTTTTTTTTTTTTTTTTTTTTTTTTTTTTTTTTTTGCACTAAATGAGCATCATTTTCAGTTCAGCATGTTCCATAATGCAGAGTCTTATGCAATTTGAGCTTTCTATTTTGCTACTTGTGATATTCATTCAAAGACTATTTGGAGGCAGTGTACACCATAAGATAACATAACTCACTTTAACCTCCTAAGACCCAGCTATGGGTTTTCTGTCTGCATTTGTGGACAAGAGTTTCACAATATTATACAAAAAAAAGGAAAAGAAAACAGTCCACCACAAAGAACATGCCATAAAATTTTTAAAAACTGCATCTGAAAAAACTGTTGCATCATAATGTTTCCAATAAGAGCACCTATTTAATATAAAACAAAAAAGCTTGTACTTTGCTGACATTTCCTGGGTCTCAGGAGGTTAAAGGTTCTGTAAGTTATTCGTAGGTTAAAAAAAAAAAAAAAAGTGTAAGTAGTAATTTGTACCCGCTTGTGTCGTTTTGAGATGTTTCTAAGATAGCAGTAGCAAATGTTGCACCCTGTTGCTGTTGTAGAGGAACAGAAGAGAGGCAGTGAAGAACTTAAAGACAAGCATAAGGATTTTCATGGGTATAACAATATAGATTTCAGTGTTGTTAGGATTTTTCGTGTTCGTTGATTGGAAGCTCCAAAGATCAGTTCAGGATGCACTTGGTCTCAGTTCAAGAATTTATTGTGATCACATGTGAAATATAATAGCCAGCGCTGGACAAGAGCTGCCGCAGAAACTCGAGTCAAAGAGCCCCAAATTCTGGGTCCGATTGACAATTATCTTCTTGGGTGACTCCACCCCGACCAATGCGTTGGACTTTGCAACGTCATCTGACTCTATCTTCTAATTGGATGTGACTTGCCAACTGTTAGTTCATGTCTTGTTTCTGGAATGTGCTCCGTAAAGTGTCATGACTGTTGTTTCAGACGTGTATCTATTGGAGTGCAAGTTCCTAGCCCCTGTAGCCACGACATCTTCTCCTGCGAGCAGAACTGACCCTGAATTTATCAGTGGTGGCATCCATGAGTTTACTGTGAGTCGAGTTTATCAGTTGAGAAGTACATGAGGTTACTGCGAGACACTGTAATTATTCTTCAGTGTAAATGCTTTTTTCATGTATGTAGGAAAGCAAGACAGCCATTTGCTTGTAATTGGAGCGAACGTCAGCAAATAACCAGCACAAAACCCCAACACGAACTTTGCTTATGCACATAACAAAACAAGCCCACCTACGTCTTACATATTGAAACTGGTTAATGTTCCTCTATTATATCAGTTGGATGTCTTGTATTTATCCAACTTTTCTGTATTAATACATTTTTACAGCAAAAAAGCTTGTTTCAATGCTATACTCTAAACTCCCTTTTGCATATTGCTGTTCTCTTTTCCTTTTTTTCCACTTATTTGTTGTCCTTACCTCTGTCTCTTACCATTTTAATATGTAGATTTATAGATTTTTCTTTGTTAACCTTTGTGCATCCCTCTATTTTACTACCCTCCGGGGATGCCAGTTGTAAAAGATGTACAAAAAAAGAACAGCTTGAAAATGATCAATATTTTTTTCTGCATAAATACTTTAGAGGGTTTTTTTCATGATTAATATCCCCGGTGTGGGATTAATAAAGGATTATGTTGATCTTTTGTGTAAAATTTAGGGGGGTTAAACTATCTTAATACAGTAATGGAATATTGTATTTATAATTTTGTTCTTGTTAGTTTATAACCTGAAAATAAGCGTAATTGTGTTTTAATCATCTCAAAAAGATGATTAAAACATCTATAAATCTAGATTTATAGATTTTTCTTTGTTAACCTTTGTGTATCCCTCTATTTTACTATCCTCTGGGGATGCCAGATGTAAAAGATGTACAAAAAAAAGAACAGCTTGGAAATGATCAATATTTTTTTCTGCATAAATAATTTTGAGGATTTTCCATGATTAATTTCCCCAGGGTGGGATTAATAAAGAATTATGTTGATCTTTTGTGTAAAATTTAAGGGGGGTTAAATTATCTTAATACAGTAATTGAATATTGTATTTATAATTTTGTTCTTGTTAGTTTATAATAACCTGAAAATTAGCATAATTGTGTTTTAATCATCCCAAAAAGAACTGTTATCAGTGTATCTACAACTGTTCTCTCCCGCTATGATGTACTGCCATTTCTCTACAGTACCCAAGAATAGACTTTTTCATCATTTTGTTCTTTTTGTATTGTTTCTTTTTGTCTGAGGGTGGGCCACAGTTAATATCCTTAACCAACAAGCCCAGAGTGGACAAAAAAAGCTCTAATGAGAGTCTTTCATGATTTTACGGGTAACCATCAGGGAGGGTGAGGTAAGGGCAGAGCAGTGTGATCTACAGCCCAACTGCTATGTCACTACCGAACCCTCAATTAAAAAAAATCTTCCTTCCCTCAGATTTGTGTAATTATTCCCTGCCATACTTCCCAGCGGCTTCTCAATATTACGTTACAGAGAGTCGTTCCTCACCAGAAGTCAACGTATTAATAGCTGATTGACGCTTGGTGTCGAGTAAATGAGGTCTAGTAAGCCGGGTGATACAGAAGCAAAGACCTGAGCCTCGCTGTAATTGGAAATGACAGGGTGGATGGTGTGGCACAGAGGGTCAGCTGTCTGCACACACATTTTTATTCTCCATTCTCCTTCTCTGTGGTGTCACACACATATACACACCTCTTTTGCTCTATCTGGTACTAATTCACTCACACACATTCACAACCTGGTTGTAATTAGTGGCACAGGGTAGTGGTTGCACATAATGCTACTAATTGGGCTGGCAGGCACCATTACCCAGAACTAATCACCATTCTCTGGGCGATGAGGCGTCCTGGCCCTCTGACCACTAGCTGCAGGATCCATATCACATTGCCAGAGCTTAGGGAGCCCTACTGCACCAATTAGATGGCTAAACTCACATAGTAGGTCTCAGACATACTCCATTCAACTTATTTTAGGTAGTGCATAATATGGAAGACAAGCTGATGATCTTAAACCCAGTGTATGGTTAAAACGCAGTTGATTACATGTTGCATTGTCTGAAAAGAAAGCAGAAATGTGAAAAGCTGTTCTGAAGGGGCACTTTAGAAGGTGACGTAAATCGTCCTGCGATGTTTTAGGGATAATGTTGTGCACTACTGTTCATTATGTCCTCTGAAGCATTTGTGATATGGCTTTCTTTTGTAAACACTGTAAGAACACGACTGCTAAGGAGCAAAATAAGACTGCATGTCAAACAAAACTCAGTGGATGCAGGCTCCCTAATGCCAACACTGAGACAGTTTGAATTAGGTTTCAGATGCTGTTTGCACTCTCCAACAGGCTCTCATTTGAAATCTTTTCATTATCTCTGTGGTTGAGCTGGTAAGAAAAACATAGAGCTGCAAATCAGGGCTAAGTGACCCAGTGTTTCCTCAAGTCTACCTCTGACATCTTTCCAAACCCAGGGTTGAGAAATGAATTATGATGTAGTGCTTTCAGAGCTCTGTTAGACTCCACATTGTAATCCCCAGGACTATGATGTCGGTTGGTATATTCATAATGAATCCCATATTTAGAAGAGGATACCTTTTTTTGTACCTGTAGGCGGAATTAGGTTGCAGTTAACATAAGGCATCTGTCTTTCCGAGCAATACAAACAATTGACAGTCGTGATAAAATGCTCAATTTACTTACTCAATTACTAAGTCAATCTGAATAAAATTCATGGATGTATATGTGCCAGCGGGGGTTGCAGCCTTCAGTGCTGAGGACTACTCAACTGCATCACCATTGACAGTTTGTGTAAGATGCCCTGCTGGTGTCCTAAGGATTTAGTGGCTGCTGTTTCTGTTATTTCCCACCTCAGGATGAGACTCCTCTTCCTTCCTCTGACATGAAGAGGCCTTTAAGAGCTTTATAAAATGCATCTGGCCCATCAGAGCCTTGAGGCAAGCCAACCTGCGAGTGCAGCACCCTTTGAATAGGAGAGAGAAAGAGAGAGAGAGAGAGAGAGAGAGAGAGAGTATTGCTGTCAGGAATGAGAGCTGTAACCTGAACATGGCCGAACAGGAAGAGAGAGCTTTTTTTTCAGTTTTCCACATCAGGAGGCTTTCATTTTCGTGCCCACTAAACATGACCTGACTTTAATTGCATTTACAAGCCTCTAAACCAGACCTCATTTCAAATTAGGGTTGTGTAGCCCTTTTCTATAATGCCTGATTTAGCTCTGTCTGTCTACTAATATCAAGAGAGCAGTACTCTTCTATTTTTAATGTTTTCACAATAGTTTACTGTGGCTCTTTGTGTATTTAAGTTGATTTACCAAGGCAGCGCTTTGTTGATTTCATCATTTTGTCATCAATATTGGGGTTTTCTGTCATCCTTGTCATAATCTAATTTACCTCAGCTGAATATCTTACAAGTCTATGTACAAATGCATTTTTATCAGACCAAGATCACCTCTGCTGATGTCAGAAAGAGATATTTCATTTCAACTGACTTTTAACATTAACCTTCAGGCAAAAACAGTAAAAAGGCTGCATCACACAAAGCCACATATTTAAGGAGTGGGGCTACACACTATGTCATCATCTATTAGCTACAGAGATTATCAACCATCAGTTTGAGAGATCACAATGATTGACGGATCGCATTGTAAATATGCAAGAATTTATCAGACCAGCACATGTTGTAATTTCAGGTAACATTTTTAATATCAGAAGGTTGTAGTCAATTGGGAGATAATTTCAGAGAAGATTGCATTGCTTCTGCCGCTGACTTATGCTCGGAAAGGATCTCTTTATGGCCCTTATGGAAAGGATGAATGATCGCAGCGACCAATAACTCGTGAAATCTTCTCTGAGAGCATCCTAAGTTACAATGCTCTTTGGGAACATCCTGCAAATGTAATGTACTGTATATAAGTGGGATTTTATGATAGGCTTCAAACTTTCAGGAGACTGGGCAGCAGGTCTTTTTAGTCCTCTGTTCTCAACAATAGTTATGCTTAACTAGAATAGACAAAATCAAATAGCTTTTCTGGTCTGTTCAAGTGTGGATAGTATTCATCATTTGTAGATAATGGGATGACCTTTTTGTCAAACTGTAAGGGGAGAAGAGTAGAAAGAATCACAAAAAACCTCTTCTCTAAGTCTATTTTCTTCTAGCCCTTCTTCTTTCACTTGATAGTTGCTACTTGTCTGACCTCAGTGGATCTCCCTCTGTGGATAAATGGCTCTGTCTAACTCTATTCAATTCACTAAACACCTTCCTCTTTAACAATCGCTCTGTCACTCATCTGTGTGTTTGTCCAGGCTGCTGGGAAAGGAGAACTGTGAGTTATGGGAACAGGTGAGCGAGCTGCAGAACGGTCTTTTGAAAATTAGTGAGACACAAGCACTGGAGGAGGCCAAGAAGCATGTGGCTACATTCCAGCAGCATTCTGGCGATTACTTGTCTGTTATTGTACAGTAGAAGTAGAGAAGGACAGAAAAAAAGGTAAGCCTTCAGGTAGCTACTTAGTTGTGGCATTAGCTATTGCAGAAGAGATTTATTTTTTCTCCACCACCACTGGCCTTGCAATCTTTCAAGTAAGATTTTTTTTTTTTGAAGATCTGAAGGAAAGTTTACATCAGTTTCATGACATGGTCTTAAACTGCAGAACTGTTTTCACCTTGGTTCTTATACTGACAAATCCTGTTTTCTTTGTGAATTGAAAACGCATTGTTCCTGACCAGCATGGGTAAATGACTTGCCCATCTGCATGAAAGGGCAAAGAGGCTGCAGCCAGAGGTGTAAAAATATTCACGTTCATTACTCAAGTAGAAGTATAGACTTTTTGAAAAGACTTCTGTAGAAGTTGAAGTATCAATTCAAGTAAAAGGGATAATAGGGTAATAGGGTGTCAGAATGGTAAATGTTTATACTATACTATACTCATCCAACCACAATCAAATTCACTCTATCTGGATGGTGTGATTCATCTGGCTTGAAACAAGCTGAAAACAAGCCAAAATGAATCAGGAATAACAAGGCTATTTTTAAAATGTAAGGAGTAGAAAGTACAGATAATTGCGTGAAAACGTAAGGATTAAAGTAAAGTAAAAAGTCAGCTGAAGAAGAATTACTCCAGTAAAGTATAGATAACCAAAATTTGTACTTACGTAAGGTAACGAAGTATTTGTACTTTGTTACTTGACACCTCTGGCTGCAGCCTGTGTGCTCACAGAAAATGAAAAGAATAGTTAATAGGTCAAGTATGCCCACACAGAAATCTATAGATGCTTGAGTGCTGGACTCTAAACACTCTAAACATAAGAAAGCCTTCAGTAATTCTGAAGTAGATGCAGTGGTGTGGGAAGTAAACAGTGAAAACGAGTCTCTAAGAGCAGCTTGTGATCAAGGGATAATACAGTTTACAGGGCAACATAAAGCTACTGTATATAGAAAACGCTCGTCAACACAACAGCAACACATACTCAAGAGAATGTTAGTCATAATACATGTATCCAGTTCTCTATGAAATGTCGTCTAATATTTTTTCCAATATGTTGGAAAATGTATAACCAGTTTCAAACCTTTTAGTATTCAAAAACTAAGTTTTGGAGATGAGGTTATGAGTGGCAAAAGAATTGCCCTCCAGTTACAGCTGCAGTTAAGTGGATGTCCTCTAGGTAGGCAAAATGAGCCAGAGTGTCCAGGCAGACAGAAAACTATATCTCTGAATGTTGACTTGTTTTGCCAAAAAAATCCTCATGAATTCTAATGTGTCTCAGTTTGAACTATTCCCTGCTTCCATTAGTCTGCCTGCTTTCTGTCCTCTCTCCAATCACTTTGTTCTACTCTGAATAAAAAGGACACGACTAAGATCAAGTCCTGGAGCTGTCCCTCAGCTCTGGCTGAGACAGTGATGCAGGTTATGATGATTCTTCGGGGCAAAAAGCCCACCTGGGTAAGAGCCAAGAGAGAGGCAGAGACAGCAGCAGTGTGAGATGAAGGAGGGAAATTGAAAGGCGAGGTGCAGGGATACAGAGCCATTTGGGTTTGACAGAGCGGAGATTGGGAGTGTTACAAAGAAACACCGAGAAAATGGGAGAGAAAGTGCCTTGAAATGAGTGAAGCCAGACCAGATAGGTACAGGCGGTGGACAGTCACACAATCTACAGGAAGACTGGAAAACGCCAAAACTCCATCCTTTATAATGATACCTGAAAGATTATTTTGTACTGTACTATTTTCTCATCCTGGGGTTTAATTTTGCCAACTTCATTTGCATCACCAAATTGTTGAATTGATGCCATCATCTCTGTTGGAGCTGAAGTGAAATGTCACCTTAATGATTAAAATTAGGACTGCATTTATTGAACTCCTCTGAACCCAAGCAACTGGGATAAAACACAGTTTGACAGTAGAAGAAAAGATTCAGTGAGATTTAACTTTTTTAGTCACAGCAAAATATCTACTAAACTTTCTTGGTATTTCTTGCTTTTTGTTTTTACAGTTTCACAAGTAATGCAATAATTCCCATGCATAGACCTCCATATGTCTTCTTTGTGTCTTCATTTGCTGTTTTTGTATCAGTAAAATTAATGTTTTCTTTTCATTTATAAGAATACGTTTAGTTTTCAGTTCCTGAGCAAGGAGGATTACCGGAGGTGTAAATCCACCTTAAAATGCAGAGATTCAGTGTTAATACTACCACCATGAATTTCATTTTTAATTAGATACTGCTGCCAACAGAATGATGTGATTTGTGTAAAATAATTTTCTCAAGTGCTGTAAACTATAATGGAGTTCACTAGAATACAGGTGAAATGTTTCCCCTCTGACTCACTGAGCTAAATTTCCATCTTAACGATCACACAATCCAGTAACAGTGGTGCCGATAAAAACACATAAAACACAAAACAGTCGAGTGATTTGGGGAGATCAAGAGATAGGTCGCAAAACAAGGAAACATTTTTTTTTTTCCCCTTGTGAGAACAACATGGATTAGGAGATTAATCAAACTCATGGTACAAAGAGAATAAAGGAGAAAAATATAGTTTCATTAGTCTGCGTGTCCTTGAAATGTTTTGCCTCCATCAACATATTAGGAAAGTTTGACAAGGGCATCTGAGTATTTGTTTGCCAGTCCACCCTCTTGTTGAGTGCAGGAGTCACTTGAGAGATTCCACATGTACCTGGTTTGACTTTAAAAAAGGTTTTATGTCCGACAGAAAGAGGCCGAAGCTTTCAGGTCCTGCGCTATGACTCATTCTTCACTGAGTCACCTCTTGGTACATTTATTCAAGAGCAGTCATTAAAGGCTTATTGACTAAGATTAGCTGTAGTCCTGTAAGCACACCGAGGCAGAAACTGATTGGAATTAAGCAAACCGAACATCCTCTGTTGCACTCGGGGTGACTTTGGCCTTCTTGCGTTTGTCATTGACAGCATGACTTAACTGATGTCAGACAGTTATCAGACAGCCTCGGGTGTGTAAACATATACAAGTATATAAATGCAGTGGAACAGCTTAGTTTGAATTCCAAGTTCTCTCTTGATATTCCTTCACTTTTTAAGTCTGCATTTAGATACAACTCTAAACTCCCTTTTGTTACTGCCGGTTTCCTGGATGTTAGTTCTTCTCTTTTGTCTTCTTTGTCTTCATCTTATTATTATTATTATTATTATTATTATTATTATTATTATTATTATTATTATTATTATTCTCCTTGTTCTTCTTCATCTTCTTCACCAAGGCTGCAACTATGACAACCTGAACTCCACACATATTAGAATAACTCAATACAGTACATTGCAATTAAAAACAAAACAACACTCTTAGTTCTAATTATACAAGCACGAAGTTCATGTCTCTTTGTCTTATTTTTCTTTAACTCATGTCAAGTAGGACTGAGCAATTATCCAGATAAACACAGCACTCATCATATCTGACAATCCAGTCCAGTGTTGACAGATTGCATTGTCTTCAAGTTCTCAGAGCATCAAACAAACAATCACTACTAGTCTGTATTTTTCTATTGTAGATGTTTCATGGTATTCAGTATTGTATTTTGCAACATTTTATATTGTAAATCAACTAATCTTAACTGTAGGTAGATGGATGGGTGGAGAGATGTTTTGGTACCTGTTACATCACATTTGTTGTTATTAACTATGACAAATACCTGATATCTCCCACTCAAAATTACAAGTGACATATGTTTTTTCCCCCATCATCTACTCATAGTTGTAGTTCAAAGGATATGACATAAACCATTAGAGTAATATTCATTTTCTTAAACTCAAAAAGGCAATGGAAACTCAAAAACTGTCAACTCTAAGGACTGTGAATTCATTTTTTATTGTAAAAAATGATTTGAAAGTGCAGGTAGCACCTCCTGAACCAGAATGATTCTGTGGATGATTCTGATACACATGATGATCATTACGAGCATTTTCCACTGTATTTTGATTATAAGCTAGCTAGTATGATCACTGATTTTACTGATCAGTTCAGTTCTGATTCACAAGGTCCAGATTTGATTTGATTTCCAATTCAGTCATATTTTGGTTAAACTACATTGTTTTACTTGTTTATGAGAACTTATATTCTTTGTACTTTTTATTTAAAGCTGTAATGCTTGACCCCCCCCCCCCCCCCCCTCCCAATTACCTTTGTTGTTGAAAAATTAGTCCCTGATGCAGACATAGGCCAAAGGTGTTTTAAGGCAGGTAGTGGATGTTAAATATGTAACTGACAGCTGTTATTACCATTTGTGGTTTAAATATGACAATCTTAGAAGCAAGCATGTTCAAAATCTGTCATTTCTCAGCTCCTGCAGCTTTAACATGACCTGTGAAAGCTGTCAAGGCTTCCACTATTGCACAGGTGGCTGACAGGGTTAAAGTACAAGCTTTATTCATACAAGGGAAAAGCCATACATTAAAGGGAAATTTATTGTATTTCCACTTTTAATATTAAAAATTACTTAGAGTGATCATTAGGGTTTTTAAACTAAATGATGCTGAAAATTACAGCGTTTCTTCTGTACTAGTGATTAGATTCTGAGGTTTATGATGGTATAAAGAGATTAAGATAAGAAAAGAAAACATAAGATTAGATTAGATTAGATTAGATAAGATAGGATTTTATTGATCCTACTATGAGGATAGTTGGCAGCAGCAAGTTACAAAAATAAAGTGCAGGGAAGACGGGCTTAAAATAAAAAAAAGTTAAACATGAAATATAACAAGAAAAAAGAAATCTGCTATTTATAAATTTTGATTTAAATGATATATACACATTTACAATATAGATGCATATGGAGGATGTTAATGAGAACTGTTATAAAGTCTGATGGCTGTGGGGAGGAATGACCTTCAGTATCACTCCTTCTTGCTCTGGAGGTGTGCATGATGTTATTTTTTGCATGATGTGATTATCTTTGTCGGCCATTTGTTGATCTACGATTCATATTAAACTGTGACAGTTCTGACCTTGTTTGGATGATTCCAAACAGATCTTTAGTGCAGCTATTGACAACACAAACTACAGAAATGGGAGGTGATTTGTAGTTTTACTGTGGCTGTTTTCTGTCTAAAATCAGAGCTAAGCTAACAGTTATAATGTAAACTATCAGTTGACATAGAGCCTGAAGATTATAAGACATAGTGTTATTTGGACTGGCTTTGACCAGCTATATTTTTTTTTCTTTTTTGAAGAAACAGAAGAATATTTGATGATACCATAATATTGACGTGTGTAAACAATGGCCTTTATACTTTATTCAGTGACTGATACTGTCTGTGGATACATAGTGTTGATGTGTTGGTGGTTTTGGAAGCTGTAAGTGTGTTCTGTTGCTCATCTTCCTCTGCTGTTCATAGTTTGGAATATCAACATACAACCCCTTCAAGATATTTATCTCTGGATTTTGTGTCTTGATACTGGATCATTTGCATAGTGAGTGACTCCAATCAGGAAATATTATTTTAATTAACTGGTGCTGGTTCGATGTGAGTGAGTGGGGAGTAGTAAGTACTGTGCAACACTTAGAAAGGACATTTTTATATAATACAGCCTTGTTTGTCCCAGAATAAAAACTTTGACGGCCTTCGTCTTGTCTGCCCTCGCTGCTCTCGTCTTTTGTTACTTGTGTCACTGTTTACGTCCTGTGTTGTTTCACCGCATTTCATTCGTCTTCACCATGAACGACCTTATCCCCGTACAGTCTCAGGTTAGAACAGATAAACAGTGGATTAAGAACATGCTGTCTGAGATGAAAACATGACCCTTTGTACTGGCCTTTATAAAGAAGTCCAGATTGTCTTGAGCTGTTTTCATCTGACACATGTAGCAGTGAAGTATATTATGGTCATACTCAAAAAAAAAAAAAAAGCACTTTTGAAAGTTTGACCAGGCCTCAGATAAGCTTTACAGGAGGTTTAGAGGAGCTATTTTATATATATATCCTTCAACTACTGTGACTGAACATCTGTTTTTCTTTCTTTCTTTCTTTCTTTCTTTCTTTCTTTCTCTTTTCATTATGTAGCAGGAGTCCTTGTTACAGCCACACACAGATAGGGCAGTTTATCTCTGTAATGGTTTGAGCAAGACATCTGTCAGAATAAAAATGCATCTTGTCAGCCTAAAATGAACCTGATAATGGCCAAGTAAATGGGATTTTCCAGGTAGAAATAGATACTCTTTTCAGGAGAAACAAACCAAGTATTATCTAATATAGTATCAATATAATATCATTCAAAAATGTCATGGCTTTACTTGAGTATTTTTACTGTTACAACATTTTTGCACAAATATCTGTATTATTGAATCTGTACTATTGTTGTTGTTTTTGTCGTTATATAATATATCTATCTATATAACCCCACCTGCCCTCTATATAGATACACCAGGTATTCCGTCCATCTGTCTGAGATTTTTGTCCATCCAATTTGCCGGACAACATTCACCCGATACTGTGTGCCGAAATATTTCATTGGACTTCCTTCCTCTTTGATTATGGGGATCTGTGGCATCATTGATACCATGCAGTTACGCAACATCACAGTAAATGACGTAGCATTTATTTCCATCCAGTGTTGCATACATTCATTCATTCATTATTTTGTCAATATCTTATACTGAAAAGAAAAAATACAGAAAAGTCAGACAAATCCCATTGTCTTTTTCAGCACATTCAAAAGATTCTCACAGGGGTTCAGGTCTGGACTCTTTGTGAAAATGAAGTCTCATGCTCCCTGAACCACTCTTTCACAATCTGATCCTGATGAATCCTGATATTGTCATCTTGGAATATGCTCATCCACTGATGTTCAGACCTGGTTTTTCTGTATATCCACATATAACATGACTAAACCTAGACCTGACCAACTGAAACAACCCCAGATCATAACACTGCCCCTACAGACTTGTAGGCACTAGGCATGATGGGTAATCACTTCATCCATCTTTCTTCTAATCATTATGCTCTCTATAAACTGATGGTTGTTCAATAAATGAGAAGCTACTCACTGCATCAGTTACCGTTAAAGAACATGTTGGATCTGAAACATAATTATCCATTGGAAGGCTCTTACCTATTTCTTTACTTAAATCCAGGTGTCAGCTTATGTTTTGTTTTGGCCAAGAAGTGTAAATTATAGATGCTGAACACAGAGAAAAGTTGACCAGAAGAACTAATACTGACACATATGACGTCAAGTTCAGTTATTTTTGTACAGAAAAAGCTGGTAGAAATGTACTTTTTCCTTTTATTATTTTTCCACACAATGTCTGTACCTCTGCCAGAGGAAGGAAAGTGTGTATGTTTGCCTCCTCTATTTATTAGTGAATGTGGTGGCCTCGGATACAACCTTTATTTCTTTCTTTATACAGTGAATGTGGATTCACACTGATGAGTCTGTGATCCAAATGAAAACAGGTCAACCAACCAGCCACCAAAACCAAACTGCTGTTATTAAAATGATTGACAGGAATTTTCGTAACACTTTACAATGCTGGTGTTCATGTAAAAAAAAATTTTTATGTTTTATGTAACAGGAGCAAAATGATCATACATTATATTCTGAATACCAGTCAGACATCAAACCCACACATAAAATCCATTTGTTTCTCATACTTTTACCCTGTTATTTTCTTCCATGATTATGTTGATGGTAATACTCAGATTGAGCTTATGCAAAAATGTCTTGATTGGCCGCGATCCGAATACTGTGTGTTCCTTGGAGTTCTGAATGTTGGCGGACGGAGAGGTGGCTGCAAAGATTTATGTACTATCAAAGAGAGATAATGGGAGGGTGGATGAGAAAATGAGTGAGCAATTCACCTCACTTCTTGTTCATCCCGATCTTTAGGTCAACGTCGTCCTCATCCTCCTCTCTCTTTTCAAAATGTCCTTCATCTCCATGGGACCTCTTTCTCTCTTTCTTTTATTTTCTCAGGCCAATTTCTTCACAGTGTGTGCCATTCAAGCACTTTCTTCTTCTTTGGTGTCTCTGACCTTTCCCTCGCTGTCTGTCTCGCTCTTCAGGTCTTTGCTCTGCTTCGTTGCCCTCACTTCATCCAGCTGCCTGTTCACAATGTAGCCACAGCGTGACATTTAGGGACAATTGAGTTGTGGCAGTTATAAATTGTGGCTGCTGCGTTTCAGATTGATATATTCATCTAAATGCAGAGGTCTGTGTTCCCTGTGACTCACCAATAATCAATAAACTCTCCAGAAGGGGAAGGAGTTGAAATAGAAGCATGCTACACCTTTAGCAACATACAGACATAGCAAACTTCTCATTGCTATGGAAGGAAAATAGTTTAATACCTATGTTTTAAAGCTTACATATGGCAAATCAAATCCATGTGTCAAACTCCCATTAGAATTTTGCTCAAATGAGCTTAAAGACTAAAGCAGAAAGAGGAATAAAAAATAAGGAAGGAAAAAGAATGAGAGGACAGATGAAGTGGAAAATTCGGATGCTGAAAATGACAGTTGTTGGCTTGAGCAAAAATAGTTTTAAAAGCGTGGAACACAGAGGAAGATGAAGATATTAATGTAAATCTCTATACACATAAAGTCTGCTCATGTTGTACTACCATTCTGTCACACAGTGGTAGTAGTACAGTTCAATGTAAACACACTGGTACATATCCAATCTTTTCCACTTCTCAATTGTCCTCCAAACTTCACATCCTACACAGTCTCAGCCAGACACAAATAACAAAATAAAAAGACGTGCCAAGTCTACAATCCTAAAACAGAGTGAAGGCTGAACAAAGAATGACTGGTCAACATAACAGGGCAGGACAGAAGTGCACGGTGAAGGTGGAGACTAGAGCAGAGACTAATTTCCACTGCAGCAATGCTGACGGATGGACTAAAGGAACCTTATTTTACCCTATGAATTTTTTATTCCCAGATCCTCCTAACTATCAGCTGCTTCCCCTTTGTTGCTTTCCTCTATTTCTCTTCCTTTTCCTTCTTTCTTTCCTCTCACTCAGCCATTCTTAAACCCTCTGCTGGGATCAAACTTTAAGAAAAGCTCTGACTTTATTCTAAGTCAGCTTGTTCTTAAAATTACTGAAAAGGGTTTGACACTGCCAATCTGGGTTTGCATTGAGAGCACAGTGTTTAAACTATGGGCAGTAGTAGTAGAACGTACACAATAGCCTCTTTTACACAGCAATTCTGTTCTGGGAATAATTCACCTTTATTCCGTAACGACATCTGTGTAAAGGAAATGGTGGGATCATGTGGGCCCACCTTTATTGCAGCTTTGTAACGCCTCTGGAGGTAGTAACAGAGTCATGATAAAGGTAGAATCATGATTCCGGAACACTATGTAAAAGGAACACCTCTTGTTCCACAACCAAGGTGTGATGTTTTGATGACATATTGCGTGTGTGACCCCAGCGCCGGAGTTTTTTTTTTAAAATGAGCACAGGCCATGTACAGTTAACAAACATATCGAAGCGACCAGAAAGATGTCGAACTGGGGAGACGCCGAGATCCGCAAGCTGTTGTCACTTCAGGCGGAGGACTCTATCCATGCTAATATTTGTGGAATTGTTAAAGACTCTGGAGAGGTTAGCAACATCGCTATCCTCGGGGTATTTCCGACGTGCAAGTTATATGGCACACTGTACGCTGCGCTGCGTCACTACCCCTTTGATTCTGGAATGCAGGTCCACTATGTAAAAGTCCAGCCTGTCTCAACTCTGTCACTCCTTTGGCTTGGCTGTGGAAATCAGTCAATAATGGCAACAAGGTGGGATCACCATCTCACCTTTTTTCTGGGATCTCTGTGTAGAAGGTGCTACAGTCTGGTACTGCTCTACACAATCACTATTTGCCAACATAGATACCATCAGATACCTTTCTTTTTTTTTTTTTTTTTTTTTTTTTTTTTTAAACCTTGATTGCATTAGATACATCTTTATTGAAGTGGATTATATTGGGCTGGAATGCATAGTTGGATTTAGTTTAACATGAACTGGTTTTATTTCCAAAGGCTCAAAAATGTACAGCCTGGCCAGAAACACTCTAGTATTTACATTAAGGCGTATTTAGCTTTTATTACAACATATTGCATACGCTTTTTGAAATGATAAGATTATATATTATCACAACAATTTCCATCATTTTGTGAGGTTACAATGTTGCTGAACCTAAACCTGACCAACTGGAAGAAACTGGGACCAGAACACTGCCCCCACAGCCAAAATCTCTCAGTCTAGCTCTGTCTCTTCGGTCCAAATCAAAAACTAAATATAAATGTTGGTAACTTGACGTCATTTCATGCTGTTTATGGAAAAAAGAAGCCACTTTTCCAAGAGCAGTAGAATCTTATCCAGGTTGCTTGTGACAGAATCTAATAAGTGATCGGTAGTTTCAACTGTCAGTCATGTATTTAACCTGTCTACCTGTCTGAAAACAACCAGGATTAGATAAAAATCTGCATCATTGAGTAGAGTTTCTACAGCCTGAAAACACAGGGAATAGCTGCAGAAGTCATCTGTCCTGTCAGACTACTTGAATTGCAATATGTTTAAAGGTAATTACAGATTTTTTGCTCAGTGATGCTAAAAACCCATCGAGCATTGCTGGTTAAACTTGATGTGAATAAAACTTGTCTACATTACTTCATCTTCATTGCCAGTGGTGATGAAAACAACAATTATTATGATTCCATGATGACTTTAATGACATTTACTACATCCTTTATTATTACTTTGAGAGAGCCATAGCAGCGGAAATCACATGGTGTGTGTTTAAGTGGCTGAAAATATACAAGAAAGTGACACAAAATTGAGCATTTGTTTTTGATAGACAAAGTACTACTGACTTGAGCAGGAAGAAAAGGGTCCTGTGGAATGAAATTGTTGCCAAGGAGCATAGCTTGTGGAAGTTACACTTGGAAATGCATGGCGTGTCCTGTTTTTTATGTTTGGTGTCATATTAGGTTGAATAATATATGGCTTTGGTAGGTGGTTGTTCACTTTTTATTTGGAACTGTGACTCTTTTCTGCAGGAACGCAAGCCGTGGCCTGTCTGAGGTCCTTGAGCTGTTCTTCAGCTTCCAGATGTGTGCCAAAATCCTGGAGGTGGCTGGCAAACTGAACACGGATGAGTACATCTTCCTCCGAGGAGTACTTGTAAGAAAACAGAAAACACACACAAACATCTTGTTTATGTCTCATTTGGATTGCAGTCGTCCAGCAGGATAAACTCTTTGTTTTCAAAGGCTTGGAACACGCTTAATGCACCAAAAGACACTCCGGTGTGAATTAAAATTAGAACTATGTGGAAGTTATCTTTCCCCTCAAAGACACACACTGTGTTTACTGTTGCCATCAGGAGAAAACAACCACTCTTAAGCATTGAATTTCTCATTACCTCAAATCATACTTAAACCAAATGTGGATGTGTTGGCGGTTGGCTTCTTCATTAGTACACTGATTATTGATTAATGGAGGCGTGTGTGATTCAAGCTATTCCATGGATCAGATGGAGTCATGGGCTTCAGCTGAGACCACATCACAAAGCTGGATAAGCTGTCCAACTTCCACAACGTCATGGCATCCTTTGAACAGTAGCCTCAAGTCCACAACCTTTGCTCCACCAACCCTGAGTGGGAATATGCCAAAGCACAAGCTCTATGTGCTGTAGGAAGTTTTTGTTGTTATTATTGTTGTTTTTCTGCTAGAACATGAATAATCTTCTCACTTGGAACAATACAGCTGAAGTGATCCAGGTGTGAGGGTGGGTGTTGTTTGAAACAGCCAACCTTTGCATTGTCTTGTCTTCATCATGCTTGGGCTGCGACATACAGACAAGTTTCAAGGTTTTCCTCAAGTCACTGTGACAAAGAACAACAACTGAAACCTTTTTGAAGAAAGCACCCCTCCTGCAGTGTTTATATATAATACCAGGGTGATGATGAAAGTACGTCTTCAGTTCAGCTGCTTTTCTTCCCCGACAGCTGAGGATCTATTCATGGTTGCTTCACTAAGAGACAAGAGCAAGAGAGTGTGTGGGTTTGCGGATATCTGTCACTCACTGCCTTTTGCTTTATTCCATCAGTGGGAATTAGATTTGACAAACTTGAGCTCAATATTAATGTGATCACAGGAGAATTTTGCTGCTGCCAAGATTCTCTCTCCCCTTAGTTTCAGCCTCAGAGTTGAGATTTGTGTTTATCTAGTTCAGTTAATAGCAGAGTGATTTGAAGCTTCTATTAACTCTGCGAGTTTGTTTAAAATGTCAATATTCTATAAAGATTTTTTTTGTTAAAAAAATATTTTAAGCCCTTCTTTGTTTCAGTGTCTGTTTTTTCATTCCTTATGTCCTTTCTTCTGTCCTTCCTCTCGTCTCATCGTCATTTTTTCCTTCCTTTATTCTTCCACTTTTCAATTTTGTTTTAAGCCTGATGTTGCATCCAAAGCATCATATTGCAGTCACATTGGTCAATTTGCACAATTTGTGTGAATAAACAGTGTATCTTTTCCATCTCATGCTCACTGTGTGAACTCAGTCACTGCCTCAGAGCATCTTTGTCAGTTGGAGACATGTAACCATCCGGCTTCACCTCTACCCAGTATCAGCTACACGCTAGCAACAAGGAAAAACAATTGAAACTTGGATCTTTTTTGTAAAGGATTGGTACGGGCTTCATAAAATTACTTTGCAAAGGTTTTTCAGGTACATAATCAGATACATCTCATTAGCATAAATTGTTTTTGAATTACAACCATATAATTTGTGCAATTACAGAGAGGAACGGTGACGACATCCATTGGTTTCTGTTCTGCCTCTTTGAAAGCAGTAGTTTTCAATTAAGCCATCAACATGTCCCCTTTTTGGAGGCTGGAGGTGAAGTCAAGTTCACTTTTATTATTTTCTTAGGGAAATTCAACCTCTGCATTTCACCCTTCCTAATGCATAAATAAGGAGCAGTGGGCTGCCACTGAAGGCACCCGGGGACTAACTCCAGATTTCTACCAGTACCTTGGTCAAGGGCACCGACAGGAGAATTAACTTAGCATACATGTTTTTGATAGCAGGGGAAATGAGCAGAAACCCATACAGCACGGGGAGACCATGCAAAGTCTGAAAGAAACACAGGAAGACCTATAGGAGACCAAGGGGTCAGAGGTGAGCTAATGCTAACAGTTAGCTTCCTTACTCAGCAAGATAATAACCTTCATCAAACACTGTAACAAAGTAATTTTACAGTCATGTTATACTTAGTGATCACAACTACTGTCAAGATGTCTGTCAGGAAAAAATGTATTTTGTGACAACCAAAATTCCGAAAGTCCAACTCAGCAGGCAAGCAAGTTATCATGCAGACCTGTCAATCAAAGTGTGACACTGCAGACATCAAAGTTGTTGTTTTTGTTTTTTTTTCAATTTAACCTTAAAGTTTAAAGATTGACCACAATATCACTAATACTAGAGGGTCCAAATAAAAGGGAGGAGAATGGAATGGCACCTGGGTAAAAAAAAAAAAAAAAAAACCTCATTCATTCGTTCATTTTCTGAACCACTTAATCCTTGAGAGGGTGGTTGGGATGCTGGAGCCTATCCCAGCCCTGGGTGAAGATGAGGTACACAGACGAACAACCATTCACTCTCATATTCACACCTATGTGCGATGTGGATTGACCAATTAACCTATTAGTGCATGTTTTTGGATGGTGGGAGGAAGCCAGAGTACCCAGCGAGAACCCATGCAGACACGAGGAGAACATGCAAACTCCACACAGAAAGGACCAGCAATTGGAATTCAGCCCAAGACCCTCTTGCTGCGAGGCATTAGTGGAAAAAAAGATGACTTTGTGCTTTCAAGAGAAGTTAAATTTAAGTCCAGGAGCGACAGTTAAACCTGGTGGCTGCCATCAGTATTACAGTTTAAAGATAATTCTGCAGTGGCATCACTGAAGTCCTCTGTCTTTGGTTACAACATTATTTGTAGTCATTTTTTCCAGTGTTTTGTATATTGTTAAAGCTACAATTTTACACAGTTTTTACAGTCCATTACACCATACAGTGAGTTTGGTTGGCAATTGCAGTCCAGTATTTTTTTGACATGGGGTTGGCGTGAAGTATTTTTGAAGATTGATATGTCCTTGATGATTGATTTCCCACTCTTCGTCCAGCAGTAACGCTGCTCCTGAAAACTCTGCTACATGAATTGCTGTTTTGTAAAGTATGTTCTTGTAGCAGAATAATTGGCAGGATCTTGAGTTTATAGTGTCTGCCTGACCTTCCCAAATATCCTCCCAGTCATCCTCCAATAGCTCCAGGCTCAAGTCTTTATTCTATTTCTGCTTGACAAGAGCTGTGGAGTTGTTATAAGTAGTATAATCTGTTGTGTGTTAGTTAAACAAGGTGTTTATTGTTCTTAGCCTTGTAACCATCAATAAAAATGTTTACCAAATTAGGTTAGGTGCTCTTTGTTTGACTTCGGGTAGTCTCTTACCTAGAGGCTCCTGAAGACATTTTTCTCAAGGTAGCATGCATTTGTAATGTGACAAATACTCAATTTACAGCAAGAGGATTCTTACTATTTGGCTGCTTTGGCTGAAAAATGCAAACTACAGGTGAACTTGTGTATCATCTGGCATTGAAAAAAAGAAAACAAGCACTCAGCACTCTAACAGGTGATAAAGCTACAAACATCTTGCCTTTGTGTACTGAATATGACTATTAATCCAATATACCATTAGGGTTTAGTTTTAGATAGATAGATAGATAGATAGATAGATAGATAGATAGATAGATAGATAGATAGATAGATAGATAGATAGATAGATAGATAGATAGATAGATAGATAGATAGATAGATAGATAGATAGATAGATAGATAGATAGATAGATAGATAGATAGATAGATAGAACGGTCCATTTTTTCCCTACAAATCCCTGTTTTTTCCATCACTGCCTTTATTTTTTTGTCTTTGTCTATCTGACAAAGCTCTCCCACTCACAATCAGTCTACCATTAACCCCCAGTTGATTGACATCTATGCCAGAAATGGCTGCCAGGGACTGAAGCGAAGCCACGGTGGTGCTGTGATACTCCAGACTGTATCAACTTTAAATTAAACAGGATTTTCATGCTTCAGTTGTCTGATGCTGTTTGATTGAAGCTCACTTGAATACAGACAGGATCTCACAACGCCTGTCACATGGTTATTGTAAAGTAAGTTACACATTGTTGGCTCATCCATTCTCACTTTAGTCTTCCTTGTGCCTTTATTAAGCAGTATACTTTTAATTAATTCTATTATATAAAAATGAGTACAATTATATTTCCTAAGTATATTATGTATGGTAAGGTTTTTTGGGGGGTATTCATAGTATTCTTTTAATTGTATGTCTTGGCATTAAATAGGCACATGTATGAATTTATACAAATGTAGTTTTAAGCACAAGAGTTGTAAGTTTGAAGTACATAACTATTTAATATCTAAGGTTTATTTTTTTACTACAGCCATACTGTGAGTTATAGATATTCTTTAGATTTTGGTTTCTTTTAAATGAGGTTGTATCATGTCATAACTTCAGTGTTGCAGCCAGTGTTGAGAATTGCTCTTTTTACCAGAAATGCACCATTATATGAGGGAAAACTTTAATACCACTAAGTAGTGACCTTGTTGACTGCTAAATCAGCAATAAGATTATATTTCTCTGTAGTGGTGGTTGATTTGTACTATCTGTTGGGTTGTATTTATGATTGCGTTATTGATGTGGATGTTTGGATCTGCACTCATTCAGAAATAGTGTGATGAAGAGCTGAAAGACTTTAAAATAATCCAGTTATATTTTTTATTTATTTATTTAGTTACAGGACAGTGTGTATTGGCATTAGTTACAAAGAACAAGATGCATGCACCAGATTTAGCAGAGAAGCTAATTTCCATTTGTTGTCCTGGACAAAACGACTAACATAACAAACAACATTTAGATTACAAAGTCATAATATATACATACATATACATATACTGGAAGAAAACTGTTAAACACGACAGATATAGAAAAGTCTGCTCAGATTGAATGGCTTCATCCAAATATATAAAATACATTCAATACATACAGTACATTCTAAAAATACACTAACTTGCCTAGAGCAAGAATAAGATATAAAAGATTGAACAAGAAGAAGAGAAGAAAAAAAAAACAACAACAAGAAGTCAATGGTTGGCATTAAGACCCCTCACTTATTCCAGAGTAGTCTTATTAATACTAGTCTGTGACTAATATCTGAGTCTCTTATTTTATTTATTTATTTATTATTGTTAATTAATTCTCTTTTTTATAGTGCAACAGGGTTGGATTGTTCATTGTGTTTGGGTGTAAAAAAAGTGGTGACTGTATTGTGCTTTTCTGGATGACTCACTATGTAATAAAAGCACTTTTAACAAGAATGGTTTGCATTAAAAAGGGATAAGTTACAAAGAAAAACAATATTGGTATTGGCTCCGAATTTCACGATAATTTGCTGTTTGACTTAATGTTTCAGATGATGTCAAAGGTTGGGCTTGTGTAGCATTAGGAGTCTAAACCTAGAGACTCATATTGGCTCCCTTCCTTGGCCAGGATTCAAAGTATCTGAATCTGTATCTGAAGTAGATAAAACACAGACTGGAAGTACATTCTCTAATGGTTACTTTAATAGAAGTAGACTAATAGAACATGTGAATAATAAAATAATTTTGATTATTTTAACCTCAAAGGGCTTTACAATCTGTATAAAATACAACACCCTGAGTTCTTCAACCCTCGGTCTGAGTAGGAAAAAGTATTTTTTGTGATTTGCTGACTTTTCCCTCTCTGTCCTCTCTGCTGGTTGTGGAGGAATTCACTTTCAGGTCTCCTCTGATCTGATTTGTTGCGTCTCCTGTGGCGGACCCTACAGGAGACCTGATGCAGCTAGCTGAAGCCTCTGGCATGAACAAGCACCTGGGACAAGCCCCCATCACCACATGTATGATACAGGAGGTGTCAGGAATGGTAAAGCACTGTTTCTGCTTTGTACTTTTTCCCCCACACGTCTTTGTGTTAGGCTCAAGTGTCATTTGTGCTTGACAAAGTGCACAAAATACTGCATGAATATTTGATTGATTTGGTTTATTCAGATGAATCTTTCACTCCCGGTATCGACCCACTGTTTCCCTGTTCTCTCATGCTCATCAGCATGATTTGCAGCTATTTATTATACCAGTGGAGACCTGACTGTCAGTTTCTATGGTTTGTTGCTTTTCAGACACACCTCTCAGTAACGAGGGAAATGTCACTGTTATACATCAAGTAATTTGTTTGTTTGGGGAAGTCGATTTTTATTGTCTTCCCTTTGATTCATTTTCACCCCTCCATATCCTTCTTCACGTTTTACCTTAAACACATGGCAGTCTTAATGTTCTGGACTCAAGTGGCACAAAACCAGCTGATACTTGTGTAAGATGTATGATATAACAACGGCTAGTACAATCCAGTTTTATCCCCCACTGTATCTTACTGTGTTCAGCAGTAGATGAGTGATTTTACATAAATTCACTCACTCAATGAAGTATGTTTTTGGAAAAGTCCGCTTAAAATTGCTGATTTCGTTGGGTAAACATTGTATGTCCTTGATTCTAAATGCTACAAAACCCATATGTATAGCTTTTTTGGTTTGTAAACCTTCTCTAATTTCAATATTGTGTATTATTCACTTGTTTTATTCTAATTTACTTTGATACAGTCAGGATACCAGCATGTAATCCATTATGTTCAAAATTTTAAAAAATGGGCAAAAAGGTGACAAAGGAGAGATGAGGTGGTGAACATGAGGAGGTTGTTATGTCACCTAGAATGAAAATGTAAGGACTCCTAACATAGACATGTACACAAAAAATGACAGCAGCGTTTTATTTACAACAATTCACTCCTGATTTCAAAAGCACAAATATATGTTCCCCATAAGTTAACCTCCTGAAACCCAGGAAATGGCAGCAAAGTACAAGCTTTTTTTTGTTTTTTATTAAATAAGTGCCTATATTGGAAACATCCTGATGCAACAGTTTTCTCAGATGCAGTTTTTAAAAATTTTATGGAATGTCCTTTGTGGTTGGGCAGTTTTCTTTTTTCTTTCCTTTTTTTGTATTAAGTTGTGAAACTCTTGTCCACAAATGTGGACAGAAAACCCATAGCTGGGTCTTAGGAGGTTAAAGAAATGAATGGTGGTTTAGACTATTACGATACAAATGGTTATTTAGAACATATGTCACCCCTGTAAAACTACACTGTTTTAATCCCAACATTCCTGACATTTGTACGAAGTGTAATAAGGAAACAGTCACTTTGTTTCATTGTATGTGGGCCTGTGAGAAACCTCAGAATTTTTGGAAAGAGACTCTTAAGTTAATTCATAGATTTCTAAAATGTATTATCCCTGTGGAACCTTAATTGTGTATTTTGCACATCTTCCCTGAGCAGTTTCAAGTAATCGGAAGAAAAAGGAAAGTTTTAATTTTTTTTTTTATTACAAGCCAAATGAGTTATTTCTTTTAAATGGAAAGATATTTAAGGACCCACAGTGAACCAATGGATGACAGAAATGTCTTCTAATGTGGGATTGTTCTGATGTGTTTGTGTTTTGCATCTTCTTATAAAATAATGAAAACAACAATAAATATATTTTTAAAAAAAGAAGAAATGAATGGTGACAGGCTGGACAGAATGAAAGAGTGGGGGGAAAAACACTCAAGACCAACCCAGGTACGGTCTTCCACCCCTAAAAAACAAGTGAAACCCTTAGAAAACAAAGCCACATAAAAGAGAACTCGTAGCCCAAAGAAACAGATGGATGATTAACCCTTTAACCCCTGAGTTGGTCTCATTCACTCCTCTGTGTTTTGCCCTGCATTACACAGGTGGCAGGGGGTGCACTGTCAGTGGAAAGCACAAGTTTTATTCTCTCAACGCATTTTGAAAGTTTTCCTTTTGAGTAAACAGTTGAATTATGATGAATTTTTAAAATACATCATAATTCATCAGCAGTGTCATGCCCACCCCAAACTTAGATTACCAGAAGAAACACTCACAATAGGTCACGTCACGTATGATTCACATCAATTCCATACTCATCAAAGCGTTCAGTGAACTATTGTACTGTGTAAATGAGAGCATTGTCATCCTACAAAAGACCACTCCCAGCAGAAACATGACTGTAAATGTTATACTTTGTTGTTTCTCCCCATGTTTTCTGTCTTTGATTTGTGCTACATTAAAATACACGTAGCAACAGTAATCCATAAAGACTCAAACATCCACTCTTGACGAAAAGCATCTACTGATCTAAACTGTTTAATAACTTTTGATCCACTAATCCTATCAATCCATGTAAGTATTTGGTGTAAAATACAGTTTTTCTACTTTTCATGGTCATCAGATATGACCCATTTTGGACGTTCAGAGGCTCCGTAGTGAATGTGGAAACACCATCATCTTCTATAACATTGATTCACCAATGGAGTTGGATCAGTGACAGTGGATGGAGACACTAGATTTATGTTCAGTTATTGATAGATATGCTTAAAAACTCAGTTTTTCCTCAGTTTTCTGTGTTTTTGCTATAAAAACACTTAACTTTAATCTGAGCTTTTATGAACATCTACATGATCAGGAAATTAAATATATGAAAATATTTGATTTTGACTGAAATAAAATGCAAAATACAGAGGATAATATTACAGTAAATGGTGATATCTTAATAAAAGATTAAATAGAAAGAAAAATTCATTTGGGAACTGACACAAAGGTCACACTGCGTCTTTAAGGGTTAATGATCATGGAGGATTTTTAAATAATACACCATATTTTTACTGTAACAATTACAGCTATACTATAGTTACAAAGCATCCTGAAAACATTTAGCACAATAAAGGAATTGTCTGGATGTGAGTGAGAGGCCAAAATACTTGTGTGCAGGGTTTTTTTAATTAAAATTTTCCTTGGAGGGCTTCAATGAACATTAAAGTCTTTCATAATTGTTTAATACGTGGTATTTCGACACTATGATTCAAATAAACATTACATAAAACAATGTAAACAAATGACGCCAGGCTCTCTTTTTGCTTTTTGGATGTTTTTTTTTTGTTTTGTTTTTTTTGTCAGCCCTCCCTCTTTCTTCCACCACCGAGAAAGGAAAAAATATCCCATTATCACCAAGACGCTCTCAATTGATTGTACAAACATGTAACAAAATACATGTATCTTTACTGTCTTAAGGCCCAAACTATAAACCTAGAAGACATGTGAAAGTATGGAATGAAATACATATGTATGCACTAATTTGAAACATAACTCCCTGTGCTGCCCCCATCACCCTGCAGGTATGAAATCCTGCTTCAGTGAACATATCCTTCTCTCTGCTCTTTGTTTCACATCCTCCTGCTAAAACTCTCTGCAGCTGGCACATTGTCACTGTCTTAGATTATTCTGAATTTGAGGTCCTGGTTTTGAATGATACAGTAAATCAGTGACAGTTATTGGCATTGAGGATGTGTGTGACAACTACTGAATGATAGAGATCATGTGATGATGTCACCATGGTTATGGAAGTCATTGTGAAAAGAGCAGATTAACCATAGTGGATTGTTTTTCTTGTCAGTCATCTGCTCTATGTCACAAATATAGACTTAACTCATGCAGAAAGACCATTTTCATGCCCTGTCAGAGTAAAGGCCTATTAGAATAATGGATAATGACAATGTAGTTCAAATGCATGAGACTGAACTGTGCTTATGGCCTTTGTTAAAACGTCTCCCACTCTGTTCTGCCTTAACTATTTCTGCAGAAGAACCATTTGCCTTGGCCTTGGTGTGCTGTTTTGAATTTCAAAGCCAGTTAAGTCTGTTAAGATTATCTTCCTGATGCCCCCCCTAGGTGAGGCTGAGTCTGCTGAGTCTGTACCTGGATGAGGATGAGCAGATTCCCTGGGATGCACTCGAGTACCTCATTGTACAGGGTCAGTGCTCGAGGTCATGTGACTAGGACGGGGTTTTCTAACCAGATACGTCCATAATTATATCTGTGAGTGTACGGTCAACCAGCCCTTCATGTAAGACACAGTAACTCAAGAAATTACATACGTATATATATATATATATATATATATATATATATATATATATAGAGAGAGAGAGAGAGAGAGAGAGAGAGAGAGAGAGAGAGAGAGAGAGAGAGAGAAAAAATGTGTGTGTCATTATGTGATATTAACACCAAGCCTTATTAAAGTCAGTCATATAAATATAGTATAATTGATAATGTGGGCTGCTTTTGATTAAATAAATACATGCTGTCGTCTCATGTAAAATTTTTGTTTTGTTTTCAGAGGGAGCGCATTGTGGCTGCATTCAGTTGCTTGTGGCCACATTTTAGCTCCATACTGAAACCTCTCAAAGCCACAGAGTGCTAGCACCACCAAGTGGAAAATGCAATGCACGCAACTTGGAAAATACAGACACAGTAGTACCTTGATGAACACTGACAGGAACATTTAGTCCTTGCTTTTCCTTATTTAATCACTTACACGAATGCACAGAGACAGCCATGTCCACTTACTTTATTCCTAACCAACCGTTCTTAGAAGATTTAAAGCATGGGAACACCGGTGTTTGAGCAGATAAATGCACTTTAATCACAACATTTTGGATTAATTAAGGCCTCGACATAAACAGTATTAATAATATTTCATAATGACCATTGAAGGGGAAGGCAGTGAAGTATCACCCTTAAAAAATACTAAAAAAAAATAGAGGAACATTTTACATTCATGCCTTAATTCACTGTCTTTCAAATCATGAGGTGTAATTCTCAAATTCCCATAGCACTTACTAATGCAATGTAGTACTTACCGCCTTCCTTTCTTCTCACTTCATAAAGGAAGTAGACACAGACGAGTTTAAGAAGTAGGTGCAGCTTGGATCGATAATTTTGAGACAGCCGCTCTTTGGAGGATGAGTAGTCTTGGAAGAACGCTGAAAAAAAGCTATGCTGCTGAGTCAGGAATAAAAGTGTAAAGAAACAGTTTTTAAAACGGTGGCACAGCTTTAAAAACCACAAATGTCGGAAAGTATTGCACTGTCTGCTAAAATATTGAGTTTCTTTGTCAGGAACACAGTTAGTGTTCTGTTTTTTACATTGTGTTTTTAAGATTACATCATGTACACTTAAGAGTTTATGCTGTATAACAATCTACAGTATATTGCTCTTCAGAAACTTCACTATTATCAATTCTGTTGCTTATTGATCTTTGTGATTGTGATCTGATCTGCACTAATCTATTCTCCACCCCATCCACTCAAACAGCTGTAGACCTGTGTCTATACCGACTCACTGGTCTGTGATTAAAGCTATATTTATTCATCATTCTGCCCGGCTGCACACACACACTTATTGTTCTCCTCTGTCCAACCATGTACACACATACACACTCTAAATAATAGCGCTTTGGCAAAATTCCAGCTGTAATTCTGTACATCATCGGACTTGTCTTTGCTGCAGGATGAGAATGGGGATTATTGTGGTTGTGTACGTCATACTATGGTCTGTCACAGGTCATTTAGGGCAGTCTGTGTTTATATTTCAGGTTTGTGTCCTTGTTATTGTGTACAGAAGAGCATGCGTGCAGACATGGGTATCTGTGCATATATGGGAATTGTTGTTTATCAGGTGGAGCGTATCCTTGTCCCTCGGTGGCTGAACAAAGCCAGCATCTGTGGACTAATCGTAGCATAATAAGCAAAGTAAACCTTCCAAGGCCTGTTCCACTTTCCTGAAAAAGACCCTGGGCTCATTGTGCTCTAGCCCGAGGCTTATTACCTGCTCGATCTGATGTGTGTGTTCGTGTGTGTGTCTATCTATTTCTATTTATTGGAATATTGGAGAGCAATTAGGACTATTGCCTCCAGCTGAGCTTCTCTATTCTCCTCACCACTTGTAAAGTAGGCAACTCTTCTCCAGTCTGTTCCTTTGGTCAATTTCATCCAATTAGCAGTTCTCATCCATTCCTCCATCTTTTCTCATTTTACTAAGTGTTCACAGTGGATCTTCAGACTCATCCTGTCTCGGCTGCAACAACAGACAGTCTTTTCCTCCGTCTTTATCCCTCCATCTCTTCCTCCCTCTCTTCTCAGCCCCTCCTTGGCAGGGCAGCCTATCATTAGTTTGGAGCTCTTAGACTCATGGCTTTCATTTTGGCCTTCCTGCTTCAGTGTCTGTGGCCATTTTGTATCTGTTGTCCTTACAAGACTCCTGTGTGTTTCCAGTAGCTATGTGGCATATCTACAGAGTTAGAGTTATATTAATTTTTTGTTAACATCATTTCTCCTTTATGCGAAGCTGTAGTTGCCGTTTTTACCAGAACCCCCTTGCAGAAGAGATTCTTTACCTCGATTTGATGTTGCATGTTCCATGTACAGGGCTAGTACAAAAAAGTTACCATGGCCTTCACATTTGTATTTATTTATTTAGTTACAAGACAGTGTGTATTCACATTAGTTTCAAAGAACAAGATCTGTGCACCAGATTTAGAAGCTAATTTCCATCTGTTGTCCTAGACAAATTAAAACATGATAAAACATCACATGGATTACAAAGTAGTAATATACTGGAAGAAAACCATTAAACAATGACAGATATATGAAAATATGCTCTCACTTGCACTCACATTCAGAAAAAAATAAACTTTTATGTATCGTCATCAAAAGCTAAAAACTACTGTAACTTCAAAAAAAATACCACAATTAGGAAATGCACAACGCAGGCAATGAAACAGGAGAGGTAAAGGATGTTTTATTGTAATGTGCATTGCAATAAAGCAGAAAAAAGTGACAGAGGAAGGGCTTGAATACAAAATTAACCTATTGAAGCTCATGAATCCTAATGAGGCTTCACAGACAAGATGCTTGGAATCGGTCAGTTTTGTGAGAAAAGACCTAGACTTTAACATTGGAAAGGACTCAGCCCAAAGTCCTGCAAGGGAGGAAGAGAAAAACAAGAGAAGGACCCTGGAGAAAGTGAGCTGGGAGGAAGAATGGTCCAGTAATGAGAGGGGGGACCAGGGAGGGGGGGTGAGTTCAAGGTTGTATTCAGAGTTAAGGATTGTCTGCCCTGAAAGACTGAACACAGACTTCCTCAGGGTTAAAGAGCCTCTTTATCAAGCCCAGGTCTGTGTGTGTGTGTGTGTGTGTAGGTGTGTGTGTGTGTGTGTGTGTGTGTGTGTGTGTGTGTGTGTGTGTGTGTGTGTGTGTGTGTGGTGGGGGGGCTTTTATTGGGAAAAGCTTCAGTTTTGAAGAAAGAAGATATACATGTGATTATTTCAGCAATGTCAAGGAGTATTTTGTATTTCAGTCAGTAAATAATATATGTTCTGTGTACTATACGATATTTCATGTTCTGCAACTGCTAATGTTAAAATATCCACCCAGCTGCTTAGTCATGTAAATATGCTGTAACACCTAAGCTGCAAACTAAATGAAAGTTTTAAAAAAAAAACTGTAAAACTGTTAAATTTCAATTCATAATCTCCCAATGAATTCATGACTCTCACTGAAATTCAACCAGTTTGTCGGAGACCCCCTGACACCCTCAAGCACCCTTGGAGCCTTGTGGGATCCACACTGTTAATGGGTTTGCCAGCGCTTGAATTTTTAACCCAATTCAATTTTACCCAGCATGCTCCTGCCCTAGTTTTCAGCCTCATGGTGAATGACAGGGACCCGACAAAAATACCAGACATCTGGCAAAAACATTTCTCTTGGCCATCATTTACTGCCACCGTCTGAAAGCTTTACTCTAAGAGGACCTGGAACCTTTTATACGCATTTGCCCCCGATTATGGCGAATCATCTCTCATACCAGTTATTTTTGATGTTTATTATGGATGAACAGAACTCCAAATATTACATCATGTGAAACTGGATCTACGGTTTATGACAGATTATGGAATATTTATATTTTCTACATTTTTTAAAAAATACTCCTCAGGGTCTATAAAAGAAATGTGAAAGCATCTTTATAAAACCATACAACTGTGCAGCATCAGCAATGAGTCTTCCCACCATGCTTGACTTCATCACTTAATTACATTTTAATACAGTTTAATGGGGATAATTTAGCTGATAACTTTGTTTACTTCACTTTCTGGATTTTGCTGACCAAAGTTTTTGGAATATCTCCATAGTTTTTCTTGACGCTGATGAGCGATGTCATATTTCAAGCCAAGACGGGGTGTGGAGGTATATCAGGGGCTGATGATAATCTGTTAAGAAGTACATCAAATGCAGAGGAGTCCCTTTGGCAGTGTATAATGTTGTGTCAGTACGTTAGATCAGGGGTGTCAAACATATGGCCTGCGGAATTTTAACAATATTATGCCTGTTATTAAATGTTTTGTGTCCTTGTAGATCCACTTAAATCTGTAATGCACATGTGTAAATGATAAATTGCAGCATAATATTGTTAAAATTGCACTTATTTTTCTTGAGCTATTCACATTTTTTACACTAAAACTAAGAGAAAAACATGGAGTTTTCATTATTTATGGGCTCTTATGCTATTATTTTACTGGCCCACCCCTACTTGAAATCACATTGGGTTGTACATACATGCTCAGCACTTTACATTCTATAATAATAATAATAATAATAATAATAATAATTAGACAAGCACTCGGAGAGCGCAGACCTCCACCAAGGCAGATCAGCCCACCCCCCCCCCCCACCCCCCCCACACACACACACACACACACACACAAATTAATGATTTGTTCCTTGTGCTGGAATCAACATTTCCTGAAAATTTCATCAAAATCCATCCCTAACTTTTAGAGTTATCTTGCTAACAGACACATGAACAAACAAAAAAATCCACCCCCCACCCCCCAGATCACCACCAAAATTGAATCATTTGTTCCTTGTGCCAGTAACATTTCCTGAAGATTTCATGAAAATCCGTCAATAACTTTTTGAGTTATCTTGCTACCAGATAAACAAACAGACAGACAGACAAACCCTGATGAAAACATAACCTCCGCCGTTTCACTTGGCAGAGGTAATAATACATTTTATTTATATAGCACCTTTCATGGAACTCAAAGACACTCTATATAAAGCAGATAGAAACAGAAACCAAACACATTAAAAACAGATAAAAGCAGGTGCGAAAGGCAGGTATATAAATATAAAACAATTAAACATTAAAAGTAATGTTAAAATAAGTGAGTTTTTAAAAGGGATTTGAAGGGGTTGAGGTCGGAGCAGTGTTGGATGGTAGGTGGGAGGGAGTTCCAGAGGGTTGGAGCAGCAATAGAAAAAGCTCTTTTAAGTAATTGTAAGTCTTCCCTCCGCATAAAACTGAGCAAAACCAAAAAAATACCATGTTTATTTAACATTTACTTCCAAAGGAATAAAGACAAGCTCTTCATGAAGTGAGAAGTGTGATTTGCAAGTAAAAGAAAACAAAAACGACAAAACAATTCACCTCTGACTACGAATAATCAACAGTGTAACCTCTAGTGCAACCTTTTACTCTTGTTCTTAACTAGGTTGACATGTCTCCTGAGGTATCTTAGGCCCTTGCTCCATGGTAAATTGTTCCAGCTCATCCAGATTACATGGTTTTCAGCGTAGGCCTTAACCTTGAGCTGTGGCATAGATTCCCAATAGGATTGAGATCTGGGTTTTGGGGAGGGGGGGGCACTGCAGGACCTTGATTTTAGTCTCTTCCAAAAGTTTTTGACTGACTTTGTTGTGTGCCTCGGGTCACTGTCTCACTGGATGACCTACAGTCGGACTGTCAGCAGATTTCCCCACATTATCCATCAAAATGTCAGTATCCTGTTCTTTGTTTGCAACCTCGTGCACCTGAACAAGGTTTCTAGTGATTGAGGAAGCAAAACCGCATCACGTACTCACCACAAGGTTTAACTGTTAGAAGTATGTTTATGATTTCTTTCACCAAATAAAACACATCCATGTCCCTGAATAGCTCTGGATTTATCTCATCACTCAGAAGGACAGATTTCAGCCACTCATCCTGGTATTTCATGTGGCGCTGTGTGAAAAATGGCGTTTTACTGATGATTTCGAAGGCCACCAAAACAGTTCAGCAGCAATCATCTTTGCAGAGTCCAGGGGTTTATTGTTGGTGTTGCAGCTGATTTTCCATCTCAATTAGTTCATGTTTAACAGACTGTGTCTCCTTCTGCTTAAAACAAGCCTTTTTTTTGGTTTTGAACACTTATGAATCCTACTTAAGTGTTGCTATCACTCTCAGAGAGAGAGAGAGGTCCCTTCAACTGTCACTAGCTCCTGTTATTGAGAGTTCAGGGCTGATTGATTGAGCCATTGTGGCAGAAGGGGGTTCAGGTGTGGGTTGAAAGACCCAAATTCATTTTCCTGAAGAATTCACATAGATGATAGTCATTTCAGTATGTCTGGTATACAGTCATTACCAAAGGTTTTGGCCATGACACAAATGATCTCTTTCCATAAATGCTTAATTAGATTTATTTTAAAATAACAGTCTCTTTAACTTGTAAAAATGTCTTTAATTGCACGCCTGTGTACTTCAGACAGATGTGGGAAAGAAAATCTTAGAAAAAAAAATTAAGTTGTGTGATAGCAAAAACATTTGGCCACAAATTGACAGATTTTATTGATACAGGACCAAAGTTTGGATGTTAAATATCTATGTATCAAAAATATGTAATAGATATCAATCAATCAATCATTCATTCATTCATTTTCAGAACCCGCTTTATCCCCACTAGCGTCACAGGGGTCGCTTGGAGCCTGTCCCAGTTACTTACAGGCGAAGGTGGGGTACACCCCGGACATGTCGCCAGTTCATCGCAGGGCTGACACTCAATCAGTCAAATTCTATTTAGAGCATCAAATCATAACTAAAGTTTTCTCATGACTCTGTACATTTAGAGTTGATGTAGTTCATATGTGTGTGTGTGTGTGTGTGTGTGTGTGTGTGTGTGTGTGTGTGTGTGTGTGTGTGTGTGTGTGCCCTTTTCCTAGTTTATTTTTTTCTCTTATAATTCTAGAATTTGCACTAGTCTTAATTTATAAGTAGTCACAAAATTAGTTCTAGTTAACACCCATATATTATAATGATATTATATTGTTATATCATTATAATAAATAATATACCTACATATAAACTGTATATACATATTCTGGGCTGTCATAGAGAAAACTAAAACCTTAGCTGACTGAATGAAATACTTTTTACCCCAACATGTCTGTCCCTAAAGTACTTGAGTAGTTCTGCCACTAGATGGTGCACATGGACAGGAGTTGGTCTGTAATACAAGCGAAGGGATGTGTGGCAGAACAATATAGAGCACCATGGATGACCATGTTTTAGACCAGGGGTGGTCAACCCTGGTCCTGGAGAGCCACTATCCTGCATGTTTTAGATGTATCCCTCTTCCAACACACCTGATTCAAATGATAAGCCTATCATCAAGCTCTGCAGAAGCCTGGTAATGACCATCAGGTGTGCTGGAAGAGGGAAACATCTAAAACATGCAGGATAGTGGCTCTCCAGGACCAGGGTTGGCCAACCCTGTTTTAGACCAAAAAATACAGCAGGTATTTGGTTTTATTCTGAAAAGTAATTATTAGTTATCGCAGTGTAAAACAAACAACATACATTTTACAACAGTGAGGAGAGTTTTTTTTTTTTTTTTTTGTATTGTAAGCAACTCACTATGTTTTAACTAAATTGTTTGCAGTATATGGAACAAGAGTATATCAGAATGTTTCATCATATAGTATTTGTTACATGGAGGGTATTTAACTCATGAATGCAGCTGCATTGGTGTGAAAGTTGACTGTAAAGAAAAAGAACAGAAAATACCTTCTTTGATACTTTCTATCATGTGTTACTGAATAGTCAGCTCATATTCTTGTTATCATTAGTGGGCGCCCTCTGGTGGATGGAGGACACGTGTCCAGCTATAAAGACGTTTACTCACTTCTCTTCTTTTTCCTTCTATCCTTGACTTTTCTCACTTAAAGTTATGTTCAAAAGTTTTCATACCCTGGCAGTTTGTTTTTTTTAATGGGATTCAAACCTAACTACCAGGCATCTAAAAAAAAAAAAACAATCACTACATAAAATATAACAATAGATGATAAACATAAACATACAAACTTATGTTATAATGTACCAATTTATGTTGTTAAAATATGAAAACTGTAACATAATGGGGCAGATGTATATAGAATGTATTGTTAAAACATGGAAATTCACACTTAAAGAAGCAGTGCTTGGAGTACAGACATTAATTAAGTTTTCATGCAGTATTCATGATTGTACGTAAACTATGAATTCTATTTGTTGATGTTGGAATCTTCGGTGTATTAATCAGTATATGATAAAGGCATCAATTGGTCAAGAATGTTACATGATCCTCATCTATTGGTTCTAGACCAGGGGCCTCAAACCCATTTTCTTTCAGGGGCCACATTCAGCCCAATTTGATCTCAAGTGGGCCAAACCAGTAAAACAATAGCATAATAATCTATAGATATTGACAACTCCAATTTTTTTCTTTGTTTTAGTGCAAAAAAACCATTACATCATGAAAATACTTACTTTCATAAACTATCCAAACAAAAAAGATGTGAAAAATCTGAAAAACTGAAATTTCTTAAGAAAAATAAGTGCAATTTTAACAATATTATGCCTCAACTTATCATTGATACATGTGCATTATGGCTCTACAAAGACACTAAACACTTAGTAACAGGCAGAAAATGGTTAAAATTGTGCTTAATTTTCTTTATACATTTCAGGTTGTTCATATTTGTTCAGGTTTTTCACATCTTACTGTTACAGGATAGTTTGTAAATGTAAATATTTTCATAATTTAATGTTATTTATCCACTAAAACAAAGAAAAAAAAATTAAGTTATCATTATTTATAGGCATAATGTAAATATTTTTTTCATATCAAACTGTAAAGAAAATCTGGAGTCATTAGTTTTTGTAGGTTATCATTTTACTTGAGATCAAATTGTTCTGTATGTGGAACCTGAACTAAAATGAGATCGACAGCCTTGACTGTGGAATTTTTGCACTTTGCAAATTCATCCCACGGGCCGGATTCAAAACTTTGATGGGCCGCATTTGGCCCCCGGGCCGCATGTTTCAGACCCCTGTTCCAGACCTACACTTTCAATAGTACTATGTAGTACGGGAAGAATAGTGACGAAAAGTTTAGTATTACATGTGTAGGTCAGTGAGTTCATTCCTTTCCATGTCTGCTACAATAATACAAGGAGATTTACTGTTGATGAGCATGATGGATGATGTATCTGATGGAAGCGAGAGACCGATCAGCTGCAGGCAACATCATTTCTCATCTGTCAACTTGAAGATCAGGAGGCTCCATGTTACTGTCCATGGCTGTATTTAGAGGCCTGTTTTATGTACGGACCTGTGTACTTCAATTCATCCTCAGTGTTCATGTACTAATCGCAGCATCATCCACCGTATTCAACAAAAGCAGAATCTCTACATTAGGTAAAACTGAACATAGAAAATCTGATCCATATTGTAAAGATCCATATTCTGCATTAAACATCAATTTCACATTTATAACATGAATGTTTTTGCATTTTCCCATCATGTTATAAAAGCTTATGTGTTGTTAGTGTTGAAGAAATTCTAAATTAACGAGACTTTATCCGTCTCTTAGTTCTGCCGTCGATTGCAGTCATGATGCTCAACTGTCTGCACATTTCAAGGGTCAAGGTTACTTTATTTGTACCCATGGGTAGATTTGTTTTGCGGTCGAGGTGATTGCTTTGGCATTACAGCAAGACATATATTGAACATGTTAGGCAGGTACTTGATCGAGCTTACAGACAGGACAAAAATGTTGCCTTGTACTCTGTCCTCAATCTGGATCTGCAGACAATAGGTTTGCAATGCAAGGTTAATAGACATACTGGGCTTAAACTATCTTCCTTTGTCTCCTTCAGGAATGTGCATATGTGTATCAGTCGCTATGTTTTCCATAGGTTTGGTGTAAAACTAGGTTAAAGTTGTATTTCCACTATTACACCCATCAAGGAAACACACACTCACTTCATCCTCCATCTTGCACCAATTTTTGAGTTATGATGTTTGTACTATATAAGCTTTATACGTTCAGAACTAGATTCTTCGACCTTCTATATTGAAGTATCTATCTTCTCTTGAGTTCCATCCAATGAAAGTTTCCTGTGTAATACATTCCTCTGAGAGTCTTCAGTTTCTTTGTACATACGCAACAGAAAATTCTCTAAAAAGATCTTGTTTTAAATTGAAAAGATTTTGTTTGGAAGGTTATGATTTAATGCTGCTCCTATTTTCCATTTCCAACCTGACATGTTCAGTGTCCTTCTGACTGTGTTATTGTTTGTAAGCCTCTCTTGCAAGTTGCTACAGTCGTCATGAAATTATTTTGTGATGATATTTTTCAGTTGTTTTCAGAGTTAGGGGGTTTCTCGGACCAGTTCATAGAATGAGGGCCTGGGTAGCCTTTGTTTTTTCCTTTGACAGATACTGGACTCATTGTTTGTCCTCATATTCTCAGTATCTGGTAGACTTCTTTCAGCACACTTTGTAGAATATCAGCACTTACTTATACTCCATATTCATCTCTGAGGTGACAGATTTACGACCATAGCAGGAAGAAGGTGTTTATGGATGTATATTCATTTCTGTTTGTCTTTCAGGTGATTTCCTCAGCCGGCCTTGTTCATATAAGGACTAAATTGGATGACGCCTGGTGTTGTAGTGGCTATTTATCATCAAAATTAAATCAACTTAAAGGTGACTGAACTTCAGACTTTAACATAACTCAAATAACCACTAGATGCACCATGGGTTTGTGGTTTACACAGTCAAAAATACAATGTCTATATCATAGATGTAGTTCAAGTGGTTTATTTTCAAGATTTTGCAGGCAAACAACAACTAAGACCTTTTGTTTGTTTACTAAGACTAACTAAGACTGTTTGTTTTGTCTAAACCAATAAGAAAACACAAAACTAAAAGGTGCTAAATACCAAAGAATGAAAACAATAACCATAAAAGTCAAAAAAATATATTCTAAATATTAAACAAACAAAAAATAAACAATTAGCAAAAAAAATACTAAGTAATCAAAAAAGGTAAATTAACTTTAAACAAAAAACTAAACTGACAAATAGCTCCTACAACTGGTGTATTATCCATGAGCCTGGTATTCCTCACAAACACTGTTCACATTGTGTCTGAAAACAAAATGCAAACACTCTCAAAAATATGTTTAACTCATAAGGACCCAAACATCCCTCACCGACCAAAACCATCTATTGTTGTAACTGTTTAATCCCTGTTGAGCCACTAATCCTATCAGTATGTGTAATAACTGGTGTAAAATGCAGTTTGTCATCTTTTCGTGGTCATCAGATATGACCCATTTGGACATTCAGAGGTTCCATAGTTACCATGGAAACACCGTCATCCTCTACAACATTGATTCACCAGTAAAACCCATGGAGCTGAATCAATGACAGTGGATGGAGGCACTCGATTTATATTCGGTTAATGAGAGATTCTGCTGAAAAAGTCACTTTTTCTTCGGTTTTCTTTATTTTTGATATAGTAATCCTCAACTTTACTCTAAGCTCTTATGAACATCTGCATGTTTAGTACATTAAATGTGGGAAAATACTGGATTTTCACAGAAAAAAAAAACACAAAATACAGAAGATAATATTCCATTAAATTTTGATAAACCATTTAAGGACGGTTAAATATATAGAAAAATTAATTTGGGAACTGCAACAAATGTCACACTGGGTCCTTATGGGTTAATTTGTCATGATCTACTGCTCAGGGGAATTGTACAGATATTTTCAAAAAATAAGTAATAAAAGAGTTTGATCACTGACAGGATGGACACACTTGGTTTATGTTCAGTTAATGATAGATTTGACTGAAAAACTCACTTTTTCTCCAGTTTTATCTGTTTCTGATATAATAACCCTTAACTTTAGTCTGAGCTTAAATGAACATCTACATGGTCACTAAATTAAATGTAGGAAAATACCTGATTTATACGGATAAAATTCAAAATACAGAGGATTAGTCTGAGCTTTAATGAACATCTACATGGTCACTAAATTAAATGTAGGAAAATACCTGATTTATACTGATAAAATTCAAAATACAGAGGATAACATTATAAATAAATGGTGATGCATCACTTAAGAAAGGTTAGATAGAGAGAAAATTTCATTTGGGAACTGACATAAAAGTAACACTGGGTCTTTATTGGTTAAGCAGGCTTCCATATACCCCTCCTACAGCGCAATTTTTCTTTGATGCATCAACCCACAGCGTCACTTCTAACCCTTCTCACACTGTCTTGTCAGACCAGTTCATTATTGCAATCAATATAAGAGGCCCACATCTATAATCGGAAATGTCATTGCTGTGTTCACTGTTTGCTAGCTTTGTGATTGAGGCTCAGTTTGAAGCTTATTTGAAAAACACAGCATGAGGTGCAGCTAAAAGCCACCCTGGAGTTAAAAGAGAGAAGGCCTGTCAGGACCAGGCGCTGCTGTCAGTGCACCACTTTACCGCACATGACTGCAGATCAATAGCACTACATTGCTATAAAAAAAACATCCATCAGTGATAGTGCCTGCATGGTTTGGCACCAGTGTTTAAAAGACATCCATGTACAACAGAGCTCCACTGCTTACAACAGAGTACAAGCTATTTACATGAAGAGGGAAAAGCAAATAAAAACATCTACATTTATTACATTGAAATCCAAGTATTCATATGTGTGAATATTTTGGTATGAGAATCTTAGGGTTAAGGTCACACGGCTGGGTTACAGGTATGTGTTTCCTTTACAGGACCTTTTCTAAACAACTGAAAAGTACAATCTTAACAATATTGTGCCTCAAGTTATCATTAATACCTGTGCATTATAGATCACAGTGAATCTACACAAAACATTTAGTCATAAGCATATTGTTAACAGCTAAAATTTGCTTAGAGGTCTTATTTATGTCTTTGTTCATAAGAAATCAATATAAGTGAATCCCCAAAGGAACTTTGGGGAAAATCACCTTTACTAAAAGATGGGATCCTATGTTTCCTTTATAGCTGCAATAATAATATTTATTAGTGATGCATAACCTCATGTTGTATATCAAAATGCTGACATCCTGCTTCTGACTAGGATTTGTACCTATAACCATATATTCTGGAGTGGACATTATGTATTTATTTGCAGTGATTGTTATTATTTTCTTTAATTTCCATCCTATGTTGCCTATGGAGGTTTGTAAAAAAAAAAAGAAAAGAAAAAATACAGCTGAGAAAAAGGAAAATAAACTTATTGAACTGCATTTAAATGTATACATTGTACTGTACTGATAAAAAAGAAAATCTAATAAAAACTAAGTTAATTTTTTTTATTCAAATCCTTTGTTTTTATCATTTTGCATTTTTATAATTTCTTTCTAAAGCTTTTTCTTAACAAAGTGCTCTATAAATAAACATTATTCAGATTTTTTTCTTACTATTATTATTGGTTTAAAGCTAGTATCCTTCAAATAGTCTGTTTGTAAATGTAGGACATTTGTATTTACGCATATAATACATAACCTGTTACTTTTTGTCTGTGTAGCTATGCACTGTACTGTCAGAGTCTACTGGGAAAGACAATTTCCACCTGGTTCAGTGACTTGATCAAGGGTCAGAAATGGCCTGCGCATCATCCTCTGTATGAGCCCTGAGGGAAAACACTTCTGGTAGATACTCGTAAGACCTCTTTTTTCTTATAATGTATACTTGTTTCTCTAGCGTTAACAAAGCTATTCCCCAAGTGTTTCTGTGCTGCAAAATAAGAATTGTAGAGCAGTTTTATAGGCATAGAAAAAGAAATGTGAAGCTCTCTGTGGCATCTCATTGTTATAGTGTTGGTGTCTCACCTTAAATCTGTGTGTCAATGACTGATTGACACTCATTTAGCAAATGAGGTCATGCAAATCTGTGAAACAAAAATCCGTGGCATGTTGTAATCGGAATGGTAATGTCAGGGATGCTAGTCAGACACATTTCCGCTCACAAAGCACCTCTTTCCATGGGTGTAATTAGTGGCACAGGGCAGTGTCACATAATTCTGCTAATTGGACTAGTGGGCAGCATTACCTATGATTAATCAACCATTCTCCGGGCAGTAAGGAATCATGTCCCTCTTACGACCAATAATAGGAGGATCCATATTAAATTTATACCAAGGTTAATTTAAATGAGTCAGGAGAGATTTTTGAAGACCTTTAATTAAGATTTTTACAGCTGGAAGTTTTTAACCAACTGCCACCCTTCATCAATAGAAATGAGCCACCATTCACATTTCTGTAATTCACCTCATCCTCCTCTTCACTAATAAAAGCAGAGGAGCCAACATTAAATACACAAGCTGCTGTCATTTATCATCTCACAACTCGTTTAATACTTCACAGACAGTAGATCACAGGTGTCAAACATGCGGCTCGGGGGCCAAATCCGGCCCACCAAAGGGTCCAGTCCGACCCTTGGGATGAATTTGTGAAATGCAAAAATTACACTAAGATATTAATTATCCTTTTAATCCAGGTTTCACATTCAGACCAATTCAATCTCAAGTGGGCAGGACCAGTAAAATACTATCATAATAACATAAATAATGACAACTCCAAATTTTTCTCCTTGTAAATGTAAATATTTTCATGTATAATTTCTATAATTCTATAATTTCGCAAAAAAACCTGAACAAATATGAACAACCTCAAATGTCTTAAGAGAAGTAAGTACAATTTTAACAATATTCTGCCTGTTATTAAATGTTTTGTGTATTCGTAGATCCACTGTGATCTCTAAGTTATAAATGTACATGTGGAAATGATAAACTGAGGCTTAATATTGTTAAAATGACTTATTTTTTCAGTTTGTTCATGTTATTCACATCTTTTGAAAGGATAGTTTGTAGACGTAAACATTTTTATAATGTAAATTTGCTTTTTTTTCGCTCTAAAACATTGAGAAAAGTTTGGAGTTGACATTATTTACATACCATTATGTTATTTTACTGGTTCAGCCCACATCAGATCAAATTTAGCTGAATGTGGCCCCTGAATTAAAATGAGTTTGAGACCCCTGCAGTAAATAGTGCATTTATTCCCATAGCCTAACACCACAGCAGCTATGTACAGAATAATACCCATCTCACACAGAGAGCACTTACAGCAGTGTTTTTCAACCTTGGGGTCAGGACCCCACATGGGGTCACCTGGAATTCAAATGGGGTCGTCTGAAATTTCTAGTAATTGATAAAAATAAAAATAAAATGACAAACTGTGAAGCTGAAACTGAAGCACTGTGGTAGTGTTTATCTTTCAAATGTTCATTGTGGTCGGGTTCAGATGCTGCAGCTCTTTCATAATTCATAGTTTGAGTTATTGTTTGTTTAGAATTAATTGTCAGCCTTGTAAATACAAGCTAGACTGACTGTACATATCCTGACCAAGGAAAATAAAATTCTCATTTTGTGCAGTAATCTACACCTGGCTTTTCTACCTCCGTCCATAATAATATACATTATATAGCATACATGTCATCTAAAATTAACGTTTATTTGCAACATAGTATAGCAAACTATTACATGATCACAAACAAGTTTTAGCAAAAAAAAGTTTCCATTTTGAATGCCTGTGGTCACCACAAATTTGTGATGTTAAAATGGGATCACGAGTCAAAAAAAGGTTGGAAACCACTGATTTATTACCTCCGCCTCCAAATTTAGTTATACATAATGTTAAAGTGCTTATAAATTCCTAGTCAAATATGTGTAATACATGCACATAAGTTACTCTGCTTATTTGATAGAGACTGTTGAACATGATATGTGTCCACGTGTTACTGCTTGATTGGACCCTAAAGCAAAGGCCTTACACCTGAGTGCCCAGCAGCCCTTCATTGTCTTCTTCATTCTAAACAGCATGGGCCACATTGGGCTTAAATCCTCCTCTTGGCATAGAAAAGTACAACCAAGGTAATAAACTAGACAAATGGATAGCTAACTTTAGTGACAACCCATTTATAGATAAACCTGTACCCACTTTCTCATAAATCAATGAAGAATTGACTTTTTTAGGTTCCAACCAAAACCTGAAGTGGAAACAAATGATGCTTGGAATTAACCTGAAATTTTCATCAAAATTTGAGGTATAGTTTAGCATTCCCAGCCCTGAAGTGGCAAACATGTCTTTGATGAACTAGTTTATGACATGTCTTTAACTGCGTGTATCAGTGTCACTTAATGTAATTACCTTGTGTATAACTTTTGTGGATGAATTTATGCTGTGGTCTGTTTGAGGTCCACAACCTGCTTATCTGTTTTCAGATTTGTGCCAAAAAGAAAAAAGAACTCACTGATGAGACACTCCACTGTGAGTTGATATGTAGATCTGTGTAAACATTATAATTCCCTCCAGTGACAGCCTTAATTCGCTTAAATTCATTCAAATATTTGACATTTTTATGACAGTCTTTCTTTACAGTAAATTTCTGAGCACTGACAGAACAGTGTCTGCATACGGTGCGCTCTCTGAATTGCTTCAATGCACCTTGACATTGATTTAACGTTGATTTACTTCCAAAAGATGTTCCCTCGCTTAGTGTTTGGATGATGGCAGCGCTGTCAAAAAACACATTGGTCCAAAATGTCTGGTAGGTGCTTGACTGGGTTGAGATATGCTGACTGTGAAAACCCATAAAATATGATTTCCATAATTTTCAAACTCATTAAACACTGAGTCCTTGTATCATCCTGAAAAAAATAACTCCATGTATTTCTTTTCTGTAAGCTCTAGATAAAGAGATTCACATGGACAACCCCTTTACTATGGGGCTCCATGACTCCCACCAGGGTAACTGCCTCAAGTGTCTATGTATTTTTTTCATTTTTGGTTCTTTGTGACTACTACCTTTTCTATATTACCATCAAAACTCCTCCCCTTGACCTTTGTTCTCCCTCATAGATGAATTGGAAGAAGAAACATTATATTTAACTGTATCGACTTTGCAGTAACTGCCTAATTCTTTTAGATTTTTTGATAGAATTATTATAAAGTGTCAAGAGTTTTAGACCCAATCCCAATTCACCCCTTACCCCTACCCCTTGGCTCTTGCACTTGGCACTACCCCTTGAAACAGAGCTACAAGGGTTAGGGGTTGAAACATTCTCCTATGAAATGAGACAACCGTTTGCAACCTGTTACGTCATCAGCAGTCATCAATGCCACAATTAACAGATGCGACAACTTTGTTTCCGAAAGTATTCATCATGTCATCAGTAGCTGTAACCATCTCTGTTGCATGGGCTTTTTGCAGGAATCAACTATAAACCGCAGAAATGCGATCTATAACAGATTGAAACAGCATTAAATGGTCTATCAAATGATTAAGTTGTTTACGAAGAAAATATGTCGGCTAAAATTTGCTTAGAGGTCTTATTCATGTCTTTGTGCATAAGAAATCAATATAAGTGAATCCCCAAAGGAACTTTGTGTTGGTAAATGGAAGTTATGCAAATTTACAGGATTTCAGTTCTGTTGCAACATGTTGATGGTCATATGAACTATGTTTTCAGGTCAAAAATGCCCAATTTCATCACAATTAATGTTATATTTTCATGTCACAAATGGCCAAGTTATATTTTAACTGAATTTACCTGGAAAACAAATATTCTATTCTTTTAGATTCCCCAGTTTTTCTTACATAAATATATACTACATATCACGTTTTACATTTACAGGTTGCAATATGGAGTATGGTGCTGATCCATCCTGCTTATGTTACGCCAATACATACATTAAGAATGTGACACGTCACTTTTTAAATCAACAGTTTTCTAATCATAAGCATTTTTATGAAGAAATAACAATTCTATATTGTTATTTACTCTTTAGTATGATAATAAACTATACAATAAGTAATTCTGATACTAGTTTTTGCACAGGGATCATTTGGAGGAACGGTGACATGGCTGCTGAGCATCAGTATGATGGGATCTGTAACAACCATGTCACATCCATCCACTGCTACATTTTGTGTTTTTATTAAGCTGTTATTGTTTTAGATCCACAATACTAACATATATGAATAAGAGGAGAATTAGCAATAGTAAGTATATAAGTTTATTACTAATAAAGTACTGGTATTGACCAGATCATCATGGGTAATGTCACGTCCGTCCACCAGCAAAAGTTTTCACATACACGTGCTATTCAAAATTCAATATTTTTGAAAATATAGCTTCCACTGTCAAATAATATCAGTTGTCTGTGCACAAATGTATTAGCATTAATTCAACACAGTTCTATGCTTTTCTTACAACTTTTTTTTTTTCACAAAAATGGCCACTCATTTGACCCCCTAAGTAAATTTTAGCCGACGTACATTTGTGTGTTTCTTTCTGCTGCTGCAATGCTGCACTTTTTTGCTGTGCTTACCTCCATCTTGCCAATGATTCGAACAGAATTGTGGGAAATTTCTCCTACCCTTCCATTCGTAGTGTGGTCCTGGAAAATCTCCGTTTCGAGAGCTATACAGCCCTCCGCCTTAGCCCTTCCCCTCCGACTAATTGAGAATCAGGACAACACTACCCCTTCACGTGTACGCGCAAAATGGAGGGGTAGGGGTAAGGGGGAGGGCCAAGGGGTGAATTGGGATTCAGCCTTAGCCTTTGTGACCTCATTCCTTCTAACCTCACCTTCTTTGTCATCTCTCCAGGTTATGGAGGATCCGCTTGAACTCCCTATATTAGTCTGTGAACAGAAGCCCTGCTGCAGCTCTGGTATGATCAGACGTCCACATGTCCAGGTCAGGGACAGGCTCCCACTGCAAAATCCCCTTCACAAATGTTGTTGAGAATAGCCCTACACCATTTCCTCTGAATGTCTGCCTACTCTTATTTGCTCTCTTAGCTTGGCAGTGTGTTTGTGATTGAATGAAGCACTGGAGCATACAGATTGTTTCAGCTTTCAGAAGTACTAACACTATTCTGAACTATTAAGTGCTAAATCAATGCATGTTACAGACTTTCTTTGGCCATTGCATTAGTTAAATCTGCAGATCAATCAGGTGGCTTCAGTCCAGACTAACACTTGCTGTAGAGAATCTGAGAGGCAAACTGATTTGCTACACATGTGGAATATCCCATTTACCAAGAATACCAATATAAACAAACATGATAGAACAAAGAAGTCTTTCTTCTTGGGTGTTTCTTGCAAACTGTCACCTCTTTCTCTCTTTTCCTGATGCCTAAACCAGACTGGAATAGCAAGCCAGACAACCAAGCCACACAGGATGCATGCAATCACAGGGCCACAAAGATGCGGACATTAAGTGTCTACAAATTCTTGCAGTTGCACCTTTTTTCTTTGGTGTAATATTGCAAGTTCCCTAATGTGCATACATTACACCAGGGTTTTACTTTTCATATTGTCACCTTCCTAAAATAAATGCCCTTGTCATTTTTTTTCAGGAAATGCATGAAACGTGACCAGAAATTGATTATTTGATTCAGGCAAAAAAGTGATTTTTGTCAAAAAAAAATGATCTGGGCAATTATTTCGGAAGGTGATGATATGCTAGTTGTTGTAATTATGTTTTCCTAAGCCGTATATGTATAATGTATGTTAATGATGTTAGGACACTTACAAGAAATTGCAAATTTACAATAGTGACCAAACAGGTATAAACTGTACAATATACACATTGCAACAAGCCCATATATGGTTTTGTTTTAGTTTTGTCTTCAGAGTTTTATTTGTTTACACATATTTTAATCATATTTCCACTGCTGTATTATTACTTTTGTCTCTTTCCCTTAGGGAGCAGAACGCAGCGTGACATTAGACAGTGACAAAAACAGAATTCATCCAATATAAAAAGGTGCTCGTCTCGTTACACTTCATACAGCGCCCTGGTGAAAAGGAAGATATTTCTGCAGCTGGGCTAGTATTTGGCCCAGGGCTTCAATAATTCTGACTTTGAGATCAGACCTGTGACATTGAAGGAAAAAAAATCATATATCCATCGGCAAGAACAGGGTAGTAACACCAGGTAAGTCTAGTCAAGAAATGGCTACAAAATTTCTAATATAGTGGTGATGATACTGTGGTGATGATGTAGGAAATAACTGATCAGCTGCATATTTACATAATCTAATCTATATCACAAAGGAGGGATATTTAATGCCAGTTAAACTCATGGAAATGTTTTACTGACTTGAGATTGTAAATGACAGTTGTGTTTCTAGTTTGTGCCTTTTGCGTCTGGTTTTATATTTCAACGCCAGTCAGTTAACGGTCCTCCTCATTCCCCTCAAGGTGAGTGAGAGTTCACTGAAACTGTACCTGGATGAGAATCCCTGAGGTACCTTCGAGTATTATCACAGATGTCATGGGAGTGATGACGGGGACATCAGCAGCTCATCCTGTGACACTGCCCACCAGTCTTTCTTTAGGTAAGGCTCTGTAAAACGTTTGTACTGCTACAGTCAAAAATTCTGTTCAACGTACATGGGTAGGTATGACAAAGACAAACGCACAAGGTGTAACTGTGGAATTACACAGAATGCCAGCACCACCTAATGGCGAATCAAATTATTACAGGCACAAAATAGTTCAGTAGTAGTTAGTTTTAACCAAATACACAAGACTTTCACAGAACTCGGGCTAGAAATATTCACCAGAATTGTTATGGTTAAATGTTTGGCCACCATCAAAATATGCCTCATATCTTTGCTACAGCCAAATATTAGCTAAAAAAAAGTAGTTCTTTAGTCTCCCTGGTGATAAAAATTGTTAATCACATCCATCTAATGAAAATGATGACCTACAATTTCCACCTTCAACAACACAAGGTTGTAAAATATTGGGAAAAATGGGACTTTTTCATTCAATCTATGGACAGTAAACAATATGTAAATGACGTAATGTACCTTTGATCATTTCTCTGTTCATTTTGTATCCTATACTCTAAAACAAATAAAAAATAAAGTTAAAAAAAAATGCATCATATCATCCCAAAATCAAAGCGTAAACAAAACAAACCCTAAAGGTAAAAAAGATGTTGCAATATTGATATATATTGCAATAAAAACAAGAAAAGCACTCTGAGAGCACAGACCTCCGCCAAGACAGATCTGCCCCCCCCCGATCACCTCCAAAAATTGAATCATTTCTTCCTTGTGCCAGTATCAACATTTCCTGATAATTTCATGAAAATCCGTTCATAACTTTTTGAGTTATCTTGCTAACAGACAAACAAACATGCACGCATGCACGCACACAAAGCAAAGTGATCACAATACGTCCTGGCGGAGGTAATTACATTGGAATGAATACCATCGTTATGTCATTGCCCAGCACTTTTGTCACAATTTAGTTCCCATTAGTCAGTTAATTAATGCAGATTCTCATAAGCTATAGATGAGTTTATTTATTTGCATATATCATAGAGCAGCGACATTAGATGCATGTGAAGATACTTTGTGTTAACAGATGGACTTAGAGCCGTCTACTTGTGACCAATCACCAAAAATATGTTAATTCCAGGTCTGAACAGGACCAAAGACACCCATGTTGTTAACATAATGGCAGATGGTCTTATGATTCTGTTCTGCTTTATGTAAAACACTGGCAACTGAAGTTAAAACATTGCCTGGTTATGTTGTAGGACAAATTGACACAACTTTCAGATCCTTCAGATCTACATTTTGTTAGCCTCATAGTATAATTGCCTAAGTCAAATTGTGATGTGTGCATAACTTTACTCTCCTAAATTTACTGATTAATTTTATGCAGATATCACAATTTGGTCAAAAGTATGACTTGGGCAATTATGCTATGAGGCTAACGATTTGTTACTGTTGAGATTTTATTGTGAATTTTTCAACATCTTATCTTGTTTTGTGGGTGCCTTCGTCTGTTGACAGACGATCTGAGATTTCATTGACTGAGTACACCAGGACCACGTCTTAATGTGGTCTTGGAAGAACACCCTATTCTATTTTACCTTAACCAGGAAGTCCCATTGAGATTAGGAATCTCTTTTGCAAGGGAGACCTGGCCAAGGTAGCAGCCATACAAAGTCCAAACAACATAAAACACATACATGATACACAAATAACAATAAAACACAATAACAACAAACCTGCTGCACATCATCACGTATGAACCCTAACTCAGGTCATTTACAACTGATATTGAACTATTACTGTATAACTGAAGTTGTAAATGTAGTTTGTACACATATGGAATCAAACCACATAGCCATGGGTTTTATCCTTATTCCAAAAACAATAATCAAAGTGAAATATTCTCAGCAATGTAATATCAGGAAATAATTAACACTATTTATACCAACACTCAGGGTTGGGCTTGGTATTCTCTTCGAATCTCACTTATGCATCAGCTGATGTAAGATACCAGGCCTATAAAAAGGACAGGAAACTGAAGAAATGAAGCTCTTGAGTGATCTAGATCTTTTCCATTATGTCATAGAGTGTCTACTGAGGAAACAGAGATGTTCAAAGGTGCATGTTTGCCTCAGTTTAAGCAAATAATCAGTGGGTTTCAGATAGAAATGTGCTCTGTCAGTTTTAATGAGACTGTGTACACACTGCCTTTGTAAACACAGAGAAATTCATAGTAATCCAGACAAGGAAGCCATGACTGCAAATTCCTTCAACAGAGGTAGCTCAAGGTGAGATGGCACTAGTACAGGCACAGAATCCAAATGCAGTACTCAGAGGCGGAAAATAAAGTTCAAGGGATTTATTAGTCTCTGTATATACAAACAAATGAGTAATGATAATGAGTGACACAATCTTGAGGATAATGGGTGGTGAAATCCTCTTCAGATTCGTCCTCCGGGCTGAGGACGTGAACCCCTTGCTCTGTTCGGTTACCGGAGCCGTTTCCTGACTAGGGAAAAGCAGAGGGAGGTCAGGGACGGAAACAGGTCATGCATGGGCAAGCTATCAGACAGGCAACAGGACATAAGGGTTAAACAAACTCACGTACCAAAAGTCAGGCTAGGCGGTCAGAACCAGGTAAGCAGATGAGGTAGACAAAACCGACAGGGAGCAGGCAGAAGACAAAAACCGGGATGGCAAAAACAGGAAATCAGACGGACAGACAAGATCAGAACGCTGGTAAGTAACTGCAAGAGATTACAAACTGGCGTCTGAGCAGGGGAAGAGACTGGACTTAAATACACAAAAGGGAGGGAAGACAATGAGACACAGGTGGCACAAATCAGGGCGGAGACAGGTAATCAGGGGAAAGGTGAACACAATCAAGGAAGGGAAGTAAAGACGACAGACAAGACACATGAGGGGAAATTAACAAAATAAAACAGGAAGTGACAGACAAACATGAAAGACAGACAAAACCAGACTAACGTCTGGCTGCAGGCTTGACACAAGGTAACATAACTATGCTGTCACACTGTATGTTTGTGTAAATTCATATGTCATTAAGCTGGAGAAAATGCTCTAAGGCTTAGTGGTGATGTATTATGAGGCCCATGTGCCACCACTATGGGGAGAAGATGCCAGACACTCACCCACAAAACAAAATCCCACACAATATTCCAACATTATTCTTCTCCACATCCTGGTGCTTGAAGTGCAATTATGATGATGCATGTAAGTGTGGCAAACTGCGAATGCAATAGCTACCTTTCTATTAGCTCACTTATTAAGTAGGACGACAGAGTAAACAAAGCACTGCTTGGATCAATAATATCGAGCATACACTTTGAGGACAGAATAGACTTAAATAACACAAAACACAGAAGGCTATAAAAAGGTATCAAAGCACTGAAACGCAAAAGGAATACACTAAAGCAAATCTAGCTTTTATTAGATTCAATACTGTACCGTCTAATATCGATGTTCCACTTCAAAGTGAGGGTCAGGGTTGATATTCTGGTTCACAGCCTTTTTCTGTCCAACTATTGGTATGTTGCTATTTTACAGAACATTAAAATATTTTCATTCAGATCCGTCACCAATCACTAATCTACTCATTCAGTCAGATAACTGTAAGTCTGTGTCTATAGTGACTCACTGGTCTGTGATTAAAGCTGTATTTATCCATCACTCTGCTTGGCTGCACACACACACACTTATTGTTCTCCGCTGTCCAACTGCACACACACACAAAGAGTGGTGGTGCTCTGGCAGCATTCCAGCTGTAGTTCTGTTTCACTCTGGCTTCATTATCACTGTCTCTTTACAGTTGGGGAGAGAACATTGGGTGCTGTCAGCCGGGGTCAAGGGGCTAAAAAGAGTGTGTGTGTGTGGGTGAGAGTAGTGTACGACTTCGTGGAATGTGTGTGTCCAGCGAGCGAGGGTCATTCAGGGTAGGTTTCTATTCAAGCATTGATTATATCTTCATTATGGACCGTGCCCGAGTGTGTTTATGTGTGTAGTTGTTGTTCAGGTGGAGCATACCTTGGCACTCGATGGCTGAACAAAGCCAGCATCTGTGGACTAATCATAGTGTAATAGCAAAGTAAACCTTCCAAGGCCTCCTCCATTTTCCTGAAAAGTCCTGGTGCTCATTGTGTTCTACCCAGAGGCTTATTAACTGCTTGATCTAATGCGTGTGTATGTATCTATTCCCTTTTATAGGACTATTGGATAGCTATTAGAGCTGCTGCCTCCAGCTGAGCTTCCTTATTTTTTTGACCACTTCTAAACCAGATACCTCTCTCTGCCTTTTCTTTCCAGTTTTTTCTTAATCTATTCCCTTCATTCACATACATTTATTCAGCTTACTTTGTCCCCCAACCTTCATTTAATGTATATCTTACATCTTATGTTCCCGATTTCGTTCTTTCTTTCTATCTCTTTGGTCTCATCTGGTCCAAGCGTTAACAACAGCCGTTCAGAGACACTTTGCCCTCTTTCCTTATCCCCCCCTCATCTCTTGCTCCCTCTCCTCTCAGCCCCTCCTTGGCATGGCAGCCTGTCATTAGTTCTGAGCTCATAGACTCATGGCTTTAATTTTGGCCTGCCCGCTTCTCTGTCTTTGGCCTTTTCGTGTCTGGTTTCCTTGCAGGAGTCTGCTGTATTTCTGAATATGTTTCTTGTTGGATGTGCTCATGTTACAGGCAGTCGTCCTCTTAACGTATGCATTTGACATTTTATACAAATAAGGATTCAAGGAACTTTATTGTCATACCAGCACACATTTACACATGAGATGGCAGAAAATTTGGTACCCATGGTGCCAGTTTCAGCCCAATAAAATCTATATAATAAACAAAAAAAAGACCTTTCGATAATAACAAAAAAGCTGTCTTTCAAGAGGCAAAAGATGTTCAGACAAGCGCCAGGAAAGACACAGAACTCGTTATTTTAGAACTTATCTGTAAAGAAAAAGATAGCTGTTGAAAATCAGCACGCAAGATGATAGAGATAGCTGTCATGTCTATTATTTTACAAGTGTTATTAAATTAAATACATTTTTTGCCACTGATAGTTTCATGCTATGTCTCAGTAAGGGGGATTACTCTGTTTGTGGAAACTTGTGAATCTCCCCCTTTGTGCTCTGCGGTTATTAAACAATATCACCCAGTCAACCGCACTTGTCTCCTGCCAGGTCCTTGTTCACATTATGAGTAGCTGCCAACAGCTGGAAGCTTGAAATGACTGTACAACTGCCATGTATTTATTCCTCTCTCACTCTGTCCACTAGGCGTATCCCTCTCTGAAGCCCCTGGCAGCATTGACTGGGGATCTATGCCAGTGAGTTGATCAGTTTGCACACTGGGCAGAGACCACCCAACCCCCCCAACTTGTGTTCTGGCTCTCGGGCTTCACCTTCCTTCAGTGTTCTCACCACTGTGTCACAGTCCTCTACTCTATGGCAGCACAGTTATGTTCCCACAAAGCAGACAGTACGACAGTATATAAAAAGTGTAAGTCTTTTTTTTTTTTTTTTTTTGCTCTAAATATTAGGTCAGGTTTTTGTGCGAAATTAGTCACATTATTAATTCACAAGGACCACATCCTCAAATAAGTGGTATTAGTGTTTATAACAATTAAAAAGGATGATAATGAGGGAAACATTATTTATTTACCTTTATTTAACCAGGAAAACCTCATTGAGATTAAAAATCCCTTTTCCAAGAGTGTCCTGGCCAAGACGGGCAGCAGTACGTTAAATAGTTACAGACACAAACTTTCATACATAAAAACAAAAACAAGTATTCAGTACATAAAAAAAGCACAAAATCAAGTCGAACCTTCCAAAGTCAACTTTGCTGAAAGTGCCCATGAGATGAAGATAACGTGCGTCAGACAAAACATCTGCAGCCTGATGTCTCCCTCTCCAAGTCATACAACATCCTCTTGAAAGTGTCCAGCTAAACCAGATCTTTAAGTTTCAGGTCTTTTTGTAGTTCGTTCCAGGTCAATGGAGCCACAAATCTGAAGGCCTTTTTCCCCTGTTCAGTTCTAACTTCAGGAACAGACAAAAAGAAAAGATCCTGAGAACGAAGATTATAAGTGTCTGTGGACTGATGGAGGTCAGAAGGTAGGATGGACCAGACCTAGAATAGACTTATAAATTAAACTAGAAGCACTCGGAGAGCGCAGACCTCCGCCAAGGCTGATCAGTGCCCCCCCCCCCCCCCCCCCCCCCCCCGATCACCACCAAAATTTAATCATTTCTTCCTCATTCCATTTCCAACAAACCCTGAAAATTTTATCCAAATCTGTCCATAACTTTTTGAGTTATGTTGCACACTAACGATCAGTGCCCCCCCTCGTGGGCCCCCCCACCCCCGATCACCACCAAAATTTAATCATTTCTTTCTTATCCCATTTCCAACAAACCCTGAAAATTTCATCCAAATCTGTCCATAACTTTTTGAGTTATGTTGCACACTAACGGACAGACAAACAAACAGACAGACAGACAGACAAACAAACAAACAAACCCTGGCAAAAACATAACCTCCTTGGCGGAGGTAATTACGCCAGTGACGACAAAGACGATCATCCAACATGAGCATAAAGCAAACAATGATGAGTAAGAGATTTGAAATTGGTGATGATGAACTTAAGAGGGAATGACAGTTGGCTAAATGTCAAACAGGGGTGTGGGTCAGTTTATAGGCCTACGACATGAAAGGGAGTGTTTCAAGTATTTTCTCATTCCTGAACTTCAGGTAAAATGATGCACAATAAATGAACATTACATGATCCGCAGTTATGCATTTTGATTTGTGGGTTTCAGAAAGCCACTGACAAATCCTGTTCTCTCTGTTAACACGGATTTAGCTACTCTCGCAGTAGGAGTTTTGGAGAGTCCACTGTAGATGATGGCAACCTATTACGCCCGTCCAAGGTGACCTCCTACACACTTTCTATTCCAATTACCACTTAAATCTGAAGTAAGACCACTATCGCTCTGCAGTCATCACTGCATTCACAATTCTACCAAAAGACTGACTCAATGTGGAATCTTATTTTTATTCACAACCTGCCACTTTGTGCTTCCTTCTGCCCACTACTCTAGCGTTAAAAGGTTTTACAAAGATCTTTAATGTGGATATTTTTCACTTGTCCTGTTGTTTTTTTGCCTGAGTTGCTCCTTATTTTACTAATCTCTTTGCACCTCTGCCTGCACTTACCCCTCTTGCCCTATTTTACATCCCTACGACACTCCAAAAGCAATGCACATTTCCAGTACTTCCTGTCTTTTGTGTGCCTTCCCTCTCACTTCTTTCTACCTCTCCCTGACTTCTTAAGTCCATACTGCTTCCCTTTCCTGAGTCCTTTTCTTTAATCACTCCCCTCTTTCTTTTGTAATTCCTTCCCATTTTCTTTCCCCTCCTGCTGTCCTTACAATTGTTTTTTTCCTCTCATACTGCAGTCCTTCTCCTCTCCTTTCACTGCTTGCTTTTCTCTTTCCCTGCTCCTTATCTACATCTCTTCCACTGCAGTCCTCCCCTTCACTCTCCTTCCCTTTCTTGGCTTCATTACCTAATTGGCATGGTTGTTTGTCATAAAGATTTTTTTAAAAGCGGTATGTGAAGTGTCACCTCCAAATAACACTTTAAATCTCTTGGCTTACACCTCCCTTTTATTCCTGGTTTTCTTTACACATCCCTTCGTTTCCCTGCCTCTTCAACCTTGAGGATGAAGTGTTTGTTCAAGGTTTGTACATGGAGGGAACAACAACTGGCTGGAACCATGCTAATATTGTGTCCCATCCCAACCATCCACCTCAAAACTGTGGAAGACTGCAAAAATGGCCCAAAATGCGTCAGTGATTTTTTTTTTTTTTTTGGTACTTTTTACCCTATTTACATTTTTGCTTGTCTGTAGATGTTTATTTGAAATCCATCATCGCTAGTCTGTTTTCTCCATCTGTCTGACTAGTCTATTGTTTAGTCATGTGGTTTTATTGTCTGACCTCTGTGTGTATTTTCCTCTCATGTATCTCTGATGGGCAGGCTGAGCGTCTTTTATGGATGTTGAAGACCTCACATCCAGACTTGTGGCTGTGGCCCATTTGTTTAACAGTGAAACTGCACTTCTTGCGAGCCTAAACAGGTACTCAAACACCACTGTACAACTGTTTTTATTATGTTTCCATTTGTCCCTTAAAAAAACCTAAGTAGATATGCTAGCAACAAGAAAAGTATTGCAAAAAATTGTCTTGTTGATAGAAGCTAAAGCTCCAGAAACGTAAATCAAGAGGTGGAGGGCACCAGAATTGAAAATTTTCGCTTTTCTTTAGTGGCTATGTCATCTCAGTCCAAATCAAAAGACTAAATATACAGTTCTGTGCTAAAGTCCTAGGTCAACATTTGGTTTGTTGGTTGTGTTGTGGTTCTGTATTAATATCAAGTCTGGATATATGTGAAGTATGTACAACAAGAGAAACAGAAGTATTAGGATAAAAAAAACAGCTTTTACAAATCAAAGTTGTAGTATTAAGTGTGACCTCCTTTTGTACTTAACACGTCTTTAACCCTTTTCAGACAATTTGAGATTTATTGCATTAATCTTGTGACATTTTATACCAAGTTCCGTTCATCACATGTCAGATGGTACTAACTACGCCGCTTCTTGTCATGGGGGTCAGTGATCTAAATGGTGATGGTAAATACGTCATAGTTACTAAATAGAGACTTTAGCCAGTTCAGTTTTTGTGTATCTTTTAAGGCTGTGCACAAAATTCCTTGTATCTGAAGAAAAGAGACTGGGAAATAAATATGTATGCTCATTTTAACCCTGCAAAAACAACTAGACAAAAAAGACTTTTGCACAATCCTGCGTACATGTATGAGAAGATGAACCTGATGTTGATTTATGGGAAAGTGAAGGTACTTGGCCATGTTTCCATGGTGAGCCACAGGATAGAGCACTAGAGTCACATCTGGCAGAACCTGATCAGTGATTGGTAATTCCATAAATGTACCTCCACCTGTCTGAAAACCCCTGTAATTAAGCAAAATCTGGGCATCACGTGATAGATTCAGCTTGAAAACACAGGCAAAAAGTAGATTCAAACACCTCATGTCCTCTCAGAAAGGGATCGAGCACTGCAGGTTTAAGTGCAGTGGAAATGTTGGTTGAAGTTTTTGACAAACCTTGAAAGAAGGTTTGAAACTGTATGATCCGGACCAGTAGTTCAGGGACCAAACGCTGTCAGCCAGCTTCAAGGTTTTGTTACAATACCTCTTCACTTCTGTCAGCAGCTCAGGTATGTTACTGTGTGACATAGTACAAAAACATTTAACCTTTAAAAACTCTTTAAAATTATCGAACACTAATAGATGGAAACACGTATAAACTTGGTTTATTTTGTTCATTTTCTGAACATTTGCAATGTATTTGAATGGAAATGTGTATTACCGAATTAAACATTTTATATGCAGTTCATCAAACTTTCCAGTACGTCCCAACAATGTTTTGACTGTGTCTTTCTCCCTGCGCTCATTTTATTTTATACCCCTCACGTCTGACTGTTGATTGTAAATATCCACAATGCTCCATTCGGCTGCAAATGAAATGATCCATGTTACATCTCAAAAGTATTGTATCCTATGAAGCAGTTTTTCACACCTAGAGTCTAGGATAAAATGGACATAGCTGTTTGTCTAACACTTTGAAGTTGCTATGACCAAATTCTGGTCTCATTCTGCTCTATTCTTTATAGCCTGTTCTCTGCCGTCAGCTAACAGATTATTCACTTCTCCCTCCAGACCTGCATCAGTCTTTCCATGCTGACCCTCTTTTATCCTGCACAAACACAGACCCACACACACAAACACAGACACTCTGCAGTCTCCTGCTGCGTAGTATGACATTATACTGGAAACTCGCTCTTTTATAACATCTGGATCAACTGACTGTCTGGTCATGTAAGTGTCTGAGGTTCAGCACCGGATTCTCTGATAATCCAATGAGGTGTTGCAAACCGTGATCTATTTAGTGCTAACATGTCAGAGTAGTGGTGTGTGTGTGTGTGTGTGTGCGTGTGTGTGTGTGTGTGTGTGTGTGTGTGTGTGTGTGTGTAAAATTCTGGGCCTTGGATGTAAATATTAGCAGACTTTTAGCATTTTTAAACTGAGAGCTTCAGAGTGGGAATACACTTTAGTTTGCTTATGCATGTACAAATGCATTATTTCACTACCTTTGCACATTTCACTGGGTTGGATATATCAGGCAACAAGTGAGCATTTAGTCCTCAAAGTTGACATGTTGGAAGCAGCAAAATGAGCAACACAAGGAACAGATTGACTTTGACCAGGTTCATATTGTAGCGGTGATGACTGGGTCAGAGCATCTCCACAACTGCAGGTCTTGTTGGGTGTTCCTGGTCTGCAGTGGTTAGTACTGACTAAAAATGGACAAATCAGATCCACAGAGACCCCACCTCTCTACTTCCAGGACTTCAGGGATCCGCTGTTGACATCTTGGTCCAGATACCACAGCATGCCTTCAGAGGTCTGGTGGAGTCTAGAGCTGTTTTTGTAGAAAAAAGGGAAACACACAACATTAACAGGTGGTAATAATGTTCTGATCCCATAGATCACAGGTGTCAAACATGCAGCCCAGGAGCCAATACCGGCCGCCAAAGGTTCCAGTCTGGCCTGTGAAATGAATTTACAAAATGCAAAAATTACCCTGAAGGTATTAACAGTCAAGGGCATCAAACTCAAAAATATTAGCATAATAACCTAGAAATAATGACTCCAAATTTTCTTCTTGGTTTAATGTGAGAAAAAATAATATGACATTATGCCTATAAATAATGGCAACACCAATTTATTGCAAAGAACATTAAATTCTGATATCCTTTAACAATAATATGTCAATAACCTGAACAAATATGAACAACCTGAAATGTCTAAAGAAAAATAAGTGCAATTTTAACAATATTCTGCCTGTTTTGTGCCTTGGTAGATCTGATTTGTAATGTACATGTATAAATCATAAGTTGAGGTATAATATTGCTAAAATTGTATTTGTTTTTCTTTAGAAATTTCAGTTTTTTTCAGGTTATTCACATCTTTTTTTGTTTTTTAAAGTGTGTAAAATGAAAGTAGTTTCATAATTTAATGTTATTTTTTGCACTGAAAAATTCAGAGTCGTCATTATTTATAGGTTATTATGCTATTATTTTACTAGTCCAGCCTGCTGGAGATCAAATTGGGCTGAATGTGGCCCCTGAAAGAAAATGAGTTGGACACCCCTGCCATAGATGCTCAACTGGTTACAGACCACTTTCGGAAGGTACTTACCACTTTACATTGGGAATGAACAACAAGATCTGCAGATGCTCCGACCAAATGACCCAGTTTGGACATCACAATTTCTCCCTTGTCAAAGTTGTTCAGATCCCTACTCTTGACCATTTTTCTATTTCCAACACATCACTTTCAGGGTCTACATGTTCACTTGCTGCTTAATATATCCCACTGACTGGCAGGTTCCATTGTAATGAGATAATCCAAATTAATACCACTCTGCTTCATTGGTGTATATTTCTTGAAGAGTACAGTGTTTTAGTCTCTACCCAGTTTGGTTCATGTATTAACCAACTGCCCTGAAAATGCAGTTTAATTTAAATATCAAATCAGATTCATACCAGTATACCCATATACACTGAAACCTGCACACATTGGAAAAACACAGTCAGGCACACATGAAAACAATGCAGCTAATCAAGGTGAGGTAAAGGATATTTTTATGCTAATATGCTTTTCCCCATTCCTGAAAACGAAGACAGAAGAAAGGCTGAAAGAGAAATGAACCTATTCAAACAAATGAATCTTAATGAAGCTTCACAGACAAGATGTTTGGAGTCGGTCAGTTTTGTGAGAAAAGGCCTAGACTTCAACACTGGAAAGGACTCGGCACAAAGTCCTGTAAGGGAGGGGGAGAAAAACAAGAGAAGGACCCTGGAGAAAGTGAGCTGGGAGGAAGAATGGTCCAGTAATGAGAGAGGGGAACAAGGAGGGGGGGGGGGGGGGGAGTTCAAGGTTGTATTCAGACTTGAGGATTGTCCCCCCTGAAAGACTGAACACAGACTTCCTCAGGGTTTAAGAGCCTCTTTATCAGGCCCAGGTCTATGTGTGTGTGTGGATACTGGTGGTCTCTGGTGGGGTGGCAGATTTGGAGGGGGGGCATTCATAGCGTCACGCTATATTCACATTCAAATTGGTTTATTCTCAGGCTTGGTTGTAACAAAAATATCAGAGTTCGGAGGTGTTTTACAGATAGACTCTTAAGCTGAAAAGAACTAGAGCATAAATGTGGAATGGAAACTTTTTAGACTTCTTCATAATGGGGTGGTCTTTTATTTCCTGTCGAACAGATAATTGGATTTGCGGATTCCTGGGCAGAAATGGCAAACTTTCGCGGTTGCGATGCATAAAAAGTCCTAGAATGCCAGAGTTTTGTTGAGAATTTTGCACGAGGTGGCTTGTGTGTGTACAAACAGTAGATGCTTATTTTACAACCAACCATTTCACATGTTTCCAGACCGCAGAAATATTCAGTTCTTGAGGGCACTGGAAGCCAGCTCCTTCCATCTGTTTATCCACTTAGAAAGCGTAAGAGGATATCTTCTAAAATTCCAATGTTTTGAAGGAATGTTGTCGACGTTTATTGAATGTCTGTGATGAGGCAGTACAAACATTTTCAGATAACAGCTTGCAATAAAAAAAATCTATGCAAACTGTTTTATTGTGCTTATTACTCCAGTGGGTAAAGCCGCATTATATTTATATTGGAAACATTTATTATGCTGCCTTGTTTTCAGTAGATTTTCACTGAAATTAAATTTGCATTTTCTGCAAAGCGCCTGACAACTCCCTCAATCATTCCTTGGAAATGGCTTTGGGATCTGTTCTCCTCGCCTTGTGCTTTTATTGTGATTACCTAACAACCTCCTGCCCTAGATTTTTTTTTTTCTTTTTTTTTTTTCTTGAGAAAGACATGGACCTGACAAGCTTCACACAAAACTTTTGGATGCCTCAAGTGGCTTTTGGTGCTTGACTTGTGCCTCCAGCTGTGAGCTTGACTCTTGAACCCAGCAGTTGCAAAGAAACCCAGGGTCCAGTTGTTTCTTCTTCAATAGTAGTTAATAATGGAATTTGGGCAAGTTGTACAGTGTGTTTGCCAGTGACTATGGAGGCGGGGCAGTTGATGTCCAAGACTCTTCCACCGAAAATAAACCTGCATGAGGGAAGAGAGAATGAGAGAGAGAGAGAGGAGGGAGGGAGAGAGAGAGAAGGAGGAAGGGAAAGAGCCTTTTCAGCGGGGACAGAAGGGAAAGAGTCTCCGATTCAATGGAATAAAAACTGCGCAATTTCTTTTAAGGACTGCCTGCTCTGGTAGCGAGGAACAAACCCTCTGTAAAATGGATATCAGTTGCGTCTTTTTTTTTTTTTTTTTTTTTTTTTTGATGACTAGAAAATCCATGGCCGTTGCAATCCCCGCTGCCTTGGAGGAGAAACAGAGGAGCTGGCGATTTTTTTTTTTTTTTTTTTTTTTTTTTTTTTTACTAGATGGTCTTCAGAGGAGGAAAAAGAGCTGTGCAATCATTTAGAAAGGCGATATGACTGTGCAGAGATGCAACATCAGTGATGGGTCTATCCGTCATGCCTGACCAGTGGGCGTCTTTCTGCGTGTACACTGCTCCCCGTGTCGATGTTTGCACCTTTAACGCGTTAAAGATATTGAATTGGGTGGTAATTTTTTTCTTTTTTTTTTAGGGGGAGAGGGCTTTTTTAGGGGGCTGCGTCATTCGTGGCAGGGAAACGAGATGGAGCGCTTTGCAGATTTTCCTTCTGTTTTACTCTGTTTTTAAGGCACAGAGTGAGATCGGCGCCTCCCCAGCAAGGTTTTTTTTTTTTTTTTTTGGATTCCATACAAAAGGTAAGCAAAAGGCACAGTGTGACTCTGAGGCATACCTGATTCCATGTGAAGCTGTGTTACCTAATTGGAACGTGAAAGAGCCAGAATGAGACTCCATTGAAAACAACCTGAACTACAGTCTCCCCTCAGCCTGTAGTCATCTCCAACGACGTGATCCATGTTTCAGCGCAAATACGAGCCACTAGATCCAGATCTGGGTCCACTTGCTGGAAATCTAAACCCCCAAATCCAGATCAAAAGTCAGGATTTTTGCAGAACAGAAGCTCTATATGACCCCCCCCCCCCCCTCACACACACATACACACACACATACACAGTGGTTTGACAATGAAAAGGTTATAAAATAGTATTATATAATTGCCAGTCAAATCTAACAGGCTCCACAGCTCAAACTTTACATAAAAACGGCAGATAAGTTTGGATCCAGTATTGGTTTCATATATGGATGTTATTGGCTGATGGCTTTCCCAAAACGCACATTGAAAGTGATGGTGATGTCATGTTTTTACGGTAAGGAACTGATAGTTTACAGGAAGGTAGGTCCGGAGTTGGTGATGTCGCAATCGGCTTGTGTTCATGTCGTTTACACGTTTAGAAATGCGTAAAAGCGCAATGAATCGTGCCCATGGGTGTGAGACGCAAAGGCTGCTGTGGTATTTTACGCACACGAGGCTCCGTGCGTAATTGTGAAGTGAAATGCGAGCGTAAGACTGTTTTGAAGAAGGAGTGTCGCATTTTCTTTCTGAAATGTCATGTGGTGAAGTTGTGGCGGGTTCTTTACTATTTCCAGGAAGAGCGTTTGAATTTTCTTTCCTGGGTTTTTTTTTCCCGTCTCCACCCCTCTCTTGTTCCTGTCGTACCTCGGGTATCTCACCACTGGATGGCGACTCAGGACAAGGGAATAGTGGACCGGGCCCAGCAGGACTAGACTTGGCTCCAGAGCACTTCAGCAGTGTCAGGTTCATTCATGAATGCATAATGGGTAGAGGTAAACCCCAGCAGCTTTGATTTGATTGATTTGATTTTAGTGATTTATTCCGAACATGCAATGAAATTTAACCCTTTCATGCACAAATTATGAGAACCTTAATCAAGATTTTTTTTCCTGTTTTTATTTCTCTTTAGGCATGGAAAAAAAACAAAAAACAATGCGATTGAAAATTTTCTTATGAAAAAAAAAAAGTTAAAAAAAAAAAAAAAATGTATATAAAAAAAATAGTAATAATAATAATGATAAAAAAAAATTTTTTAAATTCTTATGAACCTATTTTTCATGAAGTTGCAAAAATATCCACTCAGCTGGACACTATGCGTTTAAGTTTTTGAAGCAAAGAAACATGTATTTACTGATAAATTGCGTGAAAAATATAACTATTACGCTCAGGGGAGATCTACACAATGTTACCAATTCATGCCAGAAAACATATGTAATGTGTAAAAACTTTAATAAAGGTGTGTGCAAAAAAAAAAAAATCCATGAATATACAAGAGAAGAGCTGTAGAATAGCTGTCCACTGTAGTGACCAGTGTGCATGAAAGGGTTAACATATATGCACTTGCAAAACATACATAATAATACAAATATCAAGAATCATAACAATAACAATAACATAACAATCTTAGTCAGAAGAAAAGCACAATAATTCCATTTACATGCCCGAAAAGGGGTGGGAAGAAGTACAACCTTTGTGCAAATCTGGGCTCAGCTTCATCAAATGCATTAAACCTTAGAGACCTAGAACTGTTTTGTGGAGACTAACACACAGGTGTCAAACATGCGGCCCGGGGACCAAACCCGGCCCGCCAAAGGCTCCAGTCTGGCCCTTTGGATGAATTTGTGAAATGCAAAAATTACACTGAAGAAATTAACAATCCTTTTAGTTCAGGTTCCACATTCAGATCAATTCAATCTCAAGTGGGCAGGACCAGTAAAATACGACCATAATAACATATAAATAATTACAACTCCAAATTTTTCTCTTTGTAAATGTAAATATTGTCATGTATTTACACTAAAACAAAGTATAATTTTGCAAAAAATGTGAATAACCTGAACAAATGTGAACAACCTCAAATGTCTTAAGAGAAATAAGTACAATTTTACCAATATTCTACCTGTTACTCAATGTTTTGTGTATTTGTAGATCCACTGTGATCTATAAATTAGAATGTACATGTGGAAATGATAAACTGAGGCAGAATATTGTTAAAATTACTTATTTTTTCAGTTTGTTCATGTTGTTCACATTGTTTGAAAGGACAGTTTGTAGATGTAAACCTGTTCATAATGTAAATTAACTTTTTTCGCTCTGAAACACAGAGAACAGTTTGGAGATGACATTATTTATATATTATTATTATGTTATATTGTTATATGTGAAATATTATTGTCCTGGTTTGGCCCACTTCAGATCAAATTGTGTAATGAGTTTTACACCCCTGCTTTAACATTTCTAAAGTGATTTGTCATATTCTTCTCTACATTTTGCTTTTCTTCTGTGAAAATAAGGGGTTTTCTAAAATACAATTTACTGATCATGATCATCTTCATGAAAGCTCAGAGTAAATTATTATATCAGAACAGAAGCAGAAGTGACTCATGGGTTTTATTGGTGACTCAATGTTGTAAAAGATGACGGTGTTTGGAACCTGTAAACGTCCAAATGGATCGTATCTGATGACCATGGCAAGCACAAAAACTGCATTTTACATCAATTGTTTATTTATTTACATATATTGATAGGAATAACATTAAACATTTTAGGTCAGAAGATACTTTTGGTGGCCAGTGTCTGTTTACGTCCTTGATTTTCTGTTTACCCTAAAAAAAAATCAAAACAAAAACAATATCATAATTATTAGCTTTGTGTTTAACCCTCAGTGGAGGTAGACAGATGTATTGATTTTTTTTTCAACATCTGCCATCTGACCTTTTTTTTTTTTTTTTTTTTGAAAGCCAATATGTGATCAGTAGTTAAGATATTTGATCAGGCACCTGTGTGGGCAGCACTCAAAGTTCAAAAATATGTTGAAAGAGTACTATGTGTACATATATTAATTATGTCATGTATATTGCTGCATAAAAATCTTAATTATCTGAGTGTTTCAGTTGTATTTTACGGTCAATGTGCTTTAAAAAAACAAACAAATCAGCCTTAAATATTGGCCTCAAAAATCAGCTGTAGATATCGACCATCAGCTGACCAAAATTTTAGAAAATTGGCTTCGGCCTTAGAAAAACCCCTATCGGTCGACCTCTAACCCTCGGTGTCAAACAAAGGAAAGAAATGCAATATAAAATAAGTGCACATTCAGTTCACTAAGGAGCTATAAAGACATTGCACATGAGAATTACCGTCATACCTATTTAGTTTTCAGATTTCCAGTTTCTTGACACAGGCTCTTGATCAAAATGTTTTTTTTTTATAAACTGAGATTTGTGAATGTAGAGAAGATCTTTCTCACTTCTCATAATTATGGAAACCAAATATTTCCAGACCAAAATGCCGTCACCTATATAATGACTAATATCTTCCTACAGCCAATGCAGAGAATTATGAGAAGGGAACAAGTTCCAGAATGTAATTTACTGTAACAGCCGTTTATAAATCATAACTAAGTTAGTCTTTCACTTTTGTAGGAAATTCTTCACCTGGTTGATTTTATGTACGTTAATTTTGGTTTTAAAAGGACCTTTAGTGGTAGGATTCCAGATTTTATTTAATTTAATGTACAAGATTCAAGTGTTGTACTCACAAATATTTAGCGTGTGATTTTTTTTTTTTTTTTTTTAAAGTTGACATTCTCAGAGGATTTTAGAAGTTGGGCGTGGATGTCACATCCTTTGGTGTGAGTCATCTGCTTCAAAATGACAGTCAGCTAAATATTCTTTAACGGTCTGTAAAGTCGTTTAGCTTAGCATGAGCTACCTGTTTACTTAATTATGTAGGAAACAATATTGTATAGTGACAAAAATGGCTTGATGCTATGAATATCAGTTTTTATTTCCTCATGTTTTGTTTTGTTTTTTTTTCTAGGGCTGAACAGTTTGTCTAATGGCAACACCAACATGTATAATTTTGTAATCACCAGAGACTGCAATGAAGGTTCAGAATTGAGATGATTTAAGGTGACCTGAATGTAGAAAAAAAGAATGACCTCTGTTATACTCTTTTGTGTTTCTTTGTTTTTTAAGTTGTATTTTTTTTTTTTGCTTGTTGTGCATTTGAACTGAAAAAAAAAAAAAATACACCTTTCAAAAACAGTAATCTGAGTTGTGCAGCCCTACAGTTTTCCTCCAGTGCTCAGATATCGCACTGTTTACATGCACATCATCAGAGTACCCTGATTATGTGTTTCACATGTAAACATTTTAAGATGCACAACATAGGGGCTGACGTGGTGAAATCTGGAGACCCAGTTATGAGGGTCCAGAGTCATGTAAATATGTAGTACTATCTTTGTTGTGTTGGCTTTAAACGGCAGATCCTGAATATGATCAGATACTGAACATGTAATCATGCTCCCCTAAACAATATATATATGAAATTAGCATTGTTCATGTAAAATTAGAGTGTTGCTTTTGTTGCTCCATACACTACAGATGCCTCAACCCACTATTATATTTGTGTTTTGACCTGCTTTGTGAGGCTTTTCCATATTTTAGTGACACTGAATGGACCAACCTTTTCCTTGACTGTATCCACTTGCTGTTTATCCTTAATGTGTATCTACAGAATGGGTGGTTATGGACATTAAATCAAGTAGACCTGGGCAATCTGGCCCATAGATCTTAAGATCTTTTGAAGAAGATTTTTCTCTTGTAAAATTTAGTAACAACAAAATTTCTGTTTTCCCTTGGTTTTCAGAAGGCTTGGGCTATGTACTGATAACCTTTTCTGTCATTTAGCAAAGATATTATTGCAATGTTTAGACTACTACAATTATCCGTGCACTCAGTCTTGTTAAAATCCATATTAGTGAAGAGGGAAGGGCGATTTTATTACTTTCATTCATTCATTTTCTGACCCCGCTTTATCCTCGCTAGGGTCAGGGGGGTCGCTTGGAGCCTATTCCAGCTACATAGGGGCGAAGGCGGGGTACATCCTGGACAAGTCGCCAGTTCATCGCAGGGCTGATATATAGAGACAAACAATCACTCTCACATTCACACCTATGGGCAAATTAGATTAACCAATTAACCTATTAGTGCAAGTCTTTGGATGGTGGGAGGAAGCCGGAGTACCCGGAGAGAACCCAAGCAGACACGGGGAGAACATGCAAACTCCACACAGAAAGGTCCCACCCCCCGTCGACTGGTGTTGGAATTGAACCCAGGACCGCTTTTATTACTTATTTTATGAAAATATCTGTACAATTACCCTGAACAGTAGATCATGACAAATTAACCAGTAAGAACCCAGTGTGACATTTGTTGCAGTTCCCAAAATTCATTTCTATCTATAACCATCCTCAAGTGGGTTATCAAAATTTATTGTAAAAGTATCTTCTGTATTTTGTGTTTGTTTTTTCCGTGAAAATCAGGTATTTTCCAACATTTAATTTACTAAACATGCAGGTGTTTATAAAGTCTTAGTGTAAAGTTGAGGATAATTGTATCAAAAATAAAGAAAACTGAAGAAAAAGTGACTTTTTCAGCAACATCTATCACTAACTGAACATAAATCAAGTGTATCCATCCACTATCATTGATCCAACTCCATGGGTTTTACTGGTGAATCAATGCTGTAGCCTCTGAACATCCAAATGGGTCATATCTGATGACCATGAAAAGATGACAATCTGTATTTTACAGCAGTTATTTATATGTATTGATAGGATTATTGGATCAACAGGTATTAAACAGCTTAGATCAGTAGATGATTTTGGTAGATGGCAGATGTTTGGATCTTTATGGGTTAAGTTAATCCACAGTGGGCTCCATGCACAGCCATACTACTTCCTGAACTTCAGGTGGGTCCTTTATTTCCTGTCTTTCATTATTGGACACACTCATTAATCCAGGTGTGCCTAATTAATCAGTAGTCACAACAAGAAGTAGCAGACACACCTGGATTAATCAGTGTGTCCACTAATGAAAGACAGGAAATAAAGGAGCCACCTGAAGTTCAGGAAGTAGTGGGGCTGTGCATAAAGCCCATTTGCTGTTGTTGCATTATCCAGCCTTAAAATGAAATGATTGATGTTTTTATCTAGATTAACCTTATGTACTAAACATCTAAAAGATATGTTACATGCACACTCTAATAACCAAACTGATGTTCTGTCATTGCTGCTGCACACAGTAATAATGCATCAACATTGACTGTACAGATAACTGAAATGCAGGACAGTGTATTGTCCTCTGGGTGGCGACACGTTCTCAGCCCTTTACTAACATAACAATGCCCTCCTATGTACAGAACTGCAGTTCATTAGTAGAAAAGACACTGATCTGCCTGTGTATGAAACCACTGTGTTAAGTACTGTTGTGGTTCAGAATAACCTAAATGAGCATGTGCATAATGAACTTAATGCTACCTCCTGAGAACCAGTTCATATCGATGTTCTCTGGAAAAATACTTTGTTTTTTTCAGCTTAAAATGCATGTACAGCCTCTAGGAGTTAGAGAGTAAATTGTTGATCTTAATGGTTGTTGTGTATGTATTTTTACAGAAAAAGAGTGAGTAAAATGGTCGTGTACTCCTCATTCCAAGAACCACCAGCACCTGACTGAGGCCAGAGGACAGATGAATATTAACAACATCATCAGTCCAGAAACAAGGCTGTGCACAGCACAATGAGACAGTGGAAGACGCTGATGGTGAGATGACTTTAACTCTTGCGCTAAAAGGTTAAATGGCATGATTAAGAGATGGGCTGATACACTTCTTTTTTTTTTCTTTTTTTTTGTTGATCCCTCCTTGAATTGTAGAAAAAAGTTAATTTGTTTGTCCATAGAGGAGTAAGTGGTTTTGCAGCAACAATAGTGACTAATAATAACCATAACCACATAGTTAATCAAACATGACAATGCAATATAATAATAGTAATTCAATGCTATTTTTGTGCTTATATTATTGTTAAGTAAGTTACTAAATGTCTATACTATAGCCTCAAATCAGAAAAAAATTGGGATGGTAAGTAATAAGCTGCTTAAATGTACTTTGACTAACATATCATTGCAGAAAGTATCAAGACAATATAATGTTTCTGGTAGCATTATTTTATTTGCAAATATACATCAATCCCTGCTAATGAAGCCTCTAACATGATGCAAAACACTTCATTCAGGGGCTGATTTTGGGCTACTAACATGGTAAAAAGTGACTAATGATGTGATTTTAAGATTTAGCAGAAAAGCAGCTCACAGTAAAGGCCCAGTTCTTCATAAAAACATTTTTAAAAAATGTACCTCGGAGACCGATAGGAAGCGAATTGGATATTCTACCTTCAATGGGAGGTTGCATCTGTTCCTTTCACTGCCGTAATTCAATTCCTTTTGTAGCGTTTAAGTCTTGAATGAATTATTAATGACTCTAAATTATTTCAGATAAATTTATTGATTTGACATCCACAGCTATATAAGAATAGCTGTGTATGAAATTGCAGTGCGTTCAGTCTAAGAATGAACACCAACATCTAAGAGAACGGTGATGCCATATTTAAGTACTGCTCTAATTTGCAGCAGATACAATAAGTGGTAGGTAAAGATAGCTGAATGATGTGTAAATCACTTCAGACTCTTATTACCCCCCCCCCCCACCCCCCCCCCCCCCCCCCCAAAAAAAAAGGGAAGGCAAGGGGTATTGTTTTTGGTTCGGTTTGTTTGATTGTTAACACTCTAGCAGCAAAACTATTGGTTGAATTCATACTAAATTGGGTTTATAGATTGCCAGTGACCTAAAATAGATCTGAGTACATTTTGGGAACAGTAGGTCAAAGTTAAAAATTTTTATGAATTTTTAAAATCTTTTTTTTTTTTCCCATTTTCTTATAATGGGTGAAATTTCAAATGTCTGTAGCAGTAAAACTATTAGTTGAATTCAAACCAAATTGGGTTTGTAGATTGCCAGTTACCCAGAATGGATGTCAATATATTTTGGGAAAAGTAGGTTAAAGTTTCAATTTTTTATGAGTTTTCTAAATCTTTTTTTTTTTTCCTTGTTTACTTATAATGGATGAAATTTCAAGTGTCTGTAGCAGACATTTGAAATTTGCATAAATATGATCGGGGCCATCTCTTTAATGAATTTTGGTTGCCTTTACTTTCCGGTATGGAGAAAGTTTGAGATTGTACATCATGAATACTGCCCTATTACTGCTATTTATGTTACAGTATGCATCACTATGCTCAGGCTGATGTTGTTACCCTTATTAATGTTATTGTGATGATAATAATGATGATGACTATTATTATTATTTTTTATTTTTATTTTTTTACTTTTTTTAATTAATTTATTATTATTATTTTATTTTATTTATTTATTTATTTTTTTCTTTAGACATTTATATTTTTGGCCTGTTACTTTTGAGTGTTTAGTTGGTTTATTCTCTTAGGGGTTGGAGGTGGGAAGAGTGCACAAAAAACAAATGAGAATTGTAAAAAGTAAGACCCAGTATCACTATGTATATACTGTATCTGGAGGATTTTCTTTTGTGAAATAAAAAGATATTTAAAAAAATAAATGTCTGTAGCAGCAAATATATTGGTTGAATTCATACCAAATTGGATTTATAGATTGCCAGTGACCTAGAATAGATGTGGTTACATTTTGGGAAAAGTAGGTCAAAGTTCAAATTATTTATGAATTTTTAAAATCTTTTTTCTTCTCCTATGTATGCATAATGGGTGAAATTTCAAATGTCTAATAAAAGCATCAGTTTTGTTTCATTTTACTTCAAACTTGGCACATATTCAATAACAAAATAAACTCTAATACGTGGGAGGGGTGGGGTTTGTTGTACCTGGCACCACTTGTTAAATACTGATGTTTTTATCTTTAGGGGAGCTGCTACATGTGGCTGTTAGCACCCACCCATTGAGGTATGACTTTTGACCTCATAGTTAAAAGTCCACAGTGGTAGTGATAGGTTGCATGACTTCACTGTTTAAGCCTGTCATTCCTGTTTTGTCTGTGCAGAAGGTGTTTGTGTAAGCTGTCTACAACATGTACAGTACAATATGTTCCTGTGTAGTCTGTTAAACCGTGCGTCAATCTAAAGTTTAGTAACCTTTCTCTGAGAGGTTATACGTAATAGTCATGAATCCATGTTGATTCTCTTCTATACTATACTTAGTATCAACCTTTCATTTGGTTTTCATTTGCTGTCCTTTCCTTTGAAAAGAGCACAGCAGACGTTTTTGCTGCTACTAGAAAAACTTAATGGCTTTCCCACTTTTAGACTATTTTTATCCTTCCTGTCTAAAATACAGGCTTGTAGTGAGAATAAGGTGTCAAATTTGATGATAATAGATACTGTAGTGACACTGTACACCTTCTTGGTATAATAGACTACACCAGAGCTGTTGAGACTGATATCTTTTATTTGTTTCTTGAGGCCGGAAAGACCTAAAGTTCTGCGTTCACTGACCCTCATCTTCATGTATCTTTATGAGTTTATGAGTTAATTTGTGATACACACACACGTATCTCGATCAGCCCTAGCAGGTTCAACACTTACTTTCATGTACCTGAACTATGCATTGTCAGCTCCTTTTCATTCACGCCCACAGTCCTCAAATGCTCTTTGACACACATCTCTAACAACACACCCTTCTCACTCCGTGTTTTGATGTTGATCTGCTTCTTGGGGACATGAATACAATACGTCTCTCAGGATCACACAAAGTCTAACACACCTGGGATTATTTGTCACTCGGCCTCCTCCTCAGCTTTATTACACACGGTTTATTTCACACACCGTATTCATTTTAAAACGGCCTTGAATTAAATCCATTACATATTTTTTTTAAGCAAAAGTAGACCCCTATGCTTTTAAGATGAATAAACACACACATACAATGCTCATTAAGTACAAGTTGTCAGAGAAGAAGTTGTTATTGTGGAGAAAATGAAAGCAAAGTGATGAAAATGAATAGCAGTGTAGTATCGCAGGAGGTTCAATCTGCGAAACAAAGACGAGAGGTAATGCTGTTTTTCATTAAGATGAAAATCACAGCTTCGTCTTAATCATATACAGCCAGTTCATGTATATAAGCTATGCGAAAACAAGCAGCAGCTAAAATGTTGTTATTCTCTATGCTTGTCTTAGAGATTAGCGTATGTGATGAATTTAATAAACCTGGGTATTCCTTGTTGTATTGTCAGAGTACTAGAAAACAGACTTGTATTAAAGTAGTAAATCTGAGGCTTAATAGACGTGCACAGCTTGGCAGCACCCTCTGTGCTACGGTTTTTGATGTTGTCTGCTTGTAAGAGAAATAATTCCATATGTTACACCTGGGACTAGTTTTTTCAGACAGTTTATTTGGACAGGGATCTCGTTTAGGACGGTAGATGAGCGGCACATGTTGAGCTGGGGAGTTTTGGTTTCCTGAGCAGCGTGGGTCCGCACACATGCTGATGGTGAGGATCATAAAAAAAAAAAAAAAAAAAGTCTACACTATAATATGAACTGATGTAATGTGACTATTTTTGCTGATAAACAGATGTGAATAAAGGAGCTAAATGCTGTGACCAGATTACATTGTTTGTTCTACTCTGTTGTCCTACTACTTTAAGGCACACACTGCGCCAGAGAAAATAATTTAGACCTTCTGGACATTATATTTTGTTTTCTTAGATCTAGAACTATAGCTGTTAAAAGCAGGGGAGAGAATAAGAGAGGCAGGAAGGAAGAGAGGTGGTGAGAGCTGAGTCAGGATAACCAGGGGAGAGGACGGCAGGAAGCAGTGGGTGAGGAGGAGGACAGGAAAAAGAGGAAGAGGGGGGAGAGAGACTCCTCTTCACCACCCTCTTCCTCTTCCTCCTCCTCCTCCTCTTCTGTCATCATCAGCGGTGTCATTGAGGCAGGAGTGGTGTGGAGGGAAGATGTGGAGCTGACGTCATCCACCTCCTGGATGGATGTAAGCACGTATTGTACCCATTATCACAGCTTTTAACAAACACACTGATGCCACTGTAGATATCGTGACACAAGATAAAGAGAGGATCACTTGTACGAAACGGACGCTGAGCAAAAAACATGAAAGAGAGAGAGAGAGCTCCTCTGCCTGGGTGGTTATGTAACTTTTTGTGAAAGAGGTTGTTGGGTTTGTGTTAGTACTTGTTTGTTCTTGTGTGAGCTGTCTGTGGAGGCTGTGTGTGTCTGTTTGTGTAGAGGTGGCAGAGTTTGCACAGAGGGAGATGCCCATCATGCCTCCTCTTCACTGCTGTTCTACTTGTTAGGCCTCTGTAGATTTGCTGTGTATGTGTGTTTCTATGGAGCACTATGTGTATACTAACAACGAACACTTTTTCATGTGCACTTGTACATGTATTAAGGTCATGTTTTTCAGTGCTGGTGTGTGCACCTGTGTTTCCCACTTTGGTTTCAGATGCAGTTAAAGGACGTTAGATGGGACTAGATTTGAAAATGGTTGTGGTTATTGAAGCAAATGGGGGTGAATTATAAGGCAAGGCGAGGCAAGTTTATTTGTATAGCACATTTCAGCAACAAGGCAATTCAAGGTGCTTCACACAGGACATTGAAATAAAAGAAACAAAAAGAAACACATTTAAAACATTATAAAAGAAACATGTAAAAGGTGATTAAAAACAGCGAGTAATAAAACAACACATAAAATAAAAAAATAAAATACAATAAAATAAAAATAAAAACACACACATATTAAAGTAAGAGTTGCAGTGCAGAGTTTCAAAGAGAATATAAAGTTTAAAAAGTCAAAAGCCTTTTAGTCAAAGGCAGCAGTGAACAGGTGAGTCTTTAACCTTGACTTAAAAGAACTCAGACTCTCAGCAGACCTGATATTTTCTGGTAGTTTGTTCCAGATATACAGAGCATAGAAACTGAACGCTGATTCTACATGTTTAGTTCTGACTTTGGGAACACAGAGCAGACCTGCACCAGATGACCTGAGTGGTCTGGATGGTTCATACTGGACTAGAAGGTTTCTGATGTATTTTGGGCCTAAACCATTCAGTGCTTTATATGCTAGTAAGAGAATTTTGAAGTCTATTCTCTGAGAGACAGGGAGCCAGTGTAGAGACCTCAGAACTGGACTGATGTGGTATAAGAAAAAATTTAAGCAAAGTACAAAAGACTCATTTCTGGAAAATGAATTTTTTCTTCTACAGAGAAAGATGATCTATTCAAGGATGAAAAATATGTATACCTTTGCCTTATAAGATATTCGAGTAATATCGAGCTAGAATTAACAAGTAGCAAACTAAAAATGTGTTTTTTTCATGTTTTTAATACACCAGAGGAAGAAGATTGTTTTCCTCATTTGAAGAGGGATACCACTTGCATACCTTCTCACTTCAGGAATATTAAGGCTGTATTAAATCACTGTGGTTTTGTTGGTTCTATTAAGCACAACTTGCTTAAATGTTGGATTTGTTTTTTAGTTTTAAAGCCCGTTTATTATCTTTCAGTGGCTAAACTTTTGTTGTCAAGCATAATTTGCTCGTCCCACTGTCTGCCCACTTAGTGCAAGAGCATTTTGGTTTATGAATATTTCCTCCTGTTCCTTCATTCTAGTTAATATTTTTGTGGGGCTTCACAAATATTCAGTGACAGTGAGATATTATTACGATGCAGTGTTTATTCTTTTTGTTTGGATTTTTTGTTTTACATTAATGTGACTGGTTTAAATCTGTTTATTATGATTTTTCTTCATCAGCACTAATGTGGTAACATGCTTCACTTCTGACACTGTAGAGTTGTGAAAGCAGATTTATAGTCATTTGTTAAATTATTCTATGTTTTGTTCTTTTATGTCACTGTATGTACAGCTTAGTTTGTGATTACATGTATGTGTCATTATGTGGGGTCAGCAAAGCTGTGACACCGCACCAACTGAGAATGAAGATGATCTGCTTTGTGTTTAATCTGTCTCTTCTGTCCAATATGGATACATGTCTAATTTTCAGAGTTAGACTTTATTGTCACATTATTTTCAGCTCATGACATTTGCTGTGAATTGGGATGCAGTGGAGAAAATAGTAGATCAAAGTAATTTAAGTATCACACATTAGATTTTCTGCATTCTCTTGCTGAAATGTGGCCACAAACTTTATATTTCTGTGTCTCAGTACTGGGAAAATTGTGCTGTAGGAATTTCAAAGCCTTTTTCACACATGCTATATTACAGCAAAGTTTTGCTGATATGAAAAAGATGAGCTGCAGTTTTTGGCCTCGAAGTTTAACAGACTTTGACCCTGCCAGCTCCTTTGAACAAAGTCTGTGTAATATAGTCTAGTAAAGCCAAATCTATCTTCACAGTTTTCTTTGACATGTCAATTCTCTGTAGATAGGTCTGGCACCCTTCGCTATCATCCTGGAGCATGGCTCAACATTAACTGGGTTGTTTGGCTGGTTTCTGGATAGTTCTGAGTACAGGATGCTGCAACAGTGAAAAAATAGTGACTAAAAAGGAGTTGTTTTGGTGGAACATATTTGTTTGAAGAAGCACCTTGTGGTATTAAGATGACTATATGAAAAGCACATGAAAACATATGTGTCTTTGTCAAAACTTGCCATTTTCAGGGTGTAGTTGCAGGTTTGAAATTGTTGTGTTTTCACATAATAAGGAGGACTTTCAAAGCAATAACCACTGCCACTGTGCAACAGGAATATTCACCCTTACTGCAGCAGAGTACATCCAGTGAGTAGGACAATGCAATGTTGAGTGTGTCTCAGGTGTGAATTGAGAATTTCATTATTGTAAACGTGACTGGGTGAGTTGATGAGATTGATCAGAGAAAGACCATCATACATAGAGTCTCTTATGTTATGTGCTATATGTGTGAAATTCAACCAGATGACAGTGTCTGGAATTCATGTGTGAAAACGGTTATATTGTGTCGTGATGTGCCAAAGCCAGCAGGTCCCTATCTTATCAGTGGAGCAAATCCAACTGGATGGATGACAAGCATAAAGAAACACTCATTTCCTAATTCATTGCAGATTACCTTCCTGTGTGACTTCTGCGTTTTGTTTTTATGAGCAAAAGAACCATAAAAGTTCTTTATAGTGCCACTTGCATTGTAAAGTATTTCAGACATTTTCTCATATTGTATTGGGAGTAAAACTTGGAAACAAAGTTCATAACATCTAAAAAGGGTTAGCAAGTTCCTTAGAATAAAAACACAAAGTGCTGACTGCTGTATTATTTCATGTCAGGCATGCACAGAACATACACGTCAATGTCCAGATGGAAGTAGTCTTTGTAGTATGTTCAAAAGTAATGTCTAACAGAAGACATAAGGTGACTTGAGGCTATGTAGCTTTCGAAGTTTTTGAAGTTGGCTTGGTTTGTCACAGCTGTAAAAGCTGTGGATGTCTGATCCCTTTTCAAAGCAGCATTTGTCATTTACATTGAAATTATTTCAGTTTTTGAGGTTTAATTTTAGTGAGTATAAAGCATGGCTTGCCAGATGGAGTTACTGAATTGTCTACAAAAAATGTTCAGCGACAGACCGATGTGCACATTATTACCATTAAAAAAATTAAGGTTCAGTTGTTGCTCTGAATAATAAACAGAGCTGGAGCATTAAGAGCACGATGTGTCAGCCCAAAAAAAGATGTGGCTAAAACGCTTACACAGACTTTGGAACATGGTGGATGTGCATTACCGTTGAAGGAAAAGTGTAAATCTCATCAAATCCTAGCTTCTCCTATCGCTCCAAAACCAAATCCCTTTCTTGAACAAATCCACTGCTAACCCCCCCCACCCCACCCCTTCAAAGTGGAAACAAAAAATCACTGCTGCTATAAGCTGTCTTGTGTTGTGCTCTCTCACCCTTGGACCCTCCCTCCCCACAACCTCCCCCCATCTCTTTCCTCCAGCTCCTGTTTTGGCTTTTTGCCTCTCAGGTTTCTCCCCAACCCCCAGCCCTCTACACCCCCGTGGCCCCCCTTTGACCCCCTGTTACCCCCCGTCTACCCCCTTACCCTCCCTTTCCCCACGGCGAGCACACAGCTCCCAGCCCTTTGTGCCTCCTCTCCCCTCCCTTGTACTCCACCTCTGCCTCCCCCTGCCTTTGTGTGTGAGAGGCCAGGAAGAGGGAGGCTGATGAGGAGTGTGAAGAGAGACAGGAGCTACAAGAGAAGGATCCTATAGAGCTGATATGAAACCAGAGCTTCACGCCTTTTGTTTTTACATGCTCTTACTTGAGTGGATCTGCATTCACCTTGAAAAAATGCTCCCGCTGTCTTTTTATCCTTCTTTTGCACTGTGTAAGTGCATCTCAACAAATAGAACGAAGTGAAAATGTTAACAATGCGTTCTTCGGTTTACTCTGCTAGCATATTCACTAAATTCTGGAAAGTTGGAAAAAGTAAATGTGTAAGATTACAACTACATCTAAGAATGCATCTTTTCTGTATTAGATTAACACATGCAGAGGTTGAAGCAGGGTAAAAATGTAATCCTGCAGTCATAGGCCAGGCCTCTGATCAAACAATGAAAAACTAATGATAAACTCCACCCTGAGGAAGAGTCACCGAAGTGATGCAGTGGTGCAAAGAATCTTTCTGTAAAGTTACCTAGAAGACAGATGTTGCAGAAACAGGTGTACCAAAAACACATAGGGTTGCACTGGTTTTACTGGTTGATAACAGGAAATACCTCCAAAGTCCCAACTCTTGTTGTTAGTGTAACATGATCTTACTTATCTTGTACAGTATGTGTTTTATTTTCTATCAGTATTAAATTATTTTAGCTGGGATATCATTGTTTTCTGGGTGTTGTTTGTTTGGTAACTATATAGACCAGCAGACTGACCTAATTTACACCAAAAGAACATAGAATTGATGTAAACGGATCAGTTTGTGGGTCATCAGTAGCATGGTCCAGCTGGTGGGGTCAGTATCGGATCAATATCCTGTACAGTTATCCTTTAGCCCTAATGCAAAGATGTCGACCAAAGATGGAACTGCAGAATGAATCAGTCAAGTTTAGTTCGAAGAGCAATCCTAAAAACACACCTGACTTGTTATTGTATAGTTTGAGGTGATTTTACATATTTGGTTGTAATTTTCTACACAAGAGTAATGTATGTTATAGATGATTTTGTGTGGATGTTTATATGAATCTCACTAATCCAAATAGATAGATGATTTTATGGATGGATGGAGATTTTTGTTTACTGTTATAAAGATTAATTTTCACCCAGAAGTATGAATAGTTATATAGGGTAAAGGAGAAGACAGTCTCAGGCTATAAAACATGTGCAGCAACATTAACATTCAGATTTTTCACAACATAGTAAGAGGTAATTGGAAGTTGTTTTTTCTTCTAGTAACAGCTGGTGAGTAAGATGAAGGTGCTAATTACAGAGAAACCACCATTTTAATTCAGTCGCTCTCAGTTCTTTCCAATAGTAATATCAAACACACAAGACACATACATACAGACACAAGATAAAAGGAAACGGATAAGTGTTCACAGCAGGTTTATGCATGATTGTGATGCTTTAGAAATGTTGTTTGATTCAATACTTGACATTCTGTGAGATGGAAAACACTGTGTGAAGCACAACAGATCGACTGACCTTGATAAACCATACAGTACAGCTCTGTAGTCAGTGATTGAATGGATGCTATTTTTGTTCATGTGTGTCTAAGCTCAAGCTTTGCATGTCTGAAGCCTTTCTAAACCCATGAATGTCTCATACATGTTTTCAATATACTTCAAATTCAAATGAGCTTGTAAAGTATGTCATGATAAAAAACTGAATACCAGAATTGTGTTTCTCTTAATAAAAATTCAGGATTAAGTGCAACATTTGGATGACACGCTATAACAAAGAAAACTTTACATTTTCCTTTGCTGCACTTCTGTAGATATTGTTTTTAAACCTGCTTTTACAATTTTTGTTAGGGATTTTTGGTAAAATGATGCATTCCAGGGCTTTGAAATGTTTTGATGCCAAAAACGAGTACAAATGTCATGACAAAAATTCTCAGAGTCATGTATCAAGATATGACATGATCATAGGTTACCGAGTTCAGTCACTGCAAATGTTGTAACGGAATGTTAACATGCGTCTGGTCGTCCAGTAAAAAGTCAACAGCTTAAGGGACGTTACTTCACATTCACATTAGAACAGGTCTCTACTTGTGTCTGCAGGGATCTTTTGTGATCAGATTTCTTGTGCCTGTTCTATATGTAAATGAACATGTACACATTTTCCGTTTGCAGAGACGCGAAAATGCTTTGTTGTTTTTAACCAGTGGGAGGCAGAAATGCACTTCTCATGTTCACTCTGAAAGAAATTCAAAGAAAAAGAAATGAAATCAATACAGACTAGGTCTATTCGTCAACATGTTCCAATCCAAATTGCCCAAGATGTTTGATGGACTTGTAATATACTCGTACATACTCTACACATCTCTTTTGTCAGATGTCTTGGATGAACCTAGCTGACGCAATTTGATAGAGTCACTGTGACACCATTTGTACATAAATAGACATGTGCCTCCACTGACTCGGAGGACGTCAGTAGGGTCGACAGTCATTCAGTGAGAGGCATTCATGTACACACAGCTAAAGGGATGTGGCCATCTGTGTCCCTAGTGCTTTTTAAAGGTGTTCACTTGTACTTAGAGCTGTCCACTTGTGAACAGATCACCCAAGACGCATGGTAATGCAGGTGAACAGGGCAACAGGTTCACAGACTCTTACGGGTCACTGAGTCCAATGAGTTGGCCTTAATGTGGCTCAGAGTGCTTGTAGGACAGTATCTGTAGGCAGCCAAAGGACCACACACACGGCATTCACCTGCTTGAACTACCTGGATGTTTGGCAGGAGATAAACAGCACTGAAAGATGTACATGTAGGACCGACACTGATCAGCCGGGTGTCTGTGTATCTGTGTGTTAGTGCAGCTAGTGTGAGAATCTACAGTTGAATGTGTTAATAAGCTTGTCTCAGTATGTGAACATGCATTATGCATTTACTGTCCAAAGACCCGCAGCATCACACATGCATTTTTAAAACCCAGGAAACAGAAGGTAGGTCAAGCTGGGTGCATTAGTGTGTGTGTGTGTGGGTGTGTATGCATGCCTATCTGGGAGTGTGTGAATGTGTGCATACATATGTGTGAAATCCACTTGCAGGGAATGCATGCTCAGTAGGAGAGTATATTCCTGGAAAGCCAGCTGCCACTCCTGTTATCACAGCTAACTCGATTAGAGGAGCTTCTGCCGCCGAGCCCTCTGCTCAGACAGCCCTGACACGAATGTACACACACACACACACACACACACACACACACACACACTGTGCTTTAGTTATAATTGAATCAGCTACAATGAAGTACACTGAATCTCCAACTAATGCATCATACTAACATTGCACTTGTAGCCTGTGCCACTAAAGCTCAATCAGCCGTATGCATTGTATTTGTAATGCTAGTAATTTAAAAGCTTATATAAAACTGGAAATAGAGATGTTCCAAGGAAATAAATAGGATCGATTGACTAAACCAAGAAACATCCATAGGTTCATTAACATGTGTTGGGGTGGATATGAACAAAAACGACATCCTCGTCAAAATATTCACTTCTGTCTATTAATAAAGGCTTGATCTTGGTCCCGAGTGAAAACTTAAGAAGCCATATGATTTTAATATATTTTTCTTTACAGTCAGATCATAACAATGATTAGGACATTGAAAGCATTTGTAGAGAAAAAATTAGTAAAATCACTAATTAAAACAATAGATTATCAAAGTGTTCTCTGTGTTTTAGTGGACAGTTTAAAAATGTAACCTAAAAAGGTGAAAATGATATTGTTATAATGATTAAAGAAATACACTTGGTTTGCTAAAGTTATCAGAAAGTACATTCAGCATTAAATCTCAAACAGGTTAGCTCCAGAGTTCACGTATACCATGCATGTCCTATTTAGCCTCCTCGATTTCCACGATAACATGCACTTCCATATTCCGTTAACAGAAAGCAGCATGTTGCTAATGTTGTTGCCAATTAAGTGCAGTGAAGCCAAAAATGTCAGTGAGCTAGCCAGTCTTTCATGTGAGGATCTGACCTTTTCCAATGATCATGATAATCATTGATCACTCACTAAACACCGTCTACCATAACAGACCATTATTATCTTGTCCAAAGCCTTCCTATGGACAGCAGTTATAATTAGGCCCCTGGGTAATTGGCTGGCTAATTGCTGTTGGTGTATACGTACATTGCCTATCGTTAGAACCCACAGGGGAAACTGCTATTACTTTTAATTACCTGCTGTTAAGTTTGACAACTGACCTGGGGCTTTTTTTTTTTTTAAACATTTTTTGTGGTTATGTGTAGTCTTACATATGGGAAGTGATACTGGATATTGGCCTCTTTTCCAGTGTGGTCACTTCTGCAGGTACACACACTCCGTAACACACTCGGAACAGACACACTTCCCTTGTCGTCCTCTGAGCATTGGCTTTTTAGGCAGCAGACCCATTCATCATGCGTCTGTCTGTAGAGGAGCAGTTACTCATTGTCTCTCCTCCTGCTTATTCTCCAGGAGCCGGCCTGTCTCATACTCCATCTCACTACTACCTCTCTTACTACTCGTCTCTTTGTCTTTTCTGCCCCCTCCATCTCTCACCTCCTGTCTTTATTTCTTTGATACTCAGTCTGCCTCCCTCTCTCCCTCTCTCTCTCTCTCTCTCTCTCTCTCTCTCTCTCTCTCTCTCTCTCTCTCTCTCTCACACCCTTTTTATATCTCGCCTTACTGGGAGAACAAAGAGTGCACGGTGAATGTTGCCTGTGTGTGCTTCAAATGTATGAAGTTTGATGCTGAGAACTCACTGCTATTTTATGGATTAGAAAAAGATGAGCCACCTGAGCAAAACCTTATATTATCATTATTTATTTAGTAGCACAATTGCACTTCAAATAAAACAGGATAAGGTAGACATAGAAGTAAATTATTTTCTTCTACCTATTCTTAAGTTCCATTCTCGCTTATTCCTCAGTAGAACTGCTCATAAAATAATCTGTCCTACTAATACTTCTGTTTTGTACTTTTCATAGTAGTTTTCATAGCAAATGCTCAGAACTTGAGAATGAGCCAGTTGATTATCTGAATGGTTAGGACCTAACCTGCATGAAAACTGGAATTTGACTCATCATGAATAGTTGTATTTTTGTCTATGATCACTCCTGTTTATCTGCCTCATCTTTCAGCAGGAATACCCAAAAGAATGACACAGATTTTCATGAAACTTGGTGTAAAGGGAAAGGGTGGGCATGGGCCTAGAGCAAACCCTTTATATTTTGGAAGAAATCCATAAAGACCCAGAATTATTTTTCATGTGACTAGCACATCCATTTTGCTATACATTTAACATTTTCATAGTGATTTATCACCACTTATTCTCACAGATATTCTCCTCTGTACTTTCAGTGAAAACCAGGGTTTTTGTTGTTGGGTTTTTTTTTTTTGGTTTTTACTTTACTGATCATGTAGATGTTCACAAAAAGTAATTTTGGAGGTTATCATATGAAAACAGACAAAACTGAAGAAAAAGTGACATTTTCAGTAAAGCATATCATTAACTGTACATAAAAACAAGCTTCTACAACAATAGTTATTTGTCAAACTGTATGGATTTTACAGGGGAATCAATGTTGCAGAAGATGATGTCATTTCCAGTTCCAGTTTCCAGTTCACTACAGAGCCTCTGATCGTCCCAATTGGTTAAAACTGATGCTGCTCAAAATCTGAGCAACTGTATTTCACCTCAATTATTCAAATGTATTTATAGGAATAGTAAGAATACATTTTGAATCAGTAGATGCTTTTAGTTTCTGTCAGCTGTTGAGGTCTTTGAGGGTTAAAATAGATAGAAGGACATAATAACATAATAAAACAACATAATAACACATAAAATGACTGTTAATTTTCTTTTAATACAGTCGCACCCACTGATGAATTGGAACTAATGCTGCTTTTCTGCTGACGGTATCAGCTCAACTTGCCTCGACCTGATTCAACATGGCTTTTAGCAGCAGCGTCTTGCATTCCGCCTGCAGGTATGTTACTGCCTTATTTTGGCTGGTCATCATAGTGATGCAGTGTAAACTATTGTGGCATTATCTTCAGTGAAACTGCAGCTACAAGCGAGGCAACAACTGAGGAAGGTGAAGCTAAAACAGAGTTCAAAATTTCCAAAGTTTTCAGAGATTTCCTTCCACTTTCCATTGGTGTCTCAAGTTTGGACATGATGATGACACATATACACACGCAGCGATGATTCTAGATTAATCAGTCTGTGATCTGCATGATTTTCACATCACATCTAGTCTTACTTTAGCTTGGTTGGAAAGGTGCTACTGATAGTACCAAGTTGTCCCTGCTCACAGTGCACATGCCAAGAAGCATCAGTGATGGAAGCTGTAGCACAAAGTGACAAAGAGAAGGAAATGTAAGCCAAACGTTGTGCTTTGTCTGAGTTTTAATAATACTGTGGAACAAACAGAGTGGGTTGTTGGCCTTGGAGTATTTATCACTTTTGCTGCTTTGATTCACATTTTTATCACTTCATATCAGACTTGAGCCCTAAAAGAAGCAGACTGCCAGTGCAACGTTTAGAGAAACCTGAGGTGTTATTCAAGCACTACTGCAACATTTATGTACCTAATGTACTGTATATGTGTGACACTTTAGAATAGCACAAACCCTTTAACCTTGAGTATGTGATGAGGACTGTGAAAAGACATGACATTAATGTGAGAGTAGATACTGACAGATGGAGAAACACAGTGTGCTTCTCTCTTCAACATAAGTATCAGTGGGTAGTAATCAAAGTATTTCCCTAAGTGCCTCTACAGTTGTATGCATTTGTCCACGCCCAGGTGTGGACATGCAGCAGAGTTAGCAAAGTTGGCTTGTTGACCATGTGACGTTTGTTTATTTCTTGTGCTTTTTTTTAGCTAATTATTTTAGGCCAACCTCATGGATTGGTCAAGCTTTGTACTGTATGTACATTACAGTGTGTGTGTGTGTGTGTGTGTGTGTGTGTGTGTGTGTGTGTGTGTGTGTGCACTGCACAGGCCACATCTAGGGCCAGGAGCAGGGTTGTGTTGCCATGGTGAAAATGAAATCCAAAATGCAGAGTTGCAAGAAAACCTCTGATTGGCTCAGGAGCCATGCATGGGATTGTGATGCATGCTGTCAGCTGGCCAATGGGATGCAAGCTGAGCCAGGGCTGTTGCTAAGGGGAGTAGCTTGGAACAGAGTCAGCTGGGTTTTCTCTCTCTCTCCTACCTCTCTCTCTCTCTCTCTCCGTCTACCAGTCGGTTTGTGGCTCTCTTGCTCATTCCCTCCTGCTGCTCGCTCTGCCTTTGCCCTCATTGACTCCGTCTCCCCCTCCTTCCTGTCTCCCCATCCCTCTCCCCCTACATTTTTTTTTTGCACATCTACACGTGCGAAAGGGGAAAGAGCACATGTTGAAAAATTCACTGAATATTTCATGCAGCTTGTGTGGGGCTGGGGCTGTATCCAAAGACCTCCACACATATTTGTGTACGCATTTGTGTGCATGCATACAAGTTTGCATATTTGTGACTGTTTATTTGTTATGGTTGTGTCTGCGTGTGTGCATTGGTCCTGGATTGTGTTTTTGTGTGATTGTGTCTCCTTCTGGACCTTAAATGTATATACCCTTTGTCTATTTATCGCATGTTTAAAACATATGTGTTTAAATTGAACCATATTGTCTTTTCATGCTTGACCTTTTTTGGCCTTTTATGCAGGTGAACAGATAATGCTTTGTGTGTGTACATTGTTTGGGTTCAGATTTGAGGGATCTGTAGTTAAAAAAGAGTTTGTCTGAACACCAGCCAGGTAGTACTGAATACACATCTGGTGTCATGTAGAGTTGAACACCCTTCCTCCACCCTCCAGAACCCCATATTTAGCACTGGCCCATCACCAACATGTTCACTGGTAACATCATGTAGTCACGCATATAAAATATATACATAAATAAGAACAAAGTAAATATGGAAACTATTAAATATGCCACTGGTGCAGGTAAAGAAGAAAAAAATAAGTATAGTATTTTTAAACACCTGGAATTAGGGAGTATTACTGTACAGATCTTTAGTTTTATTTTAGTGAGTTTCTTTCAATGCAATTATAGCGACACTTGAGCATCTAAAGTGTTCTAGTTTAGCCTGCGTTAACTTGCAGAGTTGTTTGTGCAATGTGTTGTTTTACTAGGGATGAAAAGTTTTTGTTACGTCTGTGAGCTGCAGGCTTACCGTCTGAACTTTGATGTGCAGTAAGTCTGATTTAGACTGCTAATTAAGAGCTAAACAAGTATGAAAAAGTTTTTGATTCATTACAGAACTCCAATGCGACACATTAATCCACATTTTTTGTAATTAATGAAACATTGCAGTGTCACAAATGTATGTACAGTTAGGAAAATATGGCCTTGTGTTTACTTCATTTAGATATTGTCAAAATATTGTAATAATTTCAGTCCAAAATTATGCAAAAATGCAGAATTTTGTCAGGTAATAACTACTAAAAGTCATCACACAGCCTAAGTTTAGTTTAGTCGTAAATGAGTCGGATTATGGAACATGATTCTACCTCTGGCGTATTATCCTTAAGTAGTGGAAATAAAATTCTAACAAGCAATGTAAGCTTGCTGAAAGATGCTAAGTAATGTAGAAGTCATTAAATAACTAGCAAATTAATTTTATGTTGGTGTTTAGTAACTAAATGATTATTTGATCAAATGGTCTTGTGAGGCTTTTTGTTTTTAAAGCTGAATCAGAAAAAATAAAACAGTGATAAACCAGTTTACAGTTCCCTCCTATTCATATAAACCAAATTACAGAAGCCTGGGTTGGATCTGTCACATTATTAACATCACTATGTTTGCCTCCAGTACCATTCTGCGTAGGACATGATGTGCATGGTAGTGGGCTGAGGTACTGCGTGTGCATCCACTCATGAGAATGTGGGTTAACATCAGTCACATAGAGTCATCATCAATTATTTATTTATAACACACTTGCTTGATGAGTTGTTGGCTATTGTGCTTTATTTGTGAAGCATTTGATTTACACATGTTCAGACAGTGGATATGTGAAAATATACCTAAAAACTATCAGGTTAGATGAATAAACAGATTAGATGCACAGCACAGAGGTGTTATACCAAGGAAATGATGATGACAATGATGATCACACTTCCCCTCGAGGCAGCAGCACCACAGAGAATGACCTTTTTGATGAATTTTGGGCCAAGGATTACAACAGGAAAATTGTACGTCACACCAAGTCGACAGAAGCAGAAACAAAGCATCTGCTCTCTACACATTTTTTCTCTCCGCCTCCTGTTTCCTTCCTCCATCCACACTTCCTGTTTCCTGGCAATCATCCTCTCTTTGTTCAGCCTTTTTTTTCTCACAGACATATTTTTCCTCCTTTCACTGTCATTTCAAGCGTTTTTTTTGCATGGTATGGATCTATTGTGGTGAGGGCTGCCATGGGAATCACTGAAGTCCTAACTCTAATAGAGCAAGGCTGCCTTTGAGGTGACATAACACACACACACACACTTATCCCATAGCCCCAGTAATTCATTCATAATTCTCACCATTAGCAATAGAGAATGGGAGATGTAGGGCGAAGAGGGATGACTGAAATATTGGGAAAGGGAGGGAGAGGATGGTGATGTGTTCACTCACTTGATATGATCACAAAGTAATTACAGGCATTATTAGTCGTGTTAGTTGTGTACTTGTGTGTGTGTGTATGTGTGTGTAAAAATGAGATCAAAAGCAGAGCCCCAGCTGGCTCTTAGCTCTCCAACTGGTTTCATTTGGGTTATCATCCAGTTCTCCTATTGATACTGTGTGTGTTTACCATTTGCAAAACATGACACATATCAGGTACAACAGTGAAAAGGAAAATGAAAGCGCAATCAAATATGAACAGGAACGAGAGCGTTAAGGCTTGCATTGGTGAATGTCTTTTATGGACACACGTTTTCCACTTCTGTAACAATGGAAAACATTATACATGTGCAGGGACTCATGCACAGTGAAACTTTCCAAGTGTGCACTTGTGCTGTCATTGGGACTTATTGGAGAAGCATGTAGTCAGCCGCTGTTCAGGAGTTTAAAAATAGCAAAAACACACACATAGGCTACTCCACTTGCAGTCCAGAAATAGAAGAAGCAAAGCATCTGAGAGGCCAATCAATCTCTTTCCCCCCACTCTTTTCTCTTTGTCCCTTTTCTTCGTTCCCCTTCTCTGTTTTTTTCTTTTCTTTCTCGGTCTGTACCTGCATTAGTGAGGAAGACAGAAGATTTGGGAGCAAGAAGAGTAAGAGGTGTGTTCAAATGAAACCATGCAACAGTGGAAATTGAACACATCAACATTGCATCACTGCAGTGCCACGTGCATGTTTCAGTAACAAAGTCTACATATGGGAAAGTGCAAAGGAATCAGAGTACTTTAACAACTTTGCATAGTTCTAATTTGCAAGGAAACGGAAAATCGTGTAAAAAGGGTCAAGAAAAGCTCAGACTTGAACTCTGAGTTTTGTTCTCATAAATGGAAGTAGGTTGGAAAGGAAGGAGAGAGTGAAAGAAGGTTAAATATTGAATAATAGTTGAGCAGGTGTCATGGTGAGTAACAGAACAAACTGTGACTGCCAATATTTATCTGTGTACACAGAAAAGTTCTCTTCACTCTGCTAGTCTTTCCATCTCCTGTGTCTGTGTGTGTTTGTGTGTGTGTGTGTGTGTGTGTGTGTGTGTGTGTGTGTGTGTGTGTGTGTGTGTGTTTTCATGAAACGGAGACAGTTTATTATAACTTTGATCACTGCTGGCTGCCCCTCAACAAAAGACATGGAGCGAGAGGTGGAGGAATGATGAAAAAGTAGAAATTTGACGTAAGCGCTGATGGGTGAGAGTAAGAAAAAGACAAAGGAGAACTGTATGTAGTTTAAGATAGAGCTGGCTTTATAGAGAAAAAAAGAGAGACCTACCGGAGCCTAGAAGGAACAAGAACCTGCACTTTTTCCTCCCACCCTTCTGTGATTTCACTTTTCCTTGCTCTGCTGCTCAGTGTCTCTCTGTGATGGAGTTATTTTTATCTGACTTTTCTCCCAACCTGTCTGAGAATGTTGAGCTGCATTTTAGTATAAATGTGTTGCTGGCAAGTCTCCTCTTTGTTGCAAACACATCTCACTAAAGGGTAGAAGCTTTCACTTGAGTGCAGCCAGTTAAAAACACTGACAAATGCATAGTGACTTAGGTTGGTGGTGTTATATCCTGTATGCTCATGAGACGAATACATACTGCAGAGCTGTCCTTTTATCAGATAATAAGACAGTACTAGTAACATGTGAAGTAGTTGTGTAGCAGTTATGTGAAGATGTTTTTTATTTAACCTTTATTCAACAGGAAATACTCTGAATCTATTTTATGTGAGTAGTGTGACTTTCAGCCATCATAATTTATCAAATGCGAGCAACATTGGTCATGCATACTAATCAGGGTCAATATACAGTATAGTACACTGTACATGATCAAACCATCTACCACCAGATGCATAAATCATTTATAGTCACTTTGAATGTGTCTATTGAGACCAAGTGCTTTAGTTTTGTTCATTTTTGCACTTGGTTTCAAGGAAAGAGAGATGAAAACCCAAATAAGAACAGTACAGAACGAATAAGCCCTGGGAGTGAAGACTCTAAGGCAAGTCAAGTTTATTTGTATAGCACATTTCAGCAACAAGGCAATTCAAGGTGCTTCACACAGGACATTGAAATACAACGACAGGGGAAAAGAAACACATTTAAAACATTATAAAATAAACATGTAAAAGGTGATTAAAAACAGCAAGTAAGAAAACAACACATAAAATCCAAAAATATAAAAACACACACATATTAAAGTAAGAGTTGCAGTGCAGAGTTTCGAAAGAGAATAAAAAATTTGCAAAGTAAAAAGCCTTTTAGTCAAAGGCAGCAGTGAATAGGTGAGTCTTTAACCTTGACTCAAAAGAACTCAGACTCTCAGCAGACCTGATATTTTCTGGTAGTTTGTTCCAGATATACGGAGCATAGAAACTGAACGCTGATTCTCCATGTTTAGTCCTTACTTTTGGAACCCAGAGCAGACCTGCACCAGACCACCTGAGTGGTCTGGATGGTTCATACTGGACTAGAAGGTCTCTGATGTATTTTGGGCCTAAACCATTCAGTGCTTTATATGCTAGCAAGAGAATTTTAAAGTCTATTCTCTAAGGGCATTTTCACACAGTGTACTTGAGTCCGTACCGTACTTGGATACGTTCACACCTTTCCCACAGATGTTGCGTTCACACATGCGTACTGTGGGCTGTGCCCGAGTACAAGTGGGTGTTACAGGGCTGAAACAGTAGGTGGCAATGTGGAAGGAATTCTGTCATCTTACTATTTTACAAATGTGGAAGTCAGAAGAAGACATCTGTTAGCCTGTTTGAGGCAAAGTGAAGCAGAGCGCCCCTCATTGTCCCTGATATATCACCCAGTGGTTCGGTCGATAAGGCGAGGCTGTGCCGCACAGATCCAAGGCTTTTTCAGGAGACAACAGGAATGCCGTCTATGGTCTCCTGGTGATTAACCCACTTCCATTGCCAGAGTGGTGGTTAGGTCACTTCCGGACTCGGGCACGGATCGCATTCACATGTCACCATACCGTACTGGAGTACGGGCAGACCAGACCCAGGACTACCTTCTCAACTGGACTCGGGTACGGTACTCAAGCATGGAATGGTTGCATTCACATGGATAAAATTAAGCGGACTTGGGGGGTCCAGCGTACTCTGATATGGACTCGAGTAGGCTGTGTGAAAACGCCCTAACTACCCTTACTTTTTTTGCAAGTTATAGATTTGATGTTACAATGAGAACAGATCCCACGTAGGCTTTTAAATAAGAATATGCCAGTGTTTTATTGTATGCACAGGGTGACAGGCCTTTCACCCTCGCCACATAATACACAATACAATAAGAAAAGCTGTGTTGAACCTCATTGCTTCAAGGTATATAGTATCCAGAGCATATATATTTATATAAGTGTGGAGATAAAGTTGGCATCAACAACAACAGTAATAATATTTGTGCTCAACGTCTTACCACTGTGACAGTATTTTGTATCTTTCACAATCAATCTTTACTTTTTTGCACCTTGATACACTTACTCTTTGCACAGAGTACTCGTTTCATTTTATTTCACCTATTTATTTTTTCTTATTGTACAGTTTATTTCCTTTATTTCGTTTTAGTTTAGTTTAAAATGTTTTAACTGTACAGTTTATTTCCTGTATTTCATTTTAGTTTAGCTTAACTGTTTACGTTAGTCATGTGAAGGGAACTCGCAAAGTAAGGATTTCATTGCTCAGTACTGTTGTGTATATGACAATAAATTTCTTGAATCTTAAATCTTGAACAAGTTGCCTTTTGGCCTCGATTCACATCTTTGATATTTATTTGTATCCTCCTGAGGTCAAATATTCTGCAATGTAAACATACTTCTTGTTTTAACCTGAAAAATCTGGCTCTAGGTTGAACGCACTTTTAATAACTACTTTTCTTCACACTAAAGTTAAAATCTATTCACTAAAAGCAAGCAAGCTGTGCTTACAACAAGCAACAAATGTGCAATTTTGTTTGTTCCTTCTGTGCTTGTTTGTCTGCAGGGATATTATTCAAAACATTGACTTTATAAGATATTGTAGCTAATAAAATCAAGTTAGATATATTGTCTTAAAATTAGATTAATGAGACACTAATGAGAAACACATCTGACACTATTATGTTTCTTCGCCTGAGAAAAATTATACAGTTCATTTCTCCTGCACTGTCTTGAAAGTCCTGTTTGCAGACACATTTATCAGAGAATACAGTCAGATTTTTGGTGCTTTCTTCTGTAGTTAAAATGTCAGACACAGAAAAACAATTTGAGCTTCTCAAAGTTTCCTTGGGTGTTTCTTGGAATCATATGCTTGTCACGCCAGTGCTTTTTCCTGGATCAAACTAAAGCAGAGGTGGTATCATCCTGATCCTGTTTATCTTGGCTTTAAATACTTAGTAAAGTTATCATGTCACAGCAGTGTATGACTTTCATCACTAATTTTTCTTCAAATTTGCCAAACCCCGGTGATAACCTAATTATTACTTATCCATTAGTCTTTCCATGCCTAAATCACTTCTCTCATGGTGAACAACTACCAAAATGAATCCATCACAAGCCGTCCATTTATTTACATACCAAACCGATAAGTCACTTGGGCCTTTTTTGAATTTTTTTTGCTAAGTGTATTGTGAGAATGGGAATTCCTCGCAGCTGCAGCAGCAACAAACAGCAAGCAATGAAACCAGGTCAGAAGAAATCACTGTAAGTCAGTTGTCATCTTATAATACAGGGTGTGTGATTGTAAAAAATAATACTTAGACATCAGTTTCATGGCATTTTGGGAATATGTCATTGTGTAGGCTTATCATACATGCACTGTAAAGAGCAACTGAGTGGTGAGTGCCCGTCCATACCCTGTATGCTTGCAAGGCGTGTATGATAAGCCTACACAATGACATATTCCCAAAATGCCATGGAACTGATGTCTAAGTATTGTTTTTCACAGTCACACACCTCATATTATAAGATGACAGTTGACTTACAGTGATTCCTTCCATTTCTTCTTGTTACGCCCTGGCTATGTGACCCTAGGGCATAACATGAATAAGCAGCCACTTTCCCTCACTCCCAAGTCACAGAGAAACCCCCCAGGATGCAGTTTGGTGCATTTAAACATACAAATGATTTATTTACAACATGATATAAATAATAAAATAATAATAATAATAGCTTTATTTGTATAGCACCTTTAAAAAACAAAGTTTACAAAGTGCTTTGACAGAGGGCACAACAGCAGAATACAAGAAGCAAGTAAAAACACTAAAACAGAAGCAACACAATAAGAGAGATGTGTACAACAAATGCAAAAAAATATGGCACTGCAAATAAATTAAGTGAATCAGAGTAAAGAGGGCAGGGATAACATAACATGATGCTGTTAAATCAATGCAAAAAATGAAGAAATGAGATAAAACAACATCATGTATGAGAATATAAATTAATAATCAAACAGGATAAAAATCAAATTTAAAAAATTAAAATTAAAAAGGGACAGACATCACATAAAAGCAGGTCTATAAAAATGTGTTTTAAGAAGTGATTTAAAAGATGTCACTGATTCCGCATAAAGACATGTAATACAAAACCCAAACATAACAGCAGCTTGGTCTTCGGGGTGGGCCAAGGCCAAAATAACAAACATAACTTTACTTACTAAAGAAGCGAGGCTGACCTGCAAAAGAAAAGGAACCAAAATACAGAGTCTGACCTCTCTACTTACGGAAAACAGGAGAAACAAAGCAAAGAAATCGGCAGCCCACCCCTACTGCTGCATTCACCAACAAATATGAACAAATGGGGTTGGAAGTGGAGGAAAGGCGATGATGGATTGGCCCAGTTCCGCCATTTTTATAGTCCGCCTCCAGCTGGCTGGTCCAATCCGTGGACAAGTTTAGGGTCCACACCTGCAAAACATCATCCACTCACACACAGACACATGTTCACACCTTTTGGTCGTAACATTCTGACCCGATAGCGGACATTGCGGATGCATGGAACTCCCATTCCCACAATGCACTTTGCGACAAAATTCTGAAGAGGCCCGAGTGACATATCGGTTTGGTACAGGGTGGGGAAGCAAAATTTACAATATTTTGAGGCAGGGATTGAAAGACAGTGTATGACCAATTAGTTTATTGAAAGTCATGAGAATTTATTTGCCACAAGAAAATGTACATAATAGAAAATGTTTTATTCTATGTGTCCTCCTTCTTTCTCAATAACTGCCTTCACACGCTTCCTGAAACTTGCGCAAGTGTTCCTCAAATATTCGGGTGACAACTTCTCCCATTCTTGTTTAATAGTATCTTCCAGACTTTCTCGTAATAGTTTTGCTCATAGTCATTCTCTTCTTTCCATTATAAACAGTCTTTATGGACACTCCAACTACTTTTGAAATCTCCTTTGGTGTGATGAGTGCATTCAGGAAATCACACACTCTTTGACGTTTGCTTTCCTGATTACTCATATGGGCAAAAGTTTCTGAAAAGGTATGGATAATAGTGTTAGGTATGATTATGACATCAATATATGTTTGGTTTCAAAACAATTGACGTAGTGCCTGCTGAGAAAAAACAACTAAATGTTCATTGTAAATTTTGCTTCCCCACCCTGTATGTAAACAAACAGACTGCCTGTGATGGAGTCATCTTCGAAGTTGTTCACTGTGAGGGAAGTGATAGTTGTGTAAGCACGGAAAGACTAATGGATTAATGATAATTAGACTAAAAAGAAGAAAAATTGGTGATGAAAGTCATATGCTGCTTTAATAACACAGCATACTCCTGATGCGAAGATGAGCTGTGTTTCCTGGTGAAGGTTTTTCTAGAATACTCCTCCATTTTTGACACCTTTGCAGTCCCCTTTCATACTTTCTCCTCTGTTAACCCACATTTTCATTGTCTCTCTCTCTCTCCTTGGTGCGATTTGACCTCTCAGTTGGTGACCTCATCAATAAGAGGCTCGTTTTGGGGGGAAGGGCGGGGTCAGGGCCATGAGTGTGTGAGTGCATGTGCACCTCAGTGTTTGTGAGTGCATGACCCTGATGGGGCCCCTAGCTGAGTTTGATTAAGGGAGGGGTCAAATGGGCCCCTATCTTCCGCCATCTTAGGTTTCCGTCTATTGACTGCGGTGGATGCCCAGATCTCATGTCTCCTCCTGTGTGCGACTGTCTCCTGTCTATTCTTGCAGGTGGACAAGAGAATCACTCATTCTCATCTCTCTTTCTTCCTCTTTATAAATCTCTGCCTGCCATCCACCCCTCCCACTCTTCCATCCATTCTCCTCATTCTCCTCCCTTTCTCCCCCTTCCTGTCTATGTTCACTCATCCTTTTATTTCATCCCTCTCACCCTCCTTTCTTTCTTTCTTTCTTTCTTCCTTCCTTCCTCTAGTCAGGTGAGAGGAGGTGAGGGAAGCAAGATCAGGAGGAGGAGGAGGAGTATTAGCCTCGCTGTCTGGAGCCAGCGGTAACCCTATATCTCAACAGAGAGAGGAAGGGTTGGTAGTAACTTGAGCTTTAATGATTGTACATTCAACCCAGAGGTCATTTTTGTAGACATGAATATGAGTGGAATACACCATACACACATACTCTCCACCCTTTGACAAATGGTATGTATCTAATGAACACACATCGGAAAAGCATATTTTGCTCCTCGTATCAATGATGTAATCCCAGTGCAATGTTGCCGTGGCGATTGTCCTCTCACATCCCCAGGAAACAGAGTCTCATAGGTTTTGTGGCTGATTGGTTTGTCCAGGCGACTGGAAAATGGAGTTTAGTCAGCTTTGTACCCTCGGGCTGTTACATGCACTAACACACACACACCCACTCACACACACACATAAATGTAGATGCATGCATTGAACACAGACAGATGAGCAGGATGAAAGATTGGAGACTGAGAGAAAGGAAATGGATTTATTCATAATGAGACGGAAGGAACAAACAAAACAAAGCTTGGGGATGTTACATGTTTTTCACTTTGGAAATGCATGATCTCAGTGTTTTATATGTTCCCGGTACATAATATATATCTGAATAGGCACTAAAACATCTCAGACCGAAGTGTAAATCTTTACTGTCTGGTTCAAATAGATTAAACTGTTATTTACCAGTTTTTTTTGGAAGTAACACTTTGTGAGCAGCTTTTTTGACATGGATCTCATAAGCACTCCTGCCAATAGTGTGATTTAATGTAATTGAGTTTGGTAGAAACTGGGAAAGTATAGGAATATTGAGGCAAACAGGAGACAGCAGGGTGTTCAGGGAGTAGAAGCAGATACAGATAGAGGAGGCAGGGTGTTAAGGAGCTGTGAGGAATCCAAAAAGAGAGACTACTGGGTTTTTAATCAGTCACAAGTAAAAGTGAAGCAGTCTTGTTAGTGAGTGGCTCTAAGCTGACTGCTTGCCGTTGCTTCCTTGCCTTGAAGCCTGGTTTGTACTGAAGTCAGATTTTTTTTTTTCTTGCAGCCATTGCTCTGCTGCTGCTGCTGAGTTTATTCCAGTCAGAGTATGTTCTAGCTTTGATGTGCACAGTCTTTTCCCTTTTCCTTTTCCTTTTTTTTTTTTTAATAATCTGAAGTATGGAGAACTTGCTCAGTTTTTCAGACTTTTTCCAGTTTGTCTAGATCCAGTGGTTCTCAACCCTTTTTTGAAAAAACAACACCGCTCATGTATCATGAGCATTCTGCCACCTCACCCACCCAAAAAAAACCAAATTGCGACCGGGGGGTGGGTGGGGGTCGGGTGATATACACTACAAACAAAAAGTTAAGGATTTTTTTTTTTTTGCCTTTTTTTTTGTCTTTTTTGCCATTTGTAAATAAAACTATGTCTGGTCATTAAAATAAAATGTTTCAATTCACACAAAAAAAAGTAAAAAGCGCTGTGCAAGAATTCCAACTGAAAAAAAAGCTCAAAAATTTAAAATATCCTTAACTTTTTGTTTGTAGTGTAGCTCAGTCGGTAACACCCCCCTCACTTCATCATGAGCCTCCTGCCACCCCCCCAATCTATCCCCCCCCCCCCAAAAGACATGTGCAACCAGGGGTGAGAGCTCAGTAAGTTACGTGGTGGACCTTAATGCAGAAGGGGTGGGAGGGGGTGGGGGGCACGTAAATTCGGCATTGAGGTAACATGCTGGTTGTACAAAATGGGCAGCACAAGCACCACTTGTTCTAACATTGATAGTTATACACTGTGATGAATAACGGTGACGAATGCCCCCCCATTTCTGCCCCCCCCCCCCCCCCCCCCCCCCCCCCGACCTTGTCCCAGCACTCTCGTTGAGAAACACAGGTCTACATCGTTGAACTGCAGTAATATGGTGATAAATTTCACTGGTCTAATCTTGTAAAATCTCATTTAATTAGTAGTGAAATGGGCTTATTTCCTAAACAAACCACATACCAGGATAATCTATTATTGATCAAAAGTCACAAATCATTACCCATATTGGAACATATGACATGACATTAACATATTTCTCACATAAAGCTAAGCTACAGCTCTTATTGTTCCATGTGTGCATTAGAAGGAACCTTCTGTCTTATGCTTGTTGGTGTTTTTCTGCACCCTTTTGCAGAGATAACCAACTAATCAATAATTAACTAGTATGGATGGTAGACCTTAGTTACAGCCCTTTACTTGCAGTTTTTAACACTGATGGCTGAGTTTGTTGCACTCACTCATATTGACTCTATTAAATCAAGTTATTACTCACTGTGTCCTCAGTTATTACACTGCTTTGTTGTATGCTCATTTCTGATTGGCCAGTGATGACATTGTAGGGTCTGTTATTTCAGTACAGCAGAGGGGTGCTCTGAATAAAACACACAACCTCTGTGGGCACATTTGTGATCACGTACTCTGATATCATATTTAAATCAATACAATTATTTTTATATTAACAGTTTTTGTCAAGATATTGATTTTTTTTTTTTTTTCTATTCTGTGCTTGTAAAAACTACAGTACTATGGTAATTTGCAGCATACCAGTCAGTATTGCAAAACAAATCTGATCAGGGTAGGGCAGAGTGATCTCATGGTTTTAGATTTTATTTTACCATATGATGTAATTTTCAAAGAAGCTGTGCAAATTGTGTTATTGAAAAATAAATAACAGCACTGTCTATGTTCCTACTGTGCTAATGTTTACATTCAGTGGCCTGTTTTTTTGTCTAATTATAATATTGTACAGAGAGCGTTGTGCTAATGTTGTAGTATTAATGTCGCTATCAGTCTGTTCAAACTGGTATTTTAACGTCTGCCTGCAATGAGCTTCTGCAACATGTTCTGCTGCCTAAGAAATAGAATTGTAGAGAATTACCATATGTCCATCAGCTGCATGTCCAGTCTCTGAACTCTGATGTGCAGTGACTCTGATTTACACAGGCACTTTAGACTTATGTCAGTGTGTGACAATGTTTTTGATTCAGAAAGATCAAATTAAATCACCATAATCTAAGTAACTACTGGAAACAGCTAGTGTTTACTTAATCTAATATTGTCAGTTTTGTAACCAGTTCAGATCAATTAAAACTTGATCTGAACTGATCTGAAAGTCTGTACTCGTATAATAACTACAAAAACCACACAGCTGAAGTATCCAGAAACCAGAGTAAACTGGACGAAAACTTACATGGATGTAACCCGCCTACATTTTTTAAGAGGTGAAAAGATTGTGCTTCCGATCATGGGTTGTGATTTTAGCTCTGTAGATGATCATATACTTTAGGCCAATTCTCCCAGCCCTAAAAAGAGGAGGATGCAGGTTATTATTTTCCCTTATTTATTATCTTTTACTTGTTGATCATACAAATAATGAACAGACTTAACATTGGCTCTGTGGAAGTTTGAGATGTACTCTGACATTTTAGACAATATGTAAATGAAAGAATGATCAGTATTGGATAACTAAGTGTAGCCCATTGAAGTTTGCCTTTGTTAGTTTGTCAAGTCAACAACATACATGCATGGCCTTTCAGTCCACATTTTAGAGAGTTAGTGATACTATAACCAAGAAACATAGCAATATGGCACTAAAAGGTAGGACATGAAACATTTTAGCTTTTTTAAAATTACACACTGTTGACCATATTTTTAATTTGTACATGTTTTTCAGTAGTGCCCGTTTTAGTGGACAGTAAAGATGAGAGATTTTGATGTTGTGCTGTTTAGCCAGTGGCAAAGGCAATGTTAATTTTAGCCTCTGTGTTGAGCTTGTCTTTACAATCAGCCTCCAGCTCAGGCAAACCACAACCCAGTGCCAGGGTGAACAAGTCCTCAGCAGACTGAGGGGACCAGATGTGTCAAGTAGTTGAGTTGGGGGCACAATGGGCCCCCCGGGGCCTGTTGAAGTACTGTGGGGGGACGTGGTGGTGGGGTGTCTGGACTTTGGATCTCTCCACCCTCCCCTCCGCCCCCTGTCCTTCTCAGACGGGGGCTTTTCCTGGGCAGTGTGGCACAGTGTGTGGCCTGGCACGGGGCCAGTGGAGCCAGGCTGCCTGCCTCTGCCAGCCTCCCTCCCCTGAGACCAAAGACAAAGCTGGGATACAGCCAGACACTCCATGCTCTCTGTTTATCTCTCCATCATTCCCCTCCTTCTCTCTCCTCTCTTTTTTCTCAGTTATTAGCGGTCATCCAGCCTTTTTCTCTCCTTTCAACTCTACACTTTAACATCCTGTTTTCTTTCTGTCTATTGTCTTTTTTTATCTGAATGTCTGCTTTATTCTTTACCTGCTCAGTGCTCAGGTGTATACAGTGATATTATATACTGTATATAAGCATACAGTACATGTCTGTGAATATAGAAGTACTTTCTCACATATCAGACGGCTTCCACACACAGGGCCCCTCATACAGATTTACTATTACAATTTTCCCATGTAAACACACATATAGCTCAACACACATCCCCTTCCCACACCCACACATACACCCCTATTCACTCTGTGGTGTGTGTGTTACAGTGTGTCTGTCATCCAGTCGCTGTGTGTGGGCTCCACATCAAACCAGCTGCCTAACCAAAGCTCACACTGGCTAGCATGCATCACTCAGTGAGTGTGTGTTTGTGTATGTGCATGTGTGTGTACGCTCCATCCTCTCGTCCACAGCCACCCACCGTGCTGCCACTAACAGCTCCAGTTAGCGCTTTACTGGGACATGGGTGGTTCTTTCTGGTTTTATAACCCTCAGTTTTAACGTTCATTGAATTGTTTTCTCTTATTTGTAATCTTCACCTCACTCTTTCTTTAACAGTCGGTGCTGGTGCTCTCTCATCTGAAAGTTTTTAGCTAATTTGTGGTTTTGCTTTCCTTTGTAGTGTTTCTTTGCCTGAATTTGACTCCAACAGTGGTCTCTCGAGCATAAACACAGGTTTATTCCATTTGTTTTCTCTTTTGTTTTCATCTCTCTCTTTTTCTTCTGTTAATTTCTAATTAGTTATCAGTCAGCACATCTCGAAGTAATGAGCCAAAAAGTTATACTCAACAGAAACGTAATAACAAATGACAAAGAAACTGTACGTTTTACCCATGTGGCATTTTCCAGTTAGTGTGATATACTAACTGTATTGCAAACAACATAAGACATTCATGCATCTCTGCTTTTTTTGGAATAATTTGGATTTTCTACATGTAAGCGCCCCATGTCATCAAGATTAGGCTTCTTTGCTCTGTGTATTGATACTTAAAGTGTAAATGTTGATTAATCAAATACGTTTTCATTCTGAAGATGTTATTTGTAGTAATACTACATAGTATTGTATGTCTAGTGAAGTGGTAAAAAGTTAAAAACACACCTATTTAAAGTCAAATTAGAATGGTTACACATATCTGATGTACAATAATGCATACACTTCATGCAAGTTTATATTGTTTGTTAAATACTGGAATTTCCCCTTGTGGGACTAGTAAAGGCATATCTTATCTTATCTCAATACAAGTATAATAAGTATTTGAACCTCTCTTCTTTGTATGCTCCCAGAAATGACTTTTTCAATCACATCTCATCTTTGAGCGCAGCCTGATTCTCAGAACAGCTTTTAATTCAGCTGCTGTTGAGCGAAATGGCATACAATTAGGTGTAATTTGGTGATAGGCAGGAAAAATGTGTTGCTGGGGAAAAAAATGTGTGCACCAAATGACCTTTACTAAGGTCAAATCTCCAAAACCAAAACTGGATTGAAAAATGTCATTAAAATCTTCTTATATTTCGGGCTTTAGTGCATTGAGTCTGACCAAATGACTTTCAGTGAGTGAGTCCAAGTGGATATTAAATTGGTCCTCAACACAAATTAAGATCACACTGAAAGATGCAATTGTTGCATGTGGTGAACTGATGTGACCTTTAGCAGTGAACCCACCCCCACCCTCTCAGCCCCTTTTGACCCATCTAATCCTCTGAATTTCTTTACACCCATTCTTTAAATCTGAGGTTGGCTGTTATTCTTCTAGTTTCAGCCATCATTTCATTGGAGGTAAAATAAGTAATGGCTTGTTTTTGACTGTAGAAACTGTTTCAACTGTTTTTTTTTTTTTTTAAAGAAACACTGCATTGAATATGTCTTCAGTTTAAGGCACAGGTGTCAAACATGTGGCCCGGGGGCCAAATCTGGCACACCGAAGAGTCCAGTCCGGCACTTTGGATGACTCTGTGTAATGCAAAAATTCCACTAAGAAATTAACAAACCTTTTAGTTCAGGTTCCACATTCAGACCAATTCAATCTCAAGTGGGCAGGACCAGTAAAATACTAATAATCTATAAATACTCACAACTCCACATTTTTCTCTTTGTAAAAGTAAATATTTTTCATGTATTTACACTGAAACAAAGTATAATTTCGCAAAAAAAATGTGAGTAATCTGAACAAATGTGAAAAACCTGAAATGTCTTAAGAAAAATAAGTGCAATTTTAACAATCTTCTGCCTGATACTAAATGTTTTGTGTGTTTGTAGATCCACTGTGATCTGTAAGTTACAATGTACGTGTGTAAATGATAAACTGAGGCAGAATATTGTTAAAATTATACTTATTTTTTCAGTTTGTTCATGTTATTCACATCTTTTGAAAGGATAGTTTGTAGATGTAAACCTTTTCATTATGTAAATTTCCTCTTTTCGCTCTAAAACAGAGAAAAGTTTGGAATTGACCTTATTCATATATTATTATGTTATTATTTTACTGGTTCGGCCCACTTCAGATCAAATTTAGCTGAATGTGGCCGCTGAACTAAAATGAGTTTAACACCCCTGGTTTAAGGCATACAATAAACGCTACTCATTACTCATCACTTATAATTTTGGACTTGGCCCATGATGTCAGAGAGAGTGTTCATCATTTATTTTGTCTCCACTGGAAGTTTTTTTTTTTTTTTGTTATTTTTGTAATGCATGTCTGGATTTAGATTATTTTCTCTACCTTGTGCAATGGTGTGTGTGTTATCAGAGTAGTGTCTGTTTTTGATTAATTGTAATAGCACAGCGTGTGCAGCCACAGTAAGGCTGAAAATAATTGTCTTCAAGGTTTCATGTCTAAAGTTGAAATAAAATGTTTTTTTTAAAGGTTGCTTGCTTGCACATCAACATTAACTTGGTCTCCTAGCTTATATTGTTTGTCACTTAGACCAGAATGTCATGACCTCATGGATGTTACATAACACGCCAATAAACTTCAGCCATGCATAACTCTAAGTCTAAAGAGTATAAAGTCTGAGCTGATGTGTCAACGTTGCATTTTCCGTGGAAGAAACGCACCAGCAGGGTCAATGGGACAATGTGTAGTGTCACGAGAACACCTACCAGCAACATTCACCTGACATGTTTCACAAATTTAATCAGACTCTGTTGAGATTATTTCCAAATTTCAGCTCGTAAACAACTGCATAACAGTTTTTCTCTAAACACCCACATGTTTCTGCAACATGCTCCGTCGTCTTGAGGCATCTGTGGTTCACGAGGTGGAACAGGACATCCACAAACCAGGGGGATGATGGTCCGATTCTTGGCTCATTCTGTCAATATGTCAAAGTGTCCTTGAATCAAGTTTCTTACATGGCTGTGTCACTTGTCTTGTAACATTACATCAAGAAGCATTTTGAATACTTTTAAGGTGGAAAAGTAGCCGCTTATTCATTTACCATTTCATCACCAGGAACAATTTATGGACATGGACCTTAAAACTGAACAGTGTTTCTCTCATTACTATTGTGTAAGATGGATGTCATAAAATTCCTGCTGATAAGTACTTATCGCATTAACGCGTAGACTGAAGTCTTCATGGTGTACCTCTGTAAAATTACATTAGAGTTGAAATGAATTAAATTACACAGTCCAGTATTAAAGGCTTCAATTACATTCACACTAATGCAGCGCGTCATATTACATGAATCTGACATGATCTGTCTTGGAGCTTTCACTGATGTACTATAGTTCACATTTTGCTTCGTAGCACTTTTCTTAATGGTTCATACTGTCTCAGGATCAGTTTGATGGATATTTAATTCATCCCAAAGGCAGTTCACCTTAAAAAGTGACTTGAAAGACCAAAGATTGTCCACATGGCATCTCTTTCTATCTCTTTCACTCTAAGGCATCGTGACCTGACCTTGTGTTTTTGTGTGTGTCTATGTCTGTGTGTAGGAAAGGTAATCTGTTTAATTCTATGCAGTGTTTGAAGTTTTTCCCTTGGTTGGCTCCAAACTTAAACATCAAACCCTGAGGTCACCCATCCTCCCTTTATCTTTTTGCACTCATCCCCCTCCCATCACCCCCCACCCTCTCATCCTCTGTGATCTGCTAAGGCCAAGCCAGCAAAGGAGTGTCCCACAGATAAAGTAGAAGAATGATTAGACATACTGACACCCAGACATGCATACACATATTATATTTTACTGACTATTTCTCATGTAATAGGAATGTAAATTTATTTAAATAGTCACTCATTTAAGAATTCGGGATTGTTTTAAGGAAAATGAATGCAAGTCAGTGCAGTGTCCTGTAAGCACGTGGAAACACACTTTTGCATGTGTTTTTCTCTGTGTGCAGCCAGTTGTTTCATCATCACTTTGTCCATGTTTGACACACAGGTCTATTTTTACCTTTCAGTCATACCCACAACCCACTAAATGACTCACAGTACTCTACCAGCCAAACACATACACACAACCTGAGGATCTCCACCAAGTTGCACATGGCTTTAAAATAATCTCGCACTCACTTGCAGTACCCGAGGAACTGATGTTTGTGCCTGTTGCTATGGTCTTTTTTTTTTTTTTCCCTGAGTCACATTTTTGAGAGTCCATTTGTGTGTGTGTCACGTGCATCCTAGGCAGACGCTGAACAGCTGCATGTGGTTTTTGTTTGTGTATCTGACAGTGGCTGGCCCCTCTCTCTCCTGTCTGAACTCTTGGTGAGACCCCCCCCCACCCGTCCTCCTCCTCTTCATTCACCAGCTATCAAAGCACTGACCAAATGACACACACACAGACATGCATGCACACACAGACACAATGCAACATTCAGCACACATACTACTTCTTTTGTGTATTGGCCTAAGAGGAGCCAGATGCGAAGTAACACATGTACATGCTTGTATTTCCCAAACTGGTCTGTGTGTGTTCTTTTTTAATATAACTTTGACATGTTTGCCTGTTCCTTTGAAACTAAGTTGCCTTTTGATTTCTGTAACTGTGCACACATTGCTGTTCTAACGGCCGCACAGTGCGTCAACATACGTGACCATGAGCATGTTCCAAATGTGTTCTGTGTCTCCTGGTTACAGGGGTTATTGTTTTGTCTAAACCTTCACTCTTTTACATTGCCATGCTGACTCAGCTGATTTGGAGCATTTAATAGGGTATGTGTTGCAGATCCGGGAGGGTTTAATAGGGTCTGTGTGATTTCTGGGCTCAGATTCCACAGCTCACTCAGCCAACAAACACTGCACACAGTGTATGTGTACGTGTCAGTACGGTATGTATGTGCACTGTAATGCTATTAACACAGGTCATTACAGTACGTGTGTTGGCAAATCTATCATAGAAAAGTATTTACAGTGTTTGTGGCAATTTCTCGGTTTGGGTACTGAGACCCAGTGTGAATGTGGCACCATTTTCTATTAGTATCTACTCATTTGAATGGCAGCCTATTCAGTACCTTGAAAAAATATTCATCCCCCTTGAACATTTCTGCATTTTGTTACATTACAACCACAAAATTATATGTATTTTAGTTGGATTTTATGAAATAGACCAACACAAAGCAACACATAATTGTGAAGTGGAAGGAAAATGATGTGCAGAATTCAAGATTTCTACATATGAAAAAAAAAGTGTGCATATACAGTATGTGTTCACTCCTAGTGTAACCACCTGCCTACTTTGTGTTGGTCTATTGTGTAAAATCCTGTACCATATCTGGGTTGTGGAACAAATGTTAAAAAAATATTTTTGTGCAAATGGAGACCAAGACATTAGACACTTGATAACAGTTTGGGTAGGTAAGTGATTTGTGTTTAGCTCATTTATGCCTGTATAATTAAGTAGAGTCTGGAATTAAGACCCTGCAAGTGCCAAATGCAGTTATGTTTTCCAAACTGGTAGGTACATGTTTGAACAAAAGTAGTAATGTAGTGAAAAAAAAGGAAATAATGATGCATTTAAATGTGTCTTCAAAGTCCCCTTGAAATCAGATTTTTCTAAATACATCTCAGTCAGGACAACTTTTGTCAAAGTAAGAGTACTGTGTGTCATCTGTATAACCTATGTTTAGTGGTATGGCTTTGTTGTGGGACCTCCCTGCCATTCCACATGTCTACATGGAAAATCTAAGCAGGAAGTGCACAACTTCCTGTGTTTCCATGAGCAAATGTGGAAGGCTGGACAGGGAGAACAACATCAAGGAAACAGAGCAGGTATTAATGACTACAAAATGACAATGATTCAGACAGATACCACATAAAAAGGTGGAGGTGGGTTAAGAAACAGCTTACAGAAGAAGTACAATAATGGCAGCAGGCAAAGGCAAGCTGAACAGTTTAATTATGGCACCATGAATGGCACTGACCTGTTGGATGCACAAAAGATAATCCTCTGAGCCATCAGCTGATGTGGGCCACAGCTCAAACTGGGCTCACTGCAGTGAGGCCTCACCCCATGTGGCATACAGTCTACCAGGTGAACCACTGGGACCAAGGTGTTTATGTTAGTAGTTTGTAATAACTAATTACACTCTTATCCAGTATCCATTCATTGAGGCCTGTAAAGTGCTTGATGAGTGGGTTTTGCAATGGATTTTTGTTTCACATACTGGTCCTTTTGGCCAGTGAGTCAAAAAGTATCAGTTTAGGAACCGTTAAGCCACTGATACCATTTTAAAGTATCATTTTAGTGCCAGTATCTGAAAACTAAACCAACACCAAACCCCAGTCATTTTACTTAGACTGTGGGTTTGTGTTCCTGTGTGTGTGTGTGTGTGTGTGTGTGTGTGTGTGTGTGTGTGTGTGTGCACGTGCGCACGCACGCTTAAGTGTAAGTGTGAGGGAGATAATGTATTGACCTTGTCTCTCATTGCCAGTTCCCAGAAGGTTGATGAATAAATAAAGGCGTGACGCCTCCCCAGTGAGCCTGTGTCTGCTTCTAGCAAGACAGAATGACACCAAACACACATAAAGACACAAAAAAAACAATCTCCCACTCTGTTTGCCTGGCTGTATTTACACACTGGAATAATGTTGGTTCTCTGTGACGCTGTGGTCCAGACTTATATCTTTTCTGTGCCCATGAATTTGTGTGACTGTCAGGTGAACTTGGCCTCAGCCCTGGTTCTGGTTTCTCCTTTCTGTGGCGGCTCTCATTTATAAAGCCTGTTTTGTGTTTCTCTGATGTAGATTTTACTTCCGTGTTTGCCACGACCCAATATACATGCTCTAAATAAAGTTGGACAAAGGCTCAGCAGGAGGGTGGCAGCACTCAAAATTATTTTAAAGCCTCAGTAATGTGTTGGTTGTTTATCTCTGCACCATTACGAAGAAACTGAGCACAAATAATCAAGTCCTTGTACTGATTATCTTATCGCACCGGTTTCTCTGCAGCTTGACATTTCGGTTTTAACTTGCGTTGCAGCTTTAGATACTTGCAGAGAACCCCTGTCACGAGATGATTTGTTCTTTTTACAGGCAAGAAATTTAGATAATTATCTTTTAGTCTCTTTCACCCCTATCCTGTCACATGTTCTTTTACAATTTTCTGTCCCTTTACATGTAACTACATGTATTTGTGTCTGCAAAGAGCCTATTTATAGTAGGTCTGCACAATATGAGGAAAATCTGTCACGTGAAAACACTGTTAAATAATATTGCAATATTATTCTAATGTATATTCTAATGTTACTATAAGAATATTGTTTATTATTGCGATGACAGTGTGGCTTGCAATAAATACACCATTTTGACTTAATGAATTTCAGTATAACCAGGGTTTCGTCTGATTGGCCAGATTTTTACCTTCATGGTGTTTCAGTTAGTGTTTTGGAATCTGTTTAATGTTAATGATGAAAATGCAAGTTAGTTAGTGAAGAATTATTTTGAAAATAGCAGAACAGCATTTGTATATGGAAAAAAAAGGTTAACGTGTTTGTCTTGAACATTTATATTCATCAGAATCACCACAAACTCAGACCCATTTACAGTGTGTCTGTAAACACACTGTGCAGTACAAACACTCTTACACTTAAACAAGTGTGGTAGGGGGAGTGGTCAGTGAGATGAAGTGCTTGACCCGTGCTCAGGTCATAAGGTTTGGAGCTCTGTGGAGTCAAAGGTCAAGCCATACTGTCAGCCCTCTGCACGTGACCTAAGCAGGTGTCCTAGCAACCAGGCACGGCAGGGGGAGGTCAAATGTGCACTGACGGCATGAGACATCTACATAGACATTAATGCTGATCTAGAATCACTTCGCAGCACATGCTCCAGCAGATTAGATACAGTTGTGGGATTTTCCACCACGATCTGATTTAGTACTTTTGCGTCATTTGGTCGTCTCCACACACTGACTGTCATTGCATTCCATTATCTAATTTTCACAACATAAAGCGTGATTAACTTTCTTGATTAGAACAACATCACTCTCTGTATATTTACGCATTCACATTGAGCAAAACATGAATGGGTATTTTATTTTCTTCACAGCCTTGACCGGAGGCGTTGTCCTTAAAGCTCATGATCCCATTTTCCTCAGTGTCAATAGACCCTTTTACACAGCACTTCTTTTACGGGAAAATTTCATCTTTATTCCGGAACGCCGTCTGTGTAAACAAAATGGTGGGATCATTTGGTCCCATCTTTATTGTGGCTTTGTAACATCTCAGGAGGTAGTAACAGAGCTATGGAGCGCTATGTAAAAGGAATACCTCTCGTTCCACAACCAAGGTGTGATGTTTTTTATGACGTATTGCATATGTAACCACCATGCCAGGGAGATTTAAAAATGAGTGTGGGCCATGTACAATAAACAAACATATCAACCCGACCAGGAAAATGTCAAACTGGGGAGATACCAAGATCTGCCAGCTATTGTCGCTTCGGGTAGAGGACTCTATCCATGGTAACAGTTGTGGAATGGTGAAAGATGGACCGACTCTGGAGAAGTTAGCTAAGAAGATGTGCTTGGGGTATTTCCAACGCGCAAGTTATATGTCACACTGTATGCTGTGCTGCGTCATCGCCCCTTTGCTTCCGGAACGCAGGTCCACTGTGAAAAAGTCCAGCCTGTCTCACCTCTGTTACTCCTTTGGCTTGGCTGTGGAAATCGGTCAATGGTGGAGAAAAGGTGGGATCACCATCTCATCTTTTTTCCAGGATCTCTGTGTTAAAGTCCCTATATTTCCAAAATGCTTTGAAGGAATTTCTTCAAATTTGATGGAAATGGTAACTTTTGGCACAGGATGAACTTATTTAATTTGTGTGCTTAAATACTCAAGTAATTTTGTTAATGTTGCCACAAGGTCCAGCCTATCTCCAGTGGAGCAGCCACATTTTGAGCCATTCAGACAGACTCCTTTTTCTTTATAGTTTATTCAACTGGTGTAACCTGTGTACCTGTAATTTGTGTGATGGAAGGTCTGGTCATTGACTGGTCAGTTTTGTCTTCCGGCCTCCGTGTTCATTCATTATCATCTACATTATTTCGCTGCCACAGACCTGGGACTTGAATGACTGAGGACAGCGTCACAACTCTCATTAAGTCCGCTATAACTCATAATAATGGCTGTCATGAACCCAAGTGTGCTGAGACCTTATTAGGTGCCATAAATCACATGGAGGTAGATCCCTCTTGTCTGGTGTATTAATAACTGAGCTTTATTTCCCATGTTTAAATTACTACCTCCCAACAACAAGGTTTCATGGTGATTTTTCTCCTTTAAATGTCTTGTAAATCCTGTGTGTTAAAGGTCCAGGATCTAAGATTTATGGGGACTCAGGAAGATCTAATTACAGAAATGGAATATGATATTCATAATTATGTTTTCATTACTCGCCTGAAACTATGATTTGATCTTTCTTTTGTTTTTTTTGTTTTGTATTTTCATTACCTTAGGAAAAATGGGTCACCTTTCGCCATGTTGTGGATCCATGTTTTTACAGTAGCTCAGACTAAACATCCTTTTATCTACTTTAATGCAGATGGCAGCCAGCATTAAGGTGGATTACCATAATGTACTATGTTTGAGTGAATAATTTTTTTAGTTAATATCCCCTTAACAAGTATCTCTAGCAAAGGACTTCCACCTTTTGTTAGCGTTGGGTGAGGCTCAGTTGAGAGTAGAGTGGTGCCATCTAACTTCACTGTTAAATGTTAAAGAAGATGACAGTGAACCTTTAGTTCATATTTTCAGATTTGCATTATTTTTTATATACTGCTGCATTAAAAGAGTTTTACATATTATTTCTACTTTCTACATATTTGTGGCCATTATGTTGAGTAGTGATTCAGTCTGAGGGTCTCTCAGGGTGTTCAGAACGAAGGCCATGGAGCCTTTAACCGAAGACAGTGACGAGATGGGATGAAAACTAAAAAAAAAAAACAAGCTTTAGAGTCAAAGAAAGTGGCAAAGTAATAAAAGCTAGCAGCACTGTTGTTGTTTTCACCACTGGACACAGCTCTAAATGAGAAGAACACAGTTTGATGGTTAAATGGCAGAGTTTCTTCTAATTGGGCGAGTTTGATTATGAAGCTTATGAAAATATGACAAAATTATGTCATGTTATTATCTGTTTGTTGACCCATGCTCCAGACTAGGGATGTAACAATTGCCGGTATAACGATAAACCGCAGTAAAATTCACGGCGGTTAGTATTACCATTTAAATTCTAATTATCATGAAAACCGTGTTTGATTACTGCAATATGAAAACTCACAGTGATACTGCTCATTTCCTGGAGAAGCAGCAGCACTCCAGGTGCGCATGCACAGTTTTCAATGTTTGGCCTATGAAAACATGGCTGAAGGCAGCCGCAAGGACAGCGCTCCGGAGATCTGGGGATAGCGGGCTCCTGCATGGATCTGGTCTGAGCGTACCTCCGTCCCATACATTTCTCTCTCTCTCTTTCTCTTTCTTTCTCTCTCTCTCTCTCTCTCTCTCTCTTACTCTCATTGACATTGTGAATGATTTGATATTTCGATATGGAAAATGGTCAAACAAGCTCCACTATGACCTTTCAAACTACTTTTTTTTTCCAATCAAAAAACCACTCAGGAATCAATAGGAGACTTGCTAAGGAATTGTATTGGTAAACAGAATCGACAATGGCAATGATATTGATAAAATTCCCACCCCTAGTGCAGATATGTCTTAATGTACATTTGTATGTTTGATGTTTACATGTTAATATTTTAATGTTTCTGCCAAAAGAAAGTACATTGTGCATGTTATTTATTTATTTATTTATTTATTTATTTATTTATTTATTTATTTATTTATTTATTTATTCAAAATACAACTTGGTTACATTATTACAGTGTGTGAAGCCTAAGTACTTTTTGAACATTTTGAGCACATTTCAACAATACTGTGATAATAATGATGATCATTTTGGTCGCAATAACCGTGATATGAAATAATCACATCATTACATCTCTACTCCAGACTGAACTGTGACATTTCTGGCCTTGGTTGGACAATTCCAAACAGATCTTTAGATCAGTCTTACAATACATAGCATTAATTCATTAAGATTTTTGGTAGTGCCAAGTGTGTTCTAGTGCACGACTGCTTCCTGCTGTTGAGAGTTTAGAATATCAATACTACATATACCGATGTAAGTGTGAGTTTTCTTTTAGCTTTGGAAGACATGGTTGTCTAAATGTACACATATGCCCATATGTTGATAGATTGCCTTCTTTTACCTGGTGTGAATTATTACTGGTGGTAAAAAATGGAGAGTGTCAGTTCACATTAGCTGTAGCTAACTAGCGTTGAGCCTGTGATTTAATATGTCTGGCTGCAGTCTAAGATTGTTTATGAGGCAAAGAAAGAAGGTTCACTCTGTAACACAGCTGTACAATCACAGAATACAGTATTGGTGTATTTCACAACTACTCTAACAGTGAGTCATCTCCTTCTAGTAAAAGCAGCTGATCACGCCACTTGAGTTTCAGCTACAGTACCACTAAAAATAAATATCAGCGTAGAGCCAGGGGTAGGTCATAGCAAGTGGACTACTTTGATGTGAGCTTACTGGTTTAAGGTCACCGTGATTTAAGTAAGTAGTAAATTCCTTCTGTCTGCATCCCTCTTAGACCCACACACACAAGTCAGCTGGGTCTATGAAGAGGTCAGCGCTGCAGACATCAAAGTAGGCAGACAAACAAATCACTAATCACTTTCAGGCATGAACCTCACCCTATAGATTTCCATGTCATCTTTGAAAACCCACAGCAAGTCATTTTTATCTAGAAGTCACTTGAGTAATCTAATGATTAAAGACCTGATAACATTTCCATATCGCTCAAACACACAACTCAGATATGAAGGGAGAGTGTTGTTACAAAATACCAAAGCGTAAATAACAAGATGCAGATCATGAAGTTACTATACGCTACCAGTCAAAAGTTTGGACTCACCTTCTCATTTAAATGGCTGGAGAAGGACCACAGATGGCCAACAAGTGCTCAGCATCACTGGGAACTCCTTCAGGACTGTTGGAAACTATTTCAGGTGACTACCTCATGAAGCTCATCGAGAGAATGCCAAGAATGTGCGAAGCAGTAAACAAAGCAAAGCGTGTCTGTTTTGAAGACTCTAAAATATAAAACATGCTTTGAGTTATGTCACACTTTCTTTTAACTACATAATTCTATATGTGTTCATTCATAGTTTTGATGCCTTCAGTGAGAATCTACAATGTAAATAGTCATGAAAATAAAGAAAAAACAGGTGAGTCCAAACTTTTGGTAGTGTAAATGCGTATTTAGTTCTGCATAGTCAATGAAATGGGTTCAACAAACCAAAGAGGCAGTTTTAAGGTGTAGAGGAGATGTTGTACTTGAGTTATATCACCATATTTCATATTACATTTTTGTTGTGCACAAAATAAATGCTCAAATTCTATAAAATATTTTAAAATGATATGAATTATTAGTAAAACCTTTCATTGAAATGACTTGTCTTTCCATATTGTGATTTAATTTGTAACTACGCTGCTGCCCATAAAGTTACAATCATTTTGTTTTCAGACACATTCCTCTTTTTACTCCTATTTATGCATCTTTTACCAGGGGCGATGAGTCCCTGTTACACTTTATCAACAATAAATCACATTTTCACAAACATTTTATGAGAAAAGTTTTATTTTATTCCAACTTTATGGGCAATAGTGTATTTTCTCTTCCTGCAGCCAAGGCTGTTTTTGTACATCTCCAGCAAAGAAAGAGCTCCAGTGGGTCAGCAGTGTTTTCTCTCCTATTTTTTCCTCGCTGATCAGTAAAATTTGGAAATAGTCAAACACATCACGCTCATCCTGTTTTCTGCACAGGCTTCAACACATGCAGTAGGTAATGGCATTAAGAGGTATATGGTACTGTTTTTACATTTAAAATACTAGTCTTTTTTTTTTTTTTTTTTTGCAGTGAGGCTAAATGAGAAGGTAAATGGGAAACTGCAGAAAAGGGAGTAGATTAGGAAAGAAATACAGATGGAAATGGGAGGAGAGATGAGGAGGAAAAGCAAAATAAGAGAGCGAACTAATTACCGAAAGTCGAGTTTTAGTTGGGTGTTGATTCCAGGAGGAGTAATGGTCCCAGGTGTGTGAGACAAGGGGGGAAACATTGGAAACAAGGCAAGAGGAGGGAAACTAGGTCCCCATATGCCATATGTTCTTTATCTTCTCCTCTTTCTTCTCCCTCTCTGTCATTCCCTTTCATTTCAAGCCTTACACTAGCTCACTAAGATGAGCAGATCTGTTTTTTTTTTTGTTTTTTTTTTCCCCACCTCTTTGTATGTCTCCTCATTCTGTGTCTCTCAGCATCTTTACAGGCTATTGCAGCATACAGCAGGTTAAATTAGGTGACTGTGGAAATGAGTGGGCGGTGGTTTGGAATCAGTGACTGTGTGGCTGTTTGAGTATGCCTTTAGGTGCATTTCAGAAAGATTCATTTGCCTTTGATTTGTCTCCACAATCTAAGGTGTGTTTACTGTAGATTTCTGTTTGTCATAGATATGGATTTTACCATTTGTCTTGCACATTTTCTTTCTTTTATCATACTGTTTGAAAGTGGATTTTTTTGTGTGTGCACTGGCTACGTCTGCAGCTTTGCCAAAGCACAGCTGCATTGAAGTGCCACTTGACACGCTATTTTTGTCACACATGTGTAAGTACAGTACAAGTTCACATTCTTACTAGTGTTTCATTCCTTGACCACAGCACAGGAATAAACCACGATCTTAAAATGACTTCTTGTCTAAAAATAGCTGCTAAAGTCACTCAGCCCTACATATTCCAGGCGGAAACCCCCCCCCCCCCCCTCCATTTCGGACCTCTCCACCCTGTCATGAAATACAATCTGCTCCCACAGCTTACTGTACATTCCACTCAAAGGAACGAGCCAACTCCCCTGTAAATTACAGAGTGTGGGGGGGTAGTCATTGTTTTCTGCCAAACAAAGGCAGTTAGCTGACACAAGTGGAGCAGCTTCCAACTGGTGGTTAGTCAGGCTTACTGGCTGGGGAGTTAAAGGGAAGCTGCTGCTGTGTCACCAGGATGGACTGCCTCAAGACTCTGTCCCGGGGCCCATTTTTTTGTCTTTTTTTTTTTTTCTTTCTCCCTCTGTTGTACATGTGTGCCCATGTGTGGGCCCTCAGGCTGTTGTCAGGCAGATCACTGGAGCTGTTGTGCGTTAGTCCAGCTGTCTGCGTCTACCTACATACCTCAATTCGCTGAAAAAAAGGCAAAAAGACAGAAGTGGAAGAAACAGGAGGGAGACAGGGGATGGGAGGAGGGGGTTACAACAGAGGGATGGAGTGAGCGCATTCCTCGACATGCACAAAACATGTCCGCAGGGGGAACTGCAAGCCCAGCAAGATTCACAGACTTCCAACTTCTTTACACCAGACACCCCCCACCTCTCCTCCTCCTCCTTCTTTTTCCTTCCCTGCTCTCCTTGTCCTCCCTTTTCTCTTCTTGGCCCTGGAGTGGTTTAAGCAAAAGGATAATCTGTGGAGGAATTCCAGACGGCAGGAATCCAAGGATTATCCATAGAGGAAAATGGTAGATGATGGAATATATAAGGATTTACCTGAAATATTTGTGTTCTTTTGGTTTTGTGCTTTGAGCTCTGAATTTCTGGCGGCACAAGCAAATTAAATGATAAAAAAAAAAAAAACTAAACAATACATTTTCATTATTTGTTGTAGACCCCCCAGCACTAACATGGTAAAATAAATGAATGCTGTAGTCATGTCCACCAGCCTGAATAATAAAGCCATAATTAAGTTACATTAGCTGTGAATTGGTTCTGTCAGTCAGCACAAGTGTTTACAATCTGTACTTTAGTTAATTAAAATTAGCTAATTGTCAGCTTTTTAATTAAGAAAACTGGCAGTTTAAGTTAGAATATACATTGCTGCTGCTAACAACTGCAGCATTCACACACCTTTACTGGACTTAACTTGAATGGTGCAAAAAAACCTGGTGGTGTTTTGTGTGTGGCTACAATAAATACAGGTTGGCAGCAGGACTGTGTTTGAAAAGCTGTCTTACTATCTGCGGACGGCTGTGTTTTTGTAAACAAGCTGCATCTTTGGAGCTTAGCTGCTGTCCTACTTAACTGGTCGATAAACAGGCTTTAGCTTTAATTACAGTGATGTCTGATATTGCACATTCTTACATCATGCTGGAATCTTGTTTATGTGTTTTCTTTGGCTGTATGTGCATTTGTATGTGAATTCTGTGGCCGTCTGTGGATATAATGTCAGTGGGTGTACATCCTGTCTGGTGGTTGTAATCACTGCCACTGTGCTGTTGGTCACTATGAAAGCCTCTGTTCTTCTTTTTAGGCACAAGTGCCAGTTTTCAATTTTGCAGAGTTGATTTCATCAGTTGATTTCAACACCTCTGCCTATTTATTCTCCTGTCTTTGTTGGTTAATATTTGAGTGGGTTTTTATGTTTGTGTACCTCTGATGGAACGTTCTCCATTTCTACACATAAAGCTCAGTTTCTTCACTTTACTAATCAGATCAGGAGTACAATACAAAAAAGCCCTAGTAGGCACAACACATTCTTATATATAACTGGATTGTCTTTCTCAAACAAAAAAAATGGGGTAATTACATTTTGCTTGGGTAGAATTAGCATAGCTACTGAAAAATCATAATGAGCTTTAAAACAAGAGAAAATGCCAAAAAATGGAAGCGAGTTGTGGTTATTGTGTTTTCTTCAGTTACCTAATATCACAGCTACTTCAAAAAAAGACAAAATTCCCAACAAGCTGATTACATACATAATGGAAATTAATATTTCGGTCATTCCTTCAGCACCGTCTGGAAAAGGTCTGCTTTTTGATATTTGTACACATTCCAAAAACCTGTTGGCCTTTTTTTAAATAAATAAATTGATTTTCCATTTTAATGAACATACGATCATAAACACAACAATATAACACTCCAAATAAACAAAAAACTCTTCTAACCCCCCCCCTCCCACCCTCAATAAGATCTATGGTGAATAGAATAAAATATTGCTAATAATATCAGTATGTAGATATATATTTAGCATACACACATTTCAGTGAACATTAATATGCATACAGACACCTATTTCCAAGGTATCATAAGTCCATAAGTTGGTCATCCTCTTCATTTCTATTTCTATTTCACAGTACTAATACTCTAGCCATGGAACTAGTAATACACTATTTTGAGGTCATAAAGGTTGTTGAAGGGCTTTTTCATGTTACTGAAAGTGTGTGTTTCAACTCCACCAGAGGCGGCCTCTCATTCAGTTGACCATTAACAGGGTTTATGTGTGATAGAGGTTGGAGACAAGTCACATCACTTGACTTAAGTCCGGCTTGATTTTTCAGACTTTAGACTTGACTTACACTTTCTGACAGGAGGCTTTTGATAGCATCACCTTCTTCTGACCATCCGAAGTTCATATGAGATGAATCATCACTTCCTTCAGCTGAACAGTTGACTTGTCTTGCTGGCTTTAGCAGGGCCTAGAGTTGACCTGCTTGACTTTCACCACAGACACTTAGGACTTGCTTGAAACATAAAGGTTAAAGGGGTCATATTTTGCTAAACCCACTTTTATTAGTCTTTGGTTCATTTATTTGTGCATTTGGACCCTAATAGTTCATAAAGTTTGAATTTGAACCCTCCAGGTGCTGCAAAGTTATCTTTATATTCATTTTGGCAACAATCAAGTGGATTTCTACAACCTGTTTTAATTCCTGCTTAATTTGTTACGTTTTATAGCTAGTTAGGTCACAACATTAGCACATATTAGGTCATTACTTCCGACAAACATTTGTCAGTGTATCCAATAATTGTTTATCAGCAGCAGTGGTTGTAGTAAAAAGTGAAAATATGTCCAAACTTTGAGCCGATTACCTAAAATGTTCAGTTGTTGGTTGTATTAACAAACACAAGTGGCTGAACGGGACAGAAAGCACGGTCAACAATCTGGAGGGGGTGGGGCGTGAAGTGGCTCATTTGCATTTAAAGGGCCAGCGTTCAAAATAACCTTTCTGGTGTCATTACTCAGAAATAGGATTGAAGATGGACCTGTGGAGTTGAATTAATGTAGAATTCAGACCCAAGCATAGCATTTACAGTTTATGTAGACCATAGGGAAATGTTTTAAAATGCATAATTCTGTTTAAAAAAGCAAAATATCAGTCCTTTAAGACTCAGGACTTCCTTGTTGCTTGTGAGACTCACTTCAAACCCCTGATGTGTGGCAGCATGCTGCAAAAGTACAAATGAGAATTATATTCAGAGTGTGCATTGTACAAAGAATACACGTAAAACTGGAATAAAAAGTGGCATATCCAACATGTTTCAGATGGAAAATGCTCCATTGAGAAATAGACATAATTCAGAATTTCCAAATGGAAAATGCCTGTCATACAGTATGTCATGTTATTTTTATTTTAATAACACTAGTGTGCATGTAAATATACTCTATGAGTACACTGTGAGTTGAGTGTTTTATCGCAGGTTGCACTACATGAAATCCCAGCACTACTTGCTGCAGTTTACAGCATATTAACCAGTGTAGCTGATGTATGTTGTGAGTTTACATGTATGATTTCTTACGTACCTTCTCGGCTTGCTTTTCAGGTGCAGAGAATATGTGGCCCACCCAGTTCTAGGCACCATGAACCCAGATAAGCTCAGTGGCAGGTAAGAAGAACAATCATATCTGTGTGTGTGTGTGTTAGTGTGTGTGTGTGTGCAATGTATTTCTAGTCTAATAGATTATCGATGCACTGCTGGGTTGGCTGGCTACAGCAGACAGTGGAAATGGGCCTGGACTCCCCTGAGGAAACAAGATATCTCCGATACACACAAACCGACACGCACACACCACCTAACACACACAGGCACAATGTGACTTCATAGGGGGAAAAAACTCCTCATGCACAGGACTTTAAAGCACATTTTGCACACTCACACACATACTTAGGTACAATTAGACACACCACACACCTGCTGGGTCTTTAGAGGAAGCCGAGCTCCATTCTGCTTGTGTCTGAAGATGAAAGGAGGAGATGAGGAGAGGAGGGACAGGGAGGAGGGATTAGAGAAGAGGAGGAAGAGGAGATGGCTGAGGAGTAGAGAGAGGGAGAGGACAAAGAAAGAAAGCACATAAAGATGAGGAGGAGGAACAGAGGATGGAGGGTGATCGCCAACTCTGCACGCTCTCCTCTTTGTGAACAGATGGGTGGAGGTATCAGGTTGTAATGAAAGAGACAGACAGACAAATATACAGACACAAACATACATATACGACGTACACACCAGCAGTCACACATGGCTGCACTGATGCCACCAGAGACATGTCACACTTTGCACACGTTGCTGCTTTTTCTGTCTTTTCATTCTGTTTGTGTGCATTGGTCACAGGCTGTTCAGGTCAGTAAGTCTCATTCTCCAAAAAAAAACCCACCAGGAAAAAGAAATCACACTTGTTTTTCTTTGACAGAGTAAGACTGAAAGAAAGGAGAGGGAAAGGTTTCAGGCAAATGATGAATCAGATTAGCTCGGGGGGAAAAAAAATTAAGATGGGATGAAGAAAGACAGAGAGGAAAAAAGAAAAGCAGGCATCAAACTCCAGAGCCCTATGGGTCCTTGCTTTCAGAGGGAGGAGGGTAAACGGAGGCATGGTGGAGAATGTAAATGTCTCGGTGTCAGTGGGTTCAGCTGCAATCTGTGCTGAATCCGTCGCAAATCACGACGTACAGTCTCGCTCGTCCTCCTCGCTGGTTGAGTTCGTATGATGTTGCGTTGAATTTTTAAAGCTGCATTAGAGAGAGGTGCCAGGTTAGCATTTAGTAACTTGAGATTTTGACTCATAACGAAGAAAGATAAAAGCAAAGTTGTCAGTCTTGAAGTTTTTTTTTCCTTCTTATTCCCTCTTATAGCGCCAGGGTTTCTTGTGGGATTTAGAATATCAATACAGGAATATATCATATTGCTTCCTCTTGTGATATGCTATTGATACTCTAGTGCCAAATATCGGTTTGTCATTTTAACACAGGACACATGTGCAAGTTATTTCAGGACTTTTTTCTACATCATTTCATCTCAGCTGTCAAATCCTGTGAAACTGGCACCATAATGCAGCGAGTAAATGTGTCATTTCTGCTTTTATAGCCTGTGATATGTTATTCTGTTATTCCCACCCCTAATCTGCAGTTTGAGAGCTCAGTTTATGAAATGTTCTTTTTTGACTTATTTTGTTCAAACAGTTGTGATACTGTAAGAAGAGGTACAATAGGTAATGCAATGAGCCCAGTCTAACCCATTGGGGGTTACAGGTGTCAATCGTCATTCAGAAACAGTGTCATCATTCTGCCGGTCACAGATGTTAAATGTACCGCCAGCTTGGACTCCATGTTCCCAGTCAAACACATTTAGTTTCATTTAAGCTCTTGTTTGCCCCTTCTCTCAGCTCTTGCTATATTTACACCCAGCTGTCAAGTGAATTTTATGCCAACTTTAAAAAATGGTGCAGTAAGTAAAATGCAAATAAAGTGTTTTCCATCAAATATTCTGATGTGGAGGAACTGCCTTCCCGAGTGTCAAAACAGAGCATCTGTTAGAAAGGTGGAAATGAAAAAACGATATCACCGTTTGCTTATTTTATTATTTTTCCATCACACAGCCAGTGTTGGACATATTCATCCCTTTAATTATATTTCTGCCAAGCTTTAAAGCAGCAGGTCAAAATGAGAAAACTATTACAGATGTCTTATTTTGGGTGATGCTGGGTGTGTTTGACATTTTTTAAGGACATGGTGGCTGATATTTTCAGTCTTTCAAAACCAAAAACAACTATCCTTCAGTTGTACTGAGTGTAAATGTGTTTGCTGCCGAACATAAATGTTGTATAAGCTAATGGGTTAGAGCTGCACAATATATCGTTTGAGCATCGTCATCGCAATGTACATGTACGCAATAGTCACATCGCAAATTCTGCAGTGTAGGAGGAAAAGAACCTCAAGGTGTTCTCATCTAATTCCAACCTGGTTACCTGCCACACACTGCGCACAGCAATCCACCAATCACAATCTTTTTTAATCAGTTTGCCGAAACAGACCATGCCCCTGCACATGGACTGGGTTGCTGGTAACAACATTGAAAAATGAGCAACGACCAAGAGAAAATCACCGAAAACGAAGACTTGGTGCCAGAAAGAATGTACCTGTTGCCACTCACCTAATATATCCTCCTGAGTATTTTTTCATATCGCAATATATGTCGCAGGGTTAAAAAAACTGCAATGTCAGTTTTTTCCAGTATCATGCAGCCCTAATATGGGTGTAGAATAGTGGCATTTTATTTTTTAATCTTAATCTGACATGTATCCATGGGTACATTTACCCAAGCAAATAGGCCTAAACCTGAGTGTTTTTGTCGTGTGAATTCATGAAATTGCATCACTTTGGACTGACATGTTACAATTCTACACAGCTGAGAGTCGCTTATTGAAAAAAAATTACTAAGCACCACAGCACATTATAACATAATATGAAAGATTTCTACCAAAGTACATCTGAAATAGGTAGCAAAGTTGGTATATTGGTAAAAAGGAAACTCAAATAAATACAGTCAAAACAGATTTATCCCATAATTGCATGTGTGGACCAATAAAGAGACTGCAAACAAACAGGAAGACCATACTGAATGGAACTGGCAACAAAACACTTCCATGTATGAAGAAATGCAGGAATAAGTGTTAGGCCTTTAAAGAGTGTGAATCAGGACAAAAGCCAACAATAGGCAAGGCAAGGCAAGGCAAGTTTATTTGTATAGCACATATCAGCAACAAGGCAATTCAAGGTGCTTCACACAGGACATTGAAATAAAAGAAACAAAAAGAAACACATTTAAAACATTATAAAAGAAACATATAAAAGGTGATTAAAAACAGCAAGTAAGAAAACAACACAAAATAAAATAAAATAAAATAGAATGAAATAAAATAAAAATAAACACATATTAAAGTAAAAGTTGCAGTGCAGAGTTTCAAAGAGAATATAAAATTTAAAAAGTCAAAAGCTTTTTAGTCAAAGGCAGTAGTGAACAGGTGAGTCTTTAACCTGGACTTAAAAGAACTCAGACTCTCAGCAGACCTGATATTTTCTGGTAGTTTGTTCCAGATATATGGAGCATAGAAACTGAACGCTGATTCTCCATGTTTAGTTCTGACTTTGGGAGCTTTGATAGTTTTATTATTGTATGAAATAAAATACTTTAACTGGTAACATATTAAACCATGATGAGGATGATGATGAGCTAGCTCCTACTAATCGATTAGATGGAATCATGTATCATCTTGCATTTTGTTTTGCATGTTTTGTTACAGTTCTGCTAAAATTTGGGATTCATTTGCACAGAAACCTACCTGCTAAGTTATTAGCATCTAATCACATGTTTTCTTCCTTTATTTTACAAAATATTTCTGTCCATAATGCAGAAATGACTACAATCTGGTACAAACCACTGTCTAGATCTGTGAATGTCATGGATAATACTGTACATAAGAGGCACCGAGGCTTTAATCTGTCATGAAGGTGAAGCAGCAGCAAGAAGTTCAGTTATAAACGTACATTACTTTAAGTGTTGGTTTGGGTTGTCAAAGTGTACTCTTCAGATTATGTGCATTTCATCATAAAACTGGTTCAGTCCAGAATATGCGAGCTGATCTCCATCTAGTGCAGGTCATACACTGATGTATACGCTTGGATCTCATGTTTCAGATGCAAGTGAATGAAACATGAGCAAACTGGGTGTGATGCCATTGTTTTTCAATCTCTACACGGGAATACACATACTAGAATTTTTAACAGTTTTAGTTTTTATAAGATGTAAAGGACAAGGCTCAAACATAGAGAAAAATTTTGCAAACATGAGTTTACATCAGCTACATGTTGTTGAATGGGGACAATCTGGGACTTAAAAAGTAGTATGAACAGGCAAATGCTAAAAAGAATCTGATGTGAAAAGTTTGTCATTTGTGAAAGTTTCCTGTTACACGGCTGCACAGGAATGAGAACTTCTTCAGGGGGAAAAAAGTCACTTATCAGTATATATCGAGCACATTTTTTGATAAATTTTTCTGTCTTCATTTCCACCTCTTTTTTTTTTTCTCCCTGTGATGTCTTAGTTGAGGGTCTGATAGTTGATGGAGGCAAAGGATGGGACACACACACACGACTAAAGTGGTGTTAATTGAACACAGCTGTAGCTCACTAAATATTAATTGGCAATTAATCACCGCCCCCCCCGTAGAATATATCTGGAATATATCCTTTAAAACAGAAACTCACAGAGGCAGAGAGAGAGGCTAATGCGGATAAAGTAAATTATTCACCGTAATACAAGGAAAGCCTGTTCTAGCTCCCGCTCCCTCTGCTTCTCCCACTTTACTGTTTCTTTCCTGCATCTCCTCACTTTCTCCCCCCCCCCCCGTGCTCCATTCAGCCCATTAATCTAGTTTTCTGCCTTTATCTCTGCTTCCTTCCCCTCATCCGTCTGTAGTTCATCCAGAGATGGAGTGAAACAGAGGGAATGAAAGAGAGATGTCACAACAAGGAGGAAGTGCCAGAGGGGAAATAAGGGATAGAGGAGGACTAGAGGGAAGCACAGGCTCTGATGATCTCACATGAAGGGAATCGACAAGTAACAAAATATCGGTGTGGCCTCTGCAACTCCCAGCTCTAATCTGACATGAGAAATATTCCACCTGCAACGAGAAATGGAGAAACTGGCCAGTTCAACAATTTTGATAATTGGTTATTTGATTGATTATATAATTAATTAATGTGAGTATTATTTCAAGTAAAAACTAGTATTGCCAGCACTGATATTACTGTCTGTATTGTTATTTATCCTTTCTTCTGTTAAAAAAAAAAAAATCCACATTTTATGATTTTAAAAATATGCTTTTTCAGCCCTTTGTTCCATTTTCATGCAGTGATGAAAAATACAAATTTATGTAGGAAATAACATCAACATAACAGACATTTTGTACTCCAATAGTGATGTATGCTGATACACTGGTCTACAATTTTTTTGAAATGATTTGCTTCAGAGATTAAATGTGCTAAATGTTGCGTATTTTAATAAGATTAACTGGAAAATAAATGACAAAAGTGCCAGTTTGCTGATGTTTTCAAGGTATATGATTAAGTGTTATTACACATATAAATTGGTTTATGTACATTTATATAATAGTTTTATAAATCTTCCACTAAATAGAACTTGTAAAGTGAATGTATTCTAATGTGCAGACAGTGTTTTGAAGTAGATCTTGTAGCTCTGAGACAAATATTCCTTTTGAGTCAAACCCATTCTCTCGTTAATTTTTGAATTTCACATTTTGACCCAAGGCTGTATCTTGGAAAGTTCAGGCAACCAGCATTTTTTACTTGATTTTTCTTTGTCAGTGACTCTCATGTGGTAAAATTTCATTACTTTTATTCTGGAAGCATTTTCCTTGTAGACCAGTGATATCATCAAATATCCAAGGTTCTTGTTCTTATAAACATCAAAATTCTCTGATTTGTAAATTTGCTCATTTTTAGTACAGGAAACTGAATATCTTTGGGTTTGCAAACAAAACCAGACATTTGAGGACATTATCATGGGTTTTAATCAACATTTTTCACCAGCTTCTGACATATTATTGACTACGATCAACAAAATAACTGACAGTGAAAATAATTGTTAAATGTAGCCCTTAAAAATATTGATGTTAATTTCATTAATATTGCGTTGTCATCTTAACTGTCATTTAAATTAGTTTTCATAGAGAAGATTAGAGGCAACTAGGTTTATCTTGTGGTTGAAGGATAGTGGTAAACAATAAATCCAGGAGCTGCTGAGTGGTTAAAAAGCACAGCATATGATTGAAGTGTGTGGTTAGTGTCTTGCCAGGACCTTTCTAACACTTCTCACTCAAATTAAGGCAAAACATGTCATCGCAAAGTGCCCAATTTGGCAAAACTATAGACAATAAAACACCAAAAATGCACTTTAAGCTTTGAATGCTTTTTGGAAAAGCTCTGGTAGTTGCTGAGGAGAAACAGTCTCAGTGCAAACAAAGAGCTGTAAGATATATTTTTAACTTTAGCTGGTGTAGTGTGAAGGTACACTTGGATTAATCCACCTTGGTCTCAAAAAGCTCTGCTTTTACAAATAGGCAAAATGCACAGTTGCTGAGATGGGGAGCTACAACGCAGGGCAACACTTCCATTTTTAATTTTAGCAAGGTTAGTGTGAACATCCTGCAAGCTACCTGTGAATGCTGCTGAAGTTTATATCCAGCGCATGTGGCCACAGGCACTTTGTGTTCTGTGGGAGTTTGAAGAAGCAAACTGCAAACCCAGTCTGTCCTGCAGATCTAGTGTGTCAGGTATCGGGCCCAGTGCTGCTGCCTCTTATATAACAGTAGTGATTGCACCAACAAGGATAACCCACAGTAAACTCACTGACACACATTTTTCCGTCGCAATCTCTCCCCTTCCTCGATCTTTCACTATCTCCTTATCGCTGTTCGCACTTATTTCCTCTTCCTTGGATTTCAGTCATTTCAATCTTGTTCAATTAAAGCTCTCTTAAACGCTTTGTTTCCCCTGTCACTTTTCATTATCTGTCGCTGCTTCCTCTCTGTTCACTCTCTTTATCAGTATCACTTTGGCTCCATCCCAAAATTCCCAGCTATTCTCTCTCTTTTTTTCCTCTCTTTTTCATTGTCCTCTTTATCAGTCACCATCTAACTGCCCTCGCCATCTAAGACTCTCTTTCTCTCCCTCTGTCTCCGTCTGGGCTCTAGCTCAAATATTACAAATGCTATTGCATACTGGCTAAGGGCCAAATCAGCAAGGCGATAAATCAATACAGCGAGAGAATTATGTAACGTGCCACAATACTGACTGGCCTTCTTTCCTCCCTCTGCCTCCCTGTGCCATTTCCTTTTTTTACCCTCTATTATCACTACACTTCATTTCTTCTGCATGTTTTTTTTTGTCCCACAGTTAACCAGAGAAGTTGCCAAAGTCTCATTTACAGCCTTAGTCTTAAGTTGTGAAGGACATACCGAATGTGCAATGGCTGCAGAAGTGTTAAAAATGTGTTGTGTTTAAAGGAAATTGCAATCTTAAATGTGCACACTTTGCTGCTCTGAATATGCTACTTGCTTCTTTGTTCTTGTGTAGTGCCTCTCGCTTTGCACACTGTGTCAGGTAAATAGAGTACAGCTTGTTTAAGCTTTAAGCCCCAGGCAGTACAGTAAAAATGAAATATGGGAAAAACGCTCGGCCTGTGTGTGTTTCCAGTTGGTCTTTTTGACTTTCAGGTTCAAGCCTCACCCAGAGCAAGGACATTAACCTCTTTTATGTCTTTATTCCATGTTGGATTGAGTTAAAGCTATGAACAGAGAAACGGGTAAGAATGCTGTTCTACCTGTAGGTCGATGTATGTATAAAAGATGATACATGCAACGAGTGTGATGTCTTGATGCAGAACCAATCACAGGGAGGTTTAAAGAATCTCTGTAGAAACAATCAGGAAATAACCTACAAGAACCAAGATACTACTGTTGAAAAATGGTGATATTATGATAGTAAAGAAGCACATCCCATCATACTGGTACAACCGGATGATGTGATTTATCGATTATTGTTGTAATCTTTGGACAATTCACAATTGTAATCTATTTTTTGTGGCCAAACTTTGATTATGAAATAGCCTTTCTTAATAAACCTTTATGCCATACATGACTGAAGAAACACATCTTTTATTATGAAAGGGAAGTGGACGCTGTGTGTGTGTGTCTTGGGCATCACACAAAAGCTGTAAAGAGCTGACTGCTGCAGTTTGACATACTTATGTATTTTTGGTCAAGGAAGAGACTTGCAAAAACAGCATGTTGATAGGACCAATATTTTGGGAGATATTAGTAATTTTGGAATATAATAACCTTACAGCTACATTGCTATGCCCGGAATCACGTGAACGCTTCGGCGGTGACTACTGGACAAATGCGGTACAGCATGTGTGAATACACAAAGATCCGTGGTGGGGAACCGCGATGTTGCCCCTCAGGGTCAGGATGTGGATTTTAAGAACCCCCCCCTTTTTGCATTCCACCCTCGGAATTGACAAAGATGAAGTCCAGGATCTAGAACCCATGGTTCCCCATGTGTCAACATGCTAGTCCATAACTGATACACTGTTGCACATGAAATTAGAATAAAATATTTTACCTCTTCTCATGGAATGATTGTTATAATGTGATTCATTCTTGATAAATGAAGTCTAATTGTAATCTGGTCAAAGGTGTAGAAATAGGAATAAAAAGATGAATGTGTCTGAAAACAAAAATATTCCAACTTTATGGGTAATAGTGTATATTACAAGAAGTAAACAAGTTTCATCTTGAATATTTGTTGGGTAAGAAAGGTTTTCGGAAGAATAAATGCTTGTCCAATTGGAGCAATTTTTGTGATTTTTTTTAGAACACAACACTTCTGTTCATCAAATCTGATATGTTGGCCAACCTTAATGGTGTGTAATATCCTGACACTGTTTTATCTGGTTTCAGATTCCTGAACAGCAGTATGCTATCAGCGCTGTTTGGTTCAGTATAAACAGAGCCAGCATAATCCAGTTTCTGCTTAAAAAGAGCTTTTGTTGTTGGCCTGTCAAGGTTCAGCCAACAACAGTTTTCAAGGTTGCTGTAAGAAACATGGCGGTAGATATGGTTAAGTGTAGAGGATTACACATGTATCAGTCACAGTACGCCTTGCTGACTGACATGGGCTATCGGCCAATAATATGACATCACCAATGACATGGAGTTCATGTGATGAAGACTTTAAAACAGTACCGTGTTTTCTTGACTTCACTGGCACTAACTGGGGAATGAATAATAAGACTATTAACTCTTGACCAAATTGCAAAACATCAATATTGGTAACAGCCCAGAATTTTTCACTCAAAATAGATTTAACATGTTCATTTCATTATATGTTTGCATTGCTTCAAAGTAGGTGAAAAGTTCAGGGAGCACCTGTACCAAACATTTGAGATAAAAACCATACGGCTAGTGGACAGGAGCTATAACAATTCACCACATATTTCCATGTTTTTCAGTTGTTGTTTGATGAAAGGTTTTTACTTCAAATACTTGAGTGTCTGCAGTTAGCAACACATGTTGAATACAGCTGCAGCTGTGGCAGCAGAAACTGAACTGAAGGGGAAGCTACTGGGAAATAGTTGGTGTTTCAATGTTCTCAGTTACTTACCTCTGCACTAGTCCTGCATTTCCTTCAGTCTGAGTCCAGGGCTCATGGTATCCTGCTTCTTTATAGAGGTGGTTGGGGGGGGGGGGGGGGGGGGGCGGCTATAGGAGTCAGTGACTGCAGTAATAGTGCCTATATTTCCTCCAGCCCATGCCCTGGTCAGAGAGTGCAACAGCTCCGTGCTGTATTTTCCATACTGTCACCCCCCCCCCCCCCCCCCCCATCCCACCTCCCTCCCTCCTTTTCTCTCCCTGAGCTTTCTGACTACTTTTTCTCTCTGCTCTGGAATTCCATCATCCTGCACGTGGCCAGCACTCAAGGGGGCATGCTGTGTGTGTTTATGTGTGTGTGTCTGAACGTGAGCTATAGGAAACATCTCCCGGTGAAGAGAAGGAAACATTAAGCGAGTGCATTTTTGTGTGTATCTAACATGCCAACAAGTGGGCACTACTTGTTCCACTGTGTCAGCCTGAAAACTCTTTGGAGCTCAAATGTAGTTTCTCTGACTGCTATGAATGTGGTACATTTTGTACCAAAACACTGAATGAAAAGATCAGAATTTGAATGTTCCTGAATGCATGCTCTCTGATTAAAAAAGAAATATAGCTATTGATTCAAAAAGCTGCTGTTTTTTTGGTTATTTTTTTTAGTTTTTTCTGCAAATGTGAAAGATGGAAAAGAAATCTCATACTGATGACACTGGACTATACATAATGTAATCCAATAAGGGTGGATATTTACAAGAATTTATTTTTTTATTTTTACAACTTGGATCTCATTTCAAACGCTTTGTCATTCATGTAATGTGCATCATTGTGTGGACCATGTGCACTCAGATGACTGTGTCGATTATAACCACTACACATTATAACCACACATTTGAGAAAAAAAATGATTATTTAAATATTAATTTATGATTAACATGCAGTTTTCATGCAGGATCATGACAGACATAAGTGTAAAGAATCACAATAATGCTAAAACTTTTATGATAATTTTATTTTACTGTATCACATTTTGTTCTGAAGCTGTTGGGTATAATTTTAGCATCAGCAACAAAAATGCTTGACAATGAAAAAGAGGATCCAAGTTAAAAATCTTAAATGGTCTTTTAATGTTATGCTTATTTTTGTTTCATAATTTTGTTTTGGGATTCTACTAGAATATATTAATGTTCGTCTCACCTCTTTTCACCCTATACCTGAAACGCTTCATTTCAGCTCCTGTCCAGTTAAGCCCAGTTTGCACTAATTGGTCAGCTGGTCCCACTGTCTTGTGATTGGCCAATGGTCATACATTTGACATTGCTCACACAGGGCTTCACTCAGTTACACTCACATCACTTTAATTCTGCCCTAATAATGCAAGTCTGAATCCGATACAGCAAACCAATAGTGCTGGTATTCCTTTGCAGTCAAGACTAGAGCAGGATGCAGGAGCAAGAACCCATTCCCACCTAAAGAGCTCCACATAGAACCCCCACAGGGAGTTCCACCTAGAATCCTTTTCCATTTAAAGGGTTCCAAGTAAATGATTCCACTAGAACCCTGGACCACCTAAAGGGCTCCAAATAGAATCCTCAGTGGGGGTTCCACCAAGAACCATTTTCAACTTAAAGGTTCCAAGAAAAATATTTCAAATGGAACCATTTTCCACCTAATATCAAACCATTCCCAAGTTTAACCATAGGCAGTGAAAAAGGCTAACAATGAAAAATAAGACTCAAAAAACAAAAAAAGATCCATTAAGTTTCACAAACACACAGAAAACGAAGTTAATAACAAGGAAACAGAAGTAAAGTCATTATCTAATCTAATCAAACTAATGAAATTAGAAGCAGAATTATTGAGTATGAACTGAATCCAGTCAGAACATTACATTCAGGCTGATGGAAGTCAGAACATGCAAGAAAAGAGTTGGCATGTAGCGTTAGCATGTTTTATACTTCTTACATGATGCTGAAGGGATGTTGGTGAAGTAAATTCACATCTGCACAGCAACAGAGTTTTACAAACCAGACTGATGATTTTATTTTATTTATTTATTTATTTATTTAAACATGCATGTGCACACTAGAGGTCAAAGCGTATATCTGCTAGGCTTACATCATGCTACTAATGAAGAAAAGAAATAGAGGTACAGAGTGAACACAGTGGCTCCTTCTGCTCACCAATCCCATCTGTTTGACACACAGAGGGAGGGAGGGGAGGCATGGAGAGTGGGAGGAGGGAAGGAGGGGTGGTAGACGAATGAGAACGAGGCCAGATCAGGCTGAGGGAGGGGTGGGTTGGGGGGGTGTGGGGGGTGGAAAGGGGGGAGGTGCTGTTTAGAGAAAGGCAGGGAGTGAAAAAAAAAAAGCAGAGGGAGGCAGGCTGGGGGGTTGGGCTCCAAGCCTGTGCATGTGTATGTGAGAGGGAGAGAAAGCAGCAAGCGAATGTGTGTTGTGAATGTCTGTGTGTGTTTGTGTGTGTGTGTGCTCGCTCTGTTCCTTTCCTTTCTTTGTTTGAATACTGAGTGGGAAAAAAAGCGAGACAGAATATAGAGAGATAGAGAGTGGGTGATGAGGAGAGATAGAAACACAGAGAAATAGAAGAGGATCCAAAACGAGAGTCAGGTTTTTTTTTTAAGGTACAGAGGGAGAGGAGAAGAAAGACAAAGGGGATTTCTATTTTGGTCTTTGATTTTGTGTTTTTTTTTCTTTGCAAGCTTTAGGATAAGGGGAAAAAAATCTATATACTAGCAACAACAACTCTGCATGCTTTTGACAACAGTGTCATATTCAGGCGCTGTGTGTGTTTTGTGCGCTGGCTCAGTTTGCGTTTGTGTGTGTGCTGGAGAGGTGGGGGGAGACAGCCTGTGCAATTTAAAGGGAAAACACAAGGCACACACAAAGCTGGGAGCGCAGGCAGGCAGGCAGGCAGGCAAGGCAGCAGGAAAAGGCAAGGAAAGCAAAGATAGTGGGAATTTGCTGAGCTGGCTGTCGCTTTAACCAACAACCCTCTTTTGGATTTTACTCCACGGAGCCGACCCTGTGTCTCCCTGTGAGCTCAGCCTGAGCCTGGCCACGGTAAGACGAGCTTCCTATCCACCACCACTCTCAGCTGTTTCGCCGCTAGTGCTCTGCAGACAAAAGCAGGAGAAAGTTGCCGTGTGTGTATGTGTGTGCAGATGGAGAGGAGCTAAGCTAAAGGCTCAAGCTAAGGCTAAAAGGCATGAGGAATGCAGCACAAAGGGAGCTTGTGTGCTCCAGCTGGGGCTGTGTGTGTGTATGTGAGTGTCTTTGTGGACAGGCTTGAATGTTTATGTCACGGGGCTTCCCAAACTTTTGCATGTGAAGGATGCCCCAAAATAGACATGCACCAGACTACAGAGCCTCTTTTTGGTAAATCGTTTGCCTTGCCTTCACTGATGGTTCAGTAAAGGTGGAGATAGTGGAAGCTCCTGTCAAAATAAGCCATTATATTATGACCCCCGAGAGCTTTACATTAATGCAAATATTCTATAAAGATCAGTATTTGTCATTTTTATGAGGAGTCAAAAAAATCAAACTCATGGTTGTCCCAGTGTGTTAGTTTAAAAACCAGCAATTCATGTCAAACCAGAGCAATTTAAATGCCCCCGATGGCTCTGCAGCCAGCTGGCTCACCGGCACGGAAAACAAAACACAAAAGTAGTTAATTTTTAGCTCTCTATACCTTTGTCTCCTCATTTCTCACTCTTTCTACTCCATTTTTTTCCCTGTCATCTTTTTTTCCTCTTTCACCTTCACCCTTCAGCCCCTCTGCTGACTGAAGGCAAAGGTTGCTCTATGTGTTTCTTCTATTCATCTTTCTTTTTCCTCATATTTCCACTCTCCTCTGCCTTGTCTGTCTTTATCACACCATCATATAAAAACAGGTGACAGTACTGACTTTGGGTTTGGTGACTTTGCTGCCTAAGCATTAATCAGTAAATGCATATCTCTTGTACACACACACACAGCTGCCATTAGCTTTTACACATTATATCAGTCAAACATACACACACACACACACAACACTGACTAATAGAAAGTGTGTGTTCCAGTGTGTTGTGGTCTGGGGGCTTTCAGCTTGGTCTTGTCAGTAGTCTGGTCTGCGGTCTGCAGCCGTTTTGTAAATGTGTGTTACTGATATATAAAGAGCTAATAGGATCCGGCGTTGTGTGTATTTGTGTGTGTGCATGCGTTGTCCTCACTGTGAGTGCGTGAGAAACACAACACTTGTGCCGGCGTCTGCCTCGAGCTAATATTGGTGTCCGTATATGACTCTGCATGTGTGTTTGTGGATGTGTGTGTGTGAGAGTTGGTGCCTGTCCCAATTAAGCCCTCACCCCCTGCTTGTGTTAAAACCAATACAAACATTCCTAGAATAAAAGCCTCGCTAGAAAGATGTCTCACGCGTACTACTGTAAACTGATCCCTACAGTGGTGCTACACACATACGCACACACGTGAGCGACCGGCCTGCACATGCGCACACACAACTCCCCACGCAAGACAAAAATCAGTGTTACTATTTCATTTTCAACCTCCCACCCTTCCTGTTCCCCCTGGGGAATTTCCTCCTTGCTCTCTTTTCATTAGTTCATTACCGGCGGAAGTAGAGCATCTTCTACTCTCTGACATTTCCCTTTCATTGTTTGTTCTTCTTCTTTTTTTTTTTTTTTTGGATGCCTTCAACTCTTGTGTCCGTCTATGATTATCCAGTAGTGGTGTGCCAGGCGCGGTTCAGCCAGGGTCGCCTGCTGTGGGCTGGAATACATCATAGCTGCACACTATCTAACATAGCCTTGCCCGATTTGGAAGTACTGTATACAGGACACAGCCAGCACTAATGCTGCACTAATCTGTTTATACTGTGCTGTTTGTTCCCATACAGAGCACAGAGTGTAGTGTATTACAGAGAATATGATATATGACTGAAGTGATTATGCCAGGATGGAGAACAGTTTGATTGCATACAACAGATATGGTATAAATAGAATAAAGCAAATGGGATTGTTACATTTAAATACATTTTGAGGATAAATAGTATTGCACGAGGGATTGAAAACAATAGAATGGACTTTTATATATTATAGAAGATTATCTACATTACATTCTGCAGTTAAGTAAGCAGTTGTCCAGTGGGTTGAACAGCATATGGTACAGAAAACTTAGATCAGAGCTGAAACTAACAGAATAATCAGGCTTTGAACAAATGTTGCAAACATCTGTTGGTTTCATAAAGTACTCTTCACTACACTTTCTCTTGAAAATATAATAGTGAGGTATTAGAATAAAATCTGATCCTTCATTATTGCTGTAAATATACATTAAATGCAGATTAAAGGTGATTCTTCTACTAGTATCTGTATTATGGTGAGAGAGATTCCATTACTGTCCATTACGGCTGCTGTTTTTATGCAGTATGTTTCGACTTGTCTGTCCATCTGTCTGTCCTTATGCTCGTCTGTCTCATTCCCGTGAACATGGGATCTCAGGAGCGCTTTGACAGAATGTATTCAAATTTGGCGCAAATGTTCACTTAGACTCGAGGATTAACTGATTACAGTGTGCTCGTCAAAGGTCGCTGTGGCTTCACAACACATATTTTTGGGACATAAATTAAGTGGACACAGACAATAATTATGACGACGTTTTCACAAAAGTGTGGAGTAGGATAAAATGACAATGTGTTGACACTTCTGTAATGTCACAGGTCAAATCCACTGATCATACTGTCTTTCAAAAGCACTTCTCTTCTTGTTGTTATCCGATGCCAAAATGGTCTCTTGTGGAGACAGAATGTTTACAAGTAGAAATTAGTCACAGAAGTCATATATGTCAACTTCCATTTCACAAAATAATGTACGCAATACGCTTTTGTAAACTCCTCTGTATGTATACAAATCTGGTCGGACAGGATGTAAACTCTAACACGATTGGTTGGTACAGGCTTAAAACCGTGAGGTGATACTTCTGGTTTTCTCTGTAGGCTACGGTTTTGCATAGTCATTAGTTGGAGGAGGGGGTAGCCAGCCCCAGCTGTGAGTCAATGTGTGTGTGTTTTGCCGGTGCAGATAAAATATGGGGATGTGTCCTGTGATGACAGTTGATTCTGGAGCTGTCTGTGTAGCAACAAGTCATTTCCTGCACTGAGAGCCATTAGGACGCCTACCAAAACCTCCCACCCCCGTCTGTCCCTCACCGTGCTCCCATGTTCCTTTGCAGATGTGCACATCCACACAAACACACAGAGATGGAAGGGAGGGGGGTGTTTTGTGATTGAATTTGAGTGTGCATGTGTGCTGCTCTCCTCTTTACCCCTCCTCAGCCCCAGGGCAGCCCCCTCCTACCCCCCACAGCTGAAGGGGGGAGATTGTGCATTCATTGGAATGGAGGCTGAGATGGCAGGGGGGAGGAGGAGGGTGAGGGTGATTGAGTGTGCTGCCTGGAGAAGAAAAGGGGAGACCGAAAGAAGAGAGAGGATAGGAGAGGGGGAAGGGTTGGCTGCCTTGTGTTAAAAAACAGGGGGAGGAGAGGGAAAGGAGCAGACAAGCAGGAGAGGAGGTTCAGGGGTGGAGGTGAGGGGAGGCTGGCTGGCGCCGAGGCTGAGTTGTGTCTGCATCAAAAGGGTCTGGAGCTGGACAAATAACAGAAACACAGATACACTCTATTGAATAATGTTAGCTGCAATGATTCTGTGGTTGATAGAAAGTTTCATTAAATGAATCACAGAATGTGATGTGTGTTAGATATTAATTAAAAAGAGAAGTAATTAAGATGTTTGGACTTGAATGACAGGGCATAAAGAAACTTTTACAAACTTAATTGACCTCACCTTCTTCTAATATGTGATATTTTTTTTTCATTATGGAAAGAAAACTCAGTGAAGTTCACATAGTTTTCCTTCAGAGATGGAGTTTCCTCTGACCACATCAGAGCTACGCCTTCCAAACCTCACTACACAGTTCTCCCTTTGTTTATTGCATTACTACACATCCCTCCCTCTGCAACAGAAGGATAAAGCTTCATGCTAATAAGTGTAGAAATGTAGACGCTTTAGTACACTGTATGGACTATTTTACGTCAGTGTGTAGCATCAGGGATTGAAGTGAGCTATTTTGCAAGTTTGTGCTTTACAGTGTGTGTGAAGGAAGCAGAATTCAGTTTGGCACTGAATGTTGTTTGCTTAAATATATGTAATGTATGGTGTGTGTCCACTAATTATGTAGTTTGGAAGCATACAAGCTTTACCTAACTGTGTATGTGCAGTGGGTGTTGCCAGCTGGTCTTGTATAATTTCAAGAACATTTTTAAAGTACTATGCAGTGTTGTTTTTTTTTTTTTCTTTTTTTCATCCTCACTACACTTGACACGTTGGTGAAACTGCTAATGGTATATAAAGTCAGTGCTCCTCTTACAACTCATCTGTTCAGCCAGAATTCATGCCAGGTTTCTTATGAGATCAGTGTATATGTGCAGCACATATACACAGTAGATGCATATAGATAGACAGTACATGGAGAAGGTATTTTATCTACAGCACTCTGGTCTGAGGCTTTATCTGCTACACTGGGTTTAGTTCGTGAAGGCGCAGGGGGATAAGGCTTTTGTGGATAATTCTATTATGCAGGGTCAAAGGGCTCAGGCAGATTAGCTTTGGCCTTGGAGCTAATATCCACCATAGAAACTAGCCCTGTGTAGGTAGCTGTATGTCATTAGCTGAGAAAAAGACAAAGGCAGTGTGAATGACAGATATGATGAAAGAAAAAGCTCAGCAGTCTGGAAGGTCAGATCCACATGCTGCAGCCTGACTTCCTTATTTATTCAGGTTGGTCTTGGTCTGAGCCAGAGAGAAGCACACTATAAAGAGGAATTAGAAAGAGAGAAATAAGAAAGGCTGGAGGTAAAGAGATGTCTGGGAAAGTGAAAGAAAAATGGGCATGCTGGGACATTCTGAATGCAGCGTTACCAAGAGCTGCTGGTGGAGGTAGTGTGCTGAGTGTGCATATGGCGTCTTTGTGAGACTGAGACGGCTAGGGGTTTGTTGATTTAAGGTAATGGCTTCCAGTTGTGTCAGTCAGGAGAGGGCTGTGTCACTATTACTGGGGTTAGACAGCAGGCGGAATCCACTTAGAAACCCACACAACCCACACAATGCACTCATGTACATGTACACGTAGACATGGCATGACTTTTATGAGTTCCTTGTCGGTCACTGTTCCTCGAAGCTTGTGACCGACTGGCACAGGTGTATGTACATCTGCACGCACAAATCCTTGCTGCCTGATTTTATCACAGCTTGGAGGTCATTGGTGTAAGTACGTGTATGTTTATGGCAGCTCTTGCGTAATGTGTGCGAAAGGTTGGAGATTGTTTGAGTCTGAAGGGCGTAGAGTTCTAGAAAGCTTGTGATGAAAGAGAAGACAATGAGGAAGCAAAAGGAAAGTCTTGCATTCGAGTCATTTTAATACTAGAAAGAAGTTTGAAGGTGTTACAGTTTCTTGCAACATTCATAGAATCTGCATTACAGCTTAAATAGACCATGTTCAGAATGCCTGAAATGTAACCCTCACAAAACCAGTTTTATGTATGCACACCCTTGCACATGAACAAATTCACATAAACACAGACAAACCCATGACAACCGGTCATGCTGTGTGTTTTTACCGCGCTCTGTAATTGTGCATGGTACAAATGTGCAGTCACTTTGAAGGTTTCTCCTCTTGTATTGTTCTCCCTTTCGTTTTCTCTGTATTTGTTTATTCGTGGTGTTTCTCATCAAGTAATGCAGCCCTGCCCAGCATTCTGTTATGCCTGTGCAATGTACACGTGAGGAGGCTTCAGCACTTCTGCATCTGAGTTTAGAGATGGGCTGTCAGAAGTGTGTATATATATAGTTTGTGTTTGAATATGTGTACCTGACACTTTTTTGTGAATGAAAAACCAAAATACTTTTTCCAGTTTAGTCAGGAAGCAGGGTTTGCTTGTAGATGTGTCATTGGCTATGTTTCTAAGGTAAGACTGACGCTGTTAAATCCTGCCTAATCTCACTGGTCGAACTTGTCAGTTGAGCTTTGATATATATGATGTTTGTTGATGAGGTTATGATAATGCTTTGTCAAATATTTTCCCAGCAGTAACTTTGTTGCACTTTGCACAGCTGAAGCCTGGGAACATGAAGTCTCCCTGAACTCACTTGCTCCCATTTTAATACAAACAGAATACTATGTTTTTGGTTCTTTGATGTTTTCTTCAGTTTCTTGCTGCTACAGACTTTTTACATGACAGGATTTTTTTTTCCTTTGTACTATTTTAGTGTTTTTAATGGTAACTTTAATCTCTTTCCATTTTTATTGCAGCACTGGGACTCAATATTGTTGCATATGCATCATAAGAGTGCAGTGAACCTAATAAAAATCATTTTCTTCTGTCAAATGCACAAGCTCTTTCTTTACAGAATGTGAGAAAAGACATCTTTAATTTCTCAAACATCCAAAAGCAGTTCATAGTCACATGTCATGTCAAACAGCATGACACAGACATTAAAATTCTTGCTCTGACTCAAGATCACATTCTGTAGATATTTAGAATTGGCAAATGCACATTACAGTAACCCAGTCATCCACTCTGCTCACATGTAGCCACACACAAAGTTGTGACCCTGCAGTGACCTTAATTGATCCAGCTGATTGCCTTACAGTAATGCATTTACCTATTATGCTTCTAAGGAGATGGAGGGTTAATAAGAGAAGCGGAGGAGGAAGATGGTCTGGGTGTATCTGGAGGGTCTAGCATTTCCTCTGGGATTAATAATATATCAGTGTATCTGACAACAGGAACCAACTGATCAGTGAGGAGGGGGTTAAATTGTTTACAGTATCACTCATCTGTTTTTCTTTTCTCTTGTCCCCCTCCTTATTTCTCAGCATCTTCACCTTTGTCTTCCACTTCGTCCTTTCTGTCCACTGTGTTACATAGCCCTGGGTGTTTTTAACCCAGTTCCACACTGAACCCTGACTCCTCACTTGTGTAACTTCTGTGATAACTGCACTCTGTGTGTATGTGCATGTGTATCCTACAATGTCTCTCGCTCCACTTCTTCACAATACATGAGTCACAAGTCACAGCTGAGCCACAGAGGAGTCCTTTCTCTTTGGTAAGATCCAGCTGAGGCTGTCAGATTTGCAGCTCTATTGCTAAATCCACTTTTGGTGTGTTGTGATTTTCAGTTTTTCTCTTGTCATGTATTTTCTGTCCTTTTGTTTGGGATTGTTTTCGTGAGTGTAACTGTGACAGTCGTGCTTTTCTATAGGTGGAATGTGTGTATTGAGTGTGTGGGTAATTAAAAGCTGTCTGCATTGGAGTGTTTACGAGGATATCTGTGTCTCTGTATGAGTGTGTCTGGAGGGCAGCGGGTGCACTGTGACCTTTATGGGTCTGTGTGTGTGTGTGTGTGTGTGTGTGTGTGTGTGTGTGTGTGTGTGTGTGTGTGTGTGTGTGTGTGTGTGTGTGTGTGTGTGCCCCCAGAGTGGAAACATGATCTGTCTCAGTCCAGCTCTCCATCCCTCTTCTGTCTGTCTGCACTCCCCCCATTCCCTCTGCCTTATACATTTCCCTTTGCATTCACAGCCTTCTCTTCTTTCTTTCATCTGTGCTTTCCCCTTTTCCTGTGCCATTTTTCTTCCTTTAACCTTAAACCTGTCCATCTGTGTCAATCAAAACATTGAAACACATCTGTCCAAACCCTTAACCCTTAGGTTTTCCACACTCTCTTTCATGCACCCACACTCAGACACACACGCTGTTATCACAAGTCTTTGATTACAAAGATCAGAGGAGGGAGAAGTAGATGGGTGTGCGCATTTTGAAGGGTCAGTGTTGGTGTTGTAATTGATTTTCTCTTGTTTCCTTTGTTTGGCTAGTGTTAGATGTCTTGTCTAGAAGGACTTTGGAAGCTCCTTTTACTGTACAGCTCCAGTACAACATGTCATAGATGGGGTGGAGCGGGTGATGGAGGAGGTTGTAAGACAGTCTGACTCTCCCTCAGGATTTCCATCACTGATGTAAAGACGTATAAACTTTGGTATACTCAGTCTACCTTCATATGGTCAACACTGCATAATCAGTTTTCTTCTCCTCCTCTAATTATCCAGCAGCAACACTGAAAAATCTACCAAAAATGCAGTATGACCATGAGACTGTAAATATATTCTTTAAAAAAAACAAAGAACAGCCTGCCCTGATAGCTGAAAACCTTAAATGAGACTGCTTACACATTAAAAACTCCTACATTCATCAACTGATGGCCACGGGCCAAATATGTAGGTGGTTTTAATATATCGGAGCAGTGTTGTGCTTCCAACAAGCATTTCATCCCAAACTGATGTCCTCCACCCTCCTCCCACCCACTGCTACAAAGTGTTCTTTCAGAAATCCTTCTATTCATTCTCCCTTGTCATTTTTATCCCAGCTAACACTGAGTCCTTAGAGTTTCCAATCAATTTTGAGTTGTGATCACAGGGCTGAACGTACACTGTGTGATGTTTGGGCAGTGTGTTTGCAGTTACCAGGAGCTGTGTGTGTGTGCGTGTGTGTGTCCTGTACTCTGTTGCCATATGGCGGCTGTATTAGTTCACAGTGTAAACACAGCTGGCTGCCTCCTGTGGCTGCATGGGTGAACAGCAGTCTGTCTGCAAACTCAAAAAGCCTTAATAGGAGGATCACATTCAGGGCTAGTACATTAATATGGCTATTAGACACATTAGGATTCACGGTGTGTTATTTGGAAGGCACATTAGTGTCGATGATTCTGCCTGATACCCAGACTGGTAGTGATGTTAAGCTGCTGATTATTAAGTCTTTTAACAGGCGCTCATGTTACACTGCTTTAGGCTATTTTGACTTTTTTTGTTTAGAAAATGTAATGATAGTTTTGTGAGCATTATAATATGAAATGTTCACCAGAATTATGTTTGCACTGGCTGATGAAAAAAATAGTTTTCTTGCAATAAAGAGGTTTTTAATTCTGCCATTCTATAAATTACTGTGATTTTACTTTTAGTCAGAATATACCGCAGGAAACCATCATTTGTCTGTCTTCATAGGCGTTTATCTGAGAGTAATGCTCCAACCAGAGACACAAAGAGGAAGATAAAGAAAAGAGGAGAGGGCAGGTACTGAACATTGCAGATCATAAATAAAATGTCAGAAACACTGGTGCATGCTAGCCAGTGCTCAGGGTAGCGTGAAATCTGCTCTCGCCCCCTCCTTTCTTATCTTCTCTCCCTATCACACTCCCTCTGAGTGTGTGGTTGTGTGTGTGTGCACGCAGGGTAATTGAGGTGTGTGACCTTGCTGTAGGCCTGGCAGGTGTGAAGGGAGTGCAGGCTGTGGATGAGATGAATTGGGGGAGAGGGTAGAGATGGATGGAGGGCTCGTCTGTTGCATGTTGGCAGACTGATAGCCTGCCTGTGTGCATATATGTATGGTAATGTTTGGCATTCTGCACTGAGATGAAATAATTGTACTGTATGTGTGGGTGGGAGCTATCTCTTGTGCTGCAAAGGTCTTCTCCATGCAACTTGGAAATTAGATTGGAATGTGTGTGGGTGTGTGTGATCGAGGAACATATATAATTTACATACATGATCAAATGTGTGTTTCTGTATAAAAACTGTTACATGTGACACATAATTTAACATCACTGTCGGTCTGTAATACATCACAAGACTTAATAACAGGGAAGATGACTGGCTGCCATTAATTTTGATTTTATATTACGATTACATTTCCTGTACCCCCACTTTCCTGTCGCAAAGATTCCTGTTTCTACTTTGCTCCCTGGTGTTTTTCCGTCTACCGAAGACCTACTGAAGAGGATAATCGTACTGGAAGAAAGTCTTCCTTTGACTCCTCGAATCCTCATTTACAAGATGAAGCTTAATCTCGTACCTACACACCCTCTTTAGGTTTTGCTCTCTAAAGTAATGCAGACAGGATTCAGCCAACTCTGACCTAGTGACACACATTAGAAATATTAAAAAAAGTCACACTTACTTAGAGAGCAATATTAATGATTACTGACCTAGAAAGGGTAACTATGAGCTAAATCAGGCAAATAAATAAATAATAATGACATCACAGACGGCACATTTATATGATTATAAAGTAAAATAGAAAAGACATCTTAGATCTGGTGTTTTTCTAAAGATACTTGAGGTGCTTAGGTGATGAATCGCATAACAGTTTAGTGGATCAAAAAAAAAAAGACAACAGGCAATTCAAGGGATTTTTCTAGAGGGTAAATGTCAAGTATTTGCTTTTCAGCTCTTGGAAAATTTTCAAGATGTCAGTTTATTAATTTGGCATTGTGCTTAAAACAAGCACAATGAAGATGTCACCTAAACAGGGAAATAATCTGCAGATTGATCAGTAACAGCCCTAAAAGGTGCCAGGTTGTTCTTTTCACATATTATCACTGAGTCTGGAAGCTTCACATTGTCAGGTTGAAACACTGAAGTACCCTGAATGTCAAAACACATCACATCTCCTTTAAATCCTTCATATCATCCAAAATAGTGCATGTTTAGATGTGTGCATTTTACATTGCCTGTCTTTGTACACCCACCATGTGCAGTTTCTATCCTTGTAGGCTTCAGCATGATGAAATTTACTGCAGAAAACCATCCACTGATCTTGCAGTAATGCGGAGACTATAATTTAGTCTACTAGCTTTGCCCTAGAATTTAAAACAGCCAGAGAAACCTTGGTAAAGACACGTAAAAAATATAGCTCTTTGTCATAATATCCATGATAGCTTCCTCATTATAATTCGATGCTAAGATGCTTCATGTAGCTCCTACGGTGTAACACAAACGCTCATGTTTACATCGCCACTCTGTGTCTGGTGTCATCTTCTCCACAGAATAATGTGGAAGTAGAGCAGTAAAGCAGTGAGCGCTTACACACACCCATCCCCCCTCTTTTTCTCTTCTTCTCTTTTGCTGTTTTATACCCTCCTCCCCTGCCCCTCTGCGCTCTGCACAGTAGCACTGTGCATCTGTGTCATGTCACAGGGTTCTGGCGTCCCGGAGTAACCCCCCTCCACCCTCCCATACTGCTGCAATCTCTCTCTCTCTTTCTCTCTCTCTCTCTCTTTCTCTCACTGTGTCCTTGTGTGGCTCTGACTCTCTTCATCTTTTCTCCATCCACCTCATCCCTCACTCCTGTCTGATTCCTCCTAAAGAAGTCGCTCCACTCAGCCGTCTGTCACCCTCTCTTCCTCTACACTTAATGTGTGTCACCCTTTTAATGTCTCCCTTTCTCGCTGCACATTATGAAGCATAAACACACATACACATCATTGCTCTCCCCTTCTCTCTCCGTCCTTCCCTGTCTCTCATGAAGCATACACAAACATAAAACTGTCTCGGTGCATACATTAATAGATCCAAGCTCCTTAGCTGGCTGCTGCATGCATAATCTATCTGCTCATACAGAGTGTGAACACAGCCTTTTGGAGGATGTGTGTGTGTGCATGTATGTGTATGTATGTTTGAGGCCTTAGGCTCCACCCTCTAGAGAGAGACAGACAGGTGTGGACCAGATTGAGTTCCGCCTCATTTCCTCTGCTCTGTGCAGCTGGTCAAGGACACATTTATACACACACACACACACACACACACACACACAGGCATGTCTCCAACACATAGTTATGAACATGCACGCACACATGCTCACATCAAATATGAGAACAGAGGCATGCACACTGCACACACCTCAAATAAAGACACAATACACAATGTGAATGGATCACAAGCCACATTAGTGTAGATGAAGTATGTTAGTGTGTGTGGTGAATGTTCATAAGGCTGCCTGCTCTCAAATTCCTATGGAAAAGGATTACACGAATGATTTCAATACGATTGGTAGAGTATTTCCATGGCGACGCTGACAGATTTGCAAATCAAGAAAAACCAGCCCCCTGGAATAAAGTCGCTTGAGTTCCTCCTCATGCAGGTCATATTGACACAAGGGCCAAATGATTCATTTAAATGCTATTGCACTTGCGGTATTACCATGTGCAATATGCAAATCACATGAACTGCATTTTTCTCATAATGGTAAAATGTATCACAGCATACCTTTTTGTACATGAACATTGTGGTGCAACACTAATGCTCAAGCCTACAAATATTATACTCCACATGTAAAAGAACACGTTTGGTACAGACTTCTGTAAACATCACACCTTTCTGATATTTTTTTCAGTGACAATGAAAAGCAATGATTAATATTCCCACTATTCCCACTCAACCTTATTGCTGTCAAAATAATTGCAGTGGGATATTTGCATGTTGTTCAGTTCAGACATATTTGCAGCAACACTCTCATGTTGCAATATTTATAGGCATCTTTGATTATTTATCTCTGAGGAGACAACGCTCATACTAGTTGTTCATTTTTCATGCCTGAAGATGTATCAGATGTGGTAAAACATAGTGATCAGTAACACACACAGCGAATCACCGTCCTCTGAAGACATCAGCGCAGTTGTGTTCATGTCAAGGTAGATTTTATAAGATACAGGAGAGCTGGTTATTTATAGTAAAAATTATTCCTCCACTAAAGACCTTTTCCCACATTTTAATTGTCGTTTAAAGCATTTAGCTGCAGTCATATTTATATACTAATCTATCAGCAGGTGAAGCCAGTAAAGACAGCAAAATGTATTTAAATCCATAATACTTGGATTTACTAGAGATGTATATTATCATAAAAATTCAATACAAAGACTGTGATGAAAAATATTCACATTCATGTTTATCTAAAGCCGTAGGTTAGCCCTACTTGTCACACTCCTTTTGCGTTAAATATGGTGAGATAGAGGATCTGAAATGTTTCTCATCCACACCATGAAATAGATTTCTGCAAAGCCTCTCTCTGTTGTGTTCTGTTCTGCTTTCTGTCTCCACACAAGACTTGGTTTCTTTGTTATGGTATTTCCACTTTAATAGATATTACACAGTGAAGTGTGACAGGTAAAGCTAGGAGGGGCTCACCACCTACACACACATCTGTTTTACTGTCTATCTGCACCCTCTGTACTGTACTATCTGTGTGTAGTAGATGTGTAATTGCAGTCTGATTACAGATGGGCTTGTGTATGTTTGTGTATGTGTGCGCCCGTCTGCTGTGGCGCCGGCCCAAGTCCGGAAATACGGGGTCACAGTGTCTGGAGGGGATCCAGACGGCCTCCCCTTCCTCCCAGACACTGATATGTTGCCTTTAAGTGCAGTCCCTATGGGAAGAGACTCACCATTTAGACACAGAACAGGAGGAGGGGGTCGTATGTGTATATGTCGTACAGTTGGATGCATACTTGCCAGTAAAAGTGATCGAGTGCTTGTCATATTGCAAGTGTGTGTGGTCCTGAGAAGACGGTGTGAGCCACCATGTGGGGATCACGTGTGCCACAGCCAGATAAAGGGGTCTTTGTGAGCAGATGCAGAAGATGCAGCTTAGGTCACACACAGTCATTTCTGCACACACTATATATACACACACCCACATAGTAACCTATACAAAAACAGTCTACTGCATGCAAACTGTACCTGAGCCAGCTTCTACCTCCAAGTCCATCCTGAGCTCAGCTGACTCAATGAGACATTTCCATTTCCGCCTTTGATATTTAATAGGCATGAAATCATTGTGGTTTAGAGTGAACACACACACACACACACACACAGAGCAGCCTTTTTATAAAGCCCTGAGTCAGTCCATTTGGTATGTGACAGTTAATTTAAATGGTGTTGTGCAACTGGATAGTACACTACAGTTTAGCACAATTGTACAGGTATGTAGGCTTGGCAGGGCTTGTCTAACTGCTCTCCATCTTGTCTCACACAGTTACACATGCATACTAAGCCCTAGAGATGTTAAAGGTTGCATCAGGGTAATGCCTTAAACACATCCTGCTCATAAACACAATCAGTCCTTGCTCATACACACAGCAAGTTCCTTAAAGGTGTTGTTGTGTCTCATTACGAGTCCCACCACTTACAGTTTTCAACATGAGATTGCTTTCTTTTCTTCTTGTTCTTTAAGTGTTTGTTTAGTGTAACTTCTATGTAGGGGGTGCCTCAGGCCACGTTTTTCTGACTATGTGTATGTTTGTGGGTGATGCAAGTTTAGGCTCGTCGACCGCGTACTCCTCTTCTTTCTCGTGTTGTTATTTTTTAGCTACCTCAGTCTTCAGTGTTAAGAGACTTGTGTAGCTGATGCAGTGTAAGTTGCATGTTATAAGATTTAGTGGTCAGCATTCCTTGTCTGTTTCACCATTTTGCAGTGTGTTAATGTGCAGACAGTTTCACAAAAAGTCTGCTGAGTCTGCTGAAGTTCTGTAAAATATGAGTCCTATCCTGATGGTGGAAGTAGAAGAACAAAGTATATCTCACTAATGTATTTTTATGCTTGGTCATTAACACTATAAATATGAATCTAGTAATGTTTTTTTTAAAGCTGAGTTGACAAGTTGACAAAGTCATGTTCAATTTCGGAGGACTGACGTCACACAGCTGCGCCACTGTCACCTGCTGTGGCGCTGAACGCTGCGTACAGCTGTGAGGGAAGCTACAGTATCTGCTCGACTGCTGTGCTTTGTGTGTGAAAGAGAGAAAGGACAGTGAGGGTAGACACAGCGCATGACAAGTGTTAAAGGGGTTACATTAATCAAACACTCGTTTGCATGTGCTTTCACAAACACACATTCTCTTGCACACAAATTCTACTGTTCACAGGTCTTGATTTTGGCAGCAGACACTGCCGGGCTGCTTTCATTAGCGTCTGTCTAGACACGATTTATTACCAACTGTTCATTCTTGCCTTTTCTTCTTCTCTCTGTCTCCTTTTTTTCCTATTTGTCTGGTTGTGGGCTCATGGCTGCAGGATTTTCAGACAGAGGGTGTGTGTCAGGCTGCAGTCGGTGAGTCTGTCTGTCACCCTCCTCCTCTTTATGTGGGTGTCATTTCTCTGCTTGTCCCCAAGAGGAAGTCTGTCTGTCTGTGTGTCTCGTCTGTCATTGCATCTCTACATCCTTCCCTATATGCACACATGGGTGTCTGTGCGTGGGAATCAGTGTGGGTGTGATGGTTTGTGAGCCATGCTTGGGTTTTGACCATGACCTTTTACCGTAGCCATGTGGCAGAAGTTCACTGAGCCAAACATCCCCTACCACAGCCAACCTGACACTCCTCCTCGCTGTCTGTAGTGCTGCCAGCTCTGGCCTTGCACACACGTGCATGTTTACAAGCACATGACACAGAAAACAGTAGCCTCTCTAATGCATGCAGACAAAAATAATGTCCTCCACCCAGAGTTTAAATCCAGTTTATAGGGTCTGAGTGGTGAGTGATATGTTAACCACCGTAGCTTTTTAAGGAACAACACAAAATCACAGCCCTCGATCCCTCATAATTTTCAACTATCTAATAGAAGCACTGACAATTTATTGAATCTGTAAACTAAAGTACTGAATGCTCATGTCACGGCAGGTCTTTCCACCTTCTGTCATCTTTCAAACAACATTTATGTCTGGCCTTATAAGCCGCATCCTGCAAAACTTCAGGATGTGGTGTAACAGCATTCCAGCATTCCAAAAAGATCTGAAGTTATGCCCCAAATAAAGCATCCTCACTCCTGATAGGCTCTCTGACTTGTTTACGTAAATCAATATTTATATTATCCACCACAGGCTGATTACTTTGGGTTCATTAATGTCTGAGCTGGCTACTTTTTAAACACTTTACACAGCAGACAAATGGCTAAGGCCCAGAGACACACCGGCAGACTGTGCACCCAGACAGAAAGAAGAAACACTTAAAAGAAGAAAAGCCGTCATTTACTAATGCTCCTGCAGCAGCTGCTGCCAATTTGTGTGTGTGTGGGCGCGCGCATGTGTGTGTGTGCTTGTGCGCATGCGTGTAGGTATGAGGATTGTTGCCTCAACTTGAACTACTGAATCACCAGTGACTAAGGGCCTGAGCAGCCCAAGCATGGCCACTCTACTCACGCCATACAAGCTCACACACGCTGGTCACGTGTGTGTTCTCCACTAAATGAATATCTAAGCAGATTTATTTGACTCTAGGTCAACATGTACAACCTGCAGTAAAGCAGTTTAGCTCTACTGCTGTGGTTGTACATGACAGTATTTGCCGTGACATGCATAGCAAAGGTGAATATTTTTGATAGGTTTGTGTGACTTTCTGTGGTGTGTGTGTGGGGGTGTGTAACCTTTAGGTTTGTTGCTTCTGAAAACAAGTCTGACCATGATGTTTTAGATAACTTCTACAAAAACAATGCTTTCTTTTAGGGCTGCAACGACTAGTCAACTAGTTAACAAATAGACAAAAGCAAAATTAGTTAACTACTAATTTAATAGTATTTAGGATTTAGTATTTAGTTGTTTAACAAACTGTAGATATTATGCACTGTAATTGTTATTCACAAATGCACGTTTAAGTGGAAAGTATTTTATTGCTGCTTGCTATATTTGTTGAATATTGAATTGAATATTTGTTTAACAAATGTTATGCATTCTACTTGTGCACCAATATTGGTTAAATGAAAGAAACTATATTTTATTGCAGCAATGAATATTAATAAGAGCCATTGTATTTTTTTGTTGCAGTTTATTATCTGACTAATTGTTACAGTAGTTGATCACGAGTTGACTATTGAAATAGTCATTAGTTGCAGCCCTACCTTCTTAATCTACGTAACCTAAGAGCCAACCTAGTTTCTGTGATTCACATTATTGACATATCGCATACATATGGAACTCCACTCAGTTTTAGTCAAGCCATCTCATTTATCCCATGGGGCAATTTCAAAACATGAGGACTACAATGTAAAAGTCACTATTAAAGCTGCAGAGAGTTTCTTTTGTGTGTCAGTGGGCAATAATTCCATGGTTACCATTCGTATGTTGAAATTCAAGGTCTGAGGCGATGTAAGACCTGCATCTGTTCCTTGCGTGTGTTTTTCAAGCTGTATTAAATCTATCTTGTGACACTTAGATTTTGACTAATCCTTTTCAGTAGGGGTTAAAATATATAAATGATGGCTGTAATTACTGATCAGATTTTGTCAGATATGACCTGGACTGCTCTGCTCCATGTCTCACTACAATAGTTTGTAGAAGTGGTTTCCATAATAGTATGATGTCTGGTTTACTTTTAGGAAGGATTTCAGATTTCTTTCAACTCTTGCAGTTTTAAATAAGATGCATTTTAAAAAGCATTCCTAGAACATAATGGTAGAGTGTGACCCATGATGTGCTGGTAAAACAAACAGGTAGTGCAGTACTGTGAGTCTGAACATAGCTTAGACACTGTAACTGTACATAGACTAACACATAGTACTGCACAATATTTTTAATATTCACTCTAATTTTTTTTCACTCTGTGACACATTGTAGCACATTTAGATGTTCAAAGCAACTTTGTGAATATTGTATTTAATAAAAACAGTATTCACTGGGCTGGTGTACCCAATGTACCCACACATTTTCAAAACATAGTATCATCATTGGTCAGTGCCTTTCACTGGTCGGGGTACAGACAGAAACAGACTTTACTGGTGAATAGTCTATATCAGGGTAGACTACTGCCATGTGGTGAGGTCTGTTCATACTGCTTTGGAGTCTAATACTCTTTCAAACTCTTGAATCTATTAGAAAACAGGTTTCTCTGAATTTTATTGCATATTCTCACTGCACCTTAAGACACTTGCATATATGATGCTTTCTTTTTCATTGTGGTATGACTCTCTTTTCCTGTTTCACTGTTTTGTTTCTCGTCCTGTCTCAGTGCATCCTCGGTCCATCTCTCTGTCCTCCTCCCTCATCCTCCTCTCTACCTACTCACCTCCTCTGCTCTCCACCTCTGAGCACAGTCACTTTAACTCCTCCCGTCTGACCCCCCTCAAGTCTCTCTGTGTGCTGTTTAATGTCAAAGAGAGATGCTCCCACAGGTTGACCTTTACAGACAAAAGATAACACCATTTTGTGTATCTCTTTATCTCTCAGCCTTAACGTTTGATCTTTTCTTGCATGCTTTCTCTCACCCATACTTCGTACTCTTCATCTATTACTGTCTTTTTCGACACCAATCATGAACATAGCATTTCTCTCTCATTGTGCATTTCTGTTGCACCTTGCCACACTTCTTCCTTTCTTCTTCATTTCTCAAGGTCTTACTCTTGCTGTGTCTTTGTTTTCCCATACAGCCCTCCCTCTATTCTCCCCTCACAGTCCTGATATCGATCAAGGTCAAATGATTATGTCAAAGCCTGTGACATTTATTCAATGTGTCGCAAAAGAATATATTCTACTCACACCACTCATGCCACTAACACGCATTCACTTTATTCAGGATACCTTTTGTTAAGGTGGACTGACATTCTCCCTCACCCACCTACATCTACAGACAAATATCAGTCCACCTTTACAGTGAGGCCAGCTGTGGCCCTTTAGGGGGTGAGACCTTTGACCTTTGGTTCAAAGGTGCCGGTCTTAACCACCAGGCTTCAAGATCAGTGAAGGCTGAGCCAGCTATATCTGCCTCTTATTGACACAACTGTTACACACACACACACACACATATACAACCTGCCTCGGGCTATGTATGCTGAAATGGTTCTGTGTGTACACGCTCAATAGGAAAACATATGGACACCGCTATGTGTGGGCGTGTTTTATGTTGTAGCCCTGCAGGTAGATTATTAGAGAGAGAAAGGAAGGCAAGAAAACAGAAAAATAAAACAGGAATGACAGAGAGAATATATAAAAGCAAGTTTTTTTAGCATAGGACTGACTTGAAATAATGAGAACAGAGTAAAACTGGTATCTTTAGTAGATCATTCACATTCTTGTTACATGGTACATTTGAGCATGGACTACAACCAACAGCACAGTCACAGAAACTGATTGGCTTTGTTCAAATCAATCAGTAGTTTTGTGTTGGTGAATTAATTCAATGATTCCTCGAGCCAGGAAAGGAGGAGATGGAGAGAGTAGGAACCGAATGGCAACACCAAATGTATAGAAATGTTATACAGTGTCCTATATAGTTGTTTCAAAATATCCAACAGTGTAATGTGACTAGTGGTAACCTTAGAAGTAACACCACTTTCTGCTGACAATCCAGTGCCATGTGTCGCTTTTTACAGATCTGTCTGTCAGTGATAAGTGTCTTTACTGCTCACTACTGAGTGAACTATTGTATGCAAATGAATGAGTGATTTTGGACGCAACCTTCGTATTTGTAGGCAAGGTTCAACACAATCTATGATGAGAGGACAGGGTAATGTAATCACATATGAAGAGGAAGAAAGAAGGGGCAACATTTATTGAGTTTAAGGCATTTTTGTGAGAGTTTGAGGGTTTTTTTCTTCAGTGTGTGTGTGGTGAGTTTGTGTCTAACCATGACTGGTTTGAGCTCTAGTGCAGGTGCGGCGGCGTCTCAGGGTGCAACTGGAGGTGTGTGTATTTGTGTGCATGTTGGGGGTAGGGAGTCGTACCAGAATGCCACCTGTTCTCAGTCATGTGGCCCTGCACTGACACTGTGAATCACTGAACAGGCGGCACATGAGGGACACACACACACACAGATGGCCACAGCACCGGTCCAGGCCACGCTGTGCATTTGGACTCACACACACGTGCACACAGTTTGGTTTCATAAGCCACATCAGACGATATATCCACAACACTATGACCACATAACATTTAGCAAACGTCATGCGTGCATGATGAAGCAAATGAGGGAGAAAAGAGCTGTGGTTCTCTGGTGAAGCCAGCACCGGCTGTTGATCTTTTAACCCTTGACTAAAGTGTTGATGAATTGCTGACCGCTGGTTCAACCCGCGCTGGAATCCCATAAATGTATTTGACCCAGTTTTGACAAAAGGTAAAAATAGATATAGTCCTTAACAAACTTGCTGCTGGCTAATTTCAAGCAAGGTTGTGGAAAAATGCATCAAAATCAGTGATAAATAAACCTAAATGTTGGTTCAAATGCACTGTTATTTATGCTAATATGTATGTCCTGTATGTCTCTGTGCTAATGTTGATATTTGTCCAGGTTCTTGCTGTCCATGCTGACACTGACCGCTAGACTGATTTCAGTTTTTCCATGTTGTAATTTTCAGGAGGTGGGACGTGTCATGGTGGCCTGCTGACAGAAAGAGACCAAACACATTATGCGTGATCATCAGGTAACATTATGTTCTGTACTCTGTGTTATTTGTTTTCCATTGATTTTCATTTAATTTCCAAATCCCATAGCACAGCACCTACCATATGTATTTGCTTGAACTGATAACTTTTATTTGGTGTTTTAGTTAAGCACACTTGTAAGATTCCACACTATACTGCATAACACCATTGTATGCAGGTTAAACAGTCGAAAGAACCAGGCTAGACATGTGTGAAAAGTGTGAGTAACCAAGAGTAGGAGGAAACAGAAAAACTGTACATTATACAAACACACATTTCAATAGAGATAAAGAAAGTAGTGGGTTGTGAAATCAGGGGTGTGTGTAAACTGCTGCTCCTTTTTCAATCGTTCACCAACAGTCAACTAATACTGAGACTGTGTTGTGTGGTTTTTTGGTTGTGCAAGTCTTTAAAGAGTGAGATAATAGGAGTCTGAGTCAGATACTTCAACTCAGCTTTTCAAAGCCTTATCTCTATAATATGTATGTGTTGTATTTATTGGCTGGATAAGTTAACAACCACTTATAAAACATTATTTCAATGTGTTTAGCCTTTAACGCTACTGTCAAAAATATCCCCACTATTGCTGCTCTGCTGTTACTCCCATGTCGACAAAGAAAAAAGTTGAAGGTTTTTTGTGGGGTTTTTTGCACTTGATACTGTTTAATATTGTCAGATCCTTAAAAATGAAAATGTGAAAGGTTTTAAAGTCCAATATGTGACAATAAGTGCCCTTTTTTATTTCTGTGTTGAAAAATTTGCTACTACTCCAACCTTCATCTTTGAGTTTCTCAGTGCTTTTACACTGCTGGTATCTGCTCCATGGGGCATGAATTTTTGGGGGTCTTCCATTGTGTGAAAGCATAGACTACTAGATACTGCTGAATACTATGTCTAGTACCACCTTTGCAGAGGTTCTAAGCAGGTCAAAGTGATACCTAAGGGCGAAGACACTCCAACCCGACTGCCAGTCGTCACCAGAAAAGGTAGCCCGACTTATCAGTCGGCTCTCGTCTCCCTGACACGGTCAAAAAAGTTTGAAGAACGCACCAAATCGGCTACCAGTGTGAGCGTACGTTCTGCACTTGCATGAGATGAAAAGACGTACATGTCTCTAGACCAAAACACAGAGCTCACTGTCATCAGTCATTGTTGTCAGCATAGAGTTTTGAGTGGTCAAGAAGGGTTGTTGTTGTTGTACTCGTTGAACGGATGGCTAGTAATAAGAAGATACTGGTGTTGTCAGCTCTCAGGCTTCTTCTTGTGGAAGAAGAAAGATGTCGCAGGCAAAAACTGAGGAGAATTTGCACTATGCTAACAATGCTAACAGTGCTCATTTCATGGAATGAATAAAGTCCATAGGCAACACTGACTGGCACTCATTCAGATACAATAAAAGCAGTTAATGGCCTATTATAGGAGACAATAATGGTGTGAAGTACCTTGGCGTAGCTGTATTGACATGTAAACTGCTTGTTCACTGATTCACTAGTCAAGGGCTATCCCTCCACCAATCAGATTGAATAACTGGTGGTGACCGATTACACATGTTGAATTGGCAGAAAAGACTGGCTACGGCAGAAACGATGGCCGATCGCATGGAACACACCAAACAGTGTAATGTCAGTGACCTCGCCAGACTGCCCGACGTCATCCGACCACTGAAAATCGGGTTGGTGTGTCTTTGCCTTAACATGGCATTAAGTCATGCAGATCATAGACTGGTTGATCTAGAATCCATATGGATGTCATGGTGCTGTGAAAGCAAGCTATTGTGAAGTCTCTGAAAATGTTGGAGCAAATTTTTGAGTCGGCTCTGTCTTGATAAATCAACCATAGGTTTGAAGTCTAAACAGTTGGATATTCTTCTATAAACACTTTAATATAATGTTAAAATTCTAACTCACTGTTTAAGTATGATTATAATCCATTGTTGTGCCACTTAAAGCAACAGTTGCGCTGAAGGCAACTTCACAATGTTTTATGCTGCGTTGCTGTGAAGATCAGTCGTGGTGAGGTAGCACTCATACATGTATTGTGTCAAAAAATATTGGCGTCCATATGGAAACAGAAAAACTGGGTTCAAACAGTGTAATACATATGCTACACCTATATGTGGCGCTGTGCACAAACACAGAAAGAGCCGCAGGATACACTAAAATCACAGAAGAATCCAGGGTCCAGCTCGCCCTTCTAGCAGGACACTGTGGTAGATTTAAAAGTATCTGACGCTTGTATCTGTTTATGCGTCTCTGGTCGTTGATACAGCATTACCAGGTTTTGTTGTAGTTGTGCTAATAAACTTAGCAGCACCTGCAGCACAAACACAACTCTGTAATCCACTGTTGTTGTTGTTACCGGATGTTACGTCAGGGGTTTTCTTCTTCTGGTCACATGGTATGACATCATCATTTCCAAAAAGTAGTGTTTTGCCTATCCACACAGCAACACGAGGGCGGCGTTGTGAGATTTTTCCATTCTTGGACCCGTTCTCAAAAAATACCATTTCAGGACACCGACAACGCTGGTGTCATATGGACGAAAGGCCGAAACGATATTAAACTTTTGCGGATTGACATAATTTCATAGCCGTGTGGACAGGCTCTACACCTGCAGTGGAAATGCAGTACATTGGGGGTTAATTAAAATGAGCCAAATCATGCCGAGTCAAGCCGATACCAGCAGTTTAATACTGGAAACAGTCTCCAACACAAACTTCACACAAGCACAAGTAAACGTTACATGTTGTACCTTTTAAGTATTAGCTTTTATCAATCATGGTTTCACATTTAAAGAGTAAAACCAACCAACTAAACAATTTATTTAAACTGTATCTCTGGAAGAGCTTCTAAGGCTACATTAAAATATACTTTTCCCTGTATATAACTTTGGGATTTTGAGTATAATTAAACAGGACTGTAGTTCTTAAGTTATCATCGAGCTGCAGTCAGGATTTGCTGGTTGTTTGGGGGACTAGATTAAAAGCCGGGCTCCCTGTCGGCTCCTCTCTGCTTGAATAAGGACCCTAATTATCAGGGCTGTAGTGTTTCATTCAGCCAGCTTCATATCTGCTATATGTGGGTGTGCTTAGTGAGTCTGTCTGTGTGGTTCAGTACGTCTCCTGGTGGGGTGCGTGTGTGTGTGACTGTGTGTGGAGGTGATTATTATCATGTCTGTCGGGCTGAGTGTACCCAAAAGGCTGACTCACGGTATGCCACATGTACACACACACACACAATCCCACACACAATCCTACATATCAGAGGCTGAGAAGTTCCATCTGTACCAGGGACATGGTCTCCTACGACTGGAGTACACACTCAAAGACACATTAACTTACCGGCATACTTTACACACTTTTTTCTTTGCTCTGTCTGGACCTCATCAGAATAATGTACTGTTTATTTTTTCAACATCTGCCTATGTAGCTGGTATGACAGGAATTTTTTGGGGCTTGTACCCATGAGAGAGCTGCTATATATATATATATATTTGGAGTGTGAGAACTGAGCCGTCCTTGTCCCTGATCTCTTTAATTACACACACAATCCCCACCATACACACACACACACACCCATGCCTGCTTCCAGTCCACACACATTAATACAGGATTGCATAGCATATGAGCTGTAAGCACTTAAATACACAGTGCGTCTCTGACCCCCCCACCCCCCTTATTGTCCCTTCCTGCCACACACACCAAAAACCCCCACAACATACTTTGTTCCCCAGGGACACACAATAATGCCTCCGCTTCCTTGTTTTGGGGGAGGAAGGACGCCGATTGAACTCAGACATACATTTAATATTCTCACACTCTTATTATATTGCAGTGTGGTGCATTTATGATCGAAACAGCTGCGCGTATGAGTGTATGTGTGGGGTATTGTGTGTGTGGTACACTAGAGTCCCACCCGTGCCCACATCAATCAGCAATCCTCTTCCTGTTCACTTTACATGGCTAATGGTCTCCCACCGCACTCTTAACAGTGCAATTACACACACATACAATACAATACATAAAGCAGAGTCACACACTTGAGACTACAGACACTTTCCACACACACACTTAAGGGAATATATGGGTGTAATAATCTCACATTGTGGGAGCAACATGAGAACACAATAAAGCTTTTTGATGATCTGGGTAAAATAGAAAACATAAGTTGCTTCGCGGACACTAGAAAGCGACAAGAAACATGAGCGGCGCCGCATTTGTATGACATTTACGGTCTGGGTATTTTTGTGCAGGACAATTTTTTGTAGTAAGAGGAGGCAGAATACACAACAGTGAGCAGCAGATAATATATAGCCTGAATGCAATAGTTTACAGCTCTACAAAGTATAATTAAAGACTAGCAATCTAAAACGTGATGACTCCCAGATGTGTAAAGTGTCTTTCTATTTGACTAGATGCATCATAATTCGTACACTGGCTACTCAAACACTAGAGGACCTCTGGAGTTTAATTATTAGCCTCTACTCATTTGTAGAGTTATTATAGTGTTGAGATTTTCAGAAAGTTTTAATATAATTTAGTCCATCGGTTTGATTTTTGATTTAATATTAGCTGTCTTACAAATACATAAGTAGTTTTCGTTTGGAGAATTTTCAAACTTTAATCAGTTTTTGTGTACTTTAAGCATTAGTATTTCTAGTATTATGAAGCAATCATAGAAACTTGAATTAGTTTAATGAAAATATACCTGATAAAAAATATGACTGAAGCTTACATGGGAATAGCATAACCCAAGGAGCTCTGGTACTTGGGAATTTAACCTCTGAATGTGTTTGATGTGGGGCAAGTCTGTTATTTTTACTCATATTTACTGACATTCTCCAGATCTGATGTCAAGGCTCATCACTTACAGGTAACTGTAGAAATGTAGAAAACTATCCTTGCTGTAGCTGTTTAGCTTGTCATCCTTCTCCTCATCTTTTTGAGAGGTTGATTTTCTGAAGAATTTAAGTTTGTTCTTTCAGTTAAGCAATCTTCATATTATTTCCCAACATTAGCCTCATGAATTTCCATCCAAAACACTTTTAAAACTTTCATTTAGAGTCACTAGTGCAGCCTAAATAGTCCACAACCTGGAAATAGGCTGAATAAATGCACAGTGGAAACAGATGTCCATTCGCACTGCACTAATATTATCACAGGACCACTGTGTTTGCCGGGATAAGGCAGAATAGTTGTGGTGGAACTTTTATTATACAGCTTATATCAGATTCACACTCTTGTTGCAAATAACCAGTCTACATGTAGTACTTGTCCCATGCAAATAGAGTTTTACAAAATCATTGTTTATTAAGTATCCCATATTATGCAAAGCCCTTTTATTCCTGAACATTATTAACGTTGCTCGAATCACAGCAGAGCTTGGTAATCAGCAGCTAAATCAGAAGTGTTATTTTTATTAAAGCCAACAAAATGGATAGTTGTAGTATTACCATTTGATGCAAGCATTTGTTCTGCAGTCACTCTTTCACTGATTCATTTCATTTATTGCATGTCTTTATGTTTGAAGGTACACAGAGGTTTGTATTGGTCCCAGAAGCACAAATGCTTAAACAAAACCTCCGTACAAACACACTGCCTTCCAGTGTTGTGAAGAGCCCCACTGTGCTGCATGCCTCTTCTTCCTCAAAACAAAACACATTATTGAACATTCGTTATCACTTGACAATACTCTTGATCCACCCTGGTGGCACATACCACACATGCCACACACTTACTTCATCAGGGGCTTGAATCTGACCCACACACACCCGCAGACGTGTTTTGTCACACCTCATTGCATGCCTATGATAGTAGAAATACCCTCAGTTAGCACAAAATATACTTAGTAACCTGTCGTGATATGAGAGTCTGATAGCATTGCCAAGTCAGTGAGACATTTTATAATGTTCAGACATTATTGTGGTTCTCATATTGCAGCATATGGTGTTTTATGTTGTTTTTAGAATCTCTGCGATCATAAATAAATGTGTGTATGTTTATGTCATCACCTCAGCATCATCCATGACACACTACCATCCTTCCTGCAGCAGATAATTTTGCCTCCTGTTGTCCTGCTGAGGCAGTCCTTTCTAAATATAACCCCTTGGTTTTGTGTGTGTATTTAACAGTGTGTGACGCATACGGTTGGTTGTGGTGCAGGATGGTAACTTTGGCCAGGAAAGCCTGGAACACCAAATGTTTCCTGCATTAAAGAGACCCATGTGTGTTTGTCTAATCCTTGTTTACTTCATAGAGCAGCTCAGCTGGCTACCTGAGCTGATATTCTGTGTGTTTTACTTTTATAGCTCAAATTTTATTCATAGGTGCAACCATTTGCATTGTTCCGTGACAGCACAGGTAATATTGCAACAGTGTTTGCTGTTAGGAAACAGGCTTAGTTTCCCTTTGAGCAGCCATTCAAATTGCATGATAGCAGTGTGCAAAGAGGGTGTGGCAATATACTCGGCTCATTTAAGTGAAGTTTAAGAACATGAATAAAGAAACAAAATTAAAACACTTAAGGGAGGAGGGGTTTCTAATCCTATCACAATCTGAACAAAGATTTCCCCTTATTGTTTATCTTTTCTTGCTTCCTCTGCCCTCTAGCAAACCCACATTAGTTCGAACTGTGTTGTTTACACTTTGAAACCAATGAAATTTAGAGACTGATAATATGTACCCAAACTATGTCAAGCATACTGTGCACTTAAGTCGTATTAGAAGCAGAGGTGTGAATCTTCACTAGCCCACTGATTTGGTTGGATTGTGATTCATCCGTCAATGTTTCAAATCCACAGTGAATCTTAATACATCTCAATGTATCCCATCAACAATTTTCTATATTACTGCATATGGTTAGTTTTTCACCAGTTAACATGATAAAAGCATCAGAGAGAGGATGCAAACCCACTGCACCTTGATCTTTAATTAGTGCAACAACTTCAGGACACACCAACATGCATTCATGTTCCCGGTTGTTTTAATATAAGTTCTTCAATAATCAAAAGAAATTCAGGCTTTGCACTTTCAAAAATAATGCCAAAAGTTACTAAAATCAGTAGTTAAAGGTATCGACCAAGCAAGCATTGAAAATATCAACAATTATATATATATATATATATATATATATATATATATATATATATTTTTTTTTTTTTTAAATTCATTCCGGGAGTTTTCCGCAGCTTGTTCCTGGAGTGCGTTTCAAAACTTATGTTTGTCCTTTTAATTTAACATGATCACAGGAAATGTTTCTAGTAACACTGTAACTGCAGCTGCAAATTATTAGTAGTATTAAATATTATTGTTGCTATAATATTAGTGTGAATATTAATAATATACTATTGGTTCAATTTCACTGAGTATAATATATAGGTTATTAAAGTAAAACATGTATTACAATCCTAATGTAATAATACAGTGTTTTATTATATCCATTTTATTGTATTATATTCTGTCTTTGATGCATTTTCTATCATATTCATGAGTGACTAGTTTCTCTCATGCATGGACGTAGGGGAAAATAGTACTTTCATTTAAAGACTAACGAGCAAAGTCCTTTTTCTATTCATAAATATATCTGCATATTAGAATAATAATAATAATAAATTTTATTTTTAAGCGCCTTTCAAGACACCCAAGGACACTGTACAACAAGCTAAAACAAGCAATCAATAAAATACAGAGAAATAAACAGATTAAATAATAATAATAATTACTATATATAGAAATGAAGATGTAAAATGGAGAGTAGAGCTAATGGGGGGTAGGCTACTCTGAAAAGGTGAGTTTTGAGTCAGGATTTGAATGTAGGGAGAGAATCACAGTTACGGATGGATGGTGGGATGGAGTTCCAGAACAATATTTGTGATTCAGTATGTAAACATTGCAAAGAAAAACTCAAATTAGTTATTCTGATTATTATAATGATGACATATATAGTCATATATTATCACTGAGCATAATGTATTAGCAATAAAATTATGAAGTATATCAAAGACAGAATATAATATATATATATATATATATATATTAAAAAAAAATAAGAATGACATAAACGTGGTGTAATGACACATTGTTTTATTAGTCATCGTAACACCCAAAGGTTTTATTTCAGCTCATTCACACAAATGTGGTCCTATTTATACATATCCAAATGAATCTAATCTTCACATTTTGTTACTGGATCTTTGTCTTGTGGTTCCGTGGCGTCAGGGGGTAAGTACTCTTCCTCCTCCAAAAATAGACGGTTACACGGAAATAGCTCGTGCGCTGCTCCACCGTCAGTCACGAGCCCGACATAAACCAAAAAAAACCCCAAAAAAATGGAGTTAAACCCTCAGGAGTGCGTTAGACTGAAATAGACCGTGTCGGGAGGAGGAGGCGGCAGTGGGACGTGCTCCGGTACCGGGAGTCGTGGAGGGAGTAAGAGTCGGTGCCAGTTTGCGCTGTCAGGGAATTCCTGGGCCGTGCGGTGACGTCACGACGGGCGTACGTGTGCGTGTGTTTGTGAGTGTGCGTGGCTCTGTCCCTTTAAAACCAACAGAGCTCAGCGCAATAGGATCCCTGCCTGGCTGCTGCTGCCGAGTGTGTGCAGAGGAAAAAATATAAGAGCTCGACGCGGACAGACAGAGGCAGCGTCTAAACGGAATACCAATCATAATAATAATACTAATAATAATAACAGAAATACGCAGAGGAACGCGCCGAATAACGAACGCCGTGCGCCTTAAGTTTGGTGGTTGTGTCGGGAGGAAGCGGCGGAGACTTTGGAAGGATTACAGGGCTGGAGCTGCTCTCAGCCGGCTGCTCGGGAATTTCTCTGCAGACTCGGAACTCCAAACTTGCGGATACTAAGCCGATAAAGACCCAGCCGGATACATATTTAATTTTGGGGGGAAATATTTCATGTTGTGGAGCGGCCATCGGGAAAATGCTTGAAAGAACGGTGAGTGTTAACTGAGATGGGATTATTTAAATGTCCAGCCGACTTTGTTTTGGTTGGAACCAGGGAAGTCAGTGTCAGTAAAGAAGTTGAACCGCTTTGACTGGAGGGAACCCCCCCCCCCCCCCCCCCCCCAGATTCCGTAGCTGCTTTTGGAGAACTTTATCTTTTCGGTGAGTCAAGATAACGATGAGTTCATTATGGTAATCGATTAAAGGAGATGTTGATCGCTTAGATTTGTTAAGGTGGGGGAATTTTGTAGTGTTTTTTTCTCACCCGTACATGATTGTTTAATCCCACGCGTGTCTCTGTGGTTCAGCGTTCAGTGTTTTCCTCCAGATCTGCGATTGTTCATCATTACGGGACGTGTTTAATCATTCATAACACGTGGATTAGAGTAACTTCTGACTTCTGTGAATATACGTAGGAGGAGCATTCATAAATATCCCCGGCAACTTTTTACATACCCCCCCCCCCCAAGGAATTATTTTTTGGGTATATTTGACCAGGCTTGTAAATAGGATATATCTAGTCGTACATTTATGAAATATTGGAAATAACCTCATCCTCCACCCTTCTTCATGTGGTACACCCCCGGTCTTATGTTAGTCATTCCTGTCCTGAAAACACATGATCATTCCATGGCTAGAAAAGGGAAGGAGAACTAGAGGACAGAGAAAGAAAATTGCCTGTGTAAGGAGATCTCACGCCATTGTGTATGTGTGTGTGTGGGAGTGGGGGTGGGCAGGAGCACTGAGGTCGGCAGCCGTATAAAGTGAATGGATAGCTGCCACCCCCAGTCAATCCTTACGCACACAAAGAGCTGGACTGAAAGGAAGTGATTTGCATCACCTCTCTTCTTGGGGGGTGGGGTGGTGTTTTGGTCCTGGAAATTTGGGTTTCGGGGGTCGTCAGTGCACAAAAGTCTGACCACATAGTGTTGTTTTGTCTGTTTGAGCCGCTGTCTAAAAATCACTTTGGAGCGGCCACTGACACCGAATGCGCAATGGAGGGATTCTTTTTTTTTTTTTTTTAATATTGTATTTGTGGAAGTGTAATTTCCCTCCCAACTCCCTAAAGCGATGAAACTGGTTAGAGTAAGAGGTTTTAAGGTGTGCCAAGTGCGCACAACCATTTGGCACCGTAATTACGCACGGTGCCAATGCGCATGGCATGTGAAAATAATGATACTCGTTGTGTTCTTAGTAATAGCTATTAGTGATATAATTAGCTGGCCATTGTTGATACTGATGGTGTCATTGCATCACCGCCCTCAGACGTTTAACAGCATACCTATTCACCAGCCACAGGACAAGTAGTTGATGAGAGTTTGCTGACTTTGGGGGGGTATTTGTCGCTTTATTACCCGTTATAAACGCGCCATGATCAGGAAGAGCGCATTGTGCTGGCATGGGGTCGCGAAGAAAACAAAAAAGACTTTGATGGTTCACTTCCCCTCAATCAAATCGATTGGCATGGAAATCAGTGGTGCGTTTGATGTCGGAGGTTGTAAAAAGTTAAAGCTCCAAACTCTGGGCCGGCTGTGTGCTGCCTCAGCTCTCCCCCGCCTCCGTTTGTCCCGTGATCTCAATAGAAGCGTGTGTGTGAATGAACAATCGCCGCCCATTCTACTATGAGTGATGACGAACATGGAGGAATATTAAAGTGATACACACGCCGCCAGCAGGGAGAGAAGTGAGTGAGATGACGGTGGAAATGAGGTTGCTAACTCAACTATTGTGAGTCACACAGATCTACACATGAAGTAAGCAGGGGAGGCGTTTGTACGTGTGCAACTTTCCCAACACCCCCATCCAAAGTGATCCCATGATGGGAGAGTTGGGGGGAGTGTTAAGTAAATGAATGATTTTCACCTGATTGACATTAAGGGTGTGTGTGTTTGTGTGTGTATGAACATGACCGGCATGAGAAATGGGTCAGTAGGCTGAGCTGAAGTGCTTACTCATCTAATACCACTTTGTCAGGAAACAGGAGCTGTGTGGCCATCTACAGATTTGGTCAGTTGTCCTTTTGAAGCCCTTACTGAGAGCTATTTCTTAATTAAAAAACACACACAACCTCTCTCTGTGTACATCAATGATGTTAGTGGAAGAGGAAGTGAATGAAATGACGTTGGTTTTTGTGGCACTACTCTCGCAGCCTTTCCTGTAAAAGGTGTCGTTTCTCTAGAGGGCTGGTCAAAACAAGACACAGAGAGTGAGGGGGGAATTAGGGAGGTGCTGCACAACATCTGCCACACTCCCAACAGGTCAGGTGTCAAAACACAAGTTCTTCTTTGTAGTAGCTGGCACATGAGTTAAAAACAACTCACCATTTTCCACTACATCTGGTCAGAACCAAAGCAGACACTTCACACCTCATGATGCACTGCTATGTTTTATTGCTCTTTACTTACGTGATAGACGTTAAATGCAGAACTATTTAGAATCTAGAAACTGAATATTTTGAATTACCATTTGTCTTAGTTGTGATTATTTCATATCATTAGATTGAAACCCTGGTCAGTTTATTTAGTGTCCCGTAGTTAACACAAACACTGCATCTTTTTCTTGACAACAGGCTGAAGGTTTCAGAGGTGGTGAGGGTTATAGGGGGAAAAACTCACTTCACCAGGTGTGGAATTCCACCACGCAGTGTGAAACTGCCTGCCGTAGATCCTGCATTTGTAAAGTGGAGATCAGTGCCAAAAAACACGATGCAGGCAGCCTTCTGTAAGGTCTATATACTGAACCATTTTTATGCATTTGTAGGCTTTTATGGCCGGGAATATAAAAACACACACTTTGGATGACATTAATCACTTACTTATGGATGAAGTCATGGTCTGTGATATTTATTTCTCATTAGTTTCTATGGAACAGCAGGACTCTGCTATACTGCCAGCCAACCACGAGGCGCAAATATCCATAACTATAAATAGTGGTCATGATGCAGCTGTGGATTTGCTCCAATTTCTGTTACACTCAGTTTTGGGCCTGAAAACAGTAAAGAAAACCAGATCTGTGTAATGTAATCCAGAAGTGAAGCAGCAAATGTACTAAGAGCTTTTAAAAGAACAGACAGTAAATCAAATGCAGCCAAAAGCTGCAGCAAATAAGCCATGGTGGCATTTTATGGATATAGGCAACAATAGAATTACATAAGAGAATGGCAGAATATCTCAGGATTTAATTAATGGAAAGGAAGAGCTCTGCCACACTTCGCTGTGTTTATGTGCTGTATCTGTTTGCCTGTGTAACAAAGTTGGAGAAAAAAGGGAAAGTTTTCCCTCTGAGCTCAGTTCCTCTATTATCTCTGGCTCTTTGCCACTGATGATGATGACACAGTTGAAGGGTGGTGTACAAACCTACATGCTGTGTGTGTGTGTGTGTGTCTGTGACTCATAGTGTTACAAATAGACTTACACCTTGGAAAGAATTTTCTTCCTTCCTATTTTACCTCCCCTCACCTCCTGTGGCTGCTTTTTTCCCCTCACTACGACCACGTTGGTAAAATAAAAGATAACTCAGCCAATGAGAGCATCATGGGAAATGAGAGGAGGAGGAGAAGAATACAGAGGAAGAAAAAAATGTGTTATCATCATCTGTATTTAAGGAATCAGTAAGCAGACCTTGGATATTCGCTTGACTAAAGGAACAAACGGTAACGTCATAACAAAACCACTCTGCCTGCGTCACTGTTGTCCTGGTCAAGTCAAAATAATCGTGCATAATTACACCCACAGTAAAAACAGAACTGGACTGGCCATCTGTATGCATGCTGTCATTATCTCTGAGGCATACAGGGTATTCATGCAGACTGCTGATGAGACATATTGCTGCTTGTGAGTCCAAGGAGGAAGAGGATGGTGTATCAGGTCAGAGCATCCTGTACCACAGTAAACATGTTGATTATTGTAGTCCTCTCATAAACCTATTATGAATTCCTCCCTGTGCCTATCTCTCCCTCTAAAGCTTAGTTTAATAACTGTTAGTGAAGACGCGGCCTGTTCCCCTGACAACTGTTGCCAAGGTATCCAAGTCTCATCTTGTTTGTGGCTTGTGTGTGCATTTCTTTCGTAGTTAGGAGTGTGTGTTGGTCTTGATCTGGTGATAAAAGCACCTGGAGACAAACAGAATGTTAAAAATGAGAGGACATTCTGACTAGAGGATGTGTTTCATACAAGAGGCAGAGTGATGTTCTGTGTTTTTTGTTTTTCAGAATTGTTTATCAGAAATCACCCCAGAAACACAGAGAAGAATTTGGGGCTTTTGAGGTTGGTGAAGTGTGGAAATCGAGAATGATGATTTTCAAGCCATTGTCAGTTCTCTCTGAAACGCCTACGTCTTTTCAGGTTTCCGGTTTATCAGGATTTATGCAGTTTTCCTTTCTTAACAGTTACAAGCCAGATGCTGAGTCATCCTCTTCCCAGCTTTCACATACACACATCTTGATTTAGACTCTGATGTTTTTTGAGGTGTTATCAAGTCTGTCGAGAAATCTCTAACACAGAGTTTCTGTGAAAGTGAAGCGGGGAGGAGTGCCTGTGACTTAGAGAGGAGTTACTCAGTCCACCCACACACACACTCACACTCACACACACACTCACTCTGCCATCATATGTTTGTCATTCATTTCTACCAGGAGCTAAAAAGAAGAGAAACAAGGCTTTTCACTTAGCACCCAGGGTCACAGCCAAGTAAATGGTTTTTCAGGTCAGTTGACTGTTGTTTTGTTGACGAGGCTTGTGTGAGTCATGAGTTAAACACACGTGCCATTCACACAAGATGACTGTGTGTCTGAGTTATATTTTAAGAACCGTAAGTGAAACTAGACAGATTTTTTGTTGTGTTTCACATCTGCCGAGGTTCACAGTCACCCAGGATCACTTTTATCTTATTTTTACAGCCAAAACGCCTCTGTAGATGCACTTAAACAGATACTCTGAGTTGTCTGTTCAGCAGGAAGCCTCAGCCTCCAAACCCCTCCCTGAGGCCTCTCCTACACACCCCTGAGGGAGGCCTATTTCCTGTGGCTGTGACGACAGCTTCCTCTCTCCTTCAGCTCTGTTCCCCTTCACGTTAACGTTACACACGTGCATGTCATCTATGTGTGTGTGATGCACCACAGTAACCCTGTTGTGTGCTGTCAGTCGAGGGCCCAGATGTGACAGCGGTGAGTGCAGGAGACAAAAAGGGCCTCATGTTCTCGTATTTGTCTTCAAGCTCCTCCTCCTGAAACAGACAAAAATATAGGCTAACAGCAGCATGTCACAGGGGGTCCGGAAATGAACTTTTTCATCACCTGTTTTGCAGCCAAAGCACTTCCTTAGAATAAAAAGTTGATAAGAAAATAAGCTGGTGACAAAACCACACAGTATGCTGGCAGGATAACCACATTTTTATTTCCACTAACAGCCAAAACAGGCCAGCGTAAGCATGAGAGGCCTTCAGTCAACAGCAGCCACCAATCACTGTTAAATATCATCTAGATGTTAGAAGCAGCTTAAGTCCGGCAGAGGTGAAATGAAAGGTTTCTGTCTTCTTTGCTTTATGGCCTTTCTCTGTCATGGTCTGAATGTAGAGCAGATGTGTTTAAGTCAGGAGCAGATGAAGTGAAACAAATAAGAGCTTTTATCTGGCCTGTTGTGACTGCCTGGTGTGCTGCTGGTGAGCGTTAAGGACCTGGGTGTAACTGGGGTAAAGGTTAGGCCAGTGCTCATTCCTCTGGATGTACAGGTTGGTTTGATGGGATGATGTTCTTTAGAGATTATCATCCATCACAGAGGTCTGATTCGCAGCCGTCACATTTGCTTGTTGTGTCCTCAGCTGACCTGTTCTACTATGTGTGAGTTGCCAGAAGCAGTGCTGTGTGTGTGTGTGTGCGTGTGTGCGTGTGTGTGTGTGTGTGTGTGTGTGTGTGTATGGATGTGGACGTGATAGCCCACATCACTCTCTTGGAACGGCACGCACTGACGTTTGCACAAGAACAAACAAATAAATACTGTGGCGTACATGCACGCACACAGGGAGCCTGGCAACGAGGCGAGGGCGGACGGATGCAGGGGCTGACTGTTCCTGAATGTGTTTGAGAGAGAGAGAGAGAAAAATTTGTGGTGTTTCCTCCAGAACACGATCCCTATCTGGGACTGATTATGTAATGGCCAAATGGAGTAGAGAGGGCGAGGGAGGATAGAGCGAGACAGACAGAGAGAGAGTCAGAGAGGACCATGCTGGCCTTTATGCTGTCTTTCACTAGAACACTGCCACCACTTTGCGTCACTGTTTTTTTTTTTTTTTTTTTTTTATCTTATCTTTCATTTCTCCCGGCCTATCATAACAAAACTTTTCTCGTGACATGGTTACATTCAGAGCTGGTCTAAACCAGACCCTTAAGCTAATTCACAGACATCCAACAGAATCCTCCAGGAGTAAACACTCGGTAACAGTGGTGAGGAAAAACTTCCTTTTAATGGGCAGAAACCTTGAGCAGACCCCAGCTCTGGTCATCTGCCTCGAGTAGTTGGGCTTATCTGGTCATGTCTTTTTAGACAGTCTCTGCAGTGGCTTGATGAGGACTTCAACACTGTCCATCTATGCATTCAACCCCTCCAGCTCTTAATATGCAGCTATCTTATTCTTTGTCATTTTTCCTGTGGGTATGTCTTGTAAAAACTATCTTTATATTTATTATGTCTCTGTTGTACTCCTACACCACACTGCTAAAAGTTCAGCCTTTAGTATCATTCATCTTTCTCTTACATGAGACAGCATAAGCCTGTGCTTTCTCTACCTGTATTGCCCCAGATTCATTCAAAGTGAAATTATTATTTTCTCCCCTTTTCTATATATATATTCGTGTTTTTATGGTGTATTTTTATGTTGTTATTTTTTGCAGTGTAAGCCCTCCCTGCAGTCTGTTTTCTTCTCATGGCCTCTGTGTGGTTGCCTGGCTGGAGACCAGAGTGGGCCAGTCATTGGCAGGGGGAGGATGAAGGAGGGTGAATAAATTAGGCTACTGCACTGTCACACATTATGTGAACATCTTAATTTCAAGCATTTGTTCCCCTCCTCAGCTTCTGTTGGTTACTAAGCAGCCTGTTCACAGCCTCAAGCTTATAACTTTGTGACATGTTGGATTATGGTGGACCTCTTTTTCATTTCAGTTGTTTGGTTGTGCTTCTTTGTTTGATTCCACACGGCTGCTTCATTTTCTTTGGAACTTCTTGCTCAGTGCGTTTGACAACGGCTGACACAGCTTTGCTAAAGTTCCCCCCTCCTCCTCCTCCTCCAGCTGATTGTTGGTGTTGTCAGGACAAAAACTTGCACAGCTATGACAGCGGGGGTGTTGACAGGAACCACTCTCTGCTGTCTGGCATCGATGGGGGGATTTCACTTGAAAAAGATACCGTGGGGGAATTTTGTTGTAATTAACTGAATCTAATAATGTGTCATAAATAAACAAATGAACCTGTATACACTTGGGTGTCGTAAAGGACCTAAGAGTACTGAGGTAAGCAGGTGAAAATGAAATAACACGAGTATCAACATGAGCTTTAGGGATGCTGCTGAAGCTTAATATTTGGGTTTTATAGGACAAAATCTGTTACTAATGGTTGTATGATATGATGATATCAGAGGTAACCTGAAGTTGCGATTGATCGTGTTTGTAGAATTTGCATGATCATTTCTCTTTAAACTTGTGGTTTTTATCGTCTTGGAGCTTCTCTTGGTCATAAAACCCCCTACAGTGTGTCATCACTTCCTGTTTGTCTAAATACACAATCGCTTGCATGCACAATCAACACTATGGGCTACATAGGAAGCAGAAATTACATCATGGCGTCCGAGAAATTCCCACTGTTGTGACATCAGCATCAAAGGAACACGCCCCCGGTCACCTGATTGTAAGAAGTGTCCCATGAGGGCGGCGTTTAGGGGGAGCGGTTTTGGGTAAGCCCTTTTCCAGGGCACTGACTCATTGGGGGTTCCCCGAAAAAAAAAAAAAAAAAGAAATGAAAGCATACTCAGACGTACATTTCCCTGTCACATACTGTAGTACAATAACTCATAGCTGTTATAAACGCATTTCATCACTTTGATATCGCAGATACCTGAGCTGGTATGTGACACTGTCTGCCGTCTGTATACACGATCTGGTTTCAGAGTACTGAGTTTCTCACACTCTGCTGGGAGAGAGGCTGTGAGCAATGTGATAGCCAGGATAGCAACTGGAATAGACGACCGTTTGGTCACAACAGACATAAACACACACCCTCTATAAAAGTTGTAATTACAACCACGCCACTGTGTCCCTGCTTGCACTCCTGAGTCACAGCTGGGTCTCTTGCTGGATTTTTCAGAACTTTGGGCCAATTTACACTCTCTTTCCTGTCCCCACAATGCCATGCAAGTTATTTTTTACTATATTTCCTCAATGTTGCTTTTTCACATGTGATAGTTGACTTAGCCCGCCCAGCTTTTCCTGTTAAAGCAGGATCAGTGTAGAGCTACCACAGTGAGTCTCACCATTGTGTCTGTGTGTGAAAAGAAAAGTGAGTGAGCGAACAAGAGCCCCCCTCGCTCCTATTGTGTCGGCCTCCCTGCTGATTTTCCCCTTTGCCTCTGAGCCACCCTCAGGTTTTCCACACTATTCTGAAACCAGGCGTCACCTTAGAAGTCAGCTGCGCAGGGGTGACTCGCTGTGTAGAAAGAAAAGCCGGGGCCAAGAGATTCATAAGGACAACCTTTAAAACTGTATTCTATCATCTTATGTGACAATTCAGGCTCATGAGAGGCAGCTATGCGTGACAGCTTTGATCATGACTTCGAGTATTGTGTTGATCCAGCGTTCATGTTGTTTTTATGACAGCTTGACATGAATGTTTTTCTCTTGTCTGTCTTTCAGGGTTGAGGAGACCCCAGAGAGATGATTGGCAGCCGAAGCTGAGACTTGACACAACTGTGAATCAATAACTTGGTGCTATTCTAAAAGGTATGCTCAGCATGAGTCTGTGTTTGGTTCAGTTTGTCTTAACACGTGTCGAATACAGTCTTGACAGTTAGCACCAGACTTTTCTGTCAACCTATCTTTGTGCAGCAGCAGCGTCTGGTGGCTCATGATCCCTGTGAGGCGGAAGGGAAAAGATAGAGAGGGTGGTGTGTAACAGACGAGCTAGAGGCACACAGATATATCCCTTTCTGAGCTTTTAATAGAGACATAGCGAGCCAGAGTTGGTGGGAGGAAGAAAGGAATAGAAGAGGAACTGGTGGGAGGAAGGACTGCGTATGACCAGAGCTAATTTAGGAAAGCTGTTGGAAGAGCGCTGCTGTGCTGAGCAAGAGAAAATGAATCATAACCTTTATGTGTCTGTTAGCAGCAGGCTCATTACTTTACATTTTATAGTGGTATATTATTTGTTCAGTTCCTTAAACTGCACATTTTACATCTCACCTGGACAAGATCCAATAGTATTCTTATCTTTACTCAGTGGGACATAGTGTAATATTTAACACAGATGACTAAATAAGGATATGAGATGATTTGTGATATACCTTTATACTCCAGTACAACAGAAGTTGTTGAGGTATGTAACATTAGTTTTTAAAAGCACCGGTGACTGTCTGGGTGTGAACACAACCTCTTTTGTTGTCATTCTTAATGGAGGTACTTTGAACTGTGGATTTCTTTGTATCTTGACACCTTCTGTTTGTTGTAGTGTGTATGTGTGTGTCCAGTGCTTCAGAAAGCAGGGAGGGGTGGGAGATATCGCTGCTTCTTTTATGCATTTTACCTTTAACTGCTTTTCCTTTGTGCTGTCTCAGTGTATGTGTGTATACAGTATATGTGTGTGGGAAGGTGTGGGTGTTTTCATGGCACCGTTCCTGCTCTCCACTCCACACCACCTCCCTCCATCCCTTCCCTCTTCTCCATCTCCATCTTTTCTCCTTAATCTTTCCTTCCATCCTGTTTAGACCGTCTGTCGCTGCTAACCCCCCTCCCCTTCTCCATCACGCCTGCCGTAATGAGATTAAACCTTAGTGTATCCACCAGGCAATGCGCACACACACACACACACACACACACACACACACACACACACCCTTTAGAGCACAGCACACACAATCATCCATTTAGGAGTGCACACTGTCTCTTCCAAATGCACTAAACCACCACAGAACTGACACAACCATGCAGCACAATTGGCAGTACTTCCAGCCCTTGTGCGTGCACACGTACACACACTTGGCGTGCGACCAAGGCCCCTCTCTCTTAGTCTTTGCCTGTGTTTCTTGTTATCAGGAGGCCCATAGTAAGGATTACAGTAACCCCAGGTCGGTCCTCATAGGTGAGCTCCCCACTGAGCCATCTGGGTCTCGGTAGTAGGCCTTTTCTGTACATTATAGCTCACTGGCGCCGCCTACAGGCTTGCTAAAACTTAACCAGTTAAAGACAAAGCTTTATACAAAAGGGTACTCTAACTTACACCATCTTTCCTAGCAAGACCTTTTTTATTATTGCATTGGAAGTCTGCTTAATATCCTTCCATTTCCCAGTGGCTTAAAGACAACATGTCTTTTCTAAAACTCGAGAAAATTAAACACACATTGAAAAGGTGTATTGACATGTATTTCCACAAATAATAAACCTGTATTTCTTACTTTACAAACTTAGAGGTACTGCCCAATTGAATGTGTGCCTGTTGTTGTTGTTGTACTTTATAATACACAAGTAACCATTAGTTTGTAGTGGTGAGGATGAGCAGAGGTGGGGTGGGGTTGGGGTCGGGGGGTGCAGTTTGTTCATTTCATTACACTTTTTATTTATTTATCTAATTTGCTACATTCTAATTAGAGTGCTCTTTCATATGTTGTTTATGTGTGTGTAAATAAATAAATAGTGTGTGTATATGCATATATGTATATACTTGGCAAAAAGGAAGGTAAATTGTAATTCTGTGATTGGAATTGTCCTATTTTTCTTCAGCAAAAATATTTGGAGAAACAAAAGACAAAGGCACATGCACTTATGGTTTGAAACATCACATAAAGTTTGGTTGTCCTAATGTCATTTGGGGTAAATGTCTTAATCAGAAGCAAAGGGAATATGAGAACTAAATGTGCACAAGTAAGAGAGCTTCGTTTCGTTTATACCTGCTGTTAAATTCTTGGATTTTTGCCCATTTCTCTCCCCTGTCTCACATAATACCTACATCCTGTGCTCTCCACTGCCAAGCTTTCAAACTCTCACACACATACACCCACCAACTAGCCTATATAACGGTGAGCCCACTGGCATTTATTGACTTTTCACCCTATCTCTGTCTAACTCTTTCTCACAGTGGCTCTCCTGTTCTTTCTCTCCCTATAGCCAGCTTTGGGTGCTTGGTGCTGAAGATAGAGAAGTTGGACAGTAGAGATTTTCTCAGTGTTGGAGTGAGGCCCTCTCTCTGCTGCAGTGGAGGGCTTCACAGACACAGCTAGTCTGGTGAGTACAAGCTCTATGATTTCTTTAATGGAGTCTTACTACAGGGAATATATAATGTACAGAATATGGTATTAGCATTGTGAAAATATTAAAGATTCAGTAAGAAATTCCAGTAAATATCACTTGTATTCCTTTTCTGTCCTCGAACTTGAACAAAGCAGGCTTAAAATAGTTACATTTCTGAATCAAATTCTTTAGCTGCAGTCTATAATTTTGATGGGCTACCTAGTGATTGCTGTGCACCTGATTTTTAAAGTGATCTGTTAGGTCTGTGTGCAAATAAGCATTTGACCACAGAGCCAAAGAATGTTGTAACATGAACAATTCAGTGAATGAAATTCTAAATACAGTGTTATATTTGTATGTCTGCATTAACATCCACAGGCTGGATGCATCACGCAGTAGAGCAGTTTGGTGGGCGTGGCACACGGGATTCCTTCCCTCTGGATGGACTCAACCGGGGACCACTGGCTCCCGTGGGCAGCCGCGCCTGGCAGCCATCTGCCAGGTCAGTTGCTGTGACAACGCAAAAACAAAAACTTTCACAAACACTATTGTTAACGATAGCCTGTCAGATTTACCTGACCTGTAATGAGAACTCTAAACTGCTGTTCTATCCAGGAGCTGAAGTAGATTAAATTCTTTTCACCATAATACTGAAGCTGTTGAACTGCTGTTACACAATAAATAATCATCTTTTCATCAATGTGTATGGTCTCTTTTTATTAGATGTTTGCCTGGAATGAATCAACACCAGCTTCTTCCCCATCTACCTCCTGGTCCTATGGGCGGACTGAACCAACCCAGTAAATTCTTTAATAATGGGTAAGGCACTGACAAAATCACTGTTAGAAAACAGCAGGTTTTAGTTCAGAAAATGACCAGTGAACATGATTGACATGTAACATACATTTTCAGAGTGTCTTATGAAAGGTTGAAATAGTTTTCATCTTTTTTTTCTTTCTCTTTTCTTCAGTCCCATGCGAGGAAGTGAGAAGGTGGAGATCCTACAACCAATGTTACCAGGTCTGCAGAGGGAGCAGCAGAGACCTCCTCCTCATCATCTTCATCCCCCCCCTCCTCATAGGGCATGGGAGCAGCTGGGCCAGCTGTATGAATCCCACCTCCCTCCTCAAGGACATCCTGTTGTATCCCTACCCAATGAGCACTCACTTCGTCTCCATAACCTAGGCTATGCAGGCAGTGGCGGACCTCCTCCTAACCCCCATCTTCCCCCCAACAGGCCAACCCAACTGCTGAAGGTGAGCATCATCAATATGATTCCACAGATGATTGTAGGTGTGAGCAGTTTTCATTGTTTTTCACTTTTAATGCTTTTTTACTTCCTGTCTGCTTTAGTTTGGGGGTTCTCAGGAGCAGCATGTTCCCAGGGGTCCACCATTTCTGGGAGAGGAGATGTGGGCTCAGGTGCACCAGGTACGAGCTCTCTGGTTGGCTGTGATCATGTTTCATCATGTTTACGTATGCTGTGGACACAAAAACCCTTTTACTGCCTGTCAGTCTGACTGTAACCGTCCAGCTGAAAGACATACCCCAGCTACGTCAAGTGGAAGAAATACTGAGTGATTATGACTGAGGTAGTTGCTTTTATTAACCATCTTTTCTAAAAAATTTGTCATCGCAGCAAAGGGGCTACCCAGGGAAAATGCTTGGAGGTCAGCTGAAGAGACCGGGCCCACCGTTGGGGGAGCATTCTGTTATCCAGCACACTCCTCCACCAACGTTGCACCCATCCTCCCGCCCAGCTGCTGAGGACTGTCCCAGTCCCAGCAAGAGGAAAAAGAGTTCAGATCAGGTATTTGACAGAAACAAACTCATTGTTTCCATTTGTACCAAAGCTGTCTCAGGGAGCAGTGTTTTCAAACCCCAGTTCTAAAATAGTATGTCAGATCTTTAAATTATTTAATGTTTTAATGTCTAATTTCCTGTGCAGGTGTTTCATTCTGGGCTGCAGCGATTTTCTGGCCCTCCTCAGGGTTTGTTATCTCAGCAGCAGTCATCAGCCCACCACCTCCCACCAAAACCGGCCTTCTGGAACCCCCTTCACAAGGACAACACACCATGGCAGCCCCACACATCTGAACGCAAGAACCCACCCTCCTCACAGGACTTCCAGGTCCGAACTGTAAGAAAAAAACCTTCATTAATTAAATAAACTCATGGTTTACATGTACCAATTTTTCTGCAATCATCAGTTTTTGAACACCAAGGCTCAATATTTTGTTCCAGTTATCAGGTCCTTATGCTGTAGTATACAGTACAGCCTTGTAATCCTTGTATTTTTCCTCTGTTGTCTGGTTTAACAGGAAAATAACAAACAAGGAATGGGCAGTTATACCCCAAAGTCCTCTCCTGCCCCTTCCACCCCAACAAATTCCTCTCCCGGGGGCTACAACCAGGGTTGTGGCCCTCAGTTTCAAAAAGATAAGTTTGAACCTCAGGCTATGAATCAGCAGTCCCCTCACTCCTCCTATTCCAGCCCCAGCTCCAAACTGGGACTAGCTCCCACTTGTCAGGCCATGGAGCCTCAAGGTGCTCAGAACCAGAGAGGCCCTGTCGTTGGGGGCCAAGGTGGCAACCAAGCTACCTCTCACATGGTATCTACCCCAACCAGGGGTAACAGAGATCAGTACCTACACGCCCAATCATCACCAGCAAACCCTCCTGCAACCAGCAACAGCAGAAGCAGCAGTGTGCCTTACAGCCAGTTTCAGCCTCCAGGGCTGGGGCACCAGGGTCCCCCTCCTCCTCCGCCTCCTCCTGTCAGCTGCACCTCGGTACCTCAGCAACAGCAAAGTGGGCCCAGTGAGGCCTGGAGATACCACAGCAGGCCCAGCAGTCACTCCCTGGTGAGTATAAGCAATCTGGGCTGCAGATCATTTGGGCTACATTTATATTTTATGTTTATTCTTGGTTTCTGTAAGTCCTTCAAAAGTGTTAATGTCTTGAATATAATTTTGAGCTGTCATAAAATTAATTGGAACATGAAATTAATTACAATTATAAGCAGTTGTTCGTTAAAAGCAGAGTGCTTTTGACATAAGCTAAGCATCAGTCATATAAAGGCAATGAAAATGGGTCATATTCTCTGATACTTTCATCCTTTAAATATGGAGAGGATTGGAAAACTTTAATAAAACACACTTCACAGAAATTCAATTTATTCCTCAGGAGTTAAATGTGTTGTCATAAGTTGAAAAAAATGGTGCACACTTTTTATTTCCAACATAAAGATAGTCAGTTGAACAGCGGAATCTGGCTTCAGTTGAACTGAATTGTGCTTTCTGTGTGTCTCCATAGGAGTCAGGCACCTACAAGCCACCAGGACTGCTACCTCAGCGCCAGCAGAACCACAATCGGGTTGTGGACAGTCTGGCTCCAGCTCCCCCTCAGCATCACCACCACGTCAGCCCTCCCCTGCCTCCAACCCGTACCCCAGTCATCACACCCAATCTTCCCATATCCCAGGCCTGCTCTATCAGCAGCTACAGCAACAGCTCCAGTGGCGCCACCAGTGTCTCCACAGTGACATCACCCTCTGCTGGTTGCTCGATGTATAAAGGCAGCAGTTGGGGAGGAAGAGATCCCTTACCCCAAAAATCTACCAGCGTTGTGACTAGCCCCAACTCTCCGCTGGGTGCTCTGCAGAAGCCAGCTGCAACTGCCAACCAGCTTCACAATCAGGGACGACCACAACTGGGATCCACCGAGTCCCAGCCCATGAAGAAGACGTCGTACTATTCTCAGGCCGAATCCTCGTCTTTGTTCTCAGTGCACCAGAGGTCAGGGGACAGTGTAATAACAAGCAAAGTTTCAAAACCTGTTCCAAACTCTCCTACCACATACTGCCCATCCAATCCAGCCCTCTCCTCCAGACTGGGTCCTCAACCAGACCGTGCCTCAAATCAGGCTTACTCTCAGGCCCAGATTTGTCCACCAGCCCCGGCCTCCGTTCCCCAGTCCATCGAAGAGGCTCTTGACAAGCTTGATGCTGAGCTCGAGGGACACATGCAAGCTGAGGAAAGGAGGAAGAGGGACAGAGAGGAGGAGCAGAGGAAAATGAGAGAGGAGGAGAGGAGGAGGAGGAGAGAATGGGAAATGAAGCAAAAGCAGCAGGAGGAGGAGAGGAAGAGGAAGGAGCTGGAAAAGAAGGAGGTGGAAAGAAAGAGGAGAGAACTAGAGCGACAGGAGGAGGAGAGGAAAAGGGGAGAATGGGAGAGGCAAGAGAGAAAGAAGAGGCAGCAAGACGAGGAGAGGAAGATGAAGGAGATGGAGCGGCTGGAAGAGGAGAGAAGGAAGAGAGAATGGGAGAGAAAGGAGCAAGAAAAGAGGAGAGAGTGGGAGAGGCAAGAGGAGGAGAGGAAGAGGAGAGAAACAGAGAGGCAGGAACAGGAGAGGAGGAGGAAAGAAATGGAGAGGCAGGAGGAAGAAAAGAGAAAACGGAGGGAGTTGGAGAAGAAAGAGGAGGAGAAAAGGAAAATGGAGCGTAAGAGGGAGGAGGAGCAGCGGTGCAGCGCAAAAGCCAAGGAGCAAAACGCCATAGAAAATCTGGAGAGACTGCTGTCCTGCAACACTTCGCCTCCACCTCCACCTCCTCGCCTTTCCTCCTCTGTCTCCACACCTCCCAGCTCCCAGGCTTCACCCCCCTACCCCTGGCTAAGCCGCGGTGGCATCCCACCCTGCCCACCAGGCCAGAACCCCTCCACAACTCCTCTGGAGAGGCTGCGGCCGCCTCCTCTTACACCTCAGACTGACTACGCCAGAGAAAAGCAGAGGCAGCGGGAGATGTGGAGCAACAATAGCGGAACGACATTCAGTCCCTCAACAACACATAATACCTCAGGGATGAACCAGCCGGTATACCCCAACAAACCCCCGGCAATGCAAGCCGCACCCAGCCAATCCAAAGACTCAGCCAGAGAGCGAGATGGCAGCAGCCAGCACTCTCTCCCCTCCATGGCACTTAGAGATCCCCCGAAATTGTATCAAGCTTTTCCCAGAGAATCTCTTCCTCCACCACCTTTATCCTCCAGCTCTACTGGGGGAATTATCCAGAAGCGGGTGACAGGAAGTGAGTTAAACAAGCCCAGCAGGTGCAGCACTGATTCTGACAGCGCTCAGTTTGAAGAGGAACCCTCCGAGATGTCCACGCTTCTCCCCGATGGCCTAGCGAACATTATGGCAATGCTGGATGAATCTATCAAAAAGGAAGAGGAGATGTTTAACAGTGAAAAGACAGGCTCCTCTGGTCTCCTGGATAACTTTACTCCTAACGTCCAGCCAATTAAAAGCTACCTGTGCGCCCCTGACCTAATTCCAGCCCCAAAGCATCAGCCAAACCAGGACGACTTTGGATCCAACCCCCATGCCAGCCCACCTGTGCTCAGCCGCCAAGGCTCGCTGGCATCTCCTTGCAGTCGAACATCCTCCCTCAACGAGGAGGATGAGGACTACATTAAAGCGTTTCCAAATGTCCCTCTGAACCCCAAACAGTCAGCAGACATGATCACTGGTGCAGGAAACACCAATTACCGCCACAGTGATTTGGCTAAACTTTATGGTCTCCCTGAGGCCATTAAAAGCGAAGCAGATGAGGATGACGACGAAGAGGATTCAGAGACCCCTTCCTGTTCCCCTCCACCGCAGCGGCCCCACCTTCATCAAACAGGTGTCAACAGCATGTTCAAGTCCCTGGCAACAGTCATAGAAAGCCAGAAGTATGCGTACCGTGGTGGTCCGTTTGGCAGACCCCCTCCGTCTGCTCTGGTCGGGGTCAAATATTCTTCTTCACTGTCATTGGAACCTGATATCTGCCGCCAACAGCAAGGCAACTCTCCTACATCAGATTCAACCAATCCACCATTCAGTCCAGCTGTCCCACCTCTTAAGTCTTCCCCACCTCAAATGCTGGAAGACAAGAAACTGAAAATAGAAGATGCAGATACCTGGAAGGACAGCAGTGAAACAATAGAGGAAAGGAGCAAAAAGGAGACAGTTCCCTCAATAAAGCCCATCAGGGTGGTCAAAGAGGAGAACGGGTTAACAACTATCTCTGAATCGTCACTGGCAGAGCTGGGCAAGAGCTGTGAGGTAATGCTTAGCCGACAGTCACTTACCAATAAGAACTCCCTTGATAAACTTGACGGTCGTAGCAAACTGGAGGACAGACACAAGGCTGACAAAGTGAAGGAACATAGGGACAAAGACCGGAGCAAAGACCGGGACAGAAAGAGGGACAAAGACAAGAAGAGGAAGCATGGTCACAGCCACAGCAGTAGCAGAAAACATGAAGATAGAAAAGAAAAGAAAAAGCATAGAGAAAAGAAAGAGGAGATGGCGTTTTCTTCATCTTCCTCTTCGTCGTCATCGTCCTCTTCATCCACTCATTCGGGCTCGAGCCACAAGCGACACAAAGATGGAAAGAGCCACAAAGAAAAGAAAGACCGCAGGATTCTTGGGGACCTGAACCTCCAAAGCAAAGAGGGTAGCGAAAAGAGTCTAGGAAGAAGTTACGACACTGATAAAAAGAAGCGCAAAGAAGCATCAGGCACGACAAGCGAGGGGGACCTTGCAGAGTGGACCTCGAGAAGTTCTGGAGAAAGATCCTCCGAGCACAAAACAGGCACTGAATCTGGTTCCTCGTTAGGTCCCACAGACTTCTTGAAACTTAAGGCGCTGTCAGATGGTCCCCCCAAGGAGCTGAAAATTCGCCTCATTAAAGTGGAGAGTGGGGACAGGGAGACATTCATCGCCTCTGAGGTGGAGGAAAAGAGGATCCCGTTGGAGGAAATCAGTATCAAAAACACTGCCAGTGAAATCATCAGGGCCTGCAAGTAAGTATATGACAAAAAATATTCAGGTGATGAGATAGTCAAGATAAAATGTCAGTATAATTTGGAATGGACCACAATTGTATTTTTAGAAATATGAACAGTCTCAATGCTAATGCTTCTTTGCTGCTGGTTCTATTCCAGGAGTGCCAGAATAAAACGGAAGTTCAGAGAATCTTATTTATTACCAGCCTTCTCTGTGAAGCCCATCATGACCTCTGAGGAGCCCATTCCTCGAGAGAAACTTAACCCTCCTACACCTAGCATTTATGTAAGGAACCATGTGCTCTCTAGCTTTTTTGATGTCACTGAATTTGCAGTGAAATAATATTTTTGATATTTTGGCATGTTGTGGTAGCACTGCCACTAGAGGGCAGTGAATGTGAAAGATTGCTGTTCTATGCACTGACATTTTCTTTCTTCTATAGTTGGAGAGCAAGAGGGATGCCTTCTCTCCTGTGCTTCTGCAGTTCTGTACAGACCCCAAAAATCCTGTTACTGTCATCAGAGGCCTGGCAGGATCTCTACGACTCAGTATGTTTTTAGTTAAAGTTTTTTTTATGCAAAGCTCATTAGAAACACTGGAATTTCCCTTTGTGGAATTAATAAAGACATACCTGATATTTAAGCTAGACGAAATGTAGCTTTGTGTGATGTTAACAGACATACCCACTTATACTGTTGTTACTTTTATCACAGCAGCTAACCTACAATCTAATGTTTCTTTTCTTGTTCAGACCTGGGGCTGTTTTCTACAAAGTCACTGGTGGAAGCCAATGCAGAGCAGGCAGTGGAGGTGAGGACTCAGGTGCAGCAGCCCGCAGATGAGAACTGGGACCCTAGTGGGACCGGTCAGACATGGCCTTGTGAGAGTAGCCGCTCCCACACCACCATTGCAAAGTATGCCCAGTACCAAGCGTCCAGTTTCCAGGAAAGTCTACAGGTATAGAACAATGACCATCTCTCTGCCGCTCAACTATTCTTTCCTACCCCAATTTCTTTTTGCACCACTTGAAATGTTTCTGAATTCTTGTAATTAAAATGCTATAATCTTTGGCTTTAGGAGGAGAAAGGCAGTGATGAAGAGGACGATGAAGATGACGACAAGGAGAAGAAGCCATCTAACAATTCTGATGCACCAAGCAAGGAGAGCTCAAAGGAAAGCAGCAGGTAAGAGCTGTGATGAGAAAAACAGGCTTTCAAGGTTCATTAAAACACTGATTTTAATAAAAATTCACATTTCTTCACAGCAGTGAGCAGAAACCAGTGGGAAAGATCATTAAATTTGGCACCAACATTGACCTCTCAGATCCCAAGAGGTGAGTACTGTACTACAACAGGTTTTCCTTTTTGTATAATTGGACAAGTTTATGAATTGCTAATGAACACACTGTCTCTACGCAGGTGGAAGCCCCAGCTGCAAGAGTTGCAGAAGCTGCCGGCCTTCATGCGTGTAGCGTCCAGTGGAAACATGCTGAGCCACGTGGGTCACACCATTTTAGGCATGAACACTGTTCAGCTCTACATGAAAGTCCCAGGAAGCCGAACGCCAGGTAAAGCAGACAGACACAATCTTCTCTGACATATGAATACAGGTTTATTTCAAGACATTAAACCAAGGACATGTTCTTGTTCAACAGGTCACCAGGAGAACAACAACTTTTGCTCGGTGAACATCAACATCGGTCCTGGAGACTGTGAATGGTTCTCAGTTCATGAGAACTACTGGCAGGCCATCAGTGACTTCTGTGAAAAGTGAGTAGATCATGTTATTACATATCAAAGACAGCAGACTTACCTCAAAGATACAACCACTATTCTCTAGTCTAATTATACTGTTAAATTCTATTAGCATATCAATCGGTTTAGAAAAAGGTTAATTTGTGTAACTTTTCTGTTCATCTATACTCTTAGTTAAATAACTTTCCAAGATGTATGTCCAATTTAGGTGAAAAGAACATTTTTATAATGTCACCTACATCGTTTTCAGATTTTATTAAGAAATACAAAAACTTAGCCAGAATTTGATGATATAGGTAAAAAAAAAGTAAGCAAGTCACTGTCCAGTATCCTTGACTGCTTTGAAAGACACAAATAAGTAAAAAGATACATAAGTATTTATTTAGTAAATTTGGTGTTAATGATCTCAATCTGCACTTACTTGTCACCAACATGGTCATAAGTTCAGGGGAGTAAAACGTCAGTATACCTTTAACACTGTTATACGACTGAAATGGATTGTTTTTTTTCTTTCAGGCATGGAGTGGACTACCTGACAGGGTCCTGGTGGCCAGTGTTGGAGGACCTCTACAACGCCAACATACCTGTGTACCGTTTCATCCAACGGCCTGGAGACTTGGTGTGGATCAACGCTGGAACTGTTCACTGGGTTCAAGCTGTTGGCTGGTGCAACAACATCGCCTGGAATGTAGGCCCTCTCCATGGTAAGACGCCCTCTGGTGACGGTACATTTTATTTCAACAAGCACAGATCATTATATATTACAGTGGCAGCAAATGAGAGGATTACTGTATGTAACACTGTTGTGTGTGCATCTGCAGCCTACCAATACCAGCTGGCCTTGGAGAGGTTTGAATGGAATGAAGTAAAGAAGGTCAAGTCCATCGTCCCCATGATTCACGTGTCCTGGAACGTGGCCCGCACTGTCAAGATCACTGACCCTGACACCTACAAAATGCTCAAGTGAGTACAGAAACCACTGCATTTGACCTAATAATGAACAGCAACGTACCTAATACCCCCATTAAGGATTATGATCATTAGTTGGTATTATTTTAAGTTGGGTTGTACATGTAAACATACCCATAGTCTGTATGGTATCAGCAGTAGACAACAGTCAGTGCAGGCCCATTAGAGAGAAGCTGCTGCTGAAGGAGCATCAAGGCTTAGCATTTTTACCTGCATTTGGCTGCTTCTCTAGACTAGGACTGTGCTGACCACTGTCCAATGCAGGTAAGACTCCAACGATATGTTCCTCATACAACCAAACTTGAAATAATCGAAATTAACCTCTATATTTGGGAAACTGTACGTGGTTAATAGCATTATTCTGAAAACCAGTCTAAAACAATTTCAGCAATATTAACTCTAAAATCAAATATTTCTTGCTGTAGTTTTCTGCTCCAACTAAATCAGACATAAAGTCTTTTTAGTATTTAATTTACTTTTCCAGCTTCAATGGAGAGTGTAAGTAAATTGGAAACTTTGTTGTAAAAAAGATACAGTTGTGCTCAAACTTATTCAGACTCTTGGAATTTTTGTGATTATTTTTATTTTTTTTAATTATTAAATTAATGAGTTTTGTCAAGTATGACTTGTGCGATAAGTGAAAGAACAAGAAGTGATGCTTAAAGAATATTTCAGGAGTATTATATTCATGAGTTTTAAAAAACAAACACCATGTTCAAAATTAGTCATACCCTGGGTTTACTTAGCATACTGTCTTTTCTTAATTGTCCCTAGAGTAGACTTTGTTCTTAATGTCATAGGACCAAGCTGGAGATTCTCAGTCATCAAGAATAAGGTCTACACTATTGAAAATTAAGAAAAGACTTTAGACTAAGTAAACCCAGGGTATGACTAATTTTGAACATGGTGGTAGGGGGTATAAACTCCATGAATAAAATACCCCTGAAATTAAAAGTATTTCTTGAAGCGTCACACTGGTCAAACAAACTTGACAAAACTCATGCATTTCATCACAAGTATAAAAATTCACAAAAAAACGGCAAGGGTATGAAAAATTCTGAGCACAACTACCTGTTATTACCAAGTCAAAGTTGTAAAACCTCATTATCCTCAGCTACACTTACAAACTAACATAGTATACAATGTTCCAAGACTAACTACAAAACATAGATAATCCTAAGTACCTGATGTTAATGTTTGTGCATTTACCTTCTGCCAGACACTGCCTGCTACAGTCCATGAAGCACATTCAGATCCTGCGGGACCAGTTGGTGGCTGATGGCAAGAAGATATCATATCAGAGTCGGGTGAAGGATGAGCCTGCCTACTACTGCAACGAGTGTGATGTGAGTATTGTCACTAACCCAGTCATGTTTATGCAAGTCATCTATTACAACATAACAGCAACTAAAATGACAGCTTCAGCAAATATCACAAATGTACTGGAAATTTTGCCAGTGATATGGTTAGTCAGAACGGTGTAGCTATATGAAAGTACATTAATAAGGTCTAAGGCCAATAATAATGAACATCTTTTTACTGGTAACACACTATCGCTTGTTTGTATTTTGCTGTCAAGTTAAATAATAAAATGTGCGACTTTGGAGTAGAGGAATAAGATGAAATATGTAAATCACGTTTCGTCACCTTCCTAAAATAATTGCCAGAGTTTTTTTTTCAGGCTACACAAAGTTAATCAAATCCTCAGTTTCTGGTTGAGTTTTCTTAATGACATTGGCAATTCTTTCAGGAATGTGATTTGCTTCTCCCATTACAATAAATCTACTTCACTAGATAAACCCATGAGAGGAAATTATTACCTGTAAACTGCATTACACTACTGCATTTTTTTAACAAGTGTTATTAAACATTTTAGTGAATTGCACTGGACTATGAGGAGTGCTTCAATTAAACAGAATTTCTCTTGGCTCACAGGTGGAGGTGTTCAATTTGTTGTTTGTGACAAGTGAGAACAGCAGCAGGAAGACATATGTGGTTCATTGTGAGGACTGCGCACGTCAGCGAAGTCCATCCCTGACCAACGTAGTGGTGCTTGAGCAGTATCGCATAGAGGAGCTCATGAACGCCTATGATTCATTCAGCCTGGTAGGCACATGCTTACTTCTGTCCACAATCGAGTAGCTGAATGACTTTTATCTCAAACATCGTATGTCAGATTTTCAGGCTAATTGTGTATTGTGTTTCTTCTCACCAGGCCTCCTCCTCCCGGTGACAGAGCTCCCCTCCTGCATCTCCTCAGCCATAACCAAAACTCCTGCAAGACAGGACAAAAAGACACAGTTTCACTTTGGTTTTTCAACTTATCCTTTCATTATTTAAGATCATTTTTGCTACTACTACTGCTAATACTTGCCGAACAGCCAGTTGAATACGTTTACTCATCATTACTGTTTACAAAGAGAAATACCAAGCCGCCAATACAATACCAGTTTACTCTCAGATGGTGCTTTCAACCAGAAAAACCCTGGCCACAGTGAATTGGAGAACCAGGGGGCAGTTGGTGCTGCCATTGAACAAACTATGGTTGATGGTTTCAATGGCGTGTTTCTGTCAGTACCAGAAAGAATTTTTCTGTTGTTGTTGTCTTGAATACTGAAATTTGTACATGCTGTTTGCAATTTTTGTGGGGTGCTGTCTTTTTTAAAATAATTTATTGTTTTGTTTTTTCTATACTAGATCAGCCTAGATATATACCACATTGGCCTTGTCACTTCTATTTAGAAAAGAGAGAAAATGAAAATACTAATAATAGAGATATGAACATTTTTCTAAAGCATTAAGAATTTTTAAAAATACAATTGTTTGGAATGCTTCAAAACATACGGGTTTTAACGACTTTGGTTGTTTTTTGGGGGGGTTTGTTTTTGTCTTTCAGAGTCTTGTATGTGTTGTAAATCTTGTTTTTATGAATTTGTTTTCTCTGGAGATTATTATTCAGTTGTCACACATCATCAGGTCTTTTTTTTTTGGTCATTTCTTCCATCTCTGTATGACTAGCTCTATAAAGAAAAAGGAAAAAAAAAAAATCAGTCATCTGGTGTTTGTGTGTTGTACCTCCGATTGTTTTGTTCCAGTATGCAGCCTAAGTATTTCCTGGATTTTTTTTTTTTTTCTTGGCATTGTACATTTAATTTAAAATGTTTCCTCTATTTATTGGATATATCAATGTTCTCCCTTTTTTAACAGGGTTTGCAAATTTTTTTTTTAGTTTTTTTTTTTTTTTTTTTTTTTTTTTAAATGGTGACCGATTGCTCTGTAAGAACTGAAATGTGGGGGTTGTGTGTCCGTGGGAGTGGAGGCTGCTGTTTTCTCTGGTGCTTGCCTCTCACAACTCCTGCCTTTTTCTCTGAATATATATTAAATAATATCTTTATCTTGAATATTAACGCCACCTTTCCTGTAGACAATAGGCACACTGCTAACGTAGAGAAGATGACTAATGGAATGCTGTGTTTGTATGCTTAAGGAAAAACAAAACCTTTTTCCAAAGTGTTTTGAGAAATGGTAATTTTTTTTTTTTTTTTTTAATTATGTAGGGGGCTTTTAGACAAGATTTTAATGACTACGATATTTTCTGTTGAATACGATAACGGGATAGATGGTGCTAAATGTTCTCTTTGAACAACCTTTTTTTTGTTTGTCTTCTTAAAATGAGAATTCTATTTTTCCTGTTGCAATATTACCCTTTTCCTTCTCTTTGTGGTCATTTATTTATAACTGCACTGTTTAGAGATTTCACACAGACATACTTGCAGACACACACACCAAACTGAGCCAGACATGTCTTAAACACTTGTGAATTTGTGTGACATTACTATGACTATTAATAATAAACGCTTTTTGATAAACCCAGAAGTGAGTGTGATGCTTTTTTCTCTCTTCACCTTTGTTACATCTCATACACCCCACAAGTTAATCAAAATTTATCAGTAAAATATTAAAGTTCCAAAAGCCATGGAAAACCTGGACATAGCTTGAGAAAAAACACTGATAGTGCAGTCATAAAATTTAACATTTCATTGTACTTCTCAAAGGCTCTGAAGACTGTGCTACAAAAAAAGTCAGCGTGCTTTTTGTGAGGTGTAAGATAAATAAGGTATAATGGGATTTGACTTGGAAATTATTATTGGAATTATTTTTTCAACCTTATTTTTTATACATTAGACTTTGGTGCAATAACTGCTCACATTATGGAATTTACTCTTTTTATGGTATATTCTTATTTTGAGAATTTAATTACAAACTGTACTTTAAGTTATCAAATAAAAAAAATAATAAAAAAAAATTAGCAACCTAAAGTAGGGTTTTATTTGTTGCTTGTGGAGGTTTGAGTTGCTCATGGCTTTTTTTATCCGTTGATTAAAAATTATTACCATCCTTTGAAAATATCATATGGTTATATTCATATTTATAGAGCTCGAACAGTAAGTACGAAAAAGGTAAGATTTGCGGAGATTAAAAATGAAATAGCCACAATATTATCATGTAAGTAGAACACAAGATGAACAGCTGTAGTGCTAAGTTTTAACAGGCTTTGCTTTAGACATTTATTTATTCATTTAGACTGAACATTTGAATGCAGTTTTAAATATTATTACATGCAAATAAGTCATATTTATGCAAAGAGTCAATTTGATCTAAAATTTTTAGCCATGACCGCAAAAATAATGTCCAAATTTTCAAGGTAAAAAACTTTACTCTTACTTTAAAACTGCTTTTAAGTATTTAGATAAAATAGTGCATGCTCATGACATGATCGGGTGGTTGCTGACTTCAGAATTGACTAGACCTACAACTTATTAATATAATTAATAATTAACCGTCCGGTATCCCATCCAGCAAGGCCCTTACTAAGCACCAAGTGTGCCTTTTTCGCACACTTGTGGAATAATGTATAAAAAATTTCATACAGTTTGTTTTTAATTCTTTTACACTTTTTTCTATTTCATCAACTTGAGTCATAAATAAAAATACCAAATACTCTATAATTGTCACATTTTTTAACCCTGTAAATGCCGTGCTGGTAATGTAAACAAACCATTTTTTTGGATGCAAAATACAAAAAAAATTAGTTTTTTTCAATATACTACATAAAAAGTGGATCACATATTATTTGATTTTTGCAGCCTGGCATATGTCAATGATTAACTCCAACACTGGTTAATTTGCATTATTATTTTTGGCGCTAGGTCAAATGTTCAAAAATACTAACATCTGTCACCAAGTGTGCCAAAATGACACACCTATAAATCAAACTATTAAATATATATTGATTTATTTTTCTGCTCTAATTTGATTTTATTTTTGTAAATCAAGGTCAGCCCTAATCATACATATCAAATGGAAGAAATAGTACATTTTAGGCACACTTGGGAGACAGATGCTAGTCTTGCAATTTTCTTTTGTTTACAATGTGCAAATTTTAGTTGGTGGCCATACTTTGAAAGATCATGCAAAAATGAGCAACTTTTGAATTCTAACCTTATTTAAATTGTGAAAAATAATATGAAGTTTTTTAAAACAAAGTGCAAAGTGTATCTAAAAGGCGCACCCGGATACCGGAGGGTTAATATAATTGTTTGTCAGTTAGTTTGTCAGTTCTTGCTCAATCAGTCCATTAATTAATGATGAGTATTTTCCAAAGACCAAGTCGTACTGGGTTCACAAGCTAATACTGTCTAGGAGGAATTAACTAAATGAGAAAACAGTTAAACTTAAAGAAACTAGAATAAGTTTTTCTTTTTTTTTGTTTAAAAAAAATACTCAAACTAAAATTAAAAACATAACTGGTGAGTAATTTAATGACGAATAAATATTAACAACAATTAATCACTGCAACTCAACAGTTTGCATCAGTTAACATGAATTCACTTCAATCAAGTAACTTACGAACATGACATCATAAAATCTAACTATTTACCTTCACTTCAAGGTTATAATAGTTTTGGATTTTTAATTATAGTTTAGTTTTAATTAGTTTTGACTTTTTTTTTCTCTTATTCAGTTAGTTTTAATTAGTTTTTAGAGCAGGTTTGTTAGTTTTTATTAGTTATCGTTTTTTTCTGAATGCTTAGTTTTAGTTTAGTTTAGTTTTAGTATTAGTTTTAGTTATTTCATACATTTTATCTTCCTCATCATCCTATTCAAAGAAATTAGTGAGGCGTGGATATGGGTTACCCTGGACACTTTATTTGGGGGTCGGGTTAGGGCGGCTCATGGACTGAGCAGAGACACAATGTACCGTACAATGTCTAAATTCCCTATAGCAGGTTGAGGTGGGGTGCAATCCATACACAACGTCACTTACGTGAAACAATGCGAAGATGTGCAAAGCATGAGAGGAGATGCACAAAGCAGCCAGCAGTTAAAGCAGATAGAAACATATATAAACCAGCTAACCAGCAGTTAAAGCAGATAGGAACATATATAAACCAGCTAACCAGCAGTTAAAGCAGATAGAAACATATATAAACCAGCTAACCAGCAGTTAAAGCAGATAGAAACATATATAAACCAGCCAACCAGCAGTTAAAGCAGATAGGAACATATATAAACCAGCTAACCAGCAGTTAAAGCAGATAGAAACATATATAAACCAGCTAACCAGCAGTTAAAGCAGATAGGAACATATATAACCAGCTAACCAGCAGTTAAAGCAGACAGAAACATATATAAACCAGCTAACCAGCAGTTAAAGCAGATAGAAACATATATAAACCAGCTAACCAGCAGTTAAAGCAGATAGGAACATATTATAAACCAGCTAACCAGCAGTTAAAGCAGACAGAAACATATATAAACCAGCTAACCAGCAGTTAAACCAGATAGGAACCTATTATAAACCAGCTAACCAGCAGTTAAAGCAGACAGAAACATATACAAACCACTTATAAACATATATAACCCAGTTCCTCATCAGTAAACCACACCTTAGCAGATCTCTCATCTCTTAATCATCTCCAGTTCCATTATTAGCTAACTTTGCTTCAGTTCAGTTCAGCTAGCTGTAGCTAGTAACATCAAACGTTTTTTAACATTCTAACAGGTTCCATACCTCTGTAATTGGATTAGTTTTCCTCCTCCTCTTCTCTCCTCTTCTAAACTGTGCAGTTCAGGGCTTGGAAGGCCTTTTCATGGTGATAAACTCTCCAGTTTTAACCTGGATGCTAGTTCAACACTGACTGTCCTTTAGCTCTGCTCTGTCTGTCACTCACGCGCACACACACTGTACGCCAAAAAAAAAAAAAAAAAAAAACCCGACCCATGTATCACTCCAGTAAACCCCAGACAGGACTGTGCTGCTGTGTCCCAGCTTTAGTCTGTATGTTCCAGGTAGAGTGGGGACCAGAAGACCACTGGAAACCACCAGTGACCACACATGACAGACTGTGAAGTGTCGTATGGTGTCACCAGCTCAAACTGCTGAAGTGAAATAAATTTATTTCATATCAATCCGACATTGACAGAGACGAAAACGAAGGGAATTGTATCCATAATTTTTATACGTTTTAGTTAGTTTTGTAAGCTCACAATACAGTTTCAGTTAGTTATCATTTTTTTCTTTTAATTAGAGTTTTTATTTATTTCAGTTAACGAAAATGTTTTTTCAATTTTAGTTTTCGTCATTTCGTTCGTTTTCGTTAACGATAATAACCTTGCTTCACTTTTGACAATCACACTCTGCATAAGATTATATAAATACACATTTATTTATGTCCTTTTAACCAACTCAGCTCCTTCCGAAACTTCTATCATTTCCGCTGTACAGCTCAATAAAAACAAAATCAGCAATACACAACTGTAGAACGCAACAACATGAAGCCCACGTCTTACAACCATTACACAATCCACCTAAATCTACTTACACCCCTCCCTCGTATCCCTCGGCTGTGGCAAATGTTTGGCAGCGCTCTGTCACTTGTGTCCTCAACGTGAGGTTTCTATTGTTAGACAGGCGTGTGAAAAAAATCAGGCTGGAGTCAACAGAAAAGTTTCCATTTAGACATCAGCATCCAGGGTAAACTAAGGAAGGAGACTGTACAGGCAGCAAGACTTCGCAGACAGCAGCCCAGGAAACAGCAGGGCCATGAGGAAATGCACAGGGTTAAAAAAGGTCACACTTTAGTAGAATATAGTACTGATAACTACTAACAACATCCTGGTGTATACACAGTGATACTTATCATTCTGTGTACATGTTCTTATCTTAAAGTATTGGAAAAATTTAACCATATAAACATTTGAGACCTTTATCGCTCTGATTTATGTTGTTAAAAAACTACAGTTTATTTCTAAAGCTTCCTCCTCTTCCACTGGTTCCTTCTGTTTCTCAATTACTCTAACACAGCATCCTTACCAGCCACAAATGTGTGAATATTCATAAAATTAAAAGAGTTAAAGCTATGCATTTTTATTTTACAAGTGTTAATATTGTTTCAATTCAAGTGCATCTTTGGGAAATTGCACATTTTAAAGGGTATCTTCTACAGCACAGGTGTCAAACATGCAGCCCAGGGGCCAAATCTGGCTGGCCAAAGGGTCCAGTCTGGCCCTTGGGATGAATTTGTGAAATGCAAAAATTACACTAAGATATTAACAATCCTTTGAGTTCAGGTTCCACATTCAGACTAATTCAATCGCAAGTGGGCAGGATTCAGTAAAATATTATCATAATAACATATACATAATGATAACTCCAATTTTTTCTCTTTGTAAATGTAAATATGTTCATGATTTTAAACTGTAACAAAGTGAAATTTCAGAAAAAATTTGAATAACCTGAACAAATATGAACCTAAAATGTCTTAAGAAAAGTAAGTACAATTTTACCAATATTCTGCCTATTTCTAAATGCTTTGTGTATTTGTAGATCCACTGTGATTTATAAGTTATAAAGTGCATGTGTAAATGATAAACTGAGGGAGAATATTTTTAAAATTACGCTTATTTTTTCCAATTTGTTCATGTTATTCACATCTTTTGAAAAGATAGTTTGTAGATGTAAACCTTCTCATAATGTAAATTTACTTTTTTGACTCTAAAACATAGAGAAAAGTTTGCAGTTGACATTATTTATATATTATTATGTTATTATTTTACTGGTTCAGCCCACTTCAGATCAAATTTAGCTGAATGTGGCCCCTGAACTAAAATGAGTTTGACACCCCTGTTCTACAGAAAGTGGTTCTGTGTAGTATTGATTCTGATATTGCAGACTCTCATCAACAAGGAGAAGTAGAACACCAGAACATGACCAAAACCACTGCTACATATCCACAGACTATCACTCACTGAATAAAGTATAAAATTTGTTCTTTACACATATCTGTATTTTGGTATCTTCAAGTTTTCTTCTTGATGCCAAAACTTAGTCATTTTAACAATTTAATAAAAATAACAGTGCCTTATAAACTTCACATACTGCATCTGCAGATAGTTTACGTTATAGCTCCATTACTTTATCTCTGGTTTTAGATAGAAAACAGCCACAGTAAATCCACAAATCATGTTTTCTGTATGGTTTGTTTTGTCAGTAGCTGCACTAAGATCTGTTTGGAATCGTCCAAACAAGGTCAGAACTGTCACAGTTTAGTCTGAATCCTTCTCTTTCACTCCCTCTAGTGTTCATATAAATCTCCTTCTCATCTGTGTAAATAAATATTCAGTGGAAATCTCTACAATTCAAGACACTGGTATCTTTGGCATTATCTCAGAGTGCTTTTTTCTAACTACTTCAATGGTAAAAATGGAAAGTAGAAATCAGGGGGAAAATAAGCCTGAACCTCAAGTAAACACACCTTCCTTCTGTAGCTTTTTCCTTTGGAAAACACAAATAATTATGCTGTTCAAGAAAAGTGAAGCCACTTTTACCAGACACCTGTGATTAGACAAACACTTGCATCATTGGCCTGAAACACAATGATGCTAAAATACTATCAAGTACAGCAGCTTTGGATGCAGTCCAGCTGCTACTCATGGTTTCCTGGCGCACTGACAGCAGGTCACAGCGTCCTGGGGTCAAAGTGAAGGTCACAGGGCCGATGGAAGGACAGAGCTTTGCAGGACAGACAGAAGGAAATCCTGCTTTAGCCTTGACAGGAAGACACCCCCCCCACACACACACTCACCCCCACCCGTCCATCTGTCCACCGGCTGCAGTCAGGTGGTGATAAGAGGGTGAGACCTCTTCCCTTCACAAAGAAAATACTTCAGCTGTCCAATCACGACCACATGGTGTAATCAAGATGGACAACTTTGAAGTCTGTTTATGCTGCTCTTGGTGACCATGACAAATTATCCAGCACCCATTTCATGTCTCCTCCTGGGAGCGCTGATCTGACATAACACTGTATCAAAGATACAACCAAAGGACACAAATCATTCAATAATCTGGATAAAAATCAAGGGCCTCTTCTTCTTGAACTCTTAACCATCATGCTGCCACACGCATGTCGTTCAACTGCTGTTCTAATGTTACTTACAGACTACACTTTACATAAATCAGACTATGAGCTGGAAAAAAAGGAACTGCATGAGGACCAAACAAGGCCTGCAAGTAAATAAACACTGCAAACTCAAAGCAAAGTAAAAAGGGTAGAAAATCAGGATCAGACAAGAGTAATTATTGGCTTATGCTCTGATCTTTCCTTATCATTTCACTGATTACCTCCTTCCGTTATTTCTTTGTTCTTACTTCATCCTCCTCTTTCCAATGCTGTATTTCAGAAGATCTGATCCACATCTGATAATTCACATATATTTCATCATAAATTGTAAACAGTCTGCTGACGTCTGTTGTGGGCTTCACATCTCTTATCGTTGAGTCTCATGTGGTCAGATCTACATATGGTTTCTCACCCTCCACAGTGATAGTGTGACTATCCCAATCACATAGCTTCAGTGTAAATGGATTACAAAAATAAGTTAAGTAAGCACTCAATTATTGTAAATCCTGTACAACAACTTCATGGACGTGGGTCATTTAATTATTAAGGCTTCTGATACAAAAGAGGATGTTTTGAGAGCAACAGGTGACACAGCACATACAATGTCCTTCAAGAGGAGGAAACACGCTCAGATACAGCATCCTGTACTTAAAATGTCATTAAACTTTTCATGTCATTGGTGCTGAATGAAGACACCATAGAAACAGAAGACAATCCACACTGAAAAGCACTGACACAAAGTTATCTATTGAAACATTATTTACTTTCAAGCCATAATATATAGATTTGTAGACATGGACAATACATGAATGAACTTCTATGCTTATAAAAGATTGTTTAAAGACCACAAAAATGCCAAGCCACTGGTAAAGTAGTAAGGACCTTTTAATATTATTTTTCAAAAATGTTCTAATTAACCTTTAGTTTATCTGAAGGAACTCCTTGATGTGTCTCAGGTTAATTCCAAATGTTTTTCAGTTTGTCACCAACAGCCTCCGGTGGTTGAGTTGTAAGGCTATAGTATGTGCTTTTTGAACACTTATCATACGTTTCAAATTTGTTTTTAATAATATCTGAGGTATCAGCAAGTGCTCCGTGATGTGAATCATGCTGTTTCCAAAAGTTTTTCAGGTGGTTGCCAATGATCCCCGATCGTTAAATGGTAAAGCTATAGTATGTGCTTTTTGGACAATTTTATCATGGGATTCAAAAATGCTTTAATTGATCTCTAGTTTATCAGAAAGTGCTCCCTGATGTAATTCAGGTTAATTTCATGTATTTTCAGTTGGTCACCAACAGCCTCCGGTGGTTGAATACTAGGGCTATAGTATGTGCTTTTGACGATTTTTTCATGCTTCAAAAATGTTTTTAAAACCTTTAAGTTATCAGAAAGAGCTCCTTAATGTGCCTAAGGTTAATTCCAAGTATTTTTCAGGTGGTCACCAACAGCTTGCAGTGATTGAGTTCTAAGGCTATAGTACGTGCTTTTTGGACAATTTTATCATACGTTTCAAATTTGTTTTAAATGATATCTAAGGTGGCAAAAAGTGCTCCCTGATATGAATCAGGCTGTTTCCAACTGTTTTTCAATGACCCCTGATCGCTAAGTTGTAAAGCTCTACATAGAGTGTGCTTTGACAATTTTTTCACGTGTTTCAAAAATGTGTTAAATAACCTTCAGGTAATCAAAGAACTCCTTGATGTGTCTTAAGCTTGATTCCAAATGTTTTTCAATTGGTCACCAACAGCCTCCGGTAGTTCAGTTGTATGTGCTCTTTGGACGATTTTATCATACGTTTCAAAATTGTTTTTAATGCTAGTGCTCCCTGATGTGAATTGCATTGTTTCCAAGACTTTTTCAGATGGTCACCAATGACCTCCGATTGCTAAATGGTAAGGCTATATTATGTGCTTTTTGGACAATTTTATCACATTTAAAATTCTTTCAAATAAGCTTAAGGTAATCATAAATTGTTACTGGATGGACCTCAGTTTGATTGCATGTGATTTTCAGGTGGTGGCCAACAGCCTCTGGTGTTATGTGCTTTTTGTCCAATAAAGGCTATAGTATGTCCTTTTTGGACAATTTCATTGTACGTTTCAAAATTGGTTTTGATCCTGATAGAAAGTACTCCCTGGTGTACTTGAGGTTTTTTCAAGTGTTTTTCAGGTTGTCGCCAATTGGTAATGACACAGTATATGCCTTCTGCATGATTTTTTTCATCTTTCAAATTTGTTTTAGACAATCTCCAGAACTATAGAAAGCTTTTCCTTATGAGCTTCGCATTCTTTCTGAGTGTTTTACAGGTGTTCATCGGCACCTTCCAGTAGCTCAATGATAAAAGTTTAGAATGTGTTTTGGACCAATCTATCATACATTTCAAAATTATTACGGATCATGTCTAGGGTTTTAGAAAGTGATGTGTGAGGTGCAAGAGGTTTTAGACAGTGCTCCAAGGTTTTTCAGGGGTTTTTTTAATGACTTTTTTTTTTTAAGTAGTTATTAACTCCAAAAATTGACCTAGTTTCCATTAGTTTATGTTATTTATGTGTTTAACAATCTAATATATAAATGTGCCACCTGATGTGCTGTGCATTTTTCAATCCTTTTTCACAAGGCTGTCAGTGGAATTTAGCGGTTTAGCACAAACATCCACTCTATGGCCTAAAAATGGCTAATTCTGGATTCGAGTGGTCCTTGATGAATGCTTTTTATCCGGTGTGAATATTTTCATAGTAGTAGTAGTAGTTTCATTGTGGAATTTGGCCATAAGCCAATATGAGATGTGAACTTTACTGGTGTAATATATTAGCCATAATATACTATTATATTTTTCAGATGTTAACTGAGTCATGTACAAGCTCTTTCAAATCACTGAATTTCACAGAAAGAAGGTGCTGTTGTTTTCAATGGAGAGATAAAGTGTGAACTCTTTTTGCTGATGGACATCTGGTAAAGGCTACAGGACTGACGCACTGGTTTATGTTATCTGAAAAGAAAAGCCTTTACATATACCTAAATGGAAGAAGTCACTGAAAACCACTGTAGAGGTCGATTGCCAACAGCACTTGAACTCAGTGCATTAATTCAAATATAGTAACATACACCTTAAAAACTATGGTGCCTCTTTCCTACTACTTTCAGCAAATACAGAGTGTGTCTCCGCTGCCCTTCCCCCTGATTTTCTGCTTTCCTGAACCTCAACTTATCAGTAAGACCGCCTCATTTTGACCCCCCAACACACAACACCCAGCCCCCATCCCAAAAGGGACAGGGTATAGAGAGGGGGTGTATAACATGTCCTGGATATGCGAGGTGGAATGCTTTCGCTGAGAGGAGTTGGAGAAAGGGGAGGGGGCCCTGATAAGCCTAGTAGGTGGAGAGAAAAAGTGATGGATGCAGTGAGAGCATGAGGGAGGGTAGGAGGCAGGGAAAGAGGACTGAGTCAGATGGGAGGATTAAAGAGGAGGGCAGACAGACACAAGTTGACATACTTCTTCAGACAAAGACAACATCACCTCAGAGTTGAGATTCTTCCAGCAGCTGAAGAAGCAGCATCTCGGTACTACTACATCACCACGGCATAGGAATGTGTTAATGTATGTAGAAAAGAAAACACACTATTGGACTTAATCAGCTCTACTGACAACTGTGGATAGTGGAGAGAAGAAGCAGCAGGAGGGCAGAGCCTCAGGAAGCCAACATACCTCCACTGAACAGATAAGGCGTCAGGGGGGAACCTCCAAAAAGTTAGTAAGAGTTATTTCAACTTCACACCAAGGAACAACAGGGCAGAGGATACTGCTTTTATCCCTAGGTGAAGGGATAAAAGGAAACACTAGACGTGGACAGACATAGTTTTGAGAAGAAGCGAGAAAACCGGCAACAATCTGGAGGAGGAACAGCAAGAGGTCCACCGGGCCCCACAACACAGTGTGAGTACTAACACAGCTGCATTACAACTGGATCATGACTATACATCTGAGACATCTTCACAGCTAGTTAGAATGAAAACAAGCCCAAAGCTCCTCTTTAATTCTAATGTAAAGCACTGAGTCTGAGAAACATGTAATTATTGCAGCTGCTTTGTTTTAGACAATAGAATAAAAGAACAATAGAAAGTCTCCCTGCAGCATCCAAGCATAAGACAATGAATAGTGCATGGTGTGCATGTATGCTAATATGATATCAGCAGTTTAAATACCAATCTAAGTAGTAATTATGCCACTACAGTACATACTTTGCTCTCATTTAGTTAATTGCATGTAATCTCTGTGTTAAGATTTCTGTAATTTGGGTCAAACAATGGCATGATGTGTCATTCAAGACAAATTCCTATTTAAACAATAAAAAGGAACAGTGTGTAAAATGGGTGGAGCAGCATCATGTATTTTCAGTACGAGGCACAATGAGTCATCTCACACACAGGCCACTTACATACACACTTTCCTGCCAGTCCTTCCTCCGTGACCTTCCACCTCGAAAACAACTCTTGAGACAACAATGGAAGAGACTGACGGGTGGAAAAATAACCAATGCTGAGGCACCGTAAATAATGTCCTCCAGTGTCAACTCTGACATCCAGCAATTATGGAAGGAAGAGGCGTCTGCAGTTTGGCTTAAACATATTCAAACCTGCTCATATATAGCTCGTACATGAGTTTTGGGGTGATTTTTTTGCGTATAACCCTAAATCATATAGAAACACAGAAGAGTCTGAGCAAAATAATTAATTACAATATTACTGAACTCGCAATATGATCAAGTAGAGCACAGGGACTGCAGAATTAAGGGTTCTTTTGATTAATGTACAATGTGGTGCTACAAAGATTTCCTTGTATACAAAGAATGTTTCACCTCAGTCAATTACTTAATGCAAAAAAAGCAGAAACCTTTACGTTCCTGGGTCTAAGGAGGGTACGAATGATAATACATACATAGCCATCTAAATTCTTTGCATATTTCATGACTCCCAGACAACAAAATGTGTTCATATGTAGATATGATAAAGTCATAATTTACGCCTGTTTTACTTTGTAGGATCAAAGAGTAACTGATGGACTAAGTTATCCTAACTCACCTTTTTCTTTTATAATTGGTGAATAGATTGTTGCTCTGATAACTGTCTTAACATGCACACAACAACATATCACATCAGATGAAAAAATGAAGGATCTACAATAAACACAGAGCATGCAAGACATTCTGACCACTGAATTCCCATGCATTAATAATCCTAATGATGACTAAACTAACTTTTAAAGCATATAAAAACCACCACAAAATATTAAATGGTAATATAATTTAAACAGACAAAGACTTTCATTGCATACAGAGGATGTTAATATCTGGTTTCATTCTTGGGACTGACAGCATCTTTAATATCTCAACTAAATGATCAACTGCAGGTAAATATAAGCACAGACACAGAAAACACCGTCTACACAAACACATTTTGATGCCAGTAGTCCGACCACTACATGTACTGATCCCAGAGCCTTTCCTTGCAGCCTATCAGCTCTCTGATAATCATCATCACTTCACATGCAGCATCACGCAAAACAAACTTCCTGTCAGATAAAATCTCAGATTTCCTCATGACCTTGGAGTCACTTCGTAAAAAGAAATTTTATCAGGTTTTAAGTGTATTCCAACTACAGCAGCACAGTACTGGACTCTTCCACAACTCCTTACTAAACCAGGCTGACAGAATCATAACATCAACAGTAAATTGGTATAATTTCACACCCTTTAAAAGAAGGAGTCACTGTGGTGTTGCCCATGAAACACTCAAATTCTTTTATAATATAAATATTTAGAAAAATACTAAACATTCCATCACAAAAAGGTCACGAAAATATAAAACACAAAGGTTATAGAGATAATACAATTAAATGGACAGACAAAACTGTTACTTAAAGTGAGGCAAATCTATGAACACACATAAGATCACTAATCGTATTTGTTTCAGCTATGCCTTGTACATCTCTCAAGTTTAATTTAACTGTTTGTTCTACAGTTTATATGTCTTAAAGTGTCTGGTTATTCATTAATCTTCATGTCTGTTTGTCATACCTTTAATTTCTATTTCCGTGTTGTTTCTTAAAAGCCTAACATTGGACGATGTCTAAAAATGACTTTGCGCAGAAAGTGTTAAGTTCATTGCTCTGGCTGTACTTTATTGAAAGGACAATGCCTACATTTACCATCTCTGTCTAAAATATTAATAAATTAATCAGCTCCCACAAAACATAACTTGTTAATGATTAGTTTAGTTTCACTGATAGCAGTGGTGTTGAGTTATTAGACTGCTTTTTTTTGCTCCAACATAACTGATAAATCATTGGAAGTTTGGTGAAAAATTACTAGTTTTACACTTTTGTCTGCAAACAAAATGACAAATGCCCATGCTGATCGCTCTCCAATGCCCTGTCCCTTTGTGTTGACAGTACATGATGAGTATGACTGGTACTCTAGAGAGGGGGGCCCACCATCAGGCCTTGGACCTCTCTGAAGAGATGCCGCCTCAACACCACCACCACCATGCCAACCACCACCCACATCTCCACCACTCCAACTCTCTGGCCTCCACCACAGCTATGGGCGGAGGCAGAGAAACACCGTCGCGTGTGGTCGTACCTCCTCCATATTCTGCAGCAGAGAGCGGTGGGGGCAGCGATGCTCCTCTAGAGTTACGGGGGTCCCTGGACTGCTGGGCCTGCTCCGTGCTTGTGACGGCTCAGAACCTTGTGATCGCCGCCATCAATGCCTTCCTGGCTGGACTGGTGTTCGGGACCATCCTGACGCCAGCCATTGTCATGGTGGTGTTTGGTTTCCTCTGCCATTCGACGGTAAGAGAAAGAGGGAGCATGTGACAGTGTACGCCAGAGATACTGATCAATCACACCATAAAAACAGCACCAAGAGAAAGAAACTAAATACTTTTTCCAACATAAAAAATGTCTTGTATTAAGAAAAAAAATGTTGGTGGAATGAGGAACATATGCTTGGCTAAATTTCTTAAAACTAGAATAAAAGTCTTGTCGCTTCATAACGGACCTAAAGGTAGAAAAAAAATGGAAAAAAAACAAAACAATGAAAACTAAAATAAAAACCTGAAAAATAACATGTAGAATATTGAAATTAGATGTCAATTCTAATTCTATTCAAGAGATGCAGGGGCCCTGAAATTCCTTTTTTGTTGCACAGGACTGATGGGAACAATCAGTATGTCATCAAAAATTGTCAATTAAAATTGTCAAAAATTTAACACAGCACTGACTTTGACAAATAGCTGAAACACTTTGTCTGATGTTCGATTCCAATGTTTTTATTACCTCCGCCAGGAGGTGTTGTGATCACTTTGTTTTGTGTGCGTGCATGCATTTGTTTGTTTGTTAGCAAGATAACTCAAAAAGTTATGGACGGATTTTCATGAAATTTTCCGGGAATGTTGATAATGGCAGAAAGAAGAACTGGTTTAGGTGGTTTAGGGGGGGGGGCAGATCTCTCTTGGTGGAGGTCTGCACTCTCAGAGTGCTTTTCTTGTTTACTACATTGAGTTTCCTGCACACTATCCATTAATAAAATCCATGTCACTAAACTTCCAGCGTACACTGCATACAGTTCAGTACAAAAGTCTTTGACCACCATTAGCTTGGATGATTTTGCAGCATTATAGGAACATGTCTATGTTTTTCATAGTACCTTATTGATCACAAGAAAATGCAGGGAACATATGCAGACTATTAAAACACAAATGACGTCTATGGGTGAAAGTATTCAATCAGATTTCATTTGGATTTAATGTCTGTCTTTGACTATACAGTCTTTTGTTATATTTCACCATGCTTCATCCAACAACATCCCAAAGGTTTTCCTCACAACTGAACCCTTGTATTCTCTTCTCTGCCCAGATGATCCCAAATGTCATCTATAATATTCATATTTTCTTTGTTTTAATGCTATTTACATATTCCCTGTATATTGTGGATACAGAATCTGGGAAATGCACATGTACAGTCATTTTAATGCTGACAAAATAACAAACCCAATGATGGTGTAAGATGATACACATCATTATACTGTATTACGGAACAATTTGTCAGTCAGTCATTCTTTGAATATTGTTAGGCAAACACCTCATTTTTATACAAATTTAAAAACTGTATTCAGCAAATGATGCATATTTGGAGGGATTACAATGAGAAACCAGGAAAACAGTGATTTTATTGCTGAACCTGTTGAAAAGCTCATTCAAGCTGAGATGTCTGCAAAGTCCTGAACTCCCTAAAATTAAAACTTCTTAAAAGTTCTGCCTCAGGCTCAGGGTGGGGTTTGGCTCCGCTGCGATGGGAGGTTTTATAATCAGATAAGCCTGAACTTCTCTCAGATGTTGAGGAGATATGTGAGTGGAGGGGCTAAAAGGTCATGAGTCCAGAATGAATTACATCAAGGGAGAGCACTTAAAAGACTGCCTGGTAGCTGGGGATTAAACCGGTCAAGAAAAGAAAAAAAAAAACAAATGCGTGGACTATGGCAAGTTCAGCAAAGACACAAAAGAGGGTAGTTACTTAAAAACAAAACAAAAACCTGAAATCACCTACTTGACCTGTCATTCAGTAAGTATTATCCAGACTACCTAAGAAGTCATCACGGTTCAGAGCCTTTTAATACATACCGATGGCGTCTGTGCAGGTCCAGACCGTCCTAATGACCAGAGACTACAAGATTCTCTCTGTTCTTGTGCTCTCTCACAATTAGACCTCATGTGACAGCAGCTTAGAAGGGGATTAACCAGGACCTGGGAGCACAGAGAGATGAGGAGTGATTAAAAAAAAAAATAGGGGTGAGAATAAATGTGGAGAAAGAATAGTTGGGTGAGTGTTGAGGGTTCCAGGTTTGAGCAGACGACGACAGAATAACATGTAAAACCAAACAGTTGTTCACACATTCTCCTTAAACCCAGGCTCAGATGATGGAGCCATGCAAGAGGCCCCAGTAAAAGCAAACATGGGCATACTTGTACGTCTTATCTGTGATCCTCCCTGCTCTGATGGGTCCTCCTCTTATAGACTTTCTCCAGCTGGGGTTTGTTTCTGGTCATCAGTGCCACGTACTATAATAAATACGTTTCCTCCTCTGCAGACCTTTTGTACTTTTCACTTGACTCCTGCACTTGATTTTTCATTAATACTTCAAGGGGTGAAATATGATTCAGACTCTCTGTTCCGCTCCCACATCAAATCTTGCATCTTTTAATTCCCCTACAGATGCTTTGACGTCAGTACTTTCACGGACCAACACCGTTAAATGGATGTGATTGAGGTGATGTTGCACAAAGGTTCCAAAAAGATGGAATTACTTTTGGTCAGGAGGAGATTTCAGAGTGTTACTGACCCGATCAGTGTGTGTGTGTGTTAACTCTCACATTACATCCTCTTCTCACAAACTCACATACCACATGGACCATGTCATCTCCTGTCCTTATCTGCTGTTCCAGGCAGTTTAAGAGGTCGTGGTTTTACACATAAAAACAGTCAAACTTGTTTGGAACAGTTTGATTATCCTGTTCAGATCTGATGGAATGTAAATATAACTGAATATGTCATAAATTTAATCTTTTGCATCTTCTCATTCCGAATATTACAGCTTGTTTGCACCTTACAGTTCTATTTTAGCACACAACAGTTATAATTCTGAGTCTACACAGATCTTTTTATACTTCTAATTATGTATAGCATTTGCCATTGTGTTGGGATTTTTTTTTTTTTCACTCATGTGGTTTTATTGTATATGTATCATGCTACTGTTAAACTCAGGGTTCCCACAGGTTACTACAAGTTAAATTTAAGTCTTTTTAAGACCTTTTCAAGACTACTTACAACAATATTTAATGCCCATGTCACAGCCTATACTCCTATACTGGCAAAAATTCATGACTCCTAGAATTTGGGAAAACTCATGTCAATCAGGTGAAGAATGATCTTTTCTCCAACCAGAAATTATTAAATTTACACTTCTCCATGTGAGTTGTCCCTTAAAGCTCCCAAAGTCAGCGTTCTTGGGCAACACACACGTGACTAACCGCTAAACGTGTGTTGGGCTGAATGTCCTGTGATCATTTCTCACTGGGGGGTGTCAAGTTGGTGATAACTGGTTCTTAATTTCAATATAAATTGCTGGGTTGTAATGGGTGGAACTGAGTAGACTAACGTTACTTTCTTTGCAGCTTGGGCATTACCCAAACACATTTGAACACAGTTCAGTAAACAAATTTATGGCAACATAATATAAGACCTACCATATCAAATTTAACACCTTTTAAAGACTTCTTTAAAGGATTAAATGCATATTTGTAAATTCAAAACTTATATGACTTTTTAAGATCCCATGGCAACCCTGTAAACTGTAATTCCCCAGTTTGGGATAAATAAAGTATGTCTATCTATCTATGGAAAAAAAATAATAACCTGTGGCTAGTGTTGAGCTGTTTCAATGTGGAAATTCATACTCATGAAAGCTCAACTTTCAGTCAAGCCACACAGTTAAAGAAAAGGTTGTGTTGCATTGTTGATTTTAGAGTGCTTAGGGACCCTCAAGAAAACCTACATTTTGTTACGTAATAATTTCTATGGGTTTCTCTACAACTGTAACACTCATATGCAGCACCACCTGGGCTTAAGCAGAGTAAAACAAAATACATGTAATTTAAGGCTAAACTTACAGTCAGGACCTGATAATACTGGGTCACAGACTGTCAGAATAACAATAATATTCTTAGTGGATTCATTTTCCTAGCTGACAGGGAGACATTGACTGGAATAGTTCAGAAATGTAGACAAATACAAAATAAGATGCAATGAACGAAAAAAATTACATGACACAACACAGCGATGACTGTAATTCACACAATGCGACACAGACCTCTGACACTTCCTGTTTGTGTCGTTTCCCCAGGTTCACCCTCACGGGACCAGCCCATTCTGCTCCGACCTGCTCAACGACGGCGGCTGCGTGGCTCTGCTGGTGGTGGGCTTCCTCCTGGTCACCCCCCTGCTGGTTCTGGCACTGGCTGCCTACTGCCGCCTGGCCCGGCACCTCCAGCTGGGCCTGTGCTTCATCCCCTACAGCCGGGCCGTGTACAAGAACCTGCCCGCCACCCGGCACCGTGGCCTGGGCACCGGCTGCTGCGGGGGCCAGGAGGGGGCTGATGGGAGTGGGAAGGGGAAGGTCTGGGTGTGAGAAGAGAGATAGGGGTTTAGAAGTGTAATGACAACAGTTAACAAAAGAACAGAGGTGGTAGAGAGGATGTAAGAAACAAGTGATTGTACTGTTTTGTACCAGACATTAGAGGAAGTTGTAAAAGTCAGTTACAGTTGAATATCCTGCAAACATGTTACAAAATGACTAATGACTTATTCTAATGCTTTACACCCAGACAAGCATTATTAGCTGTTATTAAATGATCCGGTGTACTTTTACCTACATTACTACCTTTAAACGAAGAAAAAATGTGCACACCATTTTGTTCTACCATTAGATTTGTTTGATGCGACACCCAGGACAATTAAGAGCTGAAGTCCTGCCCCCTCCAGTTGTACTACATTGGACATAACTTTGGAAAATGGTGTATTATAGTCTAGCCATTTTTGTTGATCATGTTTCATTTGTGCAACATTTACACATATGGGATTTGTTGGTTTAAAAGATAATTTTAGAAGTTAAAAAAGTCAGTTTGAGGCAAAACTGTTGAACTATCAGACTGTAGACCTGAAAGTAGCAGAGGTGATGTCATCTCTGTTCTAGATTTATTCAGAGCTGCTGAAGATGTCTCTACAGCTTCAACATCACAAGACTGTAGTGATTTTCACCTTTAACTGCTTTCTCACCTTGCGCTCAAAGTATGAGATGAAATATACTGAGTCAGCAGCTGTTTTGACGTCAATGACATGAATCAGTGAAAAACATGCAGTGAATTCAGCTGTTTAACAACTAAATGTTTGTCGCATACAATTATCCTTCACACTGATAAACATATGTGTCAATAGAGACACAATTATTGACACTGAACACTTCATATTTTTCTTCCCCTGCATCACAAACAGATGTAGCAAGACTTCAGCTCTCTACTTTCATAATTTCTCCACTAGACACATGATTTAAAATCAGAATGTAAACTTTATACTAATTTTTCCCAGTTACAACAGTGTTTCTTAATTCCAATGTACAGAACAGGACTCTGAACAAACATTTCTTTTCTCCATAACCAGGTCAAATCCATGTTGTAATACTTAATCAGTCATGATCATCAGGATACAATGCAATGCTAATATGCTGAATTATCAAGACCTACTGGACCCTAATTTTGTAAATAAAATAATCTGAGGTGCATCAAGTAACTAATAAATTGGATAAACTGCAGCGACTTCAAAATGTAGCGTGTATGAATCACAGGAAAAAGGCTGAAAACAGTTGAGCTGCCACTAAATATAACCTCATCTTATCCTGTACGCATTATGAAGATGATGGTTTTATTTGTTTTGTGTAGTTGGCTAAGTTTGTTAAGTTGTGTCAGACTGTGACTGCAATTGTTTATGTCATTTCCTTTTTCTAAATAAAGTTTTTGGTTTCAGATGACATTGCATCCTGCTGGGTTTACTACGGGGGGCAGGAAAGGGTTACATAATGTACTTTGCAGCTAAAAGAAGAAACAAAATGACCCTAAAACCAGTCAGTGCATATAAAAACCATATGTGTTCTGGTGCAACTGAGTGCACTGAATCAACACAGCTTATCCCATCACACTGTCATTATCAGTTTATTTTCTGAGTTTTCTTCTATACTTTAACACCCATTTCACTATAAAACGCCATAAAATAGTAAACACATATACTAATGGAACCTCTCACATTTACACACCTGAATAAAAGAAGGAAACATTGATCATAGTTTCGTCTTCCACAAAACCTGTCCAGTTGAGATCTGAGTGTTTCAGTGTTACCCTCCAAAGACTGCAACATCAGATACTGTTCATGTTGCGATATTACTCAAATTTACAAAGAAATACACAACAATTAACATGTATCACTGCACGAAACAGGCGCTTTCTTTTGCAAAAATTGTCATGATCCTGCATCATCTTGCATTCTGCTATATGCTGTTTTATTTTAGTTGTACTCAGTTTAATATACATTCAACTCCCAACTTTAATTAATCTATGTGTGGCTGCATAATGACAAATGACATTTTATGTCTGAGGAAAAAAAAAAAAAAAAAAAAAAAAACTTTCTACAGACAGGGAAATATGATACTAGCATCACATGCTACTTTTAAGCATATCTGTTAAATAACCCATACATTAGGACAGCACAATTTATTAATGTCAGGATTTGCAATCACAAAAATGTGCAATGTGAAGAGGTCTGATGTGATATTTTGGCTATTTTTAAATTCATCTTCAAGTTGGATATATTTTAGTTTTGTTCCGTTTTAAGAAATACACAAGACAATGACAATCTGTGCATTATCCCTTCATAAATCAATCAAATAACAACAATCAAGTATGACTTTTTCATCTTATTATGCAACCCTACCCTACTGTATGCACTAGTTTACAATTTCAGTAGCACATAAAAATGTAAACTATTTATATTTGCACTATTTTATGTATCTTGTGCGATCCTTTCTTATATATTTTTTATACGTTTATGCTGATTATATTTTTTTATGTGGCATTCTGTGGATGGCAACAAGAATTTTATTGTACAGGAAGCATTTTTTCCTCACTGTGATAACAGACTCTATGGATCTTAAATAAATTAAAAACACAATAATTAAAAACGTGTAAAATAAAGTGCATTACCATACGAATTTAACAATATATTTTAACTTCTTGTATTCCTTGTTTCTGTTCTTGTGTATTCTATTCCCTAGTCACACTCATTTGCAAATGTGGATGAATATTAATAACTTTAATTGGCTCATGATATGCACTATGAAGACAGTAATGCCTAATAATGTAAGACTGCACTGACATTAAAGGAGGCAAGAAAAGACAGTCAGTTAGAAAACACACAAACTACTCCCACAAACCACAATATTCTAACACCCATTTCTAATCACATTCTTCTTCGTTTCTCTTTGAACAATTTATCAGGGGAGAGCGCGAACGCAGTCCCCCACTACCAGAAATTATGCAGTCGAGATTCCCACATTTGGGGAATTCGCAGGGGTCAGCACAACCGAGGAGTGCAATGGCTGAGCCTCGCCCTGGGTGAACCACCTTCTTGATCATGGTATCTCCCCTGCCAGGTAAGTATGAGTTGTACACGGCCAAGAGGACGGAGTCATTCCCCTACATACTAAATTACGTCACGATGCCACAAAATACACAGCCATCACGTTTCAGGAAGTATTAGACTATAAAACATCAACACTATTTATTTACTTCATTCATTTTGAGAGCCTACATACAAAGTACATTTTGGTTATAATGTTTCTACGATTATATGTCCCATCGTACTTTGCTTTGCTTTGCATACTGTGTTCTGACGTCATATGGTGGGCTACTTCCGGGTGGGAGACGTTTGTACTTTTAGACCCATAACTGTTAAATATGACGTCCCTCAACAAACTGTATTCACTCATTTAAACCCGTCTGTCTTTAAATGGGAAATACTAAAACCAGTTTAGCTTAGTTTGACCAAAGTGACTGCTCTGTTAGGAACGCCTCCCTGACCGGAGTCACCATGGCAACGGTCACTCGCGTAGCAGCATCGCCATGTAAACCCAGTGGAAAGTGAAATATACCATAAGATGAGCAGTTTAACTGATTAACTACCCGAGTATAGTAGAAAATTTTTAACAGTGTCAACATGCGGGAGCTTCATGTTTACTTTGGTTTCATTCACTGACTACGGTGGCCGCAGTGCTGTGAACGCCTTTGCGCCAGTTTATGTAGCTTTGGCGCCATCTTGTGGACAAAGTTAATCATTACAGTTATTTTTATGACTGTTCCAGAAGGTCTGACTTTTATAATTTTGACGTGGAAAAATTCAAGTATATTAAGTTTACAAAATCATTGCACTTACTTTTAAGACACGTTTAGAGCTAAAACTAACAGAAAATGCAGTTTCTTACTCACCCATTTATGCCTGTTTACTCCTACTAACATATAAGACAATACACTAAAAAAGTTGTCTTTAGCTAATTTTGTTTCGTTTTAGTTTTAACTTGCTGCCTAAACATATGAAATAATGATACATGCACTGAAAACAAGTTTTGACCAACGCCTAGTTGTGATAAAACACGAGTCTGCATTTTAATGTCGTCACAGGTGGGTAAGGCCTTCAGACCATTTTACATTTCTGTAAAGTCGTGCTTTTTTCTGTTTTCCATCTTAGTTGGTTCATTGCAAAAGTTTTAAAAATGTCAGTGTGCAAATATGCATGTACATGAAGGCGGTAAACTTCAAGTTAATGTCGAAAACATACTCACTTTTCGCCCAGAAAGTTGAGGGGCGTAGGCCGCCATGACCCACGCAGCAACAATTATCCACAATTAAGTCCAGAAAGTCAGGTCTCCAGGTCAAAACATGCTCATACCACTAATACACGATTTAACACATTACAGCCTTGATAAACCTGTACTATAAACGTTTCATCCAGCATCCAGAGTCGGTCTTGACCGCAGAAAAAACAGGAATCAGGCCAGAGAAGGTGAGAATCTGAAACGGAGAAAGCGCGTGCGCAGCTCATCAATTATGCAAATGAGGCTGACCTCACATCTACATCAAAACTAAAAGGAAGAAAACTCACCCAAAATTTTGATAAAACTGACTAGGTTTTTTTTTTTTTTTTTTTTTTTTTTTTTAAATTCTGTTTTAAAGGATTCTATGTTAGTTTTTATTTTATTATATGCTATTTCAGCTCTTCTCTATTTTCTTAATGTATTATTTTAACCCTTTGATGCATGAATTATGAGAAAAACAATGTGATCGAATTTTTTTTTAATGAACCTATTTTTTATGGAGTTTCAAAAATGTCCACTCAGCTGAACACCACGCATTTAATTTCTGCAGCAAAGAAACATGACTTTAAAATGCAATGTCAGAAACTGGTATACTGTGTGAAAAATATGAAATAAAACGTTTTTAATGCAGTTAATCTAATTTTCTCACATTTTGTCATACTCTAATACTAGTTATTACTCACTTCATGGAGTGAAGTGATATATAAAAAAGATCTTTTTTGTTTAAGAAAACTGTTAATTACAGTCTAATAACAACTAGAAACTGATTTACACTCAAACATGTTACTGCAGATCAGGTTTATCAAGAACAGCAATGTAACAGTAATGGTACGAATGTCAGTTTATGGGATGGTGCGTAAGTGTCCACTGTGTTGGCTGATATGGAACTAAAACAACAAAACCCATGAATATACAAGAGAACAACTGTAGAATAGCTGTTCACTGTAGTGACCAGTATGTATGAAAGGGTTAATACTATACATGCTGCATTACACTGAGACCTGGGGAACAGTGTTTTGTTCTTATCATGTCATACTAACACTACACCAACACTCACCAAATAAAACTAACCCTCAACTAATAAAACTGACTTTTAAGTAAAAATAAAACAGAACCTCAATTAACAAAGTTGACTAAACAAAAAGGAAATACTAAACAAACAAAAGTGACTCGACATTAAAAATAAAAATAGGACCTATAGCCCTGTAGCTAATAAAAACAACATATTACATAATAATTGGCTTGCAGAATCATTTTTTAGCAGATATATATATAAAAAAAAAAAACATTTTTGTAACCATTTTTCCATTTTCTTCATTTAATCAATTAAGAATTAATAATTGTAATACTAATAAATAGAAAAAAAAATCCCATCCCTTGGACTGATAAATGCAAAAACTAATGGTGTGATACTGAAATATTGATATCTGCTATACCAGATCTTTACACTCTAGAATCAATTCATAAATCAAAACAACAGTTTTGATACTTTGGTCATTTGAGGTAATTATTATTATTATTATTATTATTATTATTATTATTATTATTATTATTATTATTCATGAAATGTACAGAACAAAACTGGCACATTTAAACAGAACATGAAATGTGGTATACAACAAGACACATAGAATATCAAAGGGTAGAGGTACTTCAGAGGTAATTATTACAGAGAAGATTAAAAAAAAAAAAAAAAAAAGGTTAAATAAATAAATTGGTGAAGAAAAAAAAAGAGCAAATAAAGTGCATGAAGGCATAGGCAGCCCTGAGTTTGCGAGGTCAGAGGTTATTGAAGATATTAGGATCATTATTTGCACTGAGCAGAGTTACTGTATTTCTCCTCTTAAAGAGCTGAGGTGATGGTCTGTGAGGTCCATCTTGAAGACAGAAAAAAGGGGCTTTGCCTTTCTTCATTTGGAGCTGTGAATGAAATATTTAGCTAACAGTAATAGTTTGTTTAAAATCAGGTCACATATATCGTCCTTCAAAATGAGACCAAAGACAATGTCTTCCTTAGTAAGAGGAACAGATGGAATCACTTTGGTTGACAACCAGTCTTGAAAATCCTTCCAGAAAGCTGTTGTGTACATACATTAAAAAAAGAGGAGCAGTAGTTTCAATATCATGTTCACAGAAACTACAGCTGTTGTAATCAATGCCAAATCTCAGTCTCAGCAGTTCATTGGATGGTTAAATGTTGTTTAAAATTTTGAGGTGGACTTCTTTAGCTTTAGGGCAAACCGGATATTTGATGTACATAGTTTGAATTTTCATGATGTCGGATTCTGAAAACAACTGGATAATAGAGTTCCAATTTGAGCATATTGGGTAGAGAGTTTCAGTCAGAAAGAGGCGTGACATTTTGTTCATTTTTCTCTGAGGCAAAAGGTCATTACTGTCGAATTTGAGTGTAGGTACGTCTGTCACATAGAATTGTCTAGGCTGTCTATGTTTTGGACCAACAACTTGACTGATGTTGAGATTGCTCTCATCCCTTTGTTAAATTGGGCTTGTGTACAGGTTATATCATGTTTCAAACAGAAGTTTGCATGAGATGTCCCAGTGGATATCAGGGAGCGCCCCACGTATGCTGCTTTCAAAAGCCAGATTAAAGTATGGCTAAGAAACAACCAAACATAAACACTAGCACTTTAAAGGGACAGCTGAATGTTTATTTTAATCTTTGACACATAGGCATAAATGTCATAAATGTATAAATGTGTTCATTAACGTGCACTGTCCCGAATAAATAAAGATACATACATACATACATACATACATACATACATAGCCAGTTCCCTCGGTCGTCAAGTAGATGAGTGATTGACCAAATATTTTTTTCCATCCAGTGTTGCAGGAAGAGAGATGTGCCATTGTACGGCACATATCTATTGTTCCAAATGGGGCTACGATGTGGACTGAAGTTGTGCGTGTGAATTAGTTTCCAACACAATAGCACTTGTTTATGAAATGAGGATAGTTTGATTGGTAATTGTTCAATCTGAAAGTCACATCTAAGGATTAAATCTATTCCCCCTAATTTAAAAAAAAGACCTCTGGGGAGACAATACCAAATGCTATTTCTGTTTAAAAGGAAGGATTTCAGTCATTTTATTTTCAACACTGCGTTTAAACATTCAAAATCCATGTCTTGTAATCCACCATCTTTATAATCTTTAATTATCTCAGATTTCTTTACTGAGTTTGGTTTTTCCTGATGAAACTGAAGTTCATTTGGTTTATAGCTTTTATGGGTTTATTAGGTATTGCCAGAGAGTATGCAGGGTAAATACATCAAGCTAAGGATTCTATTTTAGTTAAATATGCTCTACCAAAAATGGTCAGGTCTCTTTGCAGCCACATATTTAATTTGGATTCACATTCTTGAATTTTATTTTGGATGTTGAGGTTTTCACTAGTTTGTGTATGTTTGGTAGCATGTATTCCAAGATATTTTCATTTGAGGTAATGTATATCAGGAACTCAGTGGAAAGTAGCTAAACTATTGGGATCTTGTCCAAATGATACACAAGTGATGGGAACTACTTCTTCTTCCGCCTGGGTAAGTATGTACTATGTCACGCTTCTCAGTCGCTTCTTAGACCCAACAACCTAGTGTTGTGATTTGTATCGTACTGCCTGATTCTTGCCAACACACAACCATACGTAGGAGTTAGACAGAAACACTTCTCAAGTCTTCTGTATGTGCCAACATGGAGCAGATTTGACAATTATAAAAACATCTTTGTCAAGCGCTTGTGTGAGGGAGGTTGGGGTGTGAGTTCAAATGCTCAGTCTTTGTACAGAAATGCATGAACTGACCTCCTGCTCTTTCATAAGGATGTACCATCTGAAGCGCTTCAGTGACTTGGAGGAAACATCATCCTCCTTCATTACCAGCCACTGGCGCACAGAGCAGTACACTTCTTGGGCCATCTTGAACTCATGATCGCTGCCGGCCTGTGGATCTGCGAGCAGGGTCTTGTGCAGACTGTACCACTGCCACATCTCTGAAAAGGTAAAGGACCAGAAGCGACAATGTCCATAGATGGCCTGGTCCACATTGTCCTCCAGGTGGCAGGACACTGGTGGGAACGGCTGTGCATAGGTCAGCAGCTGCTCTTTTAACCACCACTGTGGGGTGTCCTCCCTCCTCCTGCCTGCCGTCTCTCCTTCATGTGATGATCCAGTAGACTGAAAGAACACGACAAAAGAGTTTTGTAACTGCCATTGCTCGTGCAATACACATACATAACTTAATAACTTCAAACTCACTATTTGATGTATCCAACATCATTTTCCACCAGCCACTTGAATGTCCTGCCACAATATTTTCCAAAGCTAAGCATCAGCTGGCCAAGGATCTGGGTTTTGGTTTTGGCGTGGTGGCTCCAACAAGACAGCGCCTCTTCTCAGCTGAAGGTTGAACACAGTTAACAACATCAATAAGAAGGCAGTCAGTCATGTGTATGTGTTAAGAAGGTTCAGTGATCCAAAAACATGAGTGTGATTAAGTTTCAACAAAAACAACACTTTACCTTCTTCATAAGCTTTCTTGGGGTTGCTGGCAGTGACATCCATGCATAGGGGTTTGGCTACCTTTGCTTCCTTGGAAGCCTTCAAAACACACTGCTGCCTGTCACTTGGCACACTCGTCCATGATGCACAGGACAGGCAGCAGCACGTCCACACCTTTCCCTGTTACGCTTTTGGTCTCCATCCTCCAACTAGGAATGGAATTAATTAATAACATACAGTCATATACATATACAATGAGTGTGTAATAACTGTCATGACCTGCTTGGAAGAGACAGACATAGATACATTTATATACACTCATTAATATATATGTATATATTTGTATTTACATGTATTATGGAATAAGTAATAACATGTACCCATACACATGTACATGTACATATACATATACGATGAGTGTGTAATAACTGTTATGACATGCTTGGCAGACACACACACGTATATTTATACACGCATGCATGTACTGTATGTATATGTATGTATGTATCTGGGCCATTTTTGAAAACTTTTGATTTTGCCTCTCATCAAAAAGTGTTTCTCTTGCCTTATTTGGTATCATTTTGTTTAGCATAATCTCACTTGTGTGACTGCACAGTTATTTTTCATTTGACATGTTGTATTAACACACTAAACCAAAAATCACACAGAAAGCATGAAATCCGAGTAGGAAAAAAATAACATCCTCAACGTTTTTTTTTTTTTTTTTTTTTTTTTTTTTACCAAAAACATGTTGAACAAATCATTTTCATAAGTTGGAATGAACATATAAATAGAACAGTTCAAAACAATAATTTCAAATTTAGCATATAACTAAGTTATACACTAATATTTAAATGGAAATGCAGGGAATATTTCCACACAAATTGAAATGGAGCTTCAGCCAGACACCTCTTGCTGCCTAACTTGCGCATGTCACCTGGGACTTTTCCCATGTCAAACTGCGGCATGTGGTCATATACATGTGTGTAATAACTGTGTCATGAGGGATAATACAAGCGACTCACCTGTGATTACCTTGGGGCTTTTTTTTCTGGCGTGTGATGGTCCCGAAGAAGGAAGGGGGAGGGGCGGGTGTTGTCCGGACTGTAGACGATGCGGTCCGGCCATTGGGCCGCAGATGTGGACTGTTGGCCAATGGCTGGACCGCATCGTCTACAGTCTGAACTGTAGACCCAGCGGGCTGGCCATTGGCCGAGAGTCTACAGTGTCAGCCAATGGGAAGGCCGGATCGTCTACAGTTCTACAGTCTACAGTTGCACATTCTTTGGAGCTTTTGAACTCAAAAGCTCCAAAGAGTGCACGTCACGGCACTCTTTGGAGTCGGCGTGACGGCGTGACGTACAATTGAACGTATACCGAAAGCATATATAACGACAGTCAAAAAGAACAATTTTTTCCTGAATGTACAGTAACTTTAGAAGTAACTCGGTGTGCGATGTTTGCCTAAACATTTCTAATCTAGTTTATATTTTCTGTGCACGTGTTGGTTTGTTTACAGGTGACATCACCCACAGGAGGAGGGACAAACGTAAAAGACGTGTCCGTCTCTTTATTGTGTCCTCTGTTCGTCCCTCTATTGTGTCCTCCTGATCTTTAATGTCTAAACAACGGGCAGTGTGTTTTCATCTTGTGTTTGTCGTTTGTTTGTGAATGTTGTCAGCTCAGTTGTGAGATGAATAGACTGTGTCATGTCCTTTTTTAAATCTTGCTATTATATCATGCGCTTTTTATCTGTGGGTTTTTGAATTCCTGTCAGTGTTTGTTTTGCACTGTGATCTCCAAATTCCAGACTGTCCATTTATATTTATAATATCATGTATATAGCACTATTGCTGTTATATTTATTGTATCTGTATTTGTTAGTTTATAAAATATATTATAATATTATGTAGTATTATATTATTGTTTTATTACATCTATATTTGTCAATTTATATTCATACTTGCATCTATCATCTTTCAAATTATCTCAACAATTACCAGTCTTCTGAATGCATTGATCTTCCAGTCACTGTTATTCATGAAACATTCTTGTTTTTTTTTTTGTTTTTTTTAACATGTTCTTTTGACTGACTCTTGCAGATATTTATATGATTAATGACACCTTGTGTGCAAATGGAATGAATAAACTGTTAAATAATAAATGACGTTTCTTTTGGCGTCTTTTATTAAAATAAATTAATCCTTTCATGCATGAATTATGAGAACCTTAATCAAGATTTATTTCCTGAGTGTTTTTATTCCTCTTCAGGTATGAAAAAATGCGATTGAAACATTTTTTACGAACCTGTTTTTCATGGAGTTCCAAAAATGTCCACTCAGCTTGAGAACATGTATTTACTGACAATATGTGAAAAATATGAAATAAAAACATTTTTAATGCTGCTAATCTGCAGTTTTCTCACATTTTAACATACTCTAATAGTCACTACTCACTTCATTGAGATAATATGCAAAAAAAATAACTTTTTGTTTAAAAAAAAAAAAGTTGATTGTAGTTTAAAACAATTGCTTACTGTTATTAAACTCAAACATGTCACTGCAGATCATGTTTATCATGAACAGAAAAGTTACAATAAAGGTACGAATTGCAGTGTTTGGGATGGTCCACTGTATTGGCTGATATAGAACTAAAAGAAAACCATGAATATACAAGAGAACAGCTGTAGAATAGCCATCCACTGTAGTGACCGCTATGCATGAAAGTGTTAAACCTGATACAACGTTTAGAAACGCACAATATACACATATTAACATTTTTTTTGAAAGAAAAATAAAATGACACATATTTGCATTTTGATGTGCTTTTACATTTAGTTTTCAGGAGGCTGAGTCCTCAGCGCCTCATCCACCGCCTTCTGAAAGTCTGTGAAAGACTCAAAAGTCCTCCCAGTAAATCCCTGTGAGGCTGACATCTTTGTCGTCACACAGTATGTTTTTTTGCGATATCTCTTGTGGCCCTGTGTGGACTTGCCACACAGAGAACACGCATACATTTTTGACACAGCCTGAGTCTCAAAAGGTAAGGGTCTCTTTACTTTCATAAACTGTGGATCTGGCCGGGTGGTGAAGGGGCGTTGGTGGAGCAGAGGCCAGGGGCTGCGATGAAGGTGCTGGCAGTAGCTGATACTGAGAGGCAGGCAGGGGCCGTATGGCAGCCGTGGGAATGTGTGAGGCAGACCCTGGGAGACGTGTGTGTGTGTGGTGGGGGGCTGGCGTGCAGATTCTGTTGCTGCTGCTGCACTGGTGGCGGAGAGAGCAGGCGTTGCTGTCGCTGCAGCGGTGGTGGTGGGGGCGGAGAGAGCAGGCGTTGCTGTCCTTTGGTCTCCATCTTCCAACTAGCAATGGAATAAGTAATAACATATACAGTGTGTGTTTAATAACTGTCATGACATGCTTGGCAGAGACAGACAGACAGATACACATTTATATCACACATTTATATATATGTATGTATTTGTGTTTGTATGTATTAAGGAATAAGTAATAACATGTCGTCATATACATGTACGTAAACAATATGTGTGTAATAACTGTCAAGACACGCTTGGCAGAGACAGACACACACACACACACATATACACACACATTAATATATATGTATATATTTGTATGCATTAAGGAATAAGTAATAGCATATAGTCATACATATATGCATGTGCATATAGCCTACAATGAGTGTTTAATAACTGTCACGACATGCTTGGCAGAGACACATACACATAAATGTATGTATTTAGGCTGTTTTTGAATACTTTTGATTTTGCCTTGATGTCTCTCATCAAAAAAGTGTTTATCCTGCCTTATTTGGTATGGTTTTTTTTAGCGCAACCTCAGCTGTGTGACTGTACAGTTATTTTTCATTTGACATGCTGTATTAAAACACTATACCAAAAATCGCACTGAAAACGTGAAATCCGAGTGGGAAAAAATATCATTTAGAACTGTTTTTTTTTTTTTTTTTTCTTTACCCAAAAACATTTTCATAATTTTGAATGAACATATAAATAGAACAGTTCAAAACAATAATTTCAAATTAGCATATACACTAATATTTAAATGAAAAGGCAAGGAATATTTCCACACAAATTGACATGGAGTTTTAGCGAGACTCCATGTCGCTAGCTAACTCGCGAATGTCATTCTTTACATGTCAAACTGCGGTATGTGGTCAAATACGTGTGTAATAACTGTGTCACGATGGATAACAGAAGCGACTCACCTGTAATTACCTCGGGACTCGGGGGATTACCTGTTTTTTCTTTAACCGGTGTGTGATTTTCGTGAACACGGAAGGGGGTGGGGCGTTGTTCGAACCGATGACGACAGCGCATCTCCGGACCAATGGCAGGGCCGCATGGTCTACAGTCCGAACTGTAGACAATGCGGCCCCGCCATTGGCCGAGAGTCTACAGTGTCAGCCAATGGGAAGGCCGGATCGTCTACAGTTCTACAGTCTACAGTCTACAAAGAATGTGCAACTGTAGAACTGTAGACGATCCGGCCTTCCCATTGGCTGACACTGTAGACTCTCGGCCAATGGCGGGGCCGCATTGTCTACAGTTCGGAGATAGTTATATGCTAAATTTGAAATTATTGTTTTGAACCGCTCTATTTATATGTTCATTCCAACTTATGGAAATGGTTTGTTCAACATGTTTTTGGTGGAAAAAAAAAAAACAAAAACGTTGAGAATGTTATTTTTTCCTACTTGGATTTCATGCTTTCTGTGTGATTTTTGGTTTAGTGTGTTAATACAACATGTCAAATGAAAAATAACTGTGCAGTCACACAAATGAGATTATGCTAAACAAAATGATACCAAATAAGGCAAGATAAACACTTTTTGATGAGAGGCAAAATCAAAAGTTTTCAAAAATGGCCCAGATACATACATACATACATATACATATACAGTACATGCGTGCGTGTATAAATATATGTGTGTGTGTCTGCCAAGCATGTCATAACAGTTATTACACACTCATCGTATATGTATATGACTGTATGTTATTAATTAATTCCATTCCTAGTTGGAGGATGGAGACCAAAAGCGTAACAGGGAAAGGTGTGGACGTGCTGCTGCCTGTCCTGTGCATCATGGACGAGTGTGCCAAGTGACAGGCAGCAGTGTGTTTTGAAGGCTTCCAAGGAAGCAAAGGTAGCCAAACCCCTATGCATGGATGTCACTGCCAGCAACCCCAAGAAAGCTTATGAAGAAGGTAAAGTGTTGTTTTTGTTGAAACTTAATCACACTCATGTTTTTGGATCACTGAACCTTCTTAACACATACACATGACTGACTGCCTTCTTATTGATGTTGTTAACTGTGTTCAACCTTCAGCTGAGAAGAGGCGCTGTCTTGTTGGAGCCACCACGCCAAAACCAAAACCCAGATCCTTGGCCAGCTGATGCTTAGCTTTGGAAACTATTGTGGCAGGACATTCAAGTGGCTGGTGGAAAATGATGTTGGATACATCAAATAGTGAGTTTGAAGTTATTAAGTTATGTATGTGTATTGCACGAGCAATGGCAGTTACAAAACTCTTTTGTCGTGTTCTTTCAGTCTACTGGATCATCACATGAAGGAGAGACGGCAGGCAGGAGGAGGGAGGACACCCCACAGTGGTGGTTAAAAGAGCAGCTGCTGACCTATGCACAGCCGTTCCCACCAGTGTCCTGCCACCTGGAGGACAATGTGGACCAGGCCATCTATGGACATTGTCGCTTCTGGTCCTTTACCTTTTCAGAGATGTGGCAGTGGTACAGTCTGCACAAGACCCTGCTCGCAGATCCACAGGCCGGCAGCGATCATGAGTTCAAGATGGCCCAAGAAGTGTACTGCTCTGTGCGCCAGTGGCTGGTAATGAAGGAGGATGATGTTTCCTCCAAGTCACTGAAGCGCTTCAGATGGTACATCCTTATGAAAGAGCAGGAGGTCAGTTCATGCATTTCTGTACAAAGACTGAGCATTTGAACTCACACCCCAACCTCCCTCACACAAGCGCTTGACAAAGATGTTTTTATAATTGTCAAATCTGCTCCATGTTGGCACATACAGAAGACTTGAGAAGTGTTTCTGTCTAACTCCTACGTATGGTTGTGTGTTGGCAAGAATCAGGCAGTACGATACAAATCACAACACTAGGTTGTTGGGTCTAAGAAGCGACTGAGAAGCGTGACATAGTACATACTTACCCAGGCGGAAGAAGAAGTAGTTCCCATCACTTGTGTATCATTTGGACAAGATCCCAATAGTTTAGCTACTTTCCACTGAGTTCCTGATATACATTACCTCAAATGAAAATATCTTGGAATACATGCTACCAAACATACACAAACTAGTGAAAACCTCAACATCCAAAATAAAATTCAAGAATGTGAATCCAAATTAAATATGTGGCTGCAAAGAGACCTGACCATTTTTGGTAGAGCATATTTAACTAAAATAGAATCCTTAGCTTGATGTATTTACCCTGCATACTCTCTGGCAATACCTAATAAACCCATAAAAGCTATAAACCAAATGAACTTCAGTTTCATCAGGAAAAACCAAACTCAGTAAAGAAATCTGAGATAATTAAAGATTATAAAGATGGTGGATTACAAGACATGGATTTTGAATGTTTAAACGCAGTGTTGAAAATAAAATGACTGAAATCCTTCCTTTTAAACAGAAATAGCATTTGGTATTGTCTCCCCAGAGGTCTTTTTTTTAAATTAGGGGGAATAGATTTAATCCTTAGATGTGACTTTCAGATTGAACAATTACCAATCAAGCTATCCTCATTTCATAAACAAGTGCTATTGTGTTGGAAACTAATTCACACGCACAACTTCAGTCCACATTGTAGCCCCATTTGGAACAATAGATATGTGCCGTACAATGGCACATCTCTCTTCCTGCAACACTGGATGGAAAAAAATATTTGGTCAATCACCCATCTACTTGACGACCGAGGGAACTGGCTATGTATGTATGTATGTATGTATCTTTATTTATTCGGGACAGTGCACGTTAATGAACACATTTATACATTTATGACATTTATGCCTATGTGTCAAAGATTAAAATAAACATTCAGCTGTCCCTTTAAAGTGCTAGTGTTTATGTTTGGTTGTTTCTTAGCCATACTTTAATCTGGCTTTTGAAAGCAGCATACGTGGGGCGCTCCCTGATATCCACTGGGATATCTCATGCAAACTTCTGTTTGAAATATGATATAACCTGTACACAAGCCCAATTTAACAAAGGGATGAGAGCAATCTCAACATCAGTCAAGTTGTTGGTCCAAAACATAGACAGCCTAGACAATTCTATGTGACAGACGTACCTACACTCAAATTCAACAGTAATGACCTTTTGCCTCAGAGAAAAATGAACAAAATGTCACGCCTCTTTCTGACTGAAACTCTCTACCCAATACGCTCAAATAGGAACTCCATTATCCAGTTGTTTTAAGAATCCGACATCAAGAAAATTCAAACTATGTATATCAAATATCCGGTTTGCCCTAAAGCTAAAGAAGTCCACCTCAAAATTTTAAACAACATTTAACCATCCAATGAACTGCTGAGACTGAGATTTGGCATTGATTACAACAACAGTAGTTTCTGTGAACATGATATTGAAACTGCTGCTCCTCTTTTTTTAATGTATGTACACAACAGCTTTCTGGAAGGATTTTCAAGACTGGTTGTCAACCAAAGTGATTCCATCTGTTCCTCTTACTAAGGAAGACATTGTCTTTGGTCTCATTTTGAAGGACGATATATGTGACCTGATTTTAAACAAACTATTACTGTTAGCTAAATATTTCATTCACAGCTCCAAATGAAGAAAGGCAAAGCCCCTTTTTTCTGTCTTCAAGATGGACCTCACAGACCATCACCTCAGCTCTTTAAGACTGATGAAAAGGAAAAATGCAGTAGCTCTGCTCCATGCAGATAATGATCCTAATATCTTCAATGACCTCTGACCTCGCAAACTCAGGGATGCCTATGCCTTTGTGCACTTTATTTGCTCATTTTTTTCTTCACCTATTTATTTATTTAACCTTTTTTTTAATCTTCTCTGTAATTACCTCTGAAGTACCTCTACCCTTTGATATTCTATGCGCCTCGTGCCTCGTTGTATACCACATTTCTTGTTCTGTTTAAATGTGCCAATTTTGTTCTGTACATTTCATGAATAATAATAATAATAATAATAATAATAATAATAATAATAATAATAATAATAATGAAAAAAATTACCTCAAATGACCAAAGTATCAAAACTGTTGTTATTTTGATTTATGAATTGATTCTAGAGTGTAAAGATCTGGTATAGCAGATATCAATATTTCAGTATCACACCATTAGTTTTTGCATTTATCAGTCCAAGGGATGGGATTTTTTTTCTATTTATTAGTATTACAATTATTAATTCTTAATTGATTAAATGAAGAAAATGGAAAAATGGTTACAAAAATGTTTTTTTTTATATATATATATCTGCTAAAAAATGATTCTGCAAGCCAATTATTATGTAATATGTTGTTTTTATTAGCTACAGGGCTATAGGTCCTATTTTTATTTTTTAATGTCGAGTCACTTTTGTTTGTTTAGTATTTCCTTTTTGTTTAGTCAACTTTGTTAATTGAGGTTCTGTTTTATTTTTACTTAAAAGTCAGTTTTATTAGTTGAGGGTTAGTTTTATTTGGTGAGTGTTGGTGTAGTGTTAGTATGACATGATAAGAACAAAACACTGTTCCCCAGGTCTCAGTGTAATGCAGCATGTATAGTATTAACCCTTTCATACATACTGGTCACTACAGTGAACAGCTATTCTACAGTTGTTCTCTTGTATATTCATGGGTTTTGTTGTTTTAGTTCCATATCAGCCAACACAGTGGACACTTACGCACCATCCCATAAACTGACATTCGTACCATTACTGTTACATTGCTGTTCTTGATAAACCTGATCTGCAGTAACATGTTTGAGTGTAAATCAATTGCTAGTTGTTATTAGACTGTAATTAACAGTTTTCTTAAACAAAAAAGATCTTTTTTATATATTATCTCCATGAAGTGAGTAATAACTAGTATTAGAGTATGACAAAATGTGAGAAAATTAGATTAACTGCATTAAAAACGTTTTATTTCATATTTTTCACACAGTATACCACTTTCTGACACTGCATTTTAAATTCATGTGTCTTTGCTGCAGAAATTAAATGTGTGGTGTTCAGCTGAGTGGACATTTTTGAAACTCCATAAAAAATAGGTTCATTAAAAAAAAATTCGATCACATTGTTTTTCTCATAATTCATGCATCAAAGGGTTAAAATAATACATTAAGAAAATAGAAAAGAGCTGAAATAGAATAGAATAAAATAAAAACTACCATAGAATCCTTTAAAACAGAATTTAAAAAAAAAATAAATAAATAAACCTAGTAAGTTTTATCAAAATTTTGGGTGAGTTTTCTTCCTTTTAGTTTTGATGTGGATGTGAGGTCAGCCTCATTTGCATAATTGATGAGCTGCGCACGCGCTTTCTCCGTTTCAGATTCTCACCTTCTCTGGCCTGATTCCTGTTTTTTCTGCGGTCAAGACCGACTCTGGATGCTGGATGAAACGTTTATAGTACATGTTTATCAAGGCTGTAATGTGTTAAATCGTGTATTAGTGGTATGAGCATGTTATGACCTGGAGACCTGACTTTCTGGAGTTAATTGTGGATAATTGTTGCTGCGTGGGTCATGGCGGCCTACGCCCCTCAACTTTCTGGGCGAAAAGTGAGTATGTTTTCGACATTAACTTGAAGTTTACCTCCTTCATGTACATGCATATTTGCACACTAACATTTTTAAAACTTTTGCAATGAACCAACTAAGATGGAAAACAGAAAAAAGCACGACTTTACAGAAATGTAAAATGGTCTGAAGGCCTTACCCACCTGTGACGACATTAAAATGCAGACTCGTGTTTTATCACAACTAGGCGTTGGTCAAAACTTGTTTTCAGTGCATGTATCATTATTTCATATGTTTAGGCAGCAAGTTAAAACTAAAACGAAACAAAATTAGCTAAAGACAACTTTTTTAGTGTATTATCTTATATGTTAGTAGGAGTAAACAGGCATAAATGGGTGAGTAAGAAACTGCATTTTCTGTTAGTTTTAGCTCTAAACGTGTCTTAAGAGTAAGTGCAATGATTTTGTAAACTTAATATACTTGAATTTTTCTGCGTCAAAATTATAAAAATCAGACCTTCTAGAACAGTCATAAAAATAACTGTAATGATTAACTTTGTCCACAAGATGGCGCCAAAGCTACATAAACTGGCGCAAAGGCGTTCACAGCACTGCGGCCACCGTAGTCAGTGAATGAAACCAAAGTAAACATGAAGCTCCCGCATGTTGACACTGTTAAAAATTTTCTACTATACTCGGGTAGTTAATCAGTTAGACTGCTCATCTTATGGTATATTTCACTTTCCACTGGGTTTACATGGCGATGCTGCTACGCGAGTGACCGTTGCCATGGTGACTCCGGTCAGGGAGGCGTTCCTAACAGAGCAGTCACTTTGGTCAAACTAAGCTAAACTGGTTTTAGTATTTCCCATTTAAAGACAGTCGGGTTTAAATGAGCGAACACGGTTTGTTGAGGAACGTGACATTTGACAGTTATGGGTTTAAAAGTAAAAACGTCCCCCACCCGGAAGTAGCCCACCACATGACGTCAGAACACACTAAGCAAAGCAAAGCACGATGGGACATATCATCGTAGACACATTGTAATCAAAATGTACTTTGTATGTAGGTTCTCAAAATGAATGAAGTAAATAAATAGTGTTGATGTTTTATAGTTTAATACTTCCTGAAACGTGATGGCTGTGTATTTTGTGGCATCGTGACGTAATTTAGTATGTAGGGGAATGACTCCGTCCTCTTGGCCGTGTACAACTCATACTTACCTGGCAGGGGAGATACCATGATCAAGAAGGTGGTTCACCCAGGGCGAGGCTCAGCCATTGCACTCCTCGGTTGTGCTGACCCCTGCGAATTCCCCAAATGTGGGAATCTCGACTGCATAATTTCTGGTAGTGGGGGACTGCGTTCGCGCTCTCCCCTGATAAATTGTTCAAAGAGAAACTTATACAAAGGTCAATGAATAAAACGGTTGTATAGTGGTTGATAATACAGAGAAGGAGTTTATGATGAGATACTGTCTAGCAGCTGAATGTCATAATATTTCTTTGATCCTCATTCCAGTCTTGCCTTAGTAACCATCTGTCTTCATAGTGTAAATCATGAACCAATTACAGTTATTAATACTCATCCACATTTGCAACTGAGTGTGAAGAGTGAATAGAGTACCTGATAACACAAATAATACAAGGAGTTAAAATAGACAGTTAAGTCTGCATGGTAATACTCTGTACTTTAAACATGTTTTTAATTATTCTTTTATTTATTCAGGATCCAAAGGGTGTTTTGTCATGCACACTGAGGAAATGTGCTTCCTGCACAAAGCTTACGAGGAAGGTAACGTACTGTTGTTGTGTTGTTTTGTTTTCTTTTCTTTTTTTAAACATGACCACATATGTTTTTGGATCACTGAACCTTCTTAACACACACAAGACTGACTTACAATGATGTTGTTAACTGTGTTCAACCTTCAGCTGAGAAGAGGTGCCGTCTTGTTGGAGCCACCACGCCAACCAAAACCCAGATCCTTGGCCAGCTGATGCTTAGCTTTGGAAAGTATTGTGGCAGGACATTCAAGTGGCTGGTGGAAAATGATCTTAGATACATCAAATAGTGAGTTTGAAGTTATTAAGTTATGTACAGTGGTGTAGTGGTCCCTGGAGAAGTGGGTAAACTGTGGCAGGATCTGAAAACTGCCATTCACAAACGCTCTCCATCTAATCTGACAAAGAAGAATGGGCAAAAATTGTAGTCTCTAGATGTACAAAGCCAGTAGAGACATACCCCATAAGACTTGCAGCTGTAATTTCAGCAAAAGGTGGTTCCACAAAGTATTGACTCAGGGGACCTGAATACTTTTGCACACCGCACTTTTCAGTTTTTTATTTGTAAAAAAAAAAAAAAAAAATCGTATCATTTTCTTTCTACTTCACAATTGTATGCCACTTTGTGTTGGTCTTTGACATAAAATTCCAATAAAAAAATATTTATGTTTGTGGTTGTAAATTGACAAAATGTGGAAAACGTCAAGGGGTATGAATACTTTTGCAAGCCACAGTACATAACACCTGTAACCGAGGAGACAAAAAAAAAAAACCTGAAATCATTGACCTGACTGGTGCTGACAGATGGCATACTATGTCTTATGTTAGCAGGTGAGCTTGGAGGGATGGCATAAGGCGTGGGAAACTCCTCCCCATGGGCTTCCCCCGGCAAATGTGAAGTGGCTGAAGGAGGACAGCCAGCGGGGCCTGCAGCAGCAGCCACATCAGCAGCATGCCAGCCCCCCACCACACACACACACACACACACACACACACACACACGCACACACACACACACACACACACGTCTCCTGGGGGTTTGCCTCACAGATGCCCACAGCTGCCGCACGGCCCCTGCTTGCGTCCCAGTATCTGCTGCTGTCAGCGCCTGCATCACAGCCCCTGGCCTGTGTTCCACCAAAGCCCCTTCACCACCCGGCCAGAGCCACAATTTATATAAAGAGACTTTCACCTTTTGAGACTCAGGTTGTGGCAAAAATGAATGTGAGTTCTCTCTGTGGCAAATCCACACAGGGCCACAAGAGATACGGATTTACCAGGAGGACTTATGAATCTTTTGCAGACTTTCAGAAGGTGGTGGATGAGGCGCTGAGCACTCAGCCTCCTCAAAACTGAATGTAAATGCATATGAAAGTGCATATATATATATATATATATATATATATGTGTGTGTGTGTGTGTGTGTCATTTTGTTTTTATTTTAAAAAAATTGTCAATATGTATATATTGTGCCTTTTTCAACACTGTCAGGTTTAATTTGTTTTAATAAAAGACCAAAAGAAACGTCACTTTTCTCTCATTTATTATTTAATCATTCATTCATTCCATTTGCACACAAGGTGTCATTTGTCATACAAATTTATGCAACAGTCAGTCAAGAGTACATGTTAAAAAAAAAAAAACGCTACATACAACAGAAACTACAAAAGAATGTGTTATGAATAATAGTGACCGGAAGACCAATGCACTCAGAAGAGTGGTAATTGTTTAGATAATTTGAAAGATGACATATGCAAATATAAATTGACAAATTTAATAATACATTACTACATAATATTATAAATATGTATTGATGGTCTGGTATTTGGACCTCACAGTGCAAAACAAACAACATTGACAGAAATTCAAAAACCCACAGATAAAAAGTGCATGATATAATAGTAAGAATTAAAAAAGGATATGACACAGAGTCTATTCCTCTCACAACTGAGCCGACAACATTCACAAAGAAACGGCAAACAAGATGAAAACACACTGCCCACTCTTCAGACATTAAAGATCAGGAGGACACAATAAAGGGACGGACACGTCTTTGGCCCGTGTTTGTCCCGCCTCCTGTGTGTGATGTCACCTGTAAACAAACCAACACGTGCACAGAGCACAAACTAGATTAGAAAGATTTAGACAGATACATACAATACAATACACCGATTTATTTCTAAAGTTTATGTACACAAAGAAGAAAAATGTTATTTTTGACTGTCGTTTTGTCTTCTTTTCGTAGAGTTCGTTTGCACGTCACACCGACTGAGGGCCACAGGAGGAGGGACAAACGTGAAAGACGTGTCCGTCTGTTTATTGTGTCCTCTGTTCGTCCCTCTATTGTGTCCTCCTGATCTTTAATGTCTAAATAACGGGTAGTGTGTTTTCGTCTTGTGTTTGTCGTTTGTTTGTGAATGTTGTCGGCTCAGTTGTGAGATGAATAGACTGTGTCATGTCCTTTTTTAATTCTTGCTATTATATCATGCACTTTTTATCTGTGGGTTTTTGAATTCCTGTCAGTTTGTTTTGCACTGTGATCTCCAAATTCCAGACTGTCCATTTATATTTATAATATCATGTATATAGTACTATTGCTGTGTTATATTTATTGTATCTGTATTTGTTAGTTTATAAAATATATTATAATATTATGTAGTATTATATTATTGTTTTATTACATCTACATTTGTCAATTTATGTTCATATTTGCATCTATCATCTTTCAAATTATCTCAACAATTACCAGTCTTCTGAATGCATTGATCGTCCAATCACAATTATTCATAAAACATTCTTGTTTTGTAGTTTCTGTTGTAATTTTTTTTTTAAAAAAACATGTTCTTTTGACTGACTCTTGCAGATATTTGTATGATTAATGACACCTCGTTTGCAAATGGAATGAATAAACTGTTAAATAATAAATGACGTTTCTTTTGGCGTCTTTTATTAAGACAAATTAATCCTTTCATGCATGAATTATGAGAACCTTAATCAAGATTTATTTCCTGAGTGTTTTTATTCCTCTTTAGGTAAGAAAAAATGTGACTGAAACATTTTTTACGAACCTATTTTTCATGGAGTTCCAAAAATGTCCACTCAGCTTGAGAACATGTATTTACTGACAATATGTGAAAACTATGAAATAAAAACATTTTTAATGCTGCTAATCTGCAGTTTTCTCACATTTTAACATACTCTAATAGTCACTACTCACTTTATTGAGATAATATGCAAAAAAAATAACTTTTTGTTTTAAAAAAAAATGTTGATTGTAGTTTAAATCAATTGCTTACTGTTATTAAACTCAAACATATCACTGCAGATCATGTTTATCATGAATAGAAAAGTTACAATAAAGGTATGAATTGCTGTGTTTGGGATGGTCCACTGTATTGGCTGATATAGAACTAAAACAAAACCATGAATATACAAGAGAACAGCTGTAGAATAGCCATCCACTGTAGTGACCGCTATGCATGAAAGTGTTAAACCTGATACAACGTTTAGAAACGCACAATATACACATATTAACATTTTTTTTGAAAGAAAAATAAAATGACACATATTTGCACTTTGATATGCTTTTACATTTAGTTTTCAGGAGGCTGAGTCCTCAGCGCCTCATCCACTGCCTTCTGAAAGTCTGTGAAAGACTCAAAAGTCCTCCCAGTAAATCCCTGTGGCCCCGTGTGGACTTGCCACACAGAGAACACGCATACATTTTTGACACAGCCTGAGTCTCAAAAGGTAAGGGTCTCTTTACTTTCATAAACTGTGGATCTGGCCGGGTGGTGAAGGGGCGTTGGTGGAGCAGAGGCCAGGGGCTGCGATGAAGGTGCTGGCAGTAGCTGATACTGAGAGGCAGGCAGGGGCCATGCGGCAGCCGTGGGAATGTGTGAGGCAGACCCTGGGAGACGTGTGTGTGTGGTGGGGGGCTGGCGTGCAGATTCTGCTGCTGCTGGTGCACTGGTGGCGGAGAGAGCAGGCGTTGCTGTCGCTGCAGCGGTGGTGGTGGGGGCGGAGAGAGCAGGCGTTGCTGTCCTTTGGTCTCCATCTTCCAACTAGGAATGGAATAAGTAATAACATATACAGTGTGTGTTTAATAACTGTCATGACATGCTTGGCAGAGACAGACAGACAGACAGATACACATTTATATCACACATTTATATATATGTATATATTTGTATGTATTAAGGAATAAGTAATAACATGTAGTAATATACATGTACGTAAACAATATGTGTGTAATAACTGTCATGACATGCTTGGCAGAGACAGACACACACACACATATACACACATTTATATGTATATATTTGTATGCATTAAGGAATAAGTAATAGCATATAGTCATACATATATGCATGTGCATATAGCCTACAATGAGTGTGTAATAACTGTCACGACATGCTTGGCAGAGAAACATACACACACGCATATAAATGTATGTATTTAGGCTGTTTTTGAAAACTTTTGATTTTGCCTTGATGTCTCATCAAAAAAGTGTTTATCTTGCCTTATTAGGTATCTTTTCTTTTTTTCATTTGACAAGCTGTATTAAAACACTATACCAAAAATCGCACTGAAAACGTGAAATCCGAGTGGGAAAAAATATCATTTAGAACTGTTTTTTTTTTTTTTTCTTTACCCAAAAACATTTTCATAATTTTGATTGGACATATAAATAGAACAGTTCAAAACAATAATTTCAAATTAGCATATACACTAATATTTAAATGAAAAGGCAAGCAATATTTCCACACAAATTGACATGGAGTTTTAGCGAGACTCCATGTCGCTAGCTAACTCGCCAATGTCATTCTTTACATGTCAAACTGCGGTATGTGGTCAAATACGTGTGTAATAACTGTGTCACGATGGATAACAAAAGCGACTCACCTGTAATTACCTCGGGACTCGGGGGATTACCTGTTTTTTCTTTAACCGGTGTGTGATTTTCGCGAACACGGAAGGGGGGTGGAGCGTTGTTCGGACCGATGACGACAGCGTATCTCCGGACCAATGGCAGGGCCGCATCATCTACAGTCCGAACTGTAGACAATGCGGCCCCGCCATTGGCCGAGAGTCTACAGTGTCAGCCAATGGGAAGGCCGGATCGTCTACAGTCTACAGTTGCACGTAAGGCGGACCCCCAAATGTGGGAATCTCAACTGCATAATTTCTGGTAGTGGGGGACTGCGTTCGCGCTCTCCTCTGATAAATTGTTCAAAGAGAAACTTATACAAAGTTCAATGAGTAAAATGGTTGTATATTGGTTGGTATTGTGTTCAGAAGTTGAATGTCATATTGTTTCCTTGATCCTCAGTCCAGTCTTGCCTTAGTAACCATCTGTCTTCATAGTGTAAATCATGAACCAATTACTGTTATTAATACTCATCCGCATTTGCAACTGAGTGTGAAGAGTGAATAGAATACCTGATAACAGAAATAATACAAGGAGTTAAAATAGAAAGTTAAGTCTGCATGGTAATACTCTGTACTTTAAACATGTTTTTAATTATTCTTTTATTTATTCAGGATCCAAAGGGTGTTTTGTCATGCACAGTGAGGAAACATGCTTCCCGCACAAAGCTTATGAGGAAGGCAAAGTATTGTTGTTGTTTTTAAACATAATCACACGTTTTTGGATCATTGAACCTTCTTAACACGCACAAGACTGACTCACAATGATGTTAACTGATTTCAACCTTCAGGTGAGAAGAGGTGCCGTCTTGTTGGAGCCACCGCGCCAACCAAAACCCAGATCCTTGGCCAGCTGATGCTTAGCTTTGGAAAGTATTGTGGCAGGACATTCAAGGGGCTGGTGGAAAATGATCTTAGATACATCAAATAGTGAGTTTGAAGTTATTAAGTTATGTACAGTGGTGTAGTGGTCCCTGGAGAAGTGGGTAAACTGTAAATTTTTGACACCCCCCCCCCCCCCCCCCCCAAGTCTAGAAAAATGCTGTTTTAGAAACAGTGACATGTCAGACTAGTCCATTTAGTTTACCCAAAAATCCATCAGTAGTATTTGTTCTCTATCAAAATATTATCATGACTTGATCAGGAGCAATTTGTAGATATTACTGGTCACAAAAGCAGCTGCATGAATGTAAATGTATTCAACATGAGGCAAACATAGGATAATGTTAGCCTTTCATAATGGTAGCCTACTCACACAGTTGAACTATTGGTGACAAAATCTCTTCTCTAAATGTGCAGTCATATGGCCAGTAGCCTAAAACTGTGACTCATTCTGAAACCACCATAACATTTACCTCAGAATTATCTATTCCATGGAAGTAGGTTCTCTTGTATGTGTCACTGAATTGAAAAAATGTTTATTCTGCCTTTCTCATTTCCATTTCGAAAAAGCATGCATCTTTCAACAAGATGTGCAGTGACCTGTCAATCAACTGGAGCGCTGACCAGAGGTGGTCAGCGCTAGTTACCTCCGCCAGGAGGTATTGTGATTACTTTGCTTTGTGTGTTTGTTTGTTAGCAGGATAACTCAAAAAGTTATGGACGGATTTTCATGAAATGTTCAGGAAATGTTGATACTGGCACAAGGAAGAAATGATTAAATTTTGGTGGTGATTGGGGGGGGCAGACAGAGCTGTCTTGGCAGAGGTCTGCGCTCTCCAAGTGCTTTTCTTGTTAGCAATGTTTTCCTCAGCATGACCTGCCCTACTCTGCTTCTGATTGGCTCATCAGTCCTCATGCCTGAAGACCAGGCCATCTATGGACAGGGTCGCTTCCGGTCCTTTACCTTTTCAGAGATGTGGCAGTGGTACAGTTTGCACAAGACCCTGCTTGCAGATCCACAGGCCGGCAGTGATCATGAGCTCCAGATGGCCTGAGAAGTGTACTGCTCTGTGCACCAGTGGCTGGTAATGAAGGAGGATGATGTTTCCTCCAAGTCACTGAAGCGCTTCAGATTGTACATCCTTATGAAAGAGCAGGAGGTCAGTTCATGCATTTCTGTACAAAGACTGAGCATTTGAACTCACACCCCAACCTCACTCACACAAGCACTTGACAAAGATGTTTTTATAGTTGTCAAATCTGCTCCATGTTGGCACATACAGAAGACTTGAGAAGTGTTACTGTCTGACTCCTACGTATGGTTGTGTGTTGGCAAGAATCAGGCAATACGGTACAAATCACAACACTAGGATCACAATACGATGTCATAATACTGTTAACAACACATTTTTATGTTTGGCTTTTTTTCCCCTTTTTTAAAAGATTATTTGGTGGAAAAATTGAATTACACCAGAAATATGCTCAAATACTAAACAAACTGACCACAAACATTTTGTGATCAAAACAGGATCTAATGCTTTATCACAAAATTTTCCTCTGTAAAAACTTCAAGTGCAGGATTTGGATAAATAAACATAAAATGTGGCTTTAGAAGTTCACACAATAACTTAATAAAACTAGAAAAGCACTCGAGAGCACAGACCTCCGCCAAGGCAGATCAGTCCCCCCGATCACCCCCAAAATTTAATCATTTGTTCCTTGTGCCAGTATCAACATTTCCTGAAATTCTCATCCAAATGTGTCCATAACTTTTTGAGTTACCTTGCACACGGTCAGACAGACAAACCAACGCCAGCAAAAACATAACCTCAACTTAGGTAATGATGTTTTACAGACATTACAGTTGAGTTTGAGTCTTTCGCAGACTTTCAAAAGGTGGTGGATTAGGCGCTGAGTACTCAGCCTCTGCAAATCTGAATGGCAAATGTGTATGAAAGTGCATGTGTATATACATGTCATTTTATTTTTACTTTGAAAAATTGTTAATGTGTATATATTGTGCCTTTTTCAACACTATATCAGGTTTAATTTGTTTTAATAAAAGACACAAAAAGAAATGTCACTTCTCTTTCATTTATTATTTAACCATTCATTCATTCCATTTGCACTCAAGGTGTCATTTGTCATACAAAAATATGGAAGAGTCAAGTCAAATGTTAAAAAAACAAAACAACCAAATTTACACACAACAGAAACTATAAAACAAGAATGTTATGAATAATAGTGACCGGAAGACCAATGCACTCAGAAGAGTGGTAATTGTTTACATAATTTGAAAGATGAACAATGCAAATATAAATTGATAAATATAATGTAATATTACATAATATTATAAATATAAATTGATGGTCTGGTAGTTGGACATCACACTGCAAAACAAACATTCACAGAAATTCAAAAACCCACAGTAAAAAAAAATCTTCAATGTCAAAAAATAAACCCTGACAAAATAAAATGATAAAAGAAAAAAAGTGCATGATATAAAAGCAAGAATATCATTTTTTGGAAATAACACCACGTTTGGATTGTGCATTTTTAATGGCACAAAGTGTGTGTGTGTGTGTGTGTGTGTATATATATATATATATATATATATATATACACACACACACACACACACTATATTGCCAAAAGTATTCGCTCACCCATCCAAATAATCAGAATCAGGTGTTCCAATCACTTCCATGGCCACAGGTGTATAAAATCAAGCACCTAGGCATGCAGACTGCTTTTACAAACATTTGTGAAAGAATGGGTCGCTCTCAGGAGCTCAGTGAATTCCAGCATGGAACTGTGATAGGATGCCACCTGTGCAACAAATCCAGTCGTGAAATTTCCTCGCTCCTAAATATTCCACAGTCAACTGTCAGCTGTATTATAAGAAAGTGGAAGTGTTTGGGAACAACAGCAACTCAGCCACGAAGTGGTAGGCCACGTAAACTGACAGAGCGGGGTCAGTGGATGCTGAGGCACATAGTGCGAAGAGGTCACCAACTTTCTGCAGAGTCAATGGCTACAGACCTTCAAACTTCATGTGGCTTTCAGATTAGCTCCAGAACAGTGCGCAGAGAGCTTCATGGAATGGGTTTCCATGGCCGAGCAGCTGCATCCAAGCCATACATCACCAAGTGCAATGCAAAGCGCCGGATGCAGTGGTGTAAAGCACGCCACCACTGGACTCCAGAGCAGTGGAGGCGCCTTCTCTGGAGTGACCAATCGTGCTTCTCCATCTGGCAATCTGATAGACGGGTCTGGGTTTGGCGGTCACCAGGAAAACAATACTTGTCGGACCAGATTGTGCCAAGTGTAAAGTTTGGTGGAGGGGGGATTATGGTGTGGAGTTGCTTTTCAGGAGCTGGGCTTGGCCCCTTAGTTCCAGTGAAAGGAACTGGGAATGCTTCAGCATACCAAGACATTTTGGACAATTCCATGCTCCCAGCTTTGTGGGAACAGTTTGGAGCTGGCCCCTTCCTCTTCCAACATGTCTGTGCACCAGTGCACAAAGCAAGGTCCATAAAGACATGGATGACAGAGTCTGGTGTGGATGAACTGGACTGGCCTGCGCAGAGTCCTGACCTCAACCCCATAGAACACCTTTGGGATGAATTAGAGCGGAGCCAGGCCTTCTGTCCAACATCAGTGTGTGACCTCACAGATGCGCTTCTGGAAGAATGGTCCAAAATTCCCATGAACACACTCCTAAACCTTGTGGACAGCCTTCCCAGAAGAGTTGAAGCTGTTATAGCTGCAAAGGGTGAACCCACGTCATATTGAACCCCATAGACTAGGAATGGGATGGCACCGAAATTCATATGCGAGTCAAGGCAGGTGAGCAAACACTTTTGGCAATATAGTGTATATCAGTCCCTCCAGGAATTCGCAATGTTGCAATTGGAACTATTAACACAAATCCAACCAATCACCACGATTTCTGCACGGCACTGCAATTTCATCCAATCACCGCGCACTTTCCGCAAATTTGACTAATCACCTTAACCCCCTTTCACCCACCCCTGTCTACGTGACATGTACGTCATCACGTTCACTTCCTTGTTGACGGTTGAGAAGATGAAGACATGTGATTCAAAACACTCGCATTTACTGACAAATATCACTGCCAAAGTTTGTTTAAGTCAGTTTCCAGATGTGTTACACAAAAGTGAAGTATAGTGTTCTGCACTGCCTACAATACTGTGGTGGAACACGAACGAAAGTGGCCGCTCCACAGACACTTTTCAACCGCAAAACATGCAGGAGAACGGCTGAAACTGGAAGAGGAAAGATGAGACAAGTCCCAGTGACAGAGGCTGTTGGATCCAGAACAACAGCAGGAGCTGAAAGGGTCAAGGTTAGCGCAGATATACTCTGTAAGGCAATAGAAGAGAAGAAGAAAGAACCTGTGAAGACATGCTTTCCTTCTGTGTATTGTGCATGTGTGTGTGTGAGGAAGTGTGAGCGCAAGTCTGCGTGTGGAGTTAAAAAACGAGCTCACAAACGAAAATAGTCATGAAATTTGGTTAATATAAATGTTTACTCTTATGTGTTAGATAGAAAACAACCCAAGTTTGGCTGCCCTGTGTGCCTGTCTGTGTGTGTGTGTGTGTGTGTGTGTATGTGTGTGTGCATGCCTGTAACCCATCTAACCCTAACCCTAAATATACTACTACATTAAGGAAGCCAAAGTCATGCGTTGCGTAGTATAAATGTGAGATGGGGGTGGGATTTAATAACTTTTCTTCTTCCCACTCCTTTTTGAGCAGTACATATTGAATTTATTTTATCACTAGTGTACATGGCAACTGTTATTTTGTCTTGATCGTCTTTATTAATGTATTTGCTCTGATATTAGTTCCTTGTACACAAAAAATGTTAAAAATTTTTCTTCTGCTCAAAACAAATGAATGAATGAAAAAAAGCCTGTTTTGTTTAAAATCATTACTTCTTGGTGCTTTTTAAGGCTAAAAACTCAAAAAAGACTGTTCTAGGTAATTTGCAAATGCCCATGTTCCTGTGACGTTAATAAAAGAAGCCTCAAATCATCACAATTTTCAACGCAATTTTTTGGGAAAAGCTGCCGCAAAATCAGGCATTTTAGGCCACAACAATCAAAAAAAAAAATCCTGCCAAATCCTGGAGGGACTGATTAATAACGTACTGCATGTCTTTGGATGAAAGTGATGTTCTCCATTGCATTTGTATATATAAGTTATTTATTGCTAAACATGTTTGCTATAACTGTGTAACAGCACAACAGGAAAGAGAAAAACTAAGGATCAGGCTCTCAGGTTGAGTGACCCTATGCTCTCATTGGCTGGCATTCTGTGACGCTGCGCTCTTATTGGCTGATGCTCTGCTCTCATTGGCTGATGTTCTGTGACGCTGCGCTCTGCTTGGTTGGCGTTCTGTGATGCTGCGCTCTGGTTGATGTTCTGTGATGCTGCGCTGTCATTGGCTGGCGTTCTGTGACGCTGCGCTGTCATTGGCTGGCGTTCTGTGACGCCGCGCTGTCATTGGCTGGCGTTCTGTGACGCCACGCTCTGACTGGCTGGTGTTCTGTGACGCTGCACCACTGTGTCCTAGATGCATACATATGACAATATCCTCAAGTGCCTTAAATTATTAGTGACAAAACTGAATCATAAACTTTTATTCTCTCCCACGGTAATCATCATCCTCACAAGAGCGGGCACCGGCAGAGCAACAAGAGCCCAGTCTGGAACCTGCTGGAGAATCCCACAATCTTCTGTGGTGTCTCCAGAAGACCTATTGTCTGACCTAGCACAGTTATACGGTAGCTTGCAAACGTATTCATACCCCTTGAACTTTTCCACATTTTGTCACACTATGACCACAAACATAAATATATTTTTTTGGAATTTTATGTGAAAGACCATCACAAAGTGGTATTCAATTGTGAAGTAGAAAGAAAATTATACATGATTTTAATATTGTTTTACAAATAGAAAACAGAAAAGTGTGATGTGCAAAAGTATTCAGCCCCCTTTTCTCTGAGTTCAACCAGTTGCCTTCAGAAGTTGCCTGATGATTGCTGAATGATTAAATGTTGACTCAATGCCTAAATAGAGTCCACCTGTGTGTAATCTAATCTCAGTACAAATACAGCTGTTCTGTGATGGCCTCAGATGTTTGTTAAGAGAATACTGGGAAGCACACAGCATCATGAAGTTCAAGGAACACACCAGACAGGTCAGGGATAAAGTTGTGAAGAAGTTTAAGGCAGAGTTAGGCTATAAAAAGATTTCCCAAGATTTGAACATCTCACAGAGCACTGTTCAATCTATCATCCAGAAATGGAGAGAGTATGGCACAACTGCAAATCTGTCAAGACATGGCCCTCCATCTACACTTACAGCCCAAACAAGGAGAGCACTGATCAGAGATGCAGCCAAGAGGCCCATGGTGACTCTGGACGAACTGCAGAGATCCACGGCTCAGGTGGGGGAATCTGTTCACAGGACAGCTATTAGTTGTGCACTGCACAAATCTGGTCTTTATGGAAGAGTGGCAAGGAGAAAGCTGTTGTTAAAACTAAAAGAAGTGACATTTGCAGTTTGCCTGAAGCCATGTGGGGGACACAGCAAATATGTGGAAGAAGGTGCTCTGGTCAGATGAGACCAAAATGGAACTTTTTGTCCTAAATGTAAAAGGCTATGTGTGGCGGAAAACTAACACTACACATCATTCTGAACACACCATCCCCACTGTCAAACATGGTGGTGGCAGCATCATGCTCTGGGGGTGCTTCTCTTCAGCAGGGACAGGGAAGATGGTCAGAGTTAATGGGAAGATGGATGTAACCAAATACAGGCCAATAACGGAAGAAAACCTGTTGGAGTCTGCAAAAGACTTGAGACTGGGGCGGAGGTTCACCTTCCAGCAGGACAACAACCCTAAACATAAAGCTAGTGCTAAGATGGAATGGTTTAAAACAAAACATAATAATGTGTTAGAATGGCCCAGTCAAAGTCCAGACCTAACTCCAATTGAGAATCTGTGGCGGGATCTGAAAACTGCCATTCACAAACGCTCTCCATCTATTCTGACAAAGAAGAATGGGCAAAAAGTTTAGTCTCTAGATGTGCAAAGCTAGTAGAGACATACCCCAAAAGACTTGCAGCTGTAATTGCAGCAAAAGGCCCCCCACCACACACACACACGTCTCCCGGGGTCTGCCTCACACATTCCCACGGCTGCCGTACGGCCCCTGCCTGCCTCCCAGTATCTGCTACTGTCAGCACCTTCATCGCAGCCCCTGGCCTCTTCTCCACCAACACCCCTTCACCACCCGGCCAGATCCACAGTTTATGAAAGTAAAAAAAGACCCTTACCTTTTGAGACTCAGGCTGTGTCAAAAATGTATGCGTGTTCTCTGTGTGGCAAGTCAACACAGGGCCACAAGAGATATCGCAAAAAAACATACTGTCAGACCACAAAGATGTCAGCCTCACAGGAATTTACTGGGAGGACTCTGAGTCTTTCACAGACTTTCAGAAGGCGGTGGATGAGGCGCTGAGGACTCAGCCTACTGAAAACTAAATGCAAAAGTATATGAGAGTGCATATATATGTGTCATTTTATTTTTCTTTAAAAAAATGTTAATATGTATATACTGTGCGTTTTTAAACATATCAGGTTTAACTCTTTCATGCATAGTGGTCACTACAGTGGATGGCTATTCTACAGCTGTTCTCTTGTATATTCATGGTTTTGTTTTAGTTCTGTATCAGCCAACACAGTGGACACTTGTGCACCATCCCAAACACTGCAATTCATACCATTATTGTGATATGAATTGGGCCACAAGAGATATCGCAAAAAAACATACTGTGAGACGACAAAGATGTCAGCCTCACAGGGATTTACTGGGAGGACTTTTGAGTCTTTCACAGACTTTCAGAAGGGGGTGGATGAGGCGCTGAGGACTCAGCTTCCTCAAAACTGAATGTAAATGCATATGAAAGTGCATATAAGTATATGTATATATATGTATATATATATACATACATACGTGTGTATCATTTTGTTTGTATTTTAAAAAATTGTCAATATGTATATATTGTGCCTTTTTCGACACTATCAGGTTTAATTTGTTTTAAACAAATTAAAGGCTTCTTTTAGTAAAGTTACAAGAACATGGGCATTTGTAAATTACCTAGAACAGTCTTTTTTGAGTTTTTAGCCTTAAAAAGCACCAGGAAGCCATGATAAAAAAAACAGGCTTTTTTTCATTCATTCATTAATTTTTTTTAAGGAGTCAATGAGAGCGCAGCGTCACAGAAGGCCAGCCAATCAGAGCACAGCGTTACAGAACGCAAACCAATCAGAGCGCAGCGTCACAGAAGGCCAGCCAATCAGAGCATCACAGAAGGCCAGCCAATGAGAGCGGAGCATCACAGAACACCAGCCAGTCAGAGCAGAGCGTCACAGAATGTCAGCCAATCAGAGTGCAGCGTCACAGAACGCAAGCCAATCAGCCAATCCCTCCTGCCTGCCTGCCTTCTCTCCTTCATGCTGATCCAGTAGACTGAAAGAACACAACAAAAGAGTTTTGTAACTGCCATTGCTTGTGCAATACACTTACATAACCAGAGGTGTAGTCCAGGGTATACGGGGGTATACAGAGTGTACCCACTTATTTTTCAGTCATCATTGCGTATACCCACTTCTACATCCTCCTGATACACACCATTCAGTAGTATCTGAGACAAATTGCCGATTTTTTTTCCCTAGGATGGTGAAGCCATGACCCGCCCTACTCTGCTTCTAATTAGCTGTACTTGCTGCTTCACTGATTAGATTGTTTAACTTTAGACATGAGGACTGATGAGCCAATCAGAGGCACAGTAGGGCAGGTCATGCTGAGGAAAACATTGCTAACAAGAAAAGCACTCGGAGAGCACAGACCTCCGCCAAGACAGATCTGCCCAGCCTCAATCACCACCAAAATTTAATAATTTCTTCCTTGTGCCAGTATCAACATTTCCTGAAAATCCGTCCATGACTTTTTGAGTTATCCTGCTAACAAACAAACAAACAAACATGCATGCTCGCACGCACACAATCACACAAAGCAAAGTAATCACAATACCTCCTAATGGAGGTAACTCGCGCTGACCACCTCTGGAACCTTATTGGACACCTCAGGTGCCAGTGCCACCCCAGTTGATTGACAGGTCACTGCACATCTTGTTGAAAGATGCATGATTTTGGAAATGGAAATGAGAAAGACAGAATAAACATTTTACAAATCAGTGACACATACAAGAGAACCTACTTCCATGGAATACATAATTCTGAGGTAAATGTTAAGCTGGTTTCAGAATGAGTCACAGTTTTAAACTACCAGCCATATGACTGCACATTTAGAGGAGAAGAGATTTTGTCACCAGTAGTTAAACTGTGTGAGTAGGCCACCATTATGAAAGGCCAACAATATCCTATGTTTGCCTCATGTTGACTACATTTACATTCATGCAGCTGCTTTTGTGACCAGTCATATCTACAAATTGCTCCTGATCAAATCATGATAATTTTATAATAGTGAACAAATACTACTGATGGATTTTTGGGTAAACTAAACGGACTAGTCTGACATGTCACCGTTTCTAAAACAGCATTTTTCTAGACTGAAAAAAAAACAAAAAAAAAGAAGCCAAAAATTTACAGTATACCCACTTCTCCAGGGACCACTACACCACTGTACATAACTTAATAACTTCAAACTCACTATTTGGTGTATCTAAGATCATTTTCCACCAGCCACTTGAATGTCCTACCACAATACTTTCCAAAGCTAAGCATCAGCTGGCCAAGGATCTGGGTTTTGGTTGGCGTGGTGGCTCCAACAAGACGGCACCTCTTCTCAGCTGAAGGTTGAACACAGTTAACAACATCATTGTAAGTCAGTCTTGTGTGTGTTAAGAAGGTTCAGTGATCCAAAAACATATGCGGTCATGTTTAAAAACAAACAAACAAAAAAACAACAGTACGTTACCTTCCTCGTCAGCTTTGTGCAGGAAGCATGTTTCCTCAGTGTGCATGACAAAACACCCTTTAGATCCTGAATAAATAAAAGAATAATAAAAAACATGTTCAAAGTACAGAGTATTACCATGCAGACTTAACTGTCTATTTTAACTCCTTGTATTATTTCTGTTATCAGGTATTCTATTCACTCTTCACACTCAGTTGCAAATGCGGATGAGTATTAATAACAGTAATTGGTTCATGATTTACACTATGAAGACAGATGGTTACTAAGGCAAGACTGGACTGAGGATCAAGGAAATATTATGACATTCAACTTCTGAACACAGTATTTGACCTTAAACTTCTCCTCTGTACTATCAATCAATATACAACCATTTTACTCATTGAACTTTGTATAAGTTTCTCTTTGAACAATTTATCAGGGGAGAGCGCGAACGCAGTCCCCCACTACCAGAAATTATGCAGTCGAGATTCCCACATTTGGGGAATTCGCAGGGGTCAGCACAACCGAGGAGTGCAATGGCTGAGCCTCGCCCTGGGTGAACCACCTTCTTGATCATGGTATCTCCCCTGCCAGGTAAGTATGAGTTGTACACGGCCAAGAGGACGGAGTCATTCCCCTACATACTAAATTACGTCACGACGCCACAAAATACACAGCCATCACGTTTCAGGAAGTATTAGACTATAAAACATCAACACTATTTATTTACTTCATTCATTTTGAGAACCTACATACAAAGTACATTTTGATTACAATGTGTCTACGATGATATGTCCCATCGTGCTTTGCATACTGTGTTCTGACGTCATGTGGTGGGCTACTTCCGGGTGGGAGACGTTTTTACTTTTAAACCCATAACTGTCAAATACCACGTTCCTCAACAAACCGTGTTCGCTCATTTAAACCCGACTGTCTTTAAATGGGAAATAATAAAACCAGTTTAGCTTAGTTTGACCAAAGTGACTGCTCTGTTAGGAACGCCTCCCTAACCGGAGTCACCATGGCAACGGTCACTCGCGTAGCAGCGTTGCCATGTAAACCCAGTGGAGGTGAAATATACCATAAGATGAACAGTCTAACTGATTAACTACCCGAGTATAGTAGAAAATTTTTAACAGTGTCAACATGCGGGAGCTTCATGTTTACTTTGATTTCATTCACTGACTACGGTGGCCGCAGTGCTGTGAACGCCTTTGCGCCAGTTTATGTAGCTTTGGCGCCATCTTGTGGACAAAGTTAATCATTACAGTTATTTTTATGACTGTTCTAGAAGGTCTGATTTTTATTATCTTGAAGTGAAAAATTCAAGTATATTAAGTTTACAAAATCATTGCACTTACTTTTAAGACACGTTTAGAGCTAAAACTAACAGAAAATGCAGTTTCTTACCCATTTATTCCTGGTTACTCCTACTAACATATAAGATAATACACTAAAAAAGTTGTCTTCAGCTAATTTTGTTTCGTTTTAGTTTTAACTTGCTGCCTAAACATGTGAAATAATGATACATGCACTGAAAACAAGTTCTGACCAACGCCTAGTTGGGATAAAACACGAGTCTGCATTTTAATGTCGTCACAGGTGGGTAAGGCCTTCAGACCATTTTACATTTATGCAAAGTCGTGCTTTTATCCGTTTTCAATCTCAGTTGGTTCATTGAAAACTTGTAAAATGTTAGTGTGCAAATATGCATGTACATGAAGGAGGTAAACTTCAAGTTAATGTCGAAAACATACTCACTTTTCGCCCAGAAAGTTGAGGGGCGTAGGCCGCCATGACCCACGCAGCAACAATTATCCACAATTAACTCCAGAAAGTCAGGTCTCCAGGTCAAAACATGCTCATACCACTAATACACGATTTAATACACTACAGCCTTGATAAACCTGTACTATAAACATTTCATCCAGCATCCAGAGTCGGTCTAGACGGCAGAAAAAACAGGAATCAGGCCAGAGAAGGTGAGAATCTGAATCTGAGAGGGCGCATGCGCAGCTGATCAATTATGCAAATGAGTCTGACCTCACATCTACAACAAAACTTCAAGGAAGAAAACTGACTCAAATGAGATAGCTATACCATCCCAAAATGTAATTAAATATTTTAAACATGATATTCATAATTTAGGATTTGTCGTAAATTTGTTCATCTTATTTGGAAAATTTAATCTACATAAAAATAAATATACTAAAACACACCCAAATTTTTAAATTTTCCTATTGGAATTTGAAAATTATATTAAATCTTTAAAATTTATTTATTAAAAAAAAAAAAAAAAAAAAAAGCAAGCTCAAACACCCTGGTTATTTATAAACAATTCTTTAATATTGACTGAACTCTGTTCCATTTATTTATTTATTATTCATTTATTTATATTTGTAGGATTTGTTTTTTTTTTATTCATTTATTTACTTTTTTGTACTATTATTTGTATATTATGCTTTGTATCTTTTAATCTATACATTTTTTTTAAACTTATAAGTTCAAATGCATTTTCCTTTTTGACATCTTGTTGTTTGTTCAAATTTTTGTACTGTATACTCTGTTTTAAATAAAATTTAAAAAAAAAAAATAAAAAAAAAATAAAAAAGAACAAAAGAAACCTCACTCAAAATTAAGATAAAACTTACTTAGTTTATTTTTTTCTTTTGTCAAGGATTTTATGGTAATTTTTATTTTATTTTATTCTATTCTGTTTCAGCTATTTTCTTTCTTTCTTTTTTTTTTCTTTCTTTTTTGCATATATATTATTTTAATCCTATGCATGCTGCATACGTTGAGACCTGGGGAACAGTGTTTCATTCTTATCATGTCACATGGCTTGAATGACAATAAAGCTGAGTCTGACTAAACTAAAATAAAACATACCCTCAACTAATAAAACTCAGTCTAAACTAAAATAAAACTTTACTATCAACCAACAAAACTAACTCTAAATCAACCCTTGACAAATAAAACTACCCCTCAACTAACAAAATGGACAAATGGACAAAAATAAAACACAACCTCAACTGAAAAAGTTGACTAAACTAAAATAGAACTGACACTAAATTAACAAAACTGACTAAAACAACATACGTACATAATAATTTAGATTTAGAGAAAAATTTTCTAGCAAATAAATAGAAAACATTTTTGCAACCATTCTTCTATTTCCATCATTCATTCAATTAAGAATCAATAATTGTAATACTAATAAAAAGGAAAAAATTCCATCCCTTGGATTGATCAGGGCTAAGAAATGAGACAAACTAAGTATGTGTAATGGAAGAACTAGGAAGTCCGATGGATACTTCCAAAATATATGCAGATATGCGCATACTGCTTTTAGTCTAGGTGGAGTTTGTAATCATATTCATAATGTGGAGTTGTTTGTCTGTAAAAAAAAAAAAAAAAAAAAAAAAAAAATCTTAATTACATCCAGTATTTATTGCAGTCCTGAGTCTGGTTCTGTTGACGTAGAACAGAACATATGCATCCACATCTCAGAACCAAACCTTAGTCTCTGTCATATGTTTGTGATGTACATGTGTCCTGCTCTGTCTGTTACAAAATAAATAAATAACTGAGACACTTGGTTCAATAAAACCCTTGCATTACTTCCAGCCTGGCATTGAGCTCTCAAAGATCAAGTCCGTCACACAGCCGCTACACGTTTTGCTTTCTAATCACTGGCTGCACATTTAGCCAAGTAATTACCTGTTAAGCCTCTAGGACGGAAAGAGGTCAAGATGAGAAGGAGCAACAGAACAGGCAGGGTCATATGCAGCCATTCACAAGACGAGAAGAGGAGGACGAGTGGAGCTGCTCTGCTTCACCTCAGTGTTTACTTCACTCATCAGCTAGGACAGAGAGCTAAGGTAAGACAATATCTGATGCAAAAACAAAGAGATTTGCTTCTACCTCCAATATTCTTCATCATCATTGTCCATACAAGTCCTATAAAACATGCCTGTGTGCATTTATCGCACATTTACTTGCATTAAAATGTAGTATATTTGTGCTTTGTTCATTCACAGCATGTCGAAGGCAGAGAGGACTCCTTCTACCACATCTACTGAGTCGGCTTCAGCAGAAAAGTAAGTTCAGACTCAACATTGTTCAACAGACATTATGTGGTTGAAGATCTAGCCACTGTATGTCCTGCAAACATCATTCCAGTCATAGCTATTGAGATTTTTTGTCAGTTATCCATTTATTTTAACCCATAAAGACCCAAACAACCACTGATGACCAACAGCATCTACTACTATAAAATATTTAATACCTGTTGATCCACTAATCCTATCAATCCATGTAAATAATTGGAGTAAAATGCAGTTTGTCATCTTTTCATGGTCATCAGTTATGACCCATTTGGATGTTCAGAGGCTCTGTAGTGAATGTGGAAACACTGTTATCTTCTACTAAACTGATTTACCAGTAAAACCCATGAATTTGGATCAATGACAGTGGATGGAGACACTTATTTTTGCAATCAGTTATTGATATCTGAGATGAAAAAGTCACTTTTTCTTCCATTTTCTTTGTTTTGATATAATAACATTAAATTTACTCAGAGTTTTAATGGTTATCTAATTAAAACATAAGAAATTAAAAATAAGAAAATACATGATTTACTGTGAAAAATGCTAAATACAGAGGATAATATTACAATAAATGGTGATAAATCACTTAAGAAAGGTTAAATAGAGAGAAAAATTCATTTGGGAACTGACACAAAAGTAGCACTGGGTCTTTATGGGTCAACTCTGATAGCCATGCAATAACTGGAAAAACAATATATTCTTTTGTTATTAATATTTACCCCATTATCAAGGTGGTGTTTCACATCTTTATTGACATAAATTTTACTTTTGCAGCAAAGATGCTACTGCAAAGTCTGGTAGTCCTAAAGAGTCTCCAGCCGGTTCTGTCTCTGAAAGCCCCAAGAAATCATCCAAAAAGTCCAAGAAAAGTACAGAGAATATGAACAAAGTCTACACATCGGTGCTCAACAGTGTTTTTGGTGCAGTAAGTATCAGACAGCCACACATAGAAAGATGAACTATATATGTTTTAGCAGTTTTGAGGTTTGAATGCTCCTGTAGTTGTGATTTTTGCATCATTACAACATAATCCTTATGAGCTCATTTGCATTTTTTTTTGTTAAATTCTAATGATTAAATAAAGATGAAGGAGCCAAGACGTCAGACATTAGAACGTCATGGGCATCAGAGGTGAAGTAGAAGTCAGGTCGTGTGCTCATGGACTCATTGCTGATCTCTGTAGAGCTGCTATCACTAAGCCACTATTAGTGGCTCATTAGTTGAGGCTTAATGCCACAATTCGTTAAGGTAAATCCAAATGAGGAGCACTGCAAAATTATATATTTAACAGGTTTAACAATATTTACATTTTGCAAGTGTTTGCCCTGATGACTTGAGTAGAAAATGTAAAATGATATGAGCACTGTGCACCTGCAGATGTTTCTCTGTATTTGTGTCATTTTATGGTGAGCACCTTTTATATTTGGGTGCTTCTATGAAACTGGGTTCATTTTGGTATCTGGCACTTTGACAGCTTTTTAGACCCAATAACAAAGAGAAATTTAGACATTTCCCCTCAGGATGTACCTAATGATGACCTCAGATAAATGCCCCCCAAAAATTATACTCTTGCTCTGAGACATCCCAAAATAATGAATTTTTATTAAAATATTGGGGCAAAATTAGGACATGAAAGCTACCTAGGTGTCAGTGCATTTGATCTGGAACACATGGCTATAAATGGTCTTATATAGGGCTACAAATAAAGACACTGTGTTAAATTTGATGATTCTAGTGGTTTTTCTAATCCAGACATGTGGGTTTTTCATGAATCTCAGTCTCATTCCAGGTTTTGTGAGTAACCCATTGTGTCCGCTCGCGTTAAATGCAAAACCTACCCATTTAAACACAAATAAATTGCAAGTGATTTTGCAACTTTTTGTTAAACACTCTGCTTTGCATAATTAGATCGATTACCAAAATGTTCCTGAGAGAGAATAAAAAGATATTTGAAAAATTAGTAGCGTGTAATTTTCATGTTCTTTTTACTGCATTACATGCAGATTTTTGTATAAAAAGATTATAAATAATATAAAATGTGTTTTATCTGAAAAATAGTTTCTCTTTTATCTCAGTAAATATTTATTCTTAAAATAGACCCAAAGTGCTTCCAAAGTTGCTTCATAACATTAGTCTACATCTGGTTTGAGTTTTTAGCCCCTCTGTCCTGTTTTTAGGGACTAGTTTCATAGAAGCACCCATTTACTTCTCATTTCAATACGCACATTCTATATTTAATATAAATTGTTAGGCATTACAAGAATTGTTAAATCTTGGTGTCACTGGAGTTGTAAAATAAAATCTACACACTACACTAATAATAATTTACTACCTTTTCTACAGGACAGAGAACTGGCTCAAGCAGAGATTGATGGTAAGTCCTAAAAGATCAACATCTAAGGAGTTTTGACACAATTATTAACATGCAAACACCTGGAAGTGATGTGAGAATGCCTAAAAACCCAGTATTATGCTTTCAGTAATGATCTACAACGTCAGTCGAATGCAGGGAAACTCATTTTACTGTCACCAGTGCATTGTTATGCATTTTGACCCTCTGACCTTCCACTCTAGAGCTGCAAGAGGCCTTCAAGGAGTTCGACTACGACCAGGATGGTTACCTGAACTACAAGGACGTGGCTGAATGTATGAGGACAATGGGGTACATGCCCACAGAAATGGAGCTGCTGGAGATAGTACAACAGATCAAGATGAGAAGTGAGTGTGATGTAAAAATAAGGAATATAAGCAAATATTGGAGGTAAAATTATCCTTAATATTGGCCAGATGTTAAGATTGTTTGTTGTTTATTGTTCATTCGCATGTATACAAGACAATAAAACACAATAATAATAACAGTAAAAGACATGCCGGGGAAACCAAAAACCAAAGAGGTTTGTTGTGGGCCTCCCCAAAGACTTGAAATAAAAAAAGTATTTGCAGTGTCTAATAATGATATACAAACATAAGTAAACAAAATTAACTAAATGAAGGAAATAAGTCAAAAACAAGTATAACAAAGAAAACTAAATACATCGCAAGCAGTGCACGTAGAAATAAATAAGAATCAACAAAACTATGAAACGAAATTCAGAATGAAACTAATAAGTTATCTAACTAAGAAAAATGGTAATTGAATCAAGAAGAACAAACAGATCAGGTGAAGGTAGTGCTTGGGTGTTCTGTGAAATCCAATTTTAAGAGTTTTTTGAATCTGGGTAAGAGCACACAGGTTTGCTGTGACTGGCTTAAATTGTTCCATATGATGGGGCCTCTATACAGTATTGTAAATAGTTTCTGATTGGATTTTGTCATAATCGGTCTTAGTAGATTCCGCTGTCTTGTACTGTGGTGATGAATGTCTGAGTTGAACCGGAAGAAGCCTTTGTATTGATCAGGTAAACATGAACTGTTATTAACAATTTTATGGACAAATAAGGCAATCTGAAATTTGCTGATATCATACACAGTCATAACTTTTAAGTGGTGAAACAGACCTGCTGAGTGTGCTGTAAAAGTAGCACTGGCTGTGAGTCTGACAAAGCGCTTTTGTAGTTGATAGAGTGGTTTGATAGATGTTGTGTATGTACTAGCCCAGATGATACTGCAATATGTTAAATAAGGATATATCAAACTGTAGTAAAGGGTCATAAATATGTCTTGTGTGAGCACAGATTTGACTTTTCTTATGATTCCTGTTTTTTTTAAAATTTTCTTACAAATAAAGCTAATATGATTTTTCCATGGAAGTTTTTCGTCGATCAATATACCTAAAAAGCGAGTGTGACTTACCCAATTGATAGATTTATCATTTATGAATATTCTAGCCTTCTCTTCATTGTATTTCTTGTTCCTACCTGCAAAGATAATGAAATTTGTTTTCTTGATATTAAGACTGAAGTCACTAAACCCTCTGTGTGTCTCTTTAGTGGGCGGATTAATGGACTTTGAGGACTTTATTGAACTGATGGGACCCAGGATGATGGGAGAGACGGCCGACATGCTGGGACTCAAGGAGCTTCAGTCAGCCTTTGTGCAGGTCAGTCACCTCACAATGGAAGCATCGAGGTCATCACTTAATAATGTATTGGGAAGAAGTCAGATGAGTCGTATTAATGTGACTAAACTGACCTAAACTGAGTGAGAACAGACATCAAACCCTGTTCATCTGTTCATTATATTAAGTCTAGTGTCTGTTTTCTGAAGTTTGACTTAGACGGGGACGGAAAGATCAACCAGGATGAGATGAAGGAGGCGGTGAAGTCTCTGCTTGGGGAGAAGCTGAAGAAAGGAGAGTTGGAGGAGATCCTGAAGGAACTGGATATTAACGCAGACGGAAACATTGACTTTGAAGGTGACTGTTACCAGTGTTTGTACATCATCAAAAATCAGTAAACAGCACTGTTTCTAAGATACTGTTTTTTTCTCCTCTTCAGAGTTTGTGATGATGCTCTCCATTCGCTAGATGGAACTGACAACGTGGACAGAACACTCTATAAAATATTAACACAACAATGATCTAATATTCACAGTTTGTTATGGTGTGATTATGTCAGTTTAGGTTCCTACAATGTAATGTGTGCCTAACTCAGCAGGAATACCGCTGCTATGTGGCATCAAATGTAACAAGAGTGCTATTTTGGTAGATACTCGAAGTTCATTTTGCAGTACTTGTAAATAATACTGAAATATTTTGCTACTTTAATAAAGAAATCAACTCTGTGTGTGTGTTTTTTGTCATTCATTGGAGAAATATGACATAATAATCAAACACCGGTTGTAATAAGAGCAAATCAAATACACTGTTCACATTTCAGCCTCTCAATCAGACTTTATTCCAAAAAAAAAAAAACAAAAACAAAGAATATGTTAAATATAAATAAAATTAATGTCACTGCTTCAGTAGCTACAGTAGAACATTGCAGCTTTGAGCCTTGTCAGGTCTGCTGTCTTTAGAACTGGAGAAGCATTTGCATCCAAAAAGCATTGTGCAGGAGTGTCAGAAAAAAAGTCACATTTCAGTCAAACCCCAAATCAGGTCACATTCGATAGTTGCAATGGAATTAGTATGATGTCAACTTATCTGCGCTTTGAAAATCTACAATCTTAACACTAAAGGTAACGTAACTGGTTTATTATTATAACACCAAACTTTATGTTCACACAGTTTGGGAAGATGTGCAACATGCAGCACATGGAATCCGCTGAAATCAAAGTCTCAGACAAGAAACGGAAGAATAAGAGATACTCAACCCCCTAAAAAGCACAAAGTCACACTGGAATCAGCTGTTCACAGGTGGAGAAGAGATGGATGACGCCATGGAATCACAGTATCAGGATTAGGATCAAGAAGTACCACTGTTCTTTAGGTCACTGATCACATCTATAATGTTTACATTTGGTCATAGAATGATTTGTGACAATGAAACACAGCTCAATGTCCCGTTCGTTCTTAAAAGTCGGAGGGAAATCTGAACCATGTGCTCATCTACAATAACGTAAAGGCCCAGAGAAAACCACCAAAAACACTCATGTCTACATTCATAAGGAGAAAAACATCAAGTGAATGGCTCCTCCAAACCCTTCTAACTTCTGTTTATTCCTCTAACTTGGCCATTAACATTTGCTTCTTTGTAAGTTCAACAGATCATTTTATATCCATATTGTTTCATCCATTTCTTCTCCATATATAGGAATGTTTCCTCTAACTTTTGTAAACTTTATTACAATCAAACATACCATGTAAAAAGCAGGTTTTCTTTGTAAACAAATGCATAATTTCTACTTTTTGTAGCCTTACTGTGTTCAATTTAACATTGTGTGCATTTTGCATGTTGCTCACATTGGTAGGTTTGAAGGTATTTAGGCTTCCTGAAATTAGATATAAAATCTGGATGCATTCACGATACTTTAAGAAGTTGCTTTGGATTGAAGCTTATACCAGATGGTATAAGAATACACAATCATGTCTGCAGCTTGTGAAACTACTACGCATAGATTCAGCAGTTTGTTATATTGTAGGTGTTTTTTTTTTTTTTTTTTTTTAAATCTGAGTAAAGTTTGGACTGAACCACAACATCATGCATGGATGTACTGTCCACTGTTCACACTGCAGTCACTCAAAATCACATCACAATCTCCTTCCAATGTCTCTCCTGTAAATAAACTGTCAAAACCTATTTCCACAAATTCGGTACCTTCTCTCACTTTCCCTTTTCCCTTTTCCATTTTCATTCCTTCCTTCTTTAACTCATCCTAAATGGTAGGTGGAAAAATATAGATATTTATATGAGTTTTCTCATTTTTGTCCACAACTCAGTGTCTTCAACAACTGCTCCTCTGGTGAGACTCATCACCTTCGTCTACAGCTCATTGGTCAGTTCATCGGCAAATTCAGCCATGATGTCATGTACCCAGATGTCCCTTTCTTCCTGCGAAGTGTCGACCAGGAACACCGTCAGCTTCCGGTCCCATGGATTAGTGGCTTCCTGGATGGCCTCCAGCTGGGCCACAAGTGGTTTCTTCTCCACATGGTTCCTGAAAACGATGGAAGCTTCCTCTGACCACTGCCTCGGCTTAACCCCTGTGGATGGACAGACAGAAGAACCAGCTTTTTAGACTTAAAACAATAACCAAATGTTTAGGATTAGGTATTATATTTGACTATAGCAAATGACTTCAAATAAATGTTAATGTTATCGTATTCTTTCCCTGCGGTGTCTCTGTCCCCACATAGAGTTCAGGAAGTAAGTTTACATATGCTTTCAGTAAATGAATTCAACTATTTTCCAAAACTCACATAATTTCAATTCAATATCTTCTCTCTTTTCACACAATTAGCCAAAATACTTTATTTTGATAATGTGACGTGTCAGAATAACAGCAGAAAGACTTTATAATTTCAGCTTTCAATAATTCTATCACATTCTCTGTACTTCTGTTCTGATAAAATAATCAAATACATGATTTTGACTGGATAGAAATGTCTTTTGAGAACCAAATATATTTTTTCTTTCCTGTTCTCTCTCATTTTGACTTGTCTAATGTTATACACTGAACTTTATTACAATGGACAGTCTATCCTTGATATGTACAGCAATTTTGTGTTCTATGCATAGTCAGAATTTAGTCTGATATGTGAGGATTTTTGAGTTACTTATGGAATCTGACATAGGAATTTAAGGTAGGTGACGGATGGAGTAAGGGAGTGGGAGATTATAAGTTAAACTTCATCCTGCTACTTTTCGAAGGGTTTATTTTCTTTTGATATATTTCTTTGTTGTTTGAATTTATTGCAATATTCTAAATAAAAAAATAAACAAACAAACAATCAAGGAATAGATATAAAAATTATCTACTTATGAACGTGTTATTAGATGAATAAGGCTCAGTTCTATTTCATTACATTAACTCATTTGTAAAAGAGTGAAAAAAGTAAATATTCAAGAGCTAACCTTTCAGAGCAACAAAGCAGAAATCTTTAAGTTTTATAAATAAACTGTCATTGTGAATGAATTCTCCAAAATCCAAACACTGATGTTTACAGAACAGCGCTTGTATTTTATTCAGAACACAGAGTTTTTCCTGTCGTAGACTTTACTCACCGGCTAGTTGGGCAGTGATCCCCTGGAATGGCAGCTGTCTAAACTCCTTGATAAGAGGCCGGAGCTGTGTGCAGCTGACCAGCTCGTGTTTACCGTAGTCCAACTCATAGACAGACACCAGTCCATTGGTCAGGACTCCCTTCACTAAGACACGATGCCAGCTGAAACAAGGAAGAGGGGGTTATTTTAAGACAGAGCACATCTGTTTCCATATGACCACTATGGGACATGAGACTATGAGAATAGAGGCCACAATACCAGATTTGTGTTTTTTCAGCATCAACACAAATCTGTTCATATTTAAAACAGTACATACAGCTTCATTAATCTTCATCCACATTAAATTGTTTATCAAAATACAAGTCTAAGATGACATGAAGTGATAGGTTTGTGTACCTGTTCTCCACTTTGGCAGCATATATTTGATTCTTCTCTATGTTGAGTGGTTTCTCTTCAGTTTTATTATAGTAGAGAATCATCTCCCCCATCAGCACCACCAGTTTGTACATATCTCTCCACGGCTGCAGCACAAAGTGACCAGGATGGCACGCAACTGATACATATACATCCATGTTGCCTCCTGAGGAGATAAGAAATGACACATAAACATTAAAAATCACAAATTAGATGTTATTTTGAGGGGCTTCATTAAAATGCACGAGGGATTATATTCAACTCTGGAAAAACTAAAGTGACCTTTGGTTTTACCATGTACAAGTATGTGCTATTTTTGTAATTCTAGAGGCTATCAGCATCATTGTTCTGAAATTATAAAATATTGTTATTACAGTATAATTTTATATTATCATAAAATACTGTCAATTACAGTAATAAATCTGGAGGAAAATTAACATCAGTTCAAAACAAAAGACAAAAATCTGTGCTTTTGCTCTAATTGATATTCATTTGTAAACAACACAATACTAATATTTTAACTTAGGAAGAGTTCAGAAATTCAGGTCAGGTTTATTGTGTTTTAGCAGAGATGGGATTTGCGAATTAGCTTAATGGCATATACAGTACAGGCCAAAAGTTTGGACACACCTTCTCATTCTTTGCATTTTCTTTATTTTCATGACTATTTACATTGTAGATTCTCACTGAAGGCATCAAAACTATGAATGAACACATGTGGAATTATGTACTTAACAAAAAAGTGTGAAATAACTGAAAACATCTCTTATATTCTAGTTTCTTCAAAGTAGCCACCCTTAGCTCTGATGACTGCCTTGCACACCCTTGGCATTCTCTTGATGAGCTTCCAGAGGTAGTCACCTGAAATGGTTTTCACTTCATAGCTGTGCCTTGTCAGGGTTACTTAGTGGAATTTCTTGCCTTATTGATGGGGTTGGGACCATGAGTTGTGTTGTGCAGAAGTCAGGTTGATGCACAGCTGACAGCCCTATTGGACAACTGTTAGAATACATATTATGGCGAGAACCAATCAGCTAAGTAAAGACAAACGAGTGGCCATCATTACTTTAAGAAATGAAGGTCAGTCAGTCTAGAAAATTTCAAAAACTTTGAATGTGTCCCCAAGTGCAGTCGCAAAAACCATCAAGCGCTCCAACGAAACTGGCTCACATGAGGACCGCCCCAGGAAAGGAAGACCAAGAGTCACCTCTGATGCTGAAGATAAGTTCATCTGAGTCACCAGCCTCAGAAATCGCAAATTAACAGCAGCTCAGATTAGAGACCAGATGAATACCACACAGAGCTCTAGCAGCAGACACATCTCTACAACAACTGTTAAGAGGAGACTGCGTGAATCAGGCCTTCATGGTCAAATGGCTGCTAGGAAACCACTGCTAAGGAGAGGCAACAAACAGAAGAGATTTATTTGGGCCAAGAAACCCAAGGAATGGACATTAGACCAGTGGAAATCTGTGCTTTGGTCTGATGAGTCCAAATTTGAGATCTTTGGATCCAACCGCCGTGTCTTTGTGCAACGCAGAAAAGGTGAACGGATGGATGCTACATGCCTGGTTCCCACCGTGAAGCATGGAGGGGGAGGTGTGATGGTGTGGGGGTGCTTTGCTGGTGACGCTATTGGGGATTTATTCAAGACTGAAGGCAACCTGAATCAGCATGGCTACCACAGCATCCTGAAGTGACATGCCATTCCATCCGGTTTGCGTTTAGTTGGACCATCATTTATGTTTCAACAGGACAATGACCCCAAACACACCTCCAGGCTGTGTGAGGGATATTTGACCAAGAAGGAGAGTGATGGAGTGCTGCGCCAGATGACCTGGCCTCCACAGTCACCGGACCTGAACCCAATCGAGATGGTTTGGGGTGAGCTGGACCGCAGAGTGAAGGCAAAAGGGCCAACAAGTGCTAAGCATCTCTGGGAACTTCTTCAAGACTGTTAGGAAACCATTTCAGGTGACTACCTCTTGATGCTCATCAAGAGAATGGCAAGAGTGTGCAAAGCAGTCATCAGAGCTAAGGGTGGCTACTTTGAAGAAACTAGAATATAAGAGATGTTTTCAGTTATTTCACACTTTTTTGTTAAGTACATAATTCCACATGTGTTCATTCATAGTTTTGATGCCTTCAGTGAGAATCTACAATGTAAATAGTCATGAAAATAAAGAAAATGCAAAGAATGAGAAGGTGTGTCCAAACTTTTGGCCTGTACTGTACTCTGTGCAGAACATCAGAAGTTCTATATGTTCACTATGTTCCACTGCTTTGTCCCTGATGAATCAATGAATAATGTTCTCCACAAATCTTTAACATGACCTGTGGGTACGTTATGCCATTCCTGATGCAAAAAAGGAGTTCAGTTTTATTTAACCCATAAAGACCCAAACAACCACTGGCGACCAAAATCATCTACTAATATAAAATGTGTATTAACTTCTGATCCACTAATCTTAACAATCCATGTAAATAATTGGTCTAAATGCAGTTTATCATTTTTTCATGGTCATCAGATATGACCCATTTGGACGTTCAGAGGCTCCGTAGTCAACGTGGAAACACCGCCATCTTCTACAACAATTGATTCACCAGTCAAACCCCTGGAGTTGGATCAATGACAGTGAATGGACACACTGGGTGTATGTTCAGTTAATGATCAATTCTGTTGAAAAAGTCACATTTTCTTAATTTTTCTGTTTCTGATATTATGACAATTAACTTTAATCTGAGCTTTTATGAACATCTACATGATTAGTGAATTAAATATAGGAAAATACCAGATTTTTATTGAGAAATGCAAAATACAGAAGATAATTTTATAATAAATGGTAATAAATTGCTTAAGAAATGTTATATAGAGAGAAAAATTCATTTGGGAACTGCTGGAAAAGTAACACTGGTTCTTTATAGGTTAACTGCATGTGACCATTCATCTTACACTAATTCTTCACGTGGTTTAAAATGGGTTCAGGCCTGGAAACTGCACTGTTATTTTAATTTCATAGGTGTATATTTTAAAGTGGATACAAATGCAGACCAGACAATAATAAAAACAAATAATTTGTGGACTGAAAGAGCTAACCCAGAGTGGGCAAGATGTAAAAAAACACAGTTTTAAGCTCATATGAGTTCTCTTTGTGTCCGCCCTTCATGCCTAGCAGTATTTTTCCCTCTCACCTGGAGGGGACAGCTCTAGTAGCGGTGGCAGATTCAGCGAGGATGAGGGGGATGAAGGTGTCTCTGACGGGGTGGAGGTAGTTGTGTTTCCTCTTCCTCCTCCTCCTCCTCCTCCTCCTCCTCCTCCTCTGGGACCTGACAGAGCTCTCCTAAGATGAGGCTTAGCTGATAGTGAAGTTGACGTTGGACTCCCATTAGTGGAGTCACTGGGGCTGGATGTCTTGGAGGATAGAGTGGGTGTAGAGATCTTGGTGGGACTGTGAAAATAAAAGAACAAATGTGAGATATTTTACCTGTGACGGGTAACTGCAGAGCAGCGTTAGGTTAACATCACACCTGTGACTTGTCAGGAAGACGTCAGGCTGCGTTTTGAAAAGGTCAGACTGGGCCATCTGATGGTTGAGGCTTCGGGCCGGGTCGTGGAAGTTCTTGTCAGTAAACAGGTGGACATAGATGCAGCGCTTGGCATCATCCACCTTGGCAACCTTGAGGATAACAGATAGGAAAACGTAATAAAGACACACGGAGGATTCAAAAGTACATAGACCAAGGAGCATCAAAAAAAGACAAGGATTAAGATGCAAAATAAGAAAAGGGGAAGAATAACTAGAAACAGGGATAAATTAAATAGATTTTATTAACTTGTGTAACGTGTGTGGAAATCAGAGGTCAAAGAGAAAAAGAGTTTGGAACTAATATATATTTGCAGTAAGTCAAATTTTAGAGTTGAAATGACATTGAGCTGACAATTAAAGAAAGGGCAATTCAAAGTATGAACTATATTTATTGGCAGTTTAAGAGATATTAGAGATAATAGTTACTCTAATAACAAACAGGGTTCCTACAGGTTTCTAAAAGTTAAATTTAAGACTTTTTAATACCTTTTTAAGACTACTTGGAACTGAATTTAATGCCCATTTCAAGGCCATATTGGCAAAAATTTGTGACTCCTAGAATTTAGGAAAATGTATTTCTTTACTCCCACCGCTCTGAGTCATTTCTCACGGGGGGCTGCAAATTAGTGATTTCAGAAAGTGTTTCAACAATATTATTACTGAAAGTGTGTACGAAAAACTAAGAAATGCTAGAGTACAAAAATAGTTCCGCAAAGTAAAGAATAAATAAAAAATTTACAAAGGAAACAATCTAAAGAAATCATTAGATGCTCTGTACATAGATTTTAAGTGACTTTGGCTGAGGTGATGCACCTAAATCTTATAACAGTATAGAAAACCCTGGGTCTCCTTGGATCCATGAAGGTCCCTGGGAAACATTATGACTATGTCAAGCAAAATGCTGACAACACTGACCATGACTGAGGTTAAACAAAGTGAATATACTGTATTTTACCTTCATACTACAGTCAGTGATGTTAAGTACTTTCTCTCGAAGCCACTGGACAGCTTCTGGAGTCCAGGATCCGACACTGACAGCCAGGTCTGCCAGACAGCACTTCACAGCCTAAACACAAGTTGCAGGTTGTACATGCTGCAGTTAGAAAGCTGCTTAAAATATGCAGCTTGTGCTTAAATTTCTTCTGAACAATTGTGTTGTTTCGTTTGTTTTTCCCTTTCTGTCCAACAAAGCCAGAGACATTTACCTGTGGTGGGATGGCCATAAGGTCACGAAGGAATGGTGGAGGGATTTCTCTGAGTTCAAACACCTCCACAGAAGCCTGAACGCCCACATCAATGAACAGGATATCCAACACTCTGCTGCCATGCAGATTGGTGATCTACCAATAGACAATGAACACTGTTTTATTAACTCTTCAAAATATATTAAAAAAAAACATTTGCCATAGACTACTGTGTTTTAAAGCTATTCTTCTTTAACTTTTCTTTCATCTTTTTGATTCTCAATGATTTCCCACTTTTTATGTAGTTGTGGATTAGTACATGTGGAATGAATTTCAGTCTGCCCCATGATGGAGGGTCCAATATGTGTGTAATAATAATACAGTATTAGATGATGAGTTTTTCATTTTGTTATTTGCTGTAAAAGGCCAGTAACAATCATATGTGGATATGTTTTATATCTCACAAATCTTGATGTACAATTTCTTACCTCAACACGGGACCATTTGCTTTTGTATCGTGCCAGGCATCGTTTTCCACAGAAGGGCCTAGAAACCAGGAATTCTGATGTTACCTGGAGCAAGAAAAAGAGATTCATCAACAAAAACATCACAGGTGACAGTACCATTTGACAGGATGTTTTTTGGATTGGTAATGTTATTGTGTGTGAGTCACTTCTATTTTATGACAGAATAAAATGAGACTGTAAAGGCTCGCGTAGAAAAGTTGAGCCCAGTCTGGTGCTGCTATAATGACTGTTATGGCATATACAGTTTGTACAGCCCTATACCAGAAGTGGGCAATTAATTTTCCTATGGGGCCACATGAGAAACTTTGACAGTTATTAAAGACTGGATCAATATACTTGCAGCTCTGCTCAATGTATATCTCTCTCTATATATATACTTTACTATAATATAAAAACAGTAAATGCAACAATACAATGATACAATAAAAATGTGGAGCACAGAACACAACTATTTAATGAATACTCACAAAAACACTTTTGAAAATGTGCAAAACCAGCTCCACATTAACTTTACATGATAAACTATAAATGCATCCAGCTTTGTTTGTTTGCATATCTCAGTTCCTTTTCTTTTTCTTTACCTCTGACTTCAGTAAAGAAATACTTAGAAGTCCTTGTCTGGTTAAAAACTCTGCATTCTGAATCAGTCTTTCTTATTTTGGCATCAGCTGACATCTTCATGGGCTGAAACTGACCAGCAAACCAATCAGTGCATAAGCCTTATGCTAAGTACGGAAAGTACGTGTCAAAAAACGCTAATTTAGCAGATACTTCAAAATAAAAGCAGTACTGTTGTATTGGCTGTGTCTATTATGATGATATATATTTGCACTGACTTTTAATTTGCCAATGACCTCATGCAGGCCAGTTAGGGTCAGCAACCGGGCCGCAAGTGGCCTGTGGGCCGTAAAATGCCCAGGTCTGCCCTATACTATATGGTGATGATTGATTTTAGATGGAAATATAAAGGTGTCAACAGGGGGAAACAACTAGTCTGGATCTTTCCAGAAATAACAAAAATCCAGTTACTACCATGTCTCAAATTCACTTATTATCTTGCAGTAGTCTGGTAGTACAAGTATCTTTTTAATCAGTATAAAAAACTGTAGTGTAAAGTGTAAGAATAAATGTAAAGTGATTTATGAGCTTGGCTTTCTTTTTTAATGTGCTAGACTTGGTGATAAGCAGTGACTTTAATGAGTCATTACTGGATTTTTTCTTATACTGGAGAGGGTTTATTCTCTTTAGTCAGGGTACAATAGTGGTTTCCATTTCTGGTTTTTATGCAAATGTACGACAACAGTCCCTGGGCTACACCTTATTAAAAACCATAAAGACTTTTTTCTTATCTTGACTTCACAGTGTTTAACCAAACACTGAAGCAAACTACTACTGAGCTGCAACTACAAGCTTTAAAAAGTAGATTAAGTAGCACGGCAACGTCTTAGCACCAGATTATCAACCTAATCTCAATCTGTCCACAACTTTACATTGGGAAAAGGACACATGACACAAATAAATTCATAAAAAGTGATTAGGATTAATGTGTGAGTTCTCATCTACTCTGATTACTCCCTCCCTGGATTTAATGAACACATTAAAAAACAATCATAGGTTTCTGTTTTAATCTGTTGGTCACAGCATTCTTTCTTCTGGCAGAGGACCGTTAAGTTTTTTATATTCTTTGTTGTTAAATCAACAATATAAGACTTTTGTTGTGGACTCTTTCCTCCCCATTCCTGCATTGAACATTGTGCCTCAACAATTAATTAAAAAAACTATTAGCCAGATTGGACATTCTCTGCTTGCTTAAGGAACACAGTCTGTCAAGTGGACTGAGTTTCTAAAGACTATAAACCCTACCTACCTTAAAGCTACCAAGATTTTAGAAAGACTGATGTCCAAGAAATTTCTGGAACTGAGTGAAGAAAAGACATTTTTGACAAATACCAAATGCAAAGAGTTTAGTCAGATAAATAAAATTGCAACTGATAAATTTGAAAACAGTAAGCATGCTGTTTTTTCTCTGGACTCTGGTGTCTCCTTGTTCTCATGTATTTGTTCACTTTGCTCTAATGATTTCATGATCAAACTGAGTTCAACACATCACCATGAAGGTACTGAGACTTCAGGTGGAGTGTGGTGTTAACCTGTGAGTGGAAGTACGTCTCTATTTTCTCCAGTATCTCATTGAGCTTGGCGAGGCCTCTGGAGGGCAGTTGACAGTAGACGGTCCCATCTGAACACACACTGCTGACAGTCACATTCATGTAAGCACTGTTGACCTGTAAAGACCCACCAGTAGGACATCAGTATGTTGAGCTCACAGATTCATTAAACCCTACACACAGAAAACCTCAAAGTCTGAAGCACCTGTAATGGGCTGGCTAGTGTCTTGTCCTGCAGGGCCTTCATACAGGCAGCATTGATGTTGACATCGTCGTCCTGTGAAGTGTCATACAGAACAACTAGCGGGATCTGCCCTCTCTCTAGGATCTCCGCCAGCAGGATTCTTCCACTTGCCATTGTCTCAAATTTCTTCAACACCCCAGGATCCTGACAGAATGGCTCCAAGCCTGGAACAGGACACAAATTTCAGTATTAAATTAGACTACAAACCATGAAATCACAGTGAAGGAAGAAATATGAGTGAAAATAAAAAAGGATAAAACAAATTAGACTTATTACACTAATGTCCATTAGTGTACTGAGTTTAGATTCACCTGCCAGTTTACACTTAGTAGCCTGGAAAGGCAATTTGAAAAACTTCTCCTGCAGGTCAAACACTTTGGCTTTGCTGATCACCTCTGAGAAGCCATGATCCACATAGTAAACCTACAAAACCAAAAACAAAGATGTTCACAAAAAAACAATATTTTTCTAAAATCTTTTTAAATTATAAACACTGCAGAAAGTGAACTCTAATCAAGTCAAGGCAATAAATGCTTGAATTGGTCAAACAAGATACTTCTTCCTATCAGTCGGCTATTATTTATGAACATTTCACCATTTTCAAACTTGTTGTCCATCATTATGTTAATGAGATGAAAATCCGGGGTAATTTAAAGCATGATTTAATGCAGATTTACAAAGTCCTTTGATCAACACTGACAAGTACAAGCCTGCTTTATTTAATTCATAATTTATTATTCTATGAATCATATCCTTGTCATCACTTCACACATTAAGTATTATTTCTCACCTTGACCTTATCAGCCAGAACCTCACAGACTTGAGCTCTCAGAATCTCCTCCTCCTCCTCTGCTCTGACTGCGACAAGTTGGCCTGACAATGGAGCTGACAAAGGAGTGGGACTACTTTGGTTTAAGCCATAAAACTCCCTCATTTCATCCTCCATGGACTCTTGGGCCTGGGAGTAACCTTCACCAATATACCTGAGAGATGAGACGAAACTGTGAGATATCCTTCTGTCCTTAACAAACTGACCTTTTCTACCGAATTAGCTCTGGTTCTTGAATCAGGATTCTTGAAGTCTTGATGCCATCTGATGAAAGTGGACTGCATGTACACCAGTTTTGGAACCACTGTTATCATGGATGCAATACACAATGCTCAACAATTCTCTTTTTGGGTCTCTTTTGTATTTCTGTATTTTGTTTATTGTTTGTTCTTGTGTTTCAGTAAAACCAGCTGGAAGTTGAGCAGATAACCAAATGACCACAAAGCACTAAATCTGATCAGCAGACAACTTTTACCACATCATTAGATTCATAGCATAATTGGCTAAGTCCTATTTTTGGCCAAATTGTGACATCTGCATAACTTTACTCTCATAACACTGGCTCACTGGCTATATCCTGAAAAAATATGACTTAGATAATTATGCTATAAGGCTAACGATATATATTTTCGTAAATTTTTTTTGACTGCTGATTTCTCATACTTGATAACCATCTCTGTCCTCCACCCTCTCTTACCAACTTGAAGAGCAGGACATCAGCACTGATATCTGCACAATTCAAGTCATAGAAAAGCCAGCGATTTTTTGGCTCCAACTAGGAACCTGGGCTACAAACCACTGGATTTTTGGTCAAAATGCTCCTAACATTTCAAAATTTGATGCACAAACTTCATGTCAGTAGAAAAGGGGAACATGAGTTACTTTTCCACACATACAACGGTCTCCTACCTGAGTATAACTCCATTGGTGTTTGTAGCCTCTACCACCAGCACTGAGGGATATTCCTCTTTAGGAATCTGCAGAGATGGTACAGCATGGTTACTGAGCCTCCTCCCCAGCTCCTGCCTCAACTTCAGCTCTTCCTCACTCGTTGTGGAGTCCCTCCTATTGCAGTTCTCATCCTCGCCTGCTCCACCCCCACTGCTGCTCCTCCTGTACAGGATAGCCCTCTTTGGGTTGTCAGGCATGGGGTAGTCGATGGTGCAGAAGTCAGAGAGGAGGTGAAGGTTCTCTAGGACATGTCCAGGCAGTTTAGTCTTGGAAAACAATAAAATACACAAAGATTTTTAGCATGTTTCAGCTTCAATATGAATCCAGTGGAACACATTAAAGAGCTTAAAAAAACTAGCTGGGTTGTAGGTAATTTAATAAAGTATTTATGCCAGTTTTTTGAGAGTTACTGACTTTGTAGGTGTCCTGGAAGAGCTTTGGCAGCGCATGGGCCCAAAGTCCATTGGAGTACTTTATCAGTAGCTCCTCCAGTTTCACTTTCAGGTCAGGGCTAAGGGGTGTAGGAGAGGATGGAGGGCTGGGTGAGGAGGAGGAGGACAATGTTGGAGACTGAGGAGGATGAGAACTGGAGCGTGTCAGATGGGTGCTGGAAGGTCTCTGCTGGGCAGGGGACTGCAAGGGTTTATTTGTGGGGCTGTTTGAACTCTGGGTAGGGGCAGTGGTGGAACTTGGGTTAAGATTTGTCACAGCCTTGTCCTTGGCGGGGTAAAGAAGCAGCTCTGATGGGTTGCTGCTGCAGGTTTTCTCTACCTTAAAGAATAAAAAAAGCACTGATTATAGAGAGGAAACACAAACATGATTAAAAATCCCTGGATTCAACACTGTTTAACAATGTTTTCAAAGTTGCCATGTGTCACTTGTTGGAAAGTGGTGGAAATATAAGTGCTCAGAGGAAAACATTTTCAATAGATGTAATAGTGGAATCTGCGTGAGAGGTCAGGGTGGATCATTTTAGTGGGGAAAAACTGCTTAAACAAAGACACATGAGGACCACAAAGAATACAGAAACTGCCAACAATTTCTAAAGGTTTTCAGTGATTTGTGCATGCACATTATTGTGAAATTTTAGATACAGTAGTCTTATTTTTGGTCAATGCACATTTGCATCTTCTATATTTATTTTGCATTGTACATTTTGTCCCTGCCCTCCCTAGTGTAAACTGTTATATATGAGAAATGCTCTTAATTTAGCATCAGTAAGCTTACAATCTTAACCATCAGTGCATTTTTATTAATATGCTGTTACAATAGGAAAAACATTATAATGATAGGGGAACATACAGTACAAATGTGTGTCCATGTTTCCAGGTCTTTGATGGCCTCTGTGGGCAGGTCCTGTTTGTACAGTTCTCTGTAGATCTGAGGCAACTTGGACACCCAAAACCCATTACTGTACTTCCCCAGGACCTCCTTAATGCGACTCTGGACCTGCTGAGGGTTATAGGGTTTTCCTTTGCCTGGGCTGAGGCTCTCATTAAGATTCATAGGTGCTGGAAGATTAAAGCAAACAGTAAAAAAGAAGGGGAATGAGAAGTTAAACATAGGCATGTAATTATTGCTTCCACACCTTTGCCGTCTTGACTTCAGGTTTAGTTGTTCTTTGATAAAATGTAGATCACAAAATCATGAGTGATAACAACAATTCCTAATAAATTTATCAAATCAAAGTTATTCTCAGGGTGTTGCTCTACAGGATGATTATATGTAATTTGCACATTTTTATTTACTATATCTTCCACTTACATGAATCTTTATCTTTTGAAAAGTAGCCTCACATTATTATTTCCTCTCTCTTCAGGAATGTGTCTTTCCATAAAGAATTCACAGGCCCCATTTAGTTTCCTCTATCTGCAGGGGCCTGAAATAAACATGTTCCGAAAGACCCTTAATAATGTGCACCTTGAAGCTATGCATTTCATTACAGGCCAGTGCTTTCCTCCAGGCTATAAAGCCTTCTTCAGCCAGGCAAATAGACAACACATACATGCTCAGTTCAAGTGAAGGCTTGTAGAAGAAGAGTTTAAGACAAGGAAAGATCAAACCAACAACACAAAAACCCAACGCTGGTTTAATTTAAAACCTTTTAGAAACAGACTCATCTCAATATTAACATAATATCAATTGCAATATTCTCAGGCAAAAGTCATACAGGATGGGGTATCTTTTAGTTTAGTCCTTCATGATGACATGTTCGAATGGGGGTTGACATTTCAGCATAAGGTGGCACATTGCAAAACTGGAAAAGGGTCATTGAAACATTACGTTTAAGTATCACATGCAAGTGTCTTCTGTAAGTCATAGATATCAGGCCCCACCTGAAGCCTGTACTTAGTTTGAAAGACAAAAGCTATACAAATCCACATTTAGAGGAAAGAAAGCAGCGTGTCCTACTTACAACTAGTCTGTTGGGGGTTTCTGGAAAGGTGAGCTTGCACCTCCTTCTGAAACCGTGACGGCAGAGTCATCCTCTTGTCTGACCTAGACAGAAAGCAGGAAAAAAAGGTGGAACATTACCCTCTATGGACTTTGGAAGAGGAGACAATGTTTCGACTTCCAGCAACAACAATAACAATAATAGATTAAATATATTATATTTAATCTATACACAATACAATACAATTCACAATCACTTTAATTTATACAATTATACAGTCACTTAAGATGTATTATGTTTAAACTGGTTCTGTTTGGCACTTGTACTGCATATAAAATACTCCTATGAGGCACATCTTCTATGTGGACAAAGTTCTTTCGGTTTGTCCCTACTCCCAGAACCCATTAATCAAACTGTCTCCAAACCCTGGTCTAGAATGAACAATGGGTCATGAGATACTGCAAACAAACTGCACTGCAATCTATGCACTAGATAAAGTACTCTTTGTCGGGCCTAGAAAGTGAGCATACATGAAAGATTCTTTCGATCAGGGGTGTCAAACTCAATTTAATTCAGGGGGCACATTCAGCCTAATATGACATAAAGTGGGCCGGACCAGTAAAATAATATAGAATTTAGAAATAATGTCATCTCCAAAGTTTTCTCTATGTTTTTGTGTGAAAAAATTAAAATTCCGTAATGAAAATGTTTACATCTACAAACTGTACTTGAACACAACACAAGCAAATATGACCAACCTGAAAATTCTTAAGAAAAATAAGTGCAATTTCAACAATATTACGCCTCAGTTTATCATTTATACATGTGCATTATAACTTACAGATCACAGTGAATCTACAAATATACAAAACATTTAATAACAGACAGAAAATTCCACATACTTAAGAGATTTCAGGTTGTTCATATTTGTTCAGGTTATTCACATTTTTTCTAAAAGGTTAGTCTGTAAATGTATGATGAAAAAAGGTAAGCGACACGCACATCCAAAATTAGAGGTGTGCAGGATCCCAAAAAGTTAAACATGAAAAAAATAAAGGAAGGTCCGCACAACCTGTGAGCTCCCAAACCATTTATTCCGTGATGTTTCGGGCCGAGGCCCTTCATCAGACTGTAAATGTAACCATGTAACCATTTTTGTGTAATTTGCCTTTTTTTTTTTTTACACTAAAACAAAGAGGGAAATTTGCGGTTTTCATTATTTATAGGTTATTATGATAGTGTTTTACTGGTGTGATCCACTTTAGATTGAATTGAGCTAAAATTATTTTAACATCCTTGATTGCTAATTTCTTCAGTGTAATTTTTGCATTTCACAAATTCATCCCAAGGGCCGGATTGGACCCTTTGGCCGGCTGATTTTGGCCGGCCCCCAGGCCGCATGTTTCACACCTGTGCACTAGATTGTTTTATTTCATTTTAATTCAGTTTTTCTATCTTAGTCTTCTCCCACTCATGTCCCACAAGTCCAAAATACACGGCCAATATGATGTAATAATACAGTGTGAAGGACTTCACCTCTTATACGTAGATCCTAGAACATAATGTCAGCATTTGTACACTCCTCTGCGCTAAATCTGTCTAGCTTTGTATCTGGCAGAGGAGGTGAAACAAACTGCAGCAGAATAAACCAGTTATAGCTAGACTGATGGCAATAAGTGGCACTATAACTTAATTTCTGTCCATGTTAAGTGAGTGTAAAGGGTGTACACTGGAAGTGAGGGGGAAAGATTTTATTCAAGTGCAGTTTCCTTTCCAAATCAAATGAAATTTTGAGGCTAAGGAATGAAAAACAAAGCAAGAAAGCAATATATATAGAGCTAGCATAACCACCTTTTAGTTATTCAATCTGTACAAGAAAATGTAGAGCACTGCACTTAAAATTAACGGTTTCTAAGATCTTTACAAGCTAACTTTAACCAAATTTAAAACAGACTACTGGTAAATATAAGTAGTACATGTGGTACTGTGCAGAGGCACTGTAGGTTTTATACAACTGTTATGTAACTGAGTCAGGTTAATAAATATTTTGCCATCAGTGAGATGCAAACATAAAGTATCAAGACTGTATTAGGTTCAGCTGCAGGTTTAAAGATTTGTAACACTAGAAATTTTTACAAGTAGAAGAGTTTCACAAGAGAATATTTTTCCAAAAATGTCCATACAGATTAAAATCTGATCAATTCAAAGTTAAGGATATTTTGCGCTTTTAATGTCTAAATTATTCTATTTAACTTAAGGGCCGACACCCTTGTGCTTTGAATTATTAGTCTACGACTTTTAAGCCAAGACAATTAAGTCTCTCCCACTTTTGGTGACATCCAAGCTGAATATTGTGGTTCTCTGGACCCAGTTACCCCACAGTGGTTTTTCTTTCACTGCTCCAAATTTCCTCACAAGCAAACTAGTAACATGAATGTGATCAATTCTGTTAAATACACAGCTACCCAGAAAGTACACAGCTCTGTCCCACAACACCACCCTGATGCATTCCCTTAGAATTTGGAGCCAGCATTCACCTCAGCAGCCATAAACTCTCCAGTCTCAAAACTCAGACCAAACTAGTCCTCTCTGTTTCCTCAGTCCTATTATTTACCAGAGACGTTTGTATCTTTGTGTTGTCTTATTTCATTTATTCAGTGTACCACTCCTACAGTGTAGTTGTAGGCAGACACACATGGACACACTCATACTGTCCATTGGAAGGTCTAGAGGGATACAGAGAGATGTGCTGATTCATTCTGTGTCGGTTTAGAAGCGTTAATCTACCAGAGAATAGAGCAGGGATTAGAAAGGGCTCACATCCCCCCGGCTTTGGGCTCGTGTCCCCTGCCAACACACCAGGCTTCCCACCCTCCCGTCCCATTGTGCTGTGGAGGGCCACCGGCACACTGGACACCCTTGGTGACACAGACAGAGCACTGATGTCAGTTGTTTTCACAGTGAAGAGACACTGAGAGCCGTGGGTGGATGGTGGGAGAGCAAGTCAATGAACCCAATTAATTAGACTCATTGTTTGAGCAATTCACATGGATGTATAACAACGTATAATATGTTAACAGCTCCTTGGACAATAATGAACCAAGCTTAAATGTAAGTCACCTATGATTCACAGCATTAGTCAACTGGAATAAGTATTTACCTCAAAAAGGAATAATGGACCTTGGCAACAAAAGGGAAATTTAAGAGAGGGAGAGCGAAAAATGTAGTTAATATTCAGCAAATTGTGATGACAGGAAAGACAGACATACAGAGAGAAAGAGACAGAGGAAGCTAGAATAAACTAGAGAGTGCATCATGAACCCAGTGCTGAATAAGCAGCAGCTTTGCACTCACACACCAACCAGAGTTCAACGAGGCTCCCATTCACCAGCTGCCTATCCTGATTCAGCTCAGACCACACAGGTGGGAGGAGAAAGAAAGAAAGAAAGAAAGACAAAATTGTATTTTTATGCAACATTCTGAAGGCTGTTGCACTACTCTGGTTATTCTGAGGATTTCCAAATTCCTCTACATGTATTTCGGAAGACATGGGGAAGCCTGGTTGGTGGTTAGCACATGAAATTGTGCTATAAAATCCCACAAAAATGTTAAGGCTGAGCCAAAGGATATGAACTACAGCTGGTCTTTTTGTACTAAATGACAAAAACACTCCAGTGTAAAACAAGGACGAACTTCAGAGCATACCACAAAATTAATGAAAATTTAATCCTACCGATACCTAAACTAATCTGAAACATCACATGATAGAACTGTGTTGGTTTATTATCTTGAATCCTTCACTCACTTTTCTGGTGGTGGATTTGTTTTCCTGTTGGGTGTGTTCTGATTGGACATCTTATTCGGATGCACTCCAGTCTTGCCCTCTGACTGGCCATCCTTCATGTCCCTTGTCTGTCTGAAGTCTCCATGTCCAGCCCCTCGGCCACCGCCTCCTCCTCTACCTCCGCCTCGCCCTCTGTGGTTCGGCTGCCTGAGAGAAGTTTGAGGTTTGGCTGTGCAGAAAGAAAGAAGAGGAGATGTAAAGCTATGGATTTGCAATACAGACACACAAAGACTGACTCAGCTAAAACCTGACAGTGAGAGGACAGTGTAGTTGTCAAATGGGCAAAACATCACTGACAGCTCAATATCTACAGATAAAACACTTTTGATAAACACCATCATTAATTTAACCAGCAAAGAGAGATGGTTGTTCACATACATATAGGAAAACTTGATCATATCTTCTCACTTTCATGACAACTGTAAAACTAGAGACAGCTAATTGTTTTAAAAATGTAAAACTATTCTTTTAAAACTCTTTGTATACACTTGATATCAATTTAACCAAAAGGCTGCATTACAAAAATACCCCAGACAGCTTTTTTTGTGAAATGCACATAGCATTCTCATGTAATACTTACACTGGATAGTAGCCCCGCACAATATGTGGAAAGTCTGTGATGTATAAGACCATTGTTCAGTGTTATGATGACAATATGACTTAAAGTAAACCATTTCTAACTGTTTGCTGGAGTATTACCTAATAGGTCAAATGTTCACATGCTGAGTGTGAATGCATGTGTAAATAAGATAAAACATGATTCATCAGTCAGCATGATTGAATATTTGTTCTGAGTTTATCTGTGTATAATGTATCAATCCTTAATGAATAAACCATAAACAACAGCACAGCAGATGGCTGTACTATAATTAAATAGTATAAAAGTACTACTGTAAAAAAGATGAAGTTATGTGTTATACTAAACTATATACACTTAAAGTACTGGATATGTATGTGCTTGCCTGGACAGTGCAGTAAATAATGACCATAAAAAGTCTGGAAGCCACAGTGCGTCTGCTCTGATACAGCATCTTTCAGTCCAGCCTCATCATTCATTCACACAAACACAGCACAGTCGGCATGACATCACATTTCTGCTACGTAGCATAATCATAATACCTCGTCATGCATAACCCTAGTCATTTCCACTCCCACACTTCCTCTTCATTAGAAGCTATTCTTCCTACTATCTCTTCTTTTTTCACCTCTTTTATTCAGCTAAATGCAGTGCTTCCTTCTCCTCTTTTTCTCATCTCTGAATGCCTTTCTAGTGATAAAACACAGCAGCTTCATCAGCCGACTTCAACATTTCATACATTCTCTGAATCACCTCTGTCTGTCATATGAGTGAATGTACCACTTCTACTGTATGAGCTTCTGGTAGCCAATCCAGTAAATCAGCCTGTTAATTAGCTACTATATCTTTCGGCCAAACATATACAGAGCATGACAAATAGACACAGACAATCAAATAAGGAAAAGCTTGAAATCACATGCAAATATAGGCAAGGACAAGTACATACACACACACTCAGAGCAGACAGCGCATCACCTCACCGGCATGGACACACAGTCCCTGGTCTGTCTGTGCCTGAATATCAATATCCAAGGCGGTGAAGGAGAGAGGGAGAGGAGGGGAGAGAGAGGGAGAGAGGGAGAATGATTTGTGAATCAGCTGCTCTCTGCTTAGAGCCGAGTCTTGGCTGCTATGGGCTATAACAGTCTCAAATACCCCACCCCGCTCTCCTTCTAACTCCCTCCTTCTGACTCTCTGCTTCCTTCACTGTCATGTGTCCACCCCCTCCCTCCTTCCCATTCCACTGTCGCTCTTCCTCTCTTCTCCCCCAACCCTTTCGCTGCCATTCCTCTTCCTCCTCCTCACTTCTCTCTCCCCCCTCCATGCACTTCCACCTCCTACTTCCTCTGCCGTCTCTCTCAGAATATTCTGCAGCATCATAGACTAGTGAGGGTGTGCGCAGTGCAAACAAAGCAATAAGAACCAACATGCATGTATGTGGGTCTGGCCATATGGAAATTCTTGTAAAATATCGAAGAAACTGATTAATGCATAGTTTATATGTCATCACCTTCTAAGGATCTGTGGAGTAATCACTAAACTACAGCATATTATTCATCCACAACCTGTATGGCTGAGCCACAGACAGTAATATTGTATAGCTCTAATAACCAAAACTGGACAAGTTCTAGTTCTGTTTTCCTGCGGTATTGCTGCACTGATCTCACGAGAAGATATAAATAGGTTAGAAAATTCAGAATTTTGATGGTCTTGGAAAGCCACTAAATTCAAAGCATATCTATAGGCCACAAATTACTAGTTTCAAATCTTTATTCAACTTTTAGTCTTTGAATGTACTGACGTAGAAGCCTCTTTTCGCAAAGACCACATGAAAAAATGGTGAACAAAATAATTAGGATAAACATAAACTTGAATATTAATTGAAGGAATTACTGCTAGGACTGATAAAATGATGGGTAGAAAAACCCTTTGTCAATTTAGTACACCAAAATAACACAAAAATTAACACAGGTAAAAGAACAGGGAAATTAATCAAATACAAGGTGATTTTGGTGAAGAAAATGGGTAAGACACACAGTGAACTCTTTCGACCTGTAGCTCAATACACAATAAAATAGTATAGCCAAAATAAAGGTGCAGTGGTATAAAATGGTAATAAATGTAGAAAGTCATAGGAGTTATAGTAATTTAGTTAAGTGTTATTTGTTGAACGAGTCACTTAAAGTATAAGAGACAGATCTCAACAGAATAAGAATATGGTGATCTACTTAAAGCATCTGACCACAGAGGTCTTTCAAACAGGTATTTTGTTTAAAACCATACACACAGAAAAGCTTGCCATCAATGACCTGTATCTTACTCATGTTCAAAATCAGTTGGCCTTACCATTTAGGACGAGGGGAGCAGCTGGTTTGACTCTCATCTGGGTGTTAACCAGGTGGGGTCGGCCTGTCTTCTTGGAGCTACGTTGGCGAGCCACCACTTTGGCTATATGGGTAGTTTCATTGGCCAATGAAGGAAAACACATCATCTAGAGAAGAGGGAATTTTCAGATCGATACTGACATATAAGAAAGCAGTAAATAATACCACCATGTATAGGCATGTCATTCAACTGTGTTCAGTTTGTGTATTAATTCTAGACTGAATGTTTGGCTCCATCTTCTTTGTTGTTGGAAAAACAGAACACCAAAACACCAAGATTACCTCTCCAGAACGATTACGCTCCATGCGGACAACAGAGGGCATGGTCTCTAGAAGTGCATCAAGGTTGTTGTGACCCATCTGCTTATGTGGTATCTGATCCCCAGTCAGCTCCTTATACTCCGACTGCAGACGGGACAATGACACTCCACCCTTGTTCGCCTGGAGGACAGCCCGCAGCATCTTCTTCACCAGCTCCACGTCAGCCATCTAATAAAAAAAAGGACAGCACTAAGGAATAAAACCAAATAAAACACAGTGGGATAAAAAAAAGTACAAGAGTACAATAAAAACAATCCACTGCAGCTCATTTTTGCATTGGGGTTTTGTCATTTTTTGTTAAATTCTGTACACAGAGTAAACTGTAGAGCTTGCTGCTGCAACTGATGATATGCAAATTCAATGAAACTTAGTAGCTCTCCTGATTTGAGTTCAATCTGTGAGTCAACAGCTGACTGGTTAGGCAGGTTTTCATTTCAAGTCTTGATCACATTTCCGTGCAAGCACTGCATTTCTGCCAAAAGAAAACCTGGTTTCAGATTGCAATGGCAATGAGAAATCTGCAGATGCTGACACTCTTAAAAAAATAAGCTTTCCTGAAAATTCATAGAGTTCTGACACAATTAATGTTGTATTTATTGGTACTTGGCTATAGATTATTTCTCTACAACATGAAAGTAAGGTGTGTACCAATCAGACTATATTTTAATTCTGATACCAAAAGGAAACTGCTGTTGAAGACCACCTTAGTAAAAACTATTGCTGAGTCATGGATCAGAACCATTTTAGCTGATACCTGTTTTTGCTGTTTGGGTGAATATTTAATCAATATTCAATACCATTATCAGTTTGCTACTTCTCTAGTTAAAGGTATTAATACATCACCTAAATCCCGACAATGGCGGAACTAGAGACATGCCCTCAACAAGAGGTTTCAATGCGTGTTGTAGAGGTATGCACATTGCAGAGTTGTAGTTGTAAATGGCAATCAGATGTGAGACTACCCCTTACCATTCAGGCACTAGGTGTCTCTGTCTTCAGTTTAATGTCTTGCAGGTAGAGTAATACAGATCAGTGCCACCTGTGTCAGGTATGGATGGTCTATTTAAGCAGCACGACCTTGGTGTCTGGTCCTTCTGCCCAGCCCTACTCTGTTCTACTGGCTCTGTCCTGGTTCTGGTGTTTGGCTGCTCTGCTCTGATCTGGTCTCTAGTCTGGTTGTTAGTCTCTGGCTCTTTCTCTGGTCTTTCTCTACACCTGGACACCACAGCACTGATGACCAGCAGCAGCCCTTTTCTTTACACACCTCACCTGCACAGATATACACCCAGCCATTCATTCCTTACACTTCTGATATATACTGATGCTCACCGTATTCTGAGTTACCTTTGTTTTCAGTACAATAAATTACTTTTTGAATTGGTTACCACCTCGTCCATCCCCACTGTTTTGTCACAGCCTATGAGCCAGGATGTGACAGGTGGTAAACAATAAATTGCCATTCTTACCAATATGAACACTGACATAAGCAGGAGTATACAGATATTCGCACATTACAAGAATTCAGTCACAAGTCTACATACACACTAGTGCCCATAAAGTTAGACTAATATTGTTTTCAGGCACGTTCCTCTTTTTTTCCCTATTTTTCCACCTTTGACCAGGTGTAATGATAATACTGTATACCGAGTCCCACTTATCTATCAAGAAAAAATCATTTTGTCACAATCATTTCTTGAGAAGATGTTAATTTAAATTTTATGGACGAGTGTCCATGTAAAGCCATGTTATTTACAGTGAATATCAACTCCTATTTGAAGTCACTACCTCCAAATGAACAAAAATGCATGAAGCCTTGGCTGTTTAATGTGTCAAAATGTGGTCCAGAAAAATTGAAGAAATTGGTGCTTTGAAAATAATTTAATAAGATAAGCTGTTTCTTCTGCACAACAACAAACTCTTATTTCAGTGCGGTTTTTGCCACCTGTTGATGAGCAGCCGCGCGGACAGTAGACGTGACGTAATGCGTCACACTTCAACTCCACACCCTCTATCGGGACTAAACTATTTGGATTAAGTTTCCCTGTCGATTTACATGTATACGAACAAAACTATTTACAAATGTTGTCGAACGGCTGTATGGGACCAGGAGGCTGTGTCGGAACCGGGATACGGTCTGCAAATCCAAAGATAGTACATGCAATGTCGAGTTAAATCCTCCTGCCAACCCCGGGACAGCGGGCCGTTAAGTTAGCCATGACACGCAACGAAAATACCGGAAGCACTTGCATCTCGCCTTCATAATAAAACTATTATGAGCCGTTCCGAATACTTTTACACAAAAGGAATAGCGAACGTAAACATATTTTGAAATGAACTACAGGAAGTCGTAGTCTGCATTCATGCTATCTTGAAATCCGTCGAGCCATCCCAACCGGGAGTTACTGTAGCAGAAGAAATAAACAACCGGCAAAACTTTTCAGGCTGTTCGAGTAGTAAAAGTTCCTAATTTAAAATAAAATGTGCCAAAAGGAGTCTACCTTGCTGCAAATAGATGGGATGGTGAAGTGAGGACTTCCAGTCGGTGTGGGTGCTGCCACGGCCACAGAGCTGAGCCGTGGTCGGAGCTCTGTCCTCGGTGTGTCTGTCTGCCAGCCGGTCCAGGCACAGCCTCTCCTCCGCCTCCTGATTGGTTGTTCGGCTGTGCTTGGCCCTCTGGCTAATGACACGTTAATATGCATCCTATGACCCAGCTCCTGTCCAGTCCTAACGACATTAAACAGCTTTTTCTGTTGGAATGTATGCCTCAAATTAAGATGAAAGTCATTATAACCCCATAGTCCCCATAGTAAATAACAATTTAGGTCACTGGGAGCAGGCATTTCCAATTATGAGAGGCTTCAGTAAAAAATGTCCTCCATAATCACTGCATCAAAGCAAACCTCTTCATATTGTTCATTTTGTTCAGCATTAACCAAACGAACCTGACACAACTGATTTTGAATTGACCTGATATAATCAAGTTTACAATGATTCATGTGTGTTTCAAGGAAATAAGTGTGTAGTGTAATCTTAACTCTTACTTGCTTTGTGTTCTCTTATGGCTCAGAAACTATTTTTTCCTTGCACTTTAGAACTAAAATCTTTTCAAAATACTGGAAGTCAAAAACTGAAAACAAATCCTGTACACAGATTTCATTATTTGGAAAGCCAGTGCTCAAGTATTCAAGTACTATATTTACCATTATAATTATTAGACCATTTGGGGGTAGGCCACTTGACCTTTACTTCAGTGTTTCCAATTTATTCTTCTTTTTACATATACTCCAATGCATTATTTAAATGAAAACTAGTGTAAGTACACTTATTATTACAGCTGCACTTACTAAACTACTACCAGACTTACACCAGTGGTGGTATAAAAGTTAACAGAACAGACAATATTATCAGTTAATTGAAATTATCTATATGGCGCTTAACATACCAACTACAATTATAGTACAGTGACATTCATTAGTATAAAAGTATCTAAAATTTGTGCAATAATGTGCAATACCTATGCAATAATATACAATAAAGTATGATTGAGAATGCATGGATATGTGTGAGTAGTGGCTGGAAGAAGTGTGCATCATTCTTTATTTTACTATTCATTATTAGATGTGTTCAATTTACCATGGGCTTTGAAATGCATTGTATTGTTATATACAATGGCAATAAAGGAAATGTAATGTAATGTAATGTAAAATTTGCTCTGCACTGACACATAAAGCTCTTACATCAATCAATCAGTGAAAAAAACATACTTGTAAAGGGTTCTGTATTTTGTAACACTTTGAAAGGCGCAGTTCTGCATCATCATCAGGCTACTTTTACTTGAGATAATATAAAATACTTCTCTGGATGAATTTTAAGTTAAACTCCTGACATTCTGTTGTGGGACTATGGGGCTATATTTCTATTATTTCTCTCCTAGTTGAATATGACTGCACTGACTCCATCCCAGTAACGTAAGACTGTGTAGAGAACCACAATGGCAAAATTCTATCAGGAAAAACTACTGTATAGGAAAACGTAACACGAAACTTTCAGAATTGGGTCAACCACTAGGGGCGCTATAGTTTTAGTGCTGCTCTTTATCTTTAGCCTGTCAGACCACCGGAAGTGCCCTGTCACACAAACGGAAAAGACCAACAACTGATTGGCGAGCTAAGCAGCCGAAAAATAAAAATAGAGGATTACTGTTTCTCTGGATGAACACCTTAAAAAACTAAGGACACATTTCTCTGTGTATGCCAGGTATGTGATTAAAAGCAGGTCTTCAGTGGTAGCCTCTCCAATGTATTTTTCTTTGACTTTTGTTACTTGCCAACCTTGTAATCCGAGTTTTAACATTAGCTGAGGTTTTCACTACCTAGCTTTAATGTATTAAACACATCGTAATTGTTATATCCAACATACTGGCCAAGTTATAGTGTTAACTATTCTACTGTATAAATGTGAAAGCATTTCAAGATGATAAAATTGAAGGTAAGAAGCTATGTGTTGCAATATTAACATAAAACTGCAGCGTTTGGCATTAGCTACATCTAAACGTATTTTATCATTAAGCGGATTTAGAATTCTTTTTTTTTTTTTGTACTGCAGATGTCATGTGAACACCTGTGTCTGTCATAAGATTGGCCAAATGCTAGCCGCTCAATGTATGATTTATTACCAAGTGGAGAAACATTTAAGTGTTAGCCATGGTTCATTAGCTGGTGTTCCTTTGAATACATACTAAGTGGGGCCAATGTCAATGCTTAGTTATCTTAAGGACTACGCTAAATGAATCGCGTCAAAGTAAAAAGTGACAGCAAATGATGTTAATTGCTTAAACACAACAAACTTTTAACGATTGGACTATGCATATAGCTACACAAATGTCAACCCATGATAAAAGGTCTAATGGGTGACTACAAATAAACATTACCCTCATTTCCTGTGACGCTTTGTGGTCCCGCCCCTGAATTACCCTCCTGTATTGTCCTCCTCTCTTTGGGAAGGAGAAAGGGATGTGAAAGTAGAGAAAAATTAGGACTTGAGATTTATCTTTGGTTTGAAGGTGTAAGCATCCTTTCTTGGCATTATGGCTTTAAACAGGAGACATTCTTACACCCCTCGGGTGAGTAACATTAATATAAGTTATATTATGTCGTTAAATACTTTTTTTAATGCAGCAGCAGCTAATTTTATCACTTAAAGTTAATTCATAATGATGGTAAACGTTATTTAAAGAATTTGTTTGTAACACTTACCATATTGCGGAAGTAAGCATCACTCCCTGGCATGTTCCTTGATGAGGTAAAAATAAACCAGTAAAACTAAAATACATTACACTGAAGTTACCACCCTGTTAAAATCATTAATCTAAAGTGGTTGAGTGAATGGTTTTAAAAGTATCTTAATGTTTTCCTGAAAGTATCTAAATGCTGTCACAGTCTCTATTATAAAGCTGTGAATAATATCTTCTATCCAGTTTTCTGCCCTGTGGATTAAAGAACAGCGTGCATTCACATGTTCTCACTGCTCCATAAAAAGGAACGTTCTGCTGCTGCCCCAGTTCGTTCTGAATGAGTATCTTTGTGTGAGCAAGGCAGAGATGTGTGTTGTGGTCCAGAACATATGACTAGGTGCATGAGTGTTTTTGAGTTCAGCTGCTTAAGGGCTATTTTTGTCAATAAATACTTGAGATTGCCTACACTTCTCTTGATTTCAGCTAAAGCCGAAGAGTTTGTTGAAGCAGCACAAGCACAGAGATTCTCTGTAGTTTACAAATTGTAGATTATGGTATTGGTGCAAACATTTACCTGTCATAAAAAGTATTTTAACATCACTATATTGGGACTCAATATGTTTTGTTCAGGGCTGATATAGATATGTAGAGACTGTTAACGTGTATATTTGAAGTGGAAAGTAAATTCTTGGTATCATCTTATAGAGTAAGTCAAATATAATTAATATTTAAACATTACTTGTGAGTTTTTACCTTGAAGAGGATGAATTATAAATGATAGTATTAATAAAAAAATTCAATATTCTTCTCATTGATGATAAAGTATTACTTATGGCATGTAACAAATCAAGTATGAAATATAGCTATGAAAAAGCTAAAATGATTCATAAATCCTTAGATCAGTGGTTTCCAACCTTTTTTGACTTGTGACCCCATTTTAACATCACAAATTTCTGGCCACTCCAGACATTCAAAACAGAGAAATTGTTTTTTGCTAAAATTAATTTGTTTTTGATCATCTAATAGTTTGCTATACTATGTTGCAAATTAACATTAATTTTAGATGACATTTAGGCTATATAATGTATATTATTATGGACGGAGGCAGAAAAGCCAGGTTGAGATTACTGCACAAAAGTGAGAATTTTATTTTCCTTGGTCAGGATATGTGCAGTCAGTCCAGCTTCTATTTACAAGGCTACAAATTAATACTGAACAAACAATAACTCAAACTATGAATTATGAAAGAGCTGCAGCATCTTAAACTGACCATAATGAACATTTGAAAGATAAACAGAACCACAGTGCTTCAGTTTCAGCTTCAGAATTTGTCATGTCTTTTATGTATTGTGATTGTCTCTGTCAACTCACCATAAATTTTTTATTAGTAAGTTGTTGTTTTTTTTTTTTTTTATCAATTACTAGAAATTTCAGGCGACCCCATTTGAATTTCAGGTGACCCCAAGGTTGAAAAAAACTCTCTGTGCTTAGACAAAAACTATGCAGAATTTTATGAAACACTCTTTAATCTGTATCCTTCACTGTTTCTTTCTCCAACCTCACTCCAATTGCCTGCTTTCTTTCTTGCTACGTCTTCCTTTTGACATTATCTTCTAGCTGACCAGCCCATTGATCAGCAAAATGAGCAGCGGGGGAACAGTGGAGAGTGGAAAACCACCTAAGGTAAGTTATCTCTTCAGTGCTGATGCAAGTGAAACCAAGATAAATAGACTATAAGACTCACTTCTTCTGTGTTTGTGTGCTCTTCTGGTAGATTGGCTCTACAGTGGAGGTGACAGGGAAGGGCCAGCGTGGCACTGTTGCCTATATCGGCGCCACCCTCTTTGCCTCTGGGAAATGGGTTGGTGTCATACTGGATGAACCCAAAGGCAAGAATGATGGCACTGTACAGGGTAAACGTTATTTCACCTGTGAGGAAAATCATGGGATATTCGTCAGACAGTCTCAGGTTGGTAAAATTAGATGTGTTGTAAAAAAATCTAAGCCTGTTGTGCACATGAAGAGAAATAGTACACGTTTTCTTAGGAAACAAATATTTGTTTGTAAGCACATTGTCCTGACAACCTGCTTGCCTCTGTGTGTAGATCCAGGTGGTTGAAGATGGCTCTAGTGCCACCTCACCTGATACTCCTGAGTCTGGCTCTGCCAAGATACCCAGACAGAAAGGTGAGTGTGGACCATGACTCTGTATATGTACACATATGAAGCATAGTTATTTCCTCAATGATCAAGTAACATCATATATTCCAAAATCTAAAACTTGTTTTTCTTTTCTCCAGACATTCCAGAGACCCCCAAAACAACCAAACAGGTATACTACAACTATTTTACAATTATAATCCCACTACTTTTTATCATTTGGCAATGTAAAAGTGTTATGATTCCCAAACACGATTCCCTTTGCATGAACTGTAAACAAGAAATCTTACTTATTTATATATTTAACATTGTAAGGTAATACTCAACATTTTAACTTAGTAGGTGCCTCTTCAAGAGCAGTTTTGTTAAAAATGGTTTTACATGGTAAGCAGTCCACAAAACAAACATAGATGTGACCCTGTACTTCAGTTACTTTTTTCTTTACTAGGTATTGTTTTTTGTGTTTTCCTAATCAGAAGTACCCTGTTTCTTGTAATTTTCTTTCCTTTCTCTTTTCTTTTGTAAAACCTGGGACAAATCAAGTTCTCTTTCTGTATCTTAGCTTCTGGATTAAATTCTTATTTTGTTTTTCTGAATGCCTTTTACAGACATCCGTGAACATTAAGAAGGTAGAAATATTTAAATCCAGCACACTTTACTCTGCTTTGGTTGTTAACCACACTACATTGGCATCTCATCTTATTGTTTAACATTTGTACAGAACATAAAGATGACAAATGTTTAATCATTAATTTGTTTTCTTTGGCTTCACTCTCTTGTGTGCGGTTTGCAGTGTTCCTTTGTTTCTGTTATTTTGTTGTATTTCATCTGTTGTATATGGATGAAACCTTCCAGCATGCTTCCACATTTTGAGTTACAATTTCACGGTCATCAGAATGATGCTTGGACTGTTGTCCTCACATATCACTGAAGTTGGGCATGAATCAATCTTCATGATCAAAAACTGTTTAATAAATGTTCACTAAGATGGTGCATGCAGCATTCAATTATATGATCCGTGGATATGCATTAATAGATATGCTTATCTAATCTCTTATCTTCCTTCGCCATGGATGTGTGTGTGTCTGGGCGTGTCTGTATTATAACTGTACGTGTGTGTTCATCCTTCTCTTTACAACTTACCTCCTCCTCCAGTCCTCTACCCGCCGCTCTGCCAAGGTGAGCTTCTGTACAAAACCCTGTGGAGGTTTAAGGCATCAAGTCAGACTAATTTCAAAACAGCATCTTGTTTTGAAAAATATTCCTAGCCTCGTTCACACTGGTAACTAAGTGTTTTGGTTGAGAATTTTTAAATTTTTTTTTTAAATGATTGGCTTCTTATGCAAAACAATGAGCACTTAAGTAACTCATTTATCTGTGTTGGAAATGGCAAAGAGTTATTTTACGTTTCAGTTTTGGATACTTACATTTAAAATCTTCAAGTTTGGACAATTTGAAGGATTTAGAATCAGAGGGATTGATTTTTAACCAAATGGAAAGATACTATAAATATCTGTCTAAAATACAAATTCAGTTAAGTTTGTGCTGTACATGAATTCGTTCTGTTTACAACTTTAGAGTTGTGTTTTACCATTAACACAGTCTGTTATTACACTGTGCCAGTGGAGCTCACCACGCCTTACACCTGCCACTTCTCTGCCTTCGCTGTTGGTACGTTCATCTGGTCGCCCAAGCATAACACTCAGGGTATGCATTGTCTTGCCAGAATACCTCACCCATCACTTCACAGCAAGTGATGAAATGTTTGGCCACTAAACATGGGTGACTTTGTTTGACCACATCCTTTCTAAAGGAAACTGAGCACCTCAAAAATACATGGAAAGACACCTGAATTATTATATTTCATCAATGGAGCATAACATAATTTGGTGACTTGCAGAGGATGTCCCATCTTCTATTGGTTTTAGAAAAAACTTTGCCTTCACTGTGGGAGAGGCAAATGTTTTGGTGATTGGACTGTTTAATGGTGTTCATAACCTTCACCCCTTAACAGAGTAGACTAACATCTTTGTAACCTCTAGGTTTTTGCTGGCTACTGTGCTGCCTAAATCTCTCTCCCTTATTCTTTTTTTTCTCTCTTACCACTATTCACTATGTATTCACTGCTATTGACAGGCATCTCGGGAGAGCCTATCCTCGTCCCAGTCTGGTGATGTTGGAGAGGCTAGCCTGTCCTCCAATCAGGGTGCGCTGGGGGCTCCTGTCGTGCCACAGCCGAGTGCATCACCAGCGGCAGCACCAGTCCCAGCTACTCCAAGCAAAGTAGGACACTTATTTTTCAGTTTTTATGAATATCACATGCTTATGTCACATGTCCATCATTTCAGTTTTATATTTCCATCATGTTCATTGTTGTAATATTTGCTTGTTCCATTTCATCAATGTTTCATGATTGACCAGGTGGAACCTGCCATATCCAAGCAGGTAGAGTTTTATATTGGCCTCATGCATGCTGCTGATGCCTGACATGAGTTTACTAACAAACTCATAACAACATGATCCCAAACACACCTGAATACTTTATCGGTTACCTCCACGATAAATTTTGTGGTGATGATGCATGCTTTAACTTTCTAAAACCCTGAATGCTATTATGGATTCTACTTTTATGTTTATTGTAGATAAATTATACATCTTATCTCTCTGGTTTATTTCATGGTGAAATAAAAGTTAAACCCATTTAAATAAGTGTAAATTAATTCAGGTTAATATAAGCATCACTTAACTCCTAGATTTTGGTGGTGGGGACTGTGTTTACATTTATGTTATGAAATCCTAAAATAAGTCAAGTCCTACAAATCCAAATCCAAATATTTAATATGCTGAATCATACTAGGTTGTGTTTTTGCATTTAACTTCATCCTTTATTCTCAGGAGGAAGAATCACTACGAGCACAGGTCAAGGACCTGGAGGAGAAACTGGAGACGCTGAAGATGAAACGGACAGAGGACAAGGCCAAGCTGAAGGAGCTTGAGAAACACAAGATCCAGCTGGAGCAGCTTCAGGAATGGAAGAACAAAATGCAGGAACAGCAGACTGAGCTGCAGAAACAACTCAAAGAGGCCAAGAGGGTACATATAGAAATGTAGTACTAACTAGCGATGAGCACGTATGAATTTAATTTTACAAAGAGTCTGTATTACAAGATTATGATGACATTAACACTTTTTGAGAATATGGATGAATCAAACTTATTGTAATTTTAAAGTATCCTGAAGTTTCTTTTGCATTTCCTTCTAGGAAGCACGTGAAGCTCAGGAGGCCAAGGATCGCTACATGGAGGAGATGTCCGACACAGCAGATGCCATAGAGATGGCCACACTGGATAAAGAGATGGCTGAAGAGCGGGCAGAGTCACTGCAAGTGGAGGTGGACAGTCTGAAAGAGAAAGTAGAGGAGCTCTCCATGGACCTGGAGATTCTTAGACATGAAATTTCAGAGAAAGGTAAGATATTAAATGACAACAGTCTGTCCATTGTAAAGATTTTAATTCCTTCTTTTACTGCCCTGCTTCATTTGGATCTTTTTTTGTTGTAGGCTCTGATGGTGCTGCTTCAAGTTACCATGTCAAACAACTGGAGGAGCAAAATGGCAGACTGAAAGAAGCGCTGGTCAGGTCAGTTCTATCTCCAAGAAACTCCTTCATGAGTTGCATTATTACTGTAAGATCAGGTTGTTTAGCTGTAAGCAGTTTGGTACCAAAGAGAAACCTTTTTTGTTTCTTTTCAGGATGCGTGACTTGTCTGCATCTGAGAAACAGGAGCATGTAAAGCTGCAGAAGCAGATGGAGAAAAAGAACACAGAACTGGAGACTTTGAGGACTCAGAAGGAAAAACTACAGGAGGAAGTCAAGCAGGCAGAGGCCACTATTGATGAGCTCAAAGAACAGGTGCTGTCAAAAAGACTGAAATTATTACTGTTACTAGACTCTGTCCTCCACTAAAACACCACACACACTTATAGAGGACAAGAATCTAGTAACAGTAGTACAGTAGTGTTCTTAACACGAAACTTTTTTTTGTTTATCTCAAAGGTGGTGGTTATAATACAATGTATTTTCACTTATTTGTTACCAGGTGGATGCTGCTCTGGGATCAGAGGAGATGGTGGAGACACTGACCGAGAGGAACCTTGACCTGGAAGAGAAAGTCAGAGAGTTGAGAGAAACTGTGTCTGATCTGGTCAGTGGAGTCAAAATTAACACCAGTGAAGTTATTTTATTTTTTTTATTATATAGTACTGTGCAAATCCACATAATTACATACCCAACTGATATCTATACTGCAGTTAGTTTTTATTGTTTCAGTGTTTATATAAAGTATTTTGTAATTAAGCAAGATGGATTACAACTTAGTACTTGTTTTAAGTTGTTAAATTATTCCTCACCTTTTTCTTCACTTTGGCTTTTGCACCAACAGGAAGCCATTAACGAGATGAATGATGAGCTCCAAGAGAATGCTAGGGAGACTGAAATGGAGCTTAGGGAGCAAGTGGACTTGAGCGTTTCAAAGGTCAGAGAAGCGGAGAAAAGGGTGGAGGCTGCCCAGGAGACCGTAGCTGATTATCAGCAGACCATCAGCAAATACAGAGACCTCACTGCCAGACTGCAGGTGTGTGGAGAGGAGAAAAGAGAAAAGACCAAAGGAATGAAATGAATTTAAAATTCACACTGGAGACCTCCATCTTGTATGAGTGTTTGTCCTTAAATAGTATTATTCTTTTTCCTGTGCATTAGGATGCTAATAGAGAACTGATCAGCCAGCAGAACGCAAGCACTGAACAAGTTCAGCAACCTCCGGCTGAACTGTTTGACTTTAAGATTAAGTTTGCAGAGACAAAAGCCTATGCCAAGGTAGGAAACAAGCAACTGTCCTATTGCCACCAACCATATTACACTTAAAATTAGTGATGTACATTGGCACATAAATTACAATGCACTGTATTTTAATATGTTGTGATACTACACTGCATGTTTCTCAGATGTAGGTTAAGCCTCAGAATCAAGGTTTTTTTATTTGAGACCCTCAGACTTTTCCCTTAAAGCTTAGAAGAGGTTTAATCCATGTCTGGGAAACTTTCAAAATATCTTGATATTTAAGTCCATTCATATTGTCTTACACCCCTGTTTAAGACCAAGCTTTCATTTATTGTGGTGAAACCATCTCATTCTATCCAGGCAATTGAGATGGAACTTAGGAAAATGGAAGTGGCTCAGATGAACAGACAGGTATCCCTCCTCACCTCCTTCATGCCAGACTCCTTCCTCCGTCATGGCGGAGACCATGATTGTATTCTGGTTCTCCTACTTATTCCCCGGCTCATCTGCAAGGTATGAGGCTGTGTGTTTATTTTGTAGGTACAGAGTAAGAAATCTGGGTCTTTTTCAACAATTAATCTGTGCATTTTCTCTACTGGGTAGGCTGACCTGATCAGTAAGCAGGCCCAGGAAAAGTTTGACCTTAATGGGAACATGGCCCAGGGAACAGGATTCAGAGGGCCTCAAGGAGAACAGCGGAGTTTTGCATCAGGACTAGTTTACTCTCTCACCCTGCTGCAGGCCACGCTGCACAAATATGAACAGTAAGAACTGCGTCAACATGTGTCAGCTATAAAATACGCACATCTGAAAAAGTAATTTTTAGGTAGTAAAATTTCAAACATCAAATCACTATTCCTAATGATTTAGTTATTTTTACTTGATAGTGGTGTTAGTGTATATAACTTTTATCTTATTTGCTTTAATAATTACAATATAATTCAGTAACAAATTGTTCTTTTGCTGCTCTGCTTGTAGAGCTCTGAGCTCCTGTACCGTGGAGGTTTTTAAACGAATGGGTACTCTGTACTCAGAAATGAGCTTCCATGAACGTTCTCTGGATTATTTCATTGATCTGCTGCATAAAGACCAGTTGGATGAGACTGTTCAGGTGGAACCTCTGACTAAGGCTATCAAGTACTATCAGGTAACAAAAGCACATGGTTTTTAGACTCAACAGCTTACCAAGGTCGGATCTTTCCTGTAAGCACACGGAATGATCCAACTTCCACTTTTTAGTGTGTAGTGTACACATAAGATTTTCATCCGAAATATCTGTGCTTAGAAGCTGCAACACCGCTCATATGAATTATTGGTGCAGCATTAATTTATACTCAAACATTCTGGCATGTGTAGAAATCTGTTCCAGCTTCTAATACTCTAAAGGTTATAGAAGCTGCAACACCAAAACCAATGTCCTTTGCCATGTACATTAAACTACTACAGTAAATAGCATTTACACTCAAGCACTGCAGAAACTTAAAAGGCAGATTTTTTTTTTAACAGATTGAGTAGTTCACTGTTATTTTGTTTTTCAGCAACTGTACAGCGTCCACCTGGCAGAGCACACCGAGGACTGCACCGTGCAGCTGGCTGACCATATTAAGGTACTCAAAGCTCTTCAGCAGTGTAATTAGCTGACAGTATTTCTCATTATGTTATACTCTGCATTACTAGGCCAAGATTGATAATGAAGAAATGATGTGCACTTAAATACGACACATGCTGAATGTTGTTTCTAAAGTAGACATATCTTTACATTTTTATGGTATAAATAAAAATATAAGCAGTTCAATTTAAGGAGGCATGCATTTATTTTACTTGCGTTTCCTTTTCCTACAGTTTACCCAGAGTGCCCTGGACTGTATGGGAGTGGAGGTAGCTCGCCTGCGTGCGTTCCTGGCAGCTGGTCAGGAGAGCTCCTGCCTGGCTGTTCTCTTGAAGGACCTGGACACTTCGTGCTCTGATATCAAACAGTTCTGTAAGAAGATCCGCCGTCGCATGCCTGGAACTGATGTAGTTGGAGTACCTGCTGCTCTAAATTTTGGAACACAGGTAAAAGATGTACAAAAACAGATACTGCACAAACAAGAAAGTTAATATCTAGGGTATATTAATATCCATATCATGACTCGTTTTGCAGATTTCAGAGACGCTGACTGAATGCAGGCGCCAGCTGACCCGTGTGGTGGCAGTGCTCCAGGAGGTGGCTGCAGCTGGAGCGCAGATGATCGCCCCCCTGGCTGAACAGGAGGGGCTCAATGCTCTCAAACTGGATGATGTGACCTTCAAGGCTGTGGAGCAGGTATCATCACCTCGACTCTCTGGACACTTAAACATTCCCAATATAGTCTTCTGTACATGTTCGAGTGAGTTTTTAAAAACAGTATGTGAAATGCAGTATGTTTTTAGAGATCTGGGAGACGTCAACTTGTATGTATGGTTTCACAGTGAAATATTCTAAGTGGACTCTTTTCTACAAGGTTTACGGTGCCCATGGTTTGAATCCTGCCGAGTGTCTGCGCCAGTCCTGCAGCTCTGTCATCACTACCATGAATAAGATGGCCACGGCCATGCAGGAAGGAGAATATGATGCTGACAAACCACAGGGCAAGGTATTTTTTAGATTTTTTCCCCCCTGACATATCACTTGGATATGACTGAGAATGTTCAAAGAAAATTTGTCATCATGGTCAATTTCTTCACCAGACTCCTCCAGTAGAAGTAAGAGCATCCACTGTGAGGGCTGAAATGACTGATGCCGAAGGTCTAGGAGTTAAACTAGAAGACAGAGAAACAGTCATCAAGGAGCTCAAGAAATCCCTCAAGATTAAGGTGAGACTGATGCACAAAAAAACTAAATTATTAATGCTTTGTAAAGTACATATGTGAATCTGAATTAAGCTTCTGCTCTTCATTTTCCTTGTACTTCTCATCCCATGTCTCTCCTTTCCTGCTTTACGTCTTATTCCCCTACACCAGGGTGAGGAGCTGAGTGAGGCAAATGTCCGTCTTAGCTTGCTGGAGAAGAAGCTGGACACTTCTACCAAAGATGCTGATGAACGCGTGGAGAAGATTCAGACCAAACTGGATGAGAACATTGCTCTGCTGAAGAAGAAAGAAAAGTGAGAAAGATAAAGAATAGAGAATATATTAACATTTTAAAACACTGGAGTCATACTTTACATGCCTTTTAATTAATGTCCTGTCATTAGCATGTTTTTTATTTTCCCCTCACTTCTCTCTAAATGTCTTCTTTTATCTTCTGACCACTTACTCTGCTTTTTCCATACCTTCAGGGAATTTGAGGAAACAATGGATGCTCTGCAGGCTGATATTGACCAGCTGGAGGCAGAGAAGACCGAACTGAAACAACGCATCAATAACCAATCAAAGATGACCATCGAAGGTCTGAGAGGCCCACCAGCATCTGGAATAGTCTCCATGGTTCAGGGGTCTGCAGGAGGTACGTCCATGTGATCATTTTAAATTAAATGAATTTCCATGTTTTCTGCCATTTGGGTATTGTCTTTTAATGATGTCATCTTTTTGGGGCCCTTCTGCTATCTTTAATGGCACTTGAGTGGAGAATTAGTGCCAAAACTGTTCATGTCTAGACCCTTAACTAATATTGAAGTTACTGGATATTGGTGAACATCTATTGAGATTAATCATGGATTAATTATTAATAATAATCATGGATTTAGAGTGATGTCAAACAAGAATGTATATTTTATTTTAAAGTTCCGACGTTCTATGCCATTAAGTGACTTTTTTACATATAATTGTGTATTTAACGGTTATCAGGCTTATACTATTATAGCAAAACATGAACAGAAAACGTTTTCAATCGCAATTGATATGACAATTATTCCATCAACTGAAATTTCATAATTGTAACATTTACTACCTACTTGTGTTAATGTGGAATTTCTTTTCGTTGGTCCCCCTGCAGGTCTGTCTCCATCCCTGGCTGGAACGGTCCAGGTGGTCGACTCCCCTCTTCTCAGGCAGCAGGTTGAAGCACAGAGACTGGGCATCAAACATCTCAAGAATGAAAACAACAGGCTCAAGGTCCACTTACATTATTAAATATTTCAGATTTAGCTCCACTTAAATGCTAGTAAGTTTGTTCTAGTATATTGATGTAATATGTTTTCCTTACAGGCAGAAAAGATGAGGGTCCAGCTTGCCTCCTTGCCTCCACTCTGCCCCCCAAAACTGCCACAGATCTCTAAAGAAACCTCTATGCCTCCAGAGGGACTGAACACAGGCATCTATCGCCGGACTGACCAGCTGTTGGCCACACTACTCAAACTGAGCTCAGAGGTTAAAGTTGTGGACATAACTGGGAAGACAGCAGGTATTGGGACACAGCTGGATTTGTAATATATTGTTCCCTATTTAATCTTTTTTTTTGTCCACTTTTCTCATCTGAACAAACGGATTGATTTCTTCCAGTTAGTGCCAGTGCCCAACTGCTGGAACAGACAGCCCGACTGCAGAGCCTCAGTGATGCTCTGGACAAACTCAAGGTAAACTAAACAGTCACACCACTATTTTCCACAGATACACATCTGAAAAACCTGACAGGGTGAAATTCTGAAAATATTTAACATCTTGTTCCGTTTCAGGGAGAAGTAGCTGAGCATGTTGTGTCATACCAGCCAGGAGCGAAGGTTGCTTCTGACTTTTCCACCTTTCCAGTTCCGTCTTTCATCAAGGTAATGTATCGTACTCATACAGGGCTGCACAATATACTGCAATTTTTAGAAATATTTTTTCTGAAATTATTGGGAAGATTTTGCATAGGAGCACATGTGCATAAAAATATAAGAATTAAGTGGCTAAATATCACTTTTTCTTTTTACCCAAGTTTTTTTTTTTTTTTTTTTTTTTAAATTTTAAGAGCAAACCACTTTTTCTTTCATTATCAAGCTGTATAAGTAATTTCAACACACCATACACAAAAGCAGCTGAACGGTGCAGTGATTCTTCCGGAGCAGAGAGAAGATTTGGTTTAGTGGACTAACTGATTAATCATTAAGGCAGTGCTGAACAGTACATCTTTTGTATAATAATATTGGATTGGATTTCTGTAGCACTTTTCAAGGCTCCCAAAGCGCTTTACATTTTCTACCCATTATTTATTTGCTCTCACATTCACACATTGGTGGTGGTAAGCTACATCTGAGGCCACTGCTGCCCTGGGATAGGCCGACAGACATCAAACGGCCCCTCCAAACTACCACCAAACATTCATACACCAGTGCAAGTGACACTGGCAAGGTGGGTGAAGTGTCTTGCCCAAAGACATAACAGCACATGACTAGGACAGAGTGGGATTTCAACCACTAACCCTCTGGTTATTGGATGACCTGTTCTACATACAACTGCCCCAGAAGACAAAATAAGAAAAGTGACATTTTCTGCTGTTGTGGCTCCTTTTCAATTTGCTTTTGAGTTAATTTGTATTACGTCAAACTGCATGTTACCAGTCTAATTTATTTTTGCATACAAAAGGTAAATTCTTGTTCTCATCCTCTTTGTGGTTCCCTAGGCAAAGGAAGAAAAGCAGGAAGGAACAGTGTTTGTAGGCCGTGTTGCCATTCCATGCACCCGAGGACAGGAACAAGTGCACCGCCTTGTCCTGTCACAGCAGCAGCTGCAGCGGGTGCACCGCCTTGTCATGGCCTGAGACAACACACAGTCACACCCAACCACACTTCAAGCTCTTTCCCAACTTCTTTCCTTTTGAGCTTCCACTGAAACATTCTCCACTATTATCCTTTGATTTCCAGTATTCTCAGGAATTTTTATCCAATATTTGCTAATCTTAAATATACATGCAATTTTTGATCTAAAAAGAAAAAGTTTAAATACATTTGACTTTGTGAAATTAAGTGTAACATTTGTCACTGAAATTTGTATGTATTCATTTATTTGTATCCAGCAATGTGGGCAATTCCTGTGAAATTGGGAAAATCTAAAAGGATTTTTTTACTTGCATCTATTACTAGTTTCTTCTTTGTATCTTTTGTATTCATTGTAATTCAGAAAATAAAAGCAAGCAGTTCACCTGACAAACTATCTGCAGTACAATCTAATCCACCCAGTGCCACTTTGCATACAATCTGCATCAGCTTCCCTACTGTGTAAACATCACGTCAGTAGTTAGAATTCTTTAGTATTTTGCCTGACTGTGTACTGGACAAAGTCAACCAAGTCTTCTTGAAATCTTAACATTTTATTGAACATTCAGTTTCAAGATATTGAATGAGGAAAAATGTTAAAATTATAATACCAATTAAAACTCAAGGAAATAAAACATCAATGTAAAATTTTAAGAAAACTTCAATTATGCATCCAGTGTGTCAGGATGTATGCTCCTTATTGCTCTTCCTTCACTCAGTAGTGTCCATGACCGTTGTAATGTCTGTGATGAGTGTAGGGTACATAATGGCGTCTTGTGTGTCTCCTCTTCAGCACATACGGATTGTGACCATAGTGGTGAGGAGGCCGGTAGTTGTAGTTGTCTGATTAAAAAAAAAAAAAAAAAAAGAGCAATAAAATGCCTCAACATACACTAGATTAGCTTACTTAACTATTAATATGTCCTCAAAATGTTATTTTAAAACACATATTTCCTCAAATAAATGCACAGTTTAAATAGAGGTCACAAAATAGACCAACCAGACATGGTTAAAAAAACTTGTCTAGTCACTGGCAAAATACAGTGTCAACAGAAATAGAAATTGAGATGGACATTTGGACAAATTTGAGTGTTTGACAGAAGAACTGATGAAATTAGCCCTCATGTTCTACAATTATCCAATATATCGACATACTACAGTATATACACTGTGTAGAATTTTATCTCAGTCATCAACATGAAACCACTTACCATCTGTAGCCGGTGTGTATTTGGGCTGTGGCTGGAAATAAGTCAGTGGCATATCAAAGCTCATGAAGCCATGAGGAATGGAGTCACTGGAGAAGTCCTGCCTGGTACTAGCATCATCTGTGTTAGGGGAGTATAGAAAAAGAAGTGGTTTAGTAAGGTTAAGTGTTAGTGGAATAAACCTGAGTGGTCTCTTGTTCATATTCTTTATTATTTTACTTTTAAGTTTTTTTCAGTTACTCAAAATCGATGTAAATTAGGGCCAGTTAAATAAGCTCAAAAATCAAGCACACAGCAATTTCATTGATTTTCTTAAACAAGGCCCCTTTATGCAACTGTTTCAAGTTTTACTAGAGTTGGATAAATAGTTGTTAGGGTTAGATGAAAATTGAAATGGAAAGAGGTTAAACTGTTAAAGCTTGACTAATATTAGCTTCAGTGGCAATTCCCATAAACCTGAACCCTGACATAACACAAAAAATACAACCTTAAATGGTAAACTCATATGTCTGAGACTGGGTAACATATTTTCATAAGAATTTTTAAAAATATTAAAAGAAAGGTACACTACATCACACTTATCACCATAATATCAACATCATCAAATGTGATTACCTGGATTTATGTTGTTTCTTTGTTTGGCAGGTTTCTCATTAATAGCAATAGTATGCTCTTTAAAAAAAAAAACAACACACAAACACACAATCAATGTCTGGGACTCTCCAAAGGATATACAACTGTGTACTACAAAGTACAATGTTGCCACCTGGTGACTGCAGATTACCCCACTACACTGAACCGATATAAGAACACAGTCCTTCCACTCACCAACAGACATAAGTGGACTGAGCATTTTGACACCCCAGGCCTGCGCAGTGTGCAGCAGCAGATGGGTTGATACTCTGCGATGGGCAATGGCGTTCCAGTGGACTCCATCTCGAGCACGATGATGCAGCAAGAAGCGAAACTGGTAGTGAAGGTCCAACACATCCATCCCATAAGCATTTGCTAGAGTCCCACTGTAGAAGTTTGCCTCGACCACATCGTAACCTATCTGAGGAGCCCTGTGTTCAATCTGTAGGTAACCAAAGTAGACACAAATAATATACTGTACTTAAATTGCTTAATTTGAGGGCTATTCCCTTGTATTAACACTGCTCAGCAAGTTGTCATTTGGCTGATTATTTCGGCTGGCATTCTCTTACATTATCTGATCATTTCCAGTGAATTTTTCTTTTGCTGGAATTTTTGACAGTTTAATACCAGGGCTCATCTCCCCACCCTTCTTTGCAAAGGCACTGTCATTGACATTTTAAGACTATTAGAAACACAGTTTAGGATCTACTTTCACATCCAATTGGACAGCCACCAGGACAATATTGGAGGGTGGTGGCTTTACATTTATCCAACCTTTTATGCGACTAAGTCTTGAATTTAGGAATTTGGTTTTACAAGATACAGTAGGCTTTAAATCAGTGTTTTTCAACCTTGGGGTCAGGACCCCATGTGGGGTCGCTTGAAATTTCTAGCAATTGATAAAGATAAAAATAAAAAATTAATAATACTAGAAAAGCACTCAGAGCGCAGACCTCCACCAAAGTAGATCATTGCCCTCCCCCGCCGATCACCACCAAAATTTAATCATTTGTTTCTTGTGCCAGTATCAACATTTCCTGAAATTTTCATCAAAATCCATTCTTTTCAACTTCTTGAGTTATCTTGCACATGGACAGACAGACAAACAAACCAGCGCTGGCAAAAACATAACCTCCTTGGCGGAGGTAAAAAAAAATATATGGTGAGTTGAGAGAGACAATCATAATACATAAAAGACATGACAAACTCTGAAGCACTGTGGTACTGTTTATCTTTCAAATGTTTGTTGTGGCCGGTCTAAGCTCTTTCATAATTCATAGTTTGAGTTATTGTTTATTCAGTATTAATTCTGCAGCCTTGTAAATACAAGTTGGACTGACTGTACATATCCTGACCAAGGAAAATAAAATTCTCACTTTGTGCAGTAATCTCAACCTGGCTTTTCTGCCTTTGTCCATAATAATATCCATTATATAGCCTAAATGTTGTCTAAAATTAATGTTTATTTGCAACATAGTATAGCAAACTATTACATGATCACAAATTAATTTTTGCAAAAAAAAAAAAGTCTCCGTTTTGAATGTCTGGGGTTGGCAGAAATTTGTGATGTTAAAATGGGGTCACGAGTCAAAAAAAGGTTGGGAACTACTATTTATCTTGCAGTATTTAGCCACTTAGCATCAGTTTTCCTTTCTGGTTTTGTTCAGATGATTTCTATCAACTTACCTCAGGCACCAGGAAACCGCCTTTAATCCTCTTTCCCACCGGCATGGTGAGGTTCCATATGACCAGTGACTCTACAGGCAGAGTCCCTTTCAGTTCGTTAAAGAACTGATGGAGATTCTCCTTGTAGTCCTTTGTCCAATTGGAATTGTACCTACAAACCCATCATATAAACACAACTAGATCACAATGCATATAGTTTCAAGATACTGAAATCACCCTCATGAACATGAAGGTCACTAGAGTGGAAGTCATTAGTGATGGGCATAAATGATACCAAGGCTTTGGAGCTTGTGTCACTCTTCCTGAAGCAGAGTGATTCGAAACACTGTGTCAGAGCTTGTATCAAAACACCAGTGGCCCATGACTGATGACGCTTGAAGCTTCAAATGTCATCACTCCATCGCTTTGCGCTTTGTTGCTTCACAATGTTTCGAAGCTTTTCATTGGCTCATAGTCTCTCAGTGAGTTTCATTAGCTCATAGTGTTTCAATGCAGTCTGAGCCAAACCAACATTTAACCCTTCATATCATTTAGATTCATTCTTTGGGTTAATCTGAAATGTGTTGTAGACTGTGGATGAGAGTGTCTGCATATTATTTTTTTTCCTTTTAATAAAGATTTTAGTTGTACTTATGTGTAATGATGATGTCTTTTCTGAACTTTTATTGCTGACATTGGACTGAAACAGTGTCAGTGCTTCAGCTGTGCTCTTGAGAGATTTCTATGGTTTCAGATGTCACCGTCACTGAAGCCTTGAAGCTTTGAATCTTTTTCGGCACAATTGTTAGGAAAGCCTCAGTGCTTCATGAGACTTCACTAGAAGTCATACTTAAAGTCATGGAACTTTACTATGTAAATGAGGCTACCATGTCAGCATGATGTACATTCGCGTTCACCTTTCCAAAAAAACAAAAACAAACACAATAAGAATATTTACTCTAAGATGTGTTATATAGGAATAATTTATACACTTGTGGCACAAAATGATCCACATTTTATTCAGTACTTTAATGAATTTTTTTGTTGTTTGCAAAAGTTTATTTTGACAGAGACAATATTCTTATGCATTATTCTATTACATTTTCTAATTTTAGTCTTTTATGTCATCTTATTCTGTTTTAAACTTTTTAACCTCTACCATGGTTTGATTTGTTGTGATCAGTCTTTCAATCATTGGTCAAGCACTTTGAGCTGAGTAAGCATGATGTGTATCTGCATGGGATTCATCCTGTTTGCAGAGAACCACAGGCCTTAACACAGTTCTTATTTAAATTAGATGAATTGGGAGCAATTTGTTATTTTTTTCACTAACCTTGAAATATCCCACACGCAGGAGTTTATAATTAGTATATCTGGCTTTAACCCACTGCGAAAGTCTTGCATTATGGTCTGCATGTAGCGAGAGTAGATCCGTGTGACAAAGTAGAACCGGACCAGATGGTGATTAGACTGGTACTGGCGAACCTCTCTGTACGCTGTCCCATTGTGCATTTGGTCGAGGCTGCCGCCTTCAACTAGACAGTCTTGCTCAAAACTTATTTCACCCTGAGAGAGAGACAGATAAAAGTGTTATTCCAAACCAAATCACTTGACTCTCCTAATTTATATTATCAATTTTCTTCAAATTCATGCAGAAACATCTTTTAAATTCATGATATCTTGCAAAACACTCCAAATATTTTGTAGTTATGGTATTAGAATACACATACTAATATAGTTTGGCTGCTTGAGCTAAATTCCGTCATTAATACACATTTCAAGTTTCTGTAATAGCTATGACTTCATTATAATAAAAAAAAATCTGGAGTAGAGCTTTAGGATTTTATAAATGACCCATAAGAACAGTCAGCAAGAAATGTTTGTTCTAAGAATCCCCAACAACAATATTAAAGAATTGTGTTCTACATTCAGCTTTTGAATGAAATAATAATTATGACGCCAAAAAAAAAAACAATTATGCAGTTACCAAACATTAGATTAACACTTTCTCTTGTGACTCCTTTACAAAAAAACCCAAAAAACACTTGCCTTTGCCTTGAGTTGCTTCACAGTCAGAAATTTATCCTTCTGCAACAGCATTACAAGGTCCTTGTACACAGATCGTTGAACTGAAGATGACAGAATTAAAAGCAGCATTTTGACAGGTTGTACACATTAGGGCTGCATGATATTGGAAAAAAACTGACACTGCGATTTTTTTTTAACTCTGCGATATATTATTGCGATATGAAAAATTACTCAGGAGGATATAATAGCTGTGTGGTGCCAACGTAAATGGTCAAACAAATTAGTTGTGTTAAGTCTTGTTGTGGCAACAGGTGGAAGGCACTTTTGCCACAGAACTCGTGTTTCCGTATCATCCTTCTTGTAGCCGAAATAATTCCAGATAACTGACATTGCTTTTCTTTTTGGCACCAAGTCTTTGTTTTTGGTGATTTCCCATGTTTGTTGCCCATTTTTCAATGTCATTACCAGCGACTCACTCCATGTGCAGGAGCGGGGCCTACTTTAGCAAACTGATTAAGAGTGATTGTGATTGGTGGATGGCTGCACCCAGTGTATGTCAGGTACACAGGTTGAAATTAGATGAGAAAACACAGTTCATTTTCCTCCTACATCACGATGCGATGGCGATCCTCAAACGATAAATTGTGCAGCTCTAGTACACACCCTGACCATTTAACACAGGTGCTTGCAGATTGTCCATGTTGCTGTTGCTTTTTAGGCCAAAAATGGATAAACAAAAGCATTTCTCCAATAGCATGATTTAGTGATTTTAACCCTTAGAGCCTGTTCTAATATTAGTCACATTTGTACTGCTAAGCACAAAAATGCACTTTTCATAAGGTAGCTATAAAATTTCTAAATTAATAGTAATTTCTGCTTTCATTGAGCTCATTCATACCATATGCAGTACTGTATATCTTAAATTGTTCACCAATTTTACCACACATCCATCCATCCATCCATCCTCGATATCATCATCCATATCTATCTATATATACACACACTTCAGGAAAAGGATATGGCATAAGTGCTTGGGCCTTAAACCTACACACATCTCAAAATAATGTTTACATAGGTCAACATTGTTTTTGATTGTGGTCTTTTTGTGATTTTTGTTGTAAATATTAAGCAATGTATGTTATATGTCTTCTGTCTATTGTATGTTCCTAAAAATGGGCCTAAATATGGATATTCTGAGATAAGTGTATGACACAAACTTGCAATAGCACTAAAGGGCAGGTGTAAATAAGCATTAGCGTCTTCCTGCTCCTTTTCGAGCAACATATTTGGAGAAGACTGTTGATATGAAATTTTATACAGTGTTGGTAATATGCACGTTAGAAATGAACTGTTCATTCATTCTTCATTCATTCATCAACACAGCCAACATGATCAAAAACTGAAGAGGGACAAGCACAACAACAATACAGCAGTCAATAAGAGTTAAAGTATGTGGACATTTTGCTTGCCTTCTTTAATGTATTAAAAGTACTTTCTACTTACTGGAGTCCCCCAGTACCACAACAAACTTGTTATGGAGAAGCTGGGCTGCCTGCTGGTGACTCACATGTTGCATTGCCTCCTCCTGCGAGTTAAAATACAACATGTTCATTACCATCAACATCTTAGCAGTCAAGCCACAAGTGTAAAACATACAGCCCACAGGCTGAAACCGGCCCACCAACAGTTCTAGCCTGATCTACAAAGTGCAAAAATTACATTGAAGATCTTAATAGTCAAGGGTGTCAAACTTATTTTATTTCCAAACTTCAACCTCTAAAATTTTAACAATATTATGACTGTTACTAAATGTTTTGTGCATTTGTAGATCTACTATGATCTGTAATCCACATGTATGCATGATAAATTGAGGCAAAATACTGTTCAAATACTGCGTATTTTTAAAGAAATTTCAGGTTGTTCAGGTTATTCACATTCTTTTTATGAAAGGATGGTTTATAAATGTAAGCATTTTCATGATTTAATTTTACTTTCTTCCAGTGAGCAAAAAAAAAAAAAAAAAAAAAAAAAAAATGGAGTTCTCATTTATTACAGAGCCCCTTTGTTGATGTGAAGAAAAAACTGTCAATGCGCGGCCACAAGAAACTACTGCGTGGTAACGAGGTACTAATGCTCCATACCATTACCACAAGTGTTCTAAGTATATCATGGTAGTTCATACAAAGGTGAAAATGAAATGAAATCAAACTGAGATGTTCCATGTTGGTAAGTGCATCAAACCGGTGTGCTATGCTGTACAGCAATCTCCAGGCTCTGTAATTTATAGGAGCTTAAGGCAAGGCAAGGCAAGGCAGATTTATTTGTATAGCACAATTCATGCACAGGGTAATTCACAGTGCTTTACAAAAATGGAAAAGAGACAGGTTAAAAACACACAATTACAAATAAAACAATCAATAAAACATAAATAATAATCAATTAAAACAAAGTAAAAGAAAAGAGTGCAGATAGAACCCTTTCAGTAGTTACATGTACAGTTGAACAGAGCTGTTTTCAGCCTGAACTTAAACATTGTCACAGTAGAGGCCTGTCTTATGTCATCAGGAAGACTGTTCCAGAGTTTAGCTGCATAGAACTGAAACACAGCTTCACCCTGTTTAGTCCTGACTCTGGGCACCAGCAAAAGACCAGTCCCTGAGGTTCTCAGGGTCTGAGATGGTTCATATGGGAGCAGCATGTCACAGATGTACTTTGGTAAGACACTGTTTAACTGGTTCAGCCCCTGAACTAAAATGAGTTTGACACCCTGAGTTACGCAATACTGTGTAAATCTTAACCTAAAATTCTGGCTGCCATTCTAACAAAGTTCATAAATGAATGACCAGTAGAATAACTGGAATTAATGTAATTTAACACATGACTTTAATCTGTGGTTGAATGTGGTGACGCTAACTATTTAAGGGTTTGCTGTTTTGCGCGCCTTTTTTAATTAGCAACTTTAACATTCATTATAAAATAGAGTCAGGTCAAATAGGGTCCTCTTCTGTTAGAAAAAACCTGATGGACTGAAAACTTTGACAATTCTCTGACAAACTCCTACAGTACCAAAGATGCACTAACTCTTCTTTTAGCTAATTATGTGTCTATGTAAACGGTAGTTATCTCTGTGCTGTTAGGCTAATTGTACAGCTGTATAAATCATGAACTAGCTAACTAAATAAAGCGATTAGCTGTGGTTAAAATTAGTAGCTTGCTATTTTTAGGACAAATTGATACTTACCATGGTTGGATGTAGTTAATCGCAGTTACAGCAGGGCCAGGCAGAAAGCACCTGTTAATTAAAATGGTTTTGCTGTCAGCTAATTAAAAAAACAAAACCATCTTAGTAAACTTCAGTACAATACTGGCTTCTAAAGCCAAAACACAGTCTGATCGTATTATTTAGATGCTACTTTAAAAATCGTTTTACACCTTCATATCTAAGCTGTGGTATTTTCACCAGTGTTCTGCCGGCCCTTGGGACGCTGTTTTTTTTGTCTCAGGTGTCTGCAATTAATAAGGCAATTGAATGATGCATTTGTGTTTGTCGGAAATCATGGTTTTGAGCTCCAAGACTAATTAAAAAAATTAAATAAATTCTCCGGTCCCCCAACATTTGCTATATGAATATAGTATAGGAAAACAACTCATTCTTTGTGTGTTTTTTAAATAAATACATAAAAAATATTACTCAATATTATTATATTCAATATTGTTTTGATCGTTTTGATCAGGACTAAAGTTGATCAAAATATTTGACCCAAAACAGCAGAAAAAAAAAAAAAAATTATTATACAATTTTTTTTTGGAAGAGGACAATTTTGTCCTGAATGACTCTAGAGGGCAGTAACATTTTAAAACTAGAAGCACTCGGAGAGCGCAGACCTCCGCCAAGGCTGATCAGTGGCCCCCCCTGTGGGCCCCCCCACCCCTGATCACCACCAAAATTTAATAATTTCTTCCTTATCCCATTTCCAACAAACCCTGAAAATTTCATCCAAATCTGTCCATAACTTTTTGAGTTATGTTGCACACTAACGGACAGACAAACAAACAAACAAACAAACAAAAACAAACAGACAGACAAACAAACAAACAAACAAACCCTGGCAAAAACATAACCTCCTTGGCGGAGGTAAAAAAGAAAAGAAAAGAAAAAGAAAAAGAAATTCCCCAGCCACCTACAGCAACTAATTTTTTTTGCATATTTGTCATAAATAACAAGTGACTTGGAGTAATCAAGCTGGCATTTAAAGGGTTAAAATCCTTAAAATGAGTGAATTGTAGTTTTGAGCAAGGTTGAGGTTGTTGAAGAGATTTAGTCAGCAGAAAAAAATATTAATCTGTCAAGTTTTTGTAATAGTTTTTTGGAAGTACAGATTTTTGTCCTGAACAACTTAAGAGGGTAGTAAATTATATTAACGCCTAACGGACAATAAATAAGTAAAATAATTTTTCTGTTCATTATAACTCGAATACCTTTATTAGAGTAAACACCATTATACTGTTTTTAAATCAGTATTTCTTATGTACACAGGTATGCATATATAAACCGTTAGTTTTGGAGCAACAAATGACAGTGTCAACCTTTTACAGACTTTCAAATATATAATCTGTATCAGGGGTGTCAAATTCATGTGGGCTCAGGGTCCACATGCAGCCCAATTTGATCTCTAGACCAGTAAAATAATTGCATAATAGCCTATAAATAATGAGAACTCCAATTTTTTTCTCTTTTAATGCAAAACATTTTAAATTAAATGTTTACATTTACAAACTATCCTTTCACAAAAAATGTGAATAACCTGAACAACCACAAATGACCTGAAATTTCTTCAGAAAAATAAATGCAATAAACAACAACATTATGCCTCAACTCATTTATACAAGTGCATTACAAAGTACAGATTTTAGTGGATCTACAAAGGCACAAAACATTTAGTAACAGGCATAATATTATTCAAATGTTGGAGTTTGGAGTTGTATTTGCAGGTTATTAAGTTATTTTATTGGTCTGACCCACTTGAGATTAAATTGGGCTGTATGTGGACCCTGAACAGAAATCAGTTTAAAACCATTGACTGTTCACTTTGCAAATTCATCCTGCAGGCCACATTGGAACATTTGGTGGGCCAGTTTTGGCCTGTGAGCCGTATGACATCCCTGATCTATATCCACCTATCTATTGTCCAAACCACTTAGACCTCCAGAGAGTTGATGGGGGGCCATAGCCTATCTGGGTTTATGTGATCTATAGAATTATGTTATTGAATGCATATATGTGGGAGTAACAGGCTATCCCATTGTTTTTTATTTCCTCAGAATAATAAGATATTCTCAATGTAAATACTTGACAAATGAGACTTCACAAATGCATTCAAATGAGACAAACAAACTCTTCTTTTCTTGTCATCCATGAAATAAAACTGGATCTCAACAAGCCTTTCATGAGAGTTTATGTAATGAGATAATTATGAATACAGTGCAAGGATTCAATACCATCATAAAATTCCTCCTTTTCGAGTAAAAATTGCAATACAGGAAAAGCTGTTTTTAGTAATCAGTTAAAATGACTTGAGAGATACCTGTGGATCAGACTTTGGGAGTGGATCAGTTAAATATTTGAGCACAGGAAGGAAATAGTCACATGGACAATTGATAGATCAGCCTTTTTACCTCCACCAGGAGGTATTGTGATCACTTTGCTTTGTGTGTTTGTTTGTTTGTTTGCTTGTTTGTTTGTTAGCAACTTTACGGGAAAACTATTTCAACCATCTTTACCAAATTTTACCCACAGATAGGCCTAGGCCCTGGGACGAACCCATTAAATTTTGGGCCAATTAGGCCAAAGTTCAAGGTCACAGCAAGGTCACAAAATCTCAAATTTTCCTATTTCTCATTATTGAGCAATTTTCGAAAATTCATAAAAAATTCAAAACAACTCATATTAGCCTCCAATTTGATACACCTGTAGCTTATAACAATATCTTGTATCTGGCACAAAATTGTCCACATCCACTGTGGAATGTGGACTCTGTGGACATTTCAATTTAACATTGAAAATCCCATTTTACGACACATTTTTCATTATAACTCAACAAATATTGACTGGAATTTAATAAAATTTGACAAACACATGACTGGTAGCAAGCTTCAACTTTTTCTGCTGTATGGAAAAACCTTGAAACTGTTCAATTTAAAAAGAAATAGTCGATCCACACATGCACACCATTCGGGGTGCTTGGTGGAGGTTTGCATTCTCTGAACACTTGTTATTTCTAATTATTTGGTTAATTTCTTATGAAAATTGTTGAATAAACATCAGAGGAATGGCTTTGCCCTTTGTGTAGACTCATTCTTTGATCACCTCTTATTTATACTTTCATTAGAAGTCACTGTCATCATCACAATCTGTCATTTGCATCTTTTTTTTCTTGCTTGCTTTTTCCTGCTCCTCTTCTTCCTTCTCCACTTCATCTTTATCTTCACCTCTGTCTTCACCTTCATCTCCATCTTCATCCTCATCTTCCTCTGTCTCATCTTTTTTCTTAGTGTGCTTCTTCGGGTGAAACTCTTTATATATCCCAGTTAGAGCTTTTGCTGCTTCTACAGACACTTTGAGATTTCCAATCACTTCTTTATCTTCATCCACACTCACGACTGAAAGACACACAAGTGAAGCTATTGTAACAACACTCACAGTAGAAGGATAGGAAGCATTACAAGCACATTAAGTGTCAAACAAACACATACTGTCGATCTGTTGTTCAATGACATCATTTCCTGTGAGCAGCAGTTCCTGGAGGTCAACGAAGGCATGTCCGACATCCACACACTCCTCCTCCTCCTCATCCATCGGCTCGCTGACTACTGTGAATTTCAACCTACCATGATGAACACACATTTTTAATATCATTGTAAAGCACTGACTGAAAGGACAACAAATATAGTTAAGTGGTGAAGTACAGTATGATTTTGATTTTTTTTGATGAAACAACACACACACAAAACAAGTGATTGTTCTTTAAAGTATGACCAAAGAGAGATAAAAGAGAATACTATTTTCACACTATAGGTATATCCTATGATCTTGTGTCCCAGGATGAAAAAATTTAATAAAGGAGGAAGAAGTATTCAGATACAGCACTGAGACAGAAAAGTACAAATGCACCATTATAAAAGTCCTCCATCAAAAACGGTCTTAAAAGTACAAACTGTAAGAATTAGCAGTAAAAAGTAGTGATAATTGATAAGAACTGATATTAAAGAACGGGTTTGGTTCCTCTGACTGATATACAATTAAATGAGACATCATTAGATTAGGGATGATGTTAAGAGTAGTATGTTGTTGTTTCTGCTGGAGCTGGTTTGCCCATCATATCCAGTTTTATTTACATCAGGGGACAAATGCATCTGAGGGCTTATCACATGATTAATGGGAGAGGAAACAAGAAAAACAAAGTTCTGTCTGCAGACATCCAAAAAAAGGCAAAGACAAACTTATGTACACACCTGCCATTGTTGGGATCCGTCCTCTCCAACATAGTGTAAAGATACTGTCGGAGTGGAGCTGAGTGGAGGCCATCCACATAGATCACTGAGAGAGACAAAGAATTAATTAGCTTTTATATTTTATTAGAATATATACAGGAAACCACGACATCCACTTCCCCTCACCTCTTGTGAAGTTATAGTGAATCTCCTCCCCCTTTGTGGGCTTGCGGAGGGACATTGGTGTTTCTGTTGTCTCCATGGGAACACCCAGTAGTCGATATTCCACATAAACACACTGAATTGATTTATCCAGCGCCACATGTGAGGATGGTTCAAATGTCAGCGACAGGATCTCAACTCTCATCTTCTGCCCTTTTCTTACTTTGCGTGTTGGGGGAATGATGATAATGTCGCTTTGGGAGGAATGTGAATCTGAAGATTCTGCAGCTTCACTCCCCTCTGCAACAGCCAGAAATACATTACATTTAATTTAGATATATAAAATCTAATAAGTTGACAAACTACTTTTTATTTCAGAAAAAATTAATAATCCGATTTAAAGTCTCATATATTTGTAAGGCTCAGAAGTTAAGGTAATTTATGTTGAAGAAATGTAAGGTTTAACAGTGAAGTAAATTCATATTACAGGGAATAAGTTAATTCATGTATTTGTTAAAAAATATATTGGCAGTGTTTACCCAATTAACTATTTATTATATTTGCAGAATTATTATTTACACATTTACACATTTAAATATTCTCATTTGTTATATACAAGCAGCTAAGACAATCTGTTGAATCTGCCTTTCTAAATCACTTACATTTACCAATCTAAATACTGCTAGCTCCTGATTGGTTAGTTCAGTCATGTGAGGACATGTGTCAAGAAGTGTTGTGGTGGTAGTGGAAGTGTGTGAAAAGTAAAGCACAGTTCAAGAAGAAATCCGTCTCCATCCTGCTGTCTCATTCTATAAAGAATGAACCATTAACCACCAACAAACCCTCATGTTACATATTCAATGTATAGAAGGTTTTGAGGTAGTAGATTATTTTTTGCATTCCAAAATAAGGTTTCATATTGCTGAGAAACTAAGGAGGCTGATTAGGTCTATTGTGTGTTAATAAGTAGTTACCACTCTCATTCTCCTCTTCTTTATCTTCTGACACCTGATCCACAGACTGAGGATCCTGAGAAGAAGAAATAAGATACACATCCATTAACCAGCCAGTTTACTACTGAACTGATTTCATAAATAATTCCCTTTTCTTGCTTTGGTTTAAGACCTTTAAGCAAATAAATGAGAGAATGAACTTCCACCTGAGTCCTGATGTCACTAGCAGAGCTTCCCCTGGACAATGAAGCTGGTGATTGTCTGGAAGATGGTCTGAAATATAAAATAGTTTGTGAAACATGTAATTGTATTAAAAGGATTGCAAGGAGAGAAAAAAAAAACATCAATTTACCTGCTTGTTGATAACCGAGAGGGTGACATCAGTCGTGGCTCAGGTGTCAGGCGGAGTGTGTCACGGTAAAGGTCAGGTGGCCTCTTGGTGGACTTTTTCTTGTCTGTGGTTAGTTCCTGTGAACTCTTCTGTTTACCAGATGGAGATTGAGGCTGTAAACACACACAAATCAGGATCTATATAACACATATATTTTCATGCACACTACTGCTGACGGGGCTCAAAACTTTACCTGAACTTTTGTCTCTTTTGTTTCAGCTCGGGTTCCTTTTGGCTCCAGTAGCTGAGTCTGTGACAAAGACACAGAAAATCAAACACATCAGAAAGCTAAACTCTTTAAAAAATTCTTTTTGGTGACTGTTGAATTCAACTCAACAAAAGTATTGTACAGTGTCTGTAATCTTTCACTGTGTTGATTGATGTGTGTGCAACTTGAAGTTTTTTCCACAAGTATTTACACAGGAGAGTTTTAGAAATTCAAGTTTTAGGAAATCAAAACATACTTTGCTCGGCACTCAACATTTAGAACTTTTAGAGATTCCAAAACACCAAGGGTAGAAAAGATATCAAGGTAATAATTTTGTAACAAGGTTAAACTCAAACTTTTTGTAGAAATAAAAATTATCATTCAATGAAGAGTATTTTTGTTATACTTTATGACATGACTAAGGTCTATGTAACTTTTTTGTTACTTTGATCACTACTTTTTTGTCACTAAATGTATACATAATTTTTCAACTTTGAAGCATTACTCTTTGTTCTCACTTTTTTTAGTTTAAACATGACATTGTAAAGCGCTTTGGGCACCCTGCAGGTGTAGAAAATGCGCTATATAAGTTCAGTCCATTTACCATTTTACCGTAAACATGAATCAAAGTAATATCACCTTCACTCTGGGCTTGGCTATGGGCCTCTGTGACACCTCAACCCCTTCTCTCTTCAGCTTCTCCCTTTCAGTGCCTTCCACTGTCCTGTCCTGTCTCCCCTGTCGTCCAAGTGTAGTGTCTGCTGGTGGATGGAAAGGGTACTTCCACTTTATCATGATTCTGACCATACCCCGCGGGCCACCGGCTGGATCCCTCAGGACATAGTCACCTAGCAGGTAAAACACAGACACACTGATGAATGATGAGACAGCGTTATTTGAAAAAGATCACTTTGTCCTTCATCTTAAATACAAATACTCTGAACTGAAAAGCAGAATTTGGTATGACAGCACTACTTCTGTCTCACCATGTGACCCACATTTAATTTAAAGGTCCATCCAGTGAAGGATACAGATATAACTATTTAGTTGTAAATCACATTATATTATTAAGTACAGTGTTTTGCTGTCTCACCTCTGATCTCGCTGCCTGTGGCAAGAACTCGAAGTGGGACTGGGGTCTTAGCCAGATAAGCTGGTGGCATCTGATCATCACTATCATCAAAAACATAGATCCACAGACTGCTTGACCTGGAATAAGAATAGTTGGATAGTACCAATATATTTACCAAAAACCGAATAAGTGTACAGTTATTTCAGTGTACAGGCTTACATACCTCAGGTAGTGCAGCACATCAGCTGTTACTGCTAGTGGGTAGCTGGTAGTGTCGTTGAACACCGGGTCAGGAGTACACTGCACTGTTTCAGAGACATGTGGTGGCAGGTCGTAGAGCCTATACTGCAGGTAGGCATCAGGAAGGAGTCCAGGCCAGCGTGCACTTAAGCCAACACAGCGCTCCAACATAACCACCAACTCATTGGGTATCCCTCCACCATAGTCATGTAACTCCTGAAAATAGAGTTAAATGTTAATAGTGTTAAAATGAGATTCAATCATTCATTGATGAAAGAGCTATGCAAGTAACAAGTGATTCTACATGATAAAGTCTATTTAGTAAAAGTATAAAAGTATTAGCAGCAAAATGTGGTAAAAGTTTTTAAATAAAAGTACCTGTGACTGATATAATATTACATACGACATCATGGAAACACGTCAGTTTTGTTGCAACATGTTGATGTCAGTATTTTTTTTGAAACAGAGACGCCAAGTAATTCATAGGGTTTGTCACATAAGTAATGGAAGAGGGAAGAAGCATGAAACAAACTTCTGATACACAGCTGTTTTTAGTTTTTTATTTCTTTTTCTCTAATCTTTTTTAGCCATATATTGGGTCATAACAACATTTATTGAACTGAAACCATGTGAGGACTGAACCTGAATAAATAAATAAACTGAATAAACCGAATAAGATATAGAAATAAATAAGAAAAGAGATAAAGAAAATGTAAATAGACAGCAACCCAGGAATACATGCAGGGATAAAAATTAAAGAAGGAAAAATATAAATAAGGACAAAATAGATAAATAAATGGTACGGAAATTAATTTATCAAGCCATTTTTATATTTCTGTATATATTTCTCAATATGGCAGGTTCGGTCCTCCATATATGAGGGCAATAGAGGAAAAAAATCACTATCTAATGGAGCTTTCGACATCTCATAGTCATCTCAAATGTGAGTCAATACACACTGCTTTCAGTAAGACATAAAAAACAACTAGTACCTATAGCTATCAAATAAATGTAGTGGAGTATGAAGTACTGCTCAATATTTGCTTCTTAGATGTAATGGAGTGGAAATTTTAATAGCGCTAAATGCAAATTGACAAAATACACAAGTACTGTACTAGAGTAAAAGTAGACAAATGGATTTGCAGATTTGTAAATATAGCCTTCTCCTGTGTTTCTGTTTTACCTCATGTTGACTGTCTTGCCAACCCAGTGAGATTTGTACTGGTCTCCTTTGTGGCGCTGTTCTCCGTTCAACTTCTCTTTCTGTAATAGTGTCCATTGGCTCTGCAGGAGGAAACAGTCGAACCCAGAAATCCACAACACCTACAATTTGACCCTCAGAGCCTTAAGAAAGCAGAGAGACAGACAAATTCCTGTATTTCTGAAAGCAATGGAGATAATCACATGTAGAGCAAGAGAAAGTAAATAAAAACATTCAATAAATCTCAAGAAATATTGTCATATTAGATCAAGGTAACTCACCAGTGATATTTACACGTCCATTATTTCGCTCCCCTCTCCTTCCCATGGCTCCCTTGAGTGACATCTGCCCACTTCCATGCGTCACAAACTGAACACCCCCTAACGCCTGGTGGAGTTCCACTTTGACCCTTGACCCCTGACCTCCCAGCCGTCCCAGATCACGGGCTGTCAGAGTGTAGCGGGATGTAAAGCCATAGTTTGGGTGGCTGCCTGACACCATAGGAGTGGAGTGAACTTCAAAATCCAAGAGGCCGTAGGTGCAAAAGGTCACAATGTCTTCAGATCCATCCACTAAAGGACAAAGGGTAGTCAGAGTCCGAAGCCCTGCTGGGGTGAAAGTGGCAGCCTGGGGGGGTCATAAACATATATATTAGTTTCATGGGAGGCTAGTTTAAAAGAAGAGTGAAAAAACAAAGTGCAAGGTGGGATATTCTTAACCTTAAGCTGAATCTCCAACAGTGACTCTCCAGCCCTCAGTTGAGAGAGTGACAGATCATCTTCAGTGGGCTCCTCCACTTCCTGATCTCCAGCTGGCAAAGTGTACTGTATTGGGATGGTCCGTTTGTAATTCCTAGGGCTGTATACTAGCTCTTTCAACTGGGCTGAAATGTACAAATGGAAAATAATTACATTGAAATACTGTGTTGGGGTGTTTTTTGGGCTATTTGTGCTTTGCTTGTAAATACAAGTTATGTTTTCCAAACCAAACTGCATATATTGTTTTGGAATGTTCTTGCATTTGCTCTGTACAAAGCAGATGTTGTTTTACCTTGTAATGTGTTAATCTGTAGAGCTCTTTTTGATAGAAGTTTGTCTTTCTCTGCTATCCTCCTCCTGTTCTCTTCCCTCTCCCTCTCCATCTTGTGTGTGACTATGTTCAACTCTTCCTTGGGGAGCAAATTTTAATTGGAGACAAGGGAATTAAATGTATTACTGAATGTACTATACACAGAAAAATATATTAGAAGTTGGAACATGTATATACCTGCGCGTCCTTGGTGATGCGATGCTCCAGCAATAAAAGGTTTCGAGTTTTCTGTAATTCTAGCACAGTCTCAGCATGTGATGCCTGAATGTTTGTGAGCTCATGAGGTGAATCATCCACTTTTCCGTCAACATCAAGGAAACACGGGATCTCTCTGCTTTCCTGCTGCATCCTAAAGGCCTGCGGTTGAAAAGAGGGTGTGATGCAAAAACTTTTTTTTTTTCAAATAAAATAGGGATGCTGAAGCCTGCAAAATGGACATGTAACAATGAAAATTAGGTTGGTTTGAGAGGTCATAGTATGCACTCACCCTAATCTGTATAAGTGTATCACTGAGATCCTCAACACTCATGTCAAACACCTAAAATAGAGGAGAGCCAGAGTGTGATAATAGGATACAAACCAACAAGAAGTGACAGATATATAAAATAGTTTTGCACGTTGATGTTGCTCTATTATTCAGTTATCTCTAACCTTGGTGACAGAGTCCAGTCTTTCCTGTAGAGTAGATATCTGCTCTTTATATTGGAGAATTTCATGTTGCAGATTTTCTGGTTTGTTTCTCGTCAACACAGGAGATTCTACATAAAACAACAGCAAACATGATTATACCTCTCTTACTGCAACACTATTTACAGGAACTTCCCAGATATCTGATGTTAGCTTTTGTGACATAGCTGATGTGGCATTGATATTTAAATTCCAAAACAAAATACAAAAATGCTGAAAGCCCCACCTCTTTCTCGTGCTCTCTGCTCCTCTAGTCTCTCCTTCTCTTGTCTCAGTCTCTCTTTCTCCAGTTCCAGTCTGCTTCTCTCCTCCCTTTCAACTTGCAGCATCTGTTCCAGTCTTTGGATGTCCATTCTCCACACGTTTTCTCCATGTTGTTCCATCTTTAACTTCACTTCTGTTGGTTTTTCAGTCTGAACATCATGACTACTTTGAACAGATAAAGTTCTGTGAAAGAAGAAAGACATACTTATGCACAAAACAGGTTTCATTGAAATGCATGTCATGCTGTCAAGTAAACCTTTTCAGGACAAAAGCAAATATTTAGAATACACAAGGCTCTATCTGAAACATCAGTTCCTTGATGACTGATAAATTTGTCAGATCTTATCACTCCATTTGAATTTTCAAGGCTAAAGACTTTAATCCTTACCTTTCAAGTAGAGTGTCATAGTTTTCTTTTATGAGGTCCCTCTCTCCTTCTAGGTCTGATATCCTATCTTGTAACTGAAGACAAAAGAAACAAAAAAAATCCTTACATTCTTCTGACCATACATCACATAGTCTTTCTAGTCTTCATAAAACTTGTACCACTCATTTTCCCAGCCTGGTTTTACACCGTACATGTTCATTTTCCTGTGTGATGCAGTACCTTGTCCAGCGTCTGCAGAGAGAGGGAGGCAGAGGTAAGCTTTCCCTCCAGCCCCAACGCTCTCTGTCTCTCCTGCTTCAGCTGTTCAGTCAGCTCCTCCACCTTCCCCAGTAGAGCCGTCTGGCTTTCCCTCAGTGACTTTTGACTCTAAGAGAACGTGTCATACAAATGAAAACGAGCTGCACTTACTGAAGAATTTGCTTGAGATTTGTGAATGTGCAAAGGGATTTTACCTCGTCTAACTGTTTCTCAAAAGCCTGGGAAAGAAGAATGAAAGAATAACTGTGAAATAACTACATAATGTATGATTTACATCTTCAGTGGGTGACAGAATGGGCATCGTACTTCTTGCAAGTTGTTAAACTTCTCCTGGGTGATTCTCAGGGCAGTGCTCTTTTCTGAAAGCTGCTTTTGTAGACGAATCAGATCCACATTCTCTCTGATAGTGATTCTAATAGAAAAACATCGAGGAAAAATGTACAATATATAGATTGTTATGGCTCAGGAATGTTCACTGTTTCATCAGGATTATACTCAATTATAAATTACATTTATGATTTAGTAACAACCAGATAGCAGTGTCAAGTGGAAAGTAATTTAGACTGCTACTATCCCACCTACTAAGCAATGTGTTCATTAGTATTTAATCAGAAAATCAAAAGCCTGTATACTGAACAAAATATTAAAACACAAAAAGTAGGTAAAAACTTCAAGAACCAAAGCAACACAGACCCCCAATTTTAATGGTTTATGGTATACTATAATAAAATGAGATTGCATAATATGAGGCTACTAATTAACAATGATTTGTAAATATTATTTGACCTGCTGCATTCTTTCAAGTTTCTATAAATCATGATTTTTCATGATGAAATAAAATGATACTAGAACTGTAGAAATTAAAAATAAGCTACTTAATTCTTCAACAGAAAAATAGAATTAAAACTACTCAAGGACTAATTAAAACTAGGATGAACTGAAAAACAACTGAAATACATGAAAGAGTAAAAACTAATAAAATAAAACCTGACAAAATTCTCAAAAATATATGAACTCTTGTGTCATTCTGATTTATGAAGCTATCCTCACCTGTGTCTCTCAGCCTGTGACCTCCTCATGTCTTTCATGGTTCCTTCTATCTCCTTCTCCTTCTCTCTCAGTGTGTCTCTGAGTGACTGTGCAGTCAGCTCCAGCTCTGCGATCCGAACCTGCTCCGTCACACTGGACCTGCTGCAGGTGGAGGCATCAGGGGTTTATGCACTATTTCTACTTTAAAGAATTCAAATATGACCTAAAAGTATCATTAAAGCATGCAGAAAAAAAACTTCTCCTGAGGTTATGTAAAAGAAGTCAGTGTAGTGGATTGTAGAGATATAAACTGAATGAATTTACATTAATTTTACCAATTTATGTGACCACTACAAGTAGTAGAGAGTTACTCTGCTGGTCTCATATGGTGAGAAAAACTAATGCCAAGGGGTCTTTGACTGAAGTGTTATAAAGTGACAAGATGTGATGAGAACTGATAAGAAACAACTTTTAGAGTCCAAAAAAAGTGACCAAGTGATAAAATCTAGAAGAAATAGACACTGCTCTGAATGAAAACAATGGAGTTTGTTGCTGAATGGCAGCGTTTCTTCTACCTGGGTGAGTTTGATTATGAGGCTTACGAAGGTTCAAGTTATTATATTTGCCAAGTTGGCTGTTTGTTGAACCGCAGCTCAGACTAAACTGTGACAGTTCTGGCCTCATTTCAAAGTTTCCAAACAACTATTTATTGCAGCAAAGTGTACAGAAAACAGAGGTGATTCATGGTTTTACTGTGGCTGTTTTCTGTCTAAAAACAGAGTTATAATGCAAACTAGCTGACGCAGCATGTGATACAGTCTGTGGAGACATAGCGTTAATTCATCAATGGTTTTAGTAGCTGTGAGTGTGTTCTGATGAACAACTTCCCCCTGCTTGAGAGTTTGGAATATCAATACTACATAAAACGCCTTTAACACCTACAATCGTTCCATCTCTGCTTTTGTGTCTTCTAGTGATGGTCCATAGCGAGGTGGAGCCGTCTGCGCTGCCCTCCTGACTCCACCCTCCCCTTCAATACTTTTACCTACCAGTACAAAAAGATAGACAAGAAGAGATTTACTTCATTTGTTCTTTGCCATCCATCCATCCATCCATCCATCCATCCATCCATCCATCCATCCATCCATCCATCCATCCATCCATGCCACTAAAAGCATTTACACCTTTGCTGAGCTTGTATGGTGTGCGCCCTCCAAGGTCCATAATGTGCTGCTTGGCCAGGGTTAACTTATTCTGCAGGACCTCCTTTTGGCTTTCTAGCATTGCCACACGGGCTTCCAGCTCCTGCATGGTGTCCTCCATGTCCCTCTCCTTAACACCACCAGAGCTGGGACGAGCCTGTTGGATGCGCATCAGTCTGGTGGACATCCTAAGACAAGGAGGAGAAGATGTTCATCACTAACGTGTAAAGCAGATCAAAATGCGTTTGCTTTTGCTTTCCTGCCTTTGCACCTACTTTTAATCCGTTTTTAATATGCCTGGTTTCTGTTTTTATCTGCTGCATGTAAAGTGTCTTTGAGTTCTATGAAAAGCACTATACAAATAAAATGTATTATTGTTATTATTATTATTATTATTACTATTATTATTATTATTAAAATGACTGTTTAGCTGTGCATCAGAAATATGATTTAATTTCATCTGACTGCCATAAAATAACATTGATGTTTCTATTTATTTATTTATTTATTTATTTATTTATTTACTGACTCATGGTTATTTGTAAAATGGGCTTTAACTGTACATTTTGTATTTTTTTTTAGTTTATCTGTATTATTCTGATTGTGTGTTTGGTTTGATACTATTTGGAAATGACATACATTTTTGCTGCTGCCTGTCTTTGCCAGGGCAGTCTGGCATAAGAGATTTTTAATCTCAGTGAGGTATTCCTGGTTAAATAAAGGTTAAATTAAAAAAAAAAAAAAAAACAATTATTGATCATTACTTTCATAGGATTCTGGGTGTTTTACTCAAATTTATAGCATGAATATCATGTTTGTCATTTAGTTTTAGTATATTTTAGAGTATTTTTCGGTCACATTTTGTCTCTAATTTAAAGCCAGAAAACAGTTGATTAAAACTGTAAATCATCCACAACATTAAAAAGTATAAATTATTATTCTGCGTTACACCTTTTAAACTCTTTCATTCAGATTTTACACATCTCAGGCCTCAATAGATCTCAGTGGAATGAAATTTAAACTCCAGAGAAAAAGACAATATGACTGAGTACTGAGCTGGATACAGAGATTTGGATCCCATCACCTGTTAATGGTATGAAACCTGCAAAAAAGGAGGTGTTTAGAAAATTTGTATGCCTCAGTATTAGTTCTTACCTGCGTAGTCTCTGCTCTTGTGTACGTGTGTGTTGTTTCAGCATGCTGTTCTCTTCCTGTAGCCGTAAACACAGGTCCTCCAGATGCTCTTTGGGAAACCGAAATACACGATGTAGGTCTGAAGGAAAGACAGATGCATGAGGAACAGGATAAATGTCTCTGATAAAAAGTCTGAAATACCAACTGAGGCTGATACCTGAAAGAATTTTGTAAAATTTTATTTAGTATTTCACGAGTTTGGGGCGCAAACAGGAAACAAAGGTAGAGAGACACAGAACTCTGACTTTCAATGAATGGTAATTATTATTATTCTGTGTTATTGGGTTGTATTCAAATGAAGAGTAAAGTCAATAATACTAAGACTAGGAACTGAGCCAGAGACATTTCATAATGAGCTGCTATTTTACTATGCCCTTGTATCTGGGTTTTACCTTTTGTCTTCAGTACATGATGTTTCTTCCATGGTTTTGTATCTCGCAGAGTATCTGTTGAAACAACAGAAAATGTTTCATATATATTCACTTGTACTTGTGCATAACAGAATTGTACCCTTCACTCAAAACATCCAATCTAAATCTTAACTTTCTGAATAAAAATAAACCACATAGACATTTACACATACATATACACAAAGTGATCAACATCTGTGATACATACAGACCTGGGACAGTTGGCATAAGTCCTCCTCTCATCATCCCCACATCCCTGACTGGGAGATCCCCAGCTGTTTCATCCACTACTGGAGACATCACACCTCTTGTCCCAAACAATCAATAAGCCCCAACTGATAACTGTGAAGTCAGCAAAGAGGTGTTTTTAACATCAAGTAAAGTCAAATGATATTAAACTTCGGGTGCACATGAATGTTTCAGGCCTATGTATTAATTTACCAGGTTTTAATGACTGTATTGTACAATTTATCACTACGTTGTAGCACCTAGAGTGATCATACCTCTCACTAAATACAAATATTTCAATATTTGAACATAGTACTCAGTCCCTCGGTGCTGAGGTAATCAGCTCTTTGAATGATGGATTCTGTTGGATTTACCAATCATACCAATGCACATTATGGTCAAAACTGATGTCAATGTATGCTGAACTGTCAAATTTCACAGGTAAGAACATATTTCTGTAAGTGTTTTTTTTTTTTTAAACCTACAGTTCTATGCAGTTACAGGAAATATAAACAGAATGTTGGACTTACCCCTGACTGATGACCATCTAAAGAAGGTGTACCTCTTGTCAAGAGGAAGAAACATGTAACGTGCCTGCTTTATCCTGGCATCCAGCAGAATACATAGACTCTACAAGTGTGTCTCTGCCTTGAGCTCAGAAGATATCAGTTTTAATCCCACTTCATCCTGTCTTCCTCTTTCCCAACCCCTGTTAGTTTGTGAAACATGTTCTCAGATCTAAATTCATTCAGAAAACTCCAAAAAAGACAGAAGATTTACTGGTAGTGACTGTAGATATGTGTACATGCATGCTTTCAGTTCAGTGGCATGCCTATAAGTGCACAGTGTGTGTATATTACATTCTTTCAAGACTCTAAACAACAGTCTTTCTCAATAGTCCATCTGCTTTGAGGGTAATCTCATCTCTGCAGTAATCTGATTAGCTGGTATGAGGTTGTGCAATCTAAGATGAGGTCTGAAGTCAGCTTTGGGCTTTAGCCACTGATGACAGAGGATGGCTACTGCTGGAGATAGGCAGATCTAAGATCTGTGATTAACATGTTTCTACTTTAAGGTGTGTGTGTGTGTGTGTGTGTGTGTGTGTGTGTGTGTGTGTGTGTGAAGAAAAGGAGGAGGAGGAAGTAAACATGGGAAGTTTGACAGATAAACCAGTTTGAAGTTTAACGAGTTAAATCAGAGACAGGATATTGATGTTTCATGGGTGAAAAGGTTTATTTTGTGATGTATTGTACATTATATTTATTAGATACTGTCATACAAAGCTTGAGTCTGTGTATAAAATATTCAATAAATACATCTTTAACACAAAACTAGTGATCTATGAGCTGCAAGAATATTTCCTAGTATTAATAGTTTGTCATTTGTCATTTGTACAATCACAAATTTTCAATCCAAATCAAAAACACTGTTAGTTCATTTGTTCTCTAGCATTGTGCCTGAATAATGGCTTATGGACTGTTTTGTAATTTAAAAAGTTTATATACTAAGACAAACTAACAAAAAGGTTTCATTCAGTGCACCTAATAAAAAACTACAAATATTTCTGAAGCATAAAAAACACAACATCATATTGTAATGTTGTCCAAATCCCCACTTCCACTAACTGGGAGAATTATTAATGGTGACTTGTTGACACCACTGTCACTCATTTCTGGATTAAAAAAGGGAAACATGGCCTCAGTAAACTGGAACTGTGTGAAGGAATAGATGTGAGTTTTGGTCTCTGCATTGTAGAAACACAGTGTCCCATCCTCATAATCCAAAAACACCCCAACAACTTGTGGCCTCTGAGAGACACACAGCAGCTCCGCCTCTCCTGCACATGCTCGATACTCACTTCCTTTCCTCAGACAAATTGTCCAATAGCCGTCCTCTGGACTCAGTGTGACCAGGCCCTTTGTGTTAACTGATTTTCTAGCCACGCCCAAATCCCAGGCTGTTTTGTCTCCCACATCTACCTCCCAGTAGTGCCTCCCTGTGGTGAAACCCTGCATAACAGAACAGGTTTATTTGAAAAATCAGTGATAAAGGCTGAAAATAGTACAGGCATTAACATGAACTAAACTTATTATTTACCCTGGTGGCGAGCACACATGGCGCTGTGTCAAAACGCTGTGGCAGGTCTGACAGGTTCTGTTCAACATCTCCATCGTGAACTTGTCGCCCATCCTCTGACAGAACCAACCAAGGATTTGCTGTGCTGGGGTCTAGATGAACTTCCACTGGTTGAGATATATTACTTAAATGTAAATAGAAATACAATATCCTATTTTTCACCATACAGCATATCTACTTTGTCAGTTAAAGCTAAAACCATTTAAAATTTGCACATACAAAGGGCATTTTTGTGCAGTTTGTGTATTTCCATTGTTTCACATAGTTGGAATTAAATATTTTTATCTCTTGTCATGAAATAATTCTGACAATGTGATTTATTCTTGACAGTTAAAGTGTAACTGGGACTCAGGATGTAATCACTGCACCTGGTCAAAGGTGATTACTGATATGTATAAAGCCAGAAATATTGCTGAATTTGTTCTGTCTTTTTTTTTTTCCCGGGTGTATAGATAAAAAAAAAAAACATTAGATAAGATGTATATTGTGTGAATAGTGGGAGAACAGGTAAAAAAAAAAAAGTTAAATTGAGTGGTGTGTAATAGGAATGGGGTAGGGACATATAACATATAAGTTATACTTCTGCCTACTCCATTTCAAATGTGAAAAGAAGAAAATATGTTTTTTTGGGAATACTGTAAATATTATGAGAGCAGAATGTAATTGAAATAAATTATCTATATTACAGATCTAAATAGGAATAAAAAGAGGAATGTGTTTGAAAAGAAAATTATTCCAACTTTCCAACAGTGTAGTCAATTTCATTGTATCTTTCGATAAAAAAAATCTCCTTATTGAACTATTTCACTATTCAAGTTATCTATCTGACTCATTTGTTTTAATCATATAAATGCTGCACACTAATAATGATAGAGCAGCACTGTAATGGATGGTTCATCTACATAGACTTTACATAGAATGTGTTATATTTCAGCTGCAACAATGCAGCTATTTCTATTTTACTTGTCTGTAGAAGTGTCACATACGGAGGATCATGTTATGACTCATTCATGATTGATTTAAGAAAAGATTTTCTTAAAAAATTCAGTTTTAAAATCAGTTATCAAATAATAAGCATAAGCTTTGTAAATACAGCGTCCAAATAACAGAAAAATGTCATTGCTGTGGCTTTATTATCAAACACTTCAATACCTGCATAGTTCTGCATCTTGTCATGCTCTGTAAGAAAAAAAAAAAAAACAAACTGAAATGAGTGGTATTTATTGCTTTTATAAAAACAAAAATTACCTCCTTTGAAATAGAATGTAGTTTTGTGGAGAACAGATTGGAGATGTTTTCAGAGACTGACCTTGACTGGAAAGCCTTTTCAAAACTGATTGCAGCTGCTTTTCAAAGTTGTTGACAGCCCTCCTTACAGTTCCCAGACATGTGTCTGAATGTACAACAATGTCAGAGCAGCCATGGCTTTGTTGAGGGGAATTCAGAGCTGGAAACCTCTGATACAAACACAACAAATACGAAGGACATGTTAATAAGAGAGAAGAGACATACGCCATATGAGGTGAAGGGAGGTCGAGGGGGAAACATGATGGAAAAAAACATACAGAACAACAGATCAGAGAAAATAATTTCCAAACAAAAATGTCTACTGCTTCTACTTCACTTTAGCTTCTATGGGCATTTCAAGGACTGTAGTATTACATATTTGTGCTGTTGTCCTGTTTGTATTGTTTTGTTTTTGTGTTTTACTTGTTCATATGAAGTGTGCTCTATTATAGATGACCATTACTCTTCCTGTTTTAATGCTCATAATGGCTGTTTTAATATACACTGTCCCTTTAATTTTAATCTGTTAGGAAAACAAGTTTGCAGTTCTTCACTTCACTTCCTAGTCCAATTTTTTTGTATCTACTTTGGATCTACTCTGAAAGACTGAACTTTGACAAGTGATATCTCTTGAGGTTCCAGTGACTGTGACACCATGGCTGACCTGTAAAAGATGGAGGTGGTCCTCAGTGTGACAAAGCAGCTCCATCTCATTTCTCTTCTTCTGCAGCTCAGTGATTTCCAGCTCTAGCTCTGTGATGAGCCACTCCGCCCTGCGTTCTGCGGTTTCCTGCTTCCTCCGGATCATGTTGACCACCTCAGCACGACTTCTCTCCAAGGAACTAAATAGAGTGGAGAACATCTCCAAGCTTTGCTCGATGTCCCTTTTTGAATTTTCCTGATAAAATAAAGCATTTATGTATCTTTATTAAATGTAAAAAGAGAAACAAATTTTTTTTTTTTTTTACATAAGTTCTAATGAGTAAAAACAGTGATTCTTCTGTGTATACCTGTCATTTATTTAAATCACTTTCTTTTTTGTGTTGAGAGCTTATTAAGCGTTAACTCACTTTGCTGAGCTTCAGAGACAGTTGGATTTCTTCCACTTTCTCCAGTCTCTCCTGGATCAGCTGTTGAACCATGGCCTCCGTCTTTTTCATCTGAGCCTAATTAGATAAGGAATTGAAGCAAAAACACTAGAGTAAAAATGTAAATCTTAAATGGGATGGTCAGTCAATATGTATTTTCAGATCTGATGCTGGTACTGATTATTCATAATTACAGGAACTGATAACTAATATCTGGCAATGATTAAAAAAAAAAACCAAACCAAACCAAACAAAAGAAACAATGAAAACTGAAAGAAACTCAAAAGAAAAAAATTACTGAAAATAACAGAACTTTTAAGCATGATCCTAAAATGAAAAAGTGCAGGAAGCTCCATGAAGCAAAGAAACTAATACATTTAATTAACAAATCAAAATACACTGTAGATTCTATGAAGTAAACAAAACTTACATTTGTATTGAAATGTGAGCTTAAGATTATAGAGGTGAAAATCTTACCAAGTGTATTTTTCTAATTTCTAGTCAAAATATCTTATCACACATAAAATAAGACATAAACACCTAAAGAGTAACTTTTCAGTGAGATATAAGAACTTATTTTTAGACAACAGATCTTGAAAATCTTATTTCAAGAAATCTTTTTCACTTGTTCTATTGGCAGATGTTTTTTTTGCTTGAATTAAGCAAAAAAAAAAAAATCTTGAATTAAGCAAAAAAAAAAAACCAAAAATCTGCCAATGGAACAAGTGAAAATGATCTTGGTAAGATTTCTGGAAATATAATTTTCAAGATCTTTTGTCTAAAAATAAGTTCTTGTATCTTACTGAAAAGTTATTCTTTAGGTGATTATGTCTTATTTTAAGTGTGATGAGATATTTTGACTAGAAATGAGAAAAATACACTTGGTAAGATTTGGATTTTTTCCAGTGTAGCTCAAATACCATTTTATAAAAACTAATGATACTAAAAATGTTAATATGATCCAATTATTGGCTCATGACTGGTTAATTCCTAATTTCCCATTTGCATGGATGAATGCAGATATATGATGAGTTGGGGTTCAGGGTGTCACCTTCTTCTCCTGACTCTCACGCTCCACTGGCACAGTATCATGACGGCGATGGTCAGTTTCTGTACACAGCACACACACACATCTCTGGTCACTCCTACAGAACAGCTCCAGGAGTTTCTGGTGCTTTTTGCAAATGCGGGTCTCTAGCATCGCCACAGGTTCAATCAGCTTGTGAATCTTCAGCGTGGAAACTCTCATGTGAGGCTCCAGGTGAGTCTCACAGTACGAGGTCAGACACACGAGGCAGGACTTGACGGCCTTCGTTTGCTTACCAACACAAACATCACAATGTATGGATTTTCCAGGCAGTGACGTCAAGCCGTTTTGCCTTCTATGTCGGATATGCTCAGACATTTCTTTGGCAAAGGAGTTTTCACAAAGCTCAGGGCGTGTCTTGAATACTACTTGACATTTGGGACAGCTGATGGCCTGGCTGCTACTCCAGTGTGATGTGATGCAGGTGAAGCAGAAGCTGTGTCCGCAGGGGATGGAGACGGGATCAGAGAAAACATCCTGACAGATGCAACACTGAAACTGCACGTCTGACAGGAAAACACTGGGGGAAGTCATGACCTCTGAAAAAAAACAGAGAATGTTCCCTCAAATTAATCACCTGACTCAGAGGTCTGTGTATTTAATGTAAATAAATCACAGAAAATGTTTGCATTTTTATCACAACTAGACATTTATAACCTTCCATATCATTAGTGTGAAACAATACAAACCTGGCAGGAACCAAAGTCCAACCACCCAGTCACATGGCCTAAACTCTGTAATGTGTAACTAAAGCTGTAAATTAATTTCAACAAACTGGAAAGTCCCATTAAAAATACAAGGAAAAGGCATGCATTTTCTCTTCCAGATTTTGTAAATCATCACCCTGTAGTATCACACTCCCAGAATTCACTGCTCACCCTACAAACGGCTTAAAAATAGTACAGCATTCCCCTTCAAGGGTAGAAACAGGAGCATCAATTAAATCAAACTATTCTAATTTGTTTGCCCATTTGTCCAGAATGCATGGAAAAACATAATCATCACATTATGGAGTGCTGATCTTACCTTGTTGCTGAACAGCATTGAAACTTGACCTCTGAGACGGCACAGCAAACACTGGCCTTGGTTTGTGGATCTAAACTCCTCCCTGCTGGGTGGTTACCACTCCCTCTCTTTTCAGCAATGAGTGACTCAGTTCAAGGTCTTTTTTTCTGTTTTCCCACCATCATGTTGTTCCAGGCTGGGTGGTGTCACTCTAGACCAGGAGGATTTAACTGGCCCTGTATTGTGTTTTATTTCTTTGTATTGTAATATACAATAGCATTGTTTTTCTAAGCTTTGAACCTTAGATCAAAAATGTTTTCCTGTTCTCTTTACTATAAGCACAATGTCCAATATTTAATCCAATGCTCTCACACACTAGTTTTAACAGACATCACCCTAATCCTAGATTCTCTATACTGGCTCCCTGCTCATTTTGGAACAGATTTTAAGATTTTGCTAAAGACTCTAAAAGCACATCTGAGTCGTCTGGTTCACATAGCAGAAATGTTGACCCAATAATACAACTACATCATCATTTAGCTGCTCAAAAGTCCATCCATGCCCCTTTATAATTAGTTTCAGTCTGACTTCACATTCTTAGAAGTGTATTTTCATGTGATGCCATCTGTTTTATTGCTTTCGTGCTTTTATTTTTGTCATGTCACTTCTGTGCTTCTGGGTTATTAAATATAAAGAGTATAATGTAGTGATTAACTCTGTTGTTCAGTGTGTTGTGTACTGAGACTCAATGCTTCAGTGTGTGCTTCTGACGGCCATAAACTAAAATCAGGTCCAGTTGTTGTGTCTCATGTAGTGTCCATCTGGGTCCAGTCCAGTCTGTCGGGTTAAAGGTTTAATGTCCATGTTTAAAACAGTGTCTTCAACGATGGTATTCTATCAAACTGAATATCATCTTTATTTGCTTTCTCTTTCTGACATCCAACAGCAAAACTTTATTATTCCTTATTTTGTGCATCTTGCCTATTAGCCTTCTGTCTGTAGCAAGAAAGTAAATTTCACTAATCTGTGTTTAAAATAAATAAAAGAAACTAAGCTGTTTGTTTTTTGATGCTTTTTCTGCATTTCACTACATTGTATTGTATCGTGAACTGTCATTTTCGTGTACCATGACATTCCTAAAGTCTTGTACAACACATTAGTTGACTATCATATCAGACATCTGTGGTTCCTAAATATGTCATCATAACCTTCTTTATTTGGGATATTTTAGCGACTCTCTTATTTTGGTTTTGACATTTGTCTAATTTCAAATCAATTTAAGTTTTAGGAAGGGACTTGTTTACTGTTAGGTCTGGTCATTTACCTACTAACTCTTCCACTCTTCAACTTCTCATCATTTGCTTCTTTGTCAGTCTTCTGCACAACCTTCTTGGGACTCTACATCGGTAATGCACCTTTTGCAGAAGCTTTCATAAAACAACAAATCCAACATTTTGATTTGACATCCTTTAATCAGATTTTCACCACAGCAAAAATGAACAATTTTATTTGAGATCAGGAAAAAAACTACATTTTTCTTCCTCTCAACATTATGAGATATGGGGTTTGACTGGATTTACAGGGCTGTGGGGCCTTTGGGAGAGTAAATCTTTAATTTGTATCCATTTATATTGATATTTTTTGTCTTAAAGGTAGACAGAAGGGCAGAAACATTTATACCTACACCCATATTCAGGAAAATGTAACAGTTTATCTGTTACATTGTCAGAAATGCAACAAACTATAAAATATCTCTGAGCACCATTTGAAAGGAGTTAGGTTGAGTAAAGAATAAACTAAAGGTGCACTTATCTTATAACAAACAAGTCATCATCACAACTTCCAAGTCAAGTTCATTCACTTATTAATAATATGACCAGAAATATAGATATAACAATGACTTGATAAATCAGAAGACAGTTGTATTGCCTCTGCTGAGTAAAGTGGTCTTTTGAAATCTTTTGAGTAAGAAATGAGAATTAAAGAAATGTGTCTAATAAGTCTCTTTTACAGTGTCAGCTAACTAAACAGCTATAAAAATAAAGCTTCAAAGGATTATGTGACATCAGTGCATTGTTGTATTGTGAGCAGTTGGTTTAAGGAGAGTGACTAAACATATGAGAAAAACATATTCCACCACCTCAGTCCTTCAGTCTCATGTCTCAGGTTCAACAGACAAAATCCTCACTGAAGAAGATATTGGTATTCCAAATTGTCTGAATACCTGGACAAAGTAAACACACACAGACACAATGAAAGACACAGGCAGGAAATGTTATTAGTGAGGAGAACTCCTTGTATATACATCATCAAATTGACAGTGAAACGGCAGTTTATCTTACCTCCTCCATCAGACTCGTCATCTCTAACTCAGAAAGCACCTCAGTGGACTCTAGTCTGATATTCAGTCCAACAACATAATCTGTAGACATACAAAACATGCCCCATAAAAAATCAAATCATAAAATTAGTGTTTAAAAAAAAATTACATAATGAAGTACTTACTATACATTCTCTACTAAGTAAAAATTACTTGCTTAGCACTTGGTTATTTATTACTATTACCAAACATGAATATAAATCTGATTTCATGCAAACATACATCAGTGTAGTTTTTTTGTTGGCCACAGAATCCAATTTATAATTTAAGCTAAATCCAAATGTAATCCA